>NC_081300.1:71415088-72814284 GCF_030435805.1 Mustela lutreola | reverse complement strand
CATTGCAAATGGAAAGATTTCATCCTTTATTATGGCTGAGTAGGATTCCACTGTGTGTATCAACCACAGTTTCGTTATCCATTCATCTGCTGGTGGCATTTAGGTTGTTTATTTATTTTCACTGTTGTAAATAATCCTGCAGTGTACACAGGGGTGAATATATCTTCTTGAGTTCGTGTTTTCATTTCCTTCAGGTACTCAGAAGGGGAATTGCTGGATCCTATGGTAGTTCTATTTTTAATTTTTTTGAGGATCTTCTATACTGTTTTTCACAGTCGCTGTGATGAAGTTCTAGAACCTAGGTGAGGTTTGATGGGCTGAGGTCCGGAGCCGATGACCAAGAAAGAATTCTTGAGACATCTTTGGTGCAAAATGGTGCGGCTGCGGCTGCCTGGGGTTGTGAGGGATGGCATGTTATGTACCCTGCGGTTGGGGGAAGGTGAGGGGAAGGGAAAAAAAATCAGTGGATTTTTCATATGCTAAAGAGGGCCTACAAGGTGTCAGGATGTCCCAGGCCTGCTGGAGGCCTTGCCCTTGCTGCTGGATCAATGTTGTCTTTAGACCAGCCATTAACATTAAGATAGTTGGGAGACTTTTTGGTGGGGTGTCACAATCCTGCTATCAATCGTCTTTGTTAGTGAGATTTAGGACATTTGTAAGCCAAGGGAGACTCCTGTCTGGCAGTACTGTGAGCTCTGCAAGCTAACTATTTGCTTATTGTTCATGGCAGTCAGGGCTGCCTGAGGGATGCTACACAAATGACAGAGAGGGAGCGGATGGAGAGGGGGGTGCAAGGCGCCAGCTTTTGCTTTGTCTTCAGCCAGCCCCATGCTCCCTCATCAGCTGCACCAACTTATACTCCCACTAACAGTGCACAAGGGTTTTTCCTCTTCTCCACATCTTCACCAAAGCTTGTATTTCTTGTCTTTTTGTTAATGGCCATTCTAACACGTGTGAAGTGGTGTCTCATTGTGGCTTTTATTTGCATTTCCCTGATGATTAATGGTGTTGAGCATCTTTTCATGTTCGTGTTGACCATCTGTATGTCTTCTTTAGAAAAATGTCTATTTGGATCTGCCCATTTTAAAATTAGATTGCTTGTGGGGTTTTTTTTGTTTATTTGTTTTTTGCTATTGAGTTGCCTGAGTTCTTTCTATTTTGGCTTATTTTAACCCCTTATCAGATACATGATTTGCAAATGTTTTCCCATACAATAGGTTGCTTTTTTATTTTGTGGATGGTTTCCTTGCTGGTCAGAAGCTTTTTAGTTTGGTGTAGTCCCACATGTTTTTTGTTGTTGCTGCTGTTTTTACCTTGGGTATCAGGTTAAAAAAATCACTGCCAAGACCTTTGTCAAGTAGCTTTTCCCTGTGTTTTCTGCTCAGAGTTTTATGGTTTCAGGTCTTATACTCAGGTCTTGAATCCATTTTGAGTTAATTTTTGTGTATGGCGTAAGATAGTGGTGCAGTTTCATTCTTTTGCATTTGGCTGTTTGGTTTTTCCCAGCACCTCTGGTGAAAGAGACTCTTCTTTCCCCCTTGTATATTCTTGGCTCCTTGTCGTAAGGTAGTGAGCCATAGATATGTGTGTTTGCTTCTGGACTCTCTCTCCTGTTCTGGTAAGCTGCACGTCTGTTTCTGTGCCAATATTAGATTGTTTTGATTACTCTAGCTTTGTAATAGACTGAAATCAGCAAGTATGGTGCCTTTAGTGTGTGTCTTCTTTCTCTAGATTGCTCTGGCTATTCGGAGTCTTTTGTGGCATCATGTAAATTTTTGGATCCTTTGTTCTGTTTCTGTGAAAATGCAGTTAGAATTTTGATAGAAATTACATTGAATCTGTAGATGGCTTGGGGAAGTTTAGGCACTTTAACACTATTCTTCTAATCCATGAACAAGGAGTGTTTTTCCATTTACATATGTTGTCTTCAGTTTCTTTCCTTAACGTCTTATAGTATATAGGCTTTCACCTACTTGAAGTTTATTCCTGGGTATTTTATTATTTTTGGTGCAACTTCAAGTGGGATCATCTTCCTAATTTCTTTTTCTGGTGTTCATTATTAGCATATGGAAACTCAACACATTTTTGTATATTGATATTGTATCCTGTACCTTTACTGAATCCATTTATTGGTGTCAACAGTTTTTCAGTGTAGTCTTTAAAGTTTTCCTTATATACTTGTCATCTGTAAATAGTGACCATTTTACTTCTTTCTTTTATTTATTTCTCTTGCGTAATTGCTCTGCCTAGGATTTCTAATCCTGTGTTGAATAAAAGTGGCGAGGAAGGATCAGGAAAATTCCTAATCTTAGAGGCTCTTAGAGGAAATAGTAATAGTTTAAACTTTTCACTATTGGATGTGATGTTACCTCTGGGCTTGTCATATATGGCCTTTATTATGTTGAGGTATGTTCCCGCTATACCAACTCTGTTAAGAAATTTTATCATAAAAGGATATTAAATTTTGTCAAAATCTTTCTCTGCATCTCTCAAGATGATCACATGATTTTTATTCTTCATTTCTTTTTTTAACTTTTTAAAAAAGATTTTATTTATTAGAGAGAGAGCCAGCATGAGTTAGGGGGAGGGACAGCTGGAGAGGGAGAAACAGGCCCCCTACTGAGCAGGGAGCCTGACACAGGGCCCAATTCCAGGACCCCAGGATCATGACATGACCTGAGTCCAAGGCAGGCGCCCAACCAACTGAGGCATCCAGGCGCTGCTGTTCTTCATTTTGTTAACATGGTGTATCACCTTGATTGATGTGCCCATGTGAACCATCTTTGCATTCCTGGAATAAATCCCACTTGATCATGGTGTATGATCCTTTCAGCATATTTGTGAATTTGGTTTGTTAGTATTTTGTTGAATATTTTTGCATCTATGTTCGTCAGGGATATTGGCCTATAATTTTCTTTTCTTGGAGTGTCATTGTCTGGTTTTGGTATCAGGGTAATGTTGGCTTCAGCAAATGAGTTTGGGAGATTTCACTTCTCTTTTTTGGAAAAGTTTTAGAAGGATTGATATGATTTGTTAAAAGCATCTCGTCTTGGGACGCCTGGGTGGCTCAGTTGGTTAAGCAGCTGCCTTCGGCTCAGGTCATGATCCCAGCGTCCTGGGATCAAGTCCCGCATCGGGCTCCTTGCTCAGCAGGGAGCCTGCTTCTCCCTCTGCCTCTGCCTGCCATTCTGTCTGCCTGTGCTTGCTCTCTCCCCCTCTCTCTCTCTGATAAATAAATAAAATTTAAAAAAAAAAAAAAAGCATCTCGTCTTGGGTGCCTGGGTGACTCAGTGGGTTAAGCCTCTGCCTTCAGCTCAGGTCATGATCTCAGGGTCCTGGGATCAAGCCCCACATTGGGCTCTTTGCTCAGCAGGGAGTCTGCTTTACCCCACCCCCTTCTTCCTGTCTCTCTGCCTACTTGTGATCTGTCAAATAAATAAAATCTTTTTTTTTTTTTTTTTTAAAGATCTGATTTATTTATTTATTTATTTATTTGTCAGAGACAGAGGGAGAGAGAATGAGCGAGCACAGGCAGACAGAGAGGCAGGCATAGGCAGAGGGAGAAGCAGGCTCCCTGCCAAGCAAGGAACCCGATGTGGGACTCGATCCCAGGACCCTGGGATCATGACCTGAGCCGAAGGCAGCTGCTTAACCAACTGAGCCACCCAGGCGTCCCAAATAAATAAAATCTTAAAAAAAAAAAAAAAAGCATCTGGTCTTGGAACTTGGTTTTTTGGGAGGTTTTAAATTGCTGATATGATGAGCACTGGGTGCTTTATGTAAGTGTTGAATCACTAAATTCTATTCCTGAAACTAATACTATACTGCGTATGTAAACTGGCTAGGATCCATTCATTCATTCATTCATTCATTCATATGAGAGAGAGAGAGAGAGAGACAGTACGAGCAGGAGGGGCAGAGGGAGAGGGAGGAGAGTCTCAAGCAGACTCCATGCTGAGCTTGGACCCTGACTCAGGGGCTCAGTCTCATGACCCTGAGCCGAAACCAAGTGTTAGACGCTCAACCACCTGAGCCACCCAGGCACCCCAACTAACTAGAATTTAAATAAAAACTTGAAGCATAAAAATAAATATATTTCTGATTGAGTTTGTCCAAATTGTTGCTGTGTGCTGTTCACAGCAGTTCTTTGTGCCTTTGTATTTTTGAGGTGTCATAACATCTCCTCCATCATTTCTGATTTTAAGTCACCTCTTTTTTTTTTCTTGTAGCTAAGGCTTTTTTTTTTTCTTGTGCGTGTAGCTAAGGCTTTTTCAATTTGTGTGTGTGTGTGTATGTGTTTTGGTGGTGTTTGCATTTATTTATTTGAGAGAGAGCAAGCACATGCACACAGCGGGAGAAGCAGAGTGGGAGAGAGAATCCCTAGCTAACTTCACACTGAGTGCAGAGTCTGACACTGGGCGCTGTCTCAAGACCCTGAGATCATGACCTGAGCCAAGAACAGCACTTAGGCACTTAACCAACTGAGCCAGCCACACAGGCACCCTGATCGTTTCTCTTTTTTTGTCCCTCTTTCATTTATTTGTGTTCTGATCTTTGTTATTTCCCTCCTTTTACTTTGGGCTTAGTTTGTTCTTTTTCTAGATTACAAGGTGTCACAATGGGGCATGCATTTGTGACTTCTCTTGCTTCTTCTTTTTTTTTTTTTTTTTTTAAAGATTTATTTATTTATTTGACAGAGAGAAATCACAAGTAGATGGAGAGGCAGGCAAAGAGGGAAGCAGGCTCCCTGCTGAGCAGAGAGCCCGATGCGGGACTCGATCCCAGGACCCTGAGATCATGACCTGAGCCGAAGGCAGCGGCTTAACCCACTGAGCCACCCAGGCGCCCTCTCTTGCTTCTTGAGGCAGGCCTGTATCACTGTAAACTTCCCTCTTAGAACCACTTTTGCTGCGTCTCACAAATGTTGGTATGTTTTTAAACAGCGCTGAATTCTGTTTTGTCTGATTATAGCTCTTCCAGCTCTGTCTTGATTCCCACTTGCACAGAACATCTTTTCTGTCCCTTCACTTTTGGTCTATGTTGTCCTTATGTCTAAAGTGAGTCTTTTGTGGACAGCACATGGATGGGTATTGTGTTTTCAGCCACTGTATGTCTTTCGATCAGTTCATGGAGTTTGTTTCAGATCACATCACTGTTGACTGTGTTCTGCTTAAGGTTTGCATAAGCCAGCTGACTTAAATAAAGAAAGCCCAGACACTGGATTCATGTCTCCTTTCACTTTCACCTTGAAATTATTTATAATTATTATTTATAATAACAAAGACCTATTTGAGTCCCCACTTTGTGCAAAGCCCAATGCTCTGTGTTTACCCATTTGCTCCCTTCTGCAAGCCTGCTCGATAGGGCGATTCTTTCCCACATTCTAGAGGCCAGGAAACCAAAGCTCAGAGAGGTGCACTCTGTGCATCTAGCAACTGTATGGAGCTCGGTGTCTGTGCTCAGCCATGGCGTGGACCAAGGAGGATACAGAAGAGACGCCGAGGGGTCCTTGGGAATCACGATGTCCTCTGGCAAGCCTTCTGTCCTCTCTGAACACCGGCCTACTGGTCTGCTTTGGACATGCTCACTGTGGATCCTCCTCCGGCCACTCCAGGGCCACGCTGGGTGCTCTGGGAGCGCTGTGTGGGAGAGCACTCCATCCCTGCATCCAGCTTGTGGTCTGGAGAAGGGTCCCTGAGGGGGCGGCCTGGGGAAGGTTGGGGAATGACCATGCCTTTTTCTTTTAATAGGAAGGACCTGCTTCTGTCTGATTTCTGGAGTCTGGCACTAGGTGGGTACCAGATGGCTGAGGCTGGGGGTGGAAGGTGTGGGAGGAGAGCCTGAATGTGGGCAAAGAAAGGAGTCCAGTCCATATTTGGTGCTGTTTTTCTTCACAGAGCTGGGTTCTAATTCTGACTTCCTGCTCACAGCCGTGTGTCTTGGCACTTACTAGCCCTGACCCTCCGTTTCTGTGTCTGTGAAAGGGAAGTGACAGCGTGCATATCCTGTGGTGTAATTTTGGGGATTAAATGAGGCTGTTTGGTTAAGTGGTTAGGACAGTGTTTGCCTGGGCCTGGGGGCGGGGGGGCATCAGCGTCTGCTGCCACTGTCATTGCTGAAATTTACTCTTCATGCACTCTTTGCCTCAACATGGCCACATAGACCTGTCCCTAAACAGTCTGTGGGCACGTAAATGTTAATATGGGGAGGGAATGTATAGCCGTTAGTATTTTTATGGAGGGACAGTTAGTTTGTTTCCTTTGGTTTTTTGTTTTTTTTTTTTTTTTTTTAAGTTCTTATGCATAACTCTTCGATGAGCACCTTTTTGTGTAAAACTCTTACCAAATTTAGGATGATCCTCTCAGGACATACTCCCAGAAGTGGACTTACTCAGTGACAGGCAGTGACCAGCTTGATATCTGCTGTCCAGTGTTTTCCTAAAAACTTCCACCAGGACTTTCAGCAGCAAGGACTGAAAGAGCCAGTTCTGCCCGCAGCCTTTCCAAGCCGGGGGACTATTTTTAAGGTAGTTTTGCTAGTAAGTGAAAATCGGCACCTGACTGTGGCAACACAGTTGTTTTGTGTACAGATTTGTTCAAATAAATTCAGTATCAGTATAATAAAATGAGAGACAAGATAACTCACTGCTATATGAGAATATTTAAACAGAATATTTTTTTTTAGACTCCAAAAGCCCCAGCCTTTTTTTTCTTTGAAGTTTTTACACATTAAATATTCCTATTCCCAGCCTTTTGTAGTGTGATTTTGAGAGCTCTTTTTCTAGGTTGTTATAATAAAAAAAAAGCAGGTATTTCAGAACATAACCCGCATTTACCTCTAACTTATTAACTTATTAAGATACCTCTTAATAAGTTAGACACAGTTCACATTAGAATTTTGGGTGGAAACCGTGCCCATAAATGAAGCCTATTTTTTACTGGAAAGTTCTCTGGGGTTGCAGGCTTGGGGGTGCACAGGGACTCGGGACAGCCTGTGGTGCTGGTGGGCCTTGGCCCTACCTCTCAGGCATGTTGGGGAGTGAGTCCCACAGCCTTTTCCTTGAGAAGCTGAATGAAGCCTTTCCCAACTTGCTCCTTTTCTCCCCAGGTCTGTGGACTTATGTGATGGACTTAGTTCACAGGGTCAGAGCACGCCCTCTGACTGTGTTCCGGGGCTTGCTCTTTCAGAAACCATCAACAGTTGTCTTACAAAACATCTGGAACAACTGAAGGTCCCTGAGGGGACTCTTTCGGAAGCTCTCAGAAACCTGCATCTTGACTCCTCGCCAAATGAGTCTGCTGTGACACCTGGCTTCATCACAGGGGAGAACCAAGTCCCAGGAACCTGCTGTTGGAAGTGTGTATGTTATGGCATTGGAAACTTTGCCACCTGTGTCATAGCTAGACACCAGCTCACATTTCTGCTTCTCTTCCTGGAAAAGTGCCAGGTACATTTTTAGATTCTTGTTGATCACTCCGTCCCTTGGTCTTGCACATGGTCTGCACACAGATCTTTGGGTTGACAGAACCCATTATCCCCTTCTGCAGATCCCCAGGAGGCACTGCTGGGTGTATGACCCTCTGTTTAGCCAGCTAGAAATTGCAGTTCTGAAGAGCCTTGGTGTGACTGTTCTCAGTGAGAACGAGGTGAGTCTTGGGGAAGGGGAGCAGGAGGGCTGTGTGACTGCTGACCACAGGTGTGTGTGACTGCTGAGGCTGTGCCCCATGGAGGCACCTGCTCTGCATTAGCCATCATTCCCTCCTTCCTTCTGCTCATGTGCCTTCCCGGCGCCTGTCACAGGGGACCTGGCAGTGACCCAACATTGTGGCCTAGGTGGTGCCCATCACAAAAACACCAAATGGCACAAATGGCATGGACTGAAACCTGTTATATTTGCCAAATTCTGGTGAGAATCCCATGTCCAGGAACCTCTGGTAATTTCCTAAGTTGGTACTTACTGTTGGTGTTAAAAAATAAAGGGGTACCTAGTATCAGTGCCTCAAAGGAGGGCTTTCTGGTTGTGATTTACCCTGTCTTAGGGGAGATCAGAGAAGGGGAGAGTATATCTCTCTTTGCATGGTAGCCCAGTCACACCCAATAGCATCTGGCTGGGAGCTGTGGGTAGATCTTCTGCCCCGGAGGTGAAACTGTGAGATGCAGAGCAAGATCACCTCAGCAGCAGGGCCTGAAGCCAGTGAGGTACACACCCCTGCAAGCCACTTTGCGTTGCTGGGGTGATTACAGAGTAGGCATTTGATCCCTTTCCATCTTCCAAAATGGCTCATTTATTACAAAGCCCGAAAATCAAGCCCTGCTGAGACAAGAGAATCCTTCACTGATGTTGGTGAGGCCCTGAAACCCTGCCACTCCATTCATGCCGTCTTCTTTTCTGGGTGCCTGCTCTGTGCCAGGCATGGACTTTGCGGGGATGCCAGGATAGATGTAGTCCTAGCCTCCAGGGAGCCCAGGGTCCCCTCGAGGTTTATGGCCTGTAAACAAATATGGGTGAGCAGAACAGAGAGGGAAAAGCACTCTGCGCCACTTGAGGGGTTCGAGGAAGGTTTCCTGGGTTGGCGCTGGGATTGCAGGCCCACCGGGAGTTGGCTGGATGGCCCCAGGCAGGCTCCTGCCTGTTTGTGTTGAACAGAAGGGAGGAGAGTACAGAGCAGAGAGGCCAGGGCAGGCAGGGCCTGTGTCCCTGCCATGGGTACGACTGTGGAGCTACGGTCCCCAGGAGGGGCTGTTGTGTCCCCCAGCGGACATATGGAAGGGACTGTGATAGGCATCTGCATAAAGGGACCCAGGAGGCTCAGAGGCTGACCATGCACAGTCCATGGGGACAGTAACTGTTGCCACCCCTCCTGCCCTTGCTGTCACAGACCCAAGAAGCCCCTCTGCTGATCCAGAGCTTTCTGTTTGTGAGACACACCTCTCTTCAGTAAACACAGGTTCTTTCTGGACCTCACGATTTCCCGACTTTGAGGCCCACTTCATCTCTCGATTTCTGTTAGGCCACACGATAACCTGACTGTTTGCAAAGGAAGGGGTTTGTTTCCTTATGGTTTCGACTTGTCTCGCAGCTCCTGGTTTTCTCCAGAGGTGCTGCTGTCACGGATGTAGACGTCAGTCTAAGGCGTGTGGCCTGGCTTGGTACACAGGTCTGTTGTGAAACACATACAGAAGGGTGGCTGACCTGTGTCCCTCACCCCATGCACTGTGATTACGTTGTGGTGAGATAGCTCAGCTCTTCACAGACCTGCCCTGTGCCCCTGCCACAACCTCCCGGGAAGAGCGGAGGGGCTCACACTGCACGTACCGTCCCCGCAGGAAGGAAGACGGAGCATCCACGGCGAGCCCACCATCTTCTACATGCCCCACTGCGGCACAGCCCTATACAACAACCTTTTGTGCAGTAACTGGTCAGTGGAATCCCTTGCCAAGATGCTCATCATTGGGAACAGCTTCAGAGGACTCGAGGAGAGGTGAGCGCAAGCGCACAGAAGTCCTGTCAGGCTGTGGCGGGGGCTTTCCTGGGGGGGCTTTCCTGACAGACCTGCGCGCGGGAAACCAGCATGTTAGGGACACCAACCCCGAGTAAAGCTGCAGAGTTAAGGAGGTCTGCTTGCTAAGAATTCCTCCCTTCCCTTAAGGTGCAGAAGTGTTTTTAAAAGTGGGAGGGATGCCTGGGTGGCTTAGTCGGTTGGGCATCTGCTTTCGGCTCAGGTCATGATCCCGGGGTCCTGGGATTGAGTCCCACATTGGGCTCCTTCCTCGGCAGGAAGCCTGCTTCTCCTTCTGCCTGCTGCTCCCCATGCTTGTGCTCTTGTGCTTCTTGCTTTCTCTCCAACAAATAAATCAAATCTTAAAAAAAACAAAAGTGGTGGAAACCATTTCCTCTCAGCTGTACATGCCTTAGGTGTCCACTATCACTCCTCCCCTCACAAAAGGGGTGGTTGGTTATGGGACATTCACCTTTTCTACGGATTATTGACCCTACTCCATGTTTCCCTCCTTTTAATTTTTTATTTATTTATTTATTTTTTAAAAGATTTTATTTATTTATTTGACAGAGAGAAATCACAAGTAGATGGAGAGGCAGGCAGAGAGAGGAGAGGAAGGGAAGCAGGCTCCCTGCTGAGCAGAGAGCCCGACGCGGGACTCGATCCCAGGACCCTGAGATCATGACCTGAGCCGAAGGCAGCGGCTTAACCCACTGAGCCACCCAGGCGCCCCTCCCCTCCTTTTTAAAATGTTTGCTATCTTTAAGCTACTTTGCATTTCTATAATGTCTTAAGTTAGATAAAACCACTCCCATATCTCCTAATCATGCTGGGCTTGTTTTTGTTTTTTTTTTTTTAATTTCCAGATTGCTGGCAAGGATTCTACAGAAAAATTATGCCTACATCACAAAGGTATCTATGTAAATGAAGGAACTAGGATGAAAAAGGGTGTGAAAACAGACCATTTCCCTGTTAATTGTGAATTCTGCCTTTGTGCATGTGGGCAGAGCTCATGAGGGACTCACTGAGAGCACAGTGAAGTTACTGTACTCCACGAGCTTTCTCAGCAGCTCTGTGTTCCAGAAAGCAAGGACCTGTCCTTCACTCTCAGTGTCAGTCCCACACACTCACCGCCCTTGGAGCTTCCAGTCCGTCACAGACAGGCTTAAGTCAACATGTTCTAGTCCTCGTTTTTTTTTTTTAAAGGGTAACCTGGGGGTGACTGATAAATGGCACCCGGAAGTGTGGGGTTTACTGTGACCATCAGGTTCGTGTATTTTACATTTGAATTTTCCTGCTCAGGTTTTAAAAGGACTGGAGGAGCTTGAGCTGCCTGAGACTTCACAGTACATGGATGTATTTAACGATACCTCCATCCACTGGTTCCCTGTACAGAAGCTACGACGACTCCCCACAGACACTTGGGCTTTCCGGGAAGAACCAGACTACCAGGACTGTGAGGACCTTGAAATCATCAGGAACAAGAGAAGAGCTCCCTCAGCTGCTGACCAGAACTTGCCCTGGCAGGGCAGCTGTCCCCAGAGATGACAGGGAGGGTGGCCGTGTGGGGAGCACCTTTCTTTGTGGCGGGCCAGACTCGAGAGCCCAGAAAATACACAGTGTGGTTCTCCTCAGCAGAGGACATGCCACGGAAGGGCTCAGTGTAAAGACTGTCACGCCTTAGCATTAGCATTAGGTTTTGTCATTTCTTGCTGACCTGACCAGGGATATCCATGGATGGAGAGTAACTATTTCAGAGGCAGTTTAAAATCCCGTTTATTCATGACCATGTCTCCTCTCGGGTGCAAGGTCCAGCCTTCCCCCTCTACTTGGCCATGTCGATCAGGCTCTGCAGGGAGGTGGGCACCCAGGTCTTCTCACCCTGGACAAACACCACTCCCCGGTCGATGTAGATGACGATGCGGCCAAAGGTGTAGAGCTGCTTCCCTTCGTGTCGCTTCCCGATGACTGGCATGAAAACAATGTTGTGCTCCTCAGCCTTGGTCTCAATGAGGTCCTTAAAGTTCATGGGCACAGTGCTGGCAGCCACGCCGATGCCCCGCTGGGCCATGTTCTCAGCCTCCCGTCGCTCCTGCATGGCCTCGTACTGGAAGTCCTTCCTCCGCTCCGTGTGCGTGAGGTAGGCTATATTCTCCCGTGCTCCGGGCTGCATGTAGGCACCTGGGAGAGCCAGAGGGGAGAGGGGTGAGGAGTGGGGTTCCAACCTCACAGGCAGCTGGGCCTCAGAGACACAAAGCATTAAGGCAGATGGCAAGCACCTTCAGCAAGTTTAGACAACAACCTGCAAGCCTACTTGGTCTGAAGGTTTCTGGCTAATGTGTAGCAACCAGAGAGATGATTAACATGAATTCCTGCACAAGACTGATCCTTCTAGGGCTGGAAACTTTGACAACACATGGCCTAGCCTAGTTCTGTTTTTAGCTTCTCCATAGAGGCTACAGCCCTGGAAGAATTTAGAATGCATTTGGGGAACTCAAATATATGTTGAAGGACAGTACAGGGCCACAATGTCCAGTGCTAAGGGAAATGGATGGGACCAGCTCTAGGAGGTGGCCAAAGCCAGGGTGGCCGAGGGAAAGTTTCTGGAGAGTATGAAAAGGATCGGGATGGGATGACCCACTGAGGGGCCCAGATGAGAGTGATCTGAGAAGTCTATCTGCCTCATTCAGCAGAGTATATGTTCTGTGAACATTCTCTTCATGTAACAGGCTCAAAGGACTAAAGATTCAGAAAACAGAAATTACAGTCCCACCGGCCACTGTAGCTGTGTGACCTTGAACAAGCTCTTGGCCTTATGGAGCTTGTCTGTGAAGCAGGGTTGGCCTGGGTACCATGGGGGCCTTTGTGTTGGGATGAGAGCATAGTGACTCACCTGGTCAGAAGCTGGGATAGGTATGAAGGGGACAGTCACCTGCCTACTTCTGAGACAACAAAGATACCACCTGCAAAGTGCTGTACAGACCAGGGCTCACTTCACCCCTCTAGGTTTTTAAGAACCTCTAGAAGTAGGCATTATGACTGTTCCACAAGTAAATAAAATAGGCCAGGTGAGGAGAGGCAACTTCTAGGTGTCAGGCTGTTCCACTCAAAGAGCACACTGAGCTCTTCACAGGCATGCCAGCAAACCCGGAAGGTGGCTCTAGAGGCAGGCTCCCCCCCAGTATGAATTTGGCTGCAGTGAGAATCAGGTCAGGGCCCTGTGCCCCTCCCAGGGCTGGCAGAGATGGGCAAGGGGTCTGGTGGGGAAGAGTCCATGTTGGAGCAGACAGCTCACAGGCACCCGAAAACTCTTGCTTCTGTGTCATTTATGTGTTCAGAAACGGTGCTTGGAACCAGGAGCCCTCAAGTGGAATCCTCACTCACCAACATTGGAGGACACAGCCCTATTCATGATGTCCAATGCTTCATTAAATTTGTCCTTGACAGATGGGTGTGCCAGCACTTGGTCTGAGAACATGGACTTCCAACCCAGGTACCACTTGGTGATCTCCTCATAATTTGGGCTGTTACTGAGCCAAGAGCACAGCACCTGCCAAAAAGAAACAAATCGGACATCTGCATCCACAATGGTGGCACATGGGAGCAAAGCTTCCTGTTTGTTTTGATCGTGGTCCTACAAGGAGATGTGTGGAGTTTACAAGGGCTGAACAGAAGCTTTCAGAGTATGACTCCCCACGTGACTCCAAGAATTTGGAGTCCGTTTGCCAGCTAAGCTCCCTTGAATGTAAACTCACCAAACCTCAGCCCCTAAATGACAGGGCTGTGATGGTCCCCCACAAAGGTGTGGTGTGAGGAGTGGAGAGAACCACATGAAATGCTTCGCATCTGGCTCATGGCATATGTTCAGTAAGTGGTGGCTGCTGGGATTACTGCTTATTTTTGTCCTGTGTGATAGCTTTTGACAGTTACCCAGGGATCAAGCCCCTGCAGTCTGACCTGGGCAGGAAATTAAGTGTAATCTTCCCTACCTCCATTCCACTCCCCTGCCCCCCCCCCCCCGGAAGCTGCCCCAAAACCACAGCAGAGCAGGCTATACCTGAAGCCACTTGGGGAAGAAGTGCTTCTCGAGCAGCCCTACCAGGCTAGACACAGAGATCATGCCTTCCCAGTCGATGACCCAGTAAAACGCATCCATGTGCTGCTGGTGGGGGTTAATGACCAATTCCCCAAGACACATCCCTGCAAAAGCAACCCAGGCTTTAAGGCAGAGTCCCAGAAGCACAGAGCAAAATCCTTATCAGAAAACACTGGCCTAAATTTGCTTTTATCCATCAGTTTTAAGTCCCTGACATGCCAGTTCTTGAAAACCCTTTTCGTCTCTAACCCAGAAACAATAAATACATATTTAAAATCAAATGCCTCAGAAATCTCAGAACACCGATGCCTAGCATGTTATGAGAAGCCCAAACTAGACCAAGACTAGACCTGCTGTCTTCAGGATCCCAGGTATGTTTATATGCCACCTCTGTGCACAAAATGGCACTTCCTGTGGTGAGCGGTACCGCGTTCTTGGCTTTCTCCTTGAGCTCCAAGCCCCTGTTTTAAGAAGCATGGATCCCTTACTGCTGACCACAGAAACCAGGGCACCAAAGCTACTGGACCTAATGCCCCTTCCCCATATCCTCACCCAGCTTGGGCACAATGTTCTTGACCATGAACGCTTCCCAGGAGCCTGGGGTGAAGACGTCTTTCCAGGGCTGGAGGATGAGCTTGGCAGAGGAGTCGCTGGGGTGCCACTTCTGCAAGGCACTGGATAGCTTGCTGCGGATGGGGGAGTAAAGGGGCTCCAGGCGCGCTTGCATGAGGGGCAGCCACGGGTGGACCCAGGAGTGGATGGGCACAGTGTCTGTCAGCGGGTTCCAGTTTTCCACCTACAGAAGGTGTGGGACAAAACAGCAGTTCCAGCTGCACCATGCAGCCCACATGCCTCTGCACAACCAAACCACTATCACTAGGGCAATTGCATGGAAGCTCTGAAATGGCACAAATTCTGCTTGCATTAGACCAACAGAAAATGAATTCCCTGTTTAAACAGAGGAATCTGTAGGGGGTAACGTGCCAACAAAAGGGCTGGAGTTACCCACAGGACAATCACCGTGTCAGCAGATTCTGTTCATTCTAGGCCTTCTGATGGCACTGAGGGAGTGAAGGGCCCCTGGTTACGCCAGCGGTCCCCCATGACTTGGGGCTCTACCTCTTTCTGCAGCTTGGGGAAGATGAGCTGGTCCAGGATGTTATCTAAGATCCACACGGGAATAATGTGCACCCAGCTGTCCAAAAAGTCCACCATCGGGTCACAGTTTCTTGGTTGCCACTGGGTGACAATACTTCGAACAAAAGGCATCCAGACTTCCCATATCAGCCTGTGGGAGAAAGGCAGCGGGCAGACTAACTGCACAGACAGGTTTCAAAGCAGACTAAGTACATCACCACCAACTCTCCAGAATAAGAAAGAAAGAGGCACAGAAACGAGCACAGTAAACCACTGGGCCAGTCCCCATCCTGGTCGGACCTGCACCAGCCTCATTCCCCCTCACCCAGCCACCACCTGCTCATCCACAGGGTCTGGGCCGCCCTGCCAGTACCTGCCTGCCTGGCAGGGCTGCTATGGGGTCACAAGGGTCCCCTCTCCAGGGATGGCCTGCCTTCCCGCTGGAGCTGTGTGCGCAGCTGGATGACTCACCTCATGGGTCACAGCTCAAATGTCACCTCCTCTTGGATACCTCTGCTTCCAACTATTCCCACCACCCCAAACGGGCGTGTCCTTTCTGTTCATCATCCCTGGCCTTGTCTGTCTGCTGCTTTATCCTCCATTTGCATTTCACACTCCCTGCAGGCTGAGGCTGTCTACCTCAACCCCATGGCAAGCCCGGCGCCCGGCCTGTGCATGATGTGCACAGGCGCAGGGTGGATGAATGCACAAGAAACCCCTGGAGCAGGGCCACTCTCTGCCCTTCCCAGTGGCCTCTTCCTCCTGGTTCCCACGTGAATACCTGTGAAAGGCGTCTGCCGAGAGGTCCTGCCCACCATGGGATAAGAGCTGGTCATTCTCCAGGAGACTCTTCCACTTGGAGATGACTTCGGTGCCGTACGTGCAGTCCTGGAGAGAGACGCAGCCGTGAAGCAGCCACCCTGCCCTGTGTGGCCTCTCTAGGCCCAGGCCCCTGCCAGCCCCCCACCCCCCACCGCGGGCAGGAGCAGAAAGGCAAATCTTGCCAGCCACTCACCTTCAGCGGGTCCCACTCCTTGAAGTACTCCTTCATGAGTGGGTAGACAATGGCCACGGCCAGGTCCACGCGGTCAGACATCCTGTACTCCTCGTAGTACTTGTCTTGCAGGGTCTCAAAGACACGGGCGCACTCGTCTAGGGTGAGGGGGTCGCTGCAGCCGGGCTGCAGACGCCGCTCGCACTCCTCCACCATCTCGAGGACCTTGCTGAGGTTGGCAATGACCCGCTCCTCATGCTCTAGGACCTCCGACATCTTCTCCAGCTCATGTGACAGGTTGACCACCATGTCCCGCTCGTACTGCAGCTGTCGGTCGCTCTGGATGATCTCCTGCTCTGTGAGGTCGATGAGCAGCTGCAGGTTGTGCTCCAGCTCAGGCAGTGCGAAGCCCGGGGTCTTGGCCTCTTTGCCAGGCTGTGGAGGCTGCTGGGACTGCAGTGGCAGCCCGTCATCAGGGACGTTGTGCTTGTGGCTAATCTGGCTGTAGCTGTAGTAGACCTTTTGCTCCCGGCCGGTCATGTCGATGACCTGGGAGGCAGCGGCGGGGTAGGGGATAAGGGAGGGGGGTCAGCACATGCCATCTCTGCCCTGTGAGAGCACACCTCGGAAGGGCAGGATGCAGGTGTGCACGAGCCCTGCTATGGCAGAGCCGGGGGGTGGGGGATCCCTGCAGAAGGGTCAAGAGAGGGGTCAAGAGATGGGACCAAGGGTCAAGAGATGAGCACTTCCAGACATGTCCCTCAGTAGCACACTACTCTGCTGAGAAGAAAATCTAGGTCTATGGCAAGGGAGAGGCTGCACTGCCTGAAGCTGGTAATGAAACAGCTAATGTGGTAAAACGGTCACGCTATGGTATAAGAAAAATGCGTTATTTAGGCAAAGAGACCTAGAAAGACATGCATCGAGGTGTTAAAACTGGTCATCCATTGGAAGGAAGGAAAATAATATTTTTGCTACTGTGTTTTCTAATTGCCTAAATGGTACCACATGCTGCTCTGTGGTAAGAAGTTGTTTTTTGATTTAAAAACAAAATGAAACACGAGAAAACAATGACTGGACAAGGCAACTTAGAAAAGGAGCATTTCAAGAAAACAGGAAAAGTGGACTATAAAGCGTACTGAGACACAGCCATCCATCAGCCCTGGAAGTAAAAGTGTCAGCCAAGAACCATGTGCATTAGAATCGGGGGGAAAAAAATAAACACAGAACTTCCCAGGCCCTGTCTGTACATACCGACTGCAAATCTCTGGCTAGGAGCTGTGTAGCTGCGAGGCTTCCCAGTCCTCCCTGCCGGGAATCTGATGCACAACACCCCGACAGCTGA
Organism: Mustela lutreola; assembly: GCF_030435805.1. Lineage (NCBI taxonomy): Eukaryota > Metazoa > Chordata > Mammalia > Carnivora > Mustelidae > Mustela > Mustela lutreola. Next base: position 72,797,212 of record NC_081300.1, on the reverse strand, counting down.
GAACACCTCTCTCTTTCTCTCTCTCACACTCATACATACACACACACACACTGTCCTACACCAGACTACAACAGACAACTGTCACCCTTATTCTCTGGCTACCTAGGGGAGTGACAGAAAACCCAGGACTATGTGCATGTAACAGCAGCTAAAAATTGAATCAATTTTTAAAACGGAAAATACTGGTATGCCCCAAGGACGCTCTCTGGCACTTTTAGTCACAGCCTGAGTTAGTGCACCCTTTCAAGTATTCGAGAGCCTTAAAAAGCTTCCTATTTTTAACCTGGTGATTCAATTTCTAAGAATCTATCCTTAGTAAATGTCTGAAATACAGCCAAAGCTTTATATACAGGATAGCTCCAAACCAAACCAGAAAACAGCTAAAGGTCCAGTCACACAGGTAGGACCAAATAATCTAGTACTTCATTCTCTGGAACTACACACTCACTAAAAAACCATCTTCACACTGCATTTATAATCATGGAAATGTTATTAAGCTCATGGCCTGTGCTTCAGGAGGAAGGGGTCACTGTCTGTCTCCCGTATCATGAGTGCACCATCAGGAGTGCCCCGCCCTTGGAATGCAGAAGCTCTCCCTGGGCATGGGAGTGCAGGGAATGGGAGCACACCACTGCCCAGTGAGGAAAAAAAAGAAAAGTGTGGACAGAAGATCCAACATGACCTGAGAGAATGTTCAGTGACTGACCTGACTTGCGTGTGGGATACTTGTGTTTCCCAGGGCCCATCCTGGACCAGAACCAAGGGCTCCCTTACCTTAACCTGAGAAAGCTCCTTCTGGGGGGCAGCGAGCTTCTTACTAATCCTGCCCTTGGCCTTCAACTCTTCCACTGTCTTGTAGGAGTATTTGGGCTTCTTCTTGCTTCCGCTGGGGTCTTTCCTCCATTGGCTCAGCTCCTTCTGAAACTCCTAAAGCAGAGGGAGGTCGTCAAACAACAAAGGCCGCTTTTTACAGCAGGTGAGGCTGCAGAGACCACTTACAGATAGGCCTTCCTTCCTCGGCTGTGTTATTCTGTGCCAGTACTAAGGAAGGGTGTTAGAGATTTGCTAGGTGTGCTCTTAGATTTACACAAGGTTCTGTGCTAAGCAGTGTGTGTGCATGATACTAAACCATCTCCTGAGACTCCCCAACACCCAGATTCTCTTACAAATGAGAGGGTTCAGAAAGCAGGTACCCCAACTAGAAAGAGGAACACCCAGACAAAGGCCCCACTTACAGCGCATCTACTGTGGGCTGGCACTACATTAGTTTTAAATTCACCTTGTGTAAAACTTAGAGAACAATATAAAGGATTTTTTTTTAAGTATACAAATCCTTGCTTTTTTTTTTAAGATTTTATTTACTTATTTGACAGAGAAAGACAGCAAGAGAAAGAACAAGCATTAGGAGTAGCAGAGGGAGAAGCAGGCTTCCCAATGAACAGGGAGCCTAATGCAGGACTCAATCCCAGGACCCAGGAAGCTGAAGGCAGATGCTTAACAACTGAGCCACCCGGGCACCCCCAAAACCTTGGTTCTAATTTAAAATGAAGGTAGATAAGCAGGATCCTGAGTCTTAAAGCGAAGATACCTTTTGAAAAGAAAATTTTTCTGTAGGAAGATCTGCAGTAGAGAAGACAACTTGGTCTGAGGGCAGTGGAGTCCAGCCCACAGAAGTGGGTTTTATGCTTGTCATTCTGTTTTCCTCACACTGGTTTAAGACTCTTACTTTTTTCCCTAAAAACAATCTAGACTTCCACTTCAGGAAAATCCAAAGATCAAGCACTACTGAGCCCACATTTACAGCAACAGTTGCCTAGAGCTGAAGAGAAGCCACCCCTTTAGACAGCCAGGACCTCGCCTGTCCAGCTCAGGCCCCGCCACTCCTCCCTGCCTCACACCTGGCTCACCTACTCGTGTCTGCCATGGGCCTGGGGCACCTGCCGCCCAGAAGCCCCCACTTGGAGCAGTCACCCCCATTCAATCACACATTAGCAGAAGGAGAGGCTCGGTGACAAGAACAGTGACCACATGCATCTGCAGAGTCCTGCTTTCCCCCGTAAATGCAAAGGGGCAAGTCCTCTCGGTCAGGAGAGCCGGCCCCACTGTTGCTGGAGCAGAGTGACACCCAGCTTCCGGCGGGCTCCGTGCCACGTGAGACAAAAGCTCCCGCCATAGCCGTCTCCGCGGCCTCTCTGCCATTAGACTCGGAGTTTTGTGCTCAGCCTCCTCTAACTGGCCCCACACCTGTTGCCTTCTGCCATGCGTCCGGAGATGGTGTCCTTGCCCAGGAGAGCTTCCCTGATCACCCTATATAAGTAGGTCATCCCCACCCCCAATTACTTCCTACACTGGCACGTCTCAGCGCACCCTGCTCTCATTAACCACACTGCAGCTGCTTCCTGGCTCTGGGCTCTAAACTACTCCTCGCGGTATAGCCCGCTGCCAGCACAGAGCCCGACACAGAGATGTGAGGTGTGCCAAAGACACCTGAAGGCTGATGGGACGAATGAACGAATGCACAAACCAACCACGGTCAGAAATGGCAGGCACCACCCGCCCGTGACTCCCAACTTCTGGTTACCTCTTCTGCTTCTTCTTCGGAATCAACCACAGGGAAGTCTTGCAGGGACTGAGTGGTCCGCTCTGAGCCATAAGCTCCCACAGCACCTTTTCCCTTTCTCTGTTTGGCTTCGATGGGGTTAATGATACCTGACAAATTTCAGGAAAAGATAAACAACTTCAGATCACAGCAATTCCTGTATTTGGACAAGCCACTCGGTGGACCCGCCCTTCCTTAGTCCTGGCACAGAATAACACAGCCGAGGAAGGCAGGCCTGTCTCTGCCCCTGGAAGAAGTTCAGGTTCCGTGGGATTTGGAATTGCTAAGCATGTATGGGGCTCACAACAGGCTGCTGACATTAGGTTATTTATGCCCTAAATACAGATTTTTCATTTCCACTTAGATTCTTTTGCTTGTTTTGGTATACTGGGAGAAAAGAGAACTGTTCATATGTAACTGGGAACTCTGGAATGTCAAATTCTATAGTTTGGAGGAGGGCTCTGGTGAGATGAGTGAATCAGTCAGAGTTTATTGACTGCATGAAGGGAAGTGATGTGAGACCCCCTCCTTTTCACTTGGTAGCTCAGGTCTCCCAGACTTCAGCTGCTCTGCAGCACCTGGAAGCCTTGGAAATAACTGTCTTCTAAGCATTTAGAGACAGGACTACGGTGTTTCAGTGAGGACTGCCCACCTGCCCCTCCACCTAGTTCTGGAGCAATCTCGATTTAGGAAAGTCCCTCATTCTCTTTCTAGGTCACCATCTCCAGCTCCACAGAGGTTCTCGGACTTTCGCTACACCTAATGTGTTCAACGCATACCCTGGGTGGAATTTGCATTATGGGCACTACTACTGTTTGCAGCCACTTGGTGACGACTCATGGGAAGCAAGTCAAGGAGAGAGCAAGGTTCCATGGGAAGAAAACAAGTGCTCAGTCTGTGTGGCTTCGGTATCAAGGAGCCAGGGATGTGTGAGCAAAAATAGGTGGACGAGGCCTGGAGACAGAGGAGACCGGGCTGAGCATGGATGGGAGGCTCCAATGCGGATTTGCTCAGCCAGGTTTCTGAGCTCTAGGACTGAAAAAGCCAAACACGGTGTTTCACTGCTATTCCTGAAAAACAAATAACCTGAGCAGGGATGGCCAGCTCCTGTGTCTCCAGGGCCGAGGACAACTTGTGCTGGGAAGTGTGCCGGGACAGAAGACAACAGGGAGTGGTGGAGCACTGTCCTTGGCAGCTAAGACCCACTCCTACCAGGCAAAATCGGAAATCTTAAGTAAAATTATCTTATTTATAAATACTGGCAACAAACTCGTTTGTTAACAAACACTGGACAGGTCCAAAAGAAGCCTATCAGTTTGAGCCCTGTCTGAGCGTTTTTCTATAAAGCCTAAGCCTCTTTCTCCTGCAGAACAAGTGTTTTATTAGAGTGTGGTAACACCGACAGCAGAGGAGCACAGCTGTCTGGTGCGGGCGGAACAAGCTGCAGAGTTCAAGTACTCTGAAGAGAGAAAAAGCAAGGCAACCCCAGATCACTCCCCTTTCTTCTGCCTGGCCGCCCTCCTGCCGAACTGCCAGGCGCTGGTGCCCTACCTTGTGCATTCTTCCCGAGGCCCCTGCCAGGGACATAGCCCATTTTCTGAAGAAGCTTCTGTCCAATGCCTTTTGTGTGTCTTTCCCAGCTGCCAAAATCCATGAAAGACTTGGTTCCTCCTGCAAAGCCTTTCTGGCTGGGTTTAAAATTGCCACCCTGGGTAGAAAAAAAAAACCCAAAGTTTAGTTGATGGAAAAAGAAAAAGAAGAAAAAACCTAAAAAAGCAAGCTTGGATGACGGGGAAAGGGTCTGGCAGTCAGAGCATCGTGAAAAGCGTCATATGAACCAAAAACAGATCTGTACCATTTGTTAGGAAAGCAGAGACTGCACTACCCACTTCCCACCTCAGAGGAACCCACCACCACGAGGAGAAACCCACCCAACCGGCCTCTGCTGAGCAGCCCACCACCATCCGTAGGAGGGGTTTGGGCTGCATAACCTCCCAAAGCAATTATGAAAGTCGCAAGCCTAAGATGAAGATGCTACCGTCTTTAACTTCTTGGGTCCAAAATCCTTAGGAAAATCATCCTGCTTAACAGGCTTCTCTTCATCTTCTGAATCTTCCAGCTCAGCCTCCTCTGCTGCCCCTTTCTTGAGGCCTGCACTGATGAAGTTGACTGGCGCGGAGTAGTCACGGGCCCTGTGGGTAAACACACGGCCCCCAGGGCTCTCATGCAAACTCTGCTGGCCTGAGAACCCCTTAGAGGGGACCTCCAGGGATCCATTTTAAAAGAGCAACACATTCACTTATACCAAAAGGGCCCCAGATCTAGCTTCCTATAATCATGGAACATTGTTGCCTCATGTGTTCAAGTCAACCATATAGCTGAAGAGTTACCCTGTCAGTGCAGCGTTGATTAAAAACGCAAAACATCATCCTGAACAGTGTATTGATTATGTCTCAATGAAAGTGAAAGGGAAAAATGCAAAATATGATATGGAAATGCAACTTTCCTTTTACGTGTTTCAAAATTAACTTACTTTAAAAAGCATGTGTTGGGACGCCTGGGTGGCTCAGTTGGTTGGACAACTGCCTTCGGCTTAGGTCATGATCTCGGAGTCCCGGGATCGAGTCCCGCATCGGGCTCCCAGCTCCACGGGGAGTCTGCTTCTCTCTCTGCCCTTCTCCTCACTCATGCTCTCTCTCCCTGTCTCTCTCTCAAATAAATAAATAAAATCTTTAAAAAAAAAAAAAAAAAAAAAAATAAAAAGCATGTGTTTTGGACCCTATTTCATGTATAAAAACCAGGCAAGAAAGAAATTCTGATAAATAAAAATCATTAAACACAATAAAAGAAACTGTGTGAGTTGAAAGTATATTAACAATTATAATGGCCAAATTCTTAGAAAAATTTCAAGTCCATTACCTTTATTAGTATGTGAAAACTAAAGTAAAATACCTAAAAAATTAACTCCGTGAAGTGGAGAGTAGTGATGCTAACCACAACCATCCCAAGAACAGTACTTAAAATGTCATAAACCTTGGTTCCCTTTATACAATGACCAACTTGTCTTTAAACACCCCACAGCAGTAACAGAACTGAGGACTCTTTCCTAAAAGATGCAATGTTACTTAGGGATTAAGAGCCCAAACTCAGGAGTCAGGCCCAGATTCTCCTAGCCTGGCTGTGTGCCTTTTGCCTTAGTTTCTTAATCTGTAAAATGTGATTATAATAATGGTACTTTTCTCACAAGGTAAAGGACACCAAGCATGTAAAGCGCACAGAACAAGTAAGGGGCCAGCAAACATTGGCTGTTTATTAGCTTAGGGTTCCGTAATTCTTGACCTCTGATCCTTTTATCGTCCATTTGTAGGTTTCTTTGCCAGATGAGAAGGGGTTAAGCCAATCTCCATACTCTTTGTCCCCAACCTCCTTCGTGAAAAAGGCATAGTCTCCATGGGCTCGAGCCTATAGGCCACAGATGGGACTGGGAGACAAACCCAAACTCCCTACGTGCTCCTCAAGCGAGCTATGGCCAGTGCACACACGACTCACACTGAGGAGGAAGACTACCCGCCCGAATCCTCATCTCCCTGCCACCACCCCTGCAGGGACCCTGTCTCTGTCTCACAGAGCTCCCTCTTCCACTGGAGCTCCAAGCCAACTCTGCACATCAAAATGTCTTCTCCAGACGTAACTGCTACCCACATCATCCACCCTCTACCACAGCCCAGGGGCCTCTTCTTAAACCATGCTCCCTCTCCCTTTCCACTCCAGCCTGCCGAACCTTCTGTCTTCTTATGGACACCTGCTACCTCCCCTTAAGAGCCTCTGCAGACTCATGCCTCTCCAACCCCCTTGTTACCTTCTGCTGCCATATAAGCTCAAGGGCAGCTTCTCTAAAGAAATCTTCCCTTGCCTCCCAGAACAGGTCCAACTCTCTTCCTTGGGTCCTAAGTCAATTACAGACGTCCACTGGGGGAACTATCGATGAATGCCTGTCTCCATGCTCTAGCATCTGGGCTCCCAGAAGCCAAGGAATGGGAGTATAAGACCTAATACATATAACTGTTCATTAAACACCAAAAGATAGTTAAATCAGCAGAAGAGCAGCACTCCAGCCAAACAGGAAGCTGGGCCCCCTAGCTAATGTTGTAGCAGTGGAACTCAGTTAGGCTAGGAGAGCAGTGTATTTAGTGGGGTATCTGCCCAAACCCCTCTCCATCTTCCCCACCTTCCCTAAAGCAAGAGGGAAGCAGCTTCATGCTGGCCAGTACCGTTTGCCTCCAAAGCTCGGCCTCTCTTCATCTGAGTCTCTCTCTGCCCACACTCCATAGGTAGCCTCTTCCTTGGTCTGCCAGTGGCGCTGCCGGTTGGGGTTAAATTCATTCTGGAGATCCCAGTCGGTGATCTCAAAATTCTCCCGCTCATCATCATCATCATCCACATGGCCTTCCCCATCCCGGTACAGGTGGGACAGTGACATGGCCAGTCACTAAAGAAAGGAATAAAAAAGGCATGCACAGTCGGTGGTAAGTCTGGGAGGAGCAGCAGTAGGTCCCCGCTCCTTGCTCCCTTCGAAACTCCTCCAAACTAAAGTCCGTTAAAATCAGTTACGGTTCAATAAAGCAGATATTAAAAACATATTTTAGAAAACAAACACTATTTAAACAGGTGGGACAAACGACCAGTCCCAACAATAGGTGACTCCTAAGCATCTATTTCTCTGTCCTGGCAATGTCTTAAAACTTCACACACATTCACATGTATGTAAATCACATAAAAATAACTAAAAATAACTAAGCACGTTATTCTATTTATTATTGCCTCAGAAAGAGGGTGGACAACTTCCTGGATCCCAGATTTTGTTGTCTGTATTTTATCTGGACCCTCGGCAGTCCCAGGAGTGACTGTTTTTAGAATATGCCTTCTGAAATATATTACTTGATGAGACCCTAAGATTTAAAGTTTTCCTTGCAAAACATGAACCCCTCCTGAAGGCAGCAGTAATTATAACACTACTTTAACAGACATCCATGTATTGCCATGGAGTATTCAGCTCCTGGTAGCTGGGTAATGAGATTCAGCTGTCTCTTTCTTAAGCAGATTAACTAAATCATTACCCTCTGAGAATGTTTATGAGCCAACCTAATTGAGATGCTGTTTAAAAAACACATAGTTCAGGGGCACCTGGGTGGTTCAGTGGGTTAAGCGTCTGCCTTCGGCTTGGGTCATGATCGCAGGGCCCTGGGATGGAGCCCGGCAACAGGCTGCTCAGCAGGGAGTCTGCTTCTTCTTCTCCCTCTGCTCCTTCCTCCCCCAACTTGCGTTCTCTCTCTCACAAATAAAATCTTCTTTAATTAAGTAAAAAACACTTAGGACAAAAATGCTCAAGGAACAGTAGCTGTGACTGTAGCCCCAGAATTAAATTCATCATCATTACTATTACTGGATTAGGGAAGGAACAAAGTACTGCTAAAATCACAACCTGGGTTCAAATCCCAGCTCTACGTTACTCAGTGAGTGTTTAAGTATTACACACGAAGTGCCAAGCATGGTGCACTACGCGACAATACTTTCAATATGTGAGGGCGACTGTGATTCTTACCTACCAGTTGCTTGCTGCAAGCAGCCTTCAGGGACAAGGAGTTCACTACCTCCGATCGGTTCTGTCACAAAGTTCTCCCTGCTTATTCCACTCACTGGCACAGTGGTTGGGTGCAGCTGGTCCCAACCTCACCCAACAGTGGAAAGGACGGAAATTTTCTCAGAGGAGGTCCGGACTCAATAATCCCGCTGCCTCCTTGGACACCGTATAACCGAAGGGCTGCTAGGAGTTACAGAGCCTTTGGCACGCAGCAGTACGCACGTCGTGGGCCAGAGCAGTACGAAGTATTTGCCAGACCCTTCGGGCTGAGAAGCTAACGTAAGCATCAAGTCACCTCTAGAACGGGGGTAGTGCTAGCGTTCTCACGGTTCAGATAAGAAAAACGAGGCTCAGGGAAGTCGGACAATTTGCCCTAGCGTAGAACCTACGCTACGCCAGCAGAGCGCGAAAGCATGGGGGGCTGGAAGCCAGGCTTCGCGGAGGGGCTTGGTGGATCCTTCGCACTCACTCCCACTGCCGCGGACCCACGCACACAACCCGTCTCTTCCTGCAACCCGGCCACACTCACCTCCCCCGGTCGCGCAGACCCAACACAGCTACTGGCTCAGGGAGAGTAACTTAGCGCTCCAGGGGCCGGAACCCGGATATGTCTAGGATGGCGCGCCGGAAATGACGTATAGGTAGCGGAAACGGCGCGCTGGTTGCCACAGCAACAACGGAAGGCTCAAGCGCCTTCGGCTCTAGAGGGGCGGGGCGGAGATGCGAGAAAGGAGGTGGGATTTTCAGGGCATCCAACGGGTGGAAGTATATTTCCTGGCCTGACCGACTTCCCTACTGCGCCCTCTAGGTGTGGACGACGCCGAGCCACGTTAACAGGCGTGGTCTATTTTGCCAGCCTGAGATTCAAAAGCTGTAAAATGGGGATATAGGACTAGCTCACTGGTCGTCGTGAGGAATAGCGTGAGGCTGTAGTGGGGCCGGGACCTGGCCTGCCAGCGGGAATAATGAAAGTCAAGATGGCCCCTGTATCTTTGCGGTCCTTTAGTATAAGCACCGTCGTGGGCACAGAGCAGTTGCCTTCTCTGGAGCTTGATAGAGTGAGTGCAGGAACGAACGGGCAAGCTCTAGAGGTCCCAGGTATTCCCTCCAGGAAATCTTTCCCTTCTCTTCTTTTCCAACCAGTTGGTTAATACATTCATTCATCTTCTGATCTAATAGATGTGTAGGGAGTGCCTGCTGTGTGCTAGGCTCAAGGGACACAATGAAGGAAGCAGATACCTGCCCTCCAGGAAATCCCTTGGCTGCCTTGGGACTCTGTAAGCACAGAGGCTATGCCGTTCCCATGTCAGCTCTGCCACTTATAGCTGTGGGCCTCAGGCAAGCCACTGCATCTCTGGAAGCCTCGGTTTCCTCTTTTGCAAAATTGTTGAGGATCCAGTGAGATAAAATATGTAAGCTGTTCCAACTGTACCTGCCACACCGCAGGTGCTTAGGAGGTGTTAGCTGTCAATGTTCGCTTATGTTCTTTCTCATTCTCCTCCATGTGATGGAAAGATTCAAGAGGCGATTGTTAGAATTCCCCTGGACTTCTAGTCAAAGATATGGATCTAACTTCCTATCGTTATTAACGAATCAAGAACCTACCTACAGGAAGCCAATTAATGGCCATCTTCATGAGACAGGCACTGTGACTTCATGGTCTCTGTATCCCCACTGACATGCAGTGTCACCGTGCCTGACACACCGTATGTACTCAGGAAAGAAATTAGAAGGTGAGGTTTCATGCAAGACATGACTGAGGGGAGAGAGTTTAGCAGACTAAGAGCTCCACCAGGGAGCAGAGTGAAGACAAACAAGGAGACAAGATAAACCCTTTTGAGTCTGGGCCTAGAAATGTATATGTTTCTGTTTATAGGCCAAAATCAAAGATAGGAGGAGGCTTGGCTTTTCTGTAGTTCTCTCCCTAGCTTTACAGCCGATGTGGCGGAGCTGCGGTTATTTTCATCACCAGGGACTGAGGTTCGTGGACTTGTTTCACCAAATGGCCCCGCGGTGTGGCTTCTGGAGAGGGGGGCCTTGTGGACTGCGGTGGGGTCACTAACAGTACAGGCTTTGATCACATGATCAGAGTGCACATGCCCAACAACAGGACAGTGGTCATCACGTAACAGACGTCATAGGATGTCCTGAGATCCTAGCATCACTCCTGTGATCCTGTCAAAGACGCAGGAATCATGAAGATATCTAAGACAAATCCAAATAAAGAGATACTCTAACAAACTGGCCTGTGATCTTCAAAGGTGCCCAAGTCATGAAAATCAAAGACAGACCCTGGAAGTGCTCCAGACAGAAGGAGTCTAAGGACACATGACAGCTAAATGCAACACATGATTCTGAACTAGACCTTTTTGCTATAAAGGAAGTTATGGGGATGACTGGCAAAATTTAAATGTGGTCTGAGGTTTCCATGGTAGTGATGTGTCGATGTTAATCTTCTGATTCTGCTGGGTGTCCTGTGGTTACATTGGAAAATATTTTCGTTTGCTGGAAATATTTGCCGGGGGTGGGGTGGGGTGGGTGATAGGGCATCAAGTAGGCAGCTTAGTCTCAAATTATTAAGGGGGAAAAGAGATTCTCTTTGTACTTAGAATTTTTTTTTAAGATTTTATTTATTTGAGACGGGAGGGAGCACAAGCCAGGGGAGGGGCAGAGGAAGGAGGAGAAGCAAGAAGCAGACTCCCTCCTGAGGGCAGAGCCTGATGTAAGACTCAATCTCAGGACCCTGTGATCATGACTTGAGCGAAAGCAGAGGGTTAACAACTGAACCACCCAGCCGCCCCTAGAATTATTTTTTTTTAATGAAGTTATTGGAGTAAAACCTCAGGGATCCAAGTCATTTTGCTCCTTCCGTGATGTAGGTAGCTTCACCTCACTGCACCTCAGTTTCTCCACCTGCAAAATGGGGATTATGACAGTAGTTCTCTAAAAGGGGGGGTGTGTGGCTGAGGAATGGATCTATAGATGCCGGCCATAGGGCCATAGTACGACTAGTAAGAGCTTAGTAAATGATTATGGCTGTTTACATTTGAAAGACCCAACCTCACACCTCTGCATGGGAGGGCTCTCAGCCTCAAACATCAGTGGTTTCTCAGGTCTCTGGGTTCAAAGGCTCGGTCTCCTTCTTTGAGCAAGGGGAGAGGCAACCAGAGAGGTAGATGCCTGATTTCATATCTGTACATCACGATCTTCAGCCACTGCCTCCCAAAAACACCTTGCTTTGGGACTGGGGGACACCCAGGCCCGTGTCTAGATTCCCAATGAGGTGCTCAGGCATGTAACACTCCCAGAAGGGTTGCCAGGCAACAAGGCTCCTCAGCAGGAGCCTGATAGGGCCCTGGACACTTGTCACACGAAACAGTGGAGGGGGCTGTGCCACAAGGGGCATGCACAGGCATGCACAGCGGGTTGAAGGTCAGAGCCAGGCCTGAAACCCAGGAGCTCAGATGTCCAGATGGGTGCTCCCTTTGCTGCCCCATGCCTGGGGCACCCACACCATTTCTGCCAACTTACCCGAGCTACTACATAGAGGGTGAGGCCTGTCTGTTCGAGGTTTTAGGCACCAACACCCTGTACACATCAGCTCTTGGATTCTGCAAACTTCTCCAGGAGTTTATGTTTCCCAAGTCCATGGCCCTCATCACCCCCTTCCACAGCCTATATGCCCTAACGTCCTGTTTCCATACTGACTTCCAAAGATTGATTGGCCGCCGGGGGTGGGGGGGGGTGGAATCCTTCCTTAGTTACAACTTTAAATAGGTTGGTACCATAGAAACAATCCACCAGTAGCATTTCAAGGCTGATATATTTAAAGTCTCGCACAAGTACCTTTTCTAGGACAGTGACATTATACAGTTGCACATGGGTTATTCTTAGTTCAGATTTTGTCACAAAAATATAGAGTGTGTCCTGAACTGGGGAGGACTGGCAATCCAGATGAGCTGAGATTAGCAAATCTGGTTTCCCTTGAAATGTTTCGTACAGATGGTTGATACCTTACTTATCTCTCAAGATTTGTGAAGACTATTCCGGCACCCAAGGATCCACAGGCCTGGGAGTCATCTGCAGGGTGAGCACACTCATGAGCGCACGGGGGAGGGGAGGAACCTCAGCCTTCATCACTCATTCATTCACTGGTTCCTTCGCTCATTCACAAATATTTCCTTTGCTCCTCTGCATGACCTATCGCAATGTACTATAGTACCTCCAGACTTTGCGGCTTAGGGCAACAGTGAGTGTGATCTCACATGGTCTCTGTGGGCAGGAATTCAAGAGTGGCTTAGCTGCCTGACTCAGGTGCTGCTACAAAACTTGGGATCTCTCTGGGGGTTGTGGTCGAGAGGTCAGCTAGGACTGCGGTTCCCTGCAGGCTCCACCAAAGCTGGCTGATCCACCTCCGAGGCGATTCGCTCAGACAGTGGGGCAGGCTGGTGCTGGCTGTTGGCAGGAGGCCTCCGGAACGTGCCATGTGAACCTCTACTTCTGGCTGCCAAGTGTCCTCATGACATATGACTGGAGTTGCCTGAGCATGAGTGACTAAGGGAGAAGCAAGGCAGGGGCACCTGGGTGTCTCAGCCAGTTAAGCGTCCGACTCTTGGCTTCAGCTCAGGTCATGATCCCAGGGTCGTGGGATCGAGCTCCGTTTCAGGCTCCTCGCTGTTGGGGGGGTGGCTGTCAGCTTAAGATTCTTTCTCTCCCTCTCCCTCTGCCTCTGCCCGTAGCCTGCTCACGCACACACACACATTTCTCTCTCTCAAAAAAAAAGAGGAACAAGGTTGAAGCCACAACAAAGGAAGTCACACACTGCTGTGTCCTTAGTATCCTCTCAGTTACATGGCCAGCCCTATTGAGGCCTGTCAGACTTAGCAAGCAAAAAATACAGGATTCCCAGTTAAACTGGAGTTTCACATAACACCAAATAAGTTTTTAGTGTAAGTATGTTCCATGAAATATTGTAAAAGACTGAAAAATTACTGTTTTATCTGAAACTCAGATTTAACCATGAAACCTGTATTAACCCAGAACCCTATCCCTGTTCAGTGGAAAAGGACAGCATACAAAAGGGGCTTGAGTCCTTGGAGGTGAGGATTATTGGGGGGCGCTTGGCCACTGGCTCTCCCAGCCCATGACGGGCTAGGCCTGGCCGGTGTGGGGTGGTAAATGGGGGGCCATGGGGAATAATGGTTCTTGCATTCATATAGTGTATGGACCAGTAAGACCGAATTGAATCCAGTAAGACCAACCTGAATCAAATCACCAGGTACATCAGTGCAAGACCTTGACCATGAGTAAGGGCTTCAAAGGGAAGTTACCAGAGCTTGGGATGGGGATGTTCTTCCCCTCAGACACACCATTTATGTATCTTAGATTAAGCTTTTGCATGTGATTTTGTGCGTGCACATGCAGGGGTGGGGAGCATTTGGAAGGGTCTGCCACTGAAAGGGGACAGAACTCTGAGAACACACATACAGTCACGCCTATGCACAAAATGGTGAAAATGCAACCAGGCCTGTGGTCTGTGGGCTAGTTAAGAGCGCTGCATTATGGTCAGTTTCCTGGTTCTTATAGGACACAACAGTTGGTCCAAGATGTCAGAGCTGGGGGAAGCTGTGTGAAGGATCCACGGGATCCTGGGTTGCACCTTTGCAACCTCATAGGAGTCTATCATTATTTTGAAACAAGAAGGCAATACAACAGCCCATTAAAAATACCAACTGTTACCATGGAAACAAGGTCAGATCAGAATAATCCACACTTGTGAATGGGTTTAAGCTGGTGGAGGGCACTTGGTCAGGAGCACTTGGTCAGGAATTAAGAGTGCCCCTAGTGGGTGGAGCGAGGGCTTTCACCCAAAGGAATGGGATTCTTTGTTCATTGTCCTCAAAAATGTTCCCTGAGAAGAGAGAATGAGGACGGGGGTTAAGAGATGTGTTCTTGGTTCTCAGCCCAGATGTGGGGCTTCGGGAGGCCTGGAATAGCTCCCTCCATGGGAAGAACTGTCCCTGCTCCCAAGGCAAAGTGTGGGCAACCAAAAACGCCTGGGTTTCTGGACAACTGAGCCTTTTGGGGATCTAGAATCACTGTGCTTTCAATAGTAAAGGAAAGAGAGGTCTTTAGTCTGTACCTACTGAAGAAAGGGAACATTTGGCTAACGTCGTATTTCCCAGAGAGAAATCTCATAATCTGAGGAATTCCTACATTATTCGACAACCTCACAGGATGCGAGAAACTGGCTTGGATGATGGCCGTGGACAGCTATGCTGTCCCAAGACGGCCACAACGACCTCCCTCACCCACCTGGACTTCTGCGTTGTGACTTTGCCGCTCCACCTCCAAGAGGGGGAACTTCTCTATTCTCTTGAACGTGGTGGGCAGGTGCCCTAGGCCTAGGACAAAATCAGTGGCAGTGACTCTGGGCCAGGCACATCCCTCAATGGATTGGCTCTTCTGTTGCTTCCAGCCTCCGGCAACACCTACTCTGGGAGAAGCCAGCCACCACTGAAGAAGTCTGGCTGGCCTGCAACCACCATGCCGTCAGGAAGCCCCAGCTTACCACGTGGACAAGGCCATGCAACAGAGAAATGCAGGAAAGTCTCGTGATGCTCCAACCACCCAGGCCCAGGCAGTAACCACACAGCCAGGAAGTTGGCCTGACTCCAAAATCTATGCTCCAAACCACTAGGAAACTGAAAAGCCTGGCTTTTTTTGCCTTTGCCTTCTCAAAGCCTTGAAGCAAGGGACTGTGGATAAAACACTTTAACCCTTAAAGACATAAAACTGCTCTGGGCCCTGCTGGTCCCTCAGCATTTGCAGACCACAGAGCAAACTTAGCAGGCTGGTACCATTCACATCCTGCATGTGCCAAAGCAAACAATGACCCTCTACCAGTTCTTGGGAGAGGATCTCTAAGCCCTTGGGATATCCTGTCTAAAAAGTTTGCATACCAGGGACCCTGGGGCACACCAGGCCTGATGCTCCATGCTAGCAATGTGATTTATAGTGGGGCCCGGGATCAGGCCAGATCACTTGACCTCTGCAGGGCCGGAGACAGAGTAATTGAGATCAGTCATACAGGTGCCCCGTGCCTACAACTGATGTCCAATAAATCGCCACACAGCAAGGCTCAGGCAAGCTTTGCTGATGGAATGCTTGTTGCCTGTCGTGACCAGTAGAATTAAGAGTGCCTGTAAGCCTCCACTGGGTGAGGATCCCTGAAGTTTAATCTCCCTGTACCAGCCCTGTGCACCTTTTTCTTTTGCAGACTTCAATCTGCATCTTTTCATGGTAATGAACTTGACTGTGAGTCCAGTAGTTTGTCTGAGAGTTCCTCTAGCAAGCAGCCTCAGGGGACCTGACACAGGAACTCAGGGTGCCCTGATGAGCACCCGAGATGGGAACCTTGTTCGTCTGTCATCAATCCACTCAACAAAAATCCAATATGGAGAAAAAATAAATCCGTTCATTCCATAAAGTCAAGCATAGACAAATGAGTCTCTGTTCACTTTATTCAAATAATTTTTTTTTCTCTGAATCTGAGTAAAACTGAGGAAGAATCAAAGAAAACCTCATATATTAAATTCTTAAATAGATTCTTTGAATTGAAAAGTGAGGGTCAAATAGGAGAGGTACAGGTGTGGGCCTTGTCCCCGCAAACAAAGCCACCAAGGCGGTCCTGCAAATGAAGAAAAATGGCAAATCCATTTCTTAAAAAAAAGTTCTTGAGGGAAAAGATTAAAAAATACCTAGGTTTCAAAAGCCAGACTACCGCCCACCCTTCCGCTCTCTGCCCCTGAGTGGGTGGGGGGGGCTTCCAAAGCTAGAGAGTCTCCAGGGAAGTTTTCAGTGAGGCAGCTTTTGCAAACATACGCAAATACATTCCTCAGTAGCGGTCCTGTTTGGGCGATTAATAGCAAGCAATATGCTTGGATTAGAGGTCCGATTTCCACTCGAATGCCAAGTGTCTGCTCCTCTCAGCAACAATCTGCAGAGATCTGAACAGGGAGACAACTGTGTTAGGCTCAAAGTCAGACAGACGTTTCCTATTATGTGTGACTAGGAACATATGGCCTTTGTGCATATTCACAGAATGGGGTTTTCAGGGCACCCCAGATGGCCAGAGAGAGTTTAAATTTAAAAGCATTCTTGGGGTTCTCACCTGCATCCCAACCTGTATCCATCCCAGCCTGTATCCGCCTGACCTCAAACACAGACTCTTTCTACTTATGAAGGGAAAGTGGCGATGATTACATCATAAACACCAGTGGGTTTTTGGAGGGGAGGGAAGGATGGGCATTTGTTTCAGGCCAGCTGACTACCAGGGACACTGAAGTGCCCTGTGTATGGTATCTCATTTAAGGAGTACAGTGGGAAATATATCAGGCTTTTGTCAGCAGGCAGGTTCAAAATTCTGCTAAAGAATCTGCGGAATGAGAACGAGGGGAAGATGTCAGGGAGGCTCATGGAGATAGGAGGCTTTCCATAGGAGGCTTCTTGCCTCGGGAATGGGGCAGAACCCTGGGATCTCAGCACCACCCAAGACGGGATCCCCGAAGAAGCAAGGGCCTGAGGCTGGTGCAAAGTGGATTAAAAAAAAAAAAGGGAAGGAAGGAAGGCAGGCAGGAAGGAAGGAGGGGGAGGGAGGAAGGAAACTAGAAAATATACCGATTATTTAAAAATGAGATTGGGAGACTAAAAATAGAGCCCAGGCTGGAAGCTTCTTCATAGTCTAGAGCAAAAGGGAGAACACCCATGCGAGTTGCTCGTAACCTCTCTGTGGGGTCACGGACACAGAGGAAGTTCACTTCCTGGGGCCTTAACTCCATGCCCACATGCACAGTGCAGGCGCATGGCCTCCTGGATTCCCAGGCGCCCACCTGGTCCAGCTCACTTCCTCTCTCGGCTGCCTGTGCAGCCCCCGACCCCATTCCCCTTCTCTGGTGTCACAAACGGAGGCTGGGAGAAGGTCAATTTGAAGTAGGTTCCTAAATCTTTGACTTCCCAAGGTCAGAACGTGTCCTCCTACCACTGCACAAGTTAACGAGTGGATAGACATGCCTTCAAATTGTTCCTCAAAAGCCAACTCTGGAAAAAGATGCCCGGGGAAGGAGGAAATGCTGCCATGTGCTGGCTGTGTGGTCTTGGGCAAGACCGGCCCCCCTCTGGGTTCTAGCTTCCTTCTGTGTCAGCAGCCATCCCAGGGATCCTCAGGGTTAAAGGAGTAACCCAGGAGCACCACTTGGTCCAAAGCCCTGGGTGTTATTCTTAGACCAGACCTGCCTGGAGCTTTTCTTAGGACATTAATTGCTTTGAGCCAACTCGATTCTGTTTATAGAAGCAGGATAAACAGACAACATTCTGTGCCAAAATGTCTAGAACTCCCCCTCCCCATCACATGGGTCCCTGGTGCCCCCTCCCCAAAGTACAAACCTTTTTCTGGTTGGTTCTGCAATGATCCCTGTCCCCACCTGATCCAGAGCTAGGAGACTAAGCTGTGATTCTATAAATAGCTCCCCAGCTTGTTGCCATGGAAACCCCCCTTGGGGCTAGGTCAGCCCACCTTGGTGGACACTCCTCCCCAGGGAGGCTCTGGAAGGGCAAGCTTTTCAGCAGAGTCCCTCCTGGGCTTCGAGGGCATTGGCAGGGAGGTGGGGGGACAGAAGGGAAGTCTACAGGCCTACCTGGAAATCATGAGCTTCCTAAGTGGGAGGAGGTGGTGTTCTGGTTCACCTGGAAGAAGACAACACACAGAGGAAGGGGTCACAGCCAGCTTGGGGGGCCAGGATCTCACTGCCCTGAGGCTGAGCCTCAACATCACGGGGGCAGGCACGTACTTGCTCATGGGGTATTTACTGCACACCTACTACCGGCCAGGTGCTGGGGGTGCTGTGAACATGACCAACCTGGTCCTACTCTGCAGCTTCTATGCCAGCGGGCAGGGCCTTTACAAACACATATGCAGATGATGTCCCCTCTACCTCCAGGCAACATAATGGGCTGATATGAGTGACTTCGGGGTCCAGGAAAGGCCACTATTAGGGGATGACATTTAAGCTGTAGCATAATGAAAAATAAAACATATGCTCTTTGTTCTGCGGTTCCTGGCACACAGCTCTTAAAACCCTAGAAACTCCGGAGTGATAACAAGCAGCTTTTGTATGTTAATGAGATGACAGGTGTCTGGCTTCAGGATGGGCGCTGGTGGCTTAGAAAGACCAAAGCATGACTCTGGGAGGGGACAGGAGCTAGAAAGCAGGTTAATACCAATGATTTAATCAACCATACCTACTTCACGAATGCTCCATAGAAACCCCTACATAATAGCTTCAGAAAACTTCCAGACTGGTGAGCACACAGGAAGTTCAGGAGGGTGGTATGCCCGAAGAGGGCCTGGGAGCTCCACACCCCTTATACCCTGTACCTTGCCCTGTATACCTCTTCACAGCTGCTCCAGGGTCATACCCTTTATAATAAACCACTGATCTAGCAAGTAGTGTTTTCCTGAGTCCTGTGAGTTGTTCTAGCAAATTCTCGACGTGGGAGGGAGTCATAGGAACCCCCAAATGTTAGTTGGCTGGGCAGAAGTGTGGGTAACCTGGGATCCCCACAGTGGTTGGCATCCGAGGTGCCGGCAGTCTTCTGGAACCGAGCCCTTAACCTGTGGGGTCTGACATGACCTCTGGGGGTCACTGTGCAAACAAATCCAGGTGGTGTCCGGAGAATCAGAACTCAGTTGCTGGGGTCAGGAAACAACCCATAATCCTAGATCTAAAAGATGCAAATGAGAAGCACACAAAGGTCTGGCCAGAAAAACATTCCCAGCAAAAGGAACAGCAAAGATCTGGAATGGGGTGCAGAGGGAGGAGGGTGTGTTTGGTGCCTCGAATGAGGATTCTGTTTCGGCATTCACTGCAATTCTAACGTGTGAGCTGCTCTGTTTGGCTTGCTTACTTTCTTCCATCTCTTGGGTTTCAGGATGATTATTCCAGATGGCTAAAGAAGGGCCCGTGGAATGCACGTGCCGTCATGCATGGAACTGTTGCCTTAAGACTGTTTTCCAATTTTTTGCACTACCATGAAGGAAGCCAGGTGCCCCGTGGAGGACAGAGAGGGAGATGAAGGTAGAAAGCAGGGGCCCGATGCAGCTGGCAGGGCAGCTCTCTGGAGCGTGGCAGTGTTCGAGATGACAGTGCATATGCCTGACATTCCTCCACATTCATTTGTCCCCAAAAGAGCAAGAAACAGTCCCAGGCCAGCCAGAGATCTTGAGTACGCCACATACCGCGAGAGAACGTAAACGGCTCTGACTCTTCTTTACGACAATTTACCCTTCTGGGTCAAGAGTCTTAAAACTTAAAATGCCCTTCCACCCACCAATGCCGGTCCATAATGATGTCTTTTAGTGGAACGGGTCGGCAAAGCCCTCTACCCCATCCCATAGAAGAGAGGCAAAATCAAGATGAAGTACATGTGCCATCATTCAGGACACTGCAGAAACTGGACACGATCTTAGGGCAACAGTAGCTCGTAATGCGTTCTACAGAACACTATGTCACCATCCCAAATGGCAACTGCGAAACCTGAAAGATGGGAAAACATGAGGAACACAAACCCAAGCAGCTCATTTGATAGAACTGCAAGGAATGTCAAGTGTCTATTCAGGTAGGCAAAAAAGGATACTCTGCAAAAATGAAAAGGCATTTCGGGGGGCAACTACTTCTCCCCACCCCCAGTTCTGTGTGTGGTTCCTGTTACATCATCTTTTTGGTTAAAGCAGGCAATAAATTAGTGCTGACTAATCCTGGCAACATTTTTTTTCACAGCGGCAAGAAGATATGTTGGGTCTCAGACTCCCAAAAGGGGAGCATGAAGCCATCCCCAAAGAACTAGGATGGGCCCAAAAGGCAAGGACCCCAGATAACGAGCACTCTAATTATTAAACTGGAGACTGGCACCCTTTCTCTCCCAATTTAAAAAAGAAAACAATACACACAAACTAAGACCCCTCATTTAAAGGGGGGCTATCATGTCAGTGAAGGGAGCAGTCCTTCTTGACATGATCCCCAGACTGCACGCCACGGACATACCAAGGATGTGTGGGAGGCACAGCCAGGGAGGTGGGTGCAGGGATGCAGGGGTATTTCTATGTCTACACTTGTGGGAATACCTACACCACGTGACCCTTATGGTTCTCGATTTTTGGTTGACTGATGAAAATTCTGGGCTGGGTCATGTTTGGGGACTGCCACTTTATATAAAACTGAATTTCAGGCTAGAGACAGAGAGCTTGACAGAAGCTCCAACTGCTCTCAAGCCAGGAGACAAGGTGATGGAAGGGCCACAAGCAGAAGGGCTGTGATTTGGCTCCAGCTGGATCAGACAGTTGGGAGGGCCTGTGGCCCGACCTACCCTCCCCCCAATCCAACTTTCTAACAAGAAAATGATCAGCCAGATTAGAAAGCAAAGTGTCCAAGCTAGTGCAAGCGAGTGCAACAGTCCAATGAATAGATTTCAGAATTCCCCTTGGGGTTTCTAACCTGAAAATATCCTTTCAGATTGGCTGGTGTTTTATAGTCTCCTTTCAAGACCTAGGAAAGAAAAACGAAGTATTTCTATCATAGAAATGATTAAAAAAAAAATTTTTTTAATAAAATTCACCCTGTCACCTCCACCTTCTCACCCACCCATTTACCACCCACAAATCTATCCATCTACCCACTCACCCATCCCACCTATACATTCATCCTTCCTCCTATCCCACCCACCTCTCCACCCACCCATCCAGCCACCCTCCTGTCCATACACATATCCACCCACCCATCCACCCACCCATCCACTCTCCTGTCCATCCACCCATCTACCCATTCATCACCTATTCACCCATCCATCCGTGCCTACACACACCCACCCACCCATCCACCCACCCATCCACTCTCCTGTCCATCCACCCATCTACCCATTCATCACCTATTCACCCATCCATCCGTGCCTACACACACCCACCCACCCATCCACCCAACCAACAAACATTTACTGACCTCCTCTTATTTCAGGCATTATCCTAAACTCTGGAGGTACAATATTAAACAAACAATTAAAATTCCTTTTCTCCTAGAGCCTCCATTCTAGAGAGGAAGCCAGAGGATCCACAAGTAATAAGCACAAACAAAACTATATCAAACCACGGGAAGTACCAGGAAAAAAATAAAGGGATGTGTTCAGGAGTGACCAAGGGGCTTATTTTGAGCAGGTGGTCCCAAAGGACCTCTCAGAACAAGTGATCTTTGAGCCAAGCCCTCCAGTGTCAACACTGGAAAACCAGACAAGCCTAGCTCTGAAGGAAAAGCATGCCAGGAAGAGGTCACAGCTAGGGCAAAGAAAATCCCAGGCTTTTCCACCATATCTCCATATATAAGCACCACACAGACCAGCATTGTCCAATAGAATATAATGTGTGAACGAACTATGTCATTTTAAATTGTCTAGTAGCCACATTAAAAAAAAAAACAAAAAAACAAAAAAACGGACCCCCCAAAAGTGAATCAAGTGAAATAATTCCAGTTCTATCTTGTATCTGACCTGAGATATCTAAAATATTCATACTTAAACGTATAATTAATGTAAAAACTATTCAGGAGAAACTTGACATGCTGTCTTCGCTACCAGGAGCTCAAAATCCAATGTGCAGTGTACACTTAACAATGCCTCTCAACGTGGACCAGATATCACCCGTCACATCCTGTGGCCACAGGAGGTTATTGACTGGTAGCTGCAATGTGCAGTGTAAGTGCAGACAAGTTCATTAGTACCGGGGTCCTCCCAGCGTCCGTGTGTCCCAGATGGCCAGATCTGTTACAGGATCACCCGGTGTCTACAGCGAAGCACGTATGCACGCATGCGCAAAAACACGCACGTGGGTACACATGCGCAGAAACACACACGCAGGAACATACGCACACATGCGCAGAAACACACATGCATGCGCAGAAACACACACGCATGTGCATGTGCTGTTTTCAATGCAGGAACTTATTTTTGCAGTAATAGCAAAACTACCATAAAAACTAAACAAGTGTCGGGCAGCCGCCTGTGAAGAAACCAGGGACATTTCTCCTTTGAAACAAATTAAAAACAGACTCAGAGAGTAGATCTTGCTCATCAAAATGTTTAAATTTCTATACAATACACAAAGTCAGGCCTTACCGTGGGAGCTTCTGACCCACATCCTGGGACAAGCCAGGGGCTTCCCATCTTTTTATTTATTTACTTTTTAAAAAAATGTTTATTTATTTATTTTTTTAGAGAGAAAGTGTGTGAGAGCGAGCAGGGGAGGGGGAAAAGCAGAGAGAGAACCTTTAAGGGGACATCCTGCTGAGCAGAGAGCCCAACATGGGGCTCGATCTTACAACCCTGAGATCATGACCTGGGCCAAAATCAAGAGTCAGTGGCTAAACCTACTGAAGCACTCAGGCACCCTGGACCTCTCTTCTCTGCCTTTTAAGAGACTTCAGAGCAGTTAGCTGCTGGGCCCCTAACTAAGAACACAGGGTAAAGAGATTCCGTCACTGCGGTCCTCACCCTGGCCCAGCCACTGCAGGTGCGAAGAGCCTGCGGGATGGAGTTCAAGATCACGCCCGGCTGCTGTTTCTTCTTTTTAACCCAGTTAAATGATTTTTTAAAAATCATATAAAGATATATGCAATAAATACAAAAATATTATATGAAATACATCATGTGTACAGAAAAGTGTATGAAACACATTTAAGTAAAGCCTAAAGAATACTCTTAAAAAATAAACATAACAAATAATAAAGATTTAAAACAACTGAATAATAAAACATTGACTACATCCAGGTTGTGAATATTAACACTGTCAACACGGCCTGCACATCTACACTGCATCTCTGAGTATTTCCACAAACACATGTTTGCAAAATCTACAGACGTCAAGGGGGAGAGAAGCGCCCAGACCCACTTCAATCACAAGGGCAGAGCCGCCAAAGCTCCAAGTTAAGAGAGCCCACCTCTGTGGGAGAGGCGTTAAAGCCTTGTTAGCACCAATCAGAGTCTTTCTCCTTGAGTCACTGAAGAATCAAAGGGGAAGTGACAACAATTATGACTTTGTTCCTTGGCTTGTCAACATAAGAACTGTTTACTTTTTTGGACACCTGGGTGGCTCAGTCAGTTAAGCATCTGCCTTCAGCTCAGGTCAGCATCTTTGTGTCTTGGGACCAATCCCTGTGTCAGGCCCCCTCTTAGTGCTGTCTCTCTCTCTCTCTTTTTCTTGTTCTCTTTCTCTCAAATAAATAAATAAAATCTTTAAAAATAGAAAGAAAGAAAGAAAGAAAGGTTTACTTTCTAAAATCAGCAGTGTGTTTGGAAATGCTGAGTGTAGCCAGAATTAAGACTCTGGATCTTAATGGTGTGAGGGTTAGCAGGGCCTCAGGCCTGGGCCCCATGCTCAAATACTTTCACTAACTCAGTGCCTCTAAGGAAGTCACAACACCGCACCCAAAGGAGACTCGAAGCTGCATGACAGCAACATGTAAATAAGACCATGAACTTGCTAAATGTTCATTTATGCAGGATTAGCTGACTTTTAATGCTTTAAAAACATCTCATCTCAGTCGTTTTCCTTGACCACCTCAACTAAGGAGAGCTTAAAAAGTACTTGAAACTGCCCTGAGCTCACATTTGTCTGAGAAATCAACATTAAAATTTATGGGGGCAATAAAGGGACCAATAGTTAATTCATACTCTGTCTCAACAAAGACCTGATGAGCTTTACAGACACACAGCTAGGGACATAGTGGGAAAAGGGTGAAAAATCACAGAGAAATCAGATGAAATCAGTACACAAATGGACCCACTGTTAGATGCTCTAGTGTGAGACAGACTGGCTACCAACTGGTTTTGAGCTTCCTTGTGGCCCAAGCAAAAATGGAAATACAATACAGTTCCCCATGTCCCACCCCCACTGCAGGCCAAGAGTGCAGTATGCACGCACTTACCCGGTGTGTGTTGTTGACAACGATGGGGTCAGGGTTGCCGTAGTTGGGTGGGTTTGCATAGGGGTCATAGCCAAGCCGAGCCAGCATGGGGGCGATCTGGGCCATGTCCCTCACCACGTCCCCAGGGATGTGGCCGGTCCACTTGGAGAGGGCTTCCAGGTTCACAGGCTTGATGACCTGGTCTGTGGATCGTTCAATCCTGGGGAGAAAGAACAGGCTGGGCGGGGCACAGGGAGACCCTGATGGCACCTTCGGCAGCCAGACAGGCTGGGGGTACTGGGCCCCGGGGCAGCTGTGCCCCCCTCGATGTGAGGCTGTGGGCAAGTCACTTGGCTTCCTCATACCTCCTCTCTACATTGGGGATAAAAGCACGCAGCAAGAAGCCGGAAGACAGTACCAGGCGATGTGCACTTAAAATTCTGTTTCCTGGACTTCATTTCATGACTTTTTATTTTTTTTTTTTTTTTTTTTTTTTTTTTTTTTTTTTAAAGATTTTTTTATTTATTTATTTGACAGAGAGAGATCACAAGTAGACAGAGAGGCAGGCAGAGAGAGAGAGGAAGGGAAGCAGGCTCCCCGCCGAGCAGAGAGCCGGATGTGGGACTCGATCCCAGGACCCTGAGATCATGACCCGAGCCGAAGGCAGCGGCTTAACCCACTGAGCCACCCAGGCGCCCCAATTTCATGACTTTTTAAAAATAACATTTTATTTTTGTGGCTAAGAAGGATATTTTGTTCTTGAGAAAGAATTATAAAACATGAATGGTAAGGCTAAGAGTGGCCACGACTCCCAGCACCAGCTCCCTATAGGGACCTCGTCTTACCATTTGGGCGGCCCACCCTCTCAATCCGTTTTCTGTGCTTTATACAGGAGAGTGGCTAAGGGCAGACTCTGGGGCCAGACTGCCTGGGTTCAAATGCCAGCTGGACCGACACTGGCTGTGTAGTCTTAGAAAGCTACTTTACCTCTCTGAACCTCCTCTATTAGTCCTTGCTTACAAATGGGAATAATGGCAGAACCCACCTCACTGAGCTGTTCTGGGGAGTAAAGGAGTTCTTCTCAGAGGAGTGTATGTGGCATATTGTGAGGTCTCAGGAGGTGTTAGCTTTCTCTCTCTCTCTCTCTCACACACACACACACACAAGGAAATCCTATAGTTCGGTTTACAGGTTTTAAAGCAGAAATCATATGCTGTGCTTTTTGGTTTATGACTCTCACCAATGCCTTGTTCTTTTCTCCAGCTGTGTAGTGTCCCTGAATAGCTTATTTTCCCCATGCCCCTAAAGATGGCAACTTTGGTTCCTTTCACCCTCAGCTGCAACAGTGGAACCGCCAACCTGTTGAATGTGCTTCTCCACTCTTCCCTAGGACGAGCTCAACCAGCCATCTGAATCATGAGGATCCTACCGACTACAGGTCAAGGGCCTTGTACGTTGGAGGGAGGGGAACTCCCAGGATCCAGGGTCTGTTTCTAGATGCTTCCTTCAGATAACTTGGGAAGAGCGGGGGAAAAGAGGCCAGGACCAGGAGGGAGGAGAGCAGGGAGGATGAAGGGTGGGGATGGGTGGGAAGAGTAATAGGTTTGCAGTCTGCAGACTCGGATGGAAATCTCAACTCGGTTCACTTTGTCAGAGACCTCAGATATACGCATGGCCTTTCCAGGGCCCCAGATCTCCAGGACTGTGTGAGGCAGAAATAACACAGACACATACATCCCAGAACACAAATGGGAGCAATACTTGATAGGAGTAAAGAAAGCTGGAAAGGACCCATGTGTCCACGAACAGGAGATGTTGACTAAAACACTGTGCTCTGCCAAGTGGAATATTACACAGCTGTCCAAAATGATGTCACGGTAGCAGGTTGGGGGCCATGGGCAAGTGGTCCCAAACACAAAGTGAAAAATGGTTATAGGAGACATGCTGGGGTTCACTAGGACTCGTGTTCTCAACAGTCCCCAACAAAGGACCAACACATACCACATCAATCTGTGCATGGTGGGACTGTAGACTGTTTTTCCTTTCCCAGGGAAATCATCCCTATTTCCTACAACAAAGATATCTTCCTTCGGTCCTCTGATTCTTTTTGACATGATAATTTACAAAATCCCAGCTCTAGCATCTCGGAGATGCCTGGGCCTGATTGTGATGGAGACAGAAAGACGGCGCACTCTGATCCTGTATTGCCCACACGCTCTGGGTCTCAGGAGAAGGACGGCTCACCAAAGGAAGAAGGCAGAGAGCAAGAGATAGAGGAGGGAAAGAGGAGAGGTCCCGGATGCAGACAGCTTGAGAGCACAGGCTCTGGAATCCCCAACAGACCTCGGTTCAAATCCTGGCACCACACTTTGCCAGCCATGTGGCCTTAGGTAACTTCTCTCTGAGACTCAGTTTCTTCACCTGTAAAATGGGGATAGGAGTTCTTATGTCCTCAGGCTGCCTTGGTGATTAAAGAAAATATGCGTTGGGGGCTTAACTGAATGCTTACCACACCTTGGCACTCCCTCCATGGTAACAAGGATGAGAACGATGTATGTGCCAATAAAAGTCATGTCAGTGCTAATGTGATAACAACAACTATGATAGGAATAATAGCACCTAACATGTATTAACCTATTTGATGCTCACAGGTAGCTAGAAGGTTGATAGACTATACTATATACATACTATATATATATATATATATATATATATATATATATATATATACCATATATATACACGTATATATACACATTACAGATAAGAAAATGGGGCACAACAGAGAGGCTGAGACACTTGCTCAAGGTCACAGGGCAGGGAACCCAGAAAACCCGGTTCTGGATTAGTGTTTTTAAGTTAACCTTTGCCCACGATGGCTCACTACAAAGCACATTCAAAGCCTGCTGATTCTCAGAAAAGGGAAGAGCAGATGGTCCCACTTTTGTGGATATTTAGCTGAGGCTCAGAGAGGCACAGTGGCTTGGTGAGGGCCACAGAACTACGAGGAGGGAGGTACAATTCAAGGCTCTGCTCTTAACCACTTCCTTCCCAGACCTCTTCCATGCCCAGAGAGGAGGCTGAGGCTCAGAGAGGCACAGCGACTTGCCCAAGGCCCCACAGCTCAGAGAGACAGCGCTATTCTTCCCACCTGCTGTCTCTGACTTGGGGCCAGGGGGCTAGGTGGAGGGCGAGGGCTCCACTCACTTGGACAGGGACACACCCCCGGGCTTGCCAATGAGGTCCTCGTGGTGCAGGACAGCGTCGCTCCAGGCGATGCCCAGGAAGTCCAGGATGATCTTGAGGGAGCGCCTGGGGTGCAACACCAGCTGCTCATAGTACACGGGCAGGCACTTGTCCTTGCCCACCTCCATGCACTGGGCGTACATCACCTCAATGGCCTTGTTCCACTTAGTGAGGCAGTCACGGTAGCTGCTGAGGTCGAAGCCGGCAATGGTGACCTTGCGGGTAATCATGGAGTGCACGGACGCCCGACCATCCCGCACCATCAGCAGGAACTTGGAGTTGGGGAACAGGCGAGACAGGTACACAGAGGATTTGAGCGTGAAGGGGTCCTTGTTGCACAGCACGCGCGCCGGCTCACCGTGCTTGGCAATCACCTCTAGGATGAAGGCCTGCATGGCGGCGTCTAGCACCTCGTCCGTCACGCCTGCCTCGTCTAGCCGTAGCTTCTCGCGGCCGGACTTGGACCAGGCCTGGCGCATGGCGAGCACACGCGGGATGATACGTGTCTCCTCACCGCAGCGCACCTCGGGGTGGGCGTCCAGCATGGCGCGCATCAGCGTCGTACCGCTGCGGGGCACGCCCCCCACGAAGATGAGCGGCATGGCCTTGCCATAGCGGTACTCCACGTGGTCGGCGCCTACCATCACCAGGTCCTCCTGCTCCGGCCGCATGGCGCGCCGGGGACCGCGTGGACCCCCCAGCACCGCGCGGCACTCCAGCACCTGCTGCCCCACCTGGACTGCCAGCACTAGGGCCAGGGCGCAGCCAGCCGCCAGCAGCGCCCTCCGTACCGACAGGCGCATGCTGGGCCTGGGGTGGCAGGCCTGCTTCAGCGACTGGTCAGCGGGGGGCCGGCGGCGCTCGCATCTGGGGGGAGAGAGAGAGGGACACCTGTGAGCCGCCGGCCCTAACCAACCTATCTCGATGGCAGGCTTTGCCGGACAGGTGGAGGGGAGTTAAGTACTCTCAGATCGACTCTCAGAATGTTTGCTCTGGGACGTCCCAATTCAGCCACATATCCACTCGGCAAGGGCACGGTTTTTGCGTGTTCTGTTCCTGGCTGTCTCTCCAGAGTCTGGCACCTCGCAGGGGCTCAGGAAGGATTTGGGGGATGTGCCTTGGTTGAAGGAGCAGGGCGAAGCCAGAAGCGCTAGGACATGAGGACCTTAGAAAGAGGAGGAAAGGGGCTCCTGGGAGGCTCAGTCAGTTAGGCATCTGCCTTTGGCTCAGGTCATGATCCCAGGGTCCCGCGATCAAGTACCACATCAGGCTCCTTGCTCAGTGGGGAGCCTGCTTCTCCCTCTCCCTCTTGCTCCCTCTGCTTGTGTTCTCTCTGTCAAATAAATAATCAAGAAAAGAACGAAAGAAGGAGGGATGGAAGGAGGAAGGAGGGAGGGAGGGAGGAAGGAAGGAAAGAAAGGGAAAGGAAAGAAAAAAAGGAAGGAAAGAAAGAAAAGAAAGAAAGGGAAAGAGGAAAGAAAAGAAAGAGGAGGAAAGGGGTGCCTAACTGGGGAGCACTTGAGCTGGGGTCCAAGATGCTAGCCCAGGCCGGCCTGCTCCAAGGGACCATAGTGCTATCCAGGAGACGGCTTGGAATATCCTGTCCTGTTCTGGGCCTCTGCTGGAATCACTACCCATTCACTCAGAGTAAAATAGTAAATGGGTAATTCATTCGATAAATGGGTACTAAGTATAAAAAGGTGCCAGGCACCGCTTCAGTGCTGGGGACAGGAAAGTAGATAAGACAGCAGGCCATCTGAACTCCAGCAGCTCACCTCCTAGTGGGGGAAGCAGCAGGACACAAGCTAGAGCCACAGGGTAAAAACCAGGCTTATACGGTGAGAGGGATCAAGTAAGGCAAGGAGAAGGGAGGTCAAGGAAGGCCTCCTGGAGGAGGTAGCATTCAAGCTGAGTCCTGGGTGAGAAGGAGTGGGCCATGTGAAGATGCATGGGAGGAGTGCTCCGGCAAAGGGGACAGAGAATACAAAGAGCCTCAGATGGAAGAGGGTGTGGGGTGTTCAAGAACCTCAGGAGGCAGATGGGAGGGAGAGGGAAAAACTGAGGGGGAAGGCACAGAAGCCACACAGGTTCTCAGGGGACAGGGGAAGGAGCTGCACTGAACTCTCAGGGAAGACCCTGGGGAGAGGGCCTGCAGGGGTGAGAGTGGAGGGAGGGAGGTCAGGGACCTGGCTCCTGCTGGGATCCTGGTCCTGGGGAGACTCAGGGATGCAGGGAGGGGGTGACGGATTCTACCTGAGTAGGTGAGGGAAGGCTTCCTGCAGGGGGAGGGCTGGTTTTCAAAGAGCCAGGTGGGGAAGAGAGAGGGGCTTGTTCCTGGCAAAGGGAACAGCCAATGCAAAGGCGGGGGCTGGGGGGGTGGGAAGGTGGGGGCAGGGCTGGGGAGCTGCACACAGCCTGGTGAGTGGGGCTGGGTCTGTGGGAAGGGAGCCCAAGCTGGTGTTTCTCAAAGGACACGAGGTTCAGCCGAAACCACTGAAGGACCCGTTATGCAGCTGGACTGGTCCACACCCAAGGGTCTGGGCTGCCCGGGCCCCCCCGGGGCCGCAGCAAGTGGGAAATCAACATCTGACGCACAATCTCAGGCCTGGGGTGCGAACAGCTGAGAGGCCTCAGCATTTCCTGGCCATGTGGCTTTGGGAGAGTCACTTCCCCCACGTAACCCACAGCTTCCTGGCTGCAAAGAGGGGTGGGGTGCACTGACCTCAAATCCTGCTGGGAGGGTTCTAGAAGCAACTGACACAGCACAGATTCATCTCAGTCTGGGCTCCCTGGCTTCTGGGAGCATTGAGAAATGGCTGGGGACCCTCTCCCCAGAAAACTGTATCTGTCCTAAGCTGCCAACAATGGTAGGGATTCCCTGGTGCCCTGAAGTCAGGGTCTGGGATGAGGAAATTTGACTCCAGAGCTATTTTCAGGGCAAAGGCAGGCTGGACAAGACATAAAGCTTCTTGGAAACCCCTCCAAGGACCTATCAACTTGTTCACGTGCTCATGAGACTCGAGACTAGAATTCTGTTTATTATTTCATGTCGGTGCTTCTGGGGGACAATCACATTTTAGTTTGAATTAGAGCCACCACCCTTTCCACCTGGCACTTGGTGGGGAGCGAGAGAATGGAGCTTTGGGGGAATAGAAGCGATGGGAGGGGCGGTACAGAGACAGGAAGAAAAGGGGTAATTTGGGAAGACTGTTTCCAGAAAGGATAGGTAGTGTGCATGGTCGTGTGTGTGTGTGTGTGTGTGTGTACTCTCTAGCTTATGTTTGGGGTTGGAAGTGATTTGGATCCCAAACATCAGGGAGAAAGGCCTGGAAGAAAGGACAGGCAAGAAAAGGAAAATGTTACTGACACACCAAATTTGCTTAATGCTGATCATTCATTTGGTTACAGCACTTTATTCCCTTTTTTTTGGGGGGGGGGGGGTAGGCTCCACACCCAGTGTGTGGAGCCCAAGGCGGGGCTTGAACTCCGGACCCTGAGATCAAGATCTGAGTTGAGATCAAGACTCAGTGGCTAAACCCACTGAGCCATCCAGGCACCCAAGATTATTAACACTTTAAAACAAGGCGCCCGATTTTTGTGTTTTTACATTTATGAAGCACTTGCTCAACTAAAACTTTTATTATCATGCCTCATGTAAAGGGACCGTCTCTACCACCCATGGGGGTAGGGAAGCCCCACCCTCAGCAGCTCAGAAAGAAGCCACTGGCTCAGGGTCACATGGCTGGAGTGGCAGGCCTGGAGCCACCAGGCTGAGGCCGAGCTGTTCGCCCGTCCTTAGACAGGACACACCCACAGGCCCGTCTTTGCCACCAGAAGAAAACAGCTCAAAGCAGACAGGTCAGCCCTGAGCAGAAAACAGAAAAGAACTGGGGGATCCCTTGAGAAGAAAAAGTAGGGTGACCTTGTAGAGAGATATAGTCAGTGACCCACAGAGCCAAAGGCAGCTTCCTGGCCATCCACAGCCAGGGACCCCAACTCTGGAGAGGCCAGACCGGTCCCCACTGGACGCTGTCCAGCGAGGTGTCCCAGCGTCCTGGCAGTGAGCATGGTGGGTGAGAGCCACAGCCGTGGCATCTGACGGCCCTGGGTTCAAATCCTCCCTCTGCCACTTGCCAGCTGGTAACTTACACAAGGGGCTTCACCCCTCTGAGCCTCTGTTCCCCGCTCAAAAAGGAAGGGGGAGCATAATAACCCTCTCTCAGAGAGCTATTATGAGGTTTAGGGAAATCTGGGGCTCAGCCAGCATACCAAGGCCCTGGGCAGATGGGACACAGAGGGTTTGGATTCTGGCCATGCCTGGAATCTGCTCCACAGTCCCCTGTGGGACTCAGCCTTCTTCTACCACCAGGTCTCTCTCTAAGAGACCAAGAGCTGCCGAGGCCTGCCCCCTGCATGCTGTCGGGACCCAGCTTGTTCCAGCACTGTATTTCTACCAGAGAGGACGATGCCAGCTGGGGGAATGTGGCTGCCCAGGAACAGAGCCCGGGGGATTGGAGCAGCTCTTTCTAGGGCAGTGTCTGGAGGTACCCAGAATCTGCAGGAGCCTTCTGGATGCACTTACCTTCCCTGGGCACTCTCATCGCTGGGTCCCAGCCCTTGTGGCCGCTCGGCAAGACTGTCCACTGGCTGACCCCTGCGGAGGTGAAAGAGAGGCTGCATTACGGGTGGGTGTTGGAGAGGGGCTGGGTCCCATCAGAGGGGCAGAGGAGGGGGTCAGGATCCCCAGTGGGTATCTGGCGATGATTCTGGAGGGAAGTTTTCTGGGGGACGAGCTGGACTGCCAGGGGAGGCCATCTGAGCCCAAGATCAGCTGGGGTCTGAACTTGCCTGGTCCTACAGGGAATGAAATGGCATGTTGCTTAGGCAGAGAGGTGTAAGCTGAGAATGTGAGCTAAGGCACTGCCACCTTAGGGAGCCCCTGGGCCTCTGCCAGCCAGGGTTCTTCCTTCCTCTCAGCCCAAGGACCTTGGGATAAGCAAGGATAAGGATAAGCAACCACTACCACCACTATACCACTAACCACCATCTGGAGCTGCTGGGTATGGTTGAACAGGTTGTACACTGCCCAATTCCAAAAGGGTACCACAAATCTAGCCTAGGATAAATATGGCGCCCTGGC
This sequence comes from Mustela lutreola, assembly GCF_030435805.1. NCBI lineage: Eukaryota > Metazoa > Chordata > Mammalia > Carnivora > Mustelidae > Mustela > Mustela lutreola. Next base: position 72,764,582 of record NC_081300.1, on the reverse strand, counting down.
AGTGGGACATTCTCCTGCGGCTGCCACCCAGTAGTGACCAAATGCCTACTATGTGAGTGTCTTGTATCATTTAGTCCCCCTACGAGGAGAGAATGAGGATCCCAGTTTTAAAGAAGAGAAAAAGAGGAAGAGCAACTGACCCAGGGACTGCTGGAACCAGGAGATGCCCAGCTATATCTGTGAGACTCAGATGCCCAGCTCTTTTTTCATTTTTTAAAAGAGTTTAATTGTTTATTTGAGAGAGAGAGAGAGAGAGAGAGAGCATGAGCAAGGAGAGGGGCAAAGAAGAGGGAGAAGCATGCTCCCCTACTGAGCAGGGAGCCAGACACGGGGCTCCATCTAGGACCCCGGGATCATTAACTGAGCTGAAGGCAGGCGCTTAATTGACTAAGCCACCGAGGTGCCTCCAGGCATCCAGCTCTTAACCATTGCACTAAAGGAACCGGGCCACGAGTACAATGGGTTCTGGCAGGAAGCTAGGGTGAAGGTGGAACCAAGTGGGCTCCTGGTGTACATCCCACTGCTGTGTCCTTACCCTTCACAGTGGGGAGGAGTTCTAGCCTGGTTCTCCCCTTCCCCCACATTACAGATGGGATGACTGAGGCCCACAAGGGAAATCACATCACAGCCTCACACGTGGAGTCTGGGGCTCTTGGTCCCTTCGCAGGACGTGGGGGTTTCAGAACACAGCTCTGCAGCTGGACGACTCCCTGAATACATAAATCATCGGTCCTCTGGGCCTCAGTTTTCCCGTCTCATAAAATGTGTTGTTTGTTGAAAGCTCTCAACGACCTTTTCATAGTGAGTACCCAGAATCTCCAAAGTATTTGTGTGGTGCTGGTTATCTGCCAGGTGTAAGGCCCTTGCTGCACTTCTGTCCTCGCTCCCTCTTCACTCACTCCTCGCATCGGTCCTTTGGGCCTGTCCTCGAAAAAGCGGGCTGCTGAGTTCTCAAAAATGGAGAAGGGGGATGTCCAGGTGTAACCACAACAACCAGCACCCCCTGAGCTCCTGGGGCCCAGGTGGCCCACAGCCGAAGCCTGCCTCTTGGAACAAATATAAACAATTAGGGCCAGGGCACTTGAAGCTCTTCCGGCCAAGAGCGAGATGGCTGGGGCCCAGATGCCCCCGGCTGGTCCTTGAAATGCCACAGTACTCTGTGCGGTGCTTGTGCTCTGGGAAGCCTGCCAGCCACAGGCTGGGTGGTGGGGAGGGTGGGGTGCTGCCACAGCCTCCCAACAACTGGTCAGGCATTTACATTTAAATTCAGCTCCTTGAGTGCCCCCACATTTCAAGAGCCTGGTAGCCCTGTGGGGGCCCGGGCAGGCACCCTGCTGGATAGGGCAGGTCTGGGGCGAGGTGAGCAAACAGTGGCCCTAGTGCCAAATCCAACCGTCACCCGAAGAATGGCTTTTAGCTCAGGTCATGATCACAGAGTCCTGGGATCAAGCCCTGCATCAGGCTCCCTGTTCAGTCAGGGGGGTGGGGGTGTGTGTCTTCTTCTCCCTCTCCCTCTGCTCCTCCCCTCCCTGCTCCCTGCTTGCTTTTTCTCTCTCTTTCTCTCAAATAAATAAATAAATAAAATTTTTAAAAGTCTTACTTTTTTCTAAGGGGAGGAGGAGGGGGAGGACAGGAAGAGAAGGGGACCCGGGAAAAGAAGAGAAGCAGCAACAAAAACCATACCCACTCTGCAAAACCTGAACTACTTAGTATCTGGACATTTTTAGAACAGGTCTGGGGCTCCCGCTCTAGAACATTCCCATCAAGGACAGGAAGTTCTACCAGAGGGCACTGACTTGGAAGACAAATGAGATGCATGGAACCCTCCCCGGTTCTCCAGTTTACAAGTGACGCAGGCCCTTGTGGGGACAGGATACATATAATTATGCCCAAGAGCAAAACTGCCACATCAGCCGAACCAAAGAGCAAACACAAACCACAAAAAGAAAGAAAGACAAGAAGGAAATACCAACAATTCGAAACACCACCAGGAGTGGTTTTTGGCGATAACATGTTTCTCCTCAAGACATACTTTCAGAGTGTTGGCATCTTGTCTTTCTCTAGAATAAAGTAATAGAACTAGTACATTTAGAAATCTATGCCACACAAGGTTGGGGGGAGGGGGCGGGCAGGCTGCTTGGGCTGGCTCTGATCCAGGTTCCACCAGCTACTGGCTGTGTGACCTTAGGCAAGTCACGAAGCCTCTCTGAACCTCAGTTTCTGCATCTGTAAAATGGGGAGAAGAGCAATACCTGAGAGGGCATTTGCAGTGTGGTCAGTGCCAAAGAGGAACTCGCCTTCTAGGGGTGCTGGGAGGTGGAACTAAGTTAGAACATGTTAGACCAGCGCTCCACAAACAGCAAGTGCTGTTTGCCCTTTGCCCTTTCCCTTTCCTGTTTCATGCTGGCCAGAACCTCTTAAGGTGAGGCCCTTTATGGCCATGTGATGGGTGAGGAGACTGAAAGGTGGAGAGCTGAAGTGGTTTGCAGAAGCCACACATCCAGCAGAGAGAAGAGTCAGTTTCCAAAGCTGGCTGTGTCCCCAAGATGCTGTCCTGGGCGTCACGTCACGTGACTCATAAAATGGGGGCAAGCAGGGGAGGCCAGCAGGGACTCTGCTCTCTCTCTCTCTGCACTGGCTCATGACCACTGGAAGGGAAGAACGGGGAGAGGGCTGTTCACGACCCCCTTAGGCCCACGTTCATTCATTCCACGGACGTTTATACCTACTGTGTGCGAGGCACTGACCGGGACGCTAGGACACATCGAGGGCCCAGCCCTCGTGGAGCTAACACCCTGCTGGGGTAGCAAAAAAACTAGCGTGAGGGATAATGAGGCCTGTGACAAATGCTCAGAAGGAAATGCCCACAGTGGGGCAGGGAGACGGGCCATAACGTGTCACAGAAGGAGGTGACATTAACACTGAGACCACGCCAATCCAATCCCAGGTTCAGGCTCCTGTGAATTTTCAAACTCAGCATGGTTCCTTCAGGCTGAGAGGTGTATCCACCGCTCCCCCCCCCCCCTTCCCTCCACCCCACACTGGGGAGGAGGGCTGGACCACAGGATGCCAGGGAAGCAGGCAGGTGGCTGCACTTACAGAGTGGCCTTGGAGCATGGCCCAGGGCCCCTGTGGGCAGGCTCAGCCATCAGCCCTGCAATCTCTCTCTGTGGGCATCAGCTCCCAAACATTCCATTGCCGTGGCTACGCCCCCACCCCCACAGATGTCAACACCCCGACCCCCTGGGGAGACAGGAGACCAGTGCTCTCTGGGGCCAGGCCCCTGGGGATCAGAGACCTGTGCCCCACTCTGGAGGGACACCAGCCAGAAAAAGAGGTCAAAGGTTAATTCTGGAGCATAAAAGCATTCTCAGTGCTTAAAAAGGGAAGAAGAGAAGGTGGGCTGGCTCTCTACATTCAAGTATGAGCTCTTACTTACTGAGCACTTACTTATTTTTTTAAAGATTTTAGGTATTTGAGAGAGAGAAAGAGAATGCAGGCACACAAGCAGGGCATAGGGGCAGGTAGAGGGAGAGGGAGATGGCAGGGAGCCCAAAGTGGGGCTTGATCCCAGGACTCTAGAACTTTTGACTCTAGAACTTTTTTGATCTTTACACTTTTTACCGAAAATGACCTAAACAGAGTCCCCCACATGCAGTCCAGTATCCCCCTAAGAGGCCCAGTTCGGCCCCCTACTAGGCACAAGTTGGGAATGGGAGTGATGAGGCCCAGGGCTCACATCCCAGCTCCCCGACTCAGAGGAGGCTGAGGTCACTGTGGTGTCACTCATGTGACTCTGGACTGGCTCTCTGAGCCCCAGTGTTCCCACCGGACAAATGGGAATAACAACGGGAGGAACTGCGGCCGGAAGACAGGAGTGGCCTGGGGAGGCTGGATCAGCAAGTCTCCTCTGTAAAGGGCCAGCGAGCCAAGGATCTTGGCCACGTGGGTCACACGGTCTGTGAGGCCACCTCTCCATTCACAAAAGCCGCTGTACACGAAAGGAAGGAGGGTGGCCGAGTTCCAATTTACAAAATCGAGCAGCGAGCTCGGTTTGTCCCGCAGGCCTCCGTTGGCCGACCCCCTGGTCTGGTGTGCTGCAATCAGGGCAGCACACGCCCCCACCTGGTGTCGGGGGCTCAGGCTCAGGCAACCCCAGGAAATGCAGATGCAATTCGCCCCAGTGGGAGTTGCTGTGTATTTCGTTTCTGGGCTCCATCCCAGAAGGGCCAGCGGGAGACCTCAGGTGGCCAGCCTCCAGTGGGTGAGAGAAAAATGTACAACTCGGGAAAACAAATAGTTCATTTTAAAAAAAAGAAAAAAGCAGTAGCAGCACAAGCACGCACACAGAATCATCTGGCATCTGGTTCTGTTGCCAAGTAAAGCCTCGGGGAGAGAAATTCCTGTGTGCCCAGTGCTGCTCTGGGCATTCTGTTTCTCACCACCGCCCTGGGGGCAGATACTATGATTAGCCTCTGACAGAGAAGGTAAGGCTCAGAGAGGCAAGGTGTCGAGCTCAAGGTCACACAGATGGTTAACAGCCTGAGCTGGGACCCAGGTCTGACAGAGGCCAGAACCCAAGCTCTTCTTAATCACTTCCCTGAAAGCCTACCCCACCCAGTGCACAGATGGGGAAGCCATTTGTCACGTGGCCGCTCAAGGTAGCCACCAGCTCAGCCCCCATCCTGTGCACCGCAACCCCCCCACTCCCAGCATGGCCCACTCAAGGCTTCCTGCTTGAGAACATGGGGGCCCCTGCTTGGTAAACAATGCAACAGGACACACACACATACACGTACACATACACGCATGTACATGAACCCATTCAAACCCACAGGGGACCCTGTCTCCATTCCTCTGCCAAGAAGCTGCCAGGGGTGGGAAATGAGCACTGGAGTAGGAGTCCTGGTTCTGCAGATGACCAGCAATGCGGTCCCCATCAGGGTAAAGGGTGGGGGGACGTATTCCCTAACTTCTCCGTGCCTGCTTCCTCATCTGTGAAATGGGGATACTAACGGAGCTATGAGGGTTAAACAAATAACCTGCCAGTGCTCACAAAAGGCTCTGTGATTGTACCACTGTGAGTCCTCCCCTTTCCTTTGGTTCTCAAACCCCCATGCTGCAGACCCCTGGGTCCCACACCCAAACATTTGATTTGGAAATCAGGTGATGAAGCCCAGGGATCTGCCTTTCACCTCCCACCCCATCGCTAAAGGAAATGCTGCTTAGGGCACTGGAGCTGGTGGTCGAGTTGCCCACTGCCCAGCCAGGTCCCCACACAATGGTGCAGGGCAGCATCAGGGCACAGACCCATGTCTAGCTGGTCTTTGACACCTTTGTGCCACCGAGCCCTTTAACTGTCTGGTGACACTGATGGGCCCCTTCTGCAAAGAGTGCTGTATTTTTTTTCTTTTCTTTTTTTTTGAGAGCGAGCGAGTATGCATAAGCAGCTGGGGGAGGGGGGAGCAGGGGAGAGAATCTCAAGCAGACTCCATGCTCAGCGTGGAGTATGGCACGGGGTTTGATCCCACGACCCTGATATCATAACCTGAGCCAAAATCGGGAGTTGGCCACTTAATGGACGGAGCCATCCAGGCACCCCTAGAGTGTTTTGAAGTAGAATAAAATACAGAGGATCAAAAGAACACCAATTATAGTGGAATCTGGCTAAGGACAGCATTACCAAAAAAATGCTCTGATAAAGTGACCTACATACACATTTAATAAAACAATAAACACAATCTAGGGGCAGGCCCCACAGCAAATGTAAGGTGCATGCTATGATAAGAAGAGAAATCTGTAGCCACTGGCAAGCAATGTAAAGATATATGTGGTTTCTGGGGCACCTGGGTAGCTCAGTCACTAAGCGTCTGCCTTGGGCTCAGGTCAGGATCCTGGGATTGAGCCCCACAATGGGCTTCCTGCTCTGCAGGAAGCCTGCCTCTCCCTCTCCCACTCCCCCTGCTTGTGCTCCCTCTCTCACTGTGTCTCTCTCTGTCAAATAAATAAATAAAACCTTAAAAATATATATATATATACATGGTTTCTGTTGGTCACCAAGGCCCTGCTGTCTGGATCTGTGACCTACACAGACCAGGAAGAATTGTTAAATCGGAGTCAGGGAAATCTTCCTCCAAACTCCCAGGCCCCTCAGAGGCCATCCAAAGACTAAGCCTCCAGGAGCCAGAGAACCTGTACTCCTGCCTGGGGAGGGGCAGGGTCTCCAGTTCCCGCACATTGCCTCACGACACTGACCAACATAAGAGCAAGAGGGGAAATCCTGAGGGCAGAACCTAGAGCGTGGCTTGGGTCTTTTGGTTTCACATAAAAAATAAAAGGAGGAGACAATATGACTAGTAGGAAGAAACATGACCTCCACCCATGCTGGCAACACACGCCAGCACATGACCTTGGCTATGAACTCAAGTTCAAAGCAAGTGGAGGATACCAGGGACTGGAGTTGGGGCAACCTTGGCCCCAGACACTGAACACAACCCTGCAGGGAAGGAGAACGAGTTGTGTGTCTCAGTCGTCAGCGGGGCACAGAGCCCCAGGTGGCCACTCAGCCAGCCTCTGTGCCTCAGCTTCCTCATCTGTAAAATGGGTCCAACCATCCTTAGGAGCAAGGCTGCTGTGAGGATTCAAAGAGATGGCGACTTCACCGAAGAGCGAGCAGAGGGCAGGCCCGTCTTTCTCCAAACCACACATCCCGCATGTAAAGTTGAGACACACAGGCTGTGGCCTTTGTGGTCCACCAACCCGGAAGGCAGAGCAGAGAGTAACATTCCGTGACCCAGGACTAGGGGAAGGGGCTTTTAATCTTACATGCTCTGCTCAGGCACCGTGCCACCAGGACATGCTTCTTCCCTCTCCGGGACTCAGTTTCCCTGCCACTGACTTCCAGTGGGTGGCCGAACTCTGAGGTTCCTTTCCCTGCCCCATACCTAGCTTCAATGGCTAGAACCTTCTTTGAGGCAACCCCTCACAGGATGCCCCATGGAAGATTTCACTTGACAAGGAACTCAGGGTTAGCATTTTATTTTTTTTAACACTTTATTTAAGATAGGACGAGAGTGAGAGAGCATAAGCACGGGTAGCAGCAGGCAGAGAGAGAAGCAGACTCCCTACCGAGCAGGGAGCCCGATGTGGGGCTTGTTCCCAGGACCCTGAGATCATGAGCTGAGCTGAAGGCAGACGCTTAACTGACTGAGCCACCCAGGTGCCCAGGGTTAAAGAGGACAAGAGAGGTGGTTTCCTTATCTGTAGAATGAGAACAGGCAGTGCCCACCTCCTTCGGCAGCGTAGAGGGAATAAGATAATACCTCCAAAGTGTTATCCACGCCCTGACTCATGCTGAGCCCCCAGTACAGTACACGTGGCCCAGGATACCCCCACGCTCCCGGCTGTCGATGACATGAGCCCTGAAGGCAACCTGGGACAAGGCTTTTCACCCCTCTGAAACTTAAGATGGAAACGGCATTTCAGGCTCATGCGAGGGCCCCCCTGCTTAGGGTGACCAAAGCAGACGGCCAGGTACCGGGTATCCTGATAACTCTTTGAGGACTAGAAGCCATGGATGCTCCAGCCACCTACACACTCAAGTTTTGGGAAATCTGTCTGGTCCAGCCTGTCTGGATTACACCCCACAGAGCTCTGGCAAATTCCCATGGCAGCCGAGTGGCTCTCCACACCAGGCAGAGGCACTGTTCCAAGCAGAATACTCCCCAGGGCTGCAGATGGGGCCATGTACACTACCGTGGCTTCTCCTAATTGGTCTTCCTTCCTTCCGTCCCCGGCCAGCACCCAGCTCATGTGTCCACCTCAAAGAGAACACGGGAGATGAGGCGAGGGGCGGGGTGGCCCAACAGTGGTTAAGGGCAGAGGTGGACGGCCCAGGGGGACCCAGTCCAAGTTTGATTCTGCCAAGGAATAGGCCATGAGACCTGGGGCCAGTTCACAGCAATGGCCTGTGTCATCTGTAGAATGAGCTGAGTGGCCTATCTCGGAGGGTTGCTGGGATGACTGTTGAGGCAAGTGCTCAGGGCAGGACCCGGCAGGAGGAGGATTCCAGTAAACGCCAGCTATTAAATTATCATCACCTATAATTAGATATTCTCATTAACCTTTCCATGGTATACACAACAGACCTGGATGCAACCCTATAAAAATTCACTATGCTGTTGGTGCCCGAGTGGCTCAGCTGGCTGAGGGTTTGACCTGATTTCTGCTCAGGTTGTGGTTTCAGGGTTGTGGGATCAAGTCCCGCACTGGGCTCCAAGCTCAGCACAGAGTCTGCTTCTCTCTCGCCCTCTGCCCCTCCCCCCCTTCTCAATCTCTCTCTCTCAAATAAATAAAATCTTAAAAGAAAATTCATTACCCTTCAAGACATCCAAGGTAAGTTAGGTGACAGAAAGGCTGACTGATCCCATGCTGGTAAATATTTATGTTGGAAAAATACTCTAGAAAGATACACCCTAAAATGTTAACTGGAACTTCATGTATTTCTCCTTTTCTTCCCCCTAATTTTCTAGCTCTCCTACAAAGGATATGTTTCAATGGTGTGATACAGGAGAAAAGAGGGGAAAAATGAAATCGGGGTGATTTCTAGGCTTGCTTGCTGCATAACTTGGACACCTTCAGCCCTGGAATACAGAGCCAGTTTTTAAGAAAGCCCAGGGGAAGCCCAGAGAGCACAGTCTGGTCAAGGTCATGGAGCAGGCCAGGCCTGGGCCCAGCTCTCTAGACACCCAGCCTCCTCTCTGAGGGCATCGTTCTGGCTCATTCTCCTAACAAGACTAGGGTAGGTTGGCCTCCTGATTAAAAGTCTGGCTCTAGAGTCAGTCTGAGGATCCCAGCAGAGCCAGAAGCTACGTGATCTTGGGCAAGACACTCAACTACTGTGGACATCAGTCTCCTCATATGTAAGATGAGAATCAGACTTGCAGCAGCGCCAGATAGTTTCTGTCTGGATTAAATAAAATAATACATGGAAAGCACTTTGTACCTTTCCTGAAAACAGTTGGTGCTCTGGGTCCTATTATTATAGTTATCACTATAATTAGTATTTGCAATTTAGTGATGTCATGGAAAATCCTTTGAAGGGCATGGAATTATAACCCAGCAGGAACAGGAAAGAAATTCAGACTTGGGTACTTGGGAGCCATGGCAAGTATTTGAGCGAGAGAGGTGCAATGTGACTCTGAAGCTGCACAAGGCTGGAAGCCAGTGGCCATCTCCAGGAGCCTTCTTGGCCAGGGTCCTCTGTCACAGGCTCCACATCCTAGGCTGTCCCACTGGTGCTGCGGGGCAAAAACAGCACAAGCCACGCCCCCATCACTTCCAGTTCTGCCAGCTTCCTGGGCGCCAGCTGGGCTGGTGAACATCAATCGAGCCCCAAGCTGGGGGACGTGAAGCAACCCAGATGGCCTCAGTCCACAGGTGGGATGACCAGGAGGTCCGAACACCTGGCAGGGTCCCCGGGGCGACAGGGAAGAAACGGCACCTACTTCAGGGCCACAAAGACTGATGCCCTTCTACTTTCCCGTGTGACCTTGGGACAGTACCCCCTCTCTCAGAGATAATTTGCCCACATGCAAATGGGGTCTTAATGTTTCCATGTGCTTAAGGGCTGCCGGTGGTAGGGAACGTGTGCAACAAAATACAGCAATAAAGCAACAGTGGTTTCCTTCGGCTGCACTCCCATGGCCTGCCAGGCACCGTGCTGGGTGCTGCAGGCACATACTTTAACCAAACCCTCACAATCTAGAAGTCCTGTACCCTTCCTAGTTCTAAAATTTACTTAAGTAGTCAAGTCACAGGTATCATCTCCATATTAAAAAACAAAAACAAAAACAGAGAACGCTTAAGTCTCTTTGGAGCCAAGTCTCCAACCACTACTGACGGGTTTGGGGAGGCTGACCGCCCTTCTTTCCGGGGGGTCCCAGTGGAACCCACATCTGAATGGACACCACACAGGGCCTCTCTCCCACCCTCCCAAACACCCATCCTCCCCTCCTTCCATCCACACGCGGTCATATCCCACCACAGACCGATTTTCCTTGAGGGAAAATTGTCCCAATTGGCAATGTCTGGAGACAGTTTTCGTTGTCACAAGTAATAAGGCTCGTCTCACAAGCAGAGGTGAGGGATGCCGCCAAGCATCCTACGATGTTCAGGTCAGCCCCCCCCCCCCCACCCCACAGACAATCATCGGACCCCCAAATGTCAGCATGGCCAAGAAGGGCTCATCTCATGAGCCGAGGTGAGGGATGCCGCCAAGCATCCTACGATGTCCAGTCAGCCCCCCCCCACCCCATAAACACTCATTGGACCCCCAAATGTCAGCGTGGCCAACACAAGCTTCTGAAACTTGCTGGGTCACAGAGGTATTTCCACGCCAGCACACTGGTTCGACCATCCAGGAAACACTGCTTGAGCACCTGCTGTGTGCCCCATAGCCCAGCCAGACAGTCTAGCATGGGTCACTTTGGCTAATGACACAGGGAAAGCCCCTGCACTCAGAGTGGGCTCATCCTCACACAAGACCCATATGAATCGGACTGGATCGTCCTCCCTCCTTTTAATTGCTCCAGAGCATCCCCTTCCTCCCCCAGCAGGGATGGCCCATCATGCAGGCCCAAATCCTCCCTGCCGGACATTTAGGCTTTCTTCTTTGCTGCAACCCGCCCTACCACACAGGAAAAGGCCTCCTTGAGCCCACGTTGAGAGGCCCCCTAGGGCTTCCTGGAAACCTGCCAGTCCCTCCTGGAGGTTCCACATCAAATTGCATTTCAACAGGCCGCAGGGATTCCCATGCACCTTAGAACTTGAGCAGCACAGATCTAGGGAGCTATGTATAAAGGGGGTCAGCTGCCTGGCCAGGCATCCTCAGATCACAGCAGAAACTGCCAGAGTGCCCCCAAAAGACCCTCTGGCCAGTGGTCTTTAAGGTCCACCACCCCTGCCCACTGTCTGTACCAATTTCATTTGCCAGATGCTGCTGTTTTGATGAGGCAGATGGATCTTCCCCTTTTCAGCTATGAGGCTGATCAACGTGTCCAGACAACCAGAACCCAGGTCCGGTGACCTGTAAGGCCTCTCCCAGCTCTGCCTTTTTAGAATTTGGCCACGTCCCGGGCATGTTCCCTGCCAGCTTCCTGCCCGCCCACTCTGGCTGTCGGCACATGGCTCGAAGTGGGAAGGCGGAAAGGTTACAGCTCACCTAGCAAGGGAGGGAAAGTTCCTGAGGGAGGGAACAGGCTCCGTGGGCTGGGCATTCGTGAGCGCCCCTGGGGAGCCACCCTGTGCCCACTCATGTCCAGTCACCTGGGACAGAGGACCAGGCTGGGAGACAGGGCAAACCTGCCCTCATGGAGCACAGGAGGTCATGCTGGGGCACTGGGGTGAGAACAGGGCCCAGGTGGGGAAGGGATGGTTGGGGCCCCAGCTTTGACTGACTAGGCACACATCTCGGCCCCATGTTCCTCCCCCGAAAGTGGGCTCAGACCACTCACTGCAGAGCTACTGGGAAGAATGGAAGGTAGGGATCGGCCAACAAATAGTAGTGCTATCTGAAGGCCTGTCTCCCATCTCGAGCAGGCACTGTGCTGCTTCCCTCAACTACTCCCGCCTCGCAGCTGCCAGCTGCAGTCAACACTGCCATTCGCCCCACCAGACAGATGAAGACCTGGAGCCCAGCTCCTGTCCCTTGATCCAACACTGAGACATGGTCCTGGGAGTGGTGGCCTGGCCCTGAGAAGGTCTGCATTCCCCATCTGAATCCTGCCCCTGCTGAGCTATGTGGACTTAGGCAAGCCCCTTCACCTCTCTGAGCCTCGGTTTCCGAAGCAGTGCAGCCAGAACATAATCCAGAGATGGGAGATACCCAGTGAACAGGAGGGTGTCATGCCCCCCCCACCCAGAGCTCCACATGGTCACCCCTCAAAAGACCCAACCCTGAAAGACCAATCATCCATGGGCATCATAGATCTCTCCTATGCCCTAGGTGCAACAAGGGTGAGACCATGCAGAGCGGGCAGCCCCCAGAGAGGGAGAGCCACTTGCTCAAGGTCACAGAGCAGGCTAAACAGTGGAGCGCAGGGCAGGGAAGCAGGAAGTGGCGTATCAAACCTGAGAGGGGTGTGGGCTTCAGTCAGGGTGGCAGAGGAGGACCAGGTTGGGGCTGGCAGGTGTCTGGAGTGGAGACCAGCAGAAGGCTGACTTGTGGTGGCCAACATTACTCCTGCAGTCTCTCAGCTATGAGGCCTCTTTGAAGAACCAGTCAGTCCTGGATGTGCCTGCCCCTCCCCGAAGGCTCCTCTCCTCTGGGCCCAGCCTGGTCACCTGCCTGTGCACTATCTGTCTGGGGCATCAGGGCTCCTTTCTGTGGCCACAGGCCAAGACTTTCAGGCTATGCAGTCTCCCCATAGATGGACACATCCCATCTTCTGGAATCTTCTCTCACCATGGTGGCCAGAGGGTATAACTACCATGGAAAGCTGACCACATCGCTTCTCTTCCTAAACCCTTCCATGAGCCCTCAGACTCAGCCTGATATTCCAGCCCTTTCCCAGGGTCCATAACAGTGATGTCCAGATGACGTCCAGGGTAAGCCACACGTGGAATTCAATTTTCCAGAAGCCACATTCAAGGAAAAAAAAAAAAAAAACACATGAAAAAGAAAATGGTGAAATGAAATCTGATTCTAGATTTCGTTTCACCCAACCTACCCAAAATATTACCATTAACCAATGTGAAAATTTAAATAAAGTCAACATCAACTATAAGTATCGTTTAAAATCAATATAAAAATTAAGATTATTGAGACATGCCCCCCTTAGTACTAGGTCTCTGAAATCCGGGGTGTACATTCCACTTTTCAGTAGGCATATCCGATCTGTATTTAGAGTTCATAAAATTTACAGTTGAAAAAGTACATTTGCATCCCGAAATAGTTCCACACATGCTTAAAAGTTTCCCAAGAACGGAATGAAGTGTCTGTTTTGAGATCTAAATTTAAGTTCAATTGAAATAAAAAATTCAGTTCCTTGGCTATGTTGGCCACACTCTAAGGGTTCAGCAACCGCATGTGGGTTACAGCTCCAGGGGGAGGGCGGGGAGGGGGGAGGACAGACAGGACACACAGACCGATTAAGTCCTTGACTGCCATCCACAGTCCCCACAGTCTGCTCCCGTCCCATTTCTAAGCCTGCCCTCGGGAGTGAAACCCCCAAGCACGCGAGGTCCCATCCTTACATCTCCATGATTCACCAGTGCCCTTCCTCAGCACTTCCAGCTTCCTGCTAGTTCCTACCCAACCCTTCAAAATTCAGCTTCAGGTTCCCCCTCCTGCGATGGCATCTCTGACATCCTCTGGCTGGGGTGACATTCCCAGTCCTTCTGCTTATCGCCACCACTGTCCTTACTGTAACGCCGCAGGGTATTACAACTGTCTGGTTTAAGGCTTCCCAACCTCAGGGCCACAGACATTAGGGCAGCATCCCTCGCCTCTACTCATTAGATAACAGTAGTGCCCCCCTCCCCTGCCAAGAAGCAACAACCAAAAATATCTCCAGGCATCACCAGTGATCCCAGGGGGCACAATCATGCCTGGTTGAGAACTAGGGTCTGGCACACAGAAGACACTCAAGCATGTGCCTGATCACAAGAGGTGTACTTAACAATGCTCAACCCCCTGACACCTGCCTCCTCCAGGAAGCCTTCCATGATGCTCTAGCCCAGTCAGTGCTTCCCCGGGGACTCCCGCAGCCCCCGGGCACTCGCCCCTGGAGCAACATCCTCCAAGGGTAGGCACTGGGTCTTGTTCAGTGCTGTACTTTCAATGAATAACCTGTAGAATGGCATAAGGTAGGTGCTTAATAGATATTTATAGAACTGACCTGAGAAACACAAATGACTTGGGTTGAAAAAGCCCCCACAGGGTGAGTTTTACCTATTTTAGTTCAGGGTTCTTTCATCCCAGCAAAGGTGCCAATAACAGCCAGAGCTCCATTTATGAAGCAAGCTCTGAGCTAAATATAAACACTCTGCAGGGTTTAGTGAGGGAAACTAAGGCTTACACAGGTGAAGGGCTTACGTTGCCTTCAAATCAATGATTTGGAGGCTTGAAAAACCCAGTTCTTCCTCTTACTGACTGCAAGAATTTACAAATGGAAGAAGATATCTGCAATATACAAATAACATGAGGTATTTGTAACCAGAATATATAAAGAGCTCTTTGAAATCTATAAGAATAGGCGACTCAAGAGAAAAATGGGCAAATTTGAAGAGAGACACTTCATACAAAAGATCATCTGAATGTCAATAAGCATATGAAAGAGCACTTACTGTTATGAGTGAGTGCTACTCATTAGATAACAGCAGCACCCACCCCCCAACCCAGTAGCAACTACCAAAAATATCTCCAGGCATCGCCAGTGATCCCAGGGGGCGCAATCACGTCTGGTTGAGAACCAGGGCTTGGCACACAGAAAGCACTCAGGCATGTGCTATGACTGAGCAATTCTACTGCTAAGTACACATCCATCAGAAATGCACCGAACTAGGGCACCTGGGTGGCTCTGTTGGTTAAGCATTCGACTCTTGATCTCAGCTCAGATCATGATCACCAGGGAAATAAATGCAAATTAAAAGTCTACTATAAGACCACCATACATGCGAATAGCTTGGAAAAATATAAAAGATAACACGAGGTGTTACCAAGGACATGATGCAACCACAACCTTCATGCTCAGGGGACAGGGGAACCTGGCAATTTCCTTTGGGAAAATGGCATAACAGAGCCAAAAGCAGAATGTGCACCTTTTCTATGACTGAGCAATTCTACTGTTAAGTACACATCCATCAGAACTAGGGCACCTGGGTGGCTCCGTCGGTTAAGCATCCGACTCTTGATCTCAGCTCAGATCATGATCTCACAGCTGTGAGATCCAGCCCTCCATCAGGCTCAGAGCTCATCACTGCTTACAATTCTCCCTCTCTCTCCCACTGCCCCTCCTGTTGTGTGCTCTTTCTCTCTCTCAAATAAACAAATAAATCTTAAAAAAAAAAAAAAAAAAAAAAAAAAAAGAAATGCATCTAACTGTTCACCAAAGAATACCTACCGATGAGGCCCAGCCCCCAACTAGAAACTAGCCAAATGCCCATTAACAAGAGAATAAATATGTAAACACTAATAAGTTTTATATACGGAACAGCCAGGCAAAAG
Source organism: Mustela lutreola (assembly GCF_030435805.1). NCBI lineage: Eukaryota > Metazoa > Chordata > Mammalia > Carnivora > Mustelidae > Mustela > Mustela lutreola. Next base: position 72,749,356 of record NC_081300.1, on the reverse strand, counting down.
AACAAGCCAGAACTTCACAGAAGGATCTGGATGAATCTCACAAATTTATGCTGAGCCAAAAAAAATACAAAAGAGAGCATCTGCGTTTTTATGTACATAAGGTACTTTATATGTCTATAAAGTACAAAGACAGGCAAAATTAACTTCTAATAGAGATGTAAAGATCATGGCTACCCTCTGGGGAGGCCTTACTGGAGCGGGTACCAGGCATCTTTTTGGAGCCGGTACAAGGCATGTGCCTTTTTTCTTGATCTGGTACCTTCATGCCTTTTGAAAATTCATCGAGCTGTCCTCTTAGGAGTTATGCACCTTTCTGCACATATGACAGACTTCAACAAAAATAGTCTTCCAGAGCCACACTTGGTCCAACGCTGAGGAATAGTGGTGCCGGCTGGGGCCTCCCACACACGTACCTTCCCATCAGCTACAGAGGAACACACAAGCCTCCATTCATTCCCTTCATCAACACCGGCCAGCAGGCGCTCTCCCAGGCCCAGGCTTGGTGCCGAGCGCTGGGAACAGAAAGGTCAACAGAGCGCAGGCCTCCAGTCGCGCCACCCAGAGCTCAGTTCCTGGCACACACCTCTGCCCCCAAAGGACTCGCAGTAAAGGAGTAGCCAGGCTGGGCTGGTTTTCATGAGAGGCCAAGGAGGTGATGTCTGCTTGTCTTCCTCTCTCTCTGTGTCCCCCACAGGAGAATGGTTTCAGGCTTTTTCCTTCCTGACACGGGACCAAAACTGATGATGCTGGCACAGGTAGCAGGAGCTTCCTACTGGATTAACACCTCCAGCCCAAAACTCCCTCTGCAACATCAGACTTCGGCAGGCAACAACCATCTCGTCAACTCCAACTGGGCGCTGAGCTGGCAGCTCAAACTTAGCGTATCCAAAGCTGATCTCCTGGCCACCCCCCCCCACCAAATACATTCTACCCCTACTTGGTGACAGTATACTCTGCTCAGGCCAGAAGGCTTGAAGGCAGCCAGACTATCCTTTCTCTTTCCCTCCCCAAACCAAACCAGCAGCAAATCCTGCCAACTTCACCTTCAAGGTGCAGCCATGCAACCATTTCTTGGCTCTGTCACCAAAGGCACAGGTAACAAAAGAAAAAAGAAACAGACAAACGAATGTCATGAAAATGAAAATATTTTGTGCCTCAAAAGGCACTATCCACACAGTAAAAAGACAATCGACAAAAACAGGAGAAAATATTTGCAAAGCCCGTATCTTACGAGGGATTAATTAATAACCAGAATATATAAGGAACTTCTAAAACTTAATAACAAACCCCAAACCACCTGATGCAAAAATGGGCAAAGGACTTTAACGGACGTTCCTCCAAAGAGGATCTACAAATGGCTGACAAGCACATGGAAAGATGGCTCAGTATCACTGACTATCAGGGAAATGCAAATCAAAAGTGCAAAGAGAAGGCATCTTACAGGAATGGTGTGAATATCTCCCCCTCCCACCTAGTCCCCCAGCCTCCACTCTGCAACTCTCCAACAGTACACAGGCTCCCCACTATCCTTAAGATACAGGTTTTTTTTTGTTTTTTTTTGTTTTTTTTTAGGAGAGGGAGAGAAAGAAGGTAGGGAGGGGCAAAGGGAGAGGGGGAGAGAGAGAATCTTAAGCAGGCTCCATGCCCAGCACAGAGCCAGAGGCAAGACTAGATCTCACAACCCTGAGATCATGACCAGAACCAATTGGTAAGAGTCCCAAAGAGTGGGACTCTTACCAATTGAGTCACCCAGGCACTTCAGAATGTGTTTCTCCACATGGGCTTGTGGGGGGTCTTGTGATCACCCTCCTGTGCTCCAGACAAATGGAACATCTATCAACCCAATGGATGCCACACACCCCTGATTTTCCTAACCATTTTCTCTGTCTACCTCAGACTCTAGGCGTGGACATGTGCCCTAGGCCTGGAAAATTGCCATTTTCTGTTCCCAGGCCACAGTGTTAACTTAGGGGGATACATAACTCATTCTAGGTCAATGAAGTCAGCTAGAGACTTCTGCAGGAACTTCTGGGGAGGCTAAGCAGGTAGGGTGTGGGGTTGAAGGTACAGGGACATCTCCAGTTACCACCTGTGGAGCCTAAGAAGCCAATCTAAGAAGATGAAACCAAAAGATGGAGCTGTGGCTCCCTGATATTAGTTGAGCTCCTGGATCCAGCCATGCCTGAAGCCATCCCTACCCCTCAACTTTTTAGTTATGAGCCAATAAACGTATTACTTTGCTTAATTCCATGAGAGCTGGGTTTCTTTGTCAATCAAGAGTCCTATATAACATGGACCTATATACCCTCTCCCCTACTTTATCTTGGCTTGTTATCACCTCAGCTCAAGCACTACCTTGTCCAGGAAACCTTCCATGAACACCCAGATTAGATTAAACACCTCTTATGTCTCACATTCCCCTCTACCTACCCTTCATCATTCTCGGTAGGAACTGCTATTTGCCCCTTCGTCTCCCACACTTGACTCACTTGACTGTGGAGAGCTTATGGGCTGAGGGAATCTGCCTTGCTTTTACAATTTCTCTCTTTTGTATTCCCACCCTTAACACAGAGCCTGGCACACCCCCAAGCATTCAAATTTTATTCTTCCAACTCACTTTATTCATTGGTAAGTGTCCTCAGGTATCAGGGAGTGGTAAAAGAATGGGTTTTGCAGGAAGATGGACCTGAGTCTGAATTTTTCCCTATTAGCTTTGGTAATAGCTTAGGTAAGTCGCTTAGCTTCTCTAAGCCTCATTTTCTTATCCGTAAAAGGCAAACAGCAACTAAGTACACATAAAGGCCTCAATACCATAATGGATCAGAGTAAATGCTCAATGAATGACGGTGCCTGCCTCCACTTTTCCCTCCAGGGTAGAAATCCTCCCTCTCCCTTTTATTTCTGCCCCGCCACTAGTATGAATATCTGTCAAACTGCCTGCCAAGCATACATTCTCTCATCTTCTGGGATCAGTCCTTGTGACCAGGATGGGGCTGATCCCATGCACAGAACCAGTGACGGAGGGCTGGTTAATACGAGGGTACAGACGTTCATGCACAGGCACAAGACCCCAGGTGGGTGAAGAGGAGTCAATCCGAGGATTTGCAAGAATTACTAGAGAAATGGGTCTTTTGCAGCCAAGAGGATGTATGCCCAGAGGTGTTACTGGGGAGAGCATGCCTGAGAATGAAGCCACAAATGAAGAAAGCCCATCTGAGACATATCCTGATACGCTGGAGTACCTGGATCCAGCTATACCTGAAGGCGGTATGATTCCAGACTTTCCATTTACCTGACCCCCAAAATACAGATAGACAGCAGGCTCTTTGACCTCTGCCTACTTACCACTCCATAGTCTTCTCCTGGGCCCCAGGATGCTTTTTCCTTTCCGAATGTTTCAGTAAGACTAAATAAAACTGATCTCCAAAGCCTTACACGATGATGGTTGAACCCAGCTAAGCACTTGCACTCCTGCCCCAAAGGCATGGAAATGAGTTTTCTACGTAGGAAGCCAACTCTTACAAAAAGGTCAGGTTGTTCCCATGTATTTTTTTGGCTTACAAAAGAGCCAGGTTGTTCCATATATTCTGCTCACAAGGTGTTTGGCTAATTTCCCCCTTCCCCTGCTCCCGGTTGCAGCTTAGGGCAGGGCTTTTTTGATTGCATTACCTTCCACTTCTTTGTTGCGGTGGTTTTGCAATGGCCAATGGCCAAACAGTGAAAAGGCCTGACCAGGAACAAAGCGAGCAATAACCATTTGTGGGAGGTAATATCCCCAGATAAGAAGGCCTACACCTTTTTTTATGGTTCATCCAAGGAGGGGGAGGGGGTCAGGCACACAATTAGCACACTTTGTTCTGGGGCTGTACCAACCTGGGCTCTAGTTTACTGACACTTCAACCTGCCGCTGTCTCTGTCTCAGACAAACCCAGCCCTGGACCAGAAGAGGTTCCTCCCTCACCTACTCACCAAGCAGGGAGAGGAGCCACGGTTTCAAACTCAAGAGCTATTCAAGAACACTTAACATATCACAACCCATGAGGAAGAAGGGGCGGCTCATCAGCGTTCACTGTCTTCTGGGGGAGAGTTGGAGGGGGGGACTCCAGATTCAGAGTGAGGGAGTGAACAATCTTTCCCTACAGAAAAATGGTTTGGGTCCCAAGGACGCCGGGGACCTTGCTGGAGAGTACTTCTATCTGCAGACTTGCCTGGACATCAGTAGGAAGAGGGTCAGCTCAGGAGACAGTGCCTGAACTTCTCTGGGCCTGTTTCCTCATCTGTGAAATAGGTGAACAACATAATCCCTATCGCTGTGAATTACCAAGCATCTCTATGCCTCCAGCCCCAGAAAACCTTATTATCTATCATCTTCCCGATAACCCAACAGATGGTCACGACTGTGATCTCCGTTTTACGGTGAGGAAGATGGGGCCCAGAGAGGGGAAGTGACTGGCCCAAGGTCTCACAGCTTGGGCACCAGCCAGCTGGCATTCTGACTCCCATGTGTCTGACTCAGAAGGCCCCATTTTCCCACTGTATCAGGGCTCCTCCTGATGCCTGCCTCGTGTCCCTGTGAGTTTTCAGGGATACCACACGCGAAAAGGTAAACGTGCGCCTGTTTGCCCAGGATCCGGGAAGTCTTAGGGATTCAGGGATCTGGGAACTGCGTGCCTGGAGGCAGGTGCAGCTGGAGTCCTCACTTTCATCTGGGCTCTCTGTCCCCAGTGCGAGGTGGAGAAGGTCCCTAAAGATCACAGCTTGTCAAAGTGTCTGTAAGTGAGTAATCACCTTTCAGTGAAGCAGCACACACCTGGGCATCTGTGCCCTCCAGAACCTGGGCTTCCACCCACATGTCTGGCTGTGCTCATCACTTCCAGCCCCATTAGGAATCTGCCACACACTGGCAGCCCCAAGAAGTCAGATCTGGAGAAGTTTGTGGATCAGCCCAGGAAAGGGACACTCTAGTAACTGGATAACGGGCAGAATGAAAGGAAAGAGCCAGGTCAGGGGAATAAGTAAGTCATGTGACCAAGGAGGTCGGAGGAAGGGGCTGTGGATTCTGGCTGAGGCAGGATGGGAAGCAGAGGGGTGGGGGGTGGTGGCCAGGCAGGAATCTGAGAAGGACGCCCAGCACGGAACATGAGCAGAGGATGGGCAAGGGTGAGGGAGGAGCTTGAGCACAAAGGCCCAGAGGCATCCGAGCGCACTGGGAATCAAGAGTGGCAAAGGATTCACTATGAGCACAACAGTGTCAAGGTTGCGGTGGGGTTATAAAAATAACCATAGCAAGAACAGTAATAACAGCAAAGGTGCAGGTACTGCTAACTTCCTGCCCAGACACCGTTCCAGGTGGGACGGGGGGTGGGAGGGGTGGTTAGGAGCACAATTTGCACGTGTACTAGTGTACTAGTCCAATCAATCCTCACAACTGATCTGTCAGAATGGTGCAGCTATTATCCCATTTCATAGACGAGGAAACTGAGGCACAGAGCAGTTCAAGTCCTGGCCTGAGAGCTCAAAGGTGGCGTGTGGGTGAGCAGGGTTTTGCTCCTACACTGTCTGGTTTTTAGAGTATGCTTAACCTCTACCACAGTGGTTCCCAAAGTGGGTTCCCAGACCAGCACTGGCAGCTCCCCTTCCAGACCTGCTGAATAAGCAGTGGCGGGGCGGGGGGTGTAGATTCTGGGTATGGGGTACAGCACTGCTTTTTACCTGTTCAAGAGGGGAGGGAGGCAGGAGAGGAGGGTGGCGGCCAGATCTTGGGGCCTCAAGAGCCATGAGAAGGGACTCCCCCAACTCCTTTGTAGGCAATACGATGCTAGTGAAGGCTTTTGAAGGTGGGAGCCATCTCTTCTCCTTTTGGGGTTTCCCAGCTAAGGCACAGAAGACCTTGTGATATAATAGTATCCTCGTGACCCAAGATAGAACAGGCAACATCTAACCAGAACACTGAGGCTCCTAAGGCCAAGGCAGCCACTGCCCTTGCCTGAGAGCAAGTGATCTCTGACCCCACTGATCTGATCCCCTATGCTAGTCTCAGGATCCTTGTGCTTCATTCCCTGGAGGATAAGTAGAGTCCCCCCCAAGGATCTCAGGGGAGGAATCTGACCAGACTCCCACAGCAGGCGGGTTATAAGGAGCCAGCCTCAAAGCCTAGTGCCCCACCTAGGAGTGGGTGTTCACAGGACACCCACAGAGGGCCACCAGAGTACCTACCAGCTAAAGGCTCTCCCGCACGGCATCCACCTTGGGGAACCCAGGCCTGCTCTGTAACTCCAAATCCATTTTCATGACCCAAGCAAATCACCTCCCCTCGCTGAGCCTGTCTCTGAGGCCTCTGTGAAAGGAAGAGGCTGGACTTATTTTCTACTATTGCTAGGATCCCCCAAATTTGCCAACAAATGTGCACTGCTGACGTACTGTGTGCCCCAGTAGAGCCGGGAACATAGCATGGGGCCTGCCCTCCTGAGCAGGGCCAGGGCCAGGGCCAGGGCCCAGGGCCACTGAGACAGAAAGAAAGGTGAAGGCATGACCCACCCTGGCCATGCACCTGCTGTGTGTGGACTCAGGGGGAGTCAGTCCCCAGAGGCAGGGTGGGTGATCAACATCTCCACCTCAGGTGACAGACCCCTGCTGAGCCCCCAAACCAAGTTAAACCCAAAGCTGCACTCAGCCCCCTCACTGCCAACCCAGGCTTTCCTGTTCCACTGCCTCCCCCACAGCTCCGGGTCCTGCCCTCTGGGGGCCCCCACCCCTGTACTAAGGGCCCTAGGGGCGGGGCTGTTGTAGGGAGGCTGCCTCCAGACTTCTCTGGGCCTCCACCTCCCTGCCCAGCATCTGCACACCACCTACTCCCACGCTACCCAAGGCCAGGTGATCACGGAGTCCTCGCGATCTGTGTAGGTTCGGTTCCGAAGGTTCTGGGGACAGGATGTCACTCACAGCCAAAGGAAGTGGGACAGAGAGTTTCTAATGAGATAAAGGAAGAGCGGGGGTGGGGGAGTGGGGAGGTGGGAGGGTGGAGGGGAAGTAGTGCCAGTTGGGGAGGGAGAAGACAAACAGATGGAGAGTGCCAGGCAGAGATAGAGAGAGACAGTGATGGAGGAGACAGAGTTGGAGAGACCTGAGCAGAGGGAGATAGGGATGGGAAGGAGCCGGGGAAAGACAAAAATAGAGACCCAACCAGACGCAGGGAGCAGGAACGAGATGGGGGAGCAGCAACAGCCTGGAACCGGAACCGCAGCCCGTGTCCTTCCCCACCCCGCAGTCAAGGCTCCTGGGGCTTGAGGGAGGAACAGAACCTTAAGAGGAAGGTCACTTGCCAGCCTGGCCCCTGTGAGCCCCACCCCCTGTCACAGGGCTGCCCAGATTCCCACCTGCTGAGGGCCACCTTCCCCATTACTCTCACCTGTTTTGTACTTTTGTTCAGTGGCTTCAATATTACTAGAACATTTTCAAAGGAAACTAGAACCCACTGGCTTAAATGAAAAACATGCCCTAATTAAAAAGAAACTGCAAAAATAAATGCAAAGGAAGTGATCTTTCAGCCTCCTAGCTGGGGGCAGCCACCCAGGGAGCCCAGGGGGAGGTGGGGATGGGGGGAGGAGGAACCTAGCACAGGTGTGCTCCACCTTAAACAGCAGGAGCTCGAGAGAAGTGCTGGGTTAGCACCCAGCGGTGACTCTCCCGGAGTCAACAGAGGCTAAAGGGAGACCTGGAGAGGAAAACTCTCATTCTCCAGGGGAAACCCAGGTCCTCCAGGGTGGCACTGTGCTGTGACTCAACTCCTGCTGACCCACTCCACCCCCATGGGCACATCAAGCTTCCAGAAGTCTAAGCCATGAATTCTAGCAGAACTGCCAGGCCACGGGGTCACACAGTTCCCAACTTTTGCACCAGTGGTTCCCTCCCCCTGGAACACCTTTCCTGCCCTCTCTACCCAGATAACAATGTGTACTCCCCTCCGCCCACCTCCAGGAAGCCTTCCCTGACTGTCTCACATCCTTGTACCAGTATCCCCTAAAGCACTTAGCACCTGTACGACCTCTCTGGCCTGCTGTCTTCTCCACAGAAATGCACAGGGTCAGACATTCCTTACATCCTCACAGGACCCGGCATAGCCCCCTTTGTTGACTAAATGCAAGAACAGACTAAAAAAAGAAGCGAAGGCCCCCGATGCCCATGGAACAGTGGAAATCAAAACAAAACCTTCTCTGAGCTGTGTGGGAAAGTTTCAGGCAGAAGCCCCAAGAGCCAAGTATCCAGCACGTGTTCAAATATTACTATTTTACTATCACCTTACAAAATATTATAACCTAAAGGGACCCAAGAGATAATCAGATCAGGGGTTGGCAGACTTTCTGTAAAGGCCCCAGCAATAAATATTATCAATTTTGTTGGACCTCACAGTCTCTGGCAGAACCATGAGACTCTGCCCTGTAGTACAGAAGCAGCCCCAGACAGAATGGAAATAAATGAGTGTGGTTGTATTCCAACAAAACTTTATTCACAAAAACAAGCCGAGGGTCAGACTCAGCCCCGGGCGCTGTAGTTTGTCAACTTTCCAGGCAGGCACCTAGGTGAGAGGTGTGGTTGACTTTTTTCTTGTCTGATGCTTCCACTGGAGAGTAAACTCCAGGAAAAATGGGACCTGCACCCCAGTCGAGAAATGTCTACACATTCCTGTTCAACAAGTAGTTCAGTGACCCAGGGCCATTGCCAGGTGCTAGGTCCGCAGATGCCCATGGAGGGCAGTCCTCAGTGATTTCTGTGCAGTGACAGGATGGATGGGTGACTCCTTCGGGCGGCCTCTAGAGCTGGGGCAGATCTGAGTTAAAATTTCTACTGCTGTCACATCAGGCCTGTGTGACCTCAGGGCAAGTGACTCAATGGTCTCTGAGCCTCAGTTTCCAGGAAATGGAGTGGTCAGTCACAAATGGCCCCCTGATCCCTTGCAAGGACAGAGAAAGTATGGGATGGTATTCCTGGAGCCATGCAGCTAGTGTAGATACACTGGGACACAGACACACACTCACCACGGCACAGGGACCTCTGCAGGCCCCGAGTATCTCACTGTGGGTTATGTGGAGACATGAATCAGGTAAAGTGGGGCCCTGGGGCCCAGTGACAGGGGCTTCCCACCCAGGGAACATGGAATGGGGACAAGCTCCCAATTTGTCAAAAGCCTCGAGGCTTCTAGGGGCAGACTAGGTATCAGGAGGCCTCAGACAACCTCCAATGTCCTAGAAAAGCAGAGCTGGAAGGACTCTTGACAAGGGTGGAAACCAGGGGTTAAAAATCTTTGTTTTTAAAGCAATGAACTATGTGTTCATGTGACACCCACCCAGGCAGGCCCATGGTGTTCTCAGAGCCCTGAAAACCTGTACTGGACCAGAGGGCCCTTGGGGCCAGACTGGTCATGCATGCAATGGTGGGGAATGGTGTGGTGGGGATCACAATGATCAGGAGAGCCCAGGACATTTAAGGGGGAGCTTCAGGCCACTCCAGTTTGGCCCAGGCTCCTGAGTTCCCAAAAGAAGTGGGAAATTGGATGATTCTCTAAAAATAATTGAATGGGAGCTAAATAGGAACTTCCTTGTGGGTAAAAGGCATCAGCTGGCAGCTTGTTACAGTCCAACCTGCCCATTTCATAGGTGGGGAAACTGAGTCTCAGAGAGAGAAAGCACCTCACCAATGTCACACAGGAAGCCCAGCTGGGACTCAGCCACCAACCAGCCCATAGCCAGCCCCAACTGCTCAGAAGAATTGGAGGGAATAGGAGGGATTAGAGGGATCAGGGTTGGGGGGTAGGAATCTGGACTTCACAAGCCAGAACCCTGCTTGTTCGGTCATCCAGGATGGAGTGTAGACAAATGGGCAGGGAAAGGGATAAACGTGCATTAATAATACATAACAATTTGTAACAGTATATGATAATACAGTTAATAATAACCGACACCTTCTAAGTATTTTCTATGTGTTGGGCATTAAGACAGGGTATCCAGGGGGAGTAAGATGGTAATTAGGAGTGCAGGCTCTGGATTCAAATCCTGTCTCTCCCACTTCCTAGCAAGATGCCCTGTGCTAGTGACTTTGTCTCTTGATGTCTCAGCTTGTCCTATTCCTATGGGCACTGGGAGGATCAAATGAGTTCATGTACACAGAGCGCCAAGAACACTGACTCGCGTATGGTGAGCTCCAGGAGTATCAGCTGTAATTATGGCCTTCTAACAGATGGGGAAGCTGAGGCTCCCCAAGGGACATGCGTCACTCAAGGCTCCAGCAGCCTACCTGACCCTGAACTGTCGTCACATTCTGCCTTGCAACAAGGTAAGCACTTGAGCCCTGTCCGCTCTCGTCCAATCCAGGAGGCTGGTCATATCTGCACCTCTGTTCTATAGATAGGAAAACTGATGCAGCAGGAAGGCAGCCAGGGAACACAAATGCACACTGGTTGAGCAGAACAACTGGATTCTGATGGAGACGCAAGCCCTTGAGCGTGCACACTGCCACCAGCCCTGCTTTCTGGCCACAGCAGCCCGGTCAAAAGTCTGGTGGATGCACGAATGCACTTGGCAGACAGACTGGCTGCCCTGTGCTTGCCTCCCACCATCTGCGCACACGGGATGACATGAAGCTCCTCCCCAGGGCAGGTGGGCACTGCCCTCGGCCACCCTTCCCTGCCATTTCTGGGGCTCGGCTCACCTCACAGGCTGTTCTCAATGAATTGCTCCCATGAATCCTCCTCATGCCACAACTCAGGGTGGAAGAGACCAGAGAAGGGCCGTGGGAGGGCGCAGGCATCTCAGAACCTTCTCCAGAGTGGCCCCAGACAAGATGAATGCATAGCTGCGGAGCACAGAGAAGGGGCCTTGCAGATGGCAGGAACAGGTGGCTGGGGTAGGGGGCGGTGGGCAGGGGGCGGGGGGAGCTGCTGTTACCCAGACAAGTTTCTGCAGGGCCACAGGGCCATGCCCGGGCTCTCAAATTGCTACCATCAGCCACTGCTGACCCACCTCTCTTACTACGAATCCGTTCACAAAGCCACGTCGATAACACGGTTAGACAGCCTTACCAATCCCAAGGTGGCACTAGATCCAAGTTCTGACTCAGTCTACACCCATTTCCCCAGCAGGATACACTGAGGCCCAGAGACTCTTGCCTAGTCTCCTGAACCCTTATTCCATTTCGCCAGGCTACCCAGGAATGCTTGGTTTTATAAGGACAAGGAAGGTAAAGTATGCACAAATGAATAAAGGCAGGAGGGGCTGGCAACAGGTGTCAGAGGCCCATCTCAACGACCATCCCAAACAGCAGCTGTCCAGGTAGGATGAGGCTGCTCGATAGGAACCCAGAATGCACAGAGGGATGCAGGGTTCAGTTCCAGAACCAACACACGAGAGGCTTAAGAACATAAAGAGGGGGGCACCTGGGTGGCTCAGTGGGTTAAAGCCTCTGCCTTCGGCTCAGGTCATGATCCCAGGGTTCTGGTATCAAGTCCCGCATCGGGCTCTCTGCTCAGCGGGGAGCCTGCTTCCTCCTCTCTCTCTGCCTGCCTCTCTGCCTACTTGTGATCTCTCTGTCAAATAAATAAATAAAATCTTAAAAAAAAAAGAACATAAAGAGGAATGGGTGACCTTCAAGAAACTTGGTTCTTCAGTGAAAATGCCGTGCTCTGACCTGGGCTCTCCCCCAGGCAACTTCACTCTCACAGAAGGCAAAGAGCATGACATAAGAGGTGGAGTCCTAGACATGGGGGCGATACCAAGAGAAGGAAGGGGATGTCTGCGTGTCATTCCAAGGGGCACCAATGGACCTGTGTAACTCAGGACTGCAGGTCTCAGGTCTGAGGGCAGACGCAGCAGGGAGGTGGCATCTGTTGAAACAAGCAATGGGTCCCTGAGGCTACTCAGATGGCCCACCCCACATGGCCACCAGGGGAGGTCACCTTCAGAGTGAGCAAAGGTGGCCAGACTGGGGCCCCGGGCAGGACCAGACTCCCTTTTTGCCGCTGAGGGTCTGGCCTTGGGTGGGAAGGTCTGGGCAGTTCCCACTCTCTTCCCTCCTCCCATGCACAGGCTCCTAACAGGCTCCACCAGGTCCTGGGGCAGGCACTGCAAGTCCCTCGGCCCCTCAGTGCCCCCCACCCATCTGCACAGAGCCCAGGAGAATGCCCTCAGCAAGTTTGTCCCTGGTGGCCCCAGAGATGCTCCCGCTGACCCGCAGGACACTCCTTATTCTGCTAATGAGGCATTTAACTCGATGCGTATTGGAAAATAATTTATAATGAGCACATCAAAGCCAGTAATTTCAAAGACTATAACTGCTTTGCAGACTACATTTATTTAAGATGATCGGTACCCTCCTCCGCCACTGGTGAGATTATAAAATGGGGCAGCTGCTCTGGGAACCTGGCACTTCTTCAAAAGGTTAAACACAGAATCACCATCCGATCCAGCAATTCCACTCTCAGGGATATACTAGGGAGAACTGAAGACACAGGGGCACACACAGACTGGTACAAGGATGTTCACAGCGGCAATGTTCGTAACAGCCGAAAGACAGAAATAACCCAAATGTCCACCAGCTGAGAACTGCATACCCATGCAATGGAGCATTAATCAACCATTAAAAGGTAAGGAAGCACAACTAATGAAACAAATAGAACACTGCATGTTAACTAAACTGGAATTAAAATTAAGAAAAAAGGGGCACCTGGGTGGCTCAGTGGGTTAAAGCCTCTGCCTTCAGCTCCAGTCATGACCCCAGGGTCCTGGAATCGAGCCTCACATCAGGCTCTCTGCTCGGCAGGGAGCCTGCTTCCTCCTCTTTCTCTGCCTGCCTCTCCACCTACTTGTGATCTCTGTCTGTCAAAACAAATTAAAAAAAAATTAAAATTAAGAAAAAAAAACTTAAAAAATAAAAGGTAATGAAATACCAAGGGGGCCTGTGTAGCTCAGTCAGTTTGGTGTCTGGCTCTTGGTTTCAGCTCAGGTCAAGATCTCTGGGTCGTGAGATCAAGCCCTCATCTGGCTCCACGTTCAGCAGGGAGTCTGCTTCCCCTCCCCCTGGCCCTGCCCCGACTCATGTTCTCTCTCTCTATCTCAAATAAATAAATAAATAAATATATTTTTTTTTTAAGTTAAAAAAAAAAAAGGAAGAACTGCTACACACAGCCACATGGATGGACCTCAGAATCCTCCTAAGTGAAAGCCACCAGTCACCAAAGGCCACATTGTGCATGACTCCATTTACAAGAAACGTCCAGCACAGGCAAATTCATAGAGGCAGAAAATACATTAGTGGTTGCCAGGGGCTGGGAAAAGAGGGATTGAGGAGTGATTGTGGATGGGTCCAGGGTTTCTTTTTGGGTGATGAAAATGTTCTAGAATTAGGTAGCAGTGGTGGTTACACAACTCTGTGAATATCCAAAAAAAAAAAAAAAAAAAAAAACTACTTGAATTGAATGCTTTAGAAGGGTGAATTGTAGGATATATGAATTCTGTCTGTAAAGCTGCTATGAAGAGATTTCATGAGGTTTTAAAAAATAAGGCGATACAGACACATTCACTGAGTACATAATAGAACAATAGGGATTCAGTACAGTAAATGGGTTCATGAATGACTCAAACCCAATTCCACAGTCATGGAAACTGAGGCTGGATGAGGAGGAATGACTCCTACAGACTACATCACTACTAAACCAGAGTGAGTCACCCCGAGATTTGCCAAACTCCAGAAGCCTGGCCTAACCATCAGGCCACCCAGCTGAATGAAAGGAAAAGACATGGGGTATGGAGAGAGACATCTGCAGTCCAGGATGGGAGGTTGATGAGTGAGGGAAAGGGCCAATCACCTCTGTGGGTTTCAAAACAGGAAGTATCCGACAATGCCCTACAGAGTGCCAGAGAAGGCTTCCAGGATGGGGCACTGCCTGAGTCTTCTGAAGGATGAGTAGGAGTTTGCCAGCTCCCCTCCCCAACAACCATACATGACACATGAGGTCAGGAGGTCTGAAGGTGGGTTTCATCTCTGCCACATCCTACCTGTGGGACCTACTAGGGCTGTGGGCACATGACCTTTCTGAGCCTCAGTTTCCCTATCTATAAAAGGGGAAGAAGACAAATGATAGGCACAGTGCCTTATAACCACTGCACTCCATTGGATGGTTCCCACCCTTCCTCCCGAGGGGACGGGCATTTGAGTGGGAAAGTCAGACCTGACCTCTGCCCCACATAATAACGAGTCTGCCAAGTCCATCAAAGCAAGCCTGGGTGATCAAGCCCCCCTTCCCTCGCTGCCACTCCCAGTCTCAGCTTTATCAAGCACCTCCCTGCAGCCCACACTAAGACGGGGAGTTTGCCGGGCCTGGGTTTTCTGGCGGAATTTCGCCTCTTCCTACCCAGCGACCCCAAGTTCACCAGGGCTCCCCCTACCCCACGCTCTCGGCGGCCCCCTCCCTAGCCAGAGATTCCGCCCCCCAATGCCTCCACTCTGGACACGCCTCGCAACTGCACGGCGTTGCAAGTTAACTTCCACGCGCCCCCCGCGCGTCCCGGAGCCCTCCCGGGGGTCCCCGCACGCCGCGGAGGGACCGGGGACGCCAACGGCGGTGACACGCCGCCGCCCCCCCACTCCCGACACACACGGGCGCTGAGCGCCGCCCGGGCGCGGGGCCCGAGGCGAGAAGACCGGTCAGGGGGCCGGGACTCTGCCGCACCCCGTGGACAGCGCTCGGGGCGCCCGGCGCCTGCGGATCCTCGAACCGGCCGCGCGCGCGCCACCTCCCGCCCAGCTTCCAGCTCCGGAGCCCCAGCAGCCGCGTCGGGCCCGGGAAGAAGCCGCTCGGGCTGAGGGTTCCCCGGCCCCCGAGGCCAACCTGCAGACGCCCCCCTGCCGACGGCCGCGGCCTGGGCCCCACGCGCCATTCCACAGCCACCTACCGTGCAGAGGCGCTAACAGGCGACCCTGCGCGCGGGGCTACTCCGGGCTGGCCAGCCGCCCCGGTAGGGGAGGGGGAGTCGCCCGCGCGCGGGGGCGGGGCCGCGGCGCCGTGACGTCTATAGGGGGCGTATCCGGAGCGCGGTCCCGCCCACGGCCCCGCCCCGCCCCCGCGGGCAGCCTCGGGACAGCGCGGAGGGCCGGGACGGCCCAGGAGCTGACCCCGCCCCGGAAGTCCTGTTTTGCGGGTTCATTTACCCCCAGGACGCGCGGCTCACTCCTCTTCCTGTAGGGACAGGTCTGTTTCAGAGAAGTTCTCTTCTGTGTCTAAGGAGCGAAGTGGAAGTTCGTCAAGAAGTGGTGTAAGAGACTAGACCCTGGACAGAACAGTGCTACTGTGTGTGTAACACAGGAAAAAAGAGGGAGGGGCTATCATACAGATTCATAGACATCGTGGGTTCTGAAGAAGGGGCTGATTTTGCCCTGCTCCTCCAGCCCCACCCCAAGGACAATATCTGAAGACATTTTTGGTTGTCACAGCTGGGGTGCAGGAGTGTACTACTGGTGTCTAGTGGCTAGAGACCTGAGATGCTGCTAAACATCGTGCAGTAACACAGGGCAGCCCCTTCCCCACCCACCCACCCCCCGGGGCTGAAATGTCAGTTGTACTGAGGGTGAGAAACCCAGACATACATGAGTAAAATAAAACTACAGGTTTGGGGGCACCTGGGTGGCTCAGTGGGTTCAGCCTCTGCCTTCCGCTCGGGTCACGATCCCGGGGTCATGGAATCGAGCCCCACATCGGGTTCTCTGCTCAGCGGTGAGCCTGCTTCCTCCTCTCTCTCTCTGCCTGCCTCTCTGCCTACTTGTGGTCTCTCTCTCTGTCAAATAAATAAATAAAATCTATTTTTAAAAAAAAACAACTACAGGCTTGTAGGTCTCAAGATATTTAACCTCTCTGTACCTCTCTTTCTTCATGGTAAAATGAGTATATAATAGATCTATATGTGCGTTACATGCATATGCATTGAAGGAAGGGGAAGGAAGCGATGCAGGTTTACCTTTCATTGTGAAAAGTTTTGTGTGTGTGTTTTTTTAAATAAATCTGTAACAGTTACAACCATAACAGCAAACACAGACACAAAATGAGAAGCATTTATCTAAACATTTCATCTATATTTACATATTTAAACTATAAAGAGCCTGTGTGATAGGTATATTATCCTCCCCATCTCACAGATAAGAAAACCAAGGCATACGGATATTAAGTAATTTGCCCCTGGCTAGCCATGCATTCACTCATAGCTCTTCATTAATTCATTCATGGGTCCAGTGAATAGTGCCTCCCATGTAGAAAGTGTTGGGACTGACAATATGAAATCCCCTGTCCCCATGAAACTGGCTGTTACTGAAAAACAAAAACACACATCATATAGTGTTTGTTGTGCATATAGTAGAGGCTTTGTATGACTAACTGCATAGTAACTCTGCTGGGTTAGAATAACATTCTAGCTAGCATTTCCTGAGCGCCTTGTGTCAGGCACTGGGATTTTGCAGGTGACAGGAAGACAAAGGCCCCTGCGTCAAAGGGGGAAACCAGACCCTTCAACAAGCATTCACGATAAAGTGGGCACCTCTAATTGGAGAAGAGAAAATGGGCAGATTTAACGTGAGCCAGGGAGGAAGGGCCAGGAGTGTTCACACTAAGTCCTGAAGCCTCAAAGAGTGTGCCAGTCACAGAGACCAGCAGGTACAAAGGCCCAGCAGGAAGCACCTTTCAAATGCAGACTTGTGAGAAGTACAGTGGACAGGATGTGGGGAGAGGGGGACATAGGAGGTCAGAGGGGTCTGCAGGGGCTGGATGCAGCAGGTGACTGTGGGAAGGAGTTAGGACTTTGTCTTGTAGCAATGGAGAAACAAGGAAGGTATTCCGTTATGGTTAGTTTTGCTTTCCACACAGATCCACAGAGCAGGACAGCAGGGAAGCTGCTCTGGAGGTTCTTGAAGTACTCCAGGGGAGGTGGCCAACCCAGGGTGGGGCCAGAGGCATGGAGGGAGTGTTCAGGATCCAGAAACATCTGGAAGACAGAGTTAGCAGATCTTGGTTTGGGGGCTAAGGAAAGGGACCGGATGATCAGGTTTCCAGGTTGGACCTTCTCCTATCAGCCCTCTGACTCAACAAGTCTCAAGCTAGCTGTCCCCTCCTTGAGGAAGCCTACGTGCCCCTCAGGAGGTCCTGAGGTGGCCACTGGCCCATGCCACCCAGGAATCTGATGTGACTTTGAAAGGAAATGAAGGATCTCATCCTGTCTGCTCCTCCAGTCTGTGAACAGCCAGGTGGGGGCCTTCTCTGTCTTCTCCCCCAACATTTTCCCCCAGCACTCAGGAGGCCATCAGCCAGTATTTGTCAGAAGCAGGAAGAATAAATGTAGCATAAATGTGATTCCAAAACTCCAGCTCTGACGTTGAGGAAGATGATGCTAATGATGATTCAGGGACTTGCTGTGCTTTAAGGTCCTTAATATGTGTTATATTCAAGTTGGTCCTTTATTCCTCCCAACAACCTGCTTACTCCCATTCTACAGATGAGGAAACAGAGGCTTCATAGGTTATTTGTCTTGATCACAGGCAACAGCTTGTAAATGTCAGAGCTGAGTTGCCAACTCAGGACAGTGGTGGGAGGAAATGGCCCTGCAGGGGACAGGAAGAAGCTAAAATAGAGAGGCAGGTTGTTTTCTCCAGCTGGAAGGACCTGCACCCCTCCTGGGTGGGTACCCAAGTTTCAGAAAGCACTCTGATATTACATAGCTGATCCAGATGCCTGGCTGTCATGACAACGAGGCTCTAAAGAGATGCTCACCTCTCTAGAAGTTCTTCGGGATACCCTGGCACAACATCCCTTTGCCAAAACTCGATTGCTATGCGTCCCTCAGCGTCTGGCTCTGGTCACCTCTTCTGGGTGGCCCTTCGACCCTCACAACTCCCTACCCCAACACACACACACTGCTGACTTGGAATCCGTACCCTGTTGCCCGGAACAGGGTGGTTTGCCTTCTGTTGCGGTGGACGGGAGAGAACATTCCATAACCAAGGTGCTTTGTCTCCCCAAAGGCTCATGACTCTGAGATTCTTGAGCTGCGATCTGATGTTGGAATGTGATGCCATCCCAGCTGGCATGGCATTTGGAAGCCAGCCTTTAGGGCAAAGCTCCTGCGGGGTCAAAACTAGCAAAGAGAAGCCCCCCAGAAATCTGTGGGCACTGTAGCCATAGGGCCAAGTCTGGCTCCAGGGGTTACCTCCAGCACGGTGCCCATCAGCATGACTGAGAAAGTAAAAAACTCAGAGTTTCAGTCTCAAGATGAAACGTGTGACTTATCTTTAAGCTCTGAAACTCTATTCCTGGTGGTGAGACGCTCACATCTTGTTGGAAGTAGGACCCATGGCAGAAGAAACAGGTGCATAACTCTTATGTCCTTCTCCCTCCTGGCCTTTCTCCATGTTCCGGTCTTGGACTTGCTTGTACTTTGTATTTGCTCTTGTTTTTGATACATGATGTGTTTATTCATAAATTTGTTAATAAAAGTTAGATAGGGGCACCTGGTGGCTCAGCGTCTGCCTTTGGCTCAGGTCACAATCCTGGAGTCCTGGGATCGAGTCTTGCACTGGGTTCCCTGTTCAGCGGGGAGTCTGCTTCTCTCTCTCTCTGCTCCCCTCCTTCTCACCCGTTCTCCCCACCACCACCCCCACTCTCTCTCTCTCTCAAATAAGTAAATAAAATCTTTTTAAAAAAGCTAAATAAAAGGGGTGCCTGGGTGGCTCAGTTGGTTAAGTGACTGGCTTCAGCTCAGGTCATGATCCTGGAGTCCCGGGATCTAGTCCTGCATCAGGCTCCCAGCTCCATAGAGAGTCTGCTTCTCCCTCTGACCTTCTCCCTTCTCATGCTCTCTTTCTCACTCTCTCTCTCTCAAATAAATAAATAAAATCTTTTTTAAAAAGCTAAATAAATGTATAGATATGACAACAAATCAAATATAAAATAATTACTTTGTTATTTCTGTCCTAGCTCTTGCTGGTTGGTCTTGCCAAGTGCTTGTCTCATGTTTTAGCACTGCTGACACTCACCTTGTTTGTAAGAAACACCCATAAGAAAATGAGGGCTTTGACACCTTTCTTTGAGTTAGAGCAATCTGGAAAATCTAGATTCATAATCTGTATTCATAATACACGTAAATTTTACCACTCACCGATCCAGTGGATTTCTGTTCTGTTCGCCTTTTATGGGAATCACAAGATGGATATCCAGAAGAAAACAAAACACCTGCTATGTCCAAAAGAGTTCTTCCAAGAAGTATGAAATACAAATTCTAAGTGATCAGAAAGCAGTGGTGTTATATTTGAATAGAGAGTGTTTCTCTTTCCCTTTCTCTTTCTCATCAAATCAGGTATCTTGTGGTCCATGAGGCCTTGGAATTGGTTTCATGTGCACCATGTGACTGGAAGGCTTGACTCCACCTTAGTAGAATTTTAAAGCTGTACCAATAGTCCTTGGGAATTGAGGATGGGAATCTATGTAGCTTGACTTGGGAGTCAGAGAATCAGGGAAGCTTAGAGATGAATTGCAGAATCTTATAGCATCATGGAATTTGGGAACCATGGAATCCCATGGTTAGACAGAATCTTGGGGCTGGTTGGACATTGGAGCTGCCTTTGTAAAGAACGGAACAAGTCTCAGGGAACAGAAGCCATTTGCCCAACACTTTGTAGCTTCTAACAGTAAGTCAGGGCAAACCCCCGTAGCTTCAGTTTCCTGCCTGGGGATCCCGTCTTCTAGTCCAAGACAGGAGAACCTGTCTTCTAATGCAAGACACTGATCTTATTGGAGGGTGGAGGTGGAGAGAAGGTGGGTGGGAGGGAGAGGAAGCCTGCATGCCCCAGAGTTCAAGACCTTCTGAGTCAGGTGGTACCTCAACTTTGAAGCTCAGCAAAACCACAGAGTGGGGTGTCATGAGGCCCCACCTTTCTTTCCAGCTTCATCTCCCCCGCTTCTGCCCACACAACCACCAAGCTAGTGCTCTCCATTTCAGTAAGCCTGGCCTGGCCTCACCACACACTCTCTCAACCTCTGTGCCTTTCCCATGGCACTCCAGGCCGGCCAGGTACAGCTGTGTAAGTTGGGCACAGCACAAGGGTATTGCATTCACACAGCAGACATATAAATTCTGGCAGATGGCAGTCAAGTGTCTTGAGGAAGAGGCATCTTTTTATCTTTTGTACAAAGGTGCCATGTGGGGTAGTAAGTTCCCTGCTGTTTGTTCTGCCTGGAATGTTATCTTTCCTCTTCTCTACCAAGCGAGTTCCTGTCCCATCCCTCAAGGCCCCCTCAAATATACCCTCCTCCATGACAACACCTTCCCTAGCCTTCCTGTGTGGATTAAAGTTTAATAACATCAATCAATAATAAGTGTTGATACAGGAGTCAATATAGCCTGGTACAGATTTCCAGAGAGCAGGCCATGTTCCACTTACAGTGAGACAGATGATTCTCAGTGGAACTTGGACCCAGGATTAAATAACACAGCATCAGATACAAGAAAATAATGCTCTTTTTAATCTTTTTTTATTATATCAGGGTAAAAACCCTGTTTGGAGCAAGCATGTCTTTCATATCTCTCTCCAACACTTGCTAATCACCATTTTATCAAAGAGCACGTGGGGAACAGGCTTAGAGCCTTCCGCAGGTGGTGGTGTCTGTTCAATACTTGGCCTTCTTAAAATTGTATTTACACAGTTGCTTTCTATCTGTGGAGTAGGATGCTGATTTTCCACTTCCTGTAGTGTTACAAAGCTTTATTTACAAATCAATGCCTCTAAGCACAAAACAGGAGGTCTATTAAAAAAATATATATATACACACACACACACACACACACATATATATATATATAGAGAGAGAGAGAGAGAGAGAGAAAAGAGAGAGCAAGAGAGAGAGAGAGAGAGAGAGTAAATAATACACCAGGTGTTAAGCTGAGAAGGCAAAAAATCATGAGTGTGCATGAAAGAGTAGAGTTTGAAACCACAGATTTGTTTAAGAGCGTGGGCTCAGCAGCCAGCCTGCCTAGGTTCAAATTTCAACTGGCTGTGTGACCTTGACCAAGTCACTTTCCCTCTCTGAGCCTCAATTTCTTCACCTGTTATATGGGAATGATTATAATACCCACCGCCTAGAGTAGTCCAAAAGGTACACTAAAAGAATGTGTGTAAAGAACTTTGCAGTACTTGCTGTTTTTATTACTAGCATACGTAATTATTAACACTGAGGATGGGGCGCCTGGGTAGCTCAGTCATTTAAGCAGCTGCCCTCGGCTCAGGTCATGATCTCAGGGTCCTGGGATCGTGCCCTATGTTGGCTCCCCATTCAGTGGGAAGCCAGCTTGGAATTCTCTCCCTCTCCTTCTGCCCCTTCGCCTGCATACATGTTCTTACACGCTCTCTCTCTAAACTAAATGGATCAATCTTAAAAGAAAAAGAAAAAAAAAAAAAAAGAACGAGGAAGTCACACGTCGGCAATGATGGGGGGGGGGGGAGGCCCAAAACTCACATCTATGCACAGATCCAAGAGACATTTTGGCTTTAGGAACTTTTATTTGCACGGGAAAGATGGGGAAACTGAGTCTGAGGGAGGGGCAGAGGGCAAGGGAGAAGAGGAAGGTATGGATTTACTTGGGGGGCTCGGCGGCCAGGACCCGGAAGCAGCCCTCACGGTGCCACTGCCTGTCGCGCAGGCGCCTCACAGCTTGCATCTGCGGCTGGAAGGCCCCCCACTCGTTCCAGTGCCGGAAGTCGCCGGGCTCCAGGAGGTACTGGTACCCACGGTAGCCGGGATATTGATAGCCGACCCAGCTGGGAGAGAAGCAAGAAGGACAGGGTGGAGACGGCCAGACTACCTGCCAGGGACCCGGACCCCAGCGCGGACGGGTCAGTTTTCCACCAGCAATCCTCTTTCCATCCTTTCTGGGCTCGGGTCACGGGAAGAGGGCGCAGCTCCTCTGTCCTGGCTTTGTCCCTTCCTGGGGCTTCCTACAGACCTCTCTAAAAGACGTTGGTTTCCCCTACTAGAAAGTGGGAGTGGTCACTAGGGCTAGTTTATTACGGGGCAGAAACGAGAAAATGTACCAGAAGCGCTTACAAATCATACGGGGTCTGTGCGTGTGTGCGCACAGGGTAGGGAGATCAAGGTGCATCTCACTGGTGGGGACCCGGGGTTTACAGAACAGGATGGGAGGGATGAGGATAGGCTTTGGGGATCACTTAGCCATAAGGCAGAGGAGGACCAGGAGCCTCCTTCCAAATAATGGTTTCCTTTGTATGTAAGTGAATTTATAAGTAGTGGTCAGGAACGCACATTCTGGTATCAGCCATACCTCGGTTCAGATCCTAGCTCTGCCTCTTGCTAGCTGTGAGAATCAAAGTGGAGGGCTTATCAGAACTCCAGCTTGCTGTCTGTGAAATGATGCTAATACACCTGTAGCATCGGTTTGTTACAAAGTTTCCCTGCTGTTCACTGAGAATGAATTCGCATAGTGCTTGGGGGGTAGTTATCATGAATGACTCATTTCTGACTTCTGCCATTGTCTGTGCTGGGAGGGTCTGTCCAGGCCTTTCCCACACACTGCCTCCCCGTCTTTCAAAGTGGGCTTTAAGTTCTAGCCCCCTCAGATAAACCTCTGACCTGCCCTCCACTCCAGCCTGCGTATCCAGATCCCAGAAACCTCCCGTCCTCCTCTGACCTGCTGTGTGGACCATCTCTGACCCAGTGTTGCCAGACATAATCTCATGGGGATATGTGGGCCTCCCTGCTGAGCTGAGTGAGCTCCCTGAAGGCAGGAATTGAGCCTTGTTCATTCCTGCCTCCCCCAGTGTCCTGGTACATTGCTGGGCTTACAGGCCATGCTTAGCAAATTTCATGCGGGCTTCAGGGAAGAAGAAAGGCCAAGCAAAAAGCTTGTCTGATGCTGTTACAGGAACTCAGAGTTTGGGTGAGAGACAGAAGCCCTATATTTGACTGCAGGAGACCAGGAGTGTCTGGCACGGTTTATCAGAGGTACAGGACCTCCTCGGGGCATCCAGTCCTCCTCTGTGTTCTCAAAGAAATGAGGTTTCGGGGCTCTGTTTTGAAAGCTTCAAATCTGAAGAGTTTGGACAAAAGACGCTTTTCGATCAGGGAGTCTGATGTGCCCATTGAGCAGATGGGAAATATGAGGCACAGAGACGGGCACAGGGCTCACCCAGGTCTCACAGCACCTCGGTGATTGGTCAGTGCCCCTGCATTCACAATCTTGTCTCTCAGAAATCACTCTGCTCGGGGTGCCTGAATGGCTCAGTGAGTCAAAGCCTTTGGCTCAGGTCATGATCTCAGGGTCCTGGGATCAAGCCCCACATCAGGCTCTCTGTTCCAAAGAGAACCTGCTTCCTCCTCTCTTCCTCCTCTCTCTCTGCCTGCCTCTCTGCCTACTTGTGATCTCTGTCAAATAAATAAATAAAATCTTTAAAAAAAAAAAAAAGAAAGAAAGAAAGAAAAGAAAAGAAAGAAAAAAAGAAAGAAATCACTCTGCTCATTTCCCCAGAGGCTCTGGATTTCCCTGAGTATGGTCTTTCCTGAACACATATAGACTCATGGACCTGTATCCAGTCTGCCTGTATCACTTTTTTCTCCAACCCCAAACTGGGTCTAGAAGTGTTTATTCTCTCCACCTTCCGTCTTTTTAGAACCAGTTGCCGGGTTTTTTGTTTTTTGTTTTTTTTTCCATTGGCATGTAATTCGTCAAAGTACAAATCCGCTCTCCAGAGGAAGAAAGTTCTGTGGGTGGAATCCCAGGCACCAGCCCTGGGAGAATTTGGGAGTAGCCATGTGGCCTTTTCCTATGCACCCGATATTATATCCTATAAGGAGAACAGCCTTTGAGTCTGTCTGGGCTTGCCGCAGAAGCCAAGGGCCTGGCTGGAGGGGTGCTTACGTTCCACTGGAGACCTTCACGCTGCCCACCCGGTCACAGAAGCCGTAGACCCAGAGACTGGGCACGTCGTCCTCCTGGATCTCCATGGTGTTGCCCTTGAAGTTGGCACCTTCAAACAGGCAGATCTTGTGCTCCTGGGAATCCTAGAGAAGAAGAGACGCGGTCAAGCATATGAAGTATGAATGGGGCAAAGAGAAGTAACTTTGAAGGGCCTCGTGGATGTGGAGAGAGAGAGAGCTGAGTCCGCTTGGGTCACCGTGGGACTTGCCCAGGATTGCCACTGTGCAGCCTGGAAGGGCCCTTCTCATCTGGGGAAAGGGGATAGCAGCCTTGATTCTATGGCATTGTCATGAGGATTAAAATCAAAGTAATCCATACATCACCCTTAGCACAATGCCTGGCATATGCCAGGTGCTACCAAACCATTTATGCATTATTGGTATCACTATGGCCAGAGAGGCAGAGACTCAGAGAGGTCAGGATTTTTGATCGACGTCACATAGCCAGTGAGAGGCAGAACCTTTCAGGGAAGCATTTCATTCCTCCCCTCCCCTCTTGCATCCTTCTCCCTTGCGGTCCCTGGGCCACAGTCACAGGTCTTTTCCGGTTCCTCTACACCTTGTTCATCCATGCTTCAGGGACAACGGAACTCACTTTGCAGTGGAGACGCCTTCTAGGCTTCCTGTGGCTGACTCCATTCTCATTCTCCAGGAGCTGGCTTCCCTGAGCACCCCTGGACTGCTTCCACCCCCACCTCCCACCCCCATCAGAGCCCTACTCTCCTTTCCTGCTTTCCCAGCACTTGACATGGCCCCTGTGCAGCATGGGCACGAACTTTGTGCTTATAGATTGATTTCTGTGATTAAGTTTTCAGCAGCTGCCTCCCGGGAGAGCGGGTACTTTGCCTGTCCCATGGAGAGTCATGTACCCAGAGCGTGCAATGGAGCCTCGCAGGAAGAGCTCAACCCACAGTGGTTTGAATGCAAGACTATAAATGGAAGATGGTCAGAGGAGACATCTGTCTAATTTCCCAGGAGCCAGTGCTGGGAAGGAAGGAGTCAGGAAACCCAGCAGGGAGGGAGGAGCTGCCCAGGGAAGAGATAGATAACGGTGGCCTACAGCAGGGCAGTGGCTGGGATGGAGAGGAGAGGCCTGCTCTCAGGCCTGGCTACGCAGAGACTACCTGCTGGACATGAAAAAGATACCAGTGCCTGGGACCCAGCCCCAGACATTCCGACTTAATTGGTCTGGGGTGGGGCCCAGGCGCTGGATTTGTTTTTTCCTAGTAACATATTTTAGGTAAGCGAATATGTCCAATCGATTATAATTTCAATATGCAACCAATATAGCAACATTAACCAGCTAGTTATATTCTTATTTATTTTTCACTGTGTATTCAAACCCTGGCACATCTAAGTGCACTTCTCTATTCAGACTAGTTATGGTTTAAGCTCTCAACAGTCCCATATGGCTACTGCCTACAGTATTGGACAGTAAAGCTCTGGAGGCTTCTGAAAATGCCCTGACTGGCCTGTCCTCCAAACAAGCTTTGTTGACAGATATTGCCTTTAAACCATTGACTAAGAGATAAATCTATGAATTCTTTTCTTTTCCTTTTTTTTTTTTTTTTTTTTTTTGAGAGAGAGAGAGCATGCACAAGCATCGAGCATGGGGAGGTGGGGGAGGGATCAGAGGGAGAGAGAGAGTCTTAAGCAAACTCCACACCCAGCATGGGAGCCAGATGTGGGGCCAGATGTCACGACTCTGAGATTACGACCTGAGCTGAAATCAACAGTCGGATCTTAACTGACTGAGATACCCAGTCACCCCAAGATGAATCCATAAATTCTTACAAAGGGTTCATTATAGCCTGATAACTGAGTCCCAAATTCTGAGAAATACATCGGGAATGCTGTGGTTGAACAATCCATTAAGATAAGTTTGGTAAAACCAAAACAGTTGGCATCATGGACATTCATGAATGTTCTTTATGGAAATTCCTATCATGGGGGCACTTGGGTGGCTCAGTCAGTTAAGCGTCTGCCTTCAGTTTGGGTCGTGATCCCAGAGTCCTGGGATTGTGCCCCGAATCTGGCTTCCTCCTTGGTGGGGAGTCTCCCTCTTCCTCAGTTGCTCCTCCTGGCTTGTTTCTCTCTCTCTCTCTCTCTCTCTCTCTCTCTCTCTCTTTCTCTCTCTCTTTCAAAATGAATAAATAAAATATTTTTTTAAAAAAAGGAAATTCCCGTCATGGAGGCAAAAGTTGGTTATCACTGGAAATCAACCCTAGTGAATGAAGACATAGCTGGCTCATGAGTCGTAATCAGCACAATTCTGAAAAAAAAACAAAAAACAAAAAACTGAATTTCTTAGGGATAACACCACTGAGCCACTGATCTTGGCTTTGAGTCTTCTTTAAATTATACCATTTAATTCAGTTAAATATTATAAAGGAACTCACTCAGTATATTGTCTTAACATCATGAAGTTTAAGGCGCCTTTCTACAATATCAGTCTTCTCAGCACCCACACAAGCTTGAACCTGCATGTTTGATGTGTTGGATAAGCACTGGGATTTTCAAAACCTCTTAGGAGGGTCTAATGTGCAGTCAGGAATTAGAAACATTCCACAAACAGAAGCAAGGGAGACACTGAAGTTTCTAGCTCTGACTGCTGGGGTATGGACTCTCAAAAACAGCAGGGAATGGGGAAAAAAGCAGGGTTCATTTTTCTCATTTGTCCAGGGCTCCTAGCAGGGGCTGGATTCCAGGGCCATCTTAGGAATCAATGAACAGAGCACCTGGGTGGCTCAGTGGGTTAAGCCTCTGCCTTCAGCTCAGGTCGTGATCCCAGGGTCCTGGGATCGAGCCCCGCATCAGGCTCTCTGCTCGGCAGGTAGCCTGCTTCCCCCTCTCTCTCTGCCTACTTGTGATCTATCTTTCTGTCAAGTAAATAAATAAAATCTTAAAAAAAAAAAAAAAAAAAGGATCGATGAGCACCAGAGCCCAGCGCCCTTGGCCGTCACGCCACCCTGCCTGCCATTCCTCCTCCTTTCTCCTGCTTGTCCCACATTCTCTCACCTGCCATCACACCTGACACCTGCTCCTGCCCTCCCCATTAATCCCCAGGACCGGCTCAGAGCCACTCACCATCTTGATAGGCCGGAAGGACATGAGCCTGTCACTGCGGTAGCTGCTTGACCACGTGTCCCAGCGCGGATACTCGCCCTTCTCCAGGACAAACATCTCTCCCCGGAAGCTGGACTGCTCAAAGGCGACCCAGCTGGATGTAAGAGGGATGGATAGAATGATAGGGGGGCCGGGAGGAGTAAAGGCAAGAAGGAGAGAAACCATCAGCGGAAGCCTTCCCCACACCCTTGCAAGGCAGCCCCAAGACCAGTGGGTTTGACCGTAGGCTAGGTTACTTACTGGCTGTGTGACTATGGGCAAAGGATTCTGCCTCTCTGAGCCTTGGTTTCTTCAACTAACATGCCTATTTTTTTGGAATTGGTCGAGAATTAAATGAGATAGTGTGTGTCATTATGTAAGCAAAATGTTTCCCCAGTTGTGAGATTCTCATCATTTAAGTACTCCAAGAACCTGGAGTAATAAAATAGACATAAGAAGACAATTTTATTTTAAACCTGATTACAGCTAGGAGAAAGTCTCTGTTGGATGCTGATGGACCTTTGACACTCGCTAGCCTCTCTTTCTGTAACAAGGCAAGAACAGCTGCCTGCCCAGAGCCTTAAGCAGACAACGGTATAATAGCCTGGTTTTATGTTTGTTGCATTCATTTTTTATGGATACCTGTTACTTATTGCAAGGGATGCTGACTTTCTATTTGTGCAAGTGATGTAAAGGTTCTTTAAAAAATGTATTTATTTGTGTTCAAAGGGTCACTTAAAATGAAATACATTAAATAAATAACAGTCCTGGAAATTCAAGGGTATGGGGAAAGTCGATACAGGTGCCTGAATCCTATGTTTGATAAGGACTGGCTTGGAATACGGAACCCACGTGGTAATTGCTATAGGGGCAGTTAGAGGGAACTGGTAGTAACAGCCAACTCTCAGATAACTCTGTGAATTAAATGTGACTGCGTTTGAAGCTGTTCAGTCCTCTAAGAGAACTGATTACAAGTTTGAAGTCAAATGGGGCTTTCCTGGCTTTCCCAGTGCAGCCTCATTAAGGATGGGAAGTGAACTTGTGTTAAAGGGACCCCCTGGTCCTGGGGAAGTTGATGAGAAGTTTGAGGTAAGCTTTGCTTTACATGCATTCAGGAGTTCTCAGGGAACAAGAGAAACACTGACATTAGTATTGTCTCCTTGAGAGCTTCCTCAACCCAGAAGTAGGTGGGGGATGAGCTGCCATCATGGTCTGAAACATAGTGAGTCCCAGGAGCATCAGGCCTTTGTCTGAGGAGTGAGCCAACCCGCCCTGGAGCGACAGACTTGAAGATGGAGTTGTGCTCCTAGAATAGAGGGGAATCTGCCTCAGCCCCGCTTGATCTGGAGTAGACAAGAAAAGGAGGGAAGGAAGGAAGGAAGGAAGGCGGGAAGAAAGGAGGGAAGGAAGGAAGGGGTAATGGTTGAGTGGATGGGTAGATGAATGGATAGGTAGGGGGTTGGGTGGGTAGGTAGGTAGATACGTAAAAGGACAGATGGCTGGGTGGATGGATGGATAGAGGGAAGGAGGGAAAGTAGGAAGCCGATGGATGAATAAATGAAAAATGAATGGTTGGAAGGATGGATGGACAGACGGATGGAAAAATGAATGGTAAGTAGATGGAGGATGGATGGATGGATGGATGGATGGATGGATGGAGTGAGTAATGGTTGAGTGGATGGGTAGGTGAATGGATGGAGAGGTGGGTGGATAGGTAGATATATAGATGCATAATAGGATAGATGGCTGGGTGGATGGATGGATGGATGGCTAGAAGGAAGGAGGGAGAGCAGTAAGAAGATGGATAAATAAATGGAAAATGAATGGATGGATGGATGCATAAACAGATGGATAAATGAATGGTAAGTAGATGGATGATGGATGGATGGGTGGGTGGATGGGAAGGAAGTCTTGGAAAATGGTGCCAGTCAGGAGATAAGAGCATGGACTCTGGAAACAGACAGACCTAAGTTCTAATTCCAGCTTATCATTTATTTGCTGCATGACTTTGGGCAAGCCACTCAAACTCAGTAAGTCTCAGGAGATGGGAGGAAAGATGACATGTACCTTGTTAGGAGGTTATGAAGGTCTAAAAAGGAATGCACATAGCAAGTCCAGTGCAGAGAAAGCCCAATGAATACTATCTTTGATGGTTAAAAAGGGAGGACAGCTGCTGGAGGTCCGAATTTATGGAAGGACAGATACTGATCTTGCCACCCTGCCCACCTCTCCCCAAATTCAGCCCTGTCATAACTCTGGGAGTCATAACACCCAGTGAGAACCTGTTATAAGAATGAGGAACTATAAATATTTCTTTCAACATCTTTTCTCCTCTCCTATAGCTCCCTGGAGCCTTCTGAGCAAGGAGAGAAGTAGGGCAGGGATATTAAGTTACGGATATGGAAACCGAGCCTCAGAGGGGTAAAGTCACCAGCAAAGGTCCTGGGATGCTGTCAGGGGTCAGGGTGAAGGCTCCTAAGTTTCACGCCCTGCCCCTTTCCCCACTTCTGGGTTGAGGGCACCCCTCCCCCTCCCTTCCCCTGCCCACCTCACCCTCTCCATCCTTGTTCTACTGCAGTCTCTCCCACAGCCCTGAGGGGCCTGACACAGACCCAAGGCTGTGTGACACTGACCACAGCCCCTGTTCTCTTTCCTATGGCGCAGCCCCAGAACACACACTGAAAACCAGCTGCTTCTTTGCTGGAGGAGAAATACTCTGGGTTTGAGTCACTGTCACCAAAAAAAGCCCCAAAACCCAAATTGGCCACATCCGCAGCTTCTGTTCCCAGCTGGGCTTTGGGGCTGGGGGTGGGGCTCAGACTGTGTTGACCAAACTGGGTTGGGGGTGGGCGCAGGAGGCAAAAGGGCGTCCCTCCCCACCACCTACCCGTGGACCAGGGTGACTTGGTTGAACTCACAGGACAGTGGAGAGGGTAAACAGTTGTCCCTGTCACCCGCTATGTTGGGACACTCACAAAGGGCCAGGCCCATGCTGCCTTATCTCCTCTAGGCCTTGGCATAATCCAGGGGAGGTTAGTGGGGACCATCAGTCTCCCCATTTCAGAGATGAGGAAACTGAGGCTCAGAGACTGTACAAGGTGACTGAGGGAGTTAAGACTAGAACTCAGGCCTGACTGACTTCAAAGCCCATCTCTGCGCTTTGTACTGCAGGCCCACGTTGCTGGGCATATAGGAGGGGCATAGCCTTTGGGGGTTTGAGGCCGGTGAGACAAGAGGCTAAAGGGCCATGTGGGTCTTGTTCTGTGCGCTGACATCAGCCCACAGGGGTTGGAGCTGGTATAGCCACTTTGTGCAAGGGACAAGTGCTCCTGCTTTACATGGGGGTCCCTAAGGCCCAGAGAAGCCCAGAGAGGCAGGGGCAGGCAGTGGAGTAGCACTGTGGATGACAGGATTGACCTGAGTTGATTCCAGGCTCTGCCACTTACCACTGCATCTAAGCCTCTGTTTCCCCAACTGTCAAATGGGCATAAGAATAGTCCCTGCCTTACACAGCGATCATCTAGGTAAGGCCCTTGGTCAGTGTCTGGCACCTCGTGGGTGTTCAACAGAAGCTTATTATTTCTTGTAGGGCTGCTTGATGCCCAGGAGAGGGGTCAGCTTATGGGTCCTTGGCCGTCTGGTCTCCTCCTGCCCTCAGTGCCTCAGGTTTCCTATAGAGAGATAGCATTTCTCCCCCAGAATCATGACTCCCTGAGTGTAACCTGATGCTGACCAAATTCCCTCTCTGAACCTCAGTTTCTCTATCTGTAAAATGGGAAGGGGAATAATACCTCTTCCTGGGTTTGAAGTGAGGACTGGAAATGATAGATGTGCTTCGGCTAGCACAGTGGTGGGGCAAGCAGCAGGTGCCCAGTGCATGGCCACTGCTGTGTTTCCTTATTATTATTTTACCCTGGCACTGGGAACGTCCTCCCCCCGCCCCACACTCACGGTCCCGATGTGACAATGAGGCTGCGCACTCGGTCAAAGCCACGGTCTCCCAGGTTCAAGCACTCCCCAGAGAATTCTACACGACGGCCCTGGAAGTTCTCCTGCTCGAAGACCACCAGCTGCAGGAGAGAGAATATCCCCATCCCCAGGGGAAAGGAGTGTAGAGTGTGGGGGGGTACATTTCCCATCTGGAGAGGCTCCAGGCCAAGACTTTGTTAAGTACCTACATAAATAAAAGCAGATCATACAAGAGTGGGCCATGAGCGAAATTCTGGGAAACAGTCCTGTCCTCCCTCCCTTCCACTTCTGAGCTTAGGGTCTGCACCATCATTAAGGACTGATGGTCCGTCCTTCCTTCCTTCGTTGGTTCCTTCCTTCCTCTGCTGTTCCTTCTTCCTGGAGTGCCCTCTCCACCATACATCCCCACCCTGGAGTTCATGTTCCCTGTCCTGCTCCAGGCTCAGATGTCACCTCCTCCAGGAAGTCTTCCCTGATGCTCTTGCCCCATGTGGGCTTGGTTGAGTGCTCTTGCATGGTGCTTAGCCTGCTATTATTAGCACAAGTAATAGTCACTGCTGCTTTGCTTCCGGGTCTCTCTCTATGCACCCCCTCTCCCCCTTTATTCAACCTCCAAAGACCAAGGGCTCCTCCAGGGCAGGGTGTGGGGTTGATCTAATTCTGCACTTCCAGCCTTGGCCTCAGTATTTGCCATAGAGCTGAGGCTCAGAAAACACTCGCCAGTCTACCTGCCTCAACCTGGGGGCCTCTGCATTGAACCTGGGCTAATCGCTGCTTCACTGAGCCTCCACTGTATTGGGTTTTCACATCTGCTTGTTGTCCCAAGTTGGGAAAACCTTGCCACTCACGTCAACTGAGGCAAGTGCCTT
Source organism: Mustela lutreola (assembly GCF_030435805.1). Lineage (NCBI taxonomy): Eukaryota > Metazoa > Chordata > Mammalia > Carnivora > Mustelidae > Mustela > Mustela lutreola. Next base: position 72,717,400 of record NC_081300.1, on the reverse strand, counting down.
TCTTCTCCAGACCTCAGTTTCCCCAGCTCTACCAGGAGGAATTCCACATACTCTTGACCTAGCACTTTGCTCCTACACTTGTCCTTCCAAGAGGACTTCTGGTGGGTGGGCCTCAGGAGATGTAGATAAGGACATCCTGGCCACAGCATGCTCCGCAGCAGAGCTAGAACCCACCCGATGGTCCCATTCTGAAGTATCAGACAGTTGCCAACACGACTGACAGAATTAGCAATCTCGTAGTAGGTGAAAAGGAAAGATTAAAACCCAGAATGATTGCATATGGCGTATTTCAAGAAGTTTAAAAACGTGTAAAACGCCAATAAAGGAATTTCTTTCAAAGGAATACTGTGTAAAAATGCACGCAGGTGGATGGCGGGGAGAGGTGACAGTGGCAGTTGCCTTGAGTAGGGGAGAGGAGTGGTGGGCTCATGGGGGAGACTTCAGGGTTAGAGGGTGTTTACCGGGTTCTGGCTTTTAATGGGGGTGGGAGTGAGTTTGCAGGCAACTGTTATATATTAGTCAAGGTTAAATACAAATGAGTGATTAATGAAGTAATGAAACGACAAAAGCCAGTCAGGTGTGGACCCCGTGGGAACTTGTCCCTAACCCAGCGTTGTGATATGACCCCAGCTCTGAAACCAGACCAACCTCAACCCCAGGGACTGGGGAAGTTCTTTCAGTCCTCTCTGCTTTGAAGAATTTTCAGGAAGGTTTGAGGCCACCTGCTGCTCCTAGAGTACCTCTGGGGAGGGCTGGTGGTTTCTCACTTTTGAGAAACTCTGAGCACAGGCTGGTGCAGGCTGGCTGGGTGGCCAAGTGGAGAGGGAGGAGGGAAAGGGGAGGGGAAGAGCAGGGAAGGGGAGAGGGGAGCAGAGGGGAGGACGTGCAGGGGTGGAGCCCATCCCCTATACCTCAGGGTGTGTACCTTGTAGCTGCCAAGAGGGAGGTCCCCAGCTTTGGTCGTTGGCACGGAGGCTGGGGCCAGGGCGGGGCCAGGGGCAGGTCCCGTGGCCGGGGTGCCCTTCCCCTTCCCATCAGGCCCTGGGTTCACGGCAGCCGTAGCGGAGGCCTTCACAGCCTGAGACATGGTCCCCACCTGCAAACCCCTATAAAGAAAACTTTGGCCTAGGTCACTCAGGGATGGCACCCTCAAGCTGTCCCCCACTCTCACATCCCACCACTAGGTGTTTGCAGCCTCCTTTGAACTCATTTTCTCTCTTCTCTTTCTAAAATTGTGATCTAGGGACCATGCATCCTTGAAATGCCTTCCTGCCGGTCCTTCCACCAGCCACACCTTCCCTTCCATCCCTGTTCCCCGCTCTGTTCTTCCTTTGCGTCCCGTAGCTGTGCACACCGCTTATCGTCGTTTCTCTGTTGGTGTGATACCAATCAGCCCCACCAGGTTAACAACAACATGATCGCTCTGGGAGTTTTTAGGGTACACCAGGCTTGTTAACGCCTATGAGTGAAGGCTGATGTCACTCAGTGAGTGCCATGGCGTCCCCTCTGAGCTCAGAGAGGGGAAGTGACCCACCCAAGTGCACACCGCTGCTCAGAGTTAAGATTTGGGTTTCGACCCAAGCAGATGGACCCAGCAATCTGGTTATTAATCACTCTGACGTTTCCTTATTCCGATGAATCCACCCCTCGGTCCCCAGCACTTGGCCCAGCAGCATCTCCTGTAGGAGATTCTCCAATGACACCTGTTCAGGGGATGAATGCATGCTGGATCCTGACTCTGTTCCCTCTGGCGTAGTCCAGGAATGGGTGTGTGGATGCAGACACAGGCCTGGGACTGGGGCATGAAGGGGGAGCCAAAAGGAAGGATTCAGTGTTGGGGGTTTTCTGAAATGGGGACCACGACTGCATGGGTGCTGGCTGGAGAGGGCTCTGGTCAATGCGTCTAGTTCCTCATTGTTTTGGGGGCGTGGACGCTACTAAGTGAAGAACATCTTGTCCTGGGCCCCCCTTTCATTTTGGAGACAATTTCTGGGGATTTGAGGATTCCCGGGCAGCACAGATGGAAACCCTCTGGTCCAGCTGACTCCTGAACACTTTCTGTAAGAAGAATCTCGTCCTCCCCCACCTCCCCTGAGGACTGTAGTTTCTTCGCTGTGCTCTGCCCACCCTGGGCAAGTCAGACATCTGCACCACATCTGTGACTTGCAAGCTCTTGCTTAACCCCCCAACAACTCCTATGTCCTTCTGTGAATCAACATTCCCTTGAATTGGCAGTTGGCTTCCTTCCTTCCTGGGGATGTTGATGTTCTCTCCCTCTCTCCCTCTCTCTCCTCACTCCCTCTCTTCCTCTCTCTGCTTACTTTTATCTCCCCCCCCCTCTCTGCCTTTCTCTCTCTTCTGTTATGGTTCTCTCCTGCTCCCCCTCTCTCTGCCTCCCCTCTCCGCTTTTGTCCCCTCCCCTGGGGCTCTCAGCAGCTGCTGGGTCCCCTTCTTACCTGGGGACCTGCTACTTCCTGCTGAAGGACAGGCAGGTGGTCAGGCGGGCGGGCTGGTGCATTGGGTGACTGGGGACCGACCCCCCATTTTATAGTCTGGCAGACACCAGGGCCCATGGTCTGTGGCACAAAGCAGGAGCTGGCTCAGCACATTCGGGGCAGGGAGAGGCCCCTGGGGCCCTGACCTTGCCTGGGTTACTGTGGAGGGCAGCACTTTCCATTGTGAGCCCAGCTCGCACAGCAGAAACCCTGGCCAGCTGCCACTCCACCTTGCCCTGGGCCTGGCCCCTAGCCAGAGGCCTGTCTCTAATACCCCAGCTGTGCTGGGCCCGCGGGGTCCCAATACTGGGGAGCTCCAGGGGGTGGGATATTTGGGAGATAAGGAGCACAGCAGATCGGAAGATGCTTTGTAAGGGCAGACGTGAGTGTGATGTTAACAGCCCCACCTGCTGAGTGTTCGCGTTTGCAGCTGCAGACACGCTCTACCCACTACATAGTCTTGGTCAAGCCCCAGGGTGACCCACCTTATTTGGTACTTTTAGTGCCCATTTCACAGATGGGCCAAGTGAGCTTTCTGACGGAGAGATCAGAGCCAGGAACTGCCCCCACAGGCTGGCCTGGGGAGCCTGTCTGCTTCATTCTCATGCTATCTGACCTTGGCTCTGGCCTGACTTTCTGCCCCAGGTATAGAAGTCAGGATAGAGGCGTGGGGTGGGGGGGCTGTGTTCAGATGAGTTGAATGTTCAAAGCCCGAGTCCTGTTCCTCTACCCATATTAGGCCCAGATCCTTCCCCTGCTCTTCCCTGACCTGCCTGTAGAAACTCCCCTCCACGCCCTGACCCCAGGGACAGAGCTGGTGGTTGGGAACATGCCTGGCCATCTCAGAACTTCCTTGGGGAAGCTCCGAACCCCATTTTTTGTGCTCTGCTGGACCCTAGCACCGAGCATGGGGCCTGGCACAGAAGGCACCCTCAACCAATTTGGGCAGACTAAGCGGTTCTGCCAGTGGAACCTGGGGTCCAGGGGGAGCAAGGGGAACCAGGATGGGGGGAGAGAAATAGGGTGACTGGCTGGGAGAAGTGGAGAGCCACAGAGAAATAGAGAGGATGATGGAACTCGAGCAGGAGGAGAGACGTGCAGTGTAGGGGAGGAGACAGAGGAGACGGAGAGACAGAGGGAGCAATAAAAACTCAACAATGGAACGGACACCAGGAGTCTTCTCATCCAATTCTTGCCTTTCACAAATGGAGAAACTGAGGCCCTGCTGGAACAGGTGACTTCTCCAAGGTCCCACAGTAGAGCTGGGGGAACTGTTGGGCCAGATCTGCCTGCAGTCTGGTGTCCCTGCCCCCAAGTGGTGGTGGCAGCATAGGTTCCTGCCTCTTCCGTGGGGGTCCCAAGACCTAGCCCCCTACAGAGCCCAGCTCTGCCTTGAGATCACCAGGGCCTGGGCCCAGCTCTGCCGTGTGCTCCTGCACCCCCACCCAGCACACCCTCACTTCCCAGCCTCCCCCTTAGCCTTTCATCCTAGGCCAAGGCCCGGGAGGGGGGCAGGAAACACAGGATGGGGCAGCCACTGGAACAGGGGCCAACATGCCTGTGGCTGGGGGGCGGGCACCCACAGGTCTGGGCTTTAAGGCCAGGCTGTCTGGAGCAGTTCCATGTCCCCCGTGGCCATGGGCTGCCTGCCAAAGTGTGGGGGCAGAGGTAGTGGCTGACCACCCCCAGGCTGGGTGACTACACCCTGAGCATTTTACTGACTTGGGTCCTGTCATCCTCACTACGAGGGGACATCTCTGGGATGAATCTCATTTGCAGATGAGGAAACCAAGGCAAGTCCTTTCCTCTGCTCTCAGCTTTGTTAGCTCCTCCATGAAACAGAATCGGGAGTCACATTCTAAGTTCTGAAACTTAGCTCTTGAAAATGATGCACTCCTGCTTTTATGGGAAGACTTGTTTACTGGTATTTTTTTCAGCTACAATTGTAGCTGAAATTGACACATAACACTGTATAAGTATAAGATATACAATGCATTGATTTGATACATGCATGAATTATAAAATGATTACCACCATTGTATTAGCTACATCCTCCCTCCTACCACAGTCACTGTATCTCCTTTGTGATTGAGAACACTGAAGATCTCCTAACAACATTCAAGTACACGATGCCGTATTATTAGGGATAATCACCATGTTGTACACTATTATATCCCCAAACTTCCTAATTTTCTAACTGGGAGCTTGTCACCTCTGAGCAACATCTCCCCATTCCCCACACGCCCAACCCCTGAAACATCATTTTACGCCCAGTTTCTGAGTTTGTCTTTTGTAGATTTCATATAGAAGTGATATGAGACAGTATTTGTCTTTCTCTGTCTGACATAGTTAACTTAGCATAACGCCCCTGAGGTCCATCTCTTTTAATGCAAATGGAAGAATTTTCTTCTTTCTCATGGCTAAGTAATATACATATGTAGGTATGTATACATGTCTGTATCACATCTTCTTTATCCCTTCGTCCATAGATGCACATTTAGGTCCTTCCCATATCTTGGCTATTGTGAATAACACTGCAATTAACATGAAGGCACAGATATCTTAATAGTAATCATTTTTATTATTAGCAACCATGATGACAATGAGAGGGCACATAATGCTTTCTGTGTTTCAGGAGCGGTTCCGAACAGAAAGTGCTTTTCGTGTGTAATTCACATTTATCCTCACAATACCCCAATCTCTTAGGCTAAGCCCAATTTATTTATTTTCTTTATAGCCATTTTGTACACGAGGAGACTGAAGTTCAGAGAGATTAAGTCACACGTTTGAAGTTCCCAGTCAGCAAAGTGGGATGCAGACCCAGGCTGCCTGGCCTCTAGCCTTTTACCTTCAGGGTAGCCTTTCATCAGAGTCATGATTTGACAAGGCTGCATGTCACCAGCCCAGGAGGGAGCTAATATTGCCATCTTACAGGCCAGGAGCTGAGATTAGACATCCTCCAGGTCGCCCAGATATTAGGAGGCAGGGCTGGACTCTACCCACAAGAGTGGTCTTGTTTCCAGCCATACTCTTTCCTCTTGGGTCAACCCCAAGGGTAGGAGTGTAGGGAGGGTGTATTCAAAGTGAGTTTTACAAACCCGGGATACCTGACAGGTGTACTACTGTTTACACAATACGTTCACACCCACCCACTTCTTATTCTGCCTACAGAACCATCTGGAGTCCTTTTTGAATTTTATGGGTCCTGGAGACCCTGGCTAAGCCTACCTTTCTTGCCAGGCCCCCTCCTGCAGGGTCCCTGAACTCCAGCCAATTGGGCTACCAGCTCTTTCTCATACATACACCCCATGTTCCCACCTCCACACTTTTGCTTAGAAAAAACACTCCTTACATCTCACTTTGTACACATCCTCCTTACCCTTTGGAAACAGTCTAGGTTAAATGCCACTTCCAGGGGCACCTGGTGGTTCGGTCAGTTAGGCATCTGACTCTTAATTTCAGCTCGGGTCATGATCACAGGGCCGTAGGATGGAGCCCCGCGTCAGGCTCTGTGCTCGGTGCAGAGTCTGCTTGTCCCCTGTCCTATTGCTCCTTCCCCCACCCCCACTCATGTTCACTTGCCCTCTCTCTCTCTCTGTCAAATAAATAGATAAAATCTTTAAAAAAATAAATGCCACCTCCAACACGAAGCCAACCCTGATTGCCCCTAGTGGAAGAGGGTGGCGTGTGGCATTTGTGAATGCATTCTCTGTGCCAGGCATGTTACATAACCTAACAACAACCCCATGATGTGGTTTATTCTTGTCCTATTTTGTAGGCAGAAATCGAGGAGCAATGACCTGCCCCATGTCATGCAGCTAGGAAGGGCAAAGTTTTTGGATTCCTTATCCAGGCCTCATTCTCCTGCTCCAATCAGGAGTCCCATGAAGCTAATTAAGGTAGAACTTCCCCTTCTCTTCTTCATAGCTAATCCCTGAGGGAGGCCACCTGACCCTTTCCCTTCCAGCTGAAGCCAACGCTGCTGACACCTCTCCTTTGGGACTTCAGCCAGGACTGGCTTTTGTTTCGACTGCTCGCATGCTGAGTCGGAGCTTTGTCTCCCAGGGGCCCTCTTCCCTCCCTGCCTATAAGAGCCTGACCTCGGCTGGTCCCACCATGTTCTGGCATATTCTCTGGGTCCGTCTTGGTAAGTCCCAGGCTTGGAGAGGGGGGGGATTCGCGCTCCGAGTGAGCACCATGGGAGGTGGGGAGACCAGGTCTCCAGTCCTAGGGATAACATTGCCATCCTAAATGTCATCCTCACCCTAACCAAGATCAGGTCCCCACCGTCAGGACCAATACCTGTCACCCTCATTTAAAAACAAAATTATTCCTATAGTCCTTTGCCTCGATTGTCACCATTAGAGTCACTTCCTTGCATCAGGTGCTGTCTTGGAGAGGTTCTCTTAAACTTAGCACCCTGACACTGGCTAGGATGATCCATCCCACTGGCAGCCACAGACGTTTTCCCACAGTGAGTGGATAAATTAATACACAGTGGGGATCAGAGGCAAGGGGACCCCAAGTGGGTAAGTTTTGATATGGTGTATAGGAAGCAAGAAGGTAGATGACATTCATCACAGATGGAAAGTCACAGATTGAGAAGGAGAGGAATGGGGCAAACCTAGTGCAGTCCTACCTGGATCCCATCTGGATCCCGATCTTGCCCAAACTAGACTTTATCATCCAGAAGGACAGCAGACGGTCAGGGTGGCTGGTTATCATGTTCTTCTCTCATGTAGGAAGCTGGCGACATGACCCTCCAGTGCACCAAGTCAGCAGGACACTGGAAGGTAGGAAGAGGCACGAGTGGGTGGTGTCTGAGGAATGAAGGGGGTGCAGAGGTCAAACCCAGGTCCAGGGGACCCTCTCGATCTCCTCTGTTGAATCCCCACCTTACTCTGGGGAACATGTTATGAGGCTCCATTTTTGCAGAGGATGCCATCGAGGCTCAAAGAGGGGAAGGGACTTGCCCAAAGTTATACACAGGGTCTCGAGTTGAACTAGGGTCTTCTGGTCCCCAGACTGAACCAGCAACACTCCGGCAGAGAGGGCAAATTGGTGACTGCACACAGTCTTTGGGCAGGGTTTCTTTGGTCCCCTCTGCGTCAAAAAAAATTTTTTTTGGAATTCATCATTAGCCTTCAAAAAACTGGAGGGTCCACAGAAAAGTCCAGATAGAGTGATTGTCTTGAGAATTTGGAAAATCTGGCTGGCATTCCCAGGGGGCAAAAACAGATGGCGCTGAACAGAGATCACCCATTTATGGAATCTGGGCCTTCCAGTCTGCGGCCCTTCTCCATCCTTACCTACCCGGCCCCTGGAGGTATCTGAGTTTGCTGTCCTTTCTTGCCCTGCCCCACCATTAGTCCTGCAGTGAGTTCCTAAACCCTCATCACCCACAGGACTCTGATGCTAGTCTCCTGCTTTTCTCTCTGTCACAGATTGTGGTATGGGATGAGGAGGGCTTCCAGGGCCGGAGGCATGAGTTTACGGCGGAGTGCCCCAGTGTGCTGGAGCTTGGCTTTGAGACTGTGCGATCTTTGAAAGTGCTGAGTGGCGCGTGAGTGTGGGGGGATCTGAGTTGGGGTGGAGGCGGACAAGATGAGGTCTAGAAAGGGGTGTACTTGGCCCTACCTTCCCAGGCTCTAACTGTACTAGTGTGCCTTCCTTGGGTCCAAAGTGTTGGGCAGTGTGCAGGACAGTAGTGGAAGGTTAAGCAGGTTGTGCACTGCGCAAATGTAGGTATCATCATTCACAGAGATCCTGTGCATTGGATGAGGGAGTCTTATAGGATCACACTTTTAGAATCAAGTGTTGGGTCTGAAATGTTCCCCTTAAGCATAAAAAGAAAGAAAAAAATCACTTGCCAAAAATAGAAGGTAACTATTAAAATATATATAGTAAAAAATAATGCTATTATTCTTTAGTTGAACATTGTTGCTGGAGGCTCTGAGCATAGGATACATTGTGTTAAAAGCAAAAGAGAGAGATTAATGAAATGTGGAAGTATTAATGACACACTAATATCACACTGAGGCTTCTATCCATATCAGCACCTTTTTTTGTAGAACTTTCTGTAAAGGTTAAACTGTTCCATGTCTACATTATCTGATTTTGAACACTGGCCACATATGACCATTGATGACTTGAAATGTAGCCGGTGCATCTAAAGAACTGAATTTTTAATTTAATTTAATTTAGTTTAATTAAATTTTATAGAAGTTTTAAATTTAATTAGCTATATGTGGCCAGTGGCTACCATACTAGTTAGAAGTTTCTAGAAGTTTGGGAAGTAGATTGGAAGGAGAACAATGTTCTTTCTATGTGATTTGGAGTCACTTTATATTATGCTTGTGAGTGCCACTAAGGTCCTCTTGGGTGGTATTTATGCACCTCACATCTGGGAGAAAAAACCCTTCACTTCCACTTTTGCAGGTGGGGAATTAGGGATTAGATGGGAGCAGTGACTTGTTTAGGGATATGTCCAGCAAACTGACAGATTCTGCCTGGAAGGAGAAAATAAGCTCAGGTTTATTACTTACATAAGACAGTTTGTTATTTAAGTAGCCAGCAAATGCAAGGTCATCATAGTGGCAGCCTCCTGTGTCCCTTGTCCCACAGGATGACACCAAAAGGGGCCAGATGACAGCAAGAGTGGTGGGCACCCTGCTGTTGAGGACCTGCTCCATGCTTCAGCTGTGGCTCGAAGCTCTACCCTCCAGGGTAGGGGTACCGGGGTACAGGCTCCTCCCTCCTCTCTCAGTGCGACAACTAAAAATGTCTCTAGACATTGGTTAAATACCTCCCAAATGGTAACTCCCAAATGATAACCATTGATCTGGAACTCAGGATGAGGGGGTCTCTTACCTCTTGCACTCTCTACCCTCTATCCACAGGTGGGTAGGCTTTGAGCATGCTGGCTTCCAAGGGCAGCAGTACGTGCTGGAGCGGGGCGAGTACCCATGCTGGGATGCCTGGAGTGGCAACACCGCTTACCCCACAGATAGGCTCACCTCCTTCCGACCAGTGGCCTGTGCCGTGAGTCCTGCCACCACATCGTCCCAGTGGGGTTTGGGAACTGACTAAAACAGAGTTCAAATTCTCATGTTACTTCTTCAATCTCTGTGACTTGGCATCCCTCCCTCCCCTCTCTGAGCATTGGTCTCTTCTTGAAATGGGGCCACGTCATGGGGAAGAGGAATGGGTGGCATCTGGACCAGATCACCACACACATTGTGACCTTCACGACTTTGGTTATGATATGAGCCCCTGCATGTTTCACATCCCTCTCTTCATGACTCGGAGATACCAGGAGAAGCTGAGTGCCAGGGTTGGCAGGACAAGATGGGGAGGAAGGTTCTATTTTTCTTCCTGATTCCTTATCAGTGTTCCTGATTTTATACTCAGGCTACTGTTTATGGAGTATGCATGGAGGTGGACATTACTAGCTCTGTCTTACAGATGAAAGAGCTGAGGCTAAAAAGATGTATTTATTTTTCTTCAAAAGCAACTTTCATCAATTTAAAAATCATATAAGGCACATAGATTTTACACCCAAAGTTCAGAATAAAACCTAATATGACAGAGTAAGAAAAGTCACTTATACCTACATGACTGAACAGAAACACAGTATTTTTTTTAAAAGATTTTATTTATTTATTTGACAGAGATCATATGTAGGCAGAGAGGCAGGCAGAGAGAGAGAGAGGAAGGGAAGCAGGCTCCCTGCTGAGCAGAGAGTGAGATGCGATGCGGGGCTCGATCCCAGGATTCTGGGATCAGGACCTGAGCTGAAGGCAGAGGCTTTAACCCACTGAGCCACCCAGGTGCCCCCAGAAGCGCAATCTTAAAAATGCTGGAGACTTCCTTCGGTCTTGTTTTTATTCACAGATTCTGCCTACACCAGCTGGTATTCACATCTGTGTCTGTATCTATCCACCTATATGCCTATTCCTATGTATTTGGGCACATTTGCAACTTTGTTACAAAAATGGAATTGAAGGAAATGCAGGCTTAGAAATCAGCTTTTCTCACAGGGCAAATTGATCACAATCATCCTCCCGGGTGATTAAATCTCATTGACAGCATCATTGTTCATAGCTCCCCAGTATTTCAAATTGTGAGCAAGTTCATTTGCTCCTGTATTCCACAATGGCCCGGGCATTGTGCTGATACAGGGACCCATGGTGGACCGTGACTGTGACCATGCTATCCCTGATTTCATGCAGTTTACAGCTTCTGATTTCACTCTGTCCTCCAAACGATCTTGACAAGTGGAGGCGGTTAGTTTCATTTTATGGGTATGGAAACAGCTGAGAAACACTATGTGACATGTCCCAGCTGGTATGTGTGGAGTCAGAATTTGAACCCAGATCACAATAATCCTCTTCTTAGCTCAGTTAACCACCTGATCCCCCAGTTGGGGACTTTCAGGCTTCCTCTTTTCCCCCTCCTCTCTTCCTCTCTTCCTCCCTTATCTTTTCAGTTGTTATCTTCAAGGCTGGGCTGAACATATCCATGGCTTATTTGTTCCATAGTTATTTTCTTCGTGTACATTTCTGGAAGGGCAAATGGTGCACATCTTTTGTAAGGTTTTGTTGCCTTATTACCCTTCCAAAATGTAAGGAAGGCTGATTTGGGGGGACAAGGGCAGGGGTGTCTGGAGAGGCACGTGGGTTCTCAGCTGGGTGCCTGGAGGTCTGACCTTTTCCTCTGCTTACAGAACCACCGTGACTCGAGGCTGACCATCTTTGAGCAAGAGAACTTTCTGGGCAGGAAAGGCGAGCTGAGTGATGACTACCCCTCCCTCCAGGCCATGGGCTGGGATGGCAATGAAGTGGGGTCTTTTCACGTGCACTCAGGGGCGTAAGTGAATCCAAGGCTCTGCCTGACAGGGAAGGAGAGGCTGTGAAAACTGTGTGCTGGGGATTTGGGGGCTCTGATACCCACATTCCAGAGGAGGACACTGAGGCACAGAGAGGTCTCAGGCAGAATTTGGGGGACCACAAATAGCAGACTCCCATATCAAACTGACACTATGCCCAGAGAATATTTATTGATCCTTGTCACCTGCTTCAGGAACAGCTGGATCCAGGTGCTACAGGTAGGGTTCTTTCTTTCTCCCCCTCTTGCTCTGTCTGCCTCATCGTCATTATATTTGCAGGCACTCTCTTCCCAAGCAAAGGCAACGGCGCAGCTTCATCTTTACTCCAGCCAACCCCAGGGCAAGAGAATGCCTGTCTCACTGATTCCTGCAAAGGTTCTAGGAAAGGTTCTCATTGGCTCAACTTGGGTCATGTGCTCAACCCTGAACCAATTGGCTAGGACTGGTCATGTGCTTGTTGCAGAGTGAGCATATTCCCACATTACCTGAGAGGTGGAGGGTTGGAGAAATAGGTGTGGCTCAGGCAGTCTGCTCCAAGACCACCAGGAGGGAGGTGATTAAATCCAGCTTCAAGCCTAGATGGGACTGACTCTTCCCACCCTGTCCCCCAGTGGCTGGCGGTTGAGTGTGAGATGTGAGGGCTTTCCTTAGGGAGGCCACTGCAACCGGCCTCTAGGTGCCCTTTGGCCCCTGGCAGGAGTGAAGGTGAGAGGTGGCTTTTTGTTTTATGGGTGGTGGTGGTTTTTTGGCTTGTTTTTAAATATTTTATTTACTTATTTGAGAGGGAGAGACCGAGAGAATGACAGAGATAGTGAGAAAGCAAGAGTGGAGAGGAGAGGGAGACGCAGACTCCTGGCAGAGCAGGGAGCCCAACACGGGTCTCCATCCTGGGACACTGGGATCGCGCGACCTGAGCTGAGGCAGACGCTTCACCCACTGAGCCACTCATGTGCTCCCCTTTGTTTTTTAACCATCAGAGAATCTTGTTCCACAGTAGGACCTCTTGTGATTTATTTTATTATTATTATTATTATTTTTTAACCTCTTGTGATTCTTGAGTCCACTTTCCTCTTACAGGAGGGGAAATGGAAGCTCAGAAAGTGAGACACCAATTCTTGTCCAGTTTTGAACAATGTACGGGTCAACGAAGGGAAAGAACAACAGCCTTTTCCTTGGAAGGGCTTCTGGCTAAGGGAGGAGGGGAACGAATGATTCCTCACTTCCTCCCTCCCTCCCTCCTTTCCTTCTTTTAGTATGTATTAGCCTCCGTGGCCAGGGGCATTGCACTGTGCACCAGAGAGCCCAACGAACCGGACACTTATGCATCCCTACACCCAGGAGCTCCCCCAGCTGTCACAGGAGGCTGACATTTTATAAACAATCTGATAATTGTCTAATTATATGAGAGCTACAGAGGACCAGTAGGAGTGTGGCCTGATTTGGAGAACCAGTCCTCAGAACAAGAGGATAAATACAGCTTGGTCAGGGGCTGGGCAAAACATGGCTGGAACGGTGTTCTTGGCAGAGGGAACATCATGATCACAGGCCAGGTCGTGGGGGGGTGTAGGGGAGAGCAGGGCACATTCTGGGCAGTGAAGGAAGGCTGGGATGGCTGGAATGTGTCTGCAGCACCGGTCCCTTCGTCCCTGTGTGCTCACCTTGTGGGTGCTTCTCGAGGGTAATGGTCTGCTCTTCCCTTCTCCAGCTGGGTTTGCTCCCAGTTTCCCGGCTACCGAGGCTTTCAGTATGTGCTGGAGTGCGATCACCACTCAGGCGACTACAAGCACTTCCGAGAGTGGGGCTCTCACGCGCAGACTTTCCAGGTGCAGAGTGTCCGCAGGATCCAGCAGTGAGCAGGGGGACCGGCGTGGTGCCTAGGAGCCAAGGGGGAGCCTGTCTGGAAGGAGGAGCTGCAGAGGGTCTTCCGTGCCCACTCCTCTGCCTCCTCCCGGTGGCCCCTGTGAGCCAGTTCATACACAGTCAGCACGAAAGTAATAAAAGAGGTCTAGTGCTAGCTTGTGCATTTTGATTTCATCAAGTCTCTCAAGGAACTGATTTTTCCGCTTTGTCGATTTGCTCCATCGTTTCTCTGTGTCCTACTTTGCTCTGTCTTACTTGTGACCATTTCCTTGCTTCTGTTTACTTTGGTTTATTTTATTCTTAGTTTTTCTCGCTTGTAGGGGTACACCCTTCGGTCATTGATTGTGGTACTGCTTTTCTCTCCCAGTAGAGTCCTCTAGAGCTCTTAATTTCCCTATGAGCACAACTACAGTCGCTTCCCCCAAATTTGAATCATTCAGTCCGATAGTTCCTGGTTTCCCTTGCGAGTTCTTCATAGGCCCATGGGTTCTTTCATGATATGTTATTTTGGGGGATTTTCACGATATTGTATTGTTACGGATTTGTTCTGAAGTCTGATTTCCAACACTCGTGCTTACTTCGGCAGCACATGGATGAAAATTGGAACAATATAATATTTCAACACTCTAAAATAAGCCCAGACTTAAATTTTACAGCCCACCACATGGTCTACGTTTGTTGTGCACTTGAAAACTGCTTAAATTTGGCAGTTGTCCCATGGAGGGTCTGTCCATATCAATTAGGTCGAGTTGAGGTTGGTTAGTGTTTTTGGCAAGTGTGCGTTAGATTTTTCTACATTTTTGTTGATTTTTTTTAAACTCAGATTTTTATCTGTCACTGAGAGAGGGTTGTTAGTATCTCCTACTATAATCAGGATTTATCTGGTTTTTTTCCCCTTTAGTTTTATGCATTTTTGCTTCCTGATTTTTTTCTTTGTTCCAGAATTTTTTTTTTTAAGATTATTTATTTATTTATTTGACAGACAGAGATCACAAGCAGGCAGACAGGCAGGCAGAGAGAGGGAGAGGAGGAAGCAGGCTCCCTGCAAAGCAGAGAGACTGATGTCGATCCCAGGACCCTGAGATCATGACCTGAGCCGAAGACAGCGGCTCAACCCACTGAGCCACCCAGGCGCCCCTTGTTCCAGAATTTTGATACTGTTGTTAGGTGCACTTACATATGCATACATATACCTATATTTTTAAAATATTTTATTATTTATGTGTGAGAGAAAGCATGTGAGAGCGTGAGCGAGCGAGCATGGGGGAGGGGGCAGAGGGAGAAGCAGACTCCCAGATGAGCAAGGAGCCAGATGTGGGGGCTTGATCTCTTGACCCTGAGATCTTGACCTGAGCCCATGGCAGAGGCTTAACTGACTGAGCCTCCCAAGTGCCCTAGTCTTTTTTTTTTTAAAGCATATGCAGAGGGAACCAGTTCTCTCCCCTGGCAAAATTTCTCATGTTCCTTTTGTTTTTACCCACAGTTCGGTCTCACACACTACCCTGGAGTCTCTCAATTGACGTAGTCTACCACCTAAAGGAGCCCCAGAGGAAGTCTTTAAAACTGAGACATAAACTCCCATTTCACTCGCAGGCAGCTTGAGCTGGAGATGGGTTTTACTTCGGGCTCTCTCCCCACCCCTGGTTCTTTATTATGTAGATTGCCTTAACTTCATCAGCCTTCCGGCTCTTTTTCCACGCAGTCTTCCTCTGCCATCAGTAAATGGGACAGAGACCGGACAGGGTGGGGTCGAGCAGGGCTGCTGGAAAAGATAACAATATCAGGCTCAGGAAGGGGGAGGGATGTGTTTGGGAGCATTTGCTCTGGAGTTATTCTTAACCCCTCTTGGGTTACCGTCCCATTCATTCAGACTATCGTTTGCCGGGGACCCTCTGTGCACCAGGCCCTGGGAAGTGGTACACAAGGGACTCAAAGTCCCTTTTCTCACCAGGCTGGATGGGGAAGTAGGCTGAGTCTCCAGTGGGTCACAGTATCCCGAGATACCAGGGGAGGCATGCTGGCTGTCAGGCTGGGAGAGGGGCAGATGACAGGAGAGGGGTGGGGGAGAGGCAGCCTCTCCTCGGTGCTTACCTCTACAACCGCGTTTTCTCTGAACTTGACCCCTGAATGTCCAGGGATGTCCAGACACATGGATGTCTAATGCACATCTAAACCAAACCCATAAACACAGAAACTTCAACTCTCCAGCTCTTCAGGCCAAAAACGAGGAAGAATTCATAACATTTCTCTTTATCTCTCACTCGGTAGTAATCCAGCAGCAAAGCCCCCCGCTTTGATGGAATCCAGTCACTTACTATTATCCATCCCCTTTGCTCCTACCTTTGCCCACAAGCATCCTGTTCTTTGCCCCTGCAGCCGGAGTGGTTGGTCCTGTTGAAAACAGAAGGCGGATCTTGACACACACTCACACACACACACACACACACCCCTGCCCCAGCTTGAAACCCTAGGATGCTTTCCCCATCCCACTCCCAAGGCGACAAAAATAAAACCTAAAACAAAAAACAAAAAAACCCCAAAACCAATTCAAACCACAGCAACACTTTTGTAGTTTTCTCCAAGGCTGACCATGACTTGCCTCTCCTGTGGCCTCTCTGACCTCAGGTTCCCCTTGTGAGTCTTCTCTGAACATTCCAAGGGCATTTGCCTGCTCTTTGCCCAAACAAAACACCACGGACTGGGGCACTTAAGAAACAGATACGGATGTCTTACAGTCCTGGAGGCTCAAGTCCAAGGTCAAGGGGCCATCAGAATTGGTTTCTGGTGAGGCCTCCCTAATTGGCTTGAGGATGGCAGCCTCCACTCTGTCCTCATGTGACCGTCCCTCTCTGCACATGTGCACCCCTGGTGGCCCTTCCTTTTCCGGTAAGGACCCAGTCCAACTGGGTTAGTGCCACACCAGGACAGCCTAACTTAATCACCTCTGTCAAGAGCTTTTCCCCCAGTTGGGTTACTTCTGAGGTACTGGGAGTTGGGACTTCAACACATGAATTTTGGGGGGAGGTATGTTTGTCCACAATACCAGGTTTATTCCCCCCATGCTGAGGTTTTTTGGTTCTTACTGTTCCCTGTTCCCTTAGATAGTTTCCACTAACAGCCCCTCACCTGGAGTCAAAGGTTCAGACTTGGAAGGAAACTTCTAGATCAAATCTAGTGTTTCACAACCTTTTCTTAATTATTGTCCTCCCCACTCTAGAAGTCTTTTTAGACACTCTTTTCCTCATGGTCACCCCCCCGCCATGAAATTTTAATACAATTTTATATATTACGATTTAATACAAAATTATATTACAAACAATATTAAAATTTAATACAAAATTATATTACAATTTTAATATAATGTGTATCTGTGTATGGCCTCTCTGTGTATCTATGCTTTAGACATAAAAAGAATTAAGGTTTATTTTTTTCCTCCCTGAGAGCCAATTTTCACCTCCTGGGGGCGCTGTTGCCCCCAGTAAGAGTGTATAATGGAGTCTCACCCTTTCTCCAGGTTTGCTGGGCAAAGGAAACCCCACGATGGATAAGGACTTGCCTAAGGACATACAGTATATAAGGCAAAGCCTGGATTATGAACACAGACTTGCTGATATTCTCCGACTAAACTCCATTCATTCATTCATTCATTCACTCAACAAACGTACCAAATGTCTACAATATACTGCTCAGTTATAGGTTCTGAGGATCTAACAGGGAATGAAACAGACAAAAATCCCTTCCTTCGAGGAATTTTAATTCAGTTGGGGGACACAAATTTTACCCCCATAACTCCATGGTTCTTCAGTTAAGATTTATCAAAGACCATTTTGCAGGTATTGTTACATTGTTCCTTGAAAAAAAAAACTATGTCCAAAAATCTTGGGCATTGTTGGTGTCTAGTCTGCAGGCCTTCTTGAAACCAGCCATAGTTTATTGTGTTTCCTGTGATTCCCTGGATGGGTGGATGCAGTGTTCAAAGTTTCCCAAACTAATTTGGCCACACAACTATTACTATTATTCTTTATTCTTTTTTTTTTTTTCTTGGTGAACTCATCTTGCATGATGAGTGAGCTGAGGAGCACAGGTGAGACATGCTAAAGTTAGTCATGATAGCCAATCAGAGCCTAGTATGAATTAGTTCACGTATGTCTGGGTCCTGCTGTTCACCAGGGCTTTAAGAAATGGACTGTGGAAGAAGTGAGCGCTGCTGTGGGTGTACGGTATAGGGGTGCTGTCTGGGAAGTGGTCTCAGTCTTAGGGAATGGGCATTAGGAAGATAAAGGAGTGGAAATTCTACAGAGAGGATGGTGAAGTTGGTCTCTGTGGATTCTGACATTTTGCTAAGGCCTTGGATGGGGGCTGGGCCTGCAACCATCTTCCATCCAGATGTGTCCTCACCCGGAACACTGAGAACCTGGAAGGCACTGGATGTGGTGGTTGGTGAGGGGGGTTGTAACCCTACAGCTGCTGGCAGCTGTCTGACCCTGACCTCTCTGGGCAGGCACTGTACTCTGGGGAAGCAGTCATCACAGCCCTGGGTTTGCAATCTGGGCTTACCAGGTTGTGATCTCAGTTTCCTCCTTTGCTAACTGGGGACACACAAGACCTACCTCTTCCCTTTTGAGAAGTGAAATGGCATATCACACTTGCCTATCCCCAGAACACATGCCACGTAAGCTATCAGTAACGGTGGAAATCATTGGCATTATTCTATCTCTCTGTCCTTTGGCTTTGATATCCCCAGTCTCAACCTCCAGTCCCTTCATCTTGGGCATGCCTTCCTCAAGATTAATGATAATATTGATGGCACATCTGATGTTGGTTCCTTTCTCATATCATGTAATTTAAATGACAGTTAACTCCTTGACGTCATTATTATTCCTTTAAAACTCATCAGAATCTTGAGAGTCCTAGGCTCAGAGAGGTCAAGCAACTTGCCCCAAACCATCCAGCCTGTAAGAGGGTTGAGCTCACTGTGGACTGTGTAAGGTTTGGGGGAAGCTGAAAGAGTTAATGGGCACAGTAAGTTATCTAAACAGTAAGTTGCTAAGCTCCTGTCCTCTCTTAATCAAGTTGAGAAAGTCACCCCTCACACTTTAGTATGAATAACTGGGAGAGCTTCTAACCTCTCATAGAAAAGTCTTGCATTGCTGGGGGACAGAGCAGGCAATAGTTGCTGAATGAATGAATGAACGAATGGGGGAGGCTCATTAGAATTTGATGGCAGCCCTGTTCAGAACCAGAGTCAAAGCCAAGAGTGAGGCTGGTAACCATAAAAAATGGTACCCCAGATGTGCGATGGCAGCTGGAGTGAAAGGCAATAATGAAACAATTTGTCAAGGATACTCGTAGGAGGGGAGGAAAGAGAACATGAAATTATTTTTCCTATCTTGCCAGGAGACCAATTCTCCTAGGATTTAAAGGCAAGGGAACTTGAATTATTGATGCGATTTGGCCAGAAGCGCTAGTAGGCAGGAGCACCCATCATCCAGAACACTGCACCCAGCCAGCAGGACTGACCCCAGTGTCTGGAACTGCGGACCCCAAACCCACATCCTCTAGGCCCAGAGAGGGGAGGGGACTGGTCCAGGACCACACAGCAAACACGATCCATGTTACTGCTCCTGGCAGTGGGCATGGCACAGAGGGTGACAATGCATTTGGAGTTGTAAACACTTGGGGCTGAGTCCTTGATCCCAAGTGGATCAGCCAAGGTGAACTTTGGTGTGTGGGGGGCTGCTCTTGGCAGGGGAGGCTCTATTTATTTATTTATTTTTAAAGATTTCATTTATTCATTTGAGATAGAGCGAGGGTGAGAGAGAGAGGGAGAGATAGGGGGAGCATCAAGCAGAGGGAGAAGCAGGCTTCCACCGAGCGGAGAGCCCAACCCGAGGCTCGATCCCAGGACTCTGAGGCCATGACCCTTGCTGAAGGCAGCTGCTCACCTGACTGAGCCACCCAGGCACCCCAGGAGGCTCTTTTCATCCTCCACTCATGCCCTTTCTGTCCCCATGGCCCCGTCTGTCCAGTTCCTTCTCTTATCCACATGATCCTTTCTCTACCATCACACTGAGTCACTCCCCCAGGAGTGAAGACGCTGTGACCACACATTGGTAGAAACTGTTGACCAGAGAGGAAAGGGACAACCTAGAACGGAAGAGGGTGACAAGGTGAAGACCTCACTCATGTTGGGTGTGTTTACCAGAGGAGGGCACGGAGGAGGGAAGAAGGGAGAGGAGTAGGGGGAGAGGGACGTGCTTTTCCCTGCACACCTATTCATCTCCAACAAGGACCAGGGCAGTGCTATGACAGGGGCCTTTGTGGAAGGAGGAAGAAAAGCATCTCCTGAGCTTGCTGGACACGGAGCCAGGCCCGCACACATCCATTAGGGCAGAGCTCCAGCGGCTGGGGCAGGCCCACACCACCTCCACACCCCACACCCCCAAACCTCCCACCCCCTGCACCACCCACCCACCCCTCCCTGCCCACTCCCCACCCCATCCCCCACCCGGCCCCCCAGGTGGAGTCCTGCACCTGCCAACTTGCCTGCTGGGTGGGGGCTGTGCACCAGCCTGTCCCTACTTTCTGAGGCCTCTGTTTACAGGGACCTTAATTACAGGATTAATGGAGGGGAAATATCACGAGGTGGGGGGCCCTTCCTTTCCTTGGGAGGCCCTTCCTTTCCCTGTTGCGAGCTCCTGAATCTTTGACAACAGAGCTAGAGGAGGCAGGCCCACGGGTTGTGACAGCTTCCTCCCAGAGATGGCAATCTGCCCTTTGTACGCTCTGGGGACCTTCAGCAGCTTTTGGGAGGAGTGCTGAGTTTAAAGAATCCTTCTTTAGGGGCGCCTGGGTGGCTCAGTGGGTTAAGCCTCTGCCTTCAGCTCAGGTCATGATCCCGGGATCCTGGGATCGAGCCCCACATCAGGCTCTCTGCTCCACAGGGAGCCTGCTTCCTCCTCTCTCTCTGCCAGCTTCTGCCTACTTGCAATCTCTGTCAAATAAGTAAATAAAATCTTAAAAAAAGAAAAAAAAAAAAAGAATCCTTCTTTCGGAACTGAATGGGTTTGGCCCACAGGGATCCCACAGGCCAGAACACAGCCCTGGCCTGGCCAGTAATGGTCACCATGCACCATGAATGGGCCAGGGACAGGCACGTGACCCAATGAGAGCCAATGAGAACCAGCTCTGAAACGTTGGTGGAAACTGTCTGGAAAGAGAAGCTCCCTTGGTGCTGGTCTTGTTAAGTTCTGGGATGGAGACTTAGAACTTGCCACCAAAGCCAGACTAAGGACAAAAGCAGTGTAGGGGGAAAGCAGGTCTGAGAAATGGTGGGGACGAGTCTAACTGTCCTATTACACAGATGTCCCCTCTGCTTTTTATCACAGGGACTAAATACCATTCTCCCCCTGCCTCTTCTTTTTCTTTTTGGCTTAAGTCATTCTAGGATGGGTTTCTGTCATTTACACTTGGAAAGGTCCTGAGCTCTTTTACTTCTCCAAACCCGTCTGAGGAAACAAAGAGGACCTCACCACATTCCCTGCTTGTCTCCAGCTGGGAGCTTTGGTGGGTTTTCTCTCTGGGAAGGTGGTTCCTTTTTTTCCTCCCCTGTTTTGGTTCACAAGTTCAGGGCCCCTCAACCCTCTGGCCTCTGGTAGGCTTTAGTGGCCACCATCTTTCTTGATCCCGGGCTCAGGCTCCTCTCCCTTTAGTATGATTCACCCCCTTGCGCAGATGAGAAGACAGAGGCGGGAAACGCAAGTTGATGACCCCAAACTGGTGTGGAGAATCGCAGAGCTGGGATTCCATCCCGGGACTCCATGTCAAGGGCCCTTCCTCTGTCCCCTTGCGGAGAAGAAGTAGCAGCCTGGTTCTGCCTTGCAAGATACTGATTTCTTCGTTGAGATTCAACCAAAAGCTCAGGCCCACCGGCTGCGGTCTCAGGCCCCTCCCACCCGCCAGGTTACTGGGGAGCACATACCAGTCTCCCATCCAGAGAACTCTCTTCCTGAGACCTGCGCCGCACTGCCACCTGGTGGTAGAATGTGAGAAGCACCCCTCCCCCACCGCCCCTGTCTGTCTGAAGACCCTTGCTCTGCGTTGGCGCAGTGGAATAGAGACCGGGACGCAAGGGGCACTTTCTGGGAAATTAAGGATCTGATATTAGATTAGCCGTCCTGATATTCCTTTTCTGTTCGCAGTATCAGCCACGGTCATGTCTCTATTCTTCTAGTTTGTTTTCACCTTGTAGACCTGGGACATTCACAAATTAATTGCATTCTCTTTCTACCTAGGCTACCGGGGAACTCGGAACCGAGGGACAGTCTGCTGGATTATTAGCAACTAGATAGAACCGTGTGACAGGCATTTGGAAGAGAAACTTAATGCCAGATTCCATATTCCTTTCTCTGGGACTCATTTTTCTATTTTATTTTATGTTTAGGTTCCTGGCTATGCTGAGCTGTACAAACTACCTTAACGTCCTCTTTTTTGCGGGGGGGGGGGCGGAGCGGGGGAGGGGGAGAGGGCACAAAACAAAGTTATACATTCAGAAAGAGCTTGCTTACTTTTTGTAAACCTGTTTTCTTCCCTGTAAAGTAGACACAGGTGTCCCTACCTTGGTGGTTTTTTTGTGGATTTGAGGAGACACTCAGCCAATATAAGTGCCTACCTTATTCCCACCTCTCCATCCCCCAGGGCTCTTTGCTTCTTGCCTACGGCAGGCCAGGATGCATAAGGGATCCCAAGGACAGATCACTTTGTCCCCAGTCTTTTTCTGTGCTCTGCAGGCCACCTGGGCTCCCTGGCTAGAGCCTGGTACCCAAGGGTCCAGCCCCTGTCTGCCTTCTGGAGGACTTTTGGCCTCCAGAATCTCTCAGCTCCTGTCTGCAGGCACCTCGGCATTCCCAGCTGATCTGCAGTAAGCCTAGATGCATCTCATAAATAAAGAATGTGCTGTTCTGCAGACTCGCTGGCATGGCCATGCGGGGGTGGGAAAGTCTGGAATAGACGGGAGCCACGGGAGGTAGGGAGGATCATATGGGGACTGCTGGCCAGGGTGGAGGACCATGAGAGGCTGTAATGGGACCAGGGTTGGGAAGGAGGCTTTATGAGGCCAGGATCTGGATCTAGATTGTTGGGATTGCCTTTTGTTTCAGAGACCCTCTAGCTGTATTTCTTCAGCCTCAGTTTTCCTTGTCTGTAAAATGGCAATGATATCCATAGGTGGTGCCATTGGGCTAGTAGGACTATTGTTTTTATTTTATTGTTAATTTTTTAAAAAGATTCTATTTATTTATATAAGAGAGGGAATGGGGCAAGGAGCAGAGGTAGAAGGAGAGAGAGAATCCTCAAGCAGACTCCCCACTGAGTGAGGAGCCTGATGTGAGGCTCCATCCCAGGACCCCCAGATCACAGCTGGAGCCAAAACCAAGAGTTGGACTTAGCCACCCAGGTGCCCCCTAACCTTTGTTTTTATAGCATTAAGGCCAGAATCGGCAACACAGGAAAGGCGCAGAAAGTGTTATTATTTGCTCTGACCTTCCTTAGTGTCTTCCCCAAGACTCTTGTGTGGCTTCTGCTATGGGAAGCAGGAGTGCACTGGTGTCTGGGGAGAGGACCAAAAGCTACAGAAACGGTGAGGAAACAGGTAGAAGTGCTCAAGGTGACAGGTGCAGGTGTTTGGATCAAGAAGTAAAGACACCATCATTGCTCGCAAAAGGTGGACGAGTCTCTGAAAGGGGGGCGTGCATTTCTGCAAGCATTTCAGGATGCAAGCTCGCTTGAGAAGGAGAGGGTGACCTCTGGAAGGCAGAAGGAGCTGGGGAGCATGGGGACAGAGCGATTACACCATTAGCTTGTCCCTACTGGAATAGAGCCCTTGGGTAAGTCACTGTTCTTGCCTGGGTCTCTTCCTGTCTGTGAAATGGTTAGTCAGAACTGCAGGGTTTGAAGGTTTAAGGTTTAGTTTATTTGAGCATACATACACTGAGGTCCCCCCTGGGTCAGACCCTATGCCAGGCCCCTGGTGATGCCATGGTGAGCACACAGAGCCATTTTCTCCCATGAGGAATCTCCCAGATTGGTTGTGGAACATGTATGTGTACAACAGACAAAGGAATCTATGAAATCCCAAATTGAAATTAGTGTCAAAGGAGAGTGGTAGGTGTCAGTCAGAGAGTGTGTAACTAATGGGCCTGACTTTCACCAGGAGGTCAGAGAAGGTTTCCTGGAGACGATGAGGCCAGGCAGGGCTGGGCTCGGCTGGGACATGTGAGGCTGGAGCAGGAGCTTGGTGCGGGATGAACTCGGAATGTCAGCAGGGGCCAGCCCAGGCAGGACGTTGCTGGTAAAGGCAGAGATCTTGCTTTGCCTCCTGAGTCCTGTGGGGTGCCAACAGCTGTGGATGGGGGAATGATGAGGCCAGGTTTGCAGTTCAAGGTCAGAGATGTCTGCTGTGGAGGCTGGACATCCCAGGAGGGGATGATGGAGGCAGAGATGGCTGTGGCATTAGGTAGAGGAGAATGACTTGGTGGAATGTTCAAGAGGATACACCAATGAGGCTGGGGGTGCCGGCTCCGGCTTCCCTCACGTGTCGGGATCCTTGTAAAGTCTTCCGCGGGGCTTGTCTGGCTCTGTCCATGAAGGGAAAAAGCTGAGGTGGAATGGCGGGGAGGGCAGGGAGGATGGGGGAGGTGGCTGGATGAGGTCTGTGCCTTTCTCTGGCAGGAGCCGTGAGCGGCTGGCGGGTTACAGCACCTGCTGGGGCGGCTGGGAGGGCTGGGGAGCAGGTGCAGGGCGTCTGGAGAGGGTCTGTTTACAGACGGATGACGGGAGGGATGACAGCAGCACATACTCTGCCCCCCTTCTCTGTTGTCTGGACACAAAAGCCAAGACAAAGAAGCAAGGGGTGGGGTGATATGCAGGACCAGGACTCAGCGCACACAGGCGTGCCCACAGGGCACACACATGCTGGAGACAAAGGAGAGGCCCCCCAGGCAGAGGCCCAGGCAGAGACAGAGGCAGGCACACACAGAACAAGGGATGTCTAAGGGAGACCTTGGGCAGGGCCTCCTTGTTTCCGAGCATTGCTCTTAGCACTGTGTATGAAGACGTTGGGGGAGAACAGTGGGCCCCCAAACCTTGCCAGTCCCATCAAACTCTTCCTGAAAGGAAACAGCTGGTGGACTCCACAAAGTCTAGGATACACTCAGGTCCTGGGGATGATAAAGCAAGCATGAATGTACAGTGGGCTCGAAGCTAGCCTGTGTTGGATCCATTCAACAGCGTGTTCACACACAGGAAGAAAGCCAAAGACATCTGTGGACAGGACTTGTTAGTTATCTTCTTGGCAGACAGTGCTGGGGTCTGTGGAGTCCTGAAGACCCCCTTCTAATGACCTCCCAGGAGTCAGAAGCTCTTTGGAGAGTCTCTAGTGGCCCTCCCAACAGAGAGAGAAAGAGAGAGCCAGAAATTCCTGAGCCCGTGAGGGGGCTGTGTGTTTTCTACACTCAGGTCACTGAGTTCACGGTTTTCTCCTGAAAACCCTCCAAAAGAGGTGATGTTTATACAGAATTTACTGAGGTCCAGAAAGGTAGAGTTCCTTACCCAAAGTCACATGGTGAATGAGAGGCGGAAGTGAGATTCCAACTCAGGCCTGGCCATGGATCGGTGTCCACATCTTGGCTGACAGGAAGGCAGAGAAGGCGAACAAGTCAAAGAGTCAGTTGGCAGGGGGTCTGGCAGTCCCTGGGGGGCTCTTCCCTGCTTCTGCAGACTGCTAGGGAAAGACAGATGCCTGGTGGTGTTGTTTGGACACCTGGATCCAGCTGTGCCTGAACCCAGTATAGCTGTGGACTCAATTCTGCTACCTGAAACTGAAAAGATCCTGAAAACACAATAGCGATTGATAGAGTTATTCCTGTGATATTCTTATTCTTGTGATTTCCAGTTATCAGGACCTGGTACAGTGTCTGGCACTTGCTCTGCTTTTTCTTGATCTCAAAGACTACTTGGGTCACTCATATTTACTTCCATTAGCTCCTTGATCTGACTGCTACTTGCAAAGTGGCTGTCTCTACCCTGGACTAGGCCAGGTTGGCCCATAGCGGGTGGAAGCTTCTCAGACTGGGGAGGTCTGTTGGGCCCAACGTGGGCTCTGCTGGGTGGGATTGTGCAGTGGGTGGGTGATGGGGGAATGAATGATCCCCTATGGTGGATGTCCCCTTGACACCTCCCATGCCCAGGCATACTGGTGGCTTTATACTGCAGGCTCCTGTGACTCTCTGGTGATTTCTCTGGCCAAGGGCACATGGTTGGTCAGCTTCAAGGGCAGCTGGGAGGTGGCAAGGGGTTGATGCACAAGGAGAATCCTTTATCCATGACAGGTAAGAGTTGGTGGTTAGCTACCCCGGCATCCTTGACCTCAAGTGGGATGGCTCAGGTGTGTCCCGCTCAGTCTCTCAGAGGACCTCAGCAGGACGGCGTCCTAGTTGCCCACAACAGCTAGTTTATTGTTATGGCCTGACTTGTGCCCTCTTCCCCCAACCAAATTCATATATTGAAGCCCTAATCCCCAAGGTGACCGTATTTGTAGATGGGGTTTTATGGGGATTGCTAAGATTAAATGTGGTCATAAGAGTGTGGTCTTAATCCAGTAGGACTGAAGTCCTTATAAGATGAGCAAGAGACAGGGCATGTGCACAGAGGAAAGACCATGTGAGAATGCAACAGGAAGACAGCCATGGAGAGAGGCCAAAGAAAGAGGCCTCAGGAGAAAGCAACATTGACTGAACCTTGACCTTGGACTTCCAGCCTCCAGAACAGTGAGAGGATGTTTGTAAGCATCCTAATCTATGGTATTTCATTAGAGCAGCCACAACAGACTAAGACATTCCTTAATGTCCCTATTTCGCTTTCCTCAATTCTCTGTCCCTAAATAATGCTTCCTTGGACCATCTCCCAAATAAGCTACTTGCACTTGAATCCCTATCTAAGGGTCTGGGATAGTCCAGATAGTCCAGACCCAGGCTAATACACCTGTCCACACCTTATCCAGTGGGGACACATTAAGGCAGCCCCTGGGGGGCAACACAGAGGTAAGACCCTGTAAACACTAAACTGTAGTCTTCCATGGTAATGATCCTGAGCCAGCAATGTCCCTTGGGGACTGAGCCAGACATTAACCACTGCTGGCCATGCCAAGGAGGGTGAAAGGACCCCACAGCGACCCCAGCAAGGTGATGGGATTCAGCTAGATGTGGGGAAGGCACAACCTTCCCAAGGGCAAGTTGGGGTGAATGTGAATGCAGGTGGATTTTTAGATTCTACTTGCGGGTTTTTGAATCAGACAGCGCTGGGTACGCATCTCAGCTTTGCCACTTTCTAGCTGGTTGAGCTTAGCTAAGTCACTTCCCTTCTCTGAGCCTCACCTCCCTTATCAGATGAATCAACATCTCCCCCAGAGGGTGTTAGGCAGGAATGTGGATGAAGCACTTGGAACAGTGTCAAGAAAGTGGGTAAGGGGTCCACCTTATTCCTCTGAAGGTGATTCCAGGGGACAGGAGAATGTGGTGGCTGTGGGGAATTGTTGAAAGGCACATTCTGTCTGAGACATACCAAATGGAGCTCTCCACTGCTATACCATGTCTCCTACTGAATTCAGGGAGCACCCCCCACTCCTGGTGAGGATGGCTGCTTTGATGAGTCAAAATGGAATTTTTCTGTCGGGATGGGATGGGAGCTGCTTCCTCAGGGGACAGCTGTTGGAGAGGAGCTCCCTGGATGCCATGATGCAGGCACACAGTCTTGGTCAATAACATAGCTTGAGGGCAGACTGAGTCTTTTCCCGCAGCCCTTCCTCTGGAGGTGAGGCAGATGTGGTCAGGCAGTGAGGTGACACCAGTGCTGTTACTGGTGGTCGTGGGGTCTGTATGACTAGTTTAGGTAACACGGTAAAGAAGCCCACCTGTCACTAACTCTAGAACCCCCTGACCACAGGCATTGGGACAGTATAAGAAAGAATGAGGTCCAGAGAGGTCTGGTTCCCCCCAAATTGGAAAGAGAGACTCCAACAAAGCCCTGTACACTCATGTTCACAGCAGCATGATTCACAGCCACCAAAAGATGGAAACGATGCAAATCCAGATGAACTGGTAAGCAAACTGTTATATTCCTATGATGGAATAGTATTCAGCCATGAAGAGGAATGGAATACTGGCATGCACCACAGTGTGGATAAACCACAAAAACATCATGCTGAATGGGATAAGCTGGAACCCAAAGGCAGATATTGTACAACTCCACTTATAGAAAATAACCAGAATAGGTAAATCCATAAAGACAGAAAGCAGATTCGTGGCTGCCAGTAGCTGCGGGAGGGGAAGACAGGGAGTAACGGCTTAATGGTGGGGGGTATTTTAGGGTGATGAATATGTTTTCGAACTAGCCAGATGTAGTGGGTGCCCACTGTGAATGTTGTAAACTTCT
Source organism: Mustela lutreola (assembly GCF_030435805.1). NCBI lineage: Eukaryota > Metazoa > Chordata > Mammalia > Carnivora > Mustelidae > Mustela > Mustela lutreola. The sequence goes on along the minus strand of NC_081300.1, from coordinate 72,689,671 downwards.
GTGAGGGAAACAATCAGTACAACTAAAAAGCAACTTACTGAATGGGAGAAGATACTTACAAATGATGTATCCAGTAAAGGGTTAGTCTCCAAACTACATAAAGAACTGATACAGTTCGACACCCCAAAAACAAATAATCCGATTAAAATGGGCAGAAGGCATGAACAGACATTTCTCCAAAGAAGACATCCAGATGGCCAACAGACACACGAAAATGTGCCTACCATCTCTCATGATCAGGGAAGTGCAAATCAAAACTACAATGAGATACCATCCCACACGAGTCAGAATGGCTAAAACCAGAAACACTGGATAAAATAGATGTTGGTGAGGGTGTGGAAGAAAAGGAACCCTGGTGCACTGTTGGTGGGAATGCAAACTGGCACAGCCACTGCGGAGAACAATATGGACATTGCTCAAAAAATTAAAACTAGAACTACCTTACGATCCAGAAATCGCACTACTGGGTATTTACCCCCCAAATACAAAACTCCAATTCAAAAGGATACATGCACTGCTCTGTTACTACCAGCATTATTTACAATAGCCCAAATATGGAAAAAGCCCATGTTCATCAGCTAATGAATGGATAAAAAAGAAGTGGTGTATCTATCTACAATGGAATATTACTCAGCCACCAAAAAGAATGAGGGCTTGCCATTTGCAACAACAGGGATAAAGCTAGAGTGTATAACGCTAAGTGAAATAAGTCAGAAAAAGACAAATACCATATGCTCTCACTCATACATGATATTTAAGAAACAAAACAAGCAAGGGGGAATGAGAGAGAGAGAGAATCCAAGAAACAGACTCTTGGCTATGGGAGACAAACTGCTGGTTATGGGGTGGGGGGGTGCAGGGATAGGGGAAACGGGATGGGAATTAAAGCATGCACTTATCATGTTGAAAAAAGATAAATTGAAAAAATATTTACAAGAAAATGAAGTTGTTAATTTGATATTATGTGAAGTTCTACTAAAAAATCCAACAGGCATGGTGGGGTTCATGAGTGCTCAGCAGGATGCAGCTTACCGATGACAGAGTTGCAGCTGTGGAACCCTGCATCTGGGGTTCCACAGAAACCCCTGGTTTCTCCAGGGGCTGCTTTAGGGATAAAGAGAAGCCTGTGCCCCCCACCCCCCGCCCCACCTTCTGGACATGTGACCCGTGTCAGAATTCCCCTGGAACTCTTGAGCTGAGTGGCAGGCAGTGTTAGGAGCCAAAAACTATCCGTTTGCACATCCTGGTGGGAAGATGGGAGCTGCCTGGTCCAGTTTAAAGGAGCAAAGTTTATTCTCACGTGGATCTTCTGAGATGATGGCACCTCCTCCCGTTGCCGTGGCAGCCAGCGCTCCAACCTAAGAGGCTCAGGCCATTTTCAAGAGAGGCAGAAGAGAGAACGTTAACACTTCTCTTTGGGGTTCCATCTGGTGTTCCTATCTGCCTGTGGGCTCTTGGGGCCCGAGTTAGCTCTATAAATGTCACCTGGAAGACGAGTTCCTGGCAAGATGGGGTGAGGATGACATTTACCATCCTGAGGTGTGCTCTGCAGTGTCCAGGGCCTCCGCACAGGATAAGGGGAGAGTCAGAGCTACACTGATGGGGAGACAAGAAGGGTGCTCCATCTAGCTATCAAACTAGACATGAATCCCAAAGGAGGCGGCACTAAATGCCTCAAGGCTGCAGGATGAAGAAGGCACAGTGGGTTTCTAACCCTCCCCAGAAAAATGGAGGGAATTTGCTCACCACAAAAGCGCTCAACAGGTGGACAAAAAGAGGGCATGGAACCAACTGAACCCCTAGGAGAGCTAGCTTGGGCTCTCCATGATCAACAAATGTGCTGTTATAGGAGTGGGGCAGAGGTCAGCCAGCTGGGTTCAGACTGGTTTTGGTTTCTGCTGGATATGGGGTCTGGCCCCTCCTTGTGTTCCTCAGTTTATGGCTCATCCTGAGTTCACCTGAGTCAGACATGATCCCTTCATAGTGAGACCCCCGCTAGCCTCTCATGATCACTTCTTTGGCCTACCCCCCTCACCCCCGCCATTTTTGTCAATGCTGTCCTTGAAAGGATATCCCTAGAGCAAAATATACTTGGAAATAGGACTGTGGGCTCTTTATAGTTCATCTTTAAGAAGCCCCAGGGAAAAGGAGAAGTGTTTGAAAATCTGGGAGCAGACAAGGACCTTGATTATTTTTTTTAATCCAAAAGGATATTGGAAACGATAGGCTGATACTCAGGAGAATTTGAAGGCAGATTATAGAACAGGTGGCTTGGGAATGCTTTAGAAAACGTCTTCCTTTTTGTTTGTGGTGTGAGTGACCCAGGGGAAGGTGGTAGAGTGGGTAATGGGAATATTTTGGCAATGTCCTCTGGTCCATGCTGTGACCACATCCCATCTTGCCCTTTCTCTCAGTTTCATGTGAGTCCTCCTTCCTGGGGAGGATTGCTAGCTTTGCTAGGGCGGGGCAGTATCTCGGACCTCCCCTGGGATCTTTAGAGCTCCTGCAATGTCCTTGGGCTGGGCACATTGGTGGAGTGCTGTGGGTTTGTTGAATGGGATTTGGATTTCTTGAAGACCAAATCGGGGGCCTGGGGGAGGGTGGCGTCCCAGGGGGAGATGGACAATATGGAAGACAGCCAGTAAACCTAGAACCGGAAATGGTCAGTTCAAATCCTGCCTGGGTCCCCTACTGTGAGCAACTCTCAACTTCTCAGAGTCTCAGTGTCTTTATCTGAGCAATGAAGATGACAAATGCTATGCACAGAACTGTAAGCATTAAACGGATGTCCTAGTAAAGTTTGTGTTTTGAGCCTTTGTTGAGCGCCACGCCCTGTGCTAAGCTCCCCTCCCCCATTCATTTCCACATTTAATCCACATAACCCGATGAGGTGGATTCCATCATTACCTCTACTTTATGGGCTAGGAAACCAAGTTTCAGGAACGCTGTGTCCAAGGTCATCTGCCAGAGGATGTGCAGGAAGCTGAAATGGAAACCCATGACAGGCTGGTTATAGAGGCCACTGGGACCGTCTAGCACAGTGGTGCCCAAGCTTGAATGTGCATCAGAATCCCCTGGAGGACTTCTTAAAACACAGAGCTCTGGGCCCCAACGCAGAGTTTTCCACCCAGTAGTCCTGGGATGAGCCCTGAGAATTCGCATTTCTCCTAAGTTCCCAAGTGATATTGACGCGCCTGATCTAGGACGGCTTTCTCGCATCCCTGCTCTATGGAACAGTAGGTACTAAGCATAGGGCCCTTCAAAAAATTAAAGACCAAACTTATAAAAAGTGGTTGGGCCGAGTGGTGTTGTGGCACTTCAAGCGGGTATGAAGCTTCAGGCAGGGGTTCAAATCTTCACTCCACCATAAGCTTGTGCCCATTTAGCAGGAATCATTGAGTAGCATACTCGGAGGCCACGCGGGTGAAGCACTTGGTGTCCTCCCATTACGCGGGGCTCTTGGCTTGGGCTCCCGGGACGGCGGTCGCGCGCACCTCTCCATCAGCGCGCCCCGGGCCGAGTCCGGCCGGGCAAGCGTTGCTATGGCAGCGCCGCGGACGGGGATGCTGGAGGCCCCGCTCGCCCCTTTGTGCCGCGGGGGCGGAGGCGGGCTCCCCCCGCTCGCGGGCCAGGACCCCCGCGGAGTGCTGGGGGAGCGTGAGAGGGGAGGCCGCGGGGTTGCAGGGGCTGGCGGCGGCGCGAGAGGGGCCGAGGCTCGGGCCGGGGGTGGGGCTCCTCCGCCCGCCAGTCGCTCCCGCATTAAAATTTCATGGGCGCTGCAGCAGCTTACAAAGACGACGCCGGCTGCGCTCGGGGGACCGGAGGGAGGGAGGCTGCGGACGAGTGCGGGGAGGAGTTTGCGATGGGAGGCGCTTGCAGGGGCTCCCCCAGTTCTGAGCCGTGAGCCCGGGCACAAAGAGCCCTCTGCACTCGCGCTGCAGGACCGCGGACCCGAGGTAAGCCGCCGCCCCGTGCTCACAGCATTTCCTCCCTAAGCGTCCTGGTCCCCGCACCGCGAACAGCCTCGTTCCCCGATGTCGGGGTCCAGGGTGGGTCCCAGGCAGTGTTCAGGGAATGGAAAAGGCTGACCGGAGTGCCCCCCATTTGCTGGATGGAGAGCTTCTGCCGCCAGTGCTTGTCCGGTGCGGCCAAGACCCGGGCCTGGGTGGGGCTTGGGGGCGGGAGGGGAGACTGCGCTGGGAGTCCAGTGCTAGTGGGGGTCTTCAGTCATGATCCGAGGGCGAACAAAGACCCTCCCCACTCCACCCTGCTAACCAGACAGGAGGGGACCCCGGACCTTCTCGGCCCACCGGGTTGGCAGCTCAGTGGCCAAGCCTGGGACAGAGCCCGCATGGCCTCGGAACTGGGGGTGGGAGCGGGGTGCTTGAGCCCCTCTTCCCTCACACGGAGCCCACCGCCCAGTGCCTGCTCAGGCCCCATCAGTGGGACTCAGATTCTAGTGCGGCGTGCTGGGTGGGTCCAAGGGGATGGGGAAGACAGAAAAACCACCTTTCTTGAGAAGAATAATGGCAATGATAATGATAAGAATAATGCATCAGTTTATAGAGTGCCTACTTTATGCCAGCAACATGTCTAGTGCTTTGCACGCATTACCACAACAGTCCCAGGAGGAGGTAAGAACCCCATTTTAAAGATGAGGACATTGAGATCCAGAGAGGATTAGGTACACGTCCAAGGTCACACAGCCCATGATTTTGTATCCAGATAGGTAGGAGTCTAAAGCCCAGTTTATACCCCCGAACAACGTCTGGGGAGCCCTCAGAACCCACCAGCTCCCTTGCCACCTCCTTCTCCCTCCTCTAGGAGGAGGACACTCGAGAGAGAGGCTGGAAATTGAAGAGGGAGATGCCAGATCTCCTGTTCCCCTCAGCGGAGGGTCCTGGGCTAGAGAAACTGCTTCTTGGACTCTGCAGAGGGAGGCCTGGGGGGCTTGGATTTCCTACGCTCATCCCAGGCCCAAGACCAGCGGCTGCCGCGCGCGCGGGGGGATTGCTGGCGCGCACACCCCACTGCAGTGCCGCCGCGGGGAAAACGCCCCCACCTGCTGCTGGGGGAAGGGGGTAGGGCGGGAGGCAGTAGTGCGGGGAGACGGGTGGGGAGAGAAAGGCGACAAAACGTGCGGCAAGAGGCTTTTTCTCGATGCCAAGCCCAGACTGAGCGCCAACCCCGAGCAGAACGCTGGTTCTGGGCACAGTGCTTCACTTTCCAAAGAGCATTCCCCTCTGGGAGCACCTGGGAGCTCTGCGATGCCTGGGTTTGGTGGGGGTTGGTCGGGAGGGGGGAGGCGGGATGAGTAATTCCACTTGACAGACAGGGAAATCTGAGGACAGCGGTTCTCAGACTTTAGGGGCGTTGTTTCAAATATGCAGATGTCCGTGCCACGTGGCCGGGGGATGAGTCAGCAGGACTTGGGGTGGGGCTGGGCATCTGGATGTTTACTCAGACCCCTCCTCCCCTCATCAAGCAGGTGGTGAGACCCTTTGTGGAGTGAACAGTACCCAACCTCTCCCCCCAACCGCGGCGCCTTACCGTGTCGCAGTCCGAGCAGAATGGTTTCCTCTGGATACTTTGCCAGTGCCTCGCTTTGGGCACTGGGTCCCGCACTGACTCATTAATTTCACGTTGAGAGAATTTTCGGGGTAACATCTCCTATGCCCCTCCCACACCAGGCACTTGATTATTTGATGGCCCTTGCCATTGAGAAAGGTTCTGAAATCTACCCTGCATCCTTCTGGCTGCATTTTTTGAGGTCCTTCTCCCCACTCCTCCTGGAGAAGAGAGCTGGTCTTCAGAGCCCCCAAAAGGAACCATAATGCTTTACTGGAGCTTTAGGAGGCCCACTCTGTATGCCTGGGTTAAAAATGAGAATTTTGTCATTTTGGGTGATTTTAGAAACGAATTTCATACGTTTAATAAAATGGATGATGACTGTAAAAGGTTGGAAAAGACCAGTGTATTCTACGCATTCGCTTTTGTTGGACCTGCCAGTTGTTTTCTTTCTTTCTTTTCTTTTTTTTTAAATCTTCATTTTTAAGGTTCCTTCTCTGGATCTGATAACATGCTTCCACCGTGTCACCTGCTTTTTAGGTCCACTTCAGTAAGGAAGTAACTTCCCTCCTGTGAGCCTCAGTCCCCTCATCTATAGAGCGGGAATCATAATCCCTGCCTTAATCGTAGTGCCTGCCTTAAAAGGCTGTCTCGAAGCTATAAAGCAGTATATATAGAGTGCCTGTAGCCAGTAGGTGCCTAACAGAGATATTATTGCTTAGAATGCCCACTGTGTACTGCCTGAGTTCACTTGCATGGCTCCTGAGTCTTGTATTGATCCCCAGTTATTTGCTTTTATTTGTATTGGGGCTGTCGGTTCCCCTCTCCTGGGCGACCCTTGGGCTGTTTGAGCCGGGTGGGGGAGGGCAGGGGGTGTTTCTGGGGCCCTGGGTCCCTTGTGCAAGCTCAATGGGCCGGTGAATAACTTATAGGCTAGTCCTTTGTTTGGAGGGGATCCTTCTTCTAGTGTCCTGAGGCCTGGCTCATCTGTCAGAGGGAACTCGGTAGAATACCCAGGGATACACAGGGGCAGAGGCAAAAGCCAGCTGAGAGTGACATATGTGCCTGCATCCCTCTCCAGGCTGATCAGATTAGATGAGGCAGGTGTCATTCCCCAACCCCCGCCCCTGCTTTGTGGTCCAGGTGGGCCCCTATGAAAGCTGGATGAGTCATGGAAGGGAGGGACAGACTGAACCACTGTGTCCTCAAGGGGACAGAGCAGATAATGAATGGAAACCAATATCTCTACAATTTCATGACCTTTTACCAGGCTTCTTGCTGGGTGCTGCCTCACAGAGACCTTTCTGGGTATTCCAGCTGAGAAACGAGGCTCAGAGAGGTGGTGTGATTAGCTCAGGATCACACAGCCCACTGAAAGGAGAGTCAGGACTTGACACTGGGGGTCAAGTCCTGACTCTGAAACACGTGTTTGTAACTACTATGGTCCCTTCTCTTTTCCTAAATGCCAGCTTAATCAGTTGCCTTGAGACCATGTAAACAGCTTATCAAGGGACCCGGTGTGGTTTAGCAATTGCGGACCGTTTCCCCCACAGTAGTATTAATGCTGCCGATCACGGTGCTTGAGGCGTGCACATACCTTCCCCGGGTGTCTTCTCCCATCTCACCACCACCCCGTATTTGAGCACAAGTCTTCTACCCCTTTGGGGTTCCACAAGCCTGTTTAGAATCCAGTTGCCTCACACTCTGGCTGGGTGATGTCGGAGAGAGATACTTCGGATGTGTTTCTTCATCTGTAAGCCAGGGACAAGAAAACCCAGTTTATTCTTTTGTGAGGTAGGCTAACGTGCCCCCAGTTAGCCTCTGTCCTCAATATGTATTGCTTTCCCTTCATTGTCTTCCTTTAGCTCCCTTTCCTCCTTCCCGCAGCTCAGGGGCTCCCTTGTGTGAGGTCGACTTGAACTTCCAAGCTCCTCTTTTGTGTATGCTGCATTTGAGTTTGTTCAGAAACGGGGCTTTCCACTGCTCTGCAGATGGGTTTGTTTCCTGCGCACTGTTCCTGTGCCACTCCTTATTCCCAGGAGGTGCCCGTTACTTCTCTGCACTCACTCATCCGAGGCAATTTAGGCCAACATCTCCCGTATGCCAGCTCTCCGAGCAGCAATTTTATTCCAGAGTCAGGGAAAAAAAAAAAAAAAGCAAAAACCCAAGAACCCAGAGGGACCCTAAAATGCAACCAAATGCATATTTCCCTGGCAGCTGTTCCTCCCTTACCAGGAACGGCACAGAGTTTGGAGGGAACAGGAATATTCCACGATGGTGTAAAGAACCGTGCGTGCAGTGGTAGTACTAACAGTGTAAGAAAATAATAGCATGTGAGCTCATAGGTAGTATTTATCATCCCATGGGACCCTCACGTCAGCTCTGCAACTTGGGCGCCATTATTGTCCCATTTCACGGGTAAGAAGTCAGGCCCAGAGCCAGAGTGCACTTGCTCAGTGTGGCACAGCAGGACGGAGACTGTGCCGTCAAGCCCGTGCCCTGTCCAGTGCGATAAGATGCTTAGGCTGGCCATGGCTCCTCCCAGATATCTCCCAGTTTCCTGTTTTCTTTTTCTTTATACATTTTATTTATTTATTTATTTTACTTAATTAGAGAGAGAAAGAGAGAGCGAGGGCGAGGAGGGGCAGAGGGAGAGGAAGAAGGAGAGAAGCAGATTTCCCGCTGAGCACGGAGCGTGACTCAGGGCTCCATCCCAGGACCCTGAGATCATGACTTGAGCCTAAAGCAAGTTTGCCGCTTCCCCCACTGAGCGTCCCAGGCGCCGCTCTGATGCTCTCCAGTGTACCTGTGGGTACATATTAGTCCCCTGCTCTTCTTTATTTCACTTCAGTGACGGCTGGATCCATCACCCTGCCCACCCATGGGGTTGCAGACACGTCGACGTGACCACTACGACCATAACAGCATCGAAGGACAGCCAGGATGACCCTTCTGTGCACCCCTGGGGTAACAGACTCCAGCTTCATGCTATGAAATCCATTTGGGTAGAAACCCTCTGAATCTTAGAGGTAGGAGGGACCTCTAGAATCTTCTGGAGTCCAACCCCTCAAGCAAGGCTTCCTTGCTGGGGCCCCTGACCTTGGCTTGCAGTGGAGGAGTGGGAGAGTAGTGGGAGCTGAGACGCCAAGGCCCTGGGGCCCCATGGAGGTCTCTGACCTTTGATTTGTCATTACATCAAAGGAGTTTTGAAAAATAGCATTAACAATTTAGATATAATAACACGCACCCATTCCAAGTATACATTTCAATCACTGTGCTTGCCAGATGTGGACACCTGCATAACCATTGTCACAATCCACATCTAGAACACCTTGAGCACACCAGATGTTCCCTTGTGTCCCTTCGCTGTCAATCCCTTACCTGCCCCAGCCCTAGCCCCAGGGAACCACTGATTGGCTTTCTAAGCCTAGAAACTCAACTTGTGTTTTCTAAAGTTCCATTAACATGGAATCTTTTGCATTTGGCTTCTTTTGCTGAGGATAATGTTTTGAGGTTCCTCCTTGTTATAGCATGGATCAGTAGTTCAATCCTTTCTTGAGTCTTATTTTATGGAAGCTTGGTGTAAATCTATAACTTCGTCTCATGTGCACAGTTCGATGATTTTTTTGCAAATGTACTAAGTTGTGCACCCACTGCCATAAATCCATTTTAGGATATTTCTACTGCCCTGGTAAGGTCCCCCTGGACCCACTCATGGCTAATCTCCACCACCTGCTCTTGATTGCAGACGACCCCTAATCTTCTTTCTGTCCCCGTAGGTTTGCCTTTTCTGGACATGTCACATACGTACATGGAGTCAAACAGCACGCGGCCTCTTGTGCCTGGCTTCTTTTCTCTCCATATTCTCTCTTCGAGGTTCGTCCAAGTCGTAGCATGTAACAATCATTTATTCCTCTTTACTGAGGCGTAGCTTTCGTTATACAAACATATGAATGTTCTTCCATCTACGAGGACAGGATTTTGACTTAATCTATTTTACTGAGGTAAAGGCACCTGCATTCCAGGAGGCATATCCTGTTTCTGGGACATCGGCGTTACACGGAGATTTCCTCGACAGGTGAAAACAATTTTGGGAGCTCTTACCGTGTGCCAAGTCAGTGGCTACACCTTGGAGCATAATGAACATTGAGTCGCACATCAGGTACGTGGGGCTGGGGAACCAGTCTTACCTGTTTGTCTGCACCTAACACACATGTCTCCCATTCTACCTTCCTAGACAGCTACCTGCTTGACTCAGGGGTTGATGTTTCCCTTGAAACCTTCATTGCCTTATGGATATCGGGGTCTGCGGAACCAGGGGAAGGGCCATTGTGAACAGCCTAGGGTCTGTTAATGGAGTGCAGCGAGGTCCTGGGACAGAGGAGAGAGAAGGGATTTCTGAATTATTCCCGAACATTCCTGGCCACACCCGGGAAGCAGCCTTGCAGATAAGTATTCCAGTTTACCCACCCACAGCCTACCCGCCTGCCCTCTCTCAGTCTGTGCAGGAAAGTACAGAACCTCAGAATCCCCGTGTAGGAGGGGAAATGGGTGATCAGCTTTTCTAGCCCTCTAGGTCACAAACAGAGACCTTGTCCCCATTTTATGGGGCCCCAGAGAGGGTGACCGCCACACCCCTCTTTTGGCACAGAGCCTAGAATTTTGTCAACTCCACCATCAGGAACTTCTGTAGACTGGAGTTTAATGACCTCATATTAAGATCCCGTAGATCTGGGATCAGAAGAAGTGAGTCAGATGGGGGTTGGGGACTCCTGGTGGCTCTTCTCAGTGCTGGCCCTTTGTCATCATCATATTTGTAAAACTTGGCCCAGGGCTCCTTTACCCAGCAGTGGAGTGGGGACATGGGCATGGTGACTCTAGGGCCACATTCTTTCCTCCAGATCTGGACCCTTGCCCTGAGTCCCAGGTGCCTGAAGCAAGCTCCAGCCACACGTTAAGAGGTGCCCCCGACTCTCCTGGCCCAGCTCTGCCAGCCACTGAAGAGAGCTTAGATGTCACCAGAAGCAAAACTGAGATATGATTCTGGGTCAGGACTAGGAGGCATTTGATGGGGGCAAAAACGTATCTGAGGCTGATCTGTAGGGCCCCCATCTTTCCTCTCCACTGCTTTACACTGTGGGTTAGTACTGTGTACTCTGGATGAATGTAGGGCTGGAAGAATCCCAGGGCGCAAAGAGAGAGAGAGAGAAAGAGAAAGAGGGACGGACTTCCCGGGGCTACACAGAATGGCAAAGCCGGATCAGGAGTCTGGATTCCTGACTCCATTCACTGCTTCTGCTCAGCTGAATTTGTCTTACTTTGTCCTGAGGCCTCTTCTGCAGTTTTTGGGGAACAGGGAGGTGGGTGAGGGAGCCCCTCCTTATCCCGAGGACATTCTGGGGTGGGAGGAAGGGAGGTAAAGGGGAGTGTGTCTGGGCCTCGCCTCTCTGGCCCAGGGTGCTTCTTGCTAGCAGAGACTTCTGGCCAGGCCCGGGCTGGGGGACGGGGCCTGGGTGCAGTTTTCTCCTGCGGTGTGGTTGGCTCTTTTGTCTTCCAGGAAGGGATCTACACAGGAAAGGAGCTGGGAGCTGGGCCTGGGCTGCCCACGTGCTGGCTGGGTGTTTCCAGGTAAACCTGGGTAAGCATGGGAGAAGGAAGTTGCATTGAGCTTAGTTTTATGGGGGATGATCATTCTATTGCCAGAAAGGCCCGAGGTGAGAGGGGTGGAAGGGAGGAGCCAGGTGGCTGGAAGCTTGCTCCACATGGTCTTGTGGGGGTGTGCGGGACAGAATCAAGACCACCGTGAGTGGGTTATGACAGACGTTTCAGTACATTTCTTCATTCAGCACAAACACGGACCAAGCACCTTCTCCCAGCGAGATTCCGGGGATCCAGAGGTTCACTCCAGAGACACGGTTCCACCTTCTCAGATCTTCACACCAGAATGTGCTTTATCACAGTCTCAGCGAAGGAGTGAGCTCCCCATCCTGGGAAGAGAGTGTGTGTGTGTGTGTGTGTGTGTGTGTGTATGTGCGCGCGTGTGCGTGTGTACTGGGGGTGGGTGGTGCAGAAATCCCCTTCATGGGAATGTTGTAAAGGGAATCCAAACCCCCTGGGGACTCTGAAGGCTCTTTTTGCCCACCTGGACCCTGCCCCTTTTCTGGCCATGATGCCCTTGGCCTTGCTTCTGGCTCCCCTGATTGGTTCTCTGTTCCCTGAGCTAGCCCTGCCAGGGTTAGAAACTCCATTCCTGAGTTTCTTCTAAAAGTCATTAGTGTCTAAATCCCTGACCCCCACCCTTTCTACTCTTTCTAGGGAGACTGAGGGTCTCTGAAGGTGTCCCCCCTCAGATGAGGGGTTAGGTTGGGGGGTGTGGAGTGCTGCGGGATGGAGGATGTGCCCTCAACCTAACTTGCTGCATTTCCCCCAGGTGGCTCTTCCTGGCTGCGTCTCCAGGACTCCTGGTGTGGTCTCTCTGGAGCCCGCGTGACTCTGGACTCCGGCCACAGTGATACAGGGAGCAGCCTTTGGTGGTTTTCTGGAACTCTGGACAATTCTCGAGAGACCTCATCTTTCCCAGCTGCTCAGACGGCGCCTCAGACAAAAGGATCAAGGGCCCTTCTGGTTGGCGCTTGGCTGAGGACAGGCCCTGGCTCTGGAGGGAGGGCTATGAGGGAGGCTGGCCGCCCCCTGCCCCTCCGTGTCCGCCTGGACCCTGCCTATCAGACCTTACCGTGTGTGCCTGGACACCACTTTTTGGCCCTGTGCCGACCTGATGGCTCTCTGCAGTCCTGCTCCTGGGCCAAGGCCCCGCGGACCCTTACCAAGGCTGGGTCTGGAAGGACCCTCCAGGCTGGGGCAGGACCACAGGGATGGGAGTCAGGGTGGAGCTGCCTAGTGGAAAGGAGGCCAGGCACAGCTTCATGGGCTCCATCGCCTGGAGTCTGTCTTGCGCCGTTTGCCTTGAGCGATTCTCATTTTTGTGGGTGCTTTTTGGATGAGGTTTTTCTCTGTTGCTCTCTGCCTGATGGTCACAGGAAGAGGGCAGTCAGGGTCTGGGCGGAGTCTGGGTCTTCCCCCAGTGTGGTTGAGTTTTGGGGGACAGATGGAGGGGCAGAAGCTGTGCCATCCTGAAAGGGGAGGGTCTGTAAGAGATGAGGAGGCCCGGGTAGGGGAGCTTGCCAGAGGGAGACAGAAACTGGGCCCTTTTCGCACCATCCAAAGGGAACAGGCTGGATCCAGCCTTGTCCCCAGGCTCGAGGGGTCAGGTGACCCCAGCCAGATCTCTGATCTCTGTCCTTATTGCACAGATCCTTGATTCTGTCCTTGGGGGACCAGGCAGGGCAGGCCCCAGGCACATGAAGCCCTCCCCTGTCACACGGCTGCACGTTCACCTTCCTGTGCACGTCTCCATTCTCCGCTCTCCACTCTCCAGCCTGTCTGGGGGGCGGGGAGCGGGGGTCTAGTGCTAGCCCAGAAGCAGTCTGTGGGTTTCCATAGGCAGGTTGAAAAGCTGGGTGTTCTTTTCCTAAGTGGAGAGGGAGCCTGAATTAGCTCGAGCTACACTAAAAGCAGACCACACCCCGGGAGGGAGGCTGAAACAGTGGAAGTGTGTTTTCTCATAGTTCTGGTAGCTGGAAGCCCAAGATCCAGGTGGGAGTGATGGTTTCTCCCAAGGCCTTTTCCGTCAGCCTGTAGAGAGCCACCTTCTCGATGTGTCCTCACTGGGCCTTTTCTCTGTGTGCACTTAGTGGGGGAAGGAGGAAGAGGAACCGATCTGGTGTGTCTTCCTGTTTTTCTAAGGAATGCCAGTCCTGTTGGAGGAGGGTCCCACTCTTAGGGCCTCTTTGAGCCTTAATTTCCTCTGTAAAGTTCCCATTGCCAAATACCGTGGCTTTGGGGGTGATGGCTGCAACCTATGGATTTGCGGGGGCGGGATCCAGTCACATAGATGCTCACTGCAAAGGTGGAAAGAAGGAGCCATTTTCCCCTCAGCAGCCCCACAGCCACGGGGAGAGGGAGGGAGAGCAGAGGTAGGGGCTATAGGGACCGAGAGTAGGCGACACTGTGCTAGGATGGTCCCAGTGCTTTAGGGATACATGGAGCTGGCTGGACCAGGGCGGTGAGGAGGAGTCCCAGGGGAAGGCTGTCCTGGGAGGAGCCTGAGCTTTGGAGCCTCAGGGTGTGTCCCCCGCTACACAATCTTGAGCAAGTCACCTCACCTCTGTGAGTCCGATGCCCATTCTGTAACAGGAGCCATCTGCTCTGCTGGAGGGGAGGGCAGTGCAGGAGGAGTCCGTAAAGGCTCATGCCTGCCCAGTGCAGGGCTCCTAGCAGGTTGCTCTGTCAACACTCCCATCCCTTTGGGGGTTTAGATTCAGGGCTTATCTATTTTCGGTGCTCCAGAACTGCCAGCTCGGCATCTTCTAAGCCAGAGGCACTTCCACTGCCTGTGTTTCTTAATATCTACTTTGAATCAGCTTGGGGAGGTAGCTGCACTTTATGGCCTCCCGAGTAGCTCCAAATGCCTCCTGGGGTACCCTCTCATCAGGAGTGAGAGCCTACCATGGGCCCTTTTTTTTCTGTGCTGGTCGCTTACAGGGGGATATAAGTGAAGCTCTAGGCATGATTGAAACCTACAGGATGGCACAGCCAAGCAATTGGAACTGGAGGACTGGAGAAGGGGGCAGAGAACAGTCCACTCAGTCATAGGTTCTGAGTGCTTGGGGGTGGGGGACAGGAGTAAGGTCCCAGAATCACCTGGACAGTCTTCCCAGCAAGGTTTTGAAGGATCAGAAAGAAGTGGCTTAGCTGACAGCTTCCAGGTCCCTGGAAGAGATTCGCAAGTAAGTCCTAGGAGATACCATTGCTTTTACAAAAAAAAAAAAAAAAGTTCAAATTCAACCAGTTTCTAAAAATGCAGACTTATCAGAGCCTTTAAAGTGCCGATGGGAATTGTGAGTACTCAAGGACAGGCAGGATTCAGTGTTCTCCTGTTTTATGGCAATAGAGCCTTTTTCTTATGGGGCATCATTTAGAACTGAGGGGGCCATCTGGTGGGGCTTCTGTGGAAAAACCACAGCCGGGATAGGAGATGACACAGCTTGACACACTCAGAGGCTTTATAGCAGTGGCTGGAAAGGCAGTAGACGAGGAGGTGCCAGGGGAGTTGGAACTTAGTTCCAGGAGTCAAGTGAGCTCTGTGCAGTTTTGGTATGGGCTGAAGAGGAAGAGAGCCGGCCAGTGGTCAGAGTAGCTGGAAGCCTGGCACTTGGTGGTGGAGGTGTCCACTGGACATGGTACCTCTGGGCTTGATGCCACTGGGGCATCAACTCTTTTGTGAAAGATGCTGGTGTGTGTGCCCGTGTGCCTGAGTGTGACAGGATCCAGCCTTCTGGGAAGGGGCTGACCAGAACCAGGCAGGGGTTTCCGGCCAGGACCAGCAGGGTCTCTTTTCCGGGGGAGGGCCCTTGACGCCCACAGCTGAGAAATTGGGAAGCAAAAACGCTCTGGGGTGGGGGCCACAGGAGAGGCTTCGTTCTGGGAGGCTGAGGAGCATGGAGGCGGACCCCCTGCCCTGGTCAGGCCCCTCTCCCTGGCTGGTGGGAACGAGAGGCCTCCGGAGCCACAGCTGAGGGGCCGGGGCCGTGATGCATGGTGTGATTAACCTACTAACCCAGGGCTCGGCCAGGCCGCTGCCTCGTGTGACGAGGTGCCTGGCCTTCTGCCAACTGACTAACCCACTAACCAGGCCCCAGCATGCCCTACTAACCCCCTGCAGCCGACCCTACTAACCTTGCAGCTCATGGGCCTTCCAAGGGGCTGGGACATGGGGGCAGACGACGCTCCAGAAGGCCCTGCCCGTGGCCTGGGATCTCTGTGCAGACCCACATTCCAGGACAGGGTGCGCGAGCAGGACTCGCCAACTCTGCCACTTCCTGCTGGGTGATTTGGAGCAAGTCACCTAACCTCTCTGAACCTGGTTTCCTCAGCAGCAGAGGGGGGGCTATGATCTTCACCTCACAGGCTGCGGTGAGGATTCTTGTGAATATAAAGTTCTTGACATGTGGCAGATCCTTAAAAAAAAAAAAATGAGTGAGGGTTGGGGGTGGGAAGCCCAGAAAACCTGATTAATCACGTCCCCTGCCTTGGCCCTGGTCCCTCTGGGTGTTCTGCACACAGAACCTTCTGCCTGGGGCCAGACACTCGCTTTGAACCCTGTCTCTCCCCCACATTCTTCCTTGTTCCAAGCTTTCTTTTCTGTAGGCAGCTCTTTTGTTCGATTACTAACTTGTCTAAGGGGGGGGGGGTCCCTCAACCGTCCCCTGCCCATCCCTTAACCAACTAATGGACCTGTGTGTGTTCTTCCTTTTCTCCTAGTGACTCCTGTGTGTGTCTGCTGAGGTGCTCCCGTCCGCTGGTGCTGTGCTCTGACTTACTAACCCAGCCCCTACTAACCTCGTTTTCTCTTCTTACTAACCCCAGCCCTGCCGAGCTCTGGGCACCCCCTCCTTTTGGCAAGCAGCGATCCTGGGGCCGATCCTGCACACCGATGCCCCACTTTGCTGCCTCAATTGGCTGTGAGTTCAGAGTCCACTGGGCCAGGTCTAAGGCAAGGGACGGCCGTGTTTACCACACCAGTGGCCCACAGGAGGTGGTTGTCATGCGGATGTAGGAGGTCGGCCTCCGAGCGTGAACATCTCTCCTTTGTGCGGAAGTCTGGTGGCCACTGGGAAGGGGCGGAACCAGGGAAACCTCTGGGATTTCCCTGGGTGGGGAGGCCTGTGGGTCTGCAGCATGGAACACTGGGCTCTTCCCAGCCAAGGGGCAGAGAGAAGGGGCCTGCGGCCTGTGTGTCCTCCTTTGGAGGGAAACAAGGGTGGAATTGACTCCATCGGAAAGTGACAAGAAGAAGCATGGTCCTACAGGAAGTCAATGGGATCGTGTGCCGCACCCGGAAGTCAGCGAAAGGGGGTGTGGCCCACACCCGAAGTCAGTAAGAGGGGTCCCTGCATAGGAAGTCAATGAAAGGGGTCTTTACCACACTGGGGATCACTGAGTGGAGCATTTAGTACAGGAAGTTGGCCAGAGGGGCATTTCTTAACCGGAAGTCAGCAGTCAGTAGGAGGGGTTTCTCACCTTATCACTAGGCATGACAAGGACAGGCCGAAAGATCAGTGAGAAGGGCCCTTCTTGCAACAGTAGTTGGCTAGAGGGGCCCTTCCCCTCCTTGAAGCCAGTAGAGAGGCGGTCCCCACACCGGAAGTAGATATGGGCCATTTTTCACACCGGAAGTCGTCGAGAAATGCTGTTCACGTCAAGAAGCTTGGGAAGGCAAGGAAGAAAACAGAACTACCCTGTGTTCAGGGGTTCGCACAGGAAGAAAGTAGGAAGCAAGACGTGAACCCCAGGGCCTCCCAGTGTCCTGCAGTCCCTCAGGCCAGCCAGAAATTAATCCCCGGCTCCCAGTCCTGTTCCCACCCATGGCCCTGCCCCAGCTTGCCTTCCCCAGAGCCCGCCAGCCGCTACACCAGGGCCACACCTGGGGGTGATTTTATGCCTCACCTCCAGTAGGCACCTCGGTCTGTCTCTGTGGGCTAATCTCTGGCTCCTTTGCACTAACTCTTGCTCTCACCCAGCTAATCCCTGCCTCGCCCTGGCTGCCCCTCCGGGGGCTGCCCACTAACAGCCAACCCTACCCATCTGGGGGGCGCCAGGCTCCTGGCCTGGCTCTGACCGGCTCTTAATTAACTTCTCCTTCACCTTGACTAACTCCTGCCCTCCTGGTCTGTTCCTTTCAGCGATAACTAACGGCTTGTGGATTTCTTTCTGACTAACAACAGGTCTAACACTACTTGTTACTATTACTGTTAACAGCTTGGATGTCGGCATGGCTGGGATGGTGCTAACGCAGGTTTGGAACATGACTAACCCTGGCAGAGGTGTTGTTTCGTAGAGTTGGACTTGGCTTCTGCTCTGGTCAGAGCTATCTGTAGTCAGTAAAGATCGGGGGATTCCAAAGGAGGTGCTAGGGCTGGGGTGTGGCCCAGGCATGGCAAAATGGTACCCATTGAGGGTGGGACCAGAAAGCATGGTCAGCCGTGAAGGGTTATAGCGGCTGGAATCCCATCAACCTCTAACAGTCTGCATTTGGGTTTTTTTAAAATAATATAGCTGCTGTAGGCCAAATGGGTGGATGCAACTCTTGTGGGCTTCAACACGACAGAGGACGTGCCATTATGCATGGAATCATTGGTCACCAGGCCAAGACCTAGACTCCTTGATTTGGGGACTTGAGAGTTTTGGAAGTTCCAAGAATGAAGCTTAGGATCTGAATATTCAGAAGAGTTTAGATTCCATCGTCCATTCACACCTTAGTATAAATTAGCTCAACTTCCTCTTTAGTCTTCTCTGCAGTGTAGCTGCACTGAGATGTGAGTTTGGCTGCAAGGGAGTTTGGTTTGCTTCAGGGTGGGGGGAGGATCCTTTGGCAGCAGAGGAGGAGAGCCACGGGGTCAGGGGATCTTGGGCAGGGGGTGAAAGATAACATCAGGCTGAGATGGGGATGGGAAGAGGGGCCATTTTGCTGGCCCAGTCTGGTAGTTTGGTTCTGTGGGAAAGGGTAGTTCACGGCAGGGCTTGGAGGACTGGATCTGTTCAGGGCCAGGGTCGGAGGCTGGCCTGGAGACTTAGAGGCAGGTTGCTTGGGTCATTGAGCGCTTTGACAGCCATGGGCTTGGAACAAATCTAATGCACCTGGAAGTGGGGCCTTAAGGGAGGCCTGAACTGCAAAGGGAACAAGAGAGGAGAATGCATTAGGAAGAGCTTGTGGAGGCAGCCTGGGTCATCACAGGGACAGACAGGATGGATGGGGTGGAAGTGGGGGAAGCACCTCTCTGATGCCCTCTAGTGGCCTCCCTGCCCATTTCTCTGGAAGCAGGAAGCTTGGGCCCGTGGCTTTCCTGGAAATTTTCTTTATTCACCTGCAAAGATCTTGATGTTGCTGAGGACCTAAGGTGAGCCCAGCACTGAGTGCTGGAATCCACCTACAGGCCCTTCCATCTGGTGCTTGTATAGCTCAGTGGGGGAGTTAGAGAACTTAACATGTAATGCAGTGAGATGGATGCTGTGTAGGGCTGGGCAGGGCTGTGGAAGCACCCAGAAGGCGGACAAGGTTGCTGTGCACCTAGTTCATGTCAGGCGTGGTGCTTGGTGTTGTGAACAAGTGCTGATTAAGTCCTCTGCTCTCCAGGACAGTTCATGCTGGTGCATCGGGTGGGCGCGGGGTAGAATGGAGTGTAGGCAGTCAGGGCAGGCTTTCTGAATGGGAGACATCTAAGCTGAGCCCTGGTTAGGTGCAGTGGGGCTGAGTTCCAGGTAGTGGGAATGGAAGACAAAGTTCTGGGCATTGGAGAGGGTCGAAGAGATTCAGGAAGGTTCATGGGGAATGTAGCAGGAGACAGATGGGACATAGACAAGCACCAGGCCCTGTTGCCTGGGAGTTTTGGATTTGTGTTAAGGGCAACGGGGAGCTATGGATGTGACCTGAGGAGGGGTGAGTTGGATCTTCAGGCTAACAATTTGGCTATTTCAGCCCAGGTGGAATTCTGAGGCGCTTACAATGTGTTCTGGTCAATTTTAGATAAGTGATAAGAACCTGAGCTAAGGGACCCTTAGATCTGTCGTGAGATAAATAGAATCCTGAACCCGTTGGTCCAGCTGCAGTTAGTGCTGCAGTGACCAGAAAGCCAGGAAGGGGCTTGGCTGGGGTGACAGGGACAACTGAGAGGACGAGCAGCCCTGAAAGGGGGTCACCCCAGCCCTGGGGGTATGCGGCTCCCGGAGAAGTTCTGAGGAGATGGTCCTCATGGACTGCAAGTCTCCAGGAGAACCTCACCTGCCCTGTGTGTCTGCCAGAGGGACACGCATGTGTAGAGTAAGCTTCCAAGAGGCAGAGCCTGGTCCCAGGGAAGGAGACATGTATCATGAGGGGGAACAACTCTTCTGGAGGTGGAAGGAGAGGGACTAGGCCCCCTTTGAGACAGATGGTGGTGACGGTGAGAGTCCAGGATTCTGTGTGTGAGTGTTCATGTGAGTGTGTGTCCATGTGTGCACGCATGTGTGTTCTTGACTTAATACCTAAGGAAGCTGATCCCAAGTAGGCACAGTCTGTTTACCCCTCCCTGACCCAAGCCTTTGATGTTCACGCTGGGTTCAAGTCCACTGAACATCAAGCTCGTAAGGAAGAGGACTGTATGAGCTGGGGAGTTGGTGGCATACTGTTTTCAGGAGATGTCTGGGGTGGGGGACTGGTCCCATCCCAACAAAGCATCCTGAAGTTCCTTCTTGAGAGTCTGTCCAGGGACCCACTGTTTTACTTTAACCAGAGGAGACACTTTCTGTGTGGGGATAGATACTCTGCTACAAATTAAAGACCAGATTCTTATATGGATCCAGCAGTGGAGTGTGAACTTGGCTGTTTTTACTGATGAATGTAGCTTTCGTGTAAATACCATTTTGATATTAAAATCTGACTTCACACCTGAAGGATGGCTGTTGCTTAAGAGGTAGGAGGGATGCCTACGTAGTTCAGGGGAGGGAGGGGAGCCAGGAACATTTTCGAGGAGACAAAGTGAGTTCTTAGCCTTTTCTTGAGATTCTGACCTCTGAAGTCAACATGATGGGGCCATTCCTCTTTATTTTCCATTGTGGGAAAATACACACAAGATAAAATTTATCATCATAACCATTTTGAGTATTACAATTCAGTGACATTAAATACTTTCACAACGTTGTACAAACCATCACCACTAATGTTATTTTAAATAATAGCCTTAATTTTTGCCTTGGACAATGCTTCAGAGAAAATTTGGATTCTTGTTACCTGGGAGCTTATGGTTCATTGGGTTCATTGGGAAGGCAAATAATTCCTTGGAGACAGAGGAAAAGGAGAAAGAGTTCAGGGTATGGGTAAAGGACTGGCAAATTCATGGCACAAATGTCAATGACCTCCATTGCAGCTACTGTGGCAGACATTGCTAGTCAATCACCTATCTCTCTTTGGGAACCTGGACGCATCTTCAGGATCTGTCTCAAAACAGTCTTCTAGGCAGCTGGGACCATTCTTTCAGGGTAGCTTTAAAAACTTGGAGTCAGTCCTAGGATTGAGATTCCTGACGAATCCCGTTGTGAGACCTTGGGCATGACTCACCTTTTTTGAAGAATGGGGACAGCACTCTCACCTGAGAAGACGTTCCAAGGGAGTGTTCTCGCAGAGTTGAGATGGACCCTAATCCCTCACAATTGTTGCCCTGAACTCTCATTCTAAGTTAGCACCCAGGGGCGCCTGGGTGGCTCAGTGGGTTAAGCCTCTGCCTTTGGCTCAGGTCATGATCTCAGGGTCCTGGGATCGAGCCCCTCATCAGGCTCTCTGCTCAGTGGGGAGCCTGCTCCCCACCCCCCTGCCTGCCTCCCTGCCTACTTGTGATTTCTGTTTGCCAAATAAATAAATACCCCAAGTTAGCCCCTGATGGTGGGACAGACCCCAAGAGAGCCATCACAGAAGAGGTCAGGGGATGTGAGGTGAAAGAGGGCAATAGGGGGAGGTTTCCTGGAAGAGGTGACACACAAGGGAAACCTTGAAAGATGGGAAAAATCAATCAGTTGGGATAAAATAGCCCTGGCAATGCAGAATATTCCAGAATGGCTCCTTCAAGATTCATCAGACTAGTTCTGGCAGAGATGGGGGTATGGGCGTTGGGCAAGGTAGAGTGGGCACTCCAAAAGAGGTTACGGCCTGAGCCACAAGGTGGAGGTGGAGGCAGAAATAGGGGACAGTGGCCAGGACAGCACTCTGGAACTGAACCTGCACACACACACATACACAGACCACCTCCCAGCCCCACGTATAATTCTCAACTCCTCCTGCCCCTTCTATGATCCAGAAGGACACTGGCCCTGTGCCTACAGTCCTGGCTTCCAGTTTTAATTCCATGGCTGTCCCGTCTGGGTGATCTTCAGGAGTTGCTCTCTTTCCCTGGACTTCAGTGTCTTCTATAAAAGGAACGAGTCCACCGAGGGGACCTGAAAGGCTCTCCTGTCCTTAAAGGATTAACTGGAAGAAAACTTACTCCTAGACTTCCTAGAGGCTTCCAGACACTCGCTGGTGTCTTTCCAACGCCTCTTTCCTTTCTCCTTCCCCCTACTCTTCACCCAGCATTCACTGAGTCCTTCCTATCCACTGGGCACTTTCCTAGACTCCGGGAAGCCAGGCCGCCAGCTTTCTGTCCCTCTATCCCACCTTCCTCATTCTCCCAAGGATTTCTGCTCTGGCTGTTCTCTTTGCCTGGGATATATGTCCCTCTGCTTTTCATATTGTTAACGTCTCGTGGCTCTTGGGTCTCAGGTCTCAGCAGAATGTCACCTCCTTAGAGATGTCTCTCCCCTGACTCCTCCATCTATAGTAACTCTATCAGTTCTCAAACATTCTGGTTTTGGGACCCTTTTATACTCTTACCATATAGGAAATGGTTGTTCCCCAGCTGGGATGGGCACTGACTATTTGAAAAGCTCAACTAGCTCCCTGTTTCATTCATTCCGAAAAATGTTCTTGACACCTGACTCAGTGCTAAGCATGATGCTGGGTACTCAGGGTATAACCACGACGCAGGCAGGCATCATCCCTATGGTGATATCCTGGACGTGAGCCCATAGATATGAAATCACAAACTGTGCCCAGGTCTACGGGGACAGGGAACACCTCACAGGAGGAACAGGAGAGAAGAACTGGTGTAATGAAAGTCTACCATGTTAGAAACAAAAAGGGAGGTGTTTTAAAAAGAATTGTTTAGGGGCACCTGGCTGACTTAATCAGTTGAGTGTGCAACTCTTGATCTTGGGGTTACAAGTTTGAGCCCCAAGTTGGATGTAGAGATCACTTAAACATAAAAATCTTAAAAAAAAAAAAAGTCTTGTTTATCCATTCACTGAAAAAAATAACAGTAAGCTCATGGCTTGCTAATGTAAATAATGCATTCTTTTTTAAAACTAGGCTCCATGCCCAATGTCAACCAGCGTGGCAGGGCTTGAACTTACCACCCTGAGATCAAGACCTGAGCTGAGATCAAGAGTCAGTTGCTTAACGGACTGAGCCACCCTTATGTGTTAGGTACCCCTAAATGTGTTAGGTGCCCCTAACACATTTCTTATAAGAATAAATTTTTTTTCAAAACAAAATAAATTCAGTGAGAAACATTATTTTTTAAAAATTTTAAAAAAGAATTTGTTTATTTATTTGATACAGAAAGAGAGAGTGAGAGAGGGAACACAAGCAGGGGGAGTGGGAGAGGAAGAAGCAGGCTTCCTGCTGAGCAGGGAGCCCGATGAGGGCTCAATCCCAGGACTCTGGGATCATGACTTGAGCTGAAGGCAGATGCTTAACGTCTGAGCCACCCAGGTGCCCCTAACACATTCCTTATAAAAATAACTATTTTCAAAACAAAATAAATTCAGTGAGAAACTATTTTACTTTTGGGGGGTTGGGGGTAAATCTCTATTGGATTTTGTTATCTGCTTCTGCATGCACTCTGTTGTAATGTCACATGTCATGTAGCCTCTGGAAAACTCCATCATACACTCATGACAGAAGGAGACGAAAAAGAAATTAATGTCTCACTGGGTCCCCAGATCTCCTGACCATAGCTTGGGAATCACAAGACCTGTTTAATTCTTGCTTTTCTTTCTTAAAATGCATGCCCATCTGAAATGACCTTGCTTATTTGTCTGATTCCTTGTTTACTGTCTATCTCTGGTCTTGTTTTTCTGCCTGTTTTTGGAAGGCTGCTGGGGGTGTGGAGGGAGGGAGGATCTCAGATGGAGCCCTTTGCAGGTGCTCCAAACGGCCCACCCAGAGCTGCAGTTCTTCAGTATGACCAGCAGATGATGGTGTTGCACCAAGACCAAACCTAGTTATTCTCAGTGCATTGGGGATGATTTGTTGCGGGGTGGGGGGAGCCGGTGTTTACTCTTTGAATCCCAGAATTTCAGGTAGGGGAAGAGAAAAGACTGGAGAGAATACAGCTGAGGGCAGCAGTTTGGAAAAAACTCTGCTAATTTCTGTTCTGTTGAGGGCCTCTGTTCTTAACAGAAGCCAAGCCAGATTGACTCTCCCTCTTCAAACCTGTTTTCTTCTCTGAAAAACAGGCAAACTCTGACTCTGGCTTCATTTCCCCATGTTTCTTTTGACAAAGGTCACTTTATTGTGATCGCGCTGGTAGCTCAGTGTCTTCTAACGCTCTCCTCCTGAGGTCTAGAATATTCCAAGGGCTAGTGGCGGGCTCTACCTATAAGAAGACTATGGTTCCACATTCTACCTCTAAAACCCTTGCTTAGCCCACCTGGGTTGACGAGATGGTGGGGACTATTTTCTGAGTGCTTCCTGTAGGCAGAGTCTGTGCTAAATGGTTCATCCTTGTTGATCACGGAATGCTCACGACATTTGAGAGGTTGGTTTCACTATCCCCGTTTTTGTAGGAGGACACTGGAGCTCAGAGAGGTGAAGAGAGAGACATGCTCAGAGACACAGAGCTGGAGGAGGGGGTAGCCTGTGGCAAGTGTAACCAAACTGCTGACTCCATCCTCTCAATGAGGTAGGCCCATCCATCCCTCTACACCGGTTTCTCTCTCTCATTACTCCTTCTTGTGAGGTGTTCAGTCCTCGGACAGCTGAGGACAGCTCGTGATTTCATATCTACGGGCTCACTTATGGCTTCTTCTGGTCTGTGAGCTCCGCAGGGGTGGGGAGGATGCCTGCCTGCTTCGTGGCTGTACCCCAGGCACCTAGCTTCGTGCTTGGCCCCGAGTCGGGGGTCAAAGCTCAACCCAGAGGCAGCTGAGCCCTGCGAGTGGGCGGCTGACTCAGGAGCAGCCAGATCCACCCTTCACTGGCCATGTGACTTAGGGCTTTCCCCCTGGGCCTCAGTTTCTTCATCTGTAAAATGGAGATAACTCCGTCTCCCTCTCAGAGAGGTTGTCATGATTCAGTAAGAGGGTGGATACAAAAATGTCAGCATGGGATGGGCATGGAAGACAGAGCTGCCTGAGGATCAAGTGGGGCAACCGTTGGACCAAGTTACCGAGAAAGCTGGCAGGCAGCCCAGCAGGGTCTCGGACCTTCCTGTGTCCCCAGCTCCCAAGCGGGTGCATGTGGGCACCCCAGGAGCTCAGGCAGGGCAGCCAGCTCCCTGTGGGCATTTCTTACCAGGCCCATGGCAGCTCAACAGATTCTCCAAGCAAAGTGCCCCCAACAAGGCCAAAGTCACATGGCGGGAGGGGGTGCCAGAGCCCCCTCTGGGGAGCTGGTGTGGTTCAGCTGAAACACAATTGGCTTCCCAGTCCCAGCACCAGGGTCTTCTCCTGTGGGAAGGAAGCCTCCTCCCAGAGAAAAGCTGTGGAATGTGAGGAATGTGCTGGAACCTCTAGCAGGGCCCAGGATGGAGGAGGCCTTGGAAGCCTAGGGCGGTAGGGGCATTTTCCCAGCCATCTCAGGGCCACTGGGGAGCTCATACCAGACATCACCTTTTGGCACTGGGGTCAGGCCTCAGCCTCCTCAAAGCTTTCCCAGGTTCTCAGGCTGGGAGTGCTGGAGCCCCTCCTGGGGTCGGCGTGGCCTCTAACATCAGCCCATCAGCAGCACCAGCACCCTGGGGTCTGGGCTGGGCCCTGTTCAGGGCATGGTGTGGAGGGAAAAACCCGGCTGAGCTCGGCTCTGGGTCACCTGGAGGTGGGAAGGATCCAGTTTCAAATCCTGACTCAAATGCCGTGTCACCTTGGACAAGTCAGTTCCCCTGTCCAAGCCTCTGTGTCCTCGTTTGTAAAACAGCGGGACCTCCTTCTTGGGAGATTGGCGAGGGAACTCCGTGCACATGACATTCCTGGTGCAGAATAAGTGTACAGGAGGTATTAGTGATTACTGTCGCTGTCTTAGGGTGTGTATTACAGAAACGGCTGCCACTGGATCTCCCACGCTCACTGTTGGGAGCCAGCCACTCTGCTAGCCAGAGCCTGGGGACAGTCCGGGGCCATCCATAGCCCCGGGCACCCGGAGCCCATCAAGCTACCATTTGGAGGTGGATCCTTTAGCTCTGGCTGGGCTGTCCCAAATGAGGCTGCACAGAGCAGAGACAAACTGTCCCTGCCAAGTCCGGCCCAAATTGCAGGTTCAGGAACAAAATGGTCCTGGTTTCAAGCCACTAGGTCTTGGAGAGTTTCCTTAGGCAGTAATAGGCAACCAATACAGTTCCTTTATGAAAGCTCTCTGCTTCTCTTCTTTGCTCAGCTGAACTCAGGGGGTCCCTCCACCCCCATCCCCCGCCCCCCAAGCCTGGTCCCTGGCCAGCAGCTCCTGTCTCAGTGATGCTGTGTGATTGCCCACTGGAAAAATCTGGGAGGCATCCTTCCCTCTTCCCTCACCTTCTGCTGTGAGCTTGGCCCAACTTCTGTCATTGACCCCGTAAATATCTGTTGATTCTGCCCACTTGTCTCCCTTTGTCTGTCTGCCAAGACACCTTTACTTCTGTCTGGGATGGTGAGGACAGTCTCCTTGCGGGCCTCCCAGTTCCTCCTGCAGAACGGGAATCTGCATATGTAAATGATGCATGGAGCAGGAAAAACATAGGCGTGAGATTGCCTATACGTGTGCTGGGTCTCTGCGGGTCACCTTCATCGCTCTCTTCCTGGCCTGTCCTCTTTGCTTCCCAAAGCCCAGGGGAGGAAGAGAACCCCTGGCTACCACATCCCATCTGGGCTGAACATCCCACTAGCAGGGCAGGGGATAGACATTAAACACAGAGATGAGCATGTTAGCATGTTAGTGCATTGCTATGACAGAAGTCAAGGAAGGCAGTTGGCCAGCGGCCTGGGTGTAGACAAGGTCAGGGCGTGGGATTTGAGCTTCTGGGAAAGAGTCAGCTACATGATATTAAGGGGAAGGGAGTATCAGGCAGGAGGACCAGCAAGGGCAAAATCCCTGAGGTGGGAAGGAGCTGGTATATTGGGGGGACAGAGACAAGGCAGGGACCCGAGAGGCTGGGGAGACATTAGGATGGAGGGGCAAGATGGAGAGTCCAGCAGAAGGCTGTGGCAGGGGTGTCCAGGCGAGAATCCGCA
Organism: Mustela lutreola; assembly: GCF_030435805.1. Classification (NCBI taxonomy): domain Eukaryota; kingdom Metazoa; phylum Chordata; class Mammalia; order Carnivora; family Mustelidae; genus Mustela; species Mustela lutreola. The sequence goes on along the minus strand of NC_081300.1, from coordinate 72,662,938 downwards.
TGGGCATAGCTGGATGGAGACCCCTCTTTCCTCTGCTCTGGCTGCCTATGCCCGTGACTTTTAGTGGTCTCTGACCAGATTCCTTGAAAAGGCGCTCCCTCCCCATCTCTGAGGCAAGGATCTCTCCTAATAGACTCCCTTTCTTCTGGAAACCCAGCTTAGCTGCCCAGGCGAGAACTTCCCAGCACGGTCTAAAAAGCTGTGATTGAGCCATTTGTCACTGTCACACCCTTTGATCCTGGCCACGTCCCTGCCCTTACCACATCCTGTCTGTCCTCTTTGGAGGGACTGCTTCCCTGACAAGGTGGCTGAAAAAAACACAGCCCGTGTACACAGGACTTGTATTCTTGTCTGGAATGACGGGCTGTCTGACCTCTGGAAGGTCACTTCACCCCACTGAGCCTCAGTTTCCCCTCCATGCCAGCATCACAGTGTTGGCAGATTGGTTCAACAAGAGGGTGGTCGGTAGAGGGTCCGTGCTTTGTGAGATGCCGTTTAGAGTCGGGGAAGCAATTCATGTGATATATGCATTGGTTTTCCCAACTGGGTTGTTAGTCTCTTGAAGGGCAAAGACAATGCCCAGTGTCTCCTTGCGGGGGGGGGGCATGTTGTATATACCACTGGTGCCCATTACAAGGGACCCTTTAGAGACAAAGTGTTCTTCAGGCTCACCTGGGAAACCCCTACTCCATGCCAGCACCACCTGCCCCGAGATGACATCCAGCAGACCTGGCTTTCCGTGGGTCTTACTGGTCCTGGGAGCAGCTCTCAGCCAAGCCAGTCAGGGCTCTGGCTTTTGTTTCCTTGTGTGGATCTTTCTATCCAGTCAGGCTAGTGTGTCTCCAAAGGAGGTCCCCAGACTTCATCTGAATTCCCGAGGACAGTGTGGTCTTTACAAATGCAGACCCCTCTGACTCAGAATCTCAGAGGGCAGACCCAAGAGTCTGACTTTTTCACCAGCTGCCAGCCAAGTGATTGTTCTGTTCACAGATGTTCTGAACCACTCACTGCATCACAGGTTGAGCTGCTGGGCAGGGGGAGCTGTATCTCATAGACCCCCCAAAGCCCCAGGTTCCCCACAGCCAACTCCTGCCCAGGAACTGTGTTTTGAGTGAAGGAATGATGTGTTAGCAGGGATGTATGTGTTTGAGTGTGTGTGTGTGGGGGGGGGGTGTGACTATTCCTCCCCTGCCTTACCAATAGTCCCCAAGATGGGCACGAAATCTCACCACATTTTCTGCCACGGGGAAACTTCACCACTAAGAATTCCCCCTACCCCGGCTGTATAATCTGTTCATTAATACACAGTATTGTAAAAGTGATCTATAATTAGATGCTAACCGAGTTTGCGGGAAAATTGGGTGGGCGAGGTCAGCAAGGTAAACCGGGAGCCAGCTGATTGTTATGATCAATCAATAACCTATTTATTCCCCAACATTTCTATTAACCTCTGCCAGCCAATCACAGTTTCAATTTGAAAGGCTGGGGTCCGCTTTGCTGACTGGACAAGTCTGATTGAAAGCAGGCCCCTGACACGACCCCAAGGGCGAAATCCAATTAAAATCATTTTCACTTGTAGATTAATATTTTTAGCATGTTCTACATCCTGGGATTCATCATTCCTGGCAATAACTAATGTCTTGTGACACGAGCAGGTGGATTGGCACTGCCATAAATAATAATTGTGATTAATTAGCTCATCACATCCTAGAGTGGCTTTGGGGTGGCGATCAGAGCAGCTTCTGGGAACTTCTCCCATCAAACACTGGTCGTGGGGACCCCTCTGAGTCAAGACACTGGAATGGCCTTTTCTAGGTGGGAATGGAATTTATCTGTCTCTGGCTCTGACTCCCTCTTAAACTGGGAACTTCTGCTCAGGTGTGTTATCCATCTGAGCAAGGCACTTAACTGTCTGGCATATCTGGCTTCCCTTCTTTGGAGACTGGGTCTTAATCTGCCCCTCCACATTTTTATAGCAGGACCCGCCACATTTCTGCAGCACGGCCTCACTTTTGGACGTTGTTGATTGAATTAGGGGTTGGGATTAACCTACGAAGCTCAGCCAATGGAAACTTCATAGCTCCGCCCCTGGATGCTGTTGATTGGACCAAGGGTCGGGTCCCCCCTCCCAAACTGGCCAATGAAAGCCATTTATTTTGGTGGGGGGAGGATTTTGGAATTACTTTGAAGGAAAGAGGTCCTACTAGCCCAACCCAGCAGGGTATCTGTTGACTGCCATTTTCTGTCCTGTTTACTGGGAAGTAGTTGCAAATAAACGCCATGCTGAGAGAGGGGAGAAGGGATGAGGGCAGAAGAAGGGATATGCCAGGTTTCCTACGACATCCCGGTTCCTATTGTCAACTCTTCCTGAGACCCGGCTGCATTCCATCTCGGTTCTCTCAGATCCCCGTTTACGTAATAACTATTCTTTCTCCCTACCTTCCTTGCTTGAGTTGACTTGAGTGAGTCTTACCTTCGACTGAAAGCGTCCCAACAAATTCAGAGCCCAAGGAGTGCCCAGTGGCATCCTGCAGGCTGATTCCAAAACCATCCTTTCCCTCCAGACTCCTCCGTGCAAAACTCCGTGGTGGAAGAAGGGAGCATGGAGGAAGAAACAACTCACATTTATTGAAGATCGAAGTGCTACGAGCTTTTGAACCTCATCTGCTTAATCTTTCCTATCCTGGGAGCTAGATTTTATTCTGTTATGTTTGTTTGCAGGCGAGAAATCTGGAGTTCGGAAGTGTTGAATAACTTGTAGTAATAGTGATTTAGCCAAAGGGAACCTCTGCAGAAAGTCAACCAACAGATTGGAGGTCAGCCCCTTGAAATTCTGCAGAGCCCGATATCAAGATGCTAATGGGTGGTGTTCTGGTGAGTTCTGGGATGCAGGCTGCCAGCTTCTCTTCATAGGTCCACATGGTGGAAAAGGCTATCTAACTCTCTAGCTTCTTTTTTATAAAGGTGCTGATTCCATTCACAAGGTCTCCTTCTTCATGATCTAATTATACCCCAAAGTCCCCATCTCCAAATATAGTCACAGTGAGATTAGATTTCAATATAGGAACTTTGGGCAGAGGGACAAACATTCAGACCATGACAGTCCCAAATTTCAGTGTCCAAGTCATTTTAGTTGAGTATCAAAAACCAGTCTGGAGGCTTTGTACCACTGTAGTTTCCTGAGCTTCCTTTCTGGGGATTCAGATTCCATAGGTCATTGGTCTGTGGTACATTTTGCTTTTGAGATGTTTCCCAGAGCATTTGGACACTCAGCGGGATTTGGAGAGTCACACGCACATTGCCACATTAAAGGCACTGAGAAGTCCTGCAAACAAGACACGAATTTTTTTTAAACGCAGCTTACCAAAGTAAACCGAGCACAGATACCTTTCTGTCTTTTTTTTTTTTTTTTTTTTTTTTTTTTTTACAACACCTGTTTTTTATAAGGTCCAATACTTAGAGACAGTCTACCAACATTTTCCACTTAATAATTCAATGCTTATATTATATATCCAGTGATTCTTTCACGCCTGTCCTACCACTTTCCTGAATCCACTGGGAGAGCAGGGTAAGGGTCAGTCTTAATTGCAATGTCACCCAAACAGAGCCTGATTAATTGAATGTGTTTCGAAATTGTTTTTGAACAAGGGACAGGACCACCCATCCACTGACAGCAAAGTTGATACTGGGAGAGAAGAAATCTAAAACTTAGAGATGTTGATTTTCCCTTAGACTTTCCAGATTTGAATCTCCTGGTTATCATCCCATACCTAGTAATGGCTGGGAAGCTCATAGAACCACCTGTGGTTTAGAGTTGTGGACACTGGATGCTGTCAGTCCACCTCCTTCACTGAACTGTTTTTCTGCAGCCCTGGGATTTGTTCTTAACAAACTTGGTTTCCAGGTACAAGCCCTTCTGAGAGATTTGGTTAAGAGGAGGTTCTCATCTCTCCACTTCTGCTTTCAGCCACCAGGGGATTGAAGAGAGCAGTGATAAGGTTATTTAAATGGACTTATCTGCAGAGGAGGGAGCCCTTGTGTTGGAAATTGGGTTAAATTCAGCATGCATAAACCATTCACAATGACTCTTTACACCCCAGGAGCACTAAGATCCCACTAATCTTCAGTCAAAACAATTAGAGCATGAAGGGTGGTATATTTATCCCAAAGGCGCTTGGGCATCTGGAAGTTAGGAAAAGATTGGACCACCCACATTCATTCAGAGCTTTGACTTTGAGTGGTGCAGTGACAGAACAGGAGCCCCTTGACTCAGAAGATTCTGCTGGGTGTGGTGGAAAGATGGCGTGGGTCAAGTTGGCTCAGTCTATCCATCTCTCCTTCCACAAAATGAACATCTAGCATGTGCAAAGCACTTGAAATTCACCACCTCATTACATCCTTGCAAGAGCTTTGTTACCATTGTCTGCTACAACAGCAAAGGAAACTGAGGCACAAGAGAGTTAAATACTGTACCTTTTAGGGCCCCACAAGAAAGGGGTGGCACATTCAAATTAGTCTAGTTTGAGAGAAGCTTAATCGAGGCACTGTTTACAGAGGAGAGTCAGTGGATCTGTTTTCTATTGCTGGGTAACAAATGGCCATGACCCAGGGGCTTTACATAGCTCCCCTCTATTAGCTCACAGTTCTATAGGTCTGTAGTCCAGGCACGGTGTAGTCCGGTTTTCCACTAAGGATCTCACAAGGTTGAAATCAACATCTTGCCAAGCTGTGATCTCATCTTGGGCTTAGGCTTCTCTTTCAAGTTCATTCAGGTTGTTGGCAGAACTCAGTTCCTTGTGGCCGTGAGATTAAAGTCCCTGTTTTTCAAGCTGGTTATTCTCCAGGGGGTACATTTAGTAGCTAGTGAACACCCTCAGGTCCTTGACACATATCCTTCTCCATAGGCAGCTCACTGCATAGATGTTTGCTCTTTTGAGGCCAGTGGGAGACATTCCCTCACACTTCAATCTCTTTACTGTCTCGCAAGGATCACCTGCTTAGGTTAGGCCCACCCAGGGTATTATTGTTCCTTATAATGAACTCAAAGTCAGCTGTGAGTAGCTGAATCAGAGAGCAGCATCTCATCCTGGTCACAAGCTCAGCCCACACTCAAAGAGAGGGGATTTCATAGGGTATGTTTACCTGGAGACAAAGATCTTGGGGGCCTTCTTAGTATTCTGCCCCCAAGGACAGGAAGCCAGAAACCTCCAAGCATATTGCAGCTCCTGGAGACTAGAATCACCATTGACTTGATTACCATTCCTGGTCATGAGGAAAGGGGGTGGTAACTGGATCTGGGAGACAGTGAGGACCATGTGGAATGGACATCTAGCATAAGCTGGGACTTTTGATTGAGGGACACAGCTAGTTTATGGCAAATGTAGTAAGGAGGGAACTAGGGACCAGATACCCTATACCCTGCTATTGCTCACCATTGGCCAATCTCACCCAGAAGCTGAAGGGCAAGGGAATCAACTCTTCATGCAGTTGATAGATGTTGAAGAGGGCATTGGGAGGGACACACAGAAAATATTCACCACAAGTGACATCTTGTGATCACATATCTAGTGATTAACAGAGTTGAGATTCAAAGTGTTGGCTGGGCTGCTGTCTCATCTGAGGCTCAGCTGTGGAAGGGTCTACTACCAAGCTCACATGCTGTTGGCAGAATTCAGTGTGGACTGTAGGACTAAGGGTCTCGGGTTTTTTTGTTGTTGTCATTGTTGTTTTACACCGGCTGTCATTTGGAAGCTGCCCTGAGTACCTTAGCTGGTTGTTGAGCGAGGACTGCTTTCAGTTTTTTGTCACACAGGCCTCCCCAACATGACTTCTGACTTCATCAAAGCCAACAAGATGGGCCCCCTAGCAAGATGGGCATTCCAGTGTCACACAATGTAACTGTCACCCTCAATGTGTTCTGTTGGCTAGGAGTGAGTCACATGTCCTGTCCACAGGCAAGGGGAGATCATTACACAAGGGAGTGAGTATTGGGAGGTAGGGATAATTGGGAGGCTGCCTTTGTGTCTGTCTGCCGCTGCCGATGTGAAGTAGATAGAGCCATCAGAGTGGAGATCTGCGTTACCAGGTAGAGGGACACAGCAAGTGCAAAGGCCCTGAGCTAGGAGCCTGCTAGGAGTGTTTTATAGAACAGCAAGGAGCCAAGAGCAGGATGTGAGAGCAGGGGTTGAAGAGGTGGTGGGGATGGGAAAAGTCCTGTGGACTTTGTGGGTCAGAACTTATCATTGGATTTTATTCTGGGAGTGATAAGGAGCCACTTGAGGGTTTTGGGTAGTGTTATGCCAAGGTCCAATTTATTTATTGGTTTATTTCCCCAGATTAAAAAAAATGATGGTAGAAATACACATTACATTAAATTTTCATTGTAACTGGTTTAAAGGGTGTTTAGCTCATATTTGCAGTGTTTGTGACGACCACCACCACTGTTTAGTTTCAGGAAATTTTCATCATTCTGAAAGGAAACCTGGTACCCATTGGGAGTTGGTCCCCTTTCCCTCCTTCCTCCAGCCCACAGGCAGCTCACTCATCAGGTTTCTGTCTTCATAAATTTGCCTATCTGGGTGTTTCATATAAATGGAATCATGCAGCATGTGTCTGGCTTCTTTTTTCCATAGTAATGTTTTGTTGTTCATCCATCATGAAGCATACATCCATAGTCCATTCCTTTTCATGGCCAAGTAATATTCCAATATATAGGCATACTGCATTTTCTATATCCATTCAGCCATGGATAGATATTTGGATTGTTTCCATCTTTTGGCCATTGCAAATAATGCTGTTATGAACATTGGTTTACAAATAACTCTTTGAACACCTATTTTTGTTGTTGTTGTTGTTCTTTTGGGTGTATATGTACACACAGAAGATGAATTGCTCGGTCCCATGGTAACTCTAGGTTGACCTTGAGGAGTATCAGAATGCTTTCCACAGTGTCTTCACCATTTCACATTCCCAGCAGCAACATGCAAGGACTCCAATCTCTCACATCTTTGCCAAGACTTTTTATTTTATATGTGTTTTTGATCCTGGCTGCCATATGGGTGTGAGGTGGTCACTCATTGGGGTTTTGAGTTGCATTTCCCTGATGGCTAATGATGCTGAACATCTTCTCAAGTGCTCTTGGACATTTGCATAACATTTTTGAGAGAAATATCTATTCAGGTTCTGTGCCTATTTAAAAAAATTGGGTTATTTGTCTTTTTGTTGTTGAGTTGTAAGACTTCTTCATATCAATTTATTTTTATTGGGATATTAGTGCCACTCCCAGGAGGGCTCTGCCTGCAACCCCAGGCATCAGGAGCATCCTCTGCTTAGCAGGAAAGGGGATGGGAATACCTCTTCTCTTGAGTATCCTCCTGGCTGCCTTGTCTCCATCAGCTTTGCACCAGAGAGTAGAGCCAATAATCTTTTCTTCTACTGGCCCCAGCCCCCTTGAAAATGACTCTGTAAGCTCCCTGAGGGACATTTGCCTAAATGCCTTGCTGCAGGCTGGTCAGATGGCTTTGTGGGAATCTTTCCAGATAGGAGAAGAAGCTTCTCTGGGGAGGAATGATGGTGTCCAGCTCTGGTCTCTCCTCTTAACCCAGGTTAGTAAGAGACTCAGAGACTCGGGTTGGCCTGGAATTCTGGCTGCATTTGATGTCTTTGCCTTCACACTTCTTGGTGAGGCTCAGGGAAAAATTAGGAAGTCAATCCAAGCAAGTGAGACTGAGAACACTGTCTGAGGAGTCAGAAAGCCACTCCTCCCCATGGCTTTTGGTGCTTGGTCTGCCATCATGAGACTGTGTGGCTTTGCTAAAGTCACTCGGAGTTCCTGGATTTCATCTCTGAAGCCTGCATCCCTGTTGGAAGGAGATGGTTTGAATCTTTCAGATTCAAGACTCTGTGATAGGTTTAAAAATGTTCCATTCAGGAGATCACCTCCGCCAGGAAGCACCTCGAATACTCAGATTACATTCAGTGAATGCCCAGCTACCTGAGTGTACTTTGCCAATGGTGCCTCTGGTTGGTCATGATTGCCTGTTCATATGTCTCTCATTGTCACTGGATTGGTGGACCTGTTCACAACTCTTTGAAGACTTCTCATTGCTTTAGAGTAAAGACCAAATCTTTACTCTGGCCTCAGCTTCCTGGAAGGATGGGCTGGCATTGTCACTCTTCAGCGTCATCTCACGTGGCCTTAATCCTTGCTCTCTCTGTTCTAGACTTAAGACTTTTGGGTCCTTTCTGCTTCCACCACAGGACATTTGCACACACCGTTCTGGCTGCCTGGATGCCATTTTCTTTCCCTTCTCACCTTAATCACTGCTACTCATCTTTCAGATTTCAGCACAAGTGACTCTTCCTCAGGGAAGTCTACTAAGATTCCCCCAGATTAGTTCAAATTCCAGTAATCAGCTCTGTGTGTCTCTCCTTGGTAGCACTGACTCCTTCTTCACTTTCATTATTGGACAAGCAACTATCTCCCCTTGTAGAGTCCCCTCAGAGCAGGGACCATGCTTATTTGTGCTCCATTGTAGCCCCAAGGCCTAGCCCAGTTCCTGGAGTAGGGTAGGTGTTAAGTAAATCAAAGTCAAATGGCAAATGAATCTGTGTTCTTGGAGTCAGGGCTTGGCATGTTGCAGGTGTAAAATAACTGGTTCCATTTTTGCCAAGTAAATGAATGGGTTCTCTGTGATGTGTTGGATCTCATTCTTGCTTTGGTGGTGTCAGCAGCATGGGCTTTCGGGTGGAGGGACTTGTGTTTACATGCGGCCTCCTCTTCAATTCAACTGTGGGTTTGGTGAGTCTTTTCCTTTTGAAGCTCATTTCTTCATCTGTCAACAATGTGTGGGGGGTCCTCATTAGGGGCTCCACAAGGAATCTGATGGTTTTGAAGCCCTCTGTTGACCAAAGCCCTTTGCAAACGCGTGTGAAGAAATACTGCATTCTCCCGCAGAGATCAGTGTTTCAGACTGTGGTGGGTGAACCCAATTCTGGGTCGGTGCCAGAGGCCAGGACCTCATATCTCCTTTCTTCCCCAGCCCTCCTTGTCTGAGGCTCTTGATAAACAGTGACATTGAGCCAAATTTCCCAGTGCTCTGAGTGAGTGGGGAGCATGGTCACAAATTTGAACATCCCAGATGTAATTTCTGAGTCTGGGCACCTGTGTCTCACAGGCAGAAGGAAGGTGGATAGATTTAGCTGTGGGACGTGCAGCCTGGCTGCTTGGGTCCTGTCTTCTTGCTTTATGGGTGCAGCATCTGAGGCATACTCAGGCCATGTGTAGCCCCTTTCTCTCCCCACATAGCTCAAGTGGAGTTTCCCCACCCCCACCAATTTATTTTTTAAATTATTTCTTATCTCTTAATTATAGCATAATGCACTCTTGGTATAAAAAAATCTTCAAACAATATGGAATTGTATACAATAGAAACTGATGATTGTTCCTGCCTTACTTGAGCCCCATGTTCTATAATAACCACTGTAGAATGTGGTGTGAGCACCATGAGCCCCTTGTCCTTATGATGCACTTAAAACGTATGTTAGCAATAATTATTAATTACAAAGTGCTTACTATGAGATAGGCATGATGCTCCAGGTTACTGGAAGAATCAAATGACTTACTTTGGGATGGTAGCAGAGTTGCACCCATTTTATGGCTGAGAAGACTGAGGCCCAATGACTTTTTACGTAGCTGGTCCAACATCACACAGCTAAGTGAGAGTCAGGATTTGAATGTTCCATATGCGTGCTTGCATAATACAACATGTATGCATGTGCAACCTTAGATACACAGATTTTTTTTCCCCATCCAAATTGGATTACACCATATTTTAGGTTCTAGAACCTTTCTTCACTTGATAATACACTGTGGGCCTCTCTTCAGGTCAGTGTAAATAAATGCACATGTAAGTTTTCAAATATTTTAACATCTGAAGTGTATGGATGGGCTGAAATTTATACAAAACAGACCAAAGAAGAAATGCTTACATTATTTCCAATTCTGTGCTCAGAAAATCTTGCTATGGTGACCACCCTTTCACGGATGCCTCTAAAATGTTTAAAAAAATGTTTTATGCACATGCTAAGCTTTCAAATGGTTGCCCACGCTGGGCAATCCCTGTGTGTCTTCCAGGGGAAGCTAGTGTCAGTAGTTTCTACTGGAATTTTCCAGAGTGATAGTGTATATTTTCACACACATAATACATATATACATACACACACATATATACCCATACACATATATACACACATACATAGATACACCCACACTCACGTATAGACATACACATTCTTCTACAAACTTGCCTCTTTTTCATGTAACAATATATATGGAAATTGTTACTCCTCAATCCATAGAGAGCTCCTCCGTTCATATTTATTTATTTAATTTTGAAGACATAATACATTCACTGTTAAAATACATAAAATAAAATAGATTCAATATATTTATGTGTAATGTACCTGACTCTATTTGCAGGAATATGGTGACACTCCTAGGCAACCTCTCTCCCAGACAAGTAACAGTGATTCTTAATTTTCTACCTCCTTCCAGAACTTTAAAATTTGTATGTATGTGTATACACACACACACACGCACACACACGTATATATGCAAATATATCTGTATTCTTACTCTACCTCCCCCTTTTTTAAATTTAAGTTTTACTTCGTTATCAGACAGTGCAAATTGGTTTCTGGAGTAAAATTCAGTGATTCATCACTTACATACAACACCCAGTGTTAGCACAACAGTGCCCTCTTCAATCCCCACCCCCTGTGTAGTCCATTTCCCACCCAGCTCCCTCCATCAACCCTCAGTGCATTCCCAGTCGTTAAGAGTCTCTTATGACCTCTCTCCCTCTCTCCCTTTTTTCCTTTTCCTCCTTCCCATATGTCCATCTGTTTTTTTTTCTTAAATTCTGCATATGAATGAGATCATAGGTATTTGTCTTTCTCTGATTGACTTATTTCACCCAGAATAATACCCTGTAGTTCCATCCACATTGTTGCAAATGGGAAGATTTCATTCTTTTTGATGGCTGTGTGGTATTCCATTATATATATACACCACATGTTCTTTACCCATTTATGTGTCATTGGACATCTGGCCTCTTCCCATAGTTTATTTTTGATAATGCTGCTATAAATCCCAGGATGCGTGTGTCTCTTCAAATCTGTACTTTTGTATCCTTTGGGTAAATCCTTAGTAGTGGGATAGCTGGGTCAGAGGATAGTTCTATTTTTTTCCCCTAAAGATTTTATTTGATAAAGAGAGTGAGAGAGAGAGAGAGAGCGAGAGAGAGCGCATGAGTGGGGGGAGGGGCAGAGGTTGAAGCAGACTCCCTGCTCCCAGCAGGGCTCAATCTTGAGACTCTGGGATCATGACCTGAGCTAAAGGCAGACGGTTAACTGATGGATCCACCCAGGTACCCTGATGGCAGTTTTGTTTTTAACTTTTTGAGGAACCTCCAAACTGTTCTCCAGAGTGGCTGCACCAGTTTGCATGCCCATCAACCCGGTAAGAGAATTCCCCTTTCTACACATCCTCACCCACACCCACACTTTTCTGACTTATTAATTTTATTAATTTTAGCCATTAGGTGTGAGCTGACATCTCATCCTGGTTTTGATTTGTATTTTCCTGATGCTGAGTGATGTTGAGCATTTTTTCATGTGTCTGTTAGCCATCTGGATGTCTTCTTGGGAAAAGTCTCTTCATGCCTTTTGCATGAAGATTGGATTGTTTTTTGGATGTTGAGTTTGATAAGTTCTTTATAGATTTTGGATACTAACCCTTTATCAGATACGTTGTTTGTAAATATTTTCTCCCAGTGCAGGGCTGCCTTTTAGTTTTGTGGATTGTTTCTTTCACTGTGCAGAAGCTTATCTCGATGAGGTCCCGAAAGTTTCTACCTCCCTCTTTTAGTAAGAAAAATTCATTATATATACATTTCTACATCTTTCTTTTTTTTCCTTTCACTTTTAACACTACATTTTGGAGCTATGTCCGTAAGAGCACACAAATAACTTCCTCTTTTTTCTCTTTCAATTCCTTCTCTCTCTCAACTACTGCATATAGTGTAATGTTCCACTGTGTAACTAATGTGTATACATTGTTATTTCCACCAAATGGTAAATGTGCTCCATTCTTTCAGAAATTATTTTAATTCACTAAATAAGTATTGCGAGCATAGGTGCCAAACTCAAAAGGTGGAGAGGGGTAGCCAGTGAAAAGTCAATTTTTCCCACTTCTGAGTCTAAGGCACTCACTTCCTCCATCCAAAATCAACCACTGCTCTCAGTGGCACACTACCCTTCTTGAGACGGGCTGCATATTACATGTGTGCATACATATTATATGTGTCTATGTTAGTGAGACCACGGAAATGCAAATAAAATCCGTAGCATAGTTCATAGAATAGCATCAAGGTCAAGTTCTTAGTTTTGATCAGTGTACTGTGGTTGTGTAAGATATCACCATTGGAGGGGGCTGGGTGAAGGATATACCAGAACCTTGTTATCTTTGCAACTTTTCTGTGTGTCTAAAATCACTTCAAAATAAAAAGTTAAGGCATGTCTGGGTGGCTCAGTTGGTTGGGTGTCTGACTCTTGATCTCAGCTGAAGTCTTGATCTCAAGGTTGTGAGCTCAGGTCCTGCGTTGGGCTCCACACCCAGTGTGGAGTCTACTTAAAAAAATGAAAAAATAAAGTTAACAAAATAACCGCACATAGTATTTATGCCAAACCAAACAGCATTGTGTGCTCTATTCAGCTATAGCAAAACAGAATAAGCCCAAAGTAGGTTAGAATACTGTATGAAATATCTTTGGGAAAATACACAAACATGTATCAGCATTATCACATTTTGGTCAGTTATGAGGAGGGCTGCCAGGTGGTTGAAGTCAAAGGAGGGAAGTTTTCATAGTATATCTTTCAATAGTTTTTGGACTTTGAATGATGTAAATGTCTTCTTTCAAGAATTATTTTATAAGTAAGTAGAATTGGATAAAAATAAAGAATAATTAAATAAATATGAATAAAAATAATAAAAATGAATTAATATTGAAACTAAATAATCGAAGGAAGAAAAATCCTGATGGAAAAATTTTTTTTTCTGATGGAAAATTTTTATTTTATTTTATTTTATTTTTTTAAAAGGTTTTATTTATTTATTTGACAGACAGAGATCACAAGTAGGCAGAGAGGCAGGCAGAGAGAGAGGGATGGGAAGAAGGCTCCCTGCTGAGTAGAGTCTGATGCGGGGCTCAATCCCTGGGGTCATGGCCTGAGCCAAAAGCAGAGGCTTTAACTCACTGAGTCACCCAGGTGCCCTGAAAAATTTTATTTTTGACTATATTTTTTTTTTTTTTTTGCAAATAGAAGGTAGTACTAGCAATAATACTTGTTGTTATTAGTGTCTTCTGGGTTACATATTATGTGCCAGGCACTGTAGTAAGCACAGAACAGGGATTATCTCATTGAATCCCCTTTGTAATGCATGATCTTGTTTTATAGAACAAGGACCATTTGCCCAAGCTGTCATGTAGAAGGTGCAAGAGGGGGAATCTGAGCTGCCTTATTCCCTAAGCTGCATTTTTAACCACAGGAGGCTGAGGAAGCAAATGCTGTGGGGTCCCTGCTCCTACTCCCTTAGGTTTCAATGAGCACCAGCCTGACTTCACATTTCTGCGTTTCTTTCCCTAATGGGGTGCTCTCTGGCCACTGGACCCTTGCTGACCGTGCTCTGGTCAGCAGGAAGGGCTGGCGAATTATGCTCCAACTAATGACTAATAGGGGTATAAATACCCCAGCTTCTTTCCCTAGAGTGCCAGTGACACCCAGTTGTCCTTTGACCCGCAGGACTGAGTCCCGTTGCCCACAGTGGTAACCACCTTGATGGAACATCCTTTATTGGCTACCTTCTGTTCCTGTCTCACTTCCCTCCTTTCTTACCAAATAAGGCACTTTCTCATAAATATTCATTTCTGGGCCTGCTTCCGGGTCTGCTTTCACACTAAGATAAGCTGCTAATCTAGTCTGGAGGAGGTAGAGAATGCTGCTTGGGGTAATTTCACTTACTTATTTATGACTTTTATTTATTTTTGCATCTTAAAAGGATATATTTTATATTCATTGAAATGCTCAATTTTGGGGCTCATGGGTGACTCAATAAGTTAAGAATCTGCCTTCAGCTCAGGTCATGATCCCTAAGTTCTGGATTGGCCCCATGTTGGGAATCCCTGCTCAGCAGGGAGTCTGCTTCTCCCTCTTCCTCCCCTCTTCTTGTTCACTCTCTCTCTCTCACATAAATAAATAAAATCTTTAAGAAAAAAAGGAAATGCTCAGGTTTTAAATATACAGTTAGATCATCTGTTAAAGGTATCTAGTTAGGTAACCTATCCATTATCCCAGAAAATTCCCTTATGTCCCCTTCCCAGACCATGTCCCCATCCCCAGAAGCAACCACTGTTCTGATCTCTACACTGTAGGTTTGTTTTTTTCCTATTCTAGAGCTTAGAAATGAGATAATACAGTAAGGACCCTTCTGCATCTGACTTCTCTCACTCAGCAGAATGTTTTTGAGATTTCTCAGTGCTGTAGTGTGTGTCTGTAACTTGTTTCTTTTTTATTGCTGCACAAGATGACTATGTCATAATTTGTTTCTCCATTCTCCTGTGGATGGACAATCTGAGGTATTGCCGGGTTTTGGCCATCATGAATAATGATGCCTTGGGTATTCTCGCACAACACTTTTTGAGGCTCTGTGTTTTCATGTCGTCTTGTAGGTAAAGCCCTTGGAGGAGGAGGAACTGGTCATCTGGCAAGCACTTGTTTAACTTTTTTTAGATAAATGGCTAAAATAGCTTCCAAAGTGGCTATACCACTCTGTATTCCCACTCACGCTATGTGAGCATTCCAGTTCCTCCACATCCCTCACCAACATTTGGTATCATTGGCCTTTTTCAAATACGTCATTCAGCGTGGAGTATCTGGATAAGCTGAACTTGGAAGGACGGGAGAGTGTAGGCTCCCAAGATTCCAGAGTTGCAGACATTACCTGAGTAGCATTACAGTCGCCAGATATGGGTGGTTTTTGACAGTCTCAGTGACCCCTGATGCCCCCTTGTGTGGACAGCCAGCTCTAAAGACCTTTCTCCTGCTCCCCACTCTGCACTAGCAGCAGACGGTGTGACTATCGGGCCTGGGCCAAGAATGCTAGTTCTGAACTCTAAGTCTCTCAGGTGTGAGCAGGTAAGCCTTCTCTTTTCTTTCTTTCTTTCTTTTTTTTTTTTTTTTTTTTTTGCGGGGGGAGGGGGAGCTTTGAAAATTCTTTTCTTGGGATGCCTGGGTGGCTCAGTTGGTTGGGCAGCTGCCTTCGGCTCAGGTCATGATCCCAGCGGCCTGGGATCGAGTCCCACATCGGGCTCCTTGCTCCGCAGGGAGCTTGCTTCTCCCTCTGACTTCGCCTTCCACTCTGTCTGCCTGTGCTCCCTCTCGCTCCTCTCTCTCTGACAAATAAATACAATAAAATCTTAAAAAAAAAAAAAAAAGAAAATTCTTTTCTTTCTGCTTCTGTTGGACCAGAGCAATCAGTTGATTTAAAGAATGCAGGTGAGGAGTTTCAAAGCAAGTCAGCCTGTGCTGAGCAGCAATGTGCTGACGGGGTCAAAGCTTTGCCATTACACATCCCATGAACTGCAGGAGAAGAAGTCAGCACCTAAAGTGACTGATCTTGCATCCTAACCTTACAGCCACACTGGGCTATCTATGTCTACTCTTTGAAAGCTCCCCCCCCCCCCATTTGAAGCCATTCATTAGTTTCCATCACCAGAAGACTAAAATACAAACTCCCCCAAACCTTGGGTGCAGGTTCTCTCTACCTACTTCCTATGTATGTTCCAACTCCAACTGACTTTACTGGGTTTTTCAAATACACCAAAGTCATTCCTGCCTCAGGACCTTTGCACCTGCTGTCCCCTCTGCCTGGATCACTCTTCTTCCTTCTCTTTATGGCTGGACTTCTTAGCCTTGGGTTTCGAGTTTTTCAGCACAGCATTTTCTTGGCCAGTTCCTCTAATCTTCTCTAATTCTTCCCTAATCATCAAATCAATTTTTTTTTAATAAAACTTGACTCATAGTCTTTTTGTTAGAAATAAAGTATCTGTTAGAGTCATAGGCCTTTCCCTTCATTGATCTTGGGGGAGAAAGGTGCCAACCATCCAACTCTGGCTTGATGGCACAGTCCTACACTTGTTCTATTGGGAACACAGAGCTGACCTGTGCAACATCATTCCCAGGGCTGCCCATTATGAGGTAAGATAATCAGAATATCGCCACCCTTTTAAGATGTTATTTTCCCAGGATGTGGTGAGCGTTTCTAAAGTCTTGGGAATTTTTCCAAGACCCTTTTGTTCACAGTGCACTTTCAAGACAGGTACAAACCTGTCTTAACAGGTACAAATATTTGCGTGAGCCACCGTATTGCACTGAAAAACCAGACTGGGTGAGCCTAGGAATGTTCTCGATTTAACCTCTTCTCGAATCTGGCTCTTTGAACTGTGTTTTCTAAGGCAGGCAGATATCTGTGCCTTGGTCACTGCAGAGGAAAGCATTTCTCTTCATCTCCTGGGACTTTCTCTGCTAAATGTGAAGACTGGTCTTGTCAATGCTGGGCTCTGAATTTCTTTATTTGGAATTCTAACAAAAAAGCTGGCTTCTTAGAGCTCAATTTTATTGGCAAAAACTGAGAAGGGGATGAAAAAAGGATTTCATCTAGTAGTACTGAAATGAGGATCCTACACCATGAATTTTTTTGAAAGAACTAGTCATGGTCTATAATTATTTTATCTTTTACCTGGCTTCTTATTAGATTCTCTGCTTTTCTCCATTAAATGGTGCTCCAAGGGGGTAGGGTTACACGTGGCTGCAGCCACAGGGGCCAGCCCAGGGTCTCGTACATAATAGGTGCTCAGGAAACACTTGTTGGATGGGTGGATGGATTGTATTCTTCTTGGATGAAGATCCCATGAAATGCTCACCCCCACTGGGATGTTTGTCATGTCCTACATGGGTGGGGAAGGACCTCCAGCTCTCAGCAAATCCCAGTGTTTGGCAAAGAAGGTGACTTCACACGTACGTAACACTTCCCAGACCCCCATCTTTAGCTGCCCCATGGCCAAGCCAGCACAGACCAGGGGGAAGGATTCCCCACTACCAAGGATGATCTTGACCCTTTTGTGCTCCTGTTTCTGGGAAAACAACCTTTCCATTCCTTATCTCCCAGAGATATTGCCAT
Organism: Mustela lutreola; assembly: GCF_030435805.1. Taxonomy (NCBI): domain Eukaryota; kingdom Metazoa; phylum Chordata; class Mammalia; order Carnivora; family Mustelidae; genus Mustela; species Mustela lutreola. Next base: position 72,645,639 of record NC_081300.1, on the reverse strand, counting down.
CATAGAGGCGGGGGTGTTTTTGATAAAATCCAAATGACCTAACAAGGGACAGGCAAGCTATCACAACCCGGGGTCCTGTTTGTTCCATTCTCATTTTGTTTCAGGGTGGCCAGATCTTGCAGGGATGCAGACACTATCCATAGCCCTGTCCTCCTCTTTAGAGAAGTCTTGGCAGTTGCTGAGTCCTACAGTCCAGGCACAGCTAAGAGATAGTTGTAGGTAAATGGGTTTGCAAACAGTACCTTCTAGGTTAGGTGGTCAGATCGGGCTCTCTGCTCAGCAGAGAGCCTGCTTCCCCCCCCCCCCCCCCCGCCCCCGCCTGCCTCTCTGCCTACTTGTGATCTCTATCTGTCAAATAAATAAATAAAATCTTAAAAAAAATTAAATAGGGTGGTCAGACTTAGCAAATAAAAATACAGGATGCCTAGTTAAATTTGAATTTCAAATAAATACCTAGAATTTTTTAGCATGGGCGCATTCCAAATATGGCTATTGTATGGTATATATTCATACTAAAAATTATTCAAGTCCTTCTTCTCCTTCTCCTCCTTCTCCTTCTTTTTCTTCTTGTTCTTGTTCTTCTTCTTTTTCAGGGTGAGAGAGAGAGAGAGAAAGAGAGAGCATGCACATGTGATCGGGAGGAAGGGGCAGATGGAAAGTGAGAGAACTCCATGCCTAGTGCAGAGCCTGACGTGGGGCTCATTCCCACAACCCTAAGATCAAGACCTGAGCTGAGATCATGACCCGAGCTGAAATCCAGACTTGGATGCTTAACCGATTGAGTCACGCAGGTGCCCCTAAAAATTATTCATTCTTATCTGAAATTCAAATTTAAGTCGGCAGTCCTGTCTTCCATAGGGGGCCCTGACGGTCACAGTGTGCAGTCACAGTTGGGAGCAAGGTGGCAGTTTGGAGGGGGAATGTCAGAGTTACCTATTCTGTGTTTAAAGACCCCATCCATTGTCCCAGCCAGGAAAGCAGACTATGGTCACCTTGAGTCACGAGCCCTATCACATAGCTGTCTTGGGCACTGATGGAGACACTATGGGCCTTCCCAAAGCTATGAAAACCCTCTTTTCAGTTCTGAAGCACTGCCTTTGGACTTCAGAGGGCTTGCCCCCATCACCCACCCCCAAACAAAATTTATCATTGTGTCCCACCATGACCAGAGATGCCACTCCCCTGCCCATGAGAATGCCCTTGGGGCATACTGCATGGTGACAGGAAGCTTCCTGAGCCATGGCCCACATTGCCTAAGTGAGCAAGAGTGACCCCCATTCGAGGGCTGGCAGTGCCACCCACCGGATTTTGTGGGTGCCGGAAGCCATGAGGACACCAGCATGATTGACAAAAAGTCAAGGGCAAAAGGAAAGACAGAAGCATTTCCCGCAGCCCTTCTCTGAGTGGGGAAAAGGTATTGGGCAAAGTTTGAATTTTTAGGCTGAGGAGTAAAACTGGGGAGGATAAGAGATATTCCTTTCCTCATAAAATCCCCCAGATTTTGTTTTTATTTAGCTGTTCCTGCATCTTGTATCTTCTTGTACTGAAGGTAGATGGAGTCCAGCCTCAGTCTATGTTCCCCCAAAGTAGAGCCCGAGACTAGGGTTTAGGTGCTGAGCCTGAGAGGGGAGGTGGTGCAGGAAGCAGGAGGAAGGGGGTGGGGAGACGGGGAAGGAGGCAGAACCAACATATGGGGTGTTAGGAGCTGGCTGGCTATTGTCCTTAGGCAACAGGGCTCCATGGTGCAAGACACCCTCAGAGGAGCTGTGTATGAGAATTGTCTCTCTGGGAGATGGGGGGTGACATTCATCTCCCAACTCCCCAGTGAGGATTACCAGGGGATGTGAACTCCACCCACTTCCCAGATGCACCTGCTGGAGTGCTGAGCTCTTTCTTCAGCTTCAGAGAAGACCCCTAGGCAGAATGGTGGGGTAATTCTCTGGCTTGTTCTTGAGACAGGATGTAGCCAGCGTGCCTGGAACTGTATGCCTTGGGGATGCAGGACTCTGTGGGGGGATGGGGGATGTGAGGCTGGCAATGGTCTCCCTGTGGGTATAAAAGCTAAGAGGCAACAGAGTCAGTCTAGAATCGTGGTCCAGAAAGTGGGCTCTGGCTCAGAATCCCAGGATCATTCCATGGCTAAGGGATAGTCCTTTGGTCTCTCTGAACCTCTGTTTCTTCATCTGAAGGATGGGAGCAGCCCCGGTGCCTTGGTCCTAGCATGAATGTTCATTGCAACAGGACATAGGAAGTTCCCTGCGCAGAGGTAGGCACAGAGGAAGCTCCCTATGAGTGTTCACTGCTGCTCGTGGACATGGGCTTTGAATTCTGTCTTGACAAGGGTGGAGGGCAGAGGTGGATATGCCTCAGAGCACTCGGTGGTGTCTCGGAGGGGAAAGGGCAGAAGGCGGAAGGCCCAATGCCTGGGCCACTACCCGAGGGACCAGGAGGGATTAGGCCATCTTGGGCACTGCCCCTTCTCACATTCCCTGTCCTCTTCCTCAAAGCATCACTAATTCGCCGGGAGCACAGACCCTCTCCCTCTGGCTCCTCCCCCTCTTCCTCCCCAGTGCTCCCCCATCTCCCTGGCCCCAGCCAGAAACACAAATCCTGTTATCTCCCCTCTCTCACAGTGCTTGCCCCTTGATTTAAACTGCCTTCCCTTCCCCTTTCATCAGCACTGGGCCCCTCCTGTCGTATATCTTCCCGTTTATCTACTTCCCCTGGTTGGCAGCCTTCCCCACGATCGATACCTGGGGGGGTGGGGTGGGGGGAACATGGCGGGCCGCCTGCTCCCGAGCCCACTCTTCTTCTTGGGAGCCCGGGCCAGTATTTCTTGTTAAGCTTCTGTCTGGCCATGTTCAGTTTCTCATTAGGTTTCTGCCTGGGTGTGGTAGTATTTCTTGTTCTTCCTCTGTACCCCTAGTAATTCTTGAATGGCGGGACATGGAGGCACACACTTAGAGCCCTCTGGAATCCATCGGCCCGGGACTTGAGGGTGGAGGGATACTGGGGCTCATTCCCACAGGGTTGGGGGAAGACCCAGAGGGGCCCTTGGTCATACTGCGGGTTTGCTCTTGGTCCTGGTGCTGCTGCCGCCACCTGGTGTTGTGCTGCATCTGAGACACGGCAATAGGCTCAAAATGGGTTCCCTGGTGCCAGCCTCATCCCGTACTGTCCTTGGAAAGAGCAGAACTCTGCCTGTAACTCAGGTGAGGGTAAGTCACTCCTGTCCCTGACTCAGTTTCCTCACCCATGAAATGAGATGGTTTCTCTCTTTCTTTTTGTCCCCTTCTTCATTTACTTAGGTAACAAGCATAAAACATCTGAGGAGTGTTCACTGTGTGCCAGATAGCCTTCTAAATAGTTTACAAATGTGAACACATTTGAATTCTCCTAGCCACTCCATGACAGACACAAGTGTTGTCTGTGTTTTACAGATGTGAGCCTGGGGCACAGAGAGGCTAAGCAACTTGCCCAACTCCACACAGCTAGGAAGTGGCCGAGCCAGGATTCAAACCCAGACACTGGCTCTGGTGCACATGCTCTTAAGAGGGGATTTCTCTTGATGGCCTGTAGCTTCCATCCAGTTCTAAAATACTGGTACAGTCAATTCTTCAGTATTCCTGACAGTCATGTTGTATAAAGTAGTCACAAACACCAAACTGGTGAATATTTGAACTACTGCTCCTAGGGGGAATCCAAGGCAAGGTTCCTGATATCCTCTGGTCACAGTATTTTTGTCACCTGACCAATGCACAACCTTGTTTTATGTGTGCTTCTGTTTAAAGGTACCTGAGTTAATATATATTGTGGATTCATTAGCACTGAACTCATGGCCAACAGCACTGTAACTCACGCCTGAACAAAGCTTATTTTAACGCACACATTTTCTCCATAAGGTACATCACAGCCTTCGTGTGCTTAGGAATGCCAGACAGCATTTCAGTGCTATACCTGTGGACCATTTTAAACAGAAAAGTCAATCAAGCAAACAAAACACAACGGCAGCAAAATCACCAATAAAAAGCACAAAAATGCAAAAAAAAAGGGGGGTTGCTCTATGGACCACAAAAAGATGCTGGCTTGCGCATGAGGGCTGAAACAAGGAAAGGGGGAGCATCACCTTGCTTGGCCTCAGCTGGGAACATTTGCAGCAGGTGACTCAGTTTTTTTTTTTTTTAAATTTTTAAATTATTTTTATTTATTTATTTATTCTTTTTTTATTGCTCTGCACATGTCCATCAATGACCGTGAATATTCATTCTGGGGTTCTAAATTAATTTTAGTGAGTAGGGGAATTCGCAAATACAAAGTCTGTGAATAGTAAGTATTTGACTGTATCTTTTATTACTCTCCTGCTCAAACACCTTCCAAGGCTCCCTACTATCTACTAGATCACAAATAAACCCCACCTGCCTACCCTTCAAGGGCTTTAATAATCTGGAACCCACTCTACTAATGCCATTAAAATGTATTTCCTTTAACTTCCCGGGCCATTTCCTTCCTCCCTGGGCCTGGCTCTTCTTCCACAGTATCCCACCACATAACCAACTTGGTCCTACCTTCACACCTTTCCTCTTGCTGCTCCCCCTCTGGGCACAGCCTCCCCTTTTTCACCCAGCTACCCAATCTTACCTATAGTTTGAAGGTCAGGTTAAAGGTCTTTTTTTCTTTGTTCAGTTTCTCCAACTGATATAACCCCTGCCTCCTTTTTCTAAAGATTGTATTTACTTATTTGACAGAGAGAGAGAGAAAGACAGCAAGAGAGGGAACACAAGCATGGGAGGCAGGAGTGGGAAAGGCAGGCTTCTCGCTGAGCAGGGAGCTTGATGTGGGGCTCTATCCCAGAACCCTGTGATCATGACCCAAGATGAAGGCAGACTTAACTGAGCCACCCAGGTGCCCCTGATTTATCCCTTTTTTTTTTTTTTAAATGTCATAGATTCATACAGTACATAGATTCATAGCGGTACATTAAAAAAAAAAAAAGTTTTTCTGTGATTCTTTTGCGAACGGCCTGTGTCTGGGGAATTTTCCACAAACCACTGTTTGATGACACTCTCCAAAAAGGGGGACATCCAAGTTACATTGACCGTGTTCCGATTTGGATAGTGAGGATGTTTTGGTTAAAAGTGTAGCATTAGAGATAACATAGTAATTGCCAGCGAGACCCAGGGGAGGAATGTTTTAATCCCTCAGAAATACTAACGGTCTCCTTCCGTAACATAGAGTGGTAAGCCAAGAATAATTAGGCCATCAAAGGGGTCTTAGTAAGAACTGATATATTCAGAGAGATAAGCCTGTTTCTAACAGCCTCAGGGCGAGCTGACCAGGATGGGAGGGGTCGGGGATCTCATGGGCACCACAGGAGGACTGCAACCCCCTTCTCTGGGACCCAGCTCAGCCTGATGACATGTCTCCTGGAACAGGTCACGGAAATGGAGCTCAGCCACGGCTGGTTCAAATCAAAGTTTGAGAGGGGTCATTCATGTCTTGCCTCTTTCCTTGCGTCTTCCTCCTGAGGGTAAAGATCCACCCCCCTGGTGTGCTGCTCTGGGACACAGGTGAGGGGACAGGTGAGATGGGCAGCGGGAGTATCTTCTTTCTGCACCCATTACATGTGCCTTCTTTTTCCCCTCCAAGTGTCGTGGTTAATAACATTCAATGAGATTGGGGCTGAAAAAACTACTCATGAGTTTCACTAGCGAATGGGCAGCATGAAGAATTTCAGAGCTAGACAGAATCTGTGTGTGTGTGTGTGTGTGTGTGTGTGTGTGTGTGTGTGTTTAGTGTAGCAACTTCTTTCTGTACTTGGAAAGAAACTGAGGTCCAGCTCAGTCAACATCACACAGTATGGAGAGACCTAGACTCAGGGATATCATGGTGCCCCCTTCACCTCCAAGACTGAGACTGTCCTTCAAATGTTTCCACTTTCTGTCTCTACATCTTTGGACTTCTCTCCTCCCCCAATCCTTAGCCTTAAAGGAGGTTCTCGAAGCTTAGGTGTTAGTAGATGTGGTAGAGCATAGACAGATTAAATATCAGGGCGGAGATCCAACCTGGCTGTGGGACACATCAGCTGTGTGACCTTGAGCAAGTCACTTACCCTCTCTGAGCCTTGGTTCCTCCATTTGTCAAAATGAAGCTAGTGATGCCCACCTCAGTGCCCTGTTGTGAGGAATAAATGATATGATCTGTGTAATATGAAGCTAGTATTTACTGAGTCCTCTCTTAATGGGAAGCACAAGGTAGACACTTCAGAAATGTGAATTTTCTTCCTTTCCCTTAACATGTCACTGCATCCAGGTAATTTATACCTGTTCTTGGCGTTCCTTTGAGGAGTGCGTCCAATGCTTGGTACAAAAGCCAATAAAATGGTGAATTTCAGGCACCATAGTACGACACTGAGACCTTGAAAGAGACATTTTAAGCTGGGGCGAGTTGGGGGTCACTTTTAGAGACTCTCACGTCAATCCTGAACCCTCTGTAAGAACTGGACTAACCCTGGATCCTGCACTGTTTTCCTTCCATCCAAGAATGTTCTGAAAAGGGCCAAAACCTGGAGGATCCAGGAGGCTCATGCCCCTTGTCCACCCCTCTCGCTGCTCTGATTTGACCACAAAGGATTTCCCTACAGTCACAAGATGATGAAAAACCATGCGCTCAGATGCTAAAGAATGACATTTTTTTCACAGCCTCTCTCCCTTCCCCGAAGCAGAGTGAGAGGCATTGGGGTGGTGCTACACTTCTCAGGTTGGGGTCCCAGAGGTGACCTTTGCATGCTGGGTCACTTTGGGCAAGACACTTCATCTCTCCAAGCCTTGATTACACTTGGTCCCATCTCAGACAGCTGTTAACAGAGTAAATTATGGGATGTATGTGGCCAAGGTGTTCAGCACACAGTAATGACTCATTAAATACTAGTTATTACTAGAGGGGAAGAAGGCAGGATTCCGACTGTAGAATCGACTTCCAGAGGTGGACTGTCTTCAATATCGGACAGTCCTTTTTCCTCCCTGGGACTCAGATTTCCTATATGAATAAAGGAAGTGGGGCATTTAGAATTGGATGGCACATGTTTACTTTGCATGCCATGGTCATTAGGATCCCAGGAAATCAGCATCAGGGGCCAGGGAGCTCAGGACCCTGACCCCACTTCTGCCACTTGCAAGGCAATACAGGCCATCAGGCAAGAGCCGTGTTTCTCTTCCTCCCCCGTGGACCTTCAGCCCCCAGCACCTGACATCTGACAGAGAGTGGACACTGGACGAGAACGTTTTGAATAGATGCAGGAGCTGTGCTTTGATCTGTTTTATCTACCTGGCTTTTGCTATGATTTTGGTTGAACAATGGATCACATGGCTCATTAGTCAGGGCCCCGGCAGGAAACACACGGCACATGTAAATTGGGATAATTCAAAGGAAATTTCATAAAGGAGTTGTTTGCAGAGGTATGGGAAGGCTGGAGGGAAACCACACGGGATCACGCAGTACCTGGGGTCTAGAAACCGAGGGTACGGTCGTCACTCACAGACCAAAAGGTGTGAGGAGAGCATGTTAAGGGTTACATAGGTTCTGGGCAGGAGTTCAGACCTTCAGTGAAGGGAGGCAGCCAGTCCTGAGACTGTGGCAGGCAGGAACCGGGCTAAATAAGTACCCTGACTTCCATCTCCCCGCTTCCCACCATTTCCTTCTGGACCTCTCATTGGCAGAATCCAGCCAGAAGGCAGAGGCCAAGGCAGTCTAGTGCAGTCCATGCGGGTCAGCCTCTGGGGCAGAGAGTAGGGGCGCAGAGGAGAAGGATAGAGAGGGGACCTGGGGGTGACGGAAAAGAGCCCAGCCCATGGGCAGCACGCTTTACCCTGCAAGATACTCCCAATGCAGGATTAGTGAGCAGACCTCCACTCCCTAGAGGTACTTCCAGGTCTGTTGTGCACAGATCCTTCTACTTTAAACCATGGCTACAATATATTGAGGCTTAGGTCCCATTGTAGCAGCTCTGCATTGGGTGCGATGGGTTTGGTGCTCATGGCTCAATTTTGTTGCATTTAGGTCAAATTATGCCTAGATTTGGTGGTTGTATTTTTGGGTCATGGGTTTCCTCTCTCCTTCCCTCCTTCCCACCTCCCTCCCTCCCCCATCCCTATATTTTCTAAACATGCAGAGATATCCCTCCTGCCCCTCTGGGATGCGGACAGTGGGAGGAGATACAGTGTCTTTGCCATTGATGTAAGAGCTGCCGCAGGGTCTGATTGTTTTCCAAGAAGGCACTATGGGAGTATAAAATTTTGCCCTTCATTCTCAGTGCTGGTCTTCATGGATGTCTGTTGAGTTTTCCAAAAATTCGTGTAGAGCAGTGGCTCTCAAATGAGAGAGATTTTGTTCCCCGCACCCCTAGCCTGCCACCGCCTCCATCTCCCAGGGGATATGTGGCAATGTCTGGAGATATATTTGGCTGCCATGACTAGGGGGTTTGCTACTGGCATCTGGGGAGTAGAAGTCAGGGATGCTGTCAACATCCTGCCATGCATAGGACAGCCCAGCCACAAAGATTGATCTGGTCTGAAATGTCAGTAGTGCTGAGGTAGAGAAGCCCAGTTGCAGAAGGACCTATTTATGGGGCATTGGTCTTGGAGTGTGACACCTCCTGCCCTTCCTGAATTCTCACTGTGTGATAACTCACACTCTTGGATACCTCCAGTGATGGGAACTCACTATCTGTTTTGAAACCAGGCAGGCTTGGGCCTGATTAAAGTTCTTTTACACACAGCTGTGTGACTCTGGGCTTTCTCCACTGGTGGGAGTGGTTCCACCACCCTGGGCCTCAGTTTCCCCCAGTACTGTGGAATTGGCAGCACTCCTGCCTCCCAGGTTGTGTGAGGTTTGGGTGTGATGATGCTTCTAAGTTGGCTAGCTCAGTGCATGGCATATGGTTGTGAGTTCCCCCACCCCCGCCATTCCTCGTTTCCTGACTGGGGCTGTGGAGGGGTCAAGAGCTCAGGAACTGCAGGGTCTCTTCTGCTTGGGAAATTTCAGGAAGATAGACAAGTGAGGCACTGACTGATGAAGTCACTGTAGGTTTATGGGGGGACCTTTCCTTTTAAGGGAGCAGTGGTCATTACATGTGCTGGGAGACATCAGAGTATGGAGGAGGAGAAGGAGGATCAGAATCCCAGATGCAGGAAGTGGTGGATGTCAGTTAAGTTGGGAAGTGGATGGCTGAAAGGGCTGCCACTCACTCCATTTCCCTGTGGATCAGCTCTGCTGTGCTTGGAGCTCCATAGTGCATCCCAAAGGTGGACTCCAGTAGCACCTGGCTCATGAGACTAGCAGGTAATAGGTGGTAAGGGGAGGAAGGATGGGAATGAGTGGATGACCCAGATGAGCCCGAATGCCTGGGTCTGGAGACCCTTGCATGGCTGGAGAACTACTTAGCACTGTCCCTGTGCTCTTCCAAATGTGGGACTTCCAAGAGATACATGGGACTTGGGGAGAGTGCAGGGGGTCTCAGGCCTGGGTGGTGGATTCTGAGAGAGGACCCCCACCCCCACCTTCATTCTAATACTTGCTAAGAGGTGTAAAGGTCTCTTTCTATGCAGGTTCCACGCTAATTCTCTCACTGATCCTCACAATGACACTCTGAATGAGGTGCTGGGAGTACACCATTGAACAGACCAGTAGGTTGAGGCTCGGAGAAGTGATGCTCTTTGCCCACGACAGCCCAGGTGTGGAGGGGCATAGACAGAACCCATTCTGGGTGGCCATAGCCCAGAGCCCACACTCACCTCTCATAAAGGGCCTCACTGGGTTCCCTCCATCTCCCAGGATCCTGTAATCCATATGGGAAACCAACTGTTGAGGATGATTCATCTGGCTTGAAGTCTGATGGTGATAATTTGCAGCCTTGACAAGGAGGGGAGAATCATTACCCAAAGCAAATCTAAAGGAAGGAAATGTAGTGCAGAGGGCAGTGCGAACAGGGCGCAGAGCCTGACGAGCCGGAGGCCAGGGGTGGGGAGGCAGATAACCCTTCCCTCCTGCCCATGGCTCCCTTGAATGGGAAGCCAGCTGGTGTCAGGGGACAAGACAGTAGAAGGTGTTCACTGGGAAGGATGTGTAAGGTGACAGGGAGAACGTGCTGCTCCAAAGGGGTGAGAGAAAAATGGGAAAGGAGAGAGAAGCCAGAAAGAGAAGGGAAGAAGAGAAGAAGGGAGGGATGGAAGGGTGAGTGGGTAGAAAAAGGAACAGAGAAGAGACAGACGGCAGACACGATGCTCAGGTCATGTACTGAGCTCCTATTCTGTGACAGACACCCTGCTAAATAAACACTTTTACACACACAATGTCTGCTGCTCAAGATGGCTCATTCATTCCATTCTACAGATCAGGAAAGAGAGGCTCAGATTCAGATCAGAGAACTGGCCAAAGTCCCAATTCAAACCCCAGACTGACATCCTGAGGGAGAGAGAAATTCTGTGTTTCCCCCAGGAGAGGTCTCCATTCCCATTTCAGCCAAAAGAGCCAATACCTGGGAGTTGGCTCTCTGGCCCTTGTCCTTGTGTGCTGTGTGACCTTCAGTCTGTCACATCACCTATCTGAGCCTTATATTACTCACCTGATAGAAATAATAATACACACCTTCCTAGGGCAGTTGTGAGGATCAAGTGAGCAAATCCCCTGGAAAGTGGCCAACTATTCATTGTCATCATTCCCAGTTCTAGCAGCTGCGTTTTCACTGGCCCCTCCCACTCTCAATCCCCTGCTCAGAGATCCTCAGGTCCCCCAAGCAGATGTGCTTAGCCTACCAGGAACCCCGCCATATCTGCAGCCCATTCTGATCTGCTATGAACTGGCCTGGACCCATCACAGCAGCCATGTCTCTTTCCACTACTGGAGTCTCTTGCTCTCCCCTGCTGGGTCACTGTTCCTTGTGCCCTATCGCCAGAGACTCCCTTTGCGCCCTTCTGGGACTGTAGGCCTGTGTGGTTCACCTACATTCCCTCTTTCACTTGGTGTGATTTTTATGCTTAATGGCTCTCAATATAGTTCATTCTGGGAGACCCCAGGGTCCCATGTCCCTATCGTGACATGTTTTCTAAACAGGTGGCCATGGTGAAGAGCTGATATGGATCTCTACTCATGCACCATTAACTGATTCATTTATTTAATTCCTTTGGTTAGTTATATGTCTTTCCACCCAGTAATCAACCCACTTGTTCCAGCAACATTCAAGGCTTGTACTTATCACGTGTTATGTATCCTTGCTGAGAATACAAAAACATTAATAGCAATTTTTTTCCTACAATGGTAAAACATGTATAACAAACATTATAATTTTAACCATTTAAAAAAAGATTTTATATATCTATTTGATAGAGAGAGAGTGGTCACAAGTATGCAGAGAGGTAAGCAGAGGGATAGGGAGAAGCAGACTCTCTGCTGAGGAAGGAGCCTGATGCAGGACTCGATCCCAGGACTCTGAGATCATGGTGTGGGCTGAAGGCAGAGGCTTAATCAATTGAGCCACCCAGGTGCCTCATTTTTAAACACATAAATAAATGGCTTCAATTACTTTCACAATGTTGTGCAACCACCACAAATATCTGGTTTCCAGAATCTTTCATCACCCCAGACAGAAACTCCATATCCATGAAATGGTCATTTCCCATCCCTCCCTCCCTCCTGGTGCCTGCTAAGACAGAACATGGACTCTGTGAATTGGCCTGCTTGAGATATTTCACAGAAGTGCAATTGTATAGCATCTGTCCTTTTGTGTCTGGCTTATTTCACTGAACACAATGTTTTCAAGGTTCACCCATGTTACAGTATATGTCTGAACTGAATGATAGATCACATTTTGTTTATCCACTTATTTGCTGCTGGATACTTGAGTTGTTTCCACTTTTGGCTCTTGTGTAAGGCTGCTAAGAACATTTGTCTAAGATATCCGTCTGAGTCCCTGTGTTCAGTATTTCTGGGACTATAACCAGGAGTGGAATTGCTGGGGCATGTGGTACATCTATGTTTAATATTTGGACCCAACTGCTGCTAATTTGAGTGATATTCATGAGCCGGGAATTGAGTTGTGCACTTTATCCGTATTATGTCATCTAATCCTATAAAAGCCCTTCAAGACAGCTATCATCATTCCTTAGGTGAGTGTAAGAGAGTGTATTAATCAGCTATCAGTGAGTAACAAACTGCCGCCAAATTCAGTAGCTCAAAATAGCCATCATCTGCCGTTGCTCACACTTTTGCAAATTGACTTGGAATTGGCTTATTGACACTGGTTTCTTCTGGGGTGGCTTAGCACCCCATGGATCCAGCAGATCAGCCTGGGGATGTTCTTCTCAAGGCATTTTTTGGAACCAGCATACTGCTAGTTCCTCTTCTTCCTTTCAGTCAGCTATAGCAACTCATCTGGCTGAACCCAGCATCAAGAGGAAAGGATACAGACTCTGCCCCTTAAGGAGATGAACTGCAAAGTCACATAGCAAAGGGCATGAATAGAGTTAGGGTAACAATGCGATCTAACACAGAGATATTAAATGACTCTCTGAAGATCACAATTTGTGTGTAATAGAGTCAAAATTCATCCCAAAGCTGTGTGGCTCCAGTTCTTGAGGGTTTCTGATTTTATCTGTCTGCCTCTCAGATTGAACACCCAAGTCACTGATCTCAAGATGCTCGTGGTCTAGAAGACAGCGATTAGAGATAAACAAGCATGTGCAACTAAGTGCCCCCAGTGCTGTGAAGTATAAGGTGTGCATGACAAATGGCTGGGTCAAAGAAGAGAGAAGGGTCAGTCCCCCTCGTGGATGAAGTGGGTGGCCCTCAAGAAACTTTGAAGGAGCTGACCTTTGAGTGGAACCCTGAAATTTGGGAGAAGGAGGAGAAGCTCTGCTGGGAGCAGTGGGACTGAGGCCTGAAGGTTGGCAGATGATGGTGAGCACAGGGAATTACATGCAGTCCCACGAGACTGGGACACAGTTGTCAGAACGCAGTGAGGGGGCAGAAGTGAAGGAAATGTCAGCAGTTTTGAAGGGCCTTGAATACATACCCAAAAAAGGGATGTCCAGAAAATAACTTCAGATTTTTTACAGATAAGAAAAGGAAGGTTCAGAAGGATGATTGATTTCCCCCCAAATCCCAAAGTGGGAGCTGAGTATGCAGACTCGAGCCTCATCCCTTTGCAGAGAAAACCCTTCTCAGAACCTACACATAATATAATGAAAATTATATGATGTATACCAAAGGAGAAGCACCCAGGACAGGGCATGTAGCACACAGGCCTGGGGGACAAGGGGTGGAGGATTTGGAGGCAGGGAGTGGGAACTGGGGAATGAGATAGCAACAGAGCAGAGCATCACCAACTGAAGGTCAAGCTGAAGTCATTGGCTTATTAATGAAGGATTCAAATCCAGCCATGGACAGACATACAACAGTCTATACCCTCATGGATAGTAGAGTCTGAAGGGCTCCTTGACTGAGGCAAACCCAGTGATTGTTTCCAGTCCTTGATTGTGTCTGTTTATCTGTCCTGACCATTGTCCCATTTCATCCCATGTTATGTCAATGGAAGGAAAGGGTGCCTGGTCTGCCTGGCCTTTCACCTGACCAGCCACGCAATGGAAGGAGAGGGTGCCTGAACTACCTGGTCTTTCACTGGCCAGGTTCAGCCCTAGAACCTTAGGGCCTGAAGCTACTTTTGAGCTTGTAGGGTACACACATGTATTTACAGCTGGAAAAACTGAAACTCAGAGCAGCCAAGGAACTTGCTCAAGGGCACACAGCTCTAAGGTAGTGCAAGGACCAGAGTTCTTTCCACTATTGGTTCTTTTTCTTTCTTTTTTAAAAAGATTTTATTTATTTACTTGAAAGAGAGAGAGAGACAGAGACTGCACAAACAGGGGGAGCAGCAAAAAGAGGAAGAAGGAGAAGTAGGCTCTCTGCTGAGTAAAGAGTTTCATGCAGGGCTCCATCCCAGGACACTGAAATCATGACCTGAGCTGAAGGCAGGCACTTAACCAATTGAGCCACCCAGGCGCCCCCACTATCAGCTCTTTGTAATATATTTTAATTTTTTTCACTAATAATTATTGAGCACCTACCACGTGTGTTAGGTCCAGGGAACACAAACTTGAATGAGTTGCATGCGGCCTCTGGCTTCTTGAAGCCTTACTTCCTCATCCAGTGTTCCCAACAAGAACTTTCTGGAATGATGGTATTGTTCACTGTGGTAGCCACAAGCTGCATGTGACTGTTGTATCTGAAGTGTGGCCTATGCCATTGGTGAACTGAAGTTTTAATTTTATCTCATTTAAATTACCTTAACCCTAAGTATCCACATGTGGCCAGTGGCTAGAGTGTTGGCTGGTGCAGGTGTGGTGTGTGGTCACATGACTGCACAAACAAAAACAGAATCATGAACTGTGATGAGCTATGTCCAAAGTCCCCAAGACCACCCTCAAGTTCAATGAAGTGGTCGTGTAGAGTCCCTGCAAGTCCTCTATGAGAAGGACCTACAGAACTCAGAAGAGTTCTTAGACTCATGGTTATAGTTTATTACAGCAAAAGGGTGCAGATTAAAATCAGCAAGGGGAAAAGGCCCATAGGGCACAGTCCAGGAGGAATAGGGAGGAAGCTTCTAGTTTTTCTCTCCCAGTGGAGATGCATAGACTGTGCTTCATTCCCCTAGCAACCAGGGCTGGTCACCTGAGCCTTGGTATCTAACACTTTTATTGGGTGTCAGTCATATAGGCATGGGACACCCACATGACTGACCTTACTCACTCTGTCTCCAGCCCCTCCAGAGGTCAAATGATCCAGTGTGATTGGAGGTCCCCTGTACACATAGGCACTTCCTTTAGTGAGAGGACATCCCAGGGGTTTAAAGGTCACTTCCTAAGAGCCGCTGACATTTTTTCTTTGGAAGGTTCTGGGTTAAACACCCTAAATCCTCTGCATTAACCCTTTAATGTACAACAGGATTTGATTCTCCAGGCTTTCAAGTTGGAGATTTGGAGGTGGTGTTGAGTCACCATTCCCTGAGCAGGTGATTGCCCTATAGCACCATGTTCCTCCCATCAGGAACCATATAATTATGGTAATTTATAATTACTCAGTTGATGGTTTCTTACCTCTGCCTGCCTCATTGGCTAGACCAAGGGCTCCATGAGGTGGATGTGTGGGTCTGTCTGGTTTTCACTCTTTTCCCCACTACTTAACATACTTTGCACACTACTCTGTAGGGCTGGAACTAGGGTGAGGCACATGAGGCACTCTTTGGGGTACAAAATTTAGGAGGATGGCTTAAACCAGAGTAATCAAAATAAATAATATTTAATGTAATATTTTGAGAACTAAAAATTAATACATAAAATTCAAGAAAAGGTATCAAAATTTTTTTTTAAAGATTTTATTTATTTATTTGACAGAGAGAGAGAGAGATCACAAGTAGGCAGAGAGGCAGGCAGAGGGAGAGGGAGAAGCAGGCTCCCTGCTAAGCAGAGAGCCCGATGAGAGGCTCGATCCCAGGACCCTGAGATCATGACCTGAGCCGAAGGCAGAAGCTTAACCCACTGAGCCACCCAGGCACCCAAAAAGTATCAAAATTTTAAGCAAAGATAGGATCAGTGAGGTTGGCTGATTTTTCTTTTTTTCACTTCCAGGTCCAATATGACTTAGCAGTGTTTATGGACCCTGCCTTTACATACAATTTTAATATTTTGTTCATTACGGCTTTTTTGCATTAATTTTGATTTTTAAAAATACTACATCAAAATGTTACTTGAGTACTGAGTTTTTCAGTGCCCACTTAAATTTCACACTTAAGGTAAATGCCTTCCTCACTTCCATTCGGGCCCTGCCGTGCCCCCAACAAATATTTATTGAAAGAATGAAGCACATACCTGTGAGGTGGACATTTGCATTTCTGTTTTGAAAATAAAGAAACAGGGATTCAGGGAAGTGAAGCAACTTGCCCACAGTACAGGTGAGGGCTGGGACTCCTTCCTCATTTGTCTTTCTCCAAAGCCTGGGCTTTAATCCACTGCATCCAGCCGCATCCCCTCCTCCCTGCCTCTGAACATCCTGTCCCAGGGTGGGACCCTCCTAGGAGTCCAACCGAGGGCAAAACCTCAGGAGAAGGGAGGCCAGTGGTGAGGAGAAAGGAGAGAAAGGTCAGAAATTGGAGATGGTGTAACACATGTTCAAGACGTCCGGATGGAGAAACATGATCAGCACATTCCAGGCGAGACAAACCCCCTGCCTTTGTCACTCACTGTAAATTGTCCCCCAATCACTGGGCTGACAGAGATGGATTCCCAGGGCTCACAGCACAATTCAGCTTTCTCAGGCGCCTCATGGGGGAAGGAGGCAGTTGGTTTACTTGCGAATGCTTGGGGGTGATTTTCTAATGTCCCTTCTGCCATTATGGAGGCTTTGCTCCAATCTCTTATCATATGTAATTCCTAATGATTTCTCTGTTATGTCCTGTTTTATTAAAGCGTCATTGAACTATACCCTATTGATTTAGATTTCACAGACAATTGAAATTTAAATTGACTCCAAATTGAATGTCTCCATGTAATCTCTGTTCTGCAATAAAGATAGATAAAATGCTTCTATTTTTGATAACAAGTTATACTGGAGGCACATTTTAATTTTGGGAGGGAAGAAAAAAAACGTGACAGAGTCTTGACTTTCTTTGAAAAGTGGCTGATGGTTCAGGGCCTGGGAGGTTTTGTTTTCCCCTGGGACATGATGCTGGAGCTGCAGAGTTCTGGAATGTCTGGGTCGGCTCACGAATGGAAGTGGAAGGTAATCTCTCTGACCTACGAATCAATTAATTAGGTAATCCATCCACACACAAATCCATCCATTTGTCCAGTGAGGAGAGCACATTTGGAGTTCTAGGGGGAGGGGGAGGCAAGAAAGAGTGAGGCTAACTCATCTCATAGTGGCGTGCATGACTCAAAGTTCCTGTCATTGGAGGGTTGGGTCTAGATGGCCATTTTGGAAAAAAGTAGGCAACACAGCACTGCAATCAGCTACAGAATTCTATTATTCAACACTTGCCCCACCCAAGCCAGAGCTCTCACATAGCTTCTTTCCTTTTCCGCTAATGATGAAGGACAGCAGGTGGGATGTGGGAAGGCTGAGTGGAAGTGAAAAGAAGGTGTCATCCCGTAAATTCTCTATTCTTCATGTTATCACATGAAGAATTATCTAGGAAAGGGAGAATCAACAAGGTGCCCATCAGAACCTGGAATGAAGTTTAACTGGTAAGATCCCTTGAGATTGTTCCAGAACAGTTCTAAGTGTGAGCAGTCATTGCCTCTAGAGGGTTCTGGAACCACCATGAAACCTACCTCACCTGAATCCTAGCATTCAGGAGACATAGGCTGAATGGTAGGTGGTGTATTAGCTTCCCATTTCTGCTGCAACAGATTACCACAAACCTATTGGCTTAGAGCAACACAAATTTATTATCTTATTCTGGGGGCCAACAGTCCAAAATGGGTCTTACAAGGCTCTACTCAGTGTGTTAGAGGGGTTACATTCCTTCTGGAACCTTTAGGAGTGAATGAATTTCTTGTCTTTTCCAAGCTTCTAGAGGTGGTCCATGGCCCGTGGCCTCTTTCTTCAGTTTTAAAGTTAATGGACTTAATCTTCCAGTCTCTCTTTTTCTCTCTGATCTTTGGTTCCATCCTTCCATTTCTCTGACTTTGACTTTTCTTTCCCGCCTCCCTGTTGTAGTTGCATTGGGACCACTCTGCTAATCCAGGATAATTTCATCCTTTAATTGAATCATACCTGCAAGGCCCCTTTGGCCATGTAATGGATTCACAGGTCTGGGGGATTAAGATGTGGGCACCTTTAGAGGGGCCATTTTCTATCCACCACAAAGGACCTGGAAATGCCCCCACTGTGGCAACCTTATTTTGGCCATAGTCTTACTAACTGGGTGCCTGTCATGCCAAATCCACGAGAGTTGTCCCAAGATGGTAGCCTACAGTGAAGATGAGAACAAAAGATGGAACTCAGGACTCCTGTACCCGTCTTGGCTTTCTCTCAAGCAGTGGCGTCTGGGCTTCCAGTGCCCATGATGGAGTTAGATCAGAGGGACCCCGGAGCTCTGCAGATATGACGGAAAGGCTGATTTGAGTTTCTCCAGTTTTCACTGCTCCCATTAACAAGGAATGGTAGCACAATAAGGAAGAAAGTGTAGAAACACTTGTTTTATGGAGGGCTAGAGGACCCAGCTCCTTTCAAGCAGGATAAACTGAACAAAAGGGAAGTATTTGACTCACTCATTCAACAAAAACCTAGTGAAATTTCTAGCTACTAGGCAGTAGCCAGAAATGCAAAGGGCAATCACTATGCAGTGTGATTAAATGGTCTCTTGAGGTTCAACATGGAGTGTATAGGAGAATAGGTGGGGAGTATCTGGCCCACACTGAGGGCATCAGGGCTGGCCTAATGAAGGCAGGGACCTGTAAGTTGTCACCTGTAGTCAAAAGAGGGGAAAATAAGTGGAGAGAGTCTTCCAGGGTAAGGGAGCAGTATATGCAAAGTAAAAGACGGTGAGCTTATTCGGGGGAACCAAAGGAAGTTCAGTGTGGCTGGAACATTGAGTTTGATGTGGAGACTAGTCAGGATGAGTCTCAGAGATCTCCTATTTTCCATCCCTGATGGAAATTATAAGGTAATTATAAGGTCACATAATTATAAGATCATTTGTGGCATCACTAGTGCCCTGTTTGTTTCTCCCACTGCAATGTGAGCTTGTAAGGGTTGCAGTTGTATCTGTTTTGCTCATAGTTGACTCCCTAGGAACCAGTATGGTGTTTAGCATCTATACCTAGTGTTGAATGAATGAATGAATACATGAAAGAAAGGCTGTTTTGAGATTCTTAAGTTCAGAACTTAAATAACCAAGAGGGACTGGCTCTTGCCTACCTTAACATTTACTGGATATTGTCCTTCACTGGCCAAAATGCCTGTTGTGTACCTGGCCCTGAGGCCCACCATGTGTTTCTTTCAGCCTTAACAGGGTGTGGTTGGGGGCATGGCCTGCATTTCAACTTGAGCTGTCCATCCATGGGGCCTCTCAGGCCAGCAGAGGTGTTAACCCACTGTCTATTCCATGGAACCTCAAATTCACCGCTTGGGATGACTGGACACTTGGAGCCTCGCAGTCATCATCCTGTATTATACTTGTGTGTTTTTCTGGGGTGGGGTGATCTGTCTCCCTGATTAGACTGTGAGTGCCTAGCACAGGGCCTGCCAGAGAATGGCCACTCGGCAAATATTTTCTGAATTATGGCTACATGGTTGTTGTAAAGACTTTGTTTCAGAGCTGTTGAGCCCTTAGACATAACTTAGTCCCAAAATATAATTTACACATAGGTAAATTGAGGCCAGAGAGGGAAAAGGCCTTGCTTAAAGTTCCATGTGAGGGGCCACAGATCTGGACCACCAACTCCCTATCCTCTGTTGGCTCCATATAACTACCTGGGCATCTCCTTCCGTGCTGTTCTGTCAGACTCTTTCCATTCCATCCCATTTATCTTGTCTCATCCAGGACTCTCTGATTTCATTCCATGCCATTCCATTGCAGCCCATCCCATTTTATTCTACTTAACTTTTTCCATTCTACCCATTCCATTCTCTCCCATCGGTCCCATCCCATCCCACCCTATACCCATCCTCTTTTATTTTATTCCATTCCACTCTACTCTACTTTAGTCCATTCCATTCCAACCTCCCCCCTCCCCCCAACCCTATTCCATCCTGTCCCGTCCCATCCCACCCCACTCCATCCCATCCTATCCTATCCCATCCACCCCACCCCATCCCATCTGATTCCATCCCATCCCATACTAACCTATCCTGTCCTATTCCACCTGATTCCATCTCAGCCAGCCCATTTCATTTCATCCACTCCATCCCATTTCACGAACCCATCCCATCTACCCTAACCCATTCTATCCGCCCCCATCCCATCCTATTCCATCTCATTCCATCCCATCCCACCCCAACCCATTCCATCCATTCCATCATATCCCATCCCATCCCATCCCAACTTATCCCATTCCATCCTATCCTGACCCACCCACCCATCCCCCTAACACATCCCATCCATCCCAGTCCATCTTATCCCATTCTATCCTATCCTAACCTATTCCAACTACTCCACTCCATCCCATAAAGCTCCATCCATCCTAATGCATTCCATCCACTCTATTCCATCCCGTCCACCCTAACCCATGTCATCCCACCCCACCCCATCCCCACCTATCTTATCTTCTTTCATCCTATCCTAACCCATCTCATCCACCCCACCTCATCCCATCCCATCCAAACCTATTTCATTCCCCTTTAGTCCACTTCATTCTAGTTCTTCCTATTTTATTTCATTCTTTCCATCCCACCCCAACCCATTACACCCTATCCCGTTTTGTAATATGCCATTCTGCTCCACTTCACTGCATTCCATTTTGTTCATTCTCATGATTCTTTCCATTCTACTCCTTTCCATTCTGTCCATCCCATTCCCATTCCTCAGGCCTGGAAATATTTACAACGTGCCTCCAGGATGCCAAGTCCTGAATATCTCAGCATGAATGAGTTACGGGCCCTGATTTTAGGGAGAGAGATCAAAGCAGTTAATGAGTGCCTGCTCCCACCTTCTGGCTGCATCCTTTGATTCAGCTTTTCACTGAGGCCAGGCACAGGGGGACCAGGTGATTATACAGTTATTGAAAAGCAGAAGTTTGATACCCATTTGGATATTGTTTCAGGTATATATTGGAGAAGAAGAGAAATGGGTGATGGGTCATTAAATGCCTTCCCAAACCCTAACTGCCATCCCTGAGCAACATTCATGCCAATTTCCCTGATTTGCATACCAGTGTGGGAAAAGGAAGCTCGGAGTCACAGGAAGGATGCTGATAGGCTGCTGAGTTGAGTGTGTGGCTCTGCCCCTTCGTACTCTCTGCTTCTGGTTCTGTTTCTTTTCCTAACAGACTGACCCATTTCCTCCATCAAGCCCAATTTCCAGCACATCCCCTGCCAGAACCTCGGTGTTCATGTTCCGCATACATGCACATATTCTGGACTTGAGTTTGCCTGGACTCATTAAATGATGGGTATTTATTTGATCTGGTACCAGAGATTCTCCTGGTGCTTGGACCCTGGGTTCCTTCAAACTCCTGAGGATGCAGCTGCTTTGCCTCTTCTTTGCTGTCTCCACATCCCCAAGTTTTCCCCAGGCCATACCCTGCTTGCCCTTGAGTCTCCCAGGCTTGGTGAATAGAAAGCACCTGGTAACATAATTGCAGCTTAATAAACGAATCAATCCTCATTAGGACTTGATTGGCCATTAGCCTCATTATCTTGTGAGCAGAGGGCCAGGAAAGTTTTAGAATGCCAAAGGGGGGTGAGATCACTTGGGGGGTGTGGACTCTGGTCTCCATTCGTAGACCCAGAAGGAAGGCGATCTTGACAAGGAGCCTCCAACCCTGGCTGCGTGTTGTTAGAGCCACTGGCGAAGCCCTAAAAACACTGATGCCCAGGTCCCACTCGGAGGCAGGGATGCAGAACCTCAAATGAAGGGGCTTAGCCACTGGTGCTTTTAAAAAGCTCCCAGGGTGAGCTGAATGTGGCACTGAGGTGGTCTGAACTGCCATTTAAAAATCTCTTAAGTGAAGGAAAGTCCAAAGTTTGGCCGTCAGAACCTTGCCACATGTGGATACTTAATAAATACAAGTTCCCTGAGATCTTGGACTTTTCCATACTCATCAGCTTAGGCTCGGTTAAGAGTCTCTTGTCACTACCGACCTGTGTCACAACGATCCATGTGGCATCTCCCGTGGGGCCCCCCCCACCAAACACCCAGTGATTGCCGAATTCAAGCTGCCTGTATGCTTTTGTGCTTAATACCTTTCTTCCAAATGAATTTTAATACACCTCTTATTCCTTCTCTGCTCTGTTCTGAACTGATCTCAGGAGAGCAGGGGCTCGATAGTCTACTTGCATTTTTTTCCTAACACACAAAAACAGCCATACGCGGGGCACCTGGGTGGCTCTGAGTTAAAGCCTCTGCCTTCGGCTCGGGTCATGATTCCAAGGTCCTGGGGTCAAGCCCCACATCTCCCCACATTGGGCTCTCTGCTCAGCAGGGAGCCTACTTCCTCCTCTCTCTCTCTCTCTGCCTGCCTCTCTGCCTACTTGTGATTTCTGTCTGTCAAAGAAATAAAATCTTAAAAAACAAAAACAAAAACAGACACATGCAACGATGCAAAGTTGAAAGTAGGTTTGGGTCTCTACTACCTGAAGCCGCTTTGCCAAGGACTCGCAACGCTCATACTACTTTTTGGGATATACGATTTTATTGTTGGCTAAGTTTTTTCACAAATAAAATGATGAATGTGAGCAGTTTTTAAAAATTGTGCCTTTCTATCTGTGAATGAGGCCCTGTTAGTCTTCATTATATCCTCCTGACAGCCTTTGAGATATTAAAAATAGCACTGTTTCGGGGCGCCTGGGTGGCTCAGTGGTTTGGGCCGCTGCCTTCGGCTCAGGTCATGATCTCAGGGTCCTGGGATCGAGTCCCGCATCGGGCTCTCTGCTCAGCAGGGAGCCTGCTTCCCTATCTCTCTCTCTCTCTCTGGCTGCCTCTCCGACTACTTGTGATTTCTCTCTGTCAAATTAATAAATAAAAAAGCTTTAAAAAAAATAGCACTGTTTCTAATTAATTAGAATAGAGCCCCTTGGGGGTCTAATTTTTTGTAACTGTCTCTCTTTTTGGTATCTGCTTTAGGTCATGGGTCAGTTTCATGCCTAAAACTTCATTTAAGTAGAAACCAGATTTCTCATTAAGAACTTAAAAAATATGAATACCTTTTGACCCATTCATTGCATTCTAGAGAATTTATAAGAAGGAAATACTTGGGAAGAGAGATCAGAGTTGACATATAAAAATATCCGAGGCAAGGCTCTGTGCAAATATGAGAAATGTGAATCCACCCAAATCTATAATAACAGAGTGGCTAATTTGATTAGGATGTATACTGGATTTAATGAAAGATTTGTAAGTATTATATTAGCATGTATATTCAGGTCAATAAAAGTTTATAAGATCAAGAATCCTAAATGGCTCTAATGATTAGTGGATTCTAGTCTTTATGATTCTACCACTTAGCACAGGGCTTGACATAGGTTACATTCTCAAAAATATTTGCTGGAGGTTGAATGATCTATTCAAATGCTAGCCACAGAATTTATAACAACATGAAATCCACTTACCATTAAGTAAGAAAAAAACCAGAGTACAATATTAAACATAAAATATTGTCACTTCTCTATTAAAATACCCATTGGCCTTGTATGTGCAAAAAAAAGGGGGGGCTTAGTGAAATGTGTTGGTCATTCTGGGTATAGAATATTCTGCAGCCACTAAAATGATGTTTGCCCATAACATTCGCCATATGAGAAACTGTCTATGATGGCATGTTGAATTAAAAAAAAAGTGATGTACAAATCCACATGCATTATAATTCTAATTTGTGTGCCTACGTATATAATTATAACACTACATTATGTGTGATTAGTTATAATTATGTTACACTTATAATATTATAAATACTGTAAAATGGCAAATATTAGATTTATTATTACATAAATAAATGTTAAATGTATATTTCATTATATATTTGATATATACATCTGTGTATTACATATTTTATGTGTGTGTGCATATATGTATATATACACACCCACGCACACACACATACACATATACACATTCATAAGGCTGGCAATGACCCAACATATTAACAGGGTTTTTTTTTTTTTTTAGGTAGTGAGACTGGCAAAAGTTCTTTTTCTACCTTTTTCTACCTTCCAATTCATCTTTTCCAATTTCCCAAAAATCCTCCTAAAGGAGCATGCTTTACTTTTGTCATCAAGACAAAAGAATCACCCCTAGGAAGGTTTGGACACAAGGAGGCAGGGGGAGCCCAGGCTCTTTCGCCCAGGCGAGGCCGGCAGCCTTGAGGAATGCTCCAGGAGGAAGGTCTGTGGTCACATCGCATCAGCGGGTGTGGCCTGATTCTGCCTGGGTCCGGCTCCATGGGCGCGTCTTGGCAGGAACTCGTGGCATTGACCGCCTGCTGCCACAGTTTCCTTGCAGGGCCGGCTTCGTGCAACAGCAGCCCAGGGGCCTGGCTGAACTCTTCTGGAGGAATGCCTTCCCCTAATTTGCCAGGGCCCTCCAGTTGCTAAGAATGATCGACAGTAATTAAAACTAAGCTAATAACCTCCTCACTCTTGACATTTCTATGGGGTTTTGTTCACCATTATCTACATATAGATTAAAAATTGTAATTGGACTGGCGATCAGGTTAGGAAAATCAGCCACCTTCCAACTTGTCGTTTGCCAGGGACTGACACTTTGAAATTTTATTTAATCTGAGAAAATTGAGTTGAACTCTGGCACCCTTGGAGGTGGGGATAAAAGAAAAGAAAAGAAAAGAAAAGAAAACACACACACACACACACCAGCATTTATCCTTAAGGATGGATGCTAGCTAAGACAATATTCATGCTCCCTGCAGAAAGAAGTGGGGTCTGGGCCAGAGGGTGCTGGAGCACCACCGACTGGGGTGTATGGTGGGGGGCTTCTAAGAAGCAGCCACAAGAGGGGGACACTAGGCCTACTAGGCCCTGTATGAGGGAGGATTAGGGGGACCAATGCTGCCTCCCCAAGAGGATTTGTGTGACTTCATAGGAGCTTGGGCTGCCTGAATCCATAGAGTCCTCCTGTGCTGGTAAAGAGAGGTGTTCTTGGTTTCTTATTCTGTGCTTCCAGGCCTCTGCAATGTTGTGATTCTAGAGCTCCACCTTATATTCTTCTGGCCTCTGCAAGACTGAGGTGCTGTGCCCTCCTTTCCCTTGGCCTCTGAGTCAGGGTTTCCCCATTTCTATGAGTCTATGCTTCTGGGAACCTAGGGTATTAGGAGTCTAAGAGTCAGGGAATGTAATATGGACTTCAAAAGGTGGGAAATTGTCAGACCTGCCCAGCTGCCCCTCCCATGAAGTCATTAATCTGTCTAAATTGAAACATTTAAGCTGATATTAATTCTTAGCTTGCTTCCCCAAGGTGATGGGCTAGCTGACGATTTCTTTCTAATACACAGTGTGGTCATGTCATGCTCCTGCTTAATATACTCCTGCGGGGTCTCACGGCCCCATTTGGCTCAAGTATGGTCTCCTTATGATGGCTTAAAGCCATTCTGGGTTTGCCTCTCCACAGTTGGCCTCCTGGATCCTCACACACATTCCTCCAATATGCTGGTTGATGCCATCTGTCTGTCTGTCTCTGACTACACACCACTTCTCTCCACTTAGCCTGCAGATCTTTGCATAGTGTTCCCTCTGCCTGAAATTACCCCACCTCTCCATTCCAGTACCTATCCCCCTAGGTTTGCCTCCTTCAGTCACCTATTTTCCATTTATCTATCACTTCTGATTTTGGGCTTCTTCTGCAGGAAGTGTTTGCTCTCTTCCCAAATTGGGTCCTCTGCTCCTTTACCCACCACATCCCCATGCTCACTCTGGGCCAGCTCTGTCTGTGACTCCACCATCTTCTCCCATCAAACCAGGATCATCATCATCATCTTCTTCTTCTCCTTCTCCTTCTTCTTCTTTTTTTTTTTTAAAGATTTTATTTATTTATTTGACACACAGAGAGATCACAGGCAGGCAGAGAAGCAGGCGGGGGGTGGGGTGTGGGGGGAAGCAGAGCAGAGAGCCCAATGTGGGGCTCGATCCCAGGACCCTGAGATCATGACCTTAAGGCAGAGGCTTAACCCACTGAGCCACCCAGGCGCCCCAAACCAGGATCTTCTTGAAGGCATGAATACTTTCTTGTTTACTGTTATGTCTCCCGGCCCATGGTGCAGTATGCCAAAAGGAAAGAATGAATGAATCTGTGTGTAAAGACAGGAAGTCGTGACTTCTTGACTCTTGGAATAACAAATACTAATTTATTTCTTCATTACAGAATTATTTTGTGCCTTGTGCTGCGCTCAGCCGTGGGGATATATTATGAGGAAGACAAATACATCCTTATTGTCTACGGTGCTCATGGGGGAAGTAGAGTAGAAAGATCCATTGAGGTGAAGGAGTTAGGGGAAGAATATTCTAGGTGGGGGAAATATGTGTGGAAGATCTTGAGGAAAGAAAGGGAGAGACTGTGTGAAACAGAGCAGCCCAGTGGGGGCTGTGGCACCGTAAGATGAGGAGAGGGTCCAAAATGAGCCCAGAGATGTGGGTGGGACCCAAATCATGACGACCTTGCGGAGTTTCCAGCCTGGAGCTACAGGATCAGTTTTGCACTGTGAAAAGATAGTTTGTTAAAAGTTCAGTCCGTGTGTAAGCTACAGACAACCTCCTCCCTCTGTTCTGAGGCTGATCATTCTCAGTCCTTCACGCTTGTTGCTTTCATCTTTCCAGCGCATACTCACCTCCTAGAGTGGATTGCCGAGCTTTATCTGCCGAGAAAGCTCTCTGGAAACAGATTTTGCTTGCGCAAGCCGCAGAAGTGTTCCCACAACCCAGGGGAGACCAAAGACAACGTCCAGGCTCTCTGGTGATAGTGATTGGTGCAGGAAGCGAGCACGTGACCCAAGCAGAGCCAATCAGATACTTTCTCTGGGATGCCTCTATGGGCTTGGTAGGAGGGAGCTTCTTCTCCACGGAGGTTTTCAGAGCAGGTACCAGTCACAAAGAAGATGCTTCTCGACAAAGACAACATATACAGCAAATAAGAAAATTTCCTTTGAATCTTGAACTACCTAGTATCCCAATGAATGTTGAGTATCAATGATTCTCCCCTGTTCTCATTCAGCTAGTTTACGTTTATGTTGATAGTCTGCTGCTTACATCCAAGTGAATCCCAACTCATTTGTGCTGTGTCTGATTCCCGTACCTCTCTGGGATGTAGTCAAAGAAGGCATCTTGTCCTCATTTTATAAGGAGAAACCTGGGGCTCAGAAAATTGCCCGAGCTTATGTATAAAGTTAGTGGTAGAGTGGGAATCAATTATCCCACCCACGCCTCCTTCTATCCATCAGTAGGTATGTATCATGCCATTGGGATTTACTGGACCAGCTCTGATTTCAGATGCTCTGTTCCAGTGTCTTTCCAATATCACAATAAATAAATAGAAAAATTTATCACAATACATAAATATCACAATAAATAAATATCATCAAAAATATCATCAGACCACCACCTGAATGGCTCACTAATTTGAAACCACTTTTCCTTACATGTTTTTCCAGGTCCAAAAATAGTAAAAGAAAAAAAAAGTATTAAAACAACATTTTTTGATTTTTAATTTGGAAGTCACTGTGATAACTCAGTTCTGTGCTGGTATATGTTTAACATTTAACATGTGTAGTTCTGACATGAATCTTGGTTGATGCTTTTGTTTACATTGGCTAGGGAGACAAAACAAAACAACATAAGCATATGTTGGAATTTCACTTGCTCATCAGTGAAGCGAGCAACTTCTTCCAGTTTTCAAATACCGGAAGAATACTTTCTCCATTGTTTGTGCTATTCACAAAAGAATGACTATGGGCACATCAGACCTTTAAGTTTCATCTACTTTATTAACATTTTGTACACCATTCTTTTAAATCTAGACAATCAACAAAACTAATAAATCGAGCCCTGGTTTAGAGCATTTGCCGGTATCTGTGGTCTTAATATTCCCATTGCAGCTGACTCTAAGTCACCAACATGATGTCTTTGATAACGGAGTTGGGAAGACGCACAGATACCATTCTATGGGTTTCTAATATGGGTGCAATGGATGTAAATAACTTTAAGAGTGTAGGATAAAAATAAAATGTGGTCAGGTCATTAGGAAGTGATGAGTATGATTTTTTAATGTAATTTATTTGATCGCAAGTTTATACCATTTGGCTTTTAATAATGGCTGCATTTCACAACCAGCCCACAAGATTCCTGAAAATGTAACCATTGGCTCTCATGAGCTAGTATGAGCTGTATCCAGCATGCTGGCACAGAACACTGTACCCGTGTATTCCCTGCTCGCTGAGTGTGGGACAGCAGAAATCCCTTGCCACCATGCAGTTGACCTTTTTTCTTCTTTCATGTGGAATGAGCATATCCGGGAGGTTCCTTCTAAGAGCATCCTTGTGGTTCAGCTAGAGCAGGACCCTCCCCGTCTTCTCTTTCCCTTATCACAGTTTGTAATGATGTGTATGCTTGGCTGTGTGTTGATTTATATTCATTTCCCCAGCAGACTGTGAGCTCTGTGAGGGGAGGACAGTGTCTGTCTCCCTCATTGTGCTATTTCCTGGGCCTGACTCCATGTGTGGTCCAGGAGAGTCATTGTGAGAGGGCTTTGCTGGGGGCACTAAAGAACTGTTGCAACCAAATACGTTTGGGAGAGGAGGGAGGCAGTTATGACAACATCTCAAAAGTTTCTAGGCTGTATCTGTGTTCATGAGGCATTATTCACAATAGCCAAAAGGCGATGATGTCCCCACTGTCCACCCACAGGGGAATGGGTAAACACAATGTGTTCAAACCAAGCAGTAGTATCTCATTCATCCTTAAGAAGAAGGACATTGTGGCACCAGCTACTACATGAATGAACCTTGAGGGTACTATGTTAAGGGGAATAAGCCACTCGTAACAGGACAAAATCCTCTACTACAGGTGCCTAAAGCGAAAGTCAAATCCACACAGACACAAAGTGGAATGATAGTCTCCAGGGACTGGTAGGAGGAAGAAATGGGGAGTTAGTGTCTAATGGGTACAGAGTTGGACGAGTTCTGGATGTGGATGATGGCGGTGGTAGCCTAATAGTGTGGATGGTTCCAGCCCTTGAACTCTACGCCTAAAAATGATTAAAATGGTAAATTTCACGTCACATATATTTTACTACAATAAACAAATATTGTCAAAAGGTTTCCAGGCTTCCCAGATCCTGTTCATGGTGTGGAGTGAGTGCTTTTTTCTGTTTCTGGTTAGAGGAGAGGGTGCATAGGAACAGAGTCGTGATTATGATGATGGTCACGATGCTCGTATGAGGATGTGGGTTTGATTCGAAGGGTTTCTCAAGCACCATTGCTCTACAGTCTTTCCGCAAATGTGGAAAATGAGTCTCAGAGAGGTTAAGTGACTTGCCCACAATCACACAGCTTCAATCCAAGGCAGGTTGACTCTGAAGCACATGCTCCCAGCACCTTCTCTCCAAGCCCTTATTTTGTTTGGGAGAGACAACTTGGAAGGGAGGCAGGCATGGGACCCCCTTAAGCTGACAATCCCTGCTCATTCCCTTCCCAGAGTAGCCTTCCAGCTGCAGAGGCATACAAACCTACTCCCTTTGCCGCCTCGCGCATTCGCCAAGCTTGGCCAACCCGGCACTAAGACTGAGTTGTCAACAAGGAGATAGAAAGAAAGAAAAAGCAATTTCTTCCATTTCTTGGCTCAATCCTATGCAGTCAATACTGTTAACAGTAAATCAAATATCAGGGCTGCATTGACCCAGGAAAAGGCCAAGGAGAAAAAAATTTCCAGAGCAGAATCCAAAAAGTAGAAAATAAAGTTCAGCCTGAAGCATAAATCATACCTGGGGAGCTGAACCTGCCGTGATATGAGCCCGAACCACCCCAGCAAGCTGGCTCCCCAGGCCTCCTGCTCTGCTGTTTGAGTTTCTAGGTCCCCTGTTCCAGGTACATCCAGGCAACGAAAGATGACCAGAGGCAGAGTTGAGGATTTCTGACTATAGGTCCTTTGGATTTGGGGTCTCACCCCATAACCCTTGGCTCAGTTGGGAAGGGATATCTGCAGAAAATGGCTTTGGGGGAAAGCCCCCTACACCCTCTACCCCTCTTTGTACACTTGTCCTTTTGATTTCACAGCTGAGCCTTGGCTCCAAAAAGAGGCTCCAAGTTTCAGGCATGTCTGAGCCCTGTTGCCTCCTCTCATTAATGTGCCCAGCTGACAAACTTTTATTAAGCACCCACTGTGTGCCAGGCAATATTCAAAGGCCCTGGGATTTCAGTTGTGGACAAAACAGGCACACATTCCTGACTTCATAGAAGCTTCATTCTAGTAAGTGAATGGGTGAGGATAAGATAGTTAAGATTTTCGGGGCATCTGGCTGGCTCAGTTGATGGATCATGTGACTCTTGATCTCGGGGCTGTAAGTTCAAGCCCCATGTTGGATGTAAAATTTACTTGAAAATAGGGGCTCCTGGGTGGCTCAGGCGTAAAAGCCTCTACCTTCTGCTCAGGTAGAGATCTCAGGGTCCTGGGATGGAGCCCCACATCCGGGTTTCTGCTCAGCAGGGAGCCTGCCTCCTGCCCTCCTGCCTGCCTCTTTGCCTACCTGTGATCTCTGCCCATCAAATAAACAAATAAAATCTTAAAAAAAAAAGATTACTTGAAAATTTTAAAAAATGTAAAAAAATGATTTTTTATAGTATGTTGGAGGGTACTGGATGCTATGAAGAAAAAGAAACAAAGGGAGTATGGAGTGTTTTGGGGGAGAGAAGTCAAGTTTAATTAAGGTAAAGGGACATTTGAGGAAAGACCTAAAGCAGGTGAGGTTATGAGCCCTTCAGATATCTGGGAAAGAGATGTTCTAGGCAGCAGAGTGTCCAGGGGTATTCAAGAAACAATGAGGTATGGCTGGAAGGGAGCAGGGGTGATGATGACAGGATGGCAGGACTGAGCTTGGGGAGATGGCCAAGGGCCAGATCAGGGAGGCCTTCTGGGCAATAGGGACCTTAGCTTTCTTTCTGGGTGAGGTGGGGTCATTGGGAATATTTGGAGTGGGGTGAGACTCTAAACTTGGGTTTTAAATTCTTGTCAGTCCCTCATCCCCACACCCTGATCAATTAAGTTGATAAAAAAACTAGATTGATTGCAATTTATACACCACGAGAGCCCATCTTTCTAAAAATCATCTGTAATGTCCTTGCAAAATCTGAGCACATAATAAACACTCAAACCTGTTACCTGAGTGTAGAAAGACATTGGATGGATGTTCAGCCAGGAGTTAATGGTACATCCTTCATAGATGAGCAGGAATAGGTTAACAAGTAGAGGAGGATTTCCTCTTGTATTTCTTAATCTATTTGTATTGCCTGATAATTTCTTACAGTTTCTCTTCTTTTCTTTTTCTTTCTTTCTTTCTTTCTTTCTTTCTTTCTTTCTTTCTTTCTTTCTTTTCTTTCTTTCTGGCTTTTGTTTTGTTTTAAAATGTGTATAATGGATGGATAAAGATTGGGAGCTCTGTTTTGAGTTGCATGACATTGGGTATGCCATGTGTTCTCAAGTGACCATTTGCCTGTTTTGATTACGAGCAGTGCTCTAATACCTGCTCCTGAGGCTTTTCGTGATGTGGTGATGTTTATGGAGCACCCGCTACAGTGCCTGGTTCTCAGGAGGTCCTCAGTAAATGCTGATTGCAATTGTTCAGGAGCCACATAAGGAGAGACAGGATGGGGAGACATCTGGGCTTTAGGAAGAGCGATCCACAGCATTGTCCATGCTAACCTCTCACTGCTGCTCAGAGCAAACCTGGCCTTTCAGGCCTCCTGCACAGGAGGAGCCAGCCGGCCATTCCCATTACCCCTGCCTCCCTATCTCATCTTAGCCTCGCTGTGCCTTCCCTGGGGAAAGCCGGCCACCTGCCCCAACAACCGAAGGACTTCCCGAGACCTAGGAAAGAAGCAGCATCACCAAGTAGACCTCAGTAGCATCTTCCAGGCCAATTTCAGAGGCTTGTAAGGACTTTACCTCCAAAGGAGCCTGGAGACCCATCTCATGTTCTGTGTCAGAACTTTCCACACAGGGTCCTACCCCAAGACCCCTGAAGTGAACCCCTGTTGGTTTTGTCTCTTTAGCATCTGTTCCCTTTTCTGGTCCCATTTTTCTCAAGGAGTCCTCTGCTATGCCCAGTCCCTCAGTTTGAATGGGGCTGACTGCTCCTTCCTCTGGTTGGAGATGGGCACGTCACGCAGACCTGAGCCAATCAGAGCACTCTTGCCCTCTGCCTCCAGTGACTGGTTCAGTGATGACCCAATCTAGCCAGTGAGAGTCAGACCGAACATTTTGGTTTTAGCTGCTGGTGTAATAGTCAGAATGGGGTGGGATTTGCTGTGATAACACGCAGCCCTTTCCTCTTAATTAGGGTGGATCAAGTCTTGTAGCACCAAATGACAAAGGTGGATTTCTTGTTCAGGCTCCAAGTGCACCTCGGGCTGATGGGAGCTCTGCTCCTGTCTCCCTCATTCAGGGAAGTCCCATCCTGAACATCATCAGACACCACAGCAGGGGAAAGGGAACACGGAATCAGATGAGTCTGGCTTTAAATCTTTATTTTTCTGTTTAAAGCATAGGACCTGCCTGACCTGCCTGCTACATAGCTATTGTTCAGAGATTATCAATTTCTCATTGTCCAATTTCTCCATTTGTTGTGTGTCCATATTGGATTTTCAAAGCGGGGCTCAAATGTCTGCCTCTCCGTGAGGATGTCTCAGCCTACCTCGCTGCTCCCCCCCCTCCGTCATCTTTGTACAGAGGGAAGCACATAGTAGCAGGTGCCGTCCATGTCCCATCAGCTGGTGTCTAGCAAAGGCCCAAGCACTTAGTAGGTGCTATTTTCAGTATTCTTAGTGCCATGTGCAATGCTTTGCCATGCCGGGCGCATAGTAGGGATTAATATTTGTATCATCCACAACACGTGTCCAGTGTCAAGCACACAGTGTGTTTTTGCCTTGTGTCCCTTCCTGCAGCACTGCCAGCAGCATATTTTCCCAACATTGTCCCCCCAACACCACTCCCCTAGCCTCTGGTACCTTGAGACCTAGAGTTTGTGACCAAGAACAGTCACTAAACTATAATCTGCTGAAATGGGGGTGGGGTGGGGTGGGGGCCTCGAAGGGATGATCCAGGGCTGCACTGCCCTGTGGGGGTCATCAGGGGTCAGTGAGCAGAGACTTGGCTTATGAATTTCCTCCCCTGGCCCCAGACAAAGAAGGAAGTCCCTGTTGGCAATGTGGTTACCTTGGCAACTCTTTGTGCTGGAGAATGGGAGAGGGGGAGGAGGGAAGCTGGGAGAAGGGGGGCAGCTGCTGGGGCGGGGCAGGAGCTGAAGGGGAAATTCCCCCTTCAAATGGGGAGTGACTCCCTTCTGCCTCCTGGGCAAAGTGAAGGGGAGTTTTCCCACTGCAGGATGGAGGCTGGTCTGCGTGGGAAGTCCTGCCTCTCCTCTTCTCTCTAGAAAGTCTTGCGGCTGGTCTCAAAACATCTAGGGAGCTGGATTGGAGTTCTAGCCCTTCTTTTAAGTTGCTGTGTGACCTTGTGCAAGCTTCTCTCCCTCTCTGAGACTCAGGGTCCTCTCCCAGAAAATGGGGACAATAATTCCTGCAGGTCGGTACTGGATCCCTGCTATGTGTGAATGACCTGGGGGCTGTTTTTCATCTGGTTGCCTCTCACTTGCTGGGTAAGTGACTACCATAACATAAAGGTGGGCTTTTCTGTCACGTGCATGGAGTGAAGAGGGTGAGCCTGGTAACCATGGTTATTGGTATTCCTGCCAGATTCTTGACATTGGGAGCGGGGGAGGTGGGCGATTCATTACTGCTGAGAGTTATGGGTCATCACCACGTAGCGGGGAAACTGAGGTCCGGAGCGGGCAAGAGTCTGAGGTGCTCTTGAGGGAAAAGCTGGGGAGAGGTGACTCTGCGTTCTGTGTTCCTGCCCCGTGCCCCCACTCACCCGCACTGCGCATGCTCAGGAGCCAGCTTCTCTTCCAGGCCCACCTGAGCTGCTAAGATGGAGGAAGGTGGGCAGAAGGCTGAGTGGGGTAGGGTGGAAACCCTGGCTTCCTGAGAGCAAGAATGGTGGAATAGGGCCTCCTCTAACAGGGTGGGGTGGCCTCATGGCACCGGCTCGCAGCCTGCCCTGACCGAGGAGCCCCACACATCCACTCCCTGAGGCACCCCCCCCCCCAACCTCGGGCCATCTGAAGGGCAATATCTCGGTGAAGAAAGATGCCCTTCTCTGTCCACTGTTAGCTTGTTTATAGGTCTGGTAGGGGACGGGGAAGACGGAGGGGTTTGTATTTAATGTGGTGGGAAATCTGGCTATGCCTCTCCAACAGCACAAAACCTTCTATGGCTCCCTAGCACCCTTGCCAAAGTCACAAATTCTCACCAGGTTTTCAAGGTCACATATGGTCTGGTCCTGCTCACCTCAGCAGCTTCATCACTGTGCTGGTACAGGGTCATTTCAGCCCCCGCAGACATCCAGTCTCCCTCTGGTCCTTTTGTCTCATGATTCCTTCTTGCTGGAGGATGCTGCTTCTTTCCGGTGTATGACTCATCCGATGCATTCTTTTAGGCTCAGCTTAAATGTCACCTCCTCCAGGAGGCCTTCCTTGGTCTTTCAGGTCAGCCTTGGTCAGGTGCCTCCTCTGAGTGCTTCCAGCCCCCTTAGCTTTCCCCATCACTCTGCTTTGCTGAGCAGTCGCCTCTTCCCTGCCTGGAACTGTGAGCTCCAGGAGAGGGAAGAGCCTTCATTTGTTCACGTCTGTATGCTCATCATGGAATTCTCAGTGCCAAGAATGGTCGGTGCCAGCGCAGAGCAGACACACACTAGACATTTATTGAATAAGTGAATGAGGCCGGAAACTGGTGAAATTTTGGTGGGAAGAGCAAATTGGCAGAACTTGGCTGATGGTGTAGGATCTGGGGCAGATAATCCTGATTCAGACAGGATGTTATCCCCCTATGCCTCAGAGCCCCCAAACTGGGGCTGCAGGGACCTTAGAGTTACTTCGCTGGCCCATTGTCTCCCAGGGGCACTAATTTCTGGAGCTTTTTTTTTTTTTTTTTTTTTTTTTTGAGAGAGAAAGCTAGTGTGGAGGAGGTGCAGAAGGAGAGGGAGTGAGAATCTCCAGCTGAATTTTGCTGAGCACAGAAGCCAACCTGGGGCTCGAACTCACAACCCTGAGATCATCACCTGAGCCGAAGTCAAGAGTCGGACGCTCAATTGACTGAGCCACCCAGGCATTCCAATTTCTAGACACAATATTAATAGAAATTTCTCCAACTATCTTAATTTCCAGGAGGAATTAGCATCTTCAAAGGGCTCTTTTGCCCCAGAAGTTGGACATATAGCCTATACTCAGAGCCTGCTCTCTGTTCCCTTCACCATCAGGAAGACCACCAATAATTGAGCT
Source organism: Mustela lutreola (assembly GCF_030435805.1). Taxonomy (NCBI): domain Eukaryota; kingdom Metazoa; phylum Chordata; class Mammalia; order Carnivora; family Mustelidae; genus Mustela; species Mustela lutreola. The sequence goes on along the minus strand of NC_081300.1, from coordinate 72,610,331 downwards.
GAGTGCTTCCCATGGATGGTGTCTTTTTACTGTGCCTCATTTTTCTCATCTGCAGAATGGGCACAATATCATCATCTACTTCACAGAATTATTGTGACGAGCTGACAGCTGAGAAAAAGAGTTGAGAAAAGTATCTGGCAGGGGGCCATGTACACAGTGCTCAGTAATGTTAGCAATTCAGATTAATGCAACAAATCTTTTTAGGTGCTTACTGGATCCTGGGGATACAGCAAGGAAGCTAAGGACACTCCATCCCTCCTTTAGGTACTTACATTTTGGTTCTTGTGGGACCACAAAGTATCAGATAATAATCTCTGAGCCTAGAGCTACTGTGTACACATCCACCCAGTAAACAAATACGAGCTGAGGACCTATTACGTGCTAGGAATAAGATGCTGCCTCTCCCCTTAGGTGGTGGACAGGCTGGAGGTGGGAGGTTGAGAAGAAGCAGGCAATGAGAGCTCCAGGGAAGCAGGTCAGGGGGATTATGAATGGGGGAGGAGGGAATCTGGGAGAATCTTCAGCAGACTCAGTCGTGGAGGATGGACAGGAGTTCGTCAGGGAGGGAAGGGTGATCTAGGTGCAGGGCACAGCATATGCAAAGGCATGGGGCAGTTGTCTCGCTGACTCACATTAAACCTAGAGGTTGTTGAACTTCTATTGCTTCTGGCCACTTCTTCTCTACACTCTGCAAATAGAGTGTGAACGTAGAGACTTTAACTCTTATTGGCTGTGACCTTGATTGTCTTTAAATTCTTTGACACAAATCATCCAATTTAATGTGCACAACGATCCCATTGGTATTGTTATACAGGCATAGGGACAGACTATAACTTTCTGTATTTTCAGCACAGAGATGAAGGGCTGTTTTTGAAGTCACCCATTAGACGGTTGCCAGATTCACAGAAACAAAACGAAGCAGTGTGCCCAGTTACATGTGAATTCTGGATAACCAATGGATGATTAAAAAAAAAAAAAGTAAAAAATATGTCTCATGAGATATTTGGGATATACTTATCCTAAAAAATATGCTGTTTCTCTAAAATCCAGATTTAACAGAGTATCTTGTACTTTATCTGGCAACCCTACCCAGTGTTTGAACTTGGTTGCGTTCGTCTCTCCCCGTGAAGATAAAGGTAATGATAATCACGATCTGGATTTCACGAGGACCTACCAAGGCTTAGTGCTAAATGAACTTACTAAGTGTTTTTGAGCTCTGAGCAGTGCTCTGGGCTCTGCTGGCCCCGGCGGCGGGTGGCCCGCAGTTCCGCGCGTAGCCACGAGGTGTCGCCCTCCGCCCACGATACCCGGGCGGCGGCGGGGGCGGCCGGGACCGCGCGCGGCCCATTCATCACGGCGCGGCCGTGGCGCGCAGACAATGCGGGGAGCGGCCCTTACCCGCGCCCGCGCGGCTGTTGGTACAAAGGAAGCGCTGTTAACACGTGTACGGTAATGGGCTCCCCCACGGCCTCTTCCCGGCCGCCCACTCCCAGCCTGACGGATGGCCCGAGCCATCCATCTAAATTATGGTCATGGGCTATGAGCATCCTCCTCTGTCCAGTCTGTCCTGCCGCCAGGGCCAGGCTGGGCCTCCTGTGGCCGTGCCTCCTGCCCCCGCGATGGGGTGTCCTCATACTCTGGGGAGAGAGGAACACCTACTGTGTGAGGGACTCCAGCCACAGCCTTCTTGATTTGCATGCAAGGCGGTGCAGTGTCTTAGCCCATTTTGCAGGAGGGGAAACTGAGGTCTAGAGGTGCAGGAAAGTCTTTATTCTAAAGGTCACACGGCCCTGGGGTTTGCCAGAGATGGACTTTTTTTCCTTATTAGGATGTAATTCATATGCCGTAAATTCACGTGCATTTGAAATACACATTTCAATGTTTTTAAGTATAGTCACAGCCTTGTCCAGCTATTAACAGAGTCCAATTTTAGAACATTTTAATTACCCTGAAGATATCCTATCTGTTAGCAGGCACCCTCAGTTCCTCTCTCCTCCTAACCACTTATCCACTTTCTGTCTCCACAGAGTTGCCTATTCAGGGCATTTCATGTAAATGGACTCATACACTATATGACCTTCGGGGACTGGCTTCTCTCACTTAGCAGAGTGCCTTCAAGGTTTGTCTCTATTGTAGCACAGATCAGTACCTCATTCCTTTTCATGGATGAATGATATTCCACTGTGTGGATGTACCACATTGTGTTCATCCTCTCACCTGCTGATGGACATTTGGGGTTTTTCCGCTGTTTGACTGTTATAAATAACTCTGCTGTGAACATTTGTGTTTTTGTGTGGCAATGTGTTTTCCAGTCTCTTGGGGATCTACCTAGGAGGGAAATTGCTGGGACATATGGTAACATAATGTCCAACCATCTAGAAACCACTAGAACATTTGCAAAGCAGCTGTACCATTTTACAGTCCCTGCCAGTGGGGGGGGGGGGGGAGGATTTTGATTTTGCCACATTGTAGCCAACACTTGCTACTATCTGACTTTTTGATTTGAGTCAAGTGGTATCTCATTGTGGTTTTGATTTGCATTTCCCTGAAGGCTAATGCTATGGAGCATCTTTCTTGGCCCTTTGTATAACTTCTTTGGGGCAGGGTGCAGGGGATGTCTATTAGTTGTCTATTACTGAGTTGTAAGAGTTCTTATGCATTCTGGCTATAAATGCTTTATCTGGTGTATGATTTGCAAGTATTTTCTCCCATTTTGCGAGTTGTCTTTCCACTTCCTTTATGGTATTCTTTGCAGCATGGAAGTTTTAAATTTTGGTGGTGGTCCAATGTCTATTTTTCCTTTTGTTGCTTGTGCTTTCAGTGTTAGTTATTAAGACTCTTGGGAACCCTGGGTGGCTCAGTTGGTTAAGCAGCTGCCTTCGGCTCAGGTCATGATCCCAGCGTCCTGGGATCGAGTCCCACATCGGGCTCCTTGCTCGGCAGGGAGCCTGCTTCTCCCTCTGCCTCTGCCTGCCTCTCTGTCTGCCTGTGCTCGCTCTCTCCCCCTTTCTCTCTCTGATAAATAAATAAAATCTTAAAAAAAAAAAAAAAAAGACTCAGCCCAGGGGCGCCTGGGGGGCTCAGTCAATTAAGCAACCTACGGACTCTTGGTTTCAGCTCAGGTCATGATCTCAGGGTTGTGGGATCAAGCCCTGAGTTGGGCTCTACGTTCAGTATGGAGCCGGCTTCAGATTCTTTCTCCTTCTTCTTCTGCCCCTCCCTGCTCTCTTGGGCACACACACACACACACACACACACACATACTCTCTCTCCCTAAAATGAATAAATAAAATCTTTAAAAAAAAAAAAAAGACTCAAAACCCAGCTCTATGTTGGTCTGAAGTTGGGGCTTTTTTTTTGGGTGCACTGAGGGGAGGACACTTGGCCTCCCATGTGGATTGCGGGAGGAGCTGGGCAGGATTTGGTGGGGGGTGGTCACCTCAGGCTGGGGAGGGTATGGAGCTGTGGCAGAAGATCAACAAACTTAGAATCAAAATAATTTGGGTTCCTGGCTGGGTTCTGCTTTCTTTCCCTCGTGACTTGGGTGGGTCATTCAGGGCTTTTGCATAGGATGTTACTCATCTGCTCAAAGGAGATGATCACACCTGCCCATGAGGTTGCTATGATATGAAATGAGAGAACGTGAGCATGTAAAAGATGTTTGCTAAGCATAGCTGTGATACCAAGGGCCTTTGGCTTCCCCAGGAAGGGCCTCCAGCTTCCTATGTTCCCAGCACAGCGCAGGGCTGTGGACACAGAGATACCTAGCACCCGGATGCCGGGATCAGGACACACAAACTGGGAGTCCCTGAGCCTTGGTCCAAAGGAACTTTTTTTCTGGAGCTTGAACACCACGCATGGTTTCCCTTTGTCACCTGGGCCTGCCCTGGATCCCACAGCCATTCTGACTGCCATGGTTTCTATGAGGGAGTTCAGAGAGGAGGGAAGATCCCAGGTGGACTGGGTCCAGAGACCCCAGTTACTCTCTGAACCTCGGCCCCTCTTTCTGTGCAATAGGGATACTTGTTCCTGTCTAGAGGGTTGCTTGAAGATAAAAGGAGAGCTCAGATGAAATGAGAACCAACCCGGGAGGTGCTGAAGATGGACATGGCCCTTGGTGGGAGCTTGGTAATTGAGATGATCCCTGTGATTTGCAGGAATTCAGATGAGAACTTTGCTATAGATACAGGCTGAAGATTCATACTGGGAAGACTGGGGAGTGGGGGGAATTAATCTGCCTGGGCCCTGCCTCCTGGACCCCCAGGCTCAGGCTGGAGCTGATGTTTCCAGGGCTGTGGGAAGCCCAGGGCACTGCCCGTGGCTGGGGGTGGTGGGGGGACCGAGGGGGAGAGAAAGGATTCTACCCCAGAAGCCCAGGTGGCAGGGCAATTACAGAAAGCAGAGCCACCAGGGATGAGAAGACCCGGGGTCACAGCTCTGCTGGCCTCACACAGGGCCTGGAGCAGTCTCTCCAGCTGGCTGGCCCACCAGGCCCTGTCCAAAAGCTGGGCTGCAGGGTCCGGGAGTCCCAGGAGAGCTGGTCCATGTCCGCCCCTCCAGACGGACAGGCACGCAGGACAGGCCCACGTCCAGCTCTCCGGGGGAGCATCAACTACTTCTCCTTGGTGCTGCCTCCTAGTTCCCCAGCATCCTTCCATAAATTTCCTTTCTAGGCTCTTCTCCCCATGATCTCCAGGGCCTGACTCCTTGCAGGCACTCTGTGAATGCTTGCTGGCAGGATGAATCAGTGCTGTCTGGTCAGAGATGAGAATGGAATTTTTAAACTCGGCTCACCGGCCACCTCCCTAGGCTGTGGCTGTGTTCCGTGTGAGGATACCGGCGTCCTGGGACTCTGCCATGTATCGTGGGGCCCATGGCTTCCTGTGGAGATGCTGGACATGGGGCACTGGTGGGGTCAGGGTGGCAGGCTCCGAGACTGGATGGGACACCACAACTTCCTTGCCAGATCAAGGGACTTGGCCTCTTTGAGCCTCAGTTCCCCTCTCTGTCAAATGGGGTAATCATTCCTGCTTTGCAGTGTTTTCATGAGGTCCATGAGATTCATACAAGAGGGTAGCCATGTCTTGCCCCTGGTAAGAGAGTGGTGATGACCAGGCTTTGCTGTTCCCGTGGAGGGGGTGGGGTTTCATGGTGCGCAGGTGGCTGTAGGACTCAGCCTGCTCCAGAGCAGCCACAGGGGTCAAGGTCTGCCTAGTGGTGTGAGTACAGGCAGGTCACTCCCCAGAGCTTCAGCTTCCTCCTCTGTAAAAGGGGGCCTCTTCCAGGATCTCCTTGATGGGGCTGCTGTGAGGCTTAGGGAGCTGGGAATGTACAGGGTGAGGAAATGCCTGGCCCAGAGGTCAGTAAACTGCTGCTTTTGAAGGAGCTGGAGAGGAGGGGAGAGGAGAGGAAAGCGGAGGGGGAGAGAAAGCAGAGGGGAGAGAGGCCGAGGGAGGGAGGAAGGGGGGGAGGAAGGCAAGAGGGGAGAGGAAGCGGAATGGGGAAGGAGGAAGGGAGAGGGAGGATGGGGAGGGGAAACCGAGGCAGGCAGTGGGAGGCAGGGAGGAGGAAGGGGCAGGTGGCAGAGGAGAGGGGAGAGGAGTGGAGGGAGGAGGGATGGTGTGGAGAGAAGGAAGGAGAAGGGGGAAGAGGAAGTGGAGGGGAGAGGAAGTAGGGGCAGAGGGAAGGTGGAAGAGGGAAAGGGGAGAGAAAAGAGGAGAGAGGAATGGAGTCAGCCCGTGAGGTGGGGGGATTGCACTCTGGGAAAGATCCATAGAATCCAGTTCCATTTGTGCCCCCAGCTCATTCAGTAACGTTGGGCAAGTTGTTCTGTCCTCTTGCCACAGCTTCCATGTGGGTCAGTGAAGGAGCGGAACAAAAATTGACATGGGGACAGGAGGCAGCTGAGTCACTCAAGCCCATGGGCCGGAGCTGCCTCGTGGGATCAGCCCTTGGCCTTAGTCTGTTTCCTTGGCCATGGAGCTGGAAAAAGCATGGGTGCCACTTACTGAACACCTGCCATGCGCAGGGCCCTGATCGCAGGACCCACCCGTGTGTTAGTCCTGGGTCATGCTCACCGACCCCATGACATGGGAATAGTGATGAATACATTCTCCAGCTATGGAAAGTGGGGTCACACTACTGGGAAATGGCCTACATACTACCTGGCCTTGGACTTGCAAGCCAGGAATCTTCATGACAGATCTCTGTGTCTCCCTGTGGTTAAGCCAGGGCCAGCCTGCTTAGCTCCCCGGAATGTGAGCTCATCCCTGCCCATCCCTCTGACATTTGGTGATGCAAAGGCAGGGTGCCCCTCTGTGAAACCCCAGATTGTGAGTGCCCCCCAGACAGGGGCTTCTTCTGTCTTGGGGAGCATCTTCTCCCTCATCAGGCTCAGTGCCTGGTACAAAGCAGGTATTTGGGGAACCACTAACTAGGTAAATGGGTGCCTGTCTTCCATCCTCCTCTGCATCCCCTCACCGAGGGTCTTGTATGCAGCAAGCACATGTGCAGGAGAATTGCTCTGTCCCCCGAGCAGGGCTGGATGGAGTACTGGAGTGCGCCTCGCCTGCTTTGCAGATGCTGACAGTCTTAGTCTAGGCAGCTATAGCAAATACTATAGAATGGGTGGCTTAAAAAACATACATTTGTTTCTCATGGTCCTAGAAGTTGGGAAGTCCAAGATCAAGGTGCCTGTGGATTTGGGGTCACATGAGAGCCCACCCCCTAGCTTAGCATGGGCTGCCTTCTTGCTGTGTCCTTACATGGTGGAGAGAACGATCATCTCTCTAATGACTACTTGTAAGGATGTTAACTAATCCCATTCATGGGGGCTCAGCGCTCATGACCTCATCCTCTCCCAGAAGCCCCAACTCCAAATACCATTACGCTGGGGATGAGGGCTTTGGTGTATACGTTTTCAGAGGACACAGACATACAAACATTCAGTCTATAACAGGGACACTGAGCCTGAGGGAGAGGGACTTATCCAAGGACACACAGCCAGGTCATGTAGAGCCAGGCCCGGGCCCCGATCTAGTGCTCCTTCATCTCCTCTGTGATGGCTGGGTGGGTTGCTGTCATCTGCCCAGTGAGATCTGGCCCACTGCTCTCCTGCCTTCTGGGGGCCTTGGGGATTCCTTGGCTTATAGATGGCCCCCCCTTGCCTTCACGTCCCCTTCCTGCCATGTACGCCTGCCTCTATGTCCGAAGTCCCCGTTTGATAAAGCCATGGTCACAGTGGTTCAGGGCCCACCTGAATGACCTCATCTTAACTTGATCATCTGCACAGACCCTACTTTCAGATAAGATCCCACTGGCAGGTACCAAGCTCTGGGATTTCCACATATTTCAGGGGACAAGATGCCATCCAAAACTGGCCTGTAGCGGAATATACATTGTGCAGTGTTTTTTGAGCGCTGACTCTATAGCTGTCCTGTGGTGCCCTGCGAGTGAGGGAGGGAAGTCAGGTGGGGGTGGGCGGAGAACTAATTTTTAGAGCAGGGGGCCCCAAGGGGTGTGGAGGGAGCATGGTAGGAGGTGAGATCTGTCTCTGGGCCTGCAGGGGGCGGCCTGGGGGTTAAGCCGAGAAGGCGTAGCTGATAGTAACTGCACCGAGTCAGGTGCCTGAGTTGGTAATTGAAGCCCTAAGACCTTATCAGGGGTGAACAGGAATGTCCGACCGGTGAACTCAAGAGCTGGAGAAAAAAATGCGTATTTTGTTTGGAGCAGAAAAGTCTGGGTTTTGGAGCCCAGCTCACCTCCGTGTCCACAGGGAAAGAATCTGAGGTCCCGAACAGGGTAGTGACTCTGCCAGGGTCATCCAGCCAGCAGGGACCAGAAGCAGCCCTGGAACTTGGATCTTCTTGCTTCCAAGTCTGTGGTGCATACATCCCAGTGTGTGGTTATGAAAATGCTTATTCAAAACACAACAGCCGTTACCGATGACAATAGAAGCCATTTGCCTGGTTTCGCTCATCTCCATCTCCAGGGGTTAGTAAATTTGCAGCCAATTTTCAGGGGTTTCAAATTGAATTTCTAGGTAGGTTCCATTGAGACACAGAGAAATGATTCTTAGTTCCCACGTTATCCTAGAAGGGGCTGGGCTGAATATTTATTCATCTAGTGAGTATTTACTGACTACCTACTCTGTGCCAGCTCCTTCCCCTCCCCAGTACCATGGTGGGAATTCAGAGGTTTAAAAAAGAAAAGTTCTTTTGAAATCCTCTTGTTGCCTCAGGCTCATGGGACTACTCAGTGTTAACAGTGGACAGACTCAAGCATGGATAATTGGAATCCAGGTAGCATGACTGGAGCAAGCCTAGGGGTTAGTGAAGGGCTTAAGGGGGGGTGTGTGTCTGACTTGTATGTGGGGGGGAAGGAGGGCTTCCTGAAGGAGGTGATGAGGGAGCTGAGTCTTAAGAAAGAAGTTGAAATTTACCAAATGGGAGAGAGGAACAGGTGGGCATCCCAGGCAGGGAGAGTGGCCTGTGCAAAGGCTCAGAAGCACAAGGGTTTTATAGGGAACCATTAAGTGCATGGCCATGGGGCTGGAGAAGTACAGGGAGCAGAGGAGAGGTAAGCAAAATCCTTAGAAGTCATGGGAAGAAGCTCGGGTTTTATGTAGAAGGTAATAGGGATCTATGGAAGACTTTAGAACAGATGAGTAACCTAGCAGCATTGGCCTTTCTGGAGAGATCCTTCTGGTTGTCATGAGAGGAACAGGTGGGAACATAAACACAGAGGCTAATAAAGAGATGGAGGCAGTATGCAAGTATGGGATATTTAATTCGGGATAATAATCATGACTATATATCGTGTATTGTGTACCAAGCACTGTTCTAAGCATTTACATGCTTTCACTCAGTCCATCCTCAAGCATCCCTGTGAGCTGAAGTGTTTATCAACACACTTACCCTCAGAGCCTTGTGTATCGTTAAGTATCAGCAGATTATTTACATAGTATCAGGAATCTATGTGTACTGATGACCCCATTTGGCAAGTGACCACGGAGGTTCAGACTTTACACAACTGCCTTTATTGGATTCTTAGATGCACAGCCCAGATCCACTTTTCAAAAAGAATGACATTTCTTTACTGCCCAGAGTGGTGCCTTCTTTGGAGGCTGCCACACCCAAGGCCACAACCTTCTGGGAATAGCAAGCATCGATGCTTGATTGGTGTGGAAGGATAAGGACCTTGTCCTAACTTGAGATGGTTTTGAAGGGCCACCCAAGCTCCCAAGCGCCCCATGGGGTCTGCTGAGACCTTTGTTGGACCTTCATCGTGGCTCAGCATCTACCTGTTCCCTTTGTTGCTTCCTTCTCTCTTCCATGGATTTTGGTCCCAAGAGCATGTCCTACAGAACATTCCACATGTTCAATTCTGTCTCAGGGTCTGCTTGCTGGGGACGGACCTGCGATTCTTGCCCAAGAGAGCACTGCCAGTAATCAGCATAGTTAGTGTATTGGTCAATGTTTTGCAGAGAAACAGAACCAATAGGAGATAGATAGATAGATAGATAGATATTATGGAAGCTGGGAAGTCCCACAGTTGGGTGTCTGTAAATCAGAGGCTCAGCAAAGTCAGCAGGGCAGTTCCAATGCAAACCCAAGGGACTGAGAACCAGGGGAGTCAATGGTGTAACTCCTGGTCTGAGTCCAAAGGCCCGAGAACGTAAGTGCTGATGCCCAAGGGCATGAGAAGATGGATATCCCAGCTCAAGCAGAGAGAGGGAATTTGCTCTTCTATCTTTTCGTCCTGCTTCTCCTTCTCCCTCTGTCCCTCTCCCTCTTGATGCTTTTTCTCTGTCTCTCAAATAAATAAAAAGAATCTTTAGGGGTGCCTGGGTGACTCAGTCATGAAGCATCTGCCTTTGGCTCAGGTCATGATCGCAGCATCCTGGGATCCGGCCCTGCTTCAGGCTACCTGTTCAACGGGGAGCCTGCTTCTCCCTCTCCAGCTCCCTCTACTTGTGTTCCCTCTCTCACTATCTCTCTGTCATAAATAAATAAAATTATTAAAAATAAATAAAAAAATAAAATCTTTAATAAAGAAAAGAAAGCTTAATTTTTCACTCACATTATGTGTCCATCATTTACACAACCATTGTGTACATCATTTTCCACGTTGGTTGCAGGTCCTGCTTCAAATGGTGATTCAGGTCACTGGAACCACCTCTGGCACGCGGCTCGTCTGGGGTGACCCAGGAAAAAGAGATTCAGAGAAGCCCCAGGAGGCAGGATCATGTCTGCTCTCATCTTGTTGGCCAGACCAAGTCATGTGACCAAGGCCAACGGGAATGGAATGGGATGGTAGAATCCTGCCTTTGGGGAAAGGGATCTGGGATATCTGGATGCTACCTGGAGGAGGCGATCTAAAACGTCTTGGGTGGCAGTTAAATGCTTCTTTCCAGAGCCGGGGATCCCTGTCTCCACATCAGCAGTGCTCCGCCATGCTAATGATTTGAAACAGTGGCTAATTTGACAAGCCAATTGGAGTCCCCATGATTGCATTTGACTTTCTGACTAATGACAAGAGATGAACTCCCTTTCCTTAGTGCAGCCTACAGTTGGATAGCCTTGGGCCATCGCCCGATCCCAGCCGTTCAAAATGTTGCCTTGTAAATTGTCTAATAAAGTAATAAAGAAAGGGACTTGATACATGATTTGTCTTTTAACCATTGTAATGGGATTTTTGGGGGTAACACTGTTTTATGTTGGAATGCCAAAATTATCATACGTAATTAGAATGATTTCAATTCAAGTCTCTGCCAGCCCCCTGACATATTCCACGGCTTGCACCACGTCGAGCACGTCGGCTTGTAAAACCTCATCAAATAAAATTTTAAAATGCAGTCATATCTGGAGTGGCACAGTGGAGCCCAGAACGGGAGGCTGCCCGAGTCAGCTTTGCCTGTGAGGGAGGAGAAAGAAGGTGTGCCGGGGGGAACAGGAGGAAATAAACAAAAGGATGGCATAAGAGAAAAGATGATCAAGTCTAGGCAGCAGTCCTTAGGGCTGCTTTCTGCGAGGGCAGTCTGGGACCCCACTGGCCACAGGTCACCCTCTATGCTCTCAATTACTGGTCCTTCAGTTCCGCTCAGATTCGACCTTTGTGCTCCAGGTTTCATTTCATCCAGGCCGATCAGATCCCTGCCTTGCATCTTCTTAATATTTAATCCTAATCATGCAGACATATGTATGGATCTATTTATCCACAAAGCTGCCGTATAAATGTTTAACCAGAAAAGCACACAGCAACTCAGATCATCCGACGGACGAGCTTTTCCGGGGGCGCAAGGAGAGGCGGGCTGTCTCACTCGCGGGAAAGGATATTTATTGAGAAATATGTCCCTGGTTCCCCAAATGTCCAGGTCAGGTCTCAGGGGTGGGGGTTAGCAAAATGTTGCTTTGTTCAATTGGTTTCAGTGAGAAGCTGCTCGCCTCTGACTGGGGCTCCAGGTGGAGTGTGAAGGTGCTAGGGGGAGTGCAGGTTCCTTAATTGTCCCAAGGCATCCCTATGCACTGATGACAGCCCACTGGGGCCCGGAGTCTAGTTCTAGGGAGGAGGGGCACGTGCCTGGGCTTGGGACATGTGGGCAACATCCGAAAATCATGGTGGAACAAGTGCCATGCTATAGAATTATCGCACTGTAAAGGGGAAGGGATGCCATCGGGGAATGGTCACAGAGCTCATGAATATTCTGGGCACTTGTACCCACAGCCAGCACTGGGCCTGGCTTCTGATTCATCAATATTACAAATCGGCACTGTGGCAAGCAAGCTGTCAGCAATTTTAATATTTGCGTCTAGCCCAAGGAATTATAGTGCAAGTATCTCCCAGGGACACCTGGCAAGAATGCAGGGCAATACCTTCTTCTGTGGTCAGAGCCTGGGGCTGGGCTTTTGAAGCCCTGGGATTTAGACCGAGGGGCCTCACTAAAGTTTTATGTACTCTTGGGCAAGACCTCAGCCCCCTCCTCGCCCCCACACCATCCTAGGGAGATGAGAAGAAATTACGTGAGCACCTACTATGTGCCAGCAACCACAATGTGGCAACTCTGTAGGAAAGAGAAGATTGTGCCCCATTTTACAGATGAGGAAAACTGACGCTCAGAGTGGGGAGAGCAATTGCCTACCAGGGGATGATGATGCCAAGTCTGGAGCCTAGTTTGAATTGTAAGAATGCAGAGAATAATGGCTACCTTAGAAGGAGTATTAGGAGGATAAGAGTAGAACCGAGCTTGGGGGTACTTTGGATTTAGCATGAATCCCCAGAGGAAGAGCATCCAGAATCCTGGGAGAGGCATTCCTCACAAAAGCATAGCCTGCTGTGGTGACCTTTTGCCTCCTCTGTGCCTATTTCATGTCTTCAAGGGGGAAGGAGCATGATGTCCCTCTTATAGGTGAAAAGACTGAGGCTTGGAGAAATGAACTGCCTTGTCCAAAGCTCCACAGCTTGAAAGTGGCAAGGTCATGGTTGAAGGTCACAGTCAAGGGTCTTTACCAAAGTAAGGAGGGTAGTTGCTATGTACCCATTTTACAGATCAGAAATGGGAGGCCATAGGCAGAAAGCTGAAGGGTTTGCCTTTATGCAGAAGTGGGAATTTTTTTAAAAGGGGGAAGGAAAGATGACTTCATTGTCACAGACTCTCTCTTCATGTCTGTCTAGTATTTTAACTAAAAATAAAGCGGGGGACAATCCTCCCTCCCTCCCTCCCTCCCTTCCTCCCTTTCTTCCTTTTTTTTCTCCCTCTCTGTCCCTCTCCCTCTCTCTTTTCTCACTTTCCTTGCTCTGTTTTAATGCATTAGGAAGTCAGAACCCCTTCTAGGTATTTCAAGCAGGAAGGGTTTTAATACAGGGTATTTGATGCATAGGAACTTGATGCATAGGTTAGGTAGGGAGCTGCTGCGGTGTTTGGGACAGCAGAGTGTACAGCCATCCCCGGGCATTACTGATGGTCTCAGCTGTCCCTGATGGCTTATCAGCGGTTACCCAGAAGACACTGCAAAAAATACCTCATGTTTCCCTTTCGCCAAAGTCCATGCATTTGCTCACTTGTTGGTAGAACAGGCATACTTTCTCCTCTCCTGGCTTATAAATCTCATGTGAACACATTCCCATGGGGGGGGAACCTGAACTGGGTCTCTGCTGCCAAGGAAGTAGGGGGAATACAGTCTCTAGGCTTCCAGTCCCTGTGATGCAGGGAATGTGGAGGGAGTGGTTTCAGAGCTGAGATACCAACTCCTGGCTCACTGTCTGATGGTCGTTTCACATTCCCAGTGGTTTCCCAGCTGTGCTTGGGGACTCCAAGGAATGTGAGGTCTACCAAGGAGGGGGCTCACTACAAGGTGCACAGAAGGACTTCAAGTTCACTTCCTACTGTTGCACTGAGCCACTCTGTCCCACTCACTTATATGGTTTTATTTGAAAAAAACATACCACATGCACTAAGTTTGACTCTCACTGTATCATAGTGCACCACTGCCAAAGAAAAAACTTATTCTGACACTTGTTAAAATGGTAAGCGAGACTTTATTCAGGACTATGAAGGTGGGGGAGAGAGATGAACTCTGAAAACAACAGGAATGCATTGAGATTTTTTAGCCAAGGAGCAGGTTAAGGTTAGTGGCTGGAGGGGAACAATTACTAAGATATCAAGAGTAGGGGGGATTCTTGCTGTTGACCTAACAGGATTTTTTTTTTTAAAGAGAGACAGACAGAAGTGAGGTGTGGGAGGGGTGGAGAAAGAGGAAGACAGAGTGGGCTCCACACCCAGTGGAGGCTGACACAGGGTTCAATCTCATAACACCAAGATCATGACCTGAGCCGAAAATAAGAGTTGGACGCTTAACTGACTGAGCCACCCAGGTGCCCTGACCTGACAGGATTCATGCTGAAGGCAGGCCAGGGTGATCTGATAGCAAAGGTGAAGAATCCTATCTAAACTGACTTAGCAGGATTCTAACTACAACTGGACTATGCAGGCCAAGCAAGAATGGAGACCAAGGTAGTTGAGAAGAGGGCTCAGAGAAGCCCAACTAGAGCTTGGTTAGGTAGAGACACTTTGTCAAGAGTAAGTATGTCTTCATAAAGAGGATTGTGGGGACCCTCTGTTGGAGTCATAGGAACCAGAGGAGTCAGAGAGCACCTTGCCTTATCTTCCATCTTTTTGGATCCCAAGCACAGAACTTAGTCCTCTTCTAGCCCACAGCACTCATGCTTAGCAACTTATGCAAATCACTGCCTGAGGGTAGAGCAGACCCAACATACCAAATTTCTGCTCAGGCTCAGCTGGGATCTATAGTTCTGTGGTTTTTCATGATACACTGATTTTTAATATTCTTTGATGCCTTTAGCACTCAGTCTCAACATCTGTAGGGTTTGATTTTGCATTTCTTTGATTTTAGACACAATGATCCTGGGATGTGGACTTTCTGGCTCAATTGTTCCAAGGATGGAGTTTTCTGAGTCAATGTGTCCAAGTCCTGTGAGACACTGTGAGACACTGGTCCATACCAAGGCGGGGCACCAAGGTTGGGAGTATGATGGGGGAGATGTGGCCTGAGATGTTGTCTCATGTCCCAGGTCAAAACCATAGCATCCATACCGGCCATCAGGTCTGAGGGACCATTGTGTCACCAGAGGAGAGAGATGATGCCAAGTGATTAAGAGCTGGGTGTATGAAAAATGGAAATGGAGGTGAGAAATGATGGAAATGAAACAACCATCAACCCATTTGATTAGGAGAAGAAAAGGATGCTCTGACACTACCGGGTTTGGCCAGATGCTATGGTTTTCTGTGATAAACCATTTATGTCTCCTTTCCCCTCTAAATCAACCTGCCACAGCATCACCTGCTCCCTACCTGGGATCCAGACAAAGCAATCCACATATTCTATGTGGTCATCTAGTCAGTTAACACTTCTATTTGAATTTGGATGGGGGGTATTTTAGACATAACACAATAATAATGACTGATGAATTAGTCAGGAGAAACTGGTCTGCTGTAATGAAAAATCAAAAGCAAAGTTTATTGTTCACACCTGTAATGCCCACCGTCGCTCTGGACAACTGTGCTCCATTCAGTGACTCAGTGATCCAGGCTCCTTAAATCTCAGCTTCTGCATTTCAATGTGAGGTCCCTTCCTGAACTGTCTCAGCTTGGGAAGGATGCTCATCAGCTCCACTCACAGAGCCAGTCATGGTAGTTTCCCATGT
Organism: Mustela lutreola; assembly: GCF_030435805.1. NCBI lineage: Eukaryota > Metazoa > Chordata > Mammalia > Carnivora > Mustelidae > Mustela > Mustela lutreola. The sequence continues at coordinate 72,595,109 of NC_081300.1, read as the reverse complement.
GTCTTGGAAGGAAGAATATGGAAGAGCATTTGGTGAACACATAATACCATTTCTGTAGCAACTATCTTGTCTTCTTTTTTAGTAATGACTATAAGATCATTACATTAATTTATTGAATTGATTTGTTGAAATCATTAGAGATCCCTATAGATGGGGAAACTGAGGCCCATAGAGGTTGAATAACTAGCCTAAAATTAGACAAATAATGGCAGATCTAGAATTTAAACCCAGGTTGGCATGCATCTGAGATCTGTGTCTTTTACTGCTCATGTGGCAGACCTTCAGACTCCAGGGGAACTTGTGGGGTGACTACATTTACCCTCAAGTGACAGCATACACACCACTGCCTGGTCTGCCCATGACACCTGGATCCAATGGTGACTTGCTGACTTGGAAACCCCACAACATGGATGTGACACCTCGCAAAAGACAATCAATGGCTCCTGACAATTTTTTTCATTTAGGCATGAAATATGGAAAACATATTTTGATCTTTGATTTTCTTCCATTTCCCATCTGTTCTTCATTAGGAGTTCAAACTTAATAACCTTCTAGAGTCTGTATCAAATTCAGAAGCTGACACTCCTTGGAGAGGTTATTTGTTGCAAGAGGATGGATTGGATCCGTTGGATTTTTTTTTTCTCCTGCTGCTCTGTCTGTAAGTCCGTTTGTTTCTCTCCCTGCCCTGGATTTGAACCTCCTCATTCAAAAAGTCAAACTGACTTGTGGATGAAGCATGAGATCTCCTGGATATAATTTCAGGAGCATTTGATTGGTCCAACAACTCTTCAGTTCTTCTCTCACTTGTGCCCAAGATCCCACCATTCAAGGACCCGCTCTTTAGCTTAAGAGGACACTTTTCTCTTGCCAAGATGCATGAGAAAGGAAACTGTGCCACATTATCACACCTTTTCAGTAGTGGGGGAAAATTTTTGAAGAAAGCAGATTTCAGAGGGGGAAAGAAGGAACACAGGACACAGGGGACACAGGGGAGTGGTGTGGTTATAGCAAGAGCATTGAGTTGGGGTTGAGTCTCACTATGCCACCAGACCTTGGATATGGGTCGAGCAAGCCATCCAACCTCTCTGACCCTTTGTTTCTTCATCTAGAAACTGGAGATATATCAGATATTTCTTCCAGGGTCATCAGTGAGAATCAACAGAGACACCACAGACAACTTCCATTAACACCGTGCTTTATGGAATGGCAGGAAAATATTTCAAAATATTAACTGAAGTTTCTCTCTGTCTCTCTCTTTCTCTTCTCTTTTTAAAATTCTTTGCATTTATTTATGTCCTGTGGCCAGTCGTCATTCAGGCAGCAGCCAGGCCATGCAACATTCATTGCCTCTGGGAAAGGATGACACAGCAGAACGCAGATAAGGAAGAAGTTGAATTCTTGGCTTTTGAATTTTAAAAGCCAGCCAAGGACTGGGCATATGACAAAGGATTTGGAAGAATGTAAAAGAGAAGCAATCCTGTATCTAAAACTAAGAAAGATTCCCTGGACTGTGGAACAGACTTAGGTGGGGAGTGAAGGGAACATACACATGTCTTAAGAAAGGACAGAGGGGGCTTGATATCAGTGGGGAATGAACTAGGGTGTCTGTAAGGTGCCATGGGCCACACATGAACAAAGGCACCTCTTCAGAAGCTGGTACAATAATTACACTGCCAAGAACCAGATGACCCTCATTCCTGACATTCTTGGGGTGGCTGGATTCCAAGATGGGCCCTAGTGAGTCTCACCTCATGCATTTTCCTTCTTCATTAAATCAGGACTGTCTGTGTGATCAGTATTGTGCAGGAGAAGTGACTTCTGAGGTGAAGTCAAAAGGGCTTGGTGCCTTCCACCTCATTCTCTTGAATCTCAGCTTTGAGAGAAGCCATATCAGGAGGACCCTGCACAGCTCTGTGGAGAGGCCCATGTAGAAATATGGGAGGCCCCCTGCTGACAACCAGCACCAACATGTAAGCCACATGAGTGAGCCCCCTTGGAATTGGAACCTTCAGCCCCAGTTAAGCCTTCAGATGAGCCTGCAGCCCCAACTTATACCTGACTGTACCCTCATGGGATACCTGGAGCTTGACCACCTAGCTCATGAATTTCCAACCACCTGGCATACTAAATGTTTATTATCCTTTTAAACCAAATCCTTTTTTGGGGTGGGGGGGATTGGATGCAGCAATTTGTAACTGGTGCATCAAAGCTGGCATACCATAATCTCTCTGGAATTTAGACACAGTTCCAGAGAAAAGCAGCTGCTGACCCTAACTGGATAATGCTTGCCTTTCTGCCACCTGGCACAACACGGTCTTGGATAAAAATCAAACTGAACTGCAGAAGAGTACACTTCTATGTCTAGACTACCTGAGTTCTCAAATTTACCTGTATTGCTGCAACTCATTCCAAAGGACTTCCATGGGTCTTTTCAGGACTGTGGGAGTCTGGGGAAGCCAGGATAAGCAATACCCGATCTTTGGGACAGGGATGCCTTTTTTCCCTAAATAGGCAAATAGGGTCATAAAGAGACAGAATCCACTCCCCCCAGTTCTGAGATTTGGGGGCCACTCAGCCTGTGCGTGTGTCTCCCCTGAGCCCCCTTTCCTCCTCACTGCATCCCCTCCTGTGAGCACATGTGAGTTTGGCTTGACACACAAGCCCTTCAGTTTGTCTCGTTAGAAAACCCTTGTGTTAAAGAGACCATTAAAAAAAGAGGGAAAGATAAATTGCCTGAAGCTTCAAGGCCCAGGAGGAAAGGGGAGAGCAAGTGATAGAAAACAGGCCTGAGATTACAGGGCAGGGGGTGGCCCAGGAGCCAGGGTAGGCAAAAACTTCCACTGGAGATGTCAAAATATTTGAAAATCCTCTTCCTTTGGTGAATTGAGTTACCAAAATATACATTTCTCCCCCCTTTTTTTTTTCACACAGAGTAGAATCTGGAAGAGGGGTTAAGAGCACAGTTTTCAGAGTCAGGCAGAGCTCAGCTCTGTCCCTTTATAGCTGCTGTCTGACCTCAGGCAAGTATCTGAACCTCTCTGACCCTCAGTTTCCTCATCTAGAAAGAGGAATAATGATAAGCCTATAAAAATGGCCTACAATCTTCCCTGACTTTGTATTTATGTCCTTTGCACTGTGATTTCACATCTCCACCCATCTTGAGGTAGACTTTTTTTCCCCACACCTCTTGATCCTGGGCTGTTCATTTGACTTATTTTGGTTGATAGAACGTGGGGGGAGAGAGGGTATGCCAGTCCTAAGCCCAGATCTCAAGAAGCTTTGTTCATTCTGTCCTCTGATCCCCATAAGGAGAAGCTCAGGCAAGCCTTCTGATGAATGAGATGCCCCATGCAACAGACATGGGTTGTCCCCACTGAGGCCATTCCAAAACACCTGGCACCCAGGTGGTATCCTCCAGGACAGACCTAGAAAAGCAGAAGAGCCAACAGACTCATAAACTCATGGGCAACAATGGATAAATGCACATCGGTTGAAGCTACTAGGGTTTGGGATTTTTGTTACACAGCCACATCTAACAGATACAACTCTCAAGGAGTTGCGACTGGGAGAAAGGATGATCGCTAAAATAGCAGCCATCAGCTGAGTGCTGACTGTCTGGCCCCATGCTCAGGATTGACATGTGTCAAGACTTGCAGACAGAAGAGTAACAGCTGGTATGCTAGGTGCTGGCTTATAGTACCTGCTCCATGCACATTAACTGTTGGATGCCACGGCAGCTGGGACCCTTGACTGAGGTTTCTAATTTAGTGCTGGCGTGTGCACTTTAGCCTTGGTGAGCACTGAGCCAGGGGAAGAGTAGGAGGCAGCAACTTTGAGTACAGGGGTGCTACAGGCAATGAAATTGGGTCATCACCCGGGGTGCTCCACACTCTCCCTTCGCCAGCGTGGCCCCTGGACCAGCATCATCGGCATCCACCCAGCCCTTGCTGAAAACACCAACTCTCAGGTCCCACCCCAACCTACTGATTCAGAATCCACGTTTTTAACAAGATCTCCCGGGGATTTGGAGTTTGATGAGATGTTAATGTTCGTCTAGAACATTGCTTTCTAGGTTACCTGCATGGAGGGACCCATATATTTTTCTTAAATCCCATTTCATTGCAGAATGATGTTTTTGTAAAATACAGTACAAAATGACTTTTAATAGAAAAATTAAATAAAAAATAAAATGCAAAAAATTTCCAAGCCCCACATTTTTATCATTATATTTGACAGATATAAAATTGCCATCTGTCAAAACTACTACAAAAGTTTCTAAAAACTTACTCTTTTTCTGTGTATCACAGTGTGAACGGGTGACAATCAGTTTGCGACCTGACACAGTCTGCGGACCCACACTCTGAGTAGTGGGATTCTGGAGTTAGCCATGGTAAAGGTAAGAATACAGTGTGATCACACAATTGTGGGCAGGACAGCAAAAGGACTTACAAGCCTATGTACCTTGGAATCCCTTTGGCAACCTGTGGGGTGAGTACATGGTTTTATCTTCACTTTCCAGATGAGGCAGTTGAGGCCCAGAGAGGCTAACTGACTTGCCCAAGGTCACACAGCATGTAAGTGGGGTAAGCAGAGCCCACCTGTTTAGCCACTACAAGGCAGGAGGAGGGGGAGGAAGGCACCACCAGTGAGAGGTGCAAGGACCTTATCCCTGGCTCCCCATGTGAATGACAGCTGTCAAAAAGCCAGGCATGTGGCACTCGCTGTCTTGGAGTCTGATCTGATGAGCTGTCTGCCAGCCCAGGGCTGGGAGAATCTCCCTCCTGCTGAGTTTCTGGGTGCCGCCTGCGGGGAAGGAGTCCAGCCCCTGGCACCACCCTAGCCTGGCCAGTGATGACAAGGGGTGGGGACTGAGTTGCTTGCAGACAGCTTCTTGCTCTTGCTTTCTCTTTCCCCTGGAGCCATGAGGGCCAGAGAGGGGCCAGGCTGAGGAGGGGTCTGGCAGGCTGGGTGATGGCTAGTTATCGACAGGTTGATGAGTGCCACAGAAGACTGCCCGAGGACATTGAGGCGGGAGCTGCTTCTGAGGCCCGCTGCTCCTGCAGAGCTGGCTGCCAGCATCTCTGCCCAGGGCTCGGTGCTTCCCCTCACCATCTCATTAATCCTGATTTACAGAAAAAGGCAGCAGGCAGGGGCCCTCTTAACAGGCCGAGCGGGCGACTGATTTGCCTTCACTGAAGACAATAGTGCCCAGGAGACCCGGCATTGCTGAATTATTCAAATCAGCCCAGTGGCAGGAAATCTGAGGACACAGAGTGGCGGGGGTCCCTGGCCCCCAGACAGCCTTTTGTGCCTGCCCCCAGGATGGGTGGTGCCCCACCTCGTGGAGTGGTCGACACAGGTCCCCTTGCCTGAGACAGGAGCAGCCCTAGCCACCCACCCTCCCTACCCACCCGGGCTGGACGGGAGCCACAATTGGTGTTGATGGCCTCTAAGCACCTTAAACCTCTAGTAATGGCTCCAAAATGACATTTCCCACCTGCTAGTCCCGGGGGGATATTCTAACAAGGACTTCAGGATGAACATGGGATGGGGGCTGGAGGATGAAGGAAGCAGCAGATGACTATTCTGCCTAGGGGTGTGTGTGTGTGTGTGTGTGTGTGTGTGTGTGTGTGTGTGTGACTATTTCAAAGAAGTGGAGGACATGGCGTGAGCCCCCACTTGCAAACCCTGGTTTCCACTCCTGGAAAAAAAAAAAAAAAGAATGGGCAATTATGCTATTTGGAGAATTTGTGGAGATTCCGGATTAAAGATGCTCAGACTCGGTGCTGACATGGGGTGCTGATGAAGAAGGCCACAGTGTGGTGGGCTTCCAGCAAGGAGGGGGCCTTTGGAGAACAGGGGGGTAAACTGAGGCCCAGAGAGGGGCAGGGACTTGCCCAGGGTCATCGGTCAGTTTGTGTCCAAACCGAGATGGAAAGTACTAGAGTCTGACTTGCAGTCAGGAGCGATTTGTTGACAATATTCTCCACCCTTTACAGAGTGCAGACGGCATGCCAGGCTCGAGTTGAGGCCTTTGTTGTGTATTATTTCTGTTATAACCTTGTTATAATCCTGTGAGGTTGATGGGACTAGCATTCCCGTCCTCCTGAGATTCAACCGCCAGTCTGGCTAGGAAGTGACAGATCCGGGATGGGGAAGGTTGGGTCTGAGGTTGGGTCCTTAACTGAGGTTGGGTCCTTAACTGCTATGCTTTGGTGTGGGGTAAGAGGCACCAGGATTCCAGCTCCCTCCAGTACATGTCTCCTTGCCAAGGCCACGTGTGGTACCTGCCCCGTCTCCTTGTGATGGCTTCCGTGGGTCAAGCATTGCCACCTGCCTGTTGTCTCCCATGGGGAAGGGCAGAGAGAAGGTTCAATCCTTCTCAAAAAGCTAACTTGACAGCATCTGAAAGAGTCTGCCTTGAGCCCAGGGAAAGCTTGCAAGGAGGGGGTGTCTGGCTGTGGGGGGGGGGGAGAAAATTTATTAATGAAGGGGTTCAGGATCTCGGGGTACCAAATCCATGTCTTTGGGAAGCCAGTGGTTTCTTCTGTGTGGATCTGACCCTCAGCAGGACGCCTTTTTCCAGCAGATGCAGAAGCTGCAGACAGGTGGGCCACACCACCTATGCGTGTTCGTGGGAGAGGGTCCCCTATGGTGGGTAAATGAGTAACACCATCTGCTCTTCTGCCTCAGTCAGATAACCACAGCAACAATGACAATAACACTACTGTCGGGGGTGGGAGTGGCAACCTTTATTGAGATTATGCGCCGTGCCAAGCCCTTTCTTTAAATGTAGAAACGTATTTAGTCCTCGAGACCGTTTGATGAGGTCAGCATCTATGAGGTCAGCAGCGTGTCCGGTCCGAGGCTCAGCAATGAAGCAGGTGCTGGGTTTGAAAAGAAGTTAGGATTTGAACTCAGAGCTTGTGATGCAAACATGTGGCCTCTAGGGGACGCTGTGCACACACCCTCCCCCCTTCTCTGGCCCCTTGAAGCCCTTCTCCCGCCAGCAGCAGACTCCCTCCCACCCCTACCCCACACGATGCTCCCATTGCTGCCAGAGGGGGGGGGGTGCGGTGAGGGTTTGAAAGCTCAAATGGACCTTGGTCATCCTACCTTTATAAACCCTCTTTTCTCAGGAAACCTGCTTTTCCCAGGGAATGTCAGCTCTCTCCGGCCCTCAGATCAGCTTCCATCTGGAATAATCAGCATCTGCATTAGCTGAGGTCTCCAGCATCTGTGAGGTGCAGCACGCAGGCCTCCCAGGATCCCACCCCCCCACCCCCTGCGGAAAAACCAAACTAAGAGAGATTTATCTCCTGGGTCAGATAAAGGTGACTAAATGCAAACTGGCCTATTCCTTTCTGCAAACAGTTCCCTGGGGAGGGCTCCTACAAGGAGGAGAAGAGCCAATCGATCAGGGAAATGCTTCGGGGTGACTTACAGGGGAGGCTTAAAGGAAAGAGCTCTCGTGTTTTTACAACCTTCCTCAACTCATTCGACTGGTAAAACTCTGCAGACCAGAGACCGCGAACCCAACCCTAGGGGATGGGGCAGTACGGGGGTTGAGCAGTGCCTCATTTGCCAAGCAGGCAAAGGTGGGAACTCTGCAAAGCTCAACCTCTGAGACCTCCAGCTGTGTTCTTCATTCATCTACCATGCATTTATTGAGTGCCTACTGTGTGCCTGCTAAGCATGTTACTCCTCTCTCTGTTCCCAGACTCAGAGATTTTCCTTACGATCTGGGGGAAACAATGTATCTGGGAGATGGGGACACCCTTGGAATCTCCAGGTTCACCAACTGGCTCTTCTCCCTTGGTCACCTCTCCCTCTTTTCATTAAGGTAACAAGTTTTGTGCTGGGTTGGGTAACTTGGTCCTCAAACTTTTCCTGCAAACAGGCAGACAACAGATATTTCAGGTTTTGTGAGCTATCTGAACTTAACTACTGACTCATCTGTTGCCGTGGAAAGACAACATGTATATCAATGGGCATGGCCATGTTCCAATAAAACTTTATTCACAAACGCAGGCCACGGGCGGGACCCGGCCCTGCTTGGCCCATCATTTTGCTGCCCCTGGAGCACAGGATAAAAGATCCGGTTTTGGAGTCACACAGACCTGAGGTCTCTCCCCAAGGCCACTTCTGCTTTTTTGCTGTGTGACCTGGGGTAGGCTGCTTCCTCTCTCTGAGCTCTGTTTCCCTTCTGTAAACTAGGATAATGATAGTACCTGCTTCATGGGCCATTGCTGGAATGAAATGAGTAATGGTAAATGCAGCAGGCGGCTCATAGCTGGTGTGCAAACTGGTAGCTGTTACTGTAATAATTAATGACTTTAAACCTTCTGAAAAAAGCGCCCCTCCCTCTCTTGTTCTGGGGTAGGGGGAAGCTGGTGTGCTGCTGTTCTGATATTTGGTGGCTCATTATGCTGATAAGATTTCCATTCTTTTCAAGTTAGCACACTTGCATTTTAATGATTTGAAAAGGATACAGAATGTGTCTCCTTAGGGACAGAACCAGCTGTCTGTCTGGCTTTTCTCAGGGCGATGGTCAGTGAAACTCCAGATGTCCCCTGAGTCCCTAGAGACCAGCCTCTGGTTCCCTTTCCTGGTGCCCAGAAGGACTGGCTGGGTGGGTCCGGCAGCCGGGTGATCCTCTAGTTGAGGGCTGATCACAAGTGGCCAATTAATCTATTACTTGCAGATACATTTTCCATTAGCCATGGTGGAATCGCTGACTTTGAAGCAATTAGTCAGCGTAATGAACTTGAATCTGGGCAAACAGGAGGGAAAGGTTAACCCCTTGGTTCCCAGAGGAGGCTGTGATGGTGAGAGAGCAGGAAGACTATTTGGACAAGAGGGAGGTGCTGTGAGGGAGAAGGTTCTGTGAGTACACTCAGGTCCTCAGGTAGTAGGACATGGAGCCTTGGAGACACAGGGCTTGAGCTTAGAGCCAGGAAAGGTGGCTTTTCTGGTCACATAGACCCTACTGATTCATTTTAACCTGACTTTTCTCTCCTGCATGCTGGATGGGGGTCGTCTTAGTACAGACCTCAGAGGAACATCGTGAGAACCCAATGAAAGAAGGTGCACACAGCTCCGTGTCTGTTCCATGGCAAATTCCCAGTGGCTGCTGGTCTCCCGACTGACCTCCCCTACCTTGCCGTGGGGCATGAGGAGACAAACAAGGGACTTCTTGACTTAGGACTGAAGGTCAGAGAAACTTCTTGCTAAAATTGCCTTAGCTCAGATCCACCATCAAATGTGTCACAGAAGTGAGGATTCCAACAGGTGTCTTTGCTGGAGGCAAAAAGAATCGTTCCAAGTTTCCCAGACCTATGAGAAGGAGACCATTTCCCCCTCCCCATCTCAGAGCACCTCCCAGACTGGGAGTTTGGTCATAAAAATAATGGAGAAATGATGCATTTGCCAGATTTCACCTGTGGTGAGTCCATCTCCCTGCCAGGCTCTCCTGGTCTACATAGTCAACCAGGTGGAGGGGACCAGAAAGAGTCAGATCCTGGGAGCTTCTTGAAGATGGAATCCATAAGAGCTCCAGAAGGTCTCAGGTGAGCAACAGGAAACTGCAGACGCCTCGTTGCTTGATTGGAAAAGCTGGAGCCCAGGCCCACCCAGCACTTCTGAGCAGGCAGGGAGGGGAGTCCCATCTCTCCATTTCTCCACTGGAAGTCATTCTGCAAGCTGTCCTGGGTGAACCTACCCACTGTCTTGGCCTGAATTTGCCCCATCCCAAGAGGTCTGAGTTCTCTCTCATCCCCTAGACACCGACAGACAGCCAGCCCCAGGAGGACTGGATGTTCCGTCTGCCGTGGCAGCAGGGACGGATGGTTCATTAGCATCCCGGTGCCTGGAAAGCCATTCTGTACCTTCTTGTGGCTGCCACCCCCTGCCAGGGAGTGTGCGTGGTGTGTATATTAGCAGGTAAACTGCCCCCCATAATGGAGATGGATGGAAGCCCAATTTTGTAATAGAGAACCTTTCATTAAGGAAACCACTGCCTTTGGATGATCTAAAGGCGCTAATGGACCAGCCCCAGCTTGGGACTTAATTATATTACTGCTAACGAGCTGTAGCTCCCAGCTTGCTGGTGCATCTCACCACCACATCTACTTGGCAACTAGGCTCTTTTCTCCCACTGTGGGTCTCAGGTGACACCGTCAGAGATTGTAGGGGATGTGGTGGATGGGAGGTTCAGCATCAGAGCGACTTCCTAAGAAGAGTCTCAGTCTCACTAAAAACCCAGTAGAGGGGCGCCTGGGTGCCTCAATCGGTTAAGCTGCTGCCTTTGACTCAGGTCATGATCCCAAGGTCCTGTGACCGAACCTCACATCGGGCTCCCTGCTCAGTGGGGAGCCTGCTTCTCCCTCTCACTCTGCCTGCTGCTCTGCCTATTTGTGCTATCTCTCTGTCAAGTAAATAAACAAAACCTTAAAAAAAATAAAGACTCAATAGAGGTGCCCAAAGCACTTTCTGATGGGGGAGGCTTGGAAAATGCTTATGTAAGGGCCCTAAATCTGAGCAATGTCCAACTCCATCTCCAGGACCCAGGACCCTCCCAGAGCTGGGCTGGGATCAGAAAGGTCTGGGTGGGTGGATGAGAGGGAGTCAGGGCTACAGATATATGACGCACAGCAGTGTCTGCTACATATTAGGACTTGCTGTCCTCCCAGCTGGCTGCTTGGCGAATGCCGGCAGTCCTCAGGGGATCTGCTACTCCACAGGGAGCCCAGTCTAGACCATATTCTTTAAAATTGGAAGGCTCCCTCCCTGTCTCCTCAGCACATCGCCCCCCTTGATAGCCTTCCCAGCTCATCACCATCTATAATTATCTTGTTTATTAATGCATTTACTTGTTTACTGTCTGGCTCCTGCATTCCTGTCACCTCGGGGCCAGCAGGGGTCTTTGTCTTTTTTCCTTCTATACCCAGTGCTTGGAACTGTGTCTTGTGTGCTGTTGGTGCTTCAGAGATGTGCGTGGAATGAACGAAGGAAGGAGCTTCTGAGCATTTGTAAGATACACACACAGCTCAGAGTAGCATGGGGCACTTCTTTCTAAATTTTCTTTATTGTGTTCAAACATACATAACACAACATTTGCTGTGTTGACCACGTCTAAGTGTCTCATTCGGCGTCATTAAGTACATTCATGCTTCCCCAGAACTTTTTCCTTTCCTCCCAGAGGGAGACTCTGTCCCTAGGATGGGCTAACTCCCCCTTTGGCCCTCACTGCCCCCAGCTCCTGATATCCTCTGGTCTGCTTTCCTACACTAGTCATCTCATCCAAGCAGAAGCCTATGTTCTGTCCCTGGCTTATGTCACTCAGCAACACGTCCTCAGGGTTCATCTACATTGTGATATGTGTCAGGACCTTCTTGCTTTCTGATGGCTGAATGGCAATCCATTGGATGCCAGACTGTATTCTTTTATCCATTCACTTGTTGGTCGGTTCATGTTTGAGGGAAGGTGTGTTAGGGGGTGCCAAGTGGGAAATCAGGTATTATTGCTTCTTTGCAAACTGGAAAATAAGAGAGGTTTCCCATCCCACCTCCCCCGCTGTCTAGTGGTTTGTGCTCCAGTGATGCCAAATTGCTTCACGCCTCCGTGCCTTTGCCTGTGCTGTTCTTTCTGCTCCAAGTGCCCTTTTTTGCTGCCCTTGGCTGGCCTGGACAAGACTCATTTCATAGATTTTAGGGTCAGTGAGAGCAGGGACCTCATTGGTTTTATTTGCCTCTATTTCCAGCCTGTTAGACACACAGAGTGTATGCACATGATTCATTCATTCACAACCACGTGCCTCCCAAGGGTCCTCCTTGATTATACGTGATGTTTTGTAGCTACTTTTGGCTACTTTTTAGTTGTCACCATCATGGAATAATGCTACATCTGTCTGTTCTCCTGGACTGTGTGCTCCTTGAGGGAGGAACCTGTGTCTTCCTCATCTTTGTGTCCCTCCCTTAGCGCCTGACGACCCCAGAGTAGATGTCTCCTGAATAATGATGAAAGTTGTACACAGACATCTGCTGTTCAGGTTCCCTGCCCTGTCTCACCCCAGCTACCTGGCTTTAGGCAGGCTTGTCTTCATCTCAGCAGGTGCTGGAAGACCATAGGACACTTGCCCGACCTTATGCTCTGTAAATGGCCGTGCAGTGATATGGCACAGAAATTTCCCATTAAAACTGTCACACAACCTCTTACAGGTTTGTGCAGCTGGGACGTTCATTAGCTTGCATGAGGCTCCAACAACCCTCTGGGCCCTGAGAAGAGATTCGTATGTTCATTTTACAGGACAGGAAACTGAGGCTCGGGTAGGTGTGGGCTTTGCTAAATTGCACAGAGCTAGTTAGTAGCGGGTTGTGTCAGCTCGTAGAATTCCTGCCTCTCAGGCCCTGACAGTTTCTTTTTTCTTCCATTCCAGGTGAACTGCTTTTATTAAATGCTTAAAACTTGTCATCGAAAGCCTAAAACTGACTTGATTAAATGCTTAAAATTTATCACTAACAACAAAAACAACATGAATGACAGCTAGATTTTGCTGAGTTAAAATTCTTGTCGGAATTTTGACCATTGTAGAATAGGCTCTTGGCATGGAGCCGTTTCCCAAATATCTGCTTTTGAAGAAATTGAAACCAACAGGGATTTGACTTATGCCTCCTTTGGATCAGAGTGACATATAGGACTCGGGGAAGATGAGACCATGCATCTTCCCTGGCCCCCATTCAAGCCAATGCATCCATCCCTCCAGGACTCTATTATCCCCACCTGTAAAATGGATGAAATGTACATTCCAGGCCTTCTCAGAGCTGACTTGCCATCACCTCATCAGGAGTATGCTCTCCCCCTCCTCAAGTGTGACTTTCTCCTCATGAAGATGGATTCTGGAGTCAGTGGTGGGGACTCTGCTTCCCTCCCTAGAAACCCTGGACCATCAGCTGAGTGGGGAAACACTAACAACACAAGAAAGCCACACGCGCCACATTCTTCAATGGCAGCAATTTTCCGTGTAATTAAGTTTATTCATCATGTATATTAAGGGGAAAATGGAGACGCATGATCATCACAGCCCATTTGCCAATGACATCCATCTCTCAAGCATCGCTTCTGTGTTCCCAAGACCAACTGCCATGATAGATGCAGGGCCCGAGAGAGCCATCTGGCGTGAGGTGCGCTGGGAGCTCAGCTCCTCTCGGGACCCAGGGCTCAGCCACCTGGGTGAGACACTTCTGTGGAAACCGGCCCTGCCTTCAAGGGGCTCACAGCCTAGGAGTCTGGGATGATGTTGACTGTGGCTTTAAGTTGCCTTCTTCCAGCAGAGCACTGGCCATGTTATTTCCAGACGAGGACATGGAAATGTAGTGTTGATTTAATGTCACTCTTCTCTCAAATAGGCCTTCTTCCTTTAAATGTACAGGGAAGCCTTAGCCTGCCTCCTTGCACAAAGATGGGGGCTTATTCACCTACCAACTTCTCTTGTCTGTGTGGGTACTTACCCCAGGGGCAGACACCATTCCTGGCTTTGGGGGTCGAGCAGTGAACAGCACAATAATTCTGGGGTTCCTGAAGCTTACTTGGTGAATATTTTGGGATAAAAGAGTGGCCGAATGAATAAGCACACGGGAATCCTTTCACTCATTCAGTGAACACTGATGGCCAACTATGGCTAGCACTGTGCTAAGCACATATAATTAAAATGGGTCCAAACAATGTGGCCGCTACAGGGCTTCTATTCTGGTGGAGAAGGAATGTGTAAATCAAAGAATCACACAAACCAACCGAGTAACTCATTAGAAACTGGGATAAAGTGCTTTGAGGGAAAGAGATGTGGTTTTCCAAAAGGTGTGAGGGGGGCTTGCTCTAGGTGTGTGTTGGGGGAGGGTATTCAGGAAGCCGGGAGGGAGGGATGCTTAGAAATAGGAGTTTGCTCAGGGTAAGAAAAGAGTGGAGTGCAATGGGGGTAGAAGCCCATGGCTCTGTCTCTGAGGCTGGCCCAGGCTGCCAACATCTGAAGACCCAAAGGAAAATGATTTAAATGATAGGACAATTTATTATCTTGTGTAACAAGAAGTGCAGAGGTAGGTGCATTCGGGCCTCAGTGGTCTCACCAAAGGACCCAAATTCTTTCCATATGTTCCATGCTTCCATATGTTCACTCTGCTTTCCTGAGTGCCGGCTTATGTTTTATTTCTTCATGGTCACAAAATGGCTGCTGCAGATCACCCTCACACAGCAGCATCCAAAGCTAGCAGAGAAACGTCCATTCCTCAGACTCTTTTGAAAGAGAGACAAAACCTTTCTGCAGATTCCTCCCAGGAGATTTCTCATTGGTGAGAATTGTGTTGCTGTGCTGGTGCTGCTGGGGTGGTGGGGATGCTGTGCTGTGAACAAGAACATCCTGTCTAGGAAGCCAGGGGAGCCTGAGCCGGAGTTCCTGGGTTCTGAAGTCAATTTGCTGTGTGATCTTGGGTAAGTCTCTTTCCTTCTCTGGGTCCTAAGCTCCCAATCTGAAACAACTGATTATCCCAAGGGTCTTTCCATGTGTGAGGTTTTAGGATTTTTTTTTCTTTTAAAGATTTTATTTATTTGAGAGAGAGAGAGAGAGAGAGGAGGGGGGAGAGGCAGAGAGAACAGCCTTCCGCTGAGCAGAGAGCCTGAAGTGGGACTCGATTCCAAGACCCTGGGACATGACTTGAACCAAAGGCAGACACTTAACTGACTGAGCCACCAGGGGCCTCAGGTTTTAGGATTCTAAACGGGTCCTTGTTATTACATACTGCCTCCACATTTTTGTCTTTCTGGTTCCCTTGTGGATGGCAGGTCCATGTGATAAATTCCAGACCAAGAGCCGAAGCATGTTCCTTTCTAGGGTGGGACATTCAATAGCCTGTTGGAGACTCTTGGAATTTTTCTTTCTTTCTTGTGCCACCACAGATAATATATAAGATGGAGACTGAGCCCATCCACCTCAGTCCCTGAGTGACTGATGAGAACCACCCTCCTCGTGCCAGTGTGAGAGACAGGTAGCACCAGCATGAGATGCCTCTGTGGAAAGATTTGGGGGTTACTTGTTATGTAGCATCACCTATCCCGTCCTGACTGATATGAAGTTGAGGAGGAGGAGGCTGACACAAAAGGTGAACTGACTGTGGGCCAGGCACCACATGAGGCCCTTTGCTTCCCTCTTACTACTCAATTCTCACAGCACCTGTGAAGGGAAGGGCATAACTAGCATCCCTATTTTCAAGACAAGGCACAAGAGTCTCAGAGAGCAAAAGTCAGTAGCTCAAGGTCATGCAACTGGGAAGGGGCAGAGCTGGGGTGGAACGCAGGTGTGCTTGACTCTGAGGAATTAATCCCAGCACGATCCGGATTGATGAAGCTTGGTGGCGCTTTTGCTCAGGGCTAAAGAATGAGCTTGAAGAGCAATGTGCATGTGGGGTTCAGGTTCTCTCTGGCCCAGGCTTTGGTGCAGTGAGGCCCTTGGTGGTGGGTGGTGGTGGGGCTGGGGGGGGGGGGTGGGATAGGATGGGGCATTCCCAAAGCAGGGGAGATCCCTGGTCCTGCCCAGGTCTCTGTCTGCAGCTACCTCCTCCCCTCCTTTGCAGCTTCCTCTGCCCCAAGCTCCCTGCCGGCCCTGAGCCAGCACTGCCTTTTAAGAGATCTAATTAAGCCCTGGTGAGGAGGTGGGGAGCACGCTTCCGGCAGGCAGCTCCCTGGAGTGCAGAAGGGTGGTGGGGGGTAGCTGTGGGTCCTGAGGAAGGTGGCAGAGAGACAACAATGCAACTAGCAGTGTCCACTGCAGCACCTGGCTAGCCCTTAGTGAGAGCTGTAAACTGAAGCTGCCATTATCACCGTGATTATCACCACTATTATGAGGATGAGCATTGCCTGGTTCTGGTCTGTAATTAGCATTTATGGAGCATTTTTGGATCACGTTAAGATCTCCCTGAGAGATGAGATCCTCTCCTCCCTGCCCCATCCACACCCAACTGCCTTATCAGGTGCTGTGGGGTAGAGGGCCCTCTGCAAGAGCCTGAGCCTTCGGTGGACTTCTTGCCCCATTTTACAGACAGGGAGCCTGAGGCCTGGACAGGCTATGGGTAAGGCCCATCAAAGCCTGGATGAGAGGGGTCTGGTATAAGGCTGGTGGGCTCTGGTCCCTCTTGGGGCCCTTCAGGACCCTGGGGCAGTCTCTCAGTGAGGATGAGGAGATGAAGCCCAGAGGGAGGCTGGTCTCCCCAGAGGACACTCTGGGGCTGTGGTGGCCCTGGGCTGCCGGAGGGCACCGGGTCATGGCGGGCCACCGTCCTGCTGACAAAGCAGCCTCTGGCGAGGGGCCTTGGAGCCCAGCCCCAAGGCTTCAACTCCGTGACCTGCTCCCGGCAGCCACTGCCTCAGGGAAAGCAGGCTTATTAGTGCAGCCGCCTGCAGGCCCTGGGTGCAGCCGGGGGCGGAAAAGGCCTCATTTACCCCAGCACTGGACCCCGCACGCAGTAGCCACATGCACCCCGTGGGTGGCTCACAGAGGCCCGTGGGTGCCGCCACACACAAGTCTCAGGCCCTGGCTAGGCACAGGCATGGGTACAGAGGCTGCGCGGCCCGGCTGGTACGCGGGTGTAGACACCAGCACACAAAACCGCAGGCCTGCAGTGACAGGCACAGGGCTCAGACGCGCACGTGCAGGCGGGCAGCCCTCACGCACGCGCACGCGCGTGCACACACAGGCACGCCCGTCCCTCCCTGTCCTCGCTTCTTTGCGCACACGCAGGTGCTGGACAGGTGCCCGCGTACACAGGAACGCAGATACACGGAGGCACCAACACGGTCGTGTGCACCTGTCAGTTCACCCAGACCCAGCCAGGCGGGGACACACACAAGCTCCCGAAACACACATGGGAAGTTCTTCCAATGCAGATGCTACCGGATCCACGAGCGCACACGGGCGTGCCCTTCTGTGTACACCGCTTCTCACAGCCACGGCCACTCTGGTATCCGGGGGACACACGGATCTTTCTGCCACCCGCACACGTGTGCGGTTTATGCATTTATCCATCTGTCTCCGTTATTCCTGAGTCTGCAGCTAAGGTCTACCATCTGAAGCCATTTTGTCCTGTAACAGAACCTCATTTGTTGCTGGTTTCTGTGGGCCAGGCTTTCTCTGTCCCCATTTTACAGATGAGGAAACCAAGTTTCAAATGGTCTAAGGGACTTCCCGGAGGTCGGCAGGCCAGAAAGTGACAGAGCAGGCAGTCACGCCCAGACGTCCTGAGCACATCCTGGCGCGGGTGGTGGAGTGGGGAATGGAGCACAGGCCTGCTTTTGAATCCTTGCTTGCCGGCTGTGTGATCTTGGGTGGGTCTTCTCACCTCTTGGAACCTTTGTCCTCGCTTGTCAGCGTGGGGAAAGGGCAGCAGCTGCTTCAGGATGCTGTGGGGGCTCCAGGGAAAAAGGGATGCAGGGGCTACAGGTGAGGCGTGGGGGTAACTGTGAGAGGTTAGCAGATGTCATGTATCTATGATCACCATTAGGTGCACAGAGGGGAGGTAATGAGAAGACACCGAGGGAAGCCTGCCATTTACAAGCCAAGGAGAGAGGTCTGGGGCAGATCCTCCACACACAGTCCTCGGAAGGATCCAACCATCCTGACACCTTGATTCTGGACTTCTGTCCTCCAGAGCCTTGGGTGATACATTTCTATGGTTTAAGCTGTCCAGTTGTGGCACGTGGCTAGGGCAGCCCTGGCATCGTCCCCATGCCCCTGTGGGTCTTGGGCAAGGGGCACCAATCATCTCCAGAGGAATGGGACGCGTACCTGCCCACGAGGAACAGGGAAGCCGGGTCCCCCAGCATGGGTGTTGCCGCCGCCGACAGCCGGCCGGTTGTAACAGTGACTTAGAGAGGATATAACAGCCCTCGTATTCTTTTAGTGAGGCCTCAAAGCGCTATTAAATGGGATATTGAGATAAGGCGGTGGGAGCAGAAAAGGTTAGACACTATTTATTCAGGTTTGCACGGGGCACTAAAATATCCTCCCTGCTGCTGCTCTGGGCCCTCCCTGCTTCCTCCTCCCTCCTCCTTCCCTCCTCCCTCTTCTCTCTGTCCTCCCCTCCCTCCTCCTCCCTCCTGCCTCCTCCCTCCTCTTTCTCTTCTCCGCCCTTTCCCCTCCATTCTTTTCCCTTCCACTTTCCTCCCTCTTTCCCTCCCTTCTGTACTCCCTCCTCCCCTTTCTCTTCCTCCCTCTTCCCCCTCCTCTTCCTCATCTTTCCTCCTCTTCCTTCCCTCCCTCCTCCTTCCCAGGCCCATGGCTGGCTCTTCCAGCGCACAGGGGTACTGGGCTCCTGTGCTATCTCCCTGGGAGGCGGTCTGGGGCTGGAAATTGCCTGGATTCTGGGCGGGAGTGCCTGGGACTGAATCCCACTGTAGCCTGCAGACCCGCAGTAAACAGAGCTTGTGTGCTTGGACAGTGGTGGGGAAGCAAGGTCAGGTGGTATATGGCGGTGGCTTCACTGTCTCTACAGAAACCTGCCAGGACAGGAGGCCTGTCCTGAGGGACTGCTCACAGCATGGTGGGCCCACGGCCTTCTCCCTCCAACTAGAGGGGACCCCATAGCCACCAAACACTTTGTGTTCCGATGTTCGAATCCTGGCCAGATGGCTGCCCACCCCTCCATCTGTACATCTCCATGATCACGGGAAACACATCACCTTCTGCCTATTTCCTCAAGGTGGAAGTTCATCTTTTGACCAGCTTTCCCCAAGGGGGGACCCAAGTTCTGTATTTTAAACTCTGGGGGAAATTTTCTTCTTCTTTCTCCCTTGAGCTCCCTGGGGAGAGAAATGTCCCAGAAAGGTTGGCAGGGTGTCAGTTCTAGGAAGGCAGGGCCTGTCCGGTTCTACCCACTGCTGTATCACCAGCACTTAGCAGAGGGCCCGGCACCTTGTAGGGCCACCTGGAGGAGAAGGAAAGAAGTTCCAGGATCCTTACCATCCTGTGCTGAGTATCCACATTCACTAGCTCAAACGACACAACCACCCTGGGAGGTTGGAACCACCAGCACACCCATTTTACGGATGGATAAACTGAGGCCTAGTGGGGAGAGGAAGGTTCCTCCAGCTAGTATGGGAGGAGCAGGGTTCAGAGCCCATGATTTTAAATCTGTAATGAGTTTTAGAAGGTAAGCAAGCTGGTGGGCATGGTGATAGTGTAAACAAGACCACATGCTTATGGGTCAGAGGCTAAGTGTTGTTAGAGATCAGCTAGCCTTATTTCATGGTGACCGCAATGAGGGAGGGTCTGTGGCCCCACCCCCTCCACAGATGAGGAGGACAAGCTGGGAGAGCAGCAACTTTTCCACTGGGAGAGTAGGTGCTGTGGGTCAGGAGACCACAGGCTCCGCTGAAACGTTCTATCTATTCCATGGCCCATCCTACTTTGGAAAGATGCTGGTTGGCTTCACAGAGATGCTGGCTACAGAATCAGATATTGAAGGATGGGAAAGATTCACTCCCTACCACCCCGTGTCCCTCCTCCCTCTGCTTCTCCTGCCCTGTCCTCCCTCCTTCCGTCTTTCCTTCCTTCCATACTTTCTTGAGTGTCTCTTACGTGCCAGGAATGCAGCAACAGATAAGAACATGCTCCCTGCCCTCCCGGGGCTCCCATTTTTGCCCACAATGGGCCCATCTTTATCCCCATTTAACAGACAGGGCAACTAAGGCTTCATTCCATGACTTGGTGGGTGAAGGACTGAGACCCAGCTGTCTGGCCCCATGCTCATTGTTCTGTCTCAGAGGGCCGTCTGCAGGAACCCAGGCAGAGACCCGAGAAGGGGTGAAGCCCCCAAGCAAGGGCACACAGAGTGGGCACCCACGATGCTTATCTGACATTCCCAAGAGAACTGCTGTGGGGGTCGGGGTAAGAAGGAGGAGGTCAGATGGCAGGGTCATCTCTGCATTTGGAGGGGCCTTGGACATGGGGTTAGCCAACATTCTGCCTGCTTGTGAGGTCCCACCCCAGACTCCTTTCCAGGAGGTGAATGATCCCAATCTGTCTCCACACCCTCCCTACCTGGAAGGAATTTGCCAGGAAGTTGTAGCGGCCAATGGGACAGGCAGATCTGAGTTCAAACCCTAGTCCTCCCTCTTCCGAGCCGTGTGATTCTGGGCAAGTGACTGCACACCTCAGATTTCTCATCAATAAAGTGGGCATGCTTGCGTGCTTTCCAGTGTGGTCAGACGTGTGGGGACTTAGGATGTAGACATTCTTTGTCAACTATAAAGTGATATCTGAGGTGAGGTTTTGGCCATTAGCTGTTTCTGGGTCTGTCTTCACCAAGGACTCAGCATCCTGAGAGCAGGGTCCTTTTCTGATTTCAATCCTGTAAACAATTGGTGCTCAATCAAAGGCATGATCTGTTGGGTGGATTATAGGTTTGTTTTTTTTTTTTTTTTTTTTTTTTTGCCTGCTTTGTTCTGGTATATTCCTTTTTTTTTTTTTTTTTTTTTTTTTTGTTTAAAGATTTTATTTATTTATTTGACAGAGAGAGAGAGATCACAAGTAAACAGAGAGGCAGGAAGAAGGACAGGGGGAAATAGGCTCCCTGCTGAGCAGAGAGCCCGATGCGGGGCTCGATCCCAGGACCCTGAGATCATAACCTGAGCCAAAGGCACAGGCTTAACCCACTGAGCCACCCAGCTGCCCCCGATGTACTCCTTTTGTAAGTGGGTAGGGGACTGTGAGCTCCTCCAGGACCAATGGATGCTTCAAAGATGACAATGATCATGATTATTCCTAGTAACAATGACAACAGCTCATTTTATTGAGCACTTGCTGTGTGCTTGGCTCATTTGATCCTCTCTGCAACCCATGTACTGCTTACCTTACAGATGGGGAAAGGAAGGCTCAGCGATGCTGTGTTACTTGTCTAAGGTCACACAGCACAGAAGTAGGGAAGTGAGGACCAGAGCCCAGGTCTGGGTTCTTCTGAATCCAAAGCCAGGCCACCCTGGTGACGGGGGGACTCTGTCTCCGAAGGTTCCTTTCCTGGAGCCTGGGCAGAAGACAGAAAAATGTGGAGTCTGTCACTAGTTGGGCACTCACATCCACTAATAATACAGTCAATTGCTCCTTTCAAATTACAGTAAATGTTTCCCCCCTTGAACAAATCATTTACCGCAGCTGCAGAAAGAGTGTCCTGTTTACACGCAGAGCCAAAGGAATTCCAATCTGAGTCTAATTATTGATGCTGCAGCTTCTATGGCCTTGGGAGAGGCCTGCCTTAATTGCACCAATTAATACTTGCCACTCGTGTGGTCTCTGTCGGGCCTGAGGTTTGGTTTCCTTCCTCCACGGGTACGCGGAGGAGGTGGGTCCGTGCAACCGCCCTGGGTGCTCACCTCCAGGCCACAGGCTGCGTGAAGCAGGCTCTTTGCTTTCAAGGCACTGTCACTCTTTGGTGGGGCAGCTCTCATGGGGGCCACTCAGGAGCCCTATCAGACCACACCCAGTCAGGGGCTGCCTCCTCCCTTCTTCCTCCTTTGAGCTTCAAGTCCCTGTCCTGCTTCGGACTGGACCTGAGATCCCTGACAAGGCAGGTCTCCAGCCCAAGCCTCTGTTTCTCCAGGCAGAAAACAGACTTTACTCCAGTTTAGGTGTTCCTGGGAGGATTTAATGGATCAAATCGACAAGCTCAGTGACTGTGTGAACTCGAAGGCGTTAGGCTGAAGGCATTTTTCTAAAAGCGAGAGACCTGGGGTCTAGTCGTGGGTCTGACTCTTGCTTCACTGTGGGCTGTGGGAGAGTGCCTTTACCTCCCTGGACCTCAGCTTCCCCAGCTGCACAAGGCGAGTGAGTCCATCTTCCCTGTTGAAACTGTACTGGGGACTGATTGGGTGGCCAGTGGGGTGCTAGGGTCGGGGAGTAGAGAGGCAGGGGGAAAGTCACAGGTTTCAGATGAAATTGAGCTGGCTTCCAGTTTTACCTCCAACCCTTCTGAGTTGTGTGGTTTTGGTAAATGTAGTCAAACAGCAATGATTGCCTCATGCTGGCGATACATCCATTTCTGTGTGACATGCTCCTCATGTCTGATCCCATGAAACCCTCCAAGGGGTAGGTAATTTATTTTTAATACCCATATTACAGATGAGGAATCTGAGGCTCAGAGAGGTCAAGATCACACAGCCAGGGATTGTCTGAACCAGGATTTAGATCTGGTTCTCTGTGATGTCAGAGCTGATGCCTACAGCACCCACGCCTTCCTGGCCTCAGTTTCCCTATTTGTACAAGGGACCAAAGTTAACATCTTCTGAGCAAAAATGCTGGCAGCATTGGGCAAGGTCAATTCAGTGAGATGTAAGGCCCATGGACAGGCACGTGGAGAGTCACACGGCCCACAGAAGCCAGGATGCTGAATATGTGGGTTGGAAGACTCTTTGGCCATTGTGCGATCTTCCCACTTGCCCTAACTTCATGAGGCCTGGTGGGATGTCTGGCTGCTGCAAGAGAGGGTGTTGAGTAGGTTTTGTGTCCTCTTGTCCTCCCAGCCCTTCTTTGCTGGAGATTCCCTATCTTTGGTTTTCTCGGAACCCCTGGGACTTGTGGTCCCACCTGAGCGCACGGGGAGCTGTGTTTTCTGATGTGACACATTGTCACCATGCTTTATGTGTCATCAGCCCCGCAAAGCCGTGACACCAGTGCCTGATGCCACACGATCGACAAAAACGATGTGGAGCCCCTGGGGGTCTCGGGCCTTGACAGAAGCCCTGTGGTGCCCCCCTCTGCCCCCGCCTTCTCCATGGAGCCCCTCTGCTGCTTGTTGGCAGAACCTGCAAGGCCCCGAGGGGGTGGGGCTCTGCCAGCAGGGCCTCAGCTCACGTGGGGATGAGCTTGATGTCCCAGTGCCTGACACATGCCTCGTATGAGGTCCCCAAATTAAAAGAAACAAAGCTTCCCAGTCAAAGGCAGCCCGGGCCTGGTGGGGAGATGTGGCAGGGCTTGGGAGTGCAGTGATGGACTGATTTCCCCTAATTACCAGTGGTTTAATATTTATAGGGTTGGTGCCAGAGGGCTGCAAGGGAGGCGTTCAGCTTGAATGGCTGCTGTTGGGGGGAGGCCCTGGCAGGGGGCACTGAGCAGGCAGGATTAGGCCTGTGTTTAGGGTCCTGGCTGGCCAGACCCAGCTGGTCTGCCTCTTGTGCCTTCCTGAGGCAGAGACCATCCATTTATGTCCCACTAAGTGCTGGGCATGGGGCTCCAACCCTGATAGCCTAGAGGTTCTTGTAACCCTGTTGTTCAAAGTGGTGGCTGCAGAGGCTCTGAAGTCAAATGCACCTGGGTTTCTTACTCAAAGTTGATGTTTTCCTGGCTGTGTGCCCTTGGGCCAGTGACCACCCCTCTCTGAGCTTCAGTTCCTTTGTCTGTAAGATGGTGGTAATAATATGCTTCCCTCCTTTGCTTTTTGCAGAGATCCAATAAGGTAAAACCTGCCAGGTGTTTAATACAGTGCCTGGCACACAGCTGTGCTCAAAAAATAGTAGCCATATCTATGCATTTGTAGACATGGCTTTGAGGCATTGAAGTCTCCTGTATTAGTTAGCTATGGACTCAGCAATGCTATGTAGCAAAAGGGCCTCCAAACCTGGTGGCTTGAGACAGCAGTCATTTACACCCACAGCATTCTGAGGTGGTTGCACTTGGTTCTCTGTCCCCATGGATCTCTCCTCCTCTGCAGTTGCGCGCTCCTCTCTGAGCAGTGGCAGAGGCATGCAAGATCGTTATCTTTTGCTTTACACTCCTGTGAAATGGGAATTATTATCTCCACTCTCCCAATGGGGAAAGTAAGATTCAGAGACAAGAATTTGCTAATGGTGGAGCTAAAATCAGAACATTTCAAAGACCGTGTTCTTTTCAAGCACGCAATCCCCCAAGCCACCTCTAATCGCCGTAGCAGGTACTGTGTATTATACACCTGTTATGTGCCAAGGGCTTTGCATGAGTTAACTTTAATCCAGAACAACCTTTAGGTGTAGGTATTCATATCCTCATTTTATAGATGAGGAAGCCAGACTCAGAGTAAAGTAAGTTGTCCAGGCTTTCATAATGAACAAGCTGATGAACTCAGGATTGGAACACAGGGCTTTCTAACTTCATACCAACATGCCTTGTATCTGATGCTTCCTGTGCCTGGTCTGCTTGTTTTCTCTCTCCTCCTCTCTCGGTCTTTCTGGAACCAGCCTCTATGTCTGTCAAAATAATAAGTATTCAGTGAATTATAATAAATAATAGGTACTATAAACTAAGGTGGTGCCATCCCCATTTTAAGGAGGGGGAAACAGGGTGGTGGAGATAATGGAGCCAGAAGAAGTTTTGCAGAACCAAGAACTGAGAACCAAGGACCGGTATTTGAACTTTGGGTTGCCTGCTACCCAAACTGGGGCTTTGGGTTTTTGCAATGTGAGAAATATTGTTGCTTTTTGTTGGGTAGGATTGACAGCCTCTGACCCCTCTCCCTTCTCCTCCTCCCAGCAGCCCCCACTTCTCATCTGATGACCTTTTTGCACTGGGGTGTCTGCAGCCAGCAGCCTGCCCTGTGCCCACATCTTTCGCTCTTCAATTAAAACCTTGCTACTGGACTTGCTGGGGATAGGAGCTCATCTCGTGAGCTAATGGGGGCCACCTGGCACGTTAGGCAGAGGATGGCATTCCTCACAGCCTCTACTCCTGATCCCTCTGGGCTGACCTGTGTGGACACTGTCTGACTCCCTGAGCCTCAGTTTGCTCACCTGCAAAATGGGGAGTGTCATACATGCTCAGAGGGCTGCTCTCCAGATCAGATGTGCTTATATCTGGTTTCAGCATGTTACCTGGCAAAGAGTTAGCGCTCAATAAATGTAAGCTATTGTTACTGTCATTCAGGCCCTACGATATTTTTTTCACTTGGAGGAAAAAAAAGATGAAAATTATGGAAGCCAGCCGATTTAGGATCCTGAGCCATCATTCTGCAGACGGAGAAATTATGTAAACTCTATCACAGACTCCAGGAGAGCAGGAAAGGAAGGGGGAGGTGTTCTGCGGGCTTCCAGCTGTTGCCAAGGAGGGGTGAGGAGGGAGTGGGCATGCAGTGGTGACAGTGTTCTGTCCAAAGCCCTAATTTTATAGTCCAAAGTCTTGGAAGGGCCCAGGATGCTGTTGTGTCTCCACGGCCAGCTGCGGAGGGGCAGAAGATGCTCTTCGGCTCCTTCTCTGTGCTCCCTGCCCCCAGACTCCGGGCCTCTCTGGGCAGCAGTTGGGGCTCGGTGGGGTGTCACAGAGAATAGCAGCAACACTCTTCCTGTGTGGGGAGAGAGGGAGAGAAGGCTGCCAAAGCAATTCTCAGCGAAATCCCTAGGGGTTTGTGTCAAGGACAAAATAGTGTGTCCCATGGGAAAATACAGTTAACACAGCTGCAAAACAGAATTTATTTCTTGTTTGAGATATCATTTTTAAAGTATGGCATAGGGAAAGCTTTAAAAATGAAATTATAGCAGGCAATAAAAAACCTCATAGGCACTGTATTCAAATTATGCTACAGTAATAGGCCAAGTTCATAAATAAACATCTCCGGTTAACCCTTTCCTGAACTGTGTGGGCAGACCCATGGCGACCCAGTTAGGAAAGGAGGTTTTAAACCCCAGTGGGAGGAAAGAGGATCACTTTCTTGGTGCTCCTCAGCTTCCCTGATCACCCTGCATCCCAGACTTCTCTGCGTGGTCTATCCATCCTTGTGTTAAGTATCCACAGATGGACCTGCTAAAGGGAGGGGCTGGGGTGTGTCTACTGGGCTTGCAGAAATGTGCCATGCACCCTCCTGAGCCGGGAGTATTTTAGGGTCTGGATTTGGGTAGGTCTGTCCCAAAGCTCCACCTCCTCTAAAGAATGTATGATATGATATGATATTATTATTACTATTCTCTTTCTTGTTACACTTTACACTTTACTATAGTGGTTCTAACCACTGCCAGGGGCAGTGAACATGTAGCAATGTCTAGAAGCATTTTTGGTTGATGGAATTGGGAGGTGCCCCTGGCATCTAGAGAATGAGGCCCCAGACACCCCAGTGCTGAAACCTGCAAGGCACAGGACAGCCCCCACCACAAAGAATGGCCCAGCCCTAAAAGTCCATAGTGGCGAGATTGAGAAATCCAGCGTGGTTGTCATTCCTTCCTTGCTCAGTTCAGGGATTTGCTAAAATGATGAATGAATGAAGGCAACCTGTCCCTATCCCTTCTTTCCTTGACGGACTCTGACCTCTCCTTCCATACTTAGCTTGGAGATTGCTTTCTCCAACAAGTCTCCCCGGGGACCCCCCTCTCCAAGGTTGCTGACCTGCCACCTTCCCATTAGACATTCCCTGATGCTCCTTGTTTCTCATCTTTGGATTTACTTATTCATTGTTCTCCTTTTCAGTCAAATGTCACCGCCTCAAAGCAGTCATCATGACCGCCTTCGCTATAGTGACCTCCCTCTCGCCACCGTCTCATTCACCTGCTTCATTCCCATCATGACATTTATCAGTAGCAGAAATCATCTTCCTTATTACGGGCTGCAACTTGGCTGCCACTGGATCCTGAGTGCCCAGCGTAGTCCCTGGACCATAGGGGATGCACGGTGAACAGTTTGAATATGTCAGTGGGGGTCAGAGACTGGAGAAATCCTCCCCGCCCCCGCCAGAGACATCCCCTCTCCTTCCTTGGAATCTTCTTGAATCAGGATCTCCTTCCTTCGGAAGGAACGTCATGTGGAACTGAGAAGCCTTTGATTCCCTCTGCCCCCTCTCCCCTGCCATAACTCCCTGGGAGGACCTGGCAGGTCACTGCTCTTCCTTCGTGGCAAAATGAAGGTCCTGTAATATATCCATGGTTTGGAACTGTGTGTGTGTGTGTGTCTGTGTGTGTGTGTGTGTGTGTGTGTGTGTGAATCACCTGGCGCTTTCCTAAGAGATAAAGTCCTACTCCATATACCTACAGAGCCGGCTCCTCTGTAAGAGCTGTGCCCTGCTCTGTGCTTTTGGGAGAACTCCCTGGGTCATCCAGGTTCAGGTCAAGGTTAAGAGCCAGGAAATGGGGGGAGGGGGTGCCCTCTGGAGCGCTTTTCAGCCCCGGCATCTGACATCTCCATGATTTCAAGATGCCCAGCCTGGGCCATTTATCTGAGTGACTCACTTCCCAGGCTCCCCTGGCACTTTTGCTAATTTAATAGCATTTAATTTAATTTTGAAATGATTTCTTAAAAAAGGCTGCTGCTGCAGAAGCTCCAACCACCTCACTCCTCTTTCTCACTAAGGCTGAAATACATTTTGTGGCTGAAGCCAGACTTCTGGCCACAGATGTCCCTTGGCGGGCCCACAGCCTTTTTGTGAAAAATGCTGAGTTTGCACTCCACCCATTGGGCATAATTACCTTTCTCCTCTCTAGAGCCACCTACGTGTTCTAACCTGAGGAGGAAAGAAAAGGCTGGAAAACCAGACCAAGTTAGAGACTGACTCATGAGCACTTGTCTCAGACAAAGAGATCGGCATAACCCAACGTGTGCACAAACATGTGTGTATCGCCCCCCCCCCCACATGCACATGGACACTTTTTTCATATTCTTTAGGGCTGAGTGGCTATAGCTGGGGGCTATGTTTAGCTCTGGGCTCTCTTGAACTTTCCAGATTTTCTTTTTGCCTGGACTTCCGTGGACTTTCTCCCAGGAATATGCCACATCCATTTCTTTGCTCCTTATAATTATTTTTTTAAACCTGACTTTACATGGTCTTGATCATTATAACTCATCTTAGATTAATCTCTTCGTGTGGTCAATGTGAATACAGATGCAACGGTGAGCCACAGACTTGACCCTGTCCTCGAGGAGGCTAGAGCCTGCTTAGGAGGAGAGATAGATGAAGGGAGGGGGTTCTTAGGGGTAAAGATGGGAAGGGAATATGGAAAAAGGGGGATGGGCAGGTAATCCTACAAGTCTTGGGGGAAGTTCCTCCAAGAGAATAATTATGCTTTTTGTCAGAATGACCAACCTTATGTGAAAAGACAGAATGGGGAAGGTGAAGCGTCTTGGTACATGCTGACAAGTTGAGGTTCTTCTCCCGCCTATGGTGGACATTGTTCACTCCTAGCACAGATAGCCTAGACCATCACACAGCTTGGGCCCATCTCCCAGTCTTCCTTGCAGTAGGCGTGTCCGTGAGAACAAATTTTCACACCCAGAGCTGGTCCATCAACATTCCCAGGTGTGATCCTTCATGCTCTCTCCTTTCCACTGATAGGACTCAGACCGTGTGAGCTAGAGATTCCCTCACTGAGGGTGGAGGGAGCCATGATGTGGTAAGAACCTGGGTCTCTAGTACCTCTTGGAGGGAAGTTAACCTGGAGAGTTGCCCAACTGAAAATGTCTTCACTTGGACTTTGCAAGAGCTAGAAATAGATGCCCACCATGGCATATTTTTGGGTTTGTTCATTACATCGGCTGACATCGCCTTTTTCTCCCCCCAGCTGACATTGCCTTAACCCCGAGCCCAAACCCTTTCATTGCCTGGGTCTGGAAAGTAAGTTTTGTTGGAACACAAACTCTAATCTTTGTTGGAAAGTCTCTGGCTACTTTCACACTATAGCAGCAGAGTTGAGTAGGTGGGACAGAGATGTATGGCCTGCAAAGTTTAAAATATTTACTATCTGGCCCTTTACAGAAAGTGTTTGTAGATCCTGGCCTTAATGAATACCCCAAGCATCTGGCCAGGGCTAGAAACAGTCTAGATTCTTCTCTTGCTCTCCAATATGGGTTTCTCTGAAGAGACTAGTCTCGGTGGTTCTGGTTTTCTGCTCTGACTTGGTCCTGGTTTCTTCCACTATTTTGACTCCATTCCTTGAAGTAACTAAGTTTTGTGAATTGGACCCAAAGACAAAAAGAATGGTTAAAGGTAACCATTCTTCAACCTTTTCAACTGTTAGCTCTGACCTTCTGAATCATCTAGACTAACTCCCTGAATGTTCAGAGAGAGGGGAGTAGACTTTCCCAGGGTCACCCAGCCAGCGAGTGGCTGAGACGTTTTGCAGATAGAGCTGCAGGGCAAATGAACTGCTTCCCAGATAAAAACAGCTAGTGTTTATTGAGCACTGGCTATGAGCTAGGGGCACACTCACTCCTTCCAGCAAACTTCAAGGTGGATACTGCTACTCTCACTACCATCACACCCATTTTACAGATGGAGAAACTGAGGCACAGAGGGAAGTTAATTTGCCCAAGATTCATTCTGTCGATGAAGCTGAGATTTGAACACAACAATGTGAGCTCAGAGTCCGTGTTCTTGCCTGTGGCGCCATATTGGATCTGTCATCCTCACCCACACTGAGTCTTGAAACTTTCCTCTGATCAGCACTGATGGGAAGAATAGACTGGGGTGTACAGGGCAGTTCTTTCCTAGCCCTTCCCCTCCCATCCCACCTCCCTCTGATCCTCAAAGCCTAGAACGGTTCATCAATTTTGTTTGCATATCCAACTTGAGACTGTCATTTCATTAACTCAAGTGAGGGGCTCTTCATACAAGACTGAGCTTCAATAATTCTCTTTAAAGTTACAGAGAAATGTATGCTTAATTATATTTGCATATGAAAAATAGGGTCTAATTAGTTTGATTGATTATTATTTTAACCCTAATGGCATTTTGAGTATCTGTCCCAACTAATAGCAAGTGTATCACTAATAAATCATTGAATTTTTATGGCATGGTCTATTGAGCTGGCTTATGAAATATATTTTATTAATATCCCGGAATGTATTGAAACAGATACAAGTCAAACAACTGCTCATTTATTAAACTGTTTAAATGTCAGTTTTATACAAGAGTAATAATACAGGAAATATGTTCGTTCAGGAGACATCAGTAGGCCACGGGTACTCAAAATATTAGTTATCTTGGAAAAATATATTATGGAAATAAAAGTCTAATTATGTCATTTATTGCATTAAATAAATCTATATTGACTAACATAAATGTTGCACATTAGCAGATGCACTTTCTTTCAAACTTTTTAATTCTCTGGGATTGTGCTCAAGGGCATTGGGGATTCTGGGTTCTCTGGGACAAAGGAGTCCTTTGAAGGCTGAGGTCAGTTCTCATCTTGGTCTGAGGCTGTCTTGTGCACTAACGGTCCCCAGCATATCCTTCCTTAAGGGTTGCACTTCTAGAATATGCCCAAGGACTAGAGTTTGGATCCGTGTGCTTCTGGGAGCATGATGTCATCCTTCCTTCATTTGTTCATCTGATGCGTATTTCTGGGGTGCGCACTGTATGTCACAGGCCGCACCATGGGGGGCGCTGTGGTGCACCAGAAAGGTAGCTATCTTGCTTCCATGGAGGTGACAGTCTGGTTACCCTCATTCTGGGGGTAAATTGAGAAAAAGAAAACCAACGAAAATACCCACAAACCCTCTTTCTCTGCCATTATGGCACATACAAATGAAAGGAAAAAACTCTTTTTGTTTATTTTTCTATCCTTCACAACACCTCTGATATATATTTATGGGTATTCCCCCATACCAACCAGTTCTCTTTCTGGACACCAACTGGGAGTCCTATCATTCAGCTCTGACATCAACTACGTGAAGTTAGTGTAGACCCCACTGATGAAGGACTCAGTCCTGCAAGACTGTTCCCCATTTCAGACACCCAACACAAGCCACCTGCACTTCTGATTGACTGGGTATAAATCTGGGGTTCCTGTGAACCCCCTCTTCGAGTGTGATAATTTTCTAGAACAGCTCACACAGCTCAGGAAAGCACTTCACTTACTATCACCTGTTTGTTAATAAAAGATACAACTCAGGAACAGCCAAATGGTGGAGACACCTAGGACCAGGGATAGGAGGAGGGGTACAGAGCTCCCATGCCCAGTCGGTGTGGAGCAACCTGGAAGCTCTCTGAACCCCACTGTGGAGGGTTTTCATGGAAGGCTTCGTTACCCCCGGCCCCACTGATTAAATCATTGACCACTGGTGACTGAACTCAGTCTCCAGTCCCTCTCCCCTCCCCAGAGGCTGGGGGGTTGGACTGAAAGTTTCAACCCTCTAATCACATGATTGGTTCCCCTGGCAACCAGCCCCCCTTCTCTGGGGCTTTCCAAAAGTCACCTCATTAGCATAAACTCAGGTATGGTTGAAAGGGACTTATGAATAACAAAAGACGCTCCTATCACCTCCTCACTCACGAAATTCCAAGGGTTTTAGGAGCTCTGCTCCGGGAGCTGGGAACAAAGACCAAATATATATTTCTTGCTATATCACATCACAGGGAGAGACAACGGGACGAAAGAAAAATGAGATAATTTTCAGGTGCTGATCCGCGCTACGAAGGGAACAAGTCAGGCTGTCAGGGTGGGGGATGCCCTGGGCAGGGCTCCGTTAGATGGGAGAGCCGAGGACAATGGCAGGAAGGAGACAGGCAGGTCAAACAGGCAGGGGCCCTGACTTCCAGTCGGAAGGAAGGAGATGGCAGGAGTCAGTGCTGGAGGTTAGAGTGAACGTGGCTTGTTCTGAGGACAGAGTGCAGGTTGGTGGGGCAGAAGCCCGATGTGCTAAGAGGGAGGTCAAGGGGAGGTGGGGAGCCCCAGCTCACGAAGGGTCTCCTAATCCACAAGAGAAGGAGTGTGGGGTCTGATTCTAGGAGTGATGAATACCCTGGGTTGGTGAGACTCGGGAGAGGGTAGACGGTCAGATCTATATTTTGTCAAGGTCACTAGAATGCTGAGGGGGAGCTGGGTGGAGAACGGACTGTAGGGGGCACGTCTGGCCCTGGGGACAGGGGCGGGTGCAGTCATTACGGGCAAGACAGTGGGGAGGAGAGAAGTCGAAGCTTCAGGATGTATGTGGAGGTCGAGCTGACAGGATACCCTGATGGATTAGATACCGAGAGACAGGGAGAGAGCAACCAAGGACGCTTCCAGTGTTTGATCTGAGCATCTGGGGACCACTTACAGTGCTAGGTAGGAGGACACAGGAAGGAATGGTTTGAGAAGAAACATCAAGCGGTCAAGAGTGTATTTTTCATCACATCAGGCGGTGTGGGGGCCAGTGTGAATCATCGAGTCTGGTTGTTCCCCCAAAGAATGGTGGATCAGCATTACTGGGCATGTTGGTTGCCAGCGAGAGTCCTGGACCTTGGACTCAGAGATCGAGATTCTTCAGGTCTGGGACAGGGGACAGCCATGAGGGTTTCGTTTTGCTACCCCCTGGTGATTCCAACGTGCAGCTATGTTGGAGGACCACTTTTTCTATCCCCTCATTTTGCAGAGGGGGAATCCGAGCCCGGGGGAGGAGATAGGATTTATAAATTGGTGGCAGAATTAGGATGTAGATATGGGAAGCCTGGTTCTTGGCTTTCCACTCCTCCCATGGCTTGGGGCTGCTTTTTTCACTAGGAAAGAAGGCCCAAAGCATATTCAAGTGCCCTGGGTAGGCAAAGCCCCAACATTCCAGCTCAACCGAGCTCAGAAATATTCAGGGGAGAAGTGAAGTGTAGAAAGTTTTGGAGTTAGGAAGAAGCAGGGGGGAATGGTTTAGTATTTGTCATCTTGCTGTGCAGCATTGTGTAGTTCACATAACCTCTCTGATCCTTAGTTTCTCTGAGTTTAATTGGACATAAGAATGATGCCTTCTTCAAGGATGTCGTGAGGACCAAATGGGATTCTCAAGTGAAAGGCTCAGCACAGTGTGTGGCACATGGTAAGCCCTAAAAACACATGAACTATAATCTGAATACAAATTCTATGAATCCCCACCGTGACCTGGAGAGGCAGCTGGAGTAGTGGTAAGAACACAGACTTGAGGATCAGACAAACCTGGGTTCAAATCCCAAGTCTTTGCTCTGGGAACCTGGACATGCATTCTACCTCCCTGAGTCTGTTTCCTCAGCCATAAGATGGAAGGGCCCGAGTTACAATGCCCATGTGTAGGGTTGGTTTGTGGATCTGAGAAAAAAGGTACATGGAATTTCTGGCTCAGAGCCTAGTGCTTAAGGACTGGGAGTTATCGGAATTATTATGCCAATTTCAATTCACTGACCCAAATCCCTCGCAATCACAGCTCCTGCAGAAGCCCGCCACCTGCCACCTGGGGCCTCCCAGTGGGTGGCCATGGAGGAGAGTCTGGGGTCTCCTCCCATGCTGTGTGACCTTGAATGAGCCCCTCACCCTCTCTGGCCTCTGTTGCCTCATGTGTGAAATGAGCAGGCTGGTCTAGTTAATCTCCAAGGTCTTTTTCACAGCCTTTAAAAAAATCGATGATTGTAAAGGTCTGTGATTAGTGAGAAACCATCTGCCCCAGGCAAAGACCAGACCCTCCCCAACCTTTCGGGGAGAATAAAACAATAAGCAGCCGGCTTAGCAAATTGCCACCTCACAGGCCTTAAAAACGAATATCTGCTTTTGTATCAGCCTTGATTGAAATTCTTATGCTATGGCGGCCGTCCCTGCCATCAATGCCTTAATTAGAAATTAGGACAGTCACATTGGCATAAATTAAATCAGACTAAAGATGATTAACAAAGTAATGCAAGAAATCATTAAATTAAACCATTGTGCCAAGTCCTCTGCTGATCTATCACAAATTTGGGCTGCTAATGAGGTCTTAATTAGTAAGTTAGGTCGAAATAATTCATGTCATTCACTTCAAAGACAGCCCTCTTTCTTTCTTTTTCTTTTTTTTCTCTCTCTCTCTTTTTGAATCTAGTCCCCAATGCAAATTTATCATGGGCTGCGGAAGGGGGTATGTGGACATCATCAAGAAATAACAGCATCCCCCAGATTCTCAAAGCCAGCTTGGCACCGAATGTGTGTGTTGGGAAGCCCATTCTGACGTCCGGTTAGCCTGAAGGGGGGTAAAATGCTGAAGGTCCTTAGCTGAAGTGTGGCAGGAGGGTAAGAAATGGTCTGCAAGTTTGTCCCCTCATGATCAAGATAGAAAAGCTGAGGAGCCCCATGAGGGAAGGGTCACAGAGTGGGTTTGGGGCAAAGCTGGGGGCCTGGCGTCCTAAGGAAGGATTGCCTCTTCTTTTCATTGCTTTGTGAGGTTTCCTTTTTGATCAGAAGGTGAAAGCGCTCTGGAATTCATTGGAGGGAGGCTCTCCCCTGTTGGGTGGAGTCTAACACCTTCTTGATCCACCCAGGGTTGGTTTCAGGGCTGGATTTCAAGAATTGTAGCAAGTATTCCCTAGACACCTGCTACACACTAGTCTCTGCACTGAATACTTCCATGACTCTCCTTGTTTCACTTGCAAATAGTACTCTATCCTGTTCCCCTGTGACTGACAAGGAAGCAGAGGCTCAGAGAGGTGGATGGGTTTGTTCCAGGTCACACAGCGAGGAAGAGGCCAAGCTGGAATTTGACTCTGAAGTATCAGTGTATGAATACTTAACTGCACTGCTTTCTTGCCTCCATAAGTAACCACTGGAGAGCTGGGTGGCTGGTAGCAGCTGTCGGAAGGACGAGTGAAGAACAAACCAACCACACAGACTAACGGGTTGACTTGGCATCCTCAGCAGAGAGTGGGGCTATTGGAAGCCCAATGGCTTTGGGGTCAGGCAGGCCTGAGGCTGACACCTGATTCCCCAAATCCCCAGCCATGTGGTCTCAAGCCAGTTGCTTCCCCTGTCTGAGGCTCAGTTTTCTTGTCTGCAATATGGGTACGATGAAAGCCTAACACGAGGAATTCATGAAGGTCCAATGAGATCGCATGAGAAACGTGCCTGGCACACAGTATGTGGTCAATAAATGTTCCCTCTTCTCCCCTTCTCAATGGTTGTCTGGTGACTCAGTGAGCTTTTGCTGTGTAACAAGCTGGGAAACACAGTGGCTTAAACCAAGAATGGGTTATTTAACTCAGGATCCCATGAGTTGGCAATTGGAACTGGGTGCTGTGGGACAGCAGGGAGGCTCTGCCACTGTGGGTTGGTTGGCTGCTGGCTGGGGTGACAGAGGTCATAGAGCCACGAATCTCTCATTTTCCAGAAGGCTGGTCTGAGCTCACGTGCTTGGTGATGATGTAAAATCTCCCCCACAGTTAGCCCTGTGGTGCAAACTCTTCATGAGCCTTTCCCTGGGTCACATTTGCTAACATCTCATTGGTTGCTGTGGACTGAATTATGTACGCTCCCTCTCCCTCCTCAGGTGCTCAGGTCCTCATCCCAGGATTTTATGAACATGTCACCTTCTATGGCAAAAGGGACTCTGCAGGTGTGATTAAGTGAAGGCTCTTGAGATGGGGAGATGATCCTACAGCACAGGGTCTTTATGAGAAGGAAACCGAGCGGGTACTATGGAAAAGAAGGTCAGGGATGATGGAAGCAGGGATTAGAGGAATAGCCTTAAAGGATGGAGGGGGAGGCCACATGCCAAGAAGCCCAGGTGGCCACGGGAATCTGAAAAAGGAGACACTGACCCACACTTTAGGACTTCCTGCCAGAACCAGCCTTGCCAACCCCTAGACTTCTGCCCTTAGGGCTTGCCTCAGACTTTTGACCTCTAATAATGTAAGATAATAAAATGTGTTGTTTTAAACCATGACTTTTGTGGTTAACTTAAAAGCTGGGAGCAGCCATGCACAGCTAAAGGCGTCCAGTGAAGTGAGTCATGTGGCCAAGCCCAGATTCGAGGGGTGGGAAATAGACCCTGTCTCTTGAGGAAGCTGCCCAGGTCTCTTCGGAAAGGTGTGCATGCTTGTAGGGATAGGAAGAATGTTTGGTCATATTTTGCAGTCTGCATGAATATGTCACTTCATCCTGGTGATTTCAGAATAGTAATAGTAATATGAATACAATATATGATTAATAATAGAATAAATATGAGTAGTCACAATTAAAATGCATGTTGAACGAGCACTTTCTGGAAGCTAGGCAGTGTCACGCACCCAGAATACCTTATTTTTCTTCTTCTTTTCTGAAAAGATTTTATTTATTTATTTATGTGGGGTGGGGGGGCGAGGGAGGGACAAAGCAGAGTTGGCACTGAGCATGGAGCCCAGCACAGGGCTTCATCCCCTGGCCCTGGCAGGCATGCTGGCCACCTTTCTCTCCGTCTTGTCTCTCATGGCAGGTGCTGAGCCTCCGGGGTCTTAGTACCCACAGCGCACTCCCCATTCACTGAAGTCCCCTCCCCGCCTCCCCCACCACGCTGCCCAAAGCCATCCATTTATTTCTCATAGTCGAGTTGGCTCCCCATCCAGTCAGGGCCAAAACAATCACTTTGCCATTGATTCTGCATTAATTAATTAAAAAATCCATCCAACCACTCCACAGTTTGATGGACTTTGAGGATTCAGAAGGAAATAAATAAACGAGTCGTGGGGTAGGGGAGGAAGTGAAGCACTGGGAAAGTGAGCAGGTGGGGAGGCTCAGATCTGAGCATTCAGCTCTGGGACTCACACCTCTCAGGAGACCCTCTGTAGGAAGCAGGGCCCTGGGTCTGGTGGTTATATTAGTAGTAGTTTTCTTAATAATAGTTAGGTTTTATTGATGCACACTTTGCATATGATTCATACACATTATCCCATTAATAACCTCTCACAGCGGTTCTGTGTGCTAGGTGAGGCTCAGAGAGGTCGAACCACTTTTCTGAGGCAACACAGCTAGAATGTCGGAGGAGGATCTCCTTTCTTGGTCCTCTCATGCTGCTTTTTTTGGTGAGTGTTTTCTGACTTGCCCAGTGTGGGGCCATGAGGGAACAGGGCAGAGGTTGGTCTCCATGCCTGGGGAATTATCTTTGGGGGCCGGTAGGACAGGCACAGAATCCCTGGGATCTTATCTCAAGCCAGAGGGGACTTTCCAGATCATCTGCTTCGATGGTTTGCAAACTATTTTTAGCCTTGCAGAACCCAGTGTAGAAAGTGAAGTCTCGTGTAGATTTATTAAAGGAAAACCACAAACAAAGCTGCTTGGTTGAATAGTAAAAATAATGCTAAGAGCAATAATAGATGGCCCCTCGGAGCTGAAGCCAGCGCACACCGGTTCACTAGAGCTGATTGTTAAATATTCAGGAGTTTTGTAAGCCAGTTGTTAAACCACTGGCTTGAAATCAGTCACGATGGAAACATTTGCACCATGGAAATTGGCCGATGGGATAAATCAGTGCCCCTCCTCCCTGCCACCCCCCAGAGCTGGTTTACCAGCACACCACTGATAATAACCATTTCATGAATATTTGCTGAGGCACAGACACTGTGCTAAGCACTTTATGAAAAAAAAAATACACTGTTTCAATTTCAGCCACATTGTAAAGCAGATCGTATTCATATCCCCATCTCCTAAATGGGGACATTGAGTCTTAGAGAGAGGTACAGGTGACTACTTGTACAACGTCATACCCGCAAATGTTAGTGCCTGTCCCATTCCAAATCCTGCATTCTGTCTGATGTCCACTGGAGGGGTTTTTAAAAATCACCGAGTCCCAGAGTGGGGAGTGCACCTGCTCAAGGTCACACAGGGTACCCCGCGAGGAGGTTGGAGGGAAGGTGAGGCCCAGAACCCAGTGTCCAGGATGCCACCCTGCAACTTGTTCTGGGTGAACAGCCAGCAGCTGGGGCTAGCTGGGGCTGTTTTCGGTGGGATGCTGAGATAAAGAGTGACCAGGTGTCTGTTCCAGCTTCCCACTCAGCAGCAGGTGTGTTCTCGGGGTATCAAAACCCTTGTGCTTCTTATTTCCACAGCTTTGTGAACAAGGGTGGATGCTGGGCAAGAGACCAATGGGGTCCTTGGATACTGGAGGTCCAGGTGAGGTGTATGCATAGCGGTGGGAAAAGTCGTTGGTCCTATTTTGCAACTGACCACAGTGGGAAATCCTTACCTCACGCCAGAAGCCAGCCCATGAGGTGGTCACCATTCTAGGGACGCGTTGGAGATCCTGCTTGAGGCTTGGCCAGGAAACCCTTCACCTGCTCCCTGTGGAAGCAAGCAGGGTCCCAGGGCTCAGCCAGCAAGCCAGGTTCCCAGGAGAGAAAGGAGGATCGTATCTTTCAAGTAGGTGCCTAATGACTTGGCACTCACCAGATCTCAAAGGGTGATCCTTGTTTTACAGACGGGGACACTAAGGCTCAGAGAGGGCCAGCAGCTTGCCCAAGTTTACACAGCCAGGTAGTAGCTGAACTCGGAAACAAGTTCCAAAAGGCAGACAGTTTAGTGTAGTTACCTAGCACGGTGCTGCCTGGTAGAAATGTAATGGGCAGTGCAAATGTGAGCCACAGACGTGATTTTAGGTTTTCTAGTAGCCTCATGAAAAAAAGTAGAAAGGAACGGGTGAAATTAATTTTAATAGCATTTTGTTGAACCTATCTATCAAAATTATCATTGCAATACGTAATCAATGGGAAGGATTACTAATGAGATTTTTAAAAAAGATTTTATTTATTTGAGAGAGAGGGAGGGAGAGAGAGAGAGCGCATGAGTGGGAGGAGAGGCCGATGCAGAAGGAGAAGCAGACACCCTGCTGAGCAGGGAGCCCGATGTGGGGCGCAATCCCAGGACGCCAGGATCATGACCTGAGCCAAAGGCAGACGCTAAATGACTGATCCACCCAGGCGCCCCACTAATGAGACTTTTAACCTTTGTTCTTATTCTGAGGGCATTTTACACTCACACTTAATAGCACAGCTTAATTCTGATAAAGCACGATTCAAGTGCTTAAGGGTCACATGTAGTTCATGGCTCCCTTACGGGACAGCACAGCTGCCGAGAGAGAGACAAGGGCTTGGAAGTTGGAGCAGATGAGCGATTCTCATATTTTCTCTCTCACACTCACTTCCCCTCTCCCCCATAGCACATATCACACCTGTGCCTTTAGCTAAGATGTAATATTATAATAACATGATTATTTCTTATGGGCCAGGACCTGGGCTGTTTGTCCCCCCTTCTGCAGCTAAGGAAACCGAGCCCAGGGAGGGGAGGTTACTGCCCCAAATCACACAGCTTGTACAAGTCACAGTCAGGTGTAAACCAAGGGCCTGACTCCACGCCTGGGTTGACTACCGAGCCTGGGCAGGGACTGACTTCTCCGAATCCCGGCTCTCCCGACTGAGCTTCGTGCTCTCACTAGAGACAGTTTGAAGCCACGGAAGAGCCGTCAGAAGTGGGTGGCCCTGTGGTGGCTCCCTGTACTGTCTTCTCCAGGGTTCCCTAGGCCCAGTGGCCTTGTAAAGACAAAGGGTCATTGTTCTCACTGTGTTCTAGAAGCACTTTAGAAATCGGTATGTTCCAGGGCGCCTAGGTGGCTCAGTGGGTTAAGCCTCTGCCTTCGGCTCAGGTCATGGTCTCAGAGTCCTGGGGAGCCCCACATCGGACTCTCTGCTCAGCTGGGAGCCTGCTTTCCCCTCTCTCTGCCTGCCTTTCTGCCTACTTGTGATCTCTTTCTGTCAGATAAATATAATCTTAAAAAAAAAAAAAAAAAGAAATCGGTGTGTTCCGAAGTCACATTACCAGGTACAGATTCCTGCTTCTATGCTTCTTGGTTGTGTGGGCTTGAGCAAGTTACCTCTCCTCTGTGGGACCCCGTTTCCTCTAGTCTGACAGTGGTCTCTGCCCTACCCTCATCACAGGATGAAACCAGACATCAAGCAGAGAGCTTGTCTCCTGACACAGGAAGGCTGCTGGGGAACAACTGGGCTCTCCTTCTTGCCATTTTGTGGATGAGAAAACGGAAGCTCAGGCAGGCCAAGAGGCTGAGCTGTGGTCTTCTGGGTAGGAATGACA
The DNA here is from genome assembly GCF_030435805.1 of Mustela lutreola. NCBI lineage: Eukaryota > Metazoa > Chordata > Mammalia > Carnivora > Mustelidae > Mustela > Mustela lutreola. The sequence goes on along the minus strand of NC_081300.1, from coordinate 72,555,338 downwards.
GTGTCGGGACAGAACTGAGGCCTCCCAAGCCCATGTACCTTATTTTTAAAAGACTCCCCAGACCTGGACGTTTGGAAGCAAAGACACGGGTCCAGGGGCTTGATTTCCAAGCTGCCATTTTTACTACGTTGTCTGTTTTCTCTCTCCAAAGCTCAGGCTTTGAATCTGAAAATTACTGATTCTGGCTCTCATGATGGATATTAGGTGAGATAGGCTGCCTGTCACAAAAAGATTTATCTGGGAATCGGAGGGAGTAAGTGACAGAGCTGGGCACGCAAAGAAACCACAAGTCTATTTTCCTCCGTGGAGGGGTCAGACCACATGCTAGGGCTGGTTTTTTTTTTTTTTTTTTTTTTTTTTTTTTTTTTTTTTTTTTGGTCTGTTTGTTTTAATCCCCTCCAAACAAGCAGTTTTAGCTGAGAAGAATGATGTTCCATGCACTATTTTGTACTAATGGAGCACCAACTACATGTAAGATCTTGAGATAGACGTGTGTGTGTGTGAGAGAGAGAGAGAGAGACAGACAGACAGACAGAGGCTTGGCTTCACCCAACAGGCATCTCTCGAAATCCAGCCAGCATCTGAGGTTACTGACCACTGGAAGAAAGGCCAGGTCCCATGCCAAAGCTGTGGAGCTCAAGGATATCTAATACTTGGGCTCCACCTGCAAATCTCACTGCCTTTACGGGGGACTGACATCACACTATGGGCCAATTAATACTGTGCTGTTTTTTACCAGAGACATGTACAAAAAAGCTGCAGCAATAAAGGTATGAAGCACAACGGGGCATTTCACTTGGGTTCTGAGGGGTGAGTAGGAGTTTGCTAGGCAGAGAAGGGCATTATAGGAAGTAGGAATACCATGAGAAATGTAGAGGAGGAAGTATGCATCCAGAGGTAAAGTGTTTAACTAGCACATGGGGTCTCTTTGGGGATAACTCTCTGAGTGTGTGTGTGTGTGTGTGTGTGTGTGTGTGTGTGTGTGTTTGTGTGTGTGTGTGCAGTGGGGAGTGGTGCTGGTGGTAATGAGGTGAATCACTGAAAATGTAGTTTGGGGAAAATTATCAAGAACCATGCTCAGGGTGTGCCTGGGTGGCTCAGTTGGTTAGGTGGCCGACTCTTGATTATGGCTCAGATCGTGATTTTAGGGTCATGGGATCAAGCCCCATGTCAGGCTCTGCACTCAGCACAGAGTCTGCTTGGGATTCTCTCTTCCTCTGCCCCTCTCCCTTCTCTCTCTCTCTGAAATAAAATAAGGAAACCATGCTCAGGTGATTCAATTTTGCTTACTTAGCTTAGGAATGGGGGCAGCAGAGATTTTTTATGTAAGGGCAGAACTATCAGTCCCACGTTTTTTAAAAAAAATGGTGTTGGCTGAATTTGAGATCATGCCCTATTCAGGGTCTTACAGAGAACTGAGTATATGAGGTAGGTTCCTTGCTGCCCCCAGAAAACACAGCTAGCTGGGACTCCAGCAGCTCTGAGACTTAGTTTGTGTCCTGCCTCTTCCAGGCAGGCTTCTCTGATTATTTCTTCTCCAGTTGGTACAGTTGATTGGTAAGAGTAGTTGGGGGGTGGGGTGGTCAGCTGCACCTAAATTTAAATTTTCATTCTTACTGACCAGCTCTGGCTCTTGAAAAACACTTCATCCCCAGGAGTTTCATTTTCTTTCCCTGAAAAGGGAGCATGATAATGATTATATTAGCTTGGTAGGTCTCTTCTGAAAATCAAATGAGATCATGGATGGGGAGGTGCTTACTGCTGGGTCTCCTCCCTGACAAGAGGGCTTGGGGAATGAATCTGCTGAGCCTTTCTCAGATCGCTCAAATCAAACACTCTGGAAGTTTCTGGCCCATAGCTCCCTCCCTCCCGGAGACGTGTGTTCCGATACTGTTAGTTTTATTTCTAGAATGGAGGATCAGGGACAAAGCGAACCCTCTTAGTGCCAGGAGTGCTCATAAATTACGGGGAGATGAGAATATTTTAATACAAACCAAAGAGTCTCAAGTACAAAGAACTGTTCTGAGAAGTGGTTTTTTTTTTTCTTTTTTTTCTCCTTTCTCTCCCTTTCTGTTCCCCTGATATTTGGAGCTGAGACGACTCCTCGGGGAATTTATAACGAGTGGAATATTTAAGTGTAGGGAGCCAGAGGTCTTTTTGGCGTTCTCCTTTCAAGGGAAGTCACCTCGGAGTGTCTGGTACGTGCCTGAGTGACATGAAAGGAAAGCCGTGTGGGGAGAAGGGGAGAATATGCCAAGAATTGTCAATTATGCAAAAAAAAAAAATTGCTTGTCCAAAAGAGTGATGTGTCTGGCTGTATTCCCCAGACGGAGTTCAGCATTCTGGCCAAAGCCTTCACCAGACTCTGAGATTTTCTGGAAGCATCTTGGGGCTTGGCTTTTCCATTGCACCTGTGACGATGGGTCACTGGGTCAGCTGGTGGTCACTTTCCACCTGCTCCATTGGAGACAGCTGTAGAACTAACGCTTTGACCCTTTCTTTAAGAGCCCCTGATGTGCTGAATCCTCTGGTTGGGAGCTGATTTCCCGGGGAAATTGGTGGTTTTGCTGCCCTCCTGCCAAGACAGGAGGGAAACCTGCTAGCCACTGCCACTTTTATGATGAGTCATAAATGGCAACAAAGTCTCAGAAGTATACACCAACTAACTTTGAGTGTTTGTTGCTTTCTCTAAGGTTACCTGGATAGTTCTGTTGATCTGGGCCAGGCGTGGCTGATCCTAGCTGGGTTCGCTCCTGCAAACTGGTGAGCTGGGGGAGGTTGGCTGATCTAAGCTGACATCACTCCCATGTTCTGAGGTCAACTGGCCGCTGCCTGGGGTGGTAGAGGCAACCGGGCCACATGTCTGGTGCCTCCCATCGGGCTAGCCCTGACTTGCTTGCCTGCTCGCTGGCAGGGTTTTAAGGAGAAAAGGGAAGCTATAGGGCTTCTTAGGACCCAAGCTCGGAACTGGCATAGTGTCACTTCTATGTCACTTTGGTCACACCTGCTATCAGCCGAAGCAAATCACATTGCTGGTCCAGATGCAGGAAGCGGGAAGAAGTCTCCATCCTTTGATGGGAAGAACTTCCAAGTCACATCGCAAGGGCTACGGATCCAGGGAGAGCAGGGAATTGGAGCCTTTCTGCCATCAGTCTATTAGGATAAATGAAAAGAAATAGTTTCCCTTACAATTATTCCCAGTGCCTCTGTGTTGGGTCCTCTGCTGGGTGCTGGGGCAAGAAATGAATATGTGACATTCTCATTGTTTCATTCTGGGGGTAAGAAACAGACATAGAAATAGCCGATTACGACCCAGTGTAAGTGCTGCCATGGGGGAGCTCGGAGGAGACACCGAACACTCCCTGAAGATCAAGGAAGGCTCTCTGGAGGAGGTTACTCCTAATCGACGTTTTGACATTTGAATGGGAGCTCGCAGGGTGAAGGAGGTGCTGAACAGGGTGACGGCAGGAGGAGAGACCACTCCGGGAGGAGGACACAGTGTGTGCAAAGGCATAAATGCAAGGGACCACCTGCGGGGGTGGCCTTCAGTCATGATGGCCAGGAGCAGGTGAGGGCAGAAGTGGCTCAAGGTGAGGCTGGCGTGGAATCAGTGATCCCGAGGCCAGACCTCCCACCTAGCTCCTAGAGGGCTGCCATGGGGGCACCAGTTCAACAGAGAGACTGGGACACAGGAACCAAGGACGAGGCGTGGGATCTATGTGACCTGGTAAGGGCATCCTGTACCCCCAGCCTGGGTTTCACATTGACTGGAATTAGTAGGTTATTTCCTTGAGATCATCAGCAAGCCTGGATGGGGTTTCCAAGGAAGCTCTGATACAGGAGCGCAGGAAACAATAAGAACATGATGAGTGATAACGACAGCCCTCCACGCATCTTTCCAGAAACGCTGTTTCACCTGCCAGGTCTTGTGCTGGGCGCTGGGCGCGGGGCGCTCAAGTCTGGTGTCATTCCTGCCCCCGAAGACCTCATTGGATCTGAGATAAGCTTAAGTTCCCTTGTTTTCCAGAGTCTGCATACGGGGCTAAGAATGTTCCCCCCACCCCAATAGCCCACTTCTGCCACCCCACAGACCCCATTGCCCTGCTGCATTTCCTTCTCAGTGATGGAGTATAGCTGAGGTTGTTCTGCTTGTCTCTTTACCCACTTGGGACCTCTCTACCTCCTCCACTCGGAAATGGAAAGCTTCAGCAAAGCAGCCATCCCATATTTTTTGTCCACATCTCTATCCCTAGCACCCCGCTCCGTGACTGGACATAGGGCAGCATGAACTGTGGTGGCTGAGTCACTGTGAGATGCTGAGCAAACCATTTGCCTGCTCTGAGCTTTAGTTTTTTTTACATCTGTAAATTGGGGATGTTGGATAACAGCCAGCCTTTCCGCCGGGGCTGAGTACACAGGGATGTGTCTGACCCGTGGACTTGCTTGCCTGTGGACAACATCTGGGCTGTCCACCTCTTAGAAGGGATGTGGGGATGGATTAGGGAAAAGAAATAAAACAGGTGGCAAGGAACTGTACAAATGGGAGGTCTTTCAGTCCCCCTTCCCATTCCCCATAAACTGGACTTTTAAAAGCTTTCTCCACCCCAAGGGGGATCCCAAGGTCACCCACGCTCAAGAAGAAGGTGGTGTAAAAAAATCAACACTTGGAATTATTTTGCAAACAGCGTGATTGACGCGCTCTCTTCTTCCCCATCCTCATCTTCACTCAGGTGCTTTTTAAAAACGATGTCAGATTCCCACATTCTCCCTGGAGCTTTGCTTGTGTATGCCTTTTATTTGAGTCCAGGGAACTGGCTGAACACAAAGCCATCAAAACCCAAGTGGCTTGAGATGTCCAGCTGGCCCAAATTGGCCAGAAAATGAGTATTTCCTGGCTGTCAAAAGGGGCTCTGTCTGACTCTGGGTCCTGAAACCTCTGTCCCCCCCTCTCCCCAGGAGCAGCTGGCTTGGGTCACTCTCCCAAATTCCTAGCCTGGCAGTGGTTAAAATGTGATCCCTTTTATTCGAGTAATAGAGACGAAGTTCCCGGGCCTTCGAGGAGCATCAATCCCGAGATTTATTAACCAATTTAAAATACTATTGTCTTTCACTTCAGAGCAAGATTGAGGGGTGTTGTTGTAGGAATGTAAAGGCACAGTGACTGAGCCTCAGAGCCAGGAGGTGTCTGTACCTGGGACTCAATAGATATTCATGAACATTCCCGTATTTAGTGAAGGAAATAACTTAATACCGACAGTGGGATGGAGTAATAGCTATTTCCTGGCTGACTTGCAGGCCTCAGAAAATGAGGTTGTGGCGGCTTCATTTTTCTTGTCTTTTCCTGCGCGCTCCCTGCCCGAGAAGGCGGCTCTGCTGGGATTCTCTCTGCATTTCCAATGAGCTCAGGCCTCCCGCCCCCCTCTCCCAGCCCTGCTACATCCCTTACTACCTCCTCTCCCTACCATAACCTTGGCCTGAGCTTCCTAGAGAGGTCACCCTGGACCCTCGTTAGTCATTCAGGTGGGAGGGAAGGTAGTTCAACATTTATTCTGGTAGAGGGGTGGGCAGACTGGTCTATTTAGGATGGTTTCAACATTGATTGGTCCAACCGTCCATCCATCCATCCATCCATCCATCCTTCCATCCATGCATCCAGGCTGCCATGCCCAGGATGCTGACAATGCAGATATGAATGCTCTCAGGCACTTCTGTCTTGGAGCTTACAATGCCCTGAAGGAGATGAACTGAAGACATTGCTGGGGCTCCCAGAGTGGTCCACACAAGGCTCCATGAGGCTCAAAGAAATGTAGGGTCCCGACCACTAGAGGGACAGATGGTCAAGAATGGCATTGGGAACTATTTGTCTCTTAAAAATTGCCTATGGCATGATTCGAGTGATCCCGTTTACGAGCGGTATTTCATTCGGACCTCGTTGCAACTTCATGATAGATACAGGCTTTTTTTTTTTTTTTTTTTTCTTTTCCTTTTCTCAAGGAGGATGGGATTAGATATAGGCTTTTTTCCTTCTTCCCATTTTACAGGTGGAATAGTGAGGTTCAACCAGATGAATCGGCTTTCCTCAGGTGCTGCCAGCTGGGAAGGACCCCAGGGCTCTAGGCTCTGCACTATTTCTTTGTCCTGTGGCTTTTGTCCAGGTTGTGTGGGTGGAGGGGGAATTCTGGGTGGTGGGAACAGCCCAGGCAAAGGCACAGAGATGTGAAATGCCCTGATGCTTTTGGGGAACCTGAGAAGAGCCTTAGGACTTGAGGGTAAGATGGGGTGGGTACTGGAGCAGAGCTAGGGTGGGAACAGGTGTAGGGGGGGAGGGGCTGGGACATCCTGGGAGTTTGGAGCTTTGTTTGTGGGTAAAGGGGAGCTGGTGGCTGATTTCAGCCTGGAGATGGAGGCAGGGAATGGGAGGGGGAAGTCTACACAAGAATCTCTTTTGTTTGAGCCTCTCCAGTTGGATCTCCGTCCTTCATCGTCTTGCCCTGACTTGGGCACATCAGCAGATTCCTATGCCCTGTGGGCTTGGCTGGGTGCAGCCCTGAGGATCCTGGCAGGAGATCAGAGAGCAGCGGAGAGAGTGGTTTGAAGGTCCATCATGTGGCTTCCCAGGGTTGGCCGTGGCCTTCAACAGAAGGTCAGTGGGTCAGGGGATGCTCTAACACCACCTTCTCTCCTCCAGATCATAGCAGCCTCTTTGTCCTCCATCCAGTCCCAGGATTGGCAGAAGCCCTGGGACTTTCCACCTGCCCTTTGAGCAAGTCCCTTTATACATAAACTCTCTTCAAAAGATCTCACCTGGATGGAACCACCTCTTTCAAGCCAGGACCCTGACTGACCCAGCTCCTTTGGGCCATTTCACATGCAGATCAAAAGCCCTAAAATCCAGGGGTCAGCAGGGCTGCATTCTTTCAGAGGCTCCAGCAGAAAATGAGTTCCCTTGTCTTTTTTTTTTTTTTTTAGCTTCCAGAGGCCACCTGTATTCCTGGGCTCATGATCCCTTCCTTTATCTTCCAAAAGCCAGCAACATAGCATCTTCCATTCTCTGTCTCTGTCTCTCTCTGTCTGCCTGAACATGCCTCTTCCCCCATCTGACCCTTCCCTTGAACCTCCTGCATCCCTTTTACAAGGATTCTTATGATTATATTGGTCCCACTTGGATAATCCAGGATAATCTCCCCATCTCAAGATCTCTAATTCAATCACACCCACAAAGTCCCTTTTGCCAGAGAAGGTGATATTCTGGGGATTAGGTGTGAGCATCTTTGGGGGGTCAGTATTCAGCCCACTACAGCGGGGAGGCTTGGACTCAGAAATCATGCTGGGCCCATATCACAAGTAGAGATGCTTTTCCACTCAGCCCTGGAAAATGAGCATATATGGCTGTGGCTGCAAGGGTATTTCCTAGTCCTGAGTAGCCTTGTAAAAATCACCCAACCTTTCTGAGTCTCAGTTTTCCACCAGTAAAATAAGAGACTTGCCTTGGTAAATCTGAGCTCAACTTCTTAAGCAGCTTTTATAGGAGAATAATATATACTCTCAGAGAATCACTATCCATCGCAATCTATTTGGATAGAAAGAGATAGCCACCCCCGGTGCCCCCAACCCCTGAAGCTACATTCCTGGCTTGGAGACCAGAACAAGTCTTAACGCACTGGAGCCCATCTCCCTGTGCTCCCTGGCTACTGAGAGGCAGATAGGAAACAAGGAGACTACAATGTTATGTAGTGGTGAGAGTTACGAAGAAAAACCAAGTAAGAAGTGGGCTGGAGAGAGATAGGGGTCCTCTGTAGTTGGGGAAGTCAGGGAGGACCTCTCTGAGGAGGTGACATTTCATCAGAGATGTAGTGAGTGGGTAATGAGGCATGTGGCAAGAATAATCCAGGCAGAAGGAACCAGTGCAAAGGCCCTCTGGCAGCAGGGTCATGATGAGTCCAAGGGAAGAGAGGAGGGATGTGGGGAGCAGGAGAGGTGGGCAGATCATTCAGGGTTTTGAGGCCAGGGTCAGGAATTGCTCTGTTTCAGGAACATGGGGAAGCACAGAAGAGTCTCAAGTCTCGTGACACATGGGTTTGGTTTTGACATGATCTCTCCTGGTGGGTGAAGGGAATGGAAAGGAGAGCGAATGTGGGCATTCCATTTGGAGAGGGTGGTTGTCCAGTGTGGCTTGGAAGGACTGCTGGGAGCAGGAAAGCTAGAGGGCAATGGGCAGCCAGTGACAGATGGGGAGAGGAGAAGAGGCCTTTCCAGCTGGTTCCAGCAACACCCCCCCCCCCCCCACCAGCCATGAAGCCAAAGGCACCATTTGCATAGCCAGTTAGTTACGCAGTATCCAGGAAATACTATTGCCTATTGGAGATGACTAGGGGAGGACGCTTCAACACGTAGGAAGACACACAGAAATTTCCTGGTTGGTAGATTGGCCTCAGGTCTTCAAGGAAAATTCCCAGCACCTGGATAGGAGTGGGGGTGAGGGTGGGGACGGGGGACTGCTTTCAGGGTTTGTAAGAATACCACCAGAAGGTGGAAAATAACCTTTTTCTTCCCCAATGTGTGTTTCAAGGGTAGGATTATCATCCTCATTTTCAAATCCAGGACAATCAGAGAGGATGGTGACTTCACTGAGGCCACACAGCGTGCTGGAGCCCGTGTTGCAGCGAGGATCCAAGTCCTCTCTATGCTGAATGTTTTCCACGGTGTCTGGTCCCAAGAATGCGCACCCCCTCACAGGGTCTCTCTTCCCTCCTCTCTAAAATGGCGGTAATTCCCACACCTGCCTCCAGGGGGCGCCCCGAGTTTTAAGCGCAAAGGCCATGGGTTGCATTGTCCTCTGGGCGGGACAGGGGCAGTGCGGGGTTATTGTGGGCTGGGGTCTGCTGGCTTCCCTGGAATTCCTTCCCAAGGCTTTAGAACCAGTTGTCTCCTTCCCTCTCAGGGCTGCTAAAATGGCACCTCTTCAGCGAAGTCTTCCCTTGCTGTTCCAACTGAGAAGACTCTCCTGGTTATTGTCCAGCTCACCTCTTTTCATTCCTTTCACGGCACTAATGACCACAAAGGCCAACACATTCGTTAACGTGCTTGTTAATGAATTGTGTATGGTGAGCTCTCAGGGCAGGGACCACGTCTGTGGCACTGGCTGGGGTGAACGTTATGGAGTCCTTATTATGTGCTGTGCCGTCTTATAAAAACTTTGCCTGGATTAATTGAACTCAGGTGACCCCGTGTCTCCCATTTTATCGGTGGCACACAGAACTAAGGTAACATTCTCAAGTTCACCGACCTAGCAGGTGCCCACACTGGTATTTGAACCCAGACCGTGTCTGGTCTGGAGCATTCAGATAGATATTCTTTGCAAGAGTAAACCAGTGGCTAAGCTCTTACCAGACACTGTCCTGGGCTCAACACATCTGTTATTTCATTGAAATCACACAGTGAACATTCTTCCAGGGAATAATTATGCCCATTTCAGAGGTGGGGAAAACTGAGCCTCGGAGAGGTTGGCTAGCTCCCCCGAGAGCATGAGAGAGTCAATGGCAAAGCTCGTGTCTGTCTGAAAGTTTGCGTCATCATCACAGAAAGTTCTAAAAGGGCACTCTTCAGCTGCGCTGAGGATGAGTTCCACATGGCAGTGAATCTGTCACTGTGTCAAGATATATGTGGGACTGGAGCAGGGGCAGTTGATGGGACAGAGAGATTTGGGTGACACAGATGGATTCTTGTTAGACTTATGTCTCCAAAGTGGGGGCGAAGAGTGGGGGCAGAGGAAGGGCCAGCTCCTTGTCTTCACACTTGAACGTCTGGGCAAAGCTGGCGTGAATGCTGTTGGGGCAGATACCAAGGCTCTTTATGGGCTGGGGACCATCATTCCCAGCCCTGAATGCAGGTGGCAGGTGATGAAGTATCTGCTCAGTAATGAGCTCAGTGGGAAGTTAATAAACACCATTATCGTCAGAGAGTAATTGCAGGCTTGACCATGGAATAGGAAGCACAGCCAAGGGGTGGCAGGACCCCTAAGCTGGGGAACAACTGTGAGCACCCCCACACCTGCCCGATGTCAGAAGGAGCTACACAGTTTGACACCCCCGCTGCTTGGCAGTGGCTTGGCTGCTCCCAGTTGCGTGACCTCGGGCCAGACACTTCGCTGTCTGTCTCAGCCCCGGTGGCCTCCTCTGTAAAATGGGGCTAATGAGAATTCAAATAACAGCTACAGGGAGACATGCTCAAGCCCAGGGCTCTGTTCGGGGCTGATAAACAGGGCAGCCATCAAAGCCAGGAGCACTTCCACTGTGAGTGAAGAACTGGAGGTTTTATTGATTCAACCCACGGATGTTTACTGAGTTCCTGCAACATCTGGGATCTGGGCTCGGCGCTGGGTAGACAGGTCTGCCTGGGCCTTACGTTCAAATGAAGGGACACGGGAAATAAAAATTAACGAGGATTGTACAGTATGTTGCTGCAGCAGTGGAGGAGGGGAAGAGGGTCCGGGAGACGTGGGGAGCCCCTTTTTAACAGAGGGGGCTAAGGGAGGATGCTCTGATAAGAGGACATTGGAACAGAGTCCTCAAGACTGTGAGGGAACAAGGCATGGAAATAGCTGGGGGAAACACTGTCCAGGTGGAGAGACCAGCAAGAGCAAAGGCCCTGAGGTGGGATTGTGCGGTCGTGTTTGAGGAAGGAGGAGGTCAGGGTGGCCAGCATGGGGGAGGAGAATCAAGCTCAGAGAGGTAATGAGGAGCAGGGTGGGCGGGGACTCTGTCAGGTCTCTTCTGGGGGTGGGGGAGGGCTTGTGGCTGCTGCGACTGAAGATTGATTGTGGCTATCATCTGTCTCCCCTGTCTTGGACGGCTTAGCTGCAGAGAGCCACCTTGCCATCCTTGCTATTTCTGTCCATCGGCTGACAACGGCATGGGTATAAGGGTCTGGCCGTTTTCACCTGACATGGCCAACTCCAATGGGCCATTCTCCCTCCCAGGCCCTCCATGGGCCTGCATCTGTGCCTGGCTTCTCACTCTACCCAGATATCACCCCTTCCCTCCCTTCTCCTCCCCTCCCCTCACTCTCTTCTCCCCTCCCCTCCCTTTCCACTGGCTTCCATCACACGGGCTCATGCTTAGCTGTCTCTCAGTTTCTCCTTTCAGAAGATGGAATTGATGAACCCAGAGCATCTGCCAACTCAACATTCCAGATTGCGTGATAAAAGACCATTTTGGTGGGTTGGGCTGGGGGAGTAGGGGTGCTCTTGGGGCCTTTTTCTTTCCCAGACCCAACCTGTGACAGTCTTGCAGGGCATTTTGAAGACTCGGGTTTTTAGTGGGATGGGGAACTCTGGAGGTTTGTGCCAGAGAAGGGATATGATTTCCTCTGCCTTCTGGAAGGATCGCTCTGCCTGCTGTGCAGAGGAGGAGGACTAGGGCAGACTCTGGGAAGCTGGGAGGAGGGGCTCAGGAGCAAGACAGCAGGTTTCCTGGCCAGAGACTCCCAGCTAGAAATATAGTCCCTGTGCTTGTTATTGCTATTATTACTACTGACAGTACGTTTAGCTGGGGGGCGGAAATCTTGGAAAAGACGGGAGCAGAGGCACTTTGTTATTTGGTGCTCAGAGGGGCCTTCTGGGACATAATCTCCCCCAAACTCTTGGGATTCCCAATACTGCTCCAAGTATGTTGGGGGGCCATTTTTTATCTGTATGTCCTGTGTGCCAGACCTGGTTCTGGGCATCAGGGATCCAGCCATAATCTACGACAGTCCTGCCTTGGAGGCGTTGACAGTCTGGTGGGGGCAATGAAAACGTCCACGCGAGATGGCAAATCAGAAAAAAAAAAGAGAGAGAGACTATGATGGGGACTAGAGGGGCCTGGGGACGCAATGGGGAGGTGCTTAATGAATTTGGGGGATGGAGAAAGGGTAGGTTGCCTGTAGGAGCAGAAGCATGAGTAGGGCGTAGCCAGGCAGTGTGGCTGGGGAGAAATGGGGTCCCAGACAGAGGGAACAGCACAGGCAATGGCCTGGAGGTGAAGGTGGGGCTTGTTCCTAGCAGTTCCCGTGTTTGCAAGTGGCCGGGTGCAGAGCATGAGAGAGGAGGCTGGAGGCGGAAGTCCTGGCAGGAATCGCATCCAGAGAGGCTCGGTCTACGGTTAAGACTCTCCTCTTAGTCAAGGCTGCCCTTCTTCAGTGCCAAGCCTGCTCACAGAAGTGATTGGTGGTTCCAGCTCTGGCAGTTATGGTTAAAAAGAGGGGCCTTCCCTCCCCCAGCGATGGTCTTTGTCACACATCCACAGTGCTGAGATGGAAGTATGAAGGCCTGCAATTTTGCTTTGTAAATGGAGAAACTGAGTCTCAGGCCAGAAATGATTCACCCAAGGACACATAGCGCAAAGCTGGCCTCAGTGTAAGACTGGGTTTTTTCCCCATCTCACATAAGAAGGGTTCGTTCCTAGGGTTTGTTCCTGCATTTGGCAAAAGGGGCTAAATCTTGGCAAAAGCGCCCCCCCACCCCCCACTGCATAGAGCTGGCAGAGTACCTGGTTAATATCAGCTGTCTTTCCGTTTCCTCTCACCAGTCTTAGCTCTGCTGCCAAGCCCTGGTTTGTGCAACCTCTGGACAAGACCTTGCCCTCTTTGGGACTCCTCTGCTTCATGGGAAAATGGTATGAGGAGCCACCTGGGGCATCTCCTAGGGCTGGCATTCTGAGAATAGAAAGGCGCAATCATCCAACTGCTGGGATGATCCTCTGATTCCATTCTAGCTGAGATTTCTGCCTCTTAGAGTAGCCTGGGACATTTTGCTTTGTCTACAGGTCTGGGGTGTGAATTGGAAACAGGGGCAGGGGGCCAAAGGAGAGAATCCGCAAAAGGTTGGGGTGGCCCCACAGTGTATGTTTGGTTTCGGGTTTCATCTCTGCAGGAGAGTCATTTCCAGGCCGGCAGCTGCCCATCCCCTTCGAAGAGCCTTTGAAACAGCCGCCATCCATCACAGGTTTGGCATGACTATTAAGTACCAGTTCTCGGTGCCGAGGGCTGCAAGAGAGGACTCTGAGAGGGGTCAGCCCAGGGCCAGGGAATTAGAAAGAGGCGATCAAAATAGAGGGACTGGAGCAAACTGGTTAACGCACAGGCTGTGAGCGAGGCGGCGCTGGGTCAAACCTTGTGTGGTGGGTGACGGCAGCTTGGCTGCTTCATTCCAGTTAGTGGGTTTTGATAACAGATTCTTATTCTTCCCTTGTAGGAATGGTCTTCTCCTACACCCCAAACCCCTCCCAGCCTCAGGGGTGGGCTTGCGACCCTTGCCACCTTGTTACCCTGGCTTGAGCAGTAGCACATTCTAATCCTTCTGTCCACAGACAGCAGGTTAGAAGGTCACATAATTCTGAGTTGGTCCAATGATACTTGGGTTTCTGCTGTGGTTGCTAAGGAAGTTGGAATACACTCAGAGCTGTTTCTGGTCATCTTACCTCCCTAAGGGAGAGTTTGTCTAAGGGTAAAAATATCCCAAAAAAAGCACACTGAGGGATGGAGAAAGACAGATTGCTGAGTGGCTGGATCAAGCCATGCCTGATGCTGTGCCCTTACACATTTTTTGCTACATGAGCCTATAAACTCCTTTCATTGGCTTAAAATGTTCTTTTTTCTCCCTTGAGTTGGTTTTATGTTAAAAGAAGTGATAGATTTCCACTATGACACACATTAGACAGGTGGTTTCACATCTCTGGACCTGTTTTCTTACCTGTGGATTGGGAATCAATAAAACCTTATTGGTCTATTATTTATGTTTGAAATAATGTATGTAAAGCACTCATCACAGTGTCTGGCTATAATAAATGCCCAATTCAGCAATGATTCAGCCATGCCCATCCTTTTAAGTTACATGAAACCCTTTCTTCGTCACGTGTTCTCACGTGAAGAGCTCCACGTGTTCTCACATGAAGAGCTCCACACCAGGTATCATGAATGTAAAACGCCTACCGTGGAGTCTGGTGCATTCAGGTGCAGCTGCTCAGTGGTCTTCAGCTAGGAAATTCTGGAAGTTCAGATAACTGAGGAGCAGACAAATGCAGAACACAGCAGAGAGGGAGGACAGAAGGCCAGGAGAGGTTCTGGGGAGGACACACCATCCACTTTGGGGAGCAGTTACGAGGCCATCTTGACAGGCAGCGCTGCAGCCCCCCTGCTCAGCACCGAGCACAGAGCCTGAGGCCCACTCAGAAGTGAGTGTGAGGACATGAAAGGCTGAAGGAAAGTTTTGGCCTTGGATGTGACCTTGAGTCAGTCTCACAGGTGAGGGGAGTGATGTGAGTTCTTGGGCGGGACCCACAGGAAAGCATCGTTGACAGCAGATTTCTCTGTAGCATGAAGGTGCTGGTGGGAGGTGGAGGGCCAGGGAGCGGAGTGTGACCAGACTTGTCAGGGTCAGGATGGTGATGGAAGCCCCAGGGATATAGACAGACCAAGTGACAGGGTGGAGAGGACCCTGATTCAACTGAGTGCAGGACTGTGTGTGAGGGTGTGTGTGTGAGTGGGAGTATCTATGTGAGTATGCGTGATTGTGAGTGTATGCGTGCAATTGTGAGCTTATGTGTGTGAGTGTATGCGTGTAAGCATGTCAGAGTATGTGTGTGTGAATGTGTGCAGGGGCATGTGTTCTTGAGCTAATGTATTGTGTGTGTATAAGTACATAGGCATGTGTGTTGTGGGCAAGTTTATGTGTGTTTTAATTGTGTAAGTGCATGCATGAGCATGTTTGTCAGTGGTGAGTTTATGTGTTTTTAAGAATGTGTTGAATGTGTGTTGGTGAGCTTATGTGTGTTGAGTATAAGTGTGTGAACGCATGTATGTGCTGGTGGTGAGCTTATGTGTGGTTAGTGTGTATGAATATGTATAAGTGTGTGTTGGTGGTGAGCTTATATATGTTGATTATGCTGAATGAAAGTGGCTGTGTGAGTTGAGTGTGTGTGCAAGCAGGTTGGCAAGTGTAGCAGTGTGTGAGCTGAGTGGAAGGCTCTGAGAGTGTGAAAGTGGACATGTTGGTCCCCGGCTAGGGAGAAGAGGTAAGTGCAGTGGGCGAATGTGTGTGAGTGGGGGTGTGAACTGAGTGGAAGCACATCTGAGTATGAATGCACGTGTGCCGTGCATGTTTGCTGGAAGCGCCAGGTGCACTGCTCTTCCTCCTGGGGCTGAGCTCTGGCCCCGCTGTCACTGGTATCCTCCATGTATCCGCCTGTGTCCCCACCATGCTAAGCCCTTGAAGGTAAAGGCAGGTCTGCTGGAGCCCAGCAGCCTCGGCACCCCCAGGTCATCCCACTGTTAAATTGGGACAAGGGAGTGACCCCGGGTACCCAGGAGCTGTGGCTAGTTTCGCAGGAACACCGGCATTCCCATGCAAGGAGTATTGGCTGTTGTGCATATCGGAAAGTTTCTGCATGATTATCAGACATAATCCTTGCAGCAAGGCTAATTAGATCTATATCTATATATCGCTATCTATATTAATAACATTCCTACTGCTTAAAGAGCTGTATTCTGATTACAAATGCAATGCATGCTCATTGCAGTAAATTGGGAAATTAAAAAAAAAAAGAAAACCCATCTATAATCCCATCCTTTGGAGATAATTACTATTCTCATTTTTATGTATATCTTTCCAGACTCTTTTAAAACACATCCACATGTATGTTATTATTACTTTTTTACATCATTAGGACCCATGTGGTAATATCAATTATAACTCACCCAGTCCCTCCTGAACAATCCCCATGTTATAGATCATTCTTTGTTAATGTTATTTTGACTGGCTCTCTTGACTCCCATGATAAAAAAAAAAAAAAAAATTCTGTGTTTTGGCCATTTCCTTCCCAATCTTTGACCATCCTAAATGATGTTTCTGGAATGCGCTGGGTCCTCACATAGATCTTCCCACGCGGAGATCACTCCTCTCATCTTTTCTTAATCTGAGTCACCCTTGAGGTTATAGCCTAGATGTGCCTCCTCCAGGAAGTCCTCCCTGATGCGCCAGTTCTGGATTGGCGCCCCTCCTTCTGCAGACCCTTCTTTTCCTTCAGTCACAGTGTGTGATAAGGATGTGTATCAACAGCCTGCTCCTAGCTGGACCAGGAGTTCCTAGGATCCCAGGGTGGCATTTTACTCGTGGCAGTAACTAGTAGAGTGCAGTGCAAAGAGGGCTGTGCGTAAATATTGGATATATGTTGAATAAACACTGAGGCACACAACCTTGGATCATCTTGGGGCAAGCGCTGCTACCCCATTGATAGATGATAAGCATCAGACTCCAAAAGGCAGATAAGCTGAAATGACACAGGGCTGCGCTCAGAACCCAGTTTCCTCTGATTGCAAAGTACTGCTCCTGTCTTGCTCCACATTCTCCATCCCAGCACCTGCCAGCGCCACTCCCGTCACGTACTCACAGCTTCTCAGCTCCTGGAAAAGGCCAGAGACAGAGTGAAAGAAGCTGGGGAAAGGGCTGTGTACCTGGGGAACAGAAGGCGTCACCTGCTCCAGCAGGAAAGAAGCCGGGAACACTCACATGATGCCATCCTTTCCCGTTATTTTGTTCTGGAGGAGAACTTGGCATCCTTCCCTTGTGCTGGGGACTCACAAAATCTGATTTGAAATCTACTCAAGTGTACATCAACCAACTTCCTCTTGGCACAGGCTGGGGAGCCTATAATTATAGCAGACACCATACCATTTAGTGGGTTTCATTCACACGAACAGAAAGTGCGCTTGCGAGAGGGGATGGCTTGAGAAGCAAACTCGGGAACATTCTCTGGATGGCTTGCATTTGCTGAGCGCCAAGAAGATGCCTTTCTAAGTTCAGAGATGGTGGCTGGCGGAATGTGGGTGAGGACGCCACCCCTGGGGAAGAAGTGGTGCCGTCTACTCCTTAGACACTGTTCTTGGGAACAAGCGCTCATTTTCAGATCTTAGCCACAATGCTGGGGTAAGCAATTCAGCTCTCCTGATAGTTGTTTCCCAGTGGGGCTATTGGGACCCCATCACCACCCTCACAGAGGTGTGCTGTCAAGGTCTGCATGAGACGGTGTATAAAGAAAACCAGATCCTGTGCTCCATCATTATAATGTTGATTATGATGAAAACCACTGCCGTCACCAAAATAACGTAATAGCATTTAACTGAGCATTTATCATGTCCTGGGCTCTGCTCTAACCCATTACTCGTGTGAACTCCGTTTCACAGCATGTGGTACACCCTATGCATATCTTTGTTATATACCTGAGGAATCTGAGGCCCAGAGAAGCCCTGCCAGGTGCACTAGACCCCACATGATAGGGGATTTTTACTACCGTTCCGAGGTGTGGAGGAGAGAATGGCAGTAGAAGACAGTGTGTGGGGTTGTCTCATGGAACACAGGAACTCATCGATGCTTGGATCTACACTTTCCTTATTTGGATCTGGGGACCCAGAAAGGGGAGAGAGTTGGAGGTAGACTTATTTATTGGGTATATCTAGTAGGATCTAGGTGCTTTTACAGGTATTAGTCTATTATGTTCTTTCCCCAGGGAGATTGCAGGTGTGAAAGAATAGACTCAGAGAATGTGGTATCTTGTCCAAGGTCATGCAGAGCCATGATTAAAACCATGGTCAAGTCCAATTATAAGTGAACAGCTCTTTTTCTAGGACTTCAGGATCACCTGAGCCAGTCTGGACTCCTTAGGATGCCAGGGCTTGCTTAAAGGGAAAAGGAAAATCTGTTGGGTCATCTGATTGAAAACTCTAGAAGTAGGCCTTCAGGCATGGTTGAATCCAGGTGCCTGAGTGAAGACCTTTACCTTTACCTTTCAGCCTCTCTTTCCTCTGTGATGGTTTCAGCCTCAAGAAGTCCTTCTGAAATCTGCACTGACCTTTTGGGATCTGGTACTAGCTGTCTCCCACCCCCCACCCTCCTCAATCCCTTGAATCCGGCTTCATTATCTCACCCCAAGCTAGAAGACTGAGTGACCAGTCCCAAAGGGTCAGCCTGCTGGGACTCAAGGCAGAGCAGGGAAGGAAGAGGAATGGACTTGGTATGAGCAACAAAAGGAGGAGAACCAAAACTCCTTCCCTCTCCCCACATCCAGGCTCCAGTCTTGGTTCCTTGTTAAGCTGCAGATTTTCTGTCCAAACTGGATACTGTCCTGGAGCTCAGTCTTTGTTTTAGGGACTGAATGTTCTTTACCCTCCCAGGCACTGACTGGGCCCTCCTCCTGATGGACCCTCAGGAGGGAGCATGAAAACCCTCTCCCTCAGCCTTGGGATCTCTCTGTCAAAGCCCAGTGCCCCACCCCTGATGCCCGAGTCACTTCTTGCCCACATTCAGGGAACCCAAGGACTTCCTTGGGCGCCATTTCTTTCCTGCTTCTGCCTTAGCAGCTGCTCTTTCTTAGCCCATCTGCGCCCATTTCCTAACCCCCTGCCGCAAGCCTTGTCCCAGTAGGACCTCTCTGTCCTTCTCCCCCCGCTTCCCCAAGATAACACCGGGCCCCAGCCTTACTCATTCCTTCTCTGCTTCCTTGGCTCTTGCCCAGGAGGGGTCACCACTCACCCACGGCGTGACTGAGGACCGATTACTTTCTGCGGGTCTCAGTCTTCGCAGCTGCAGAAATGGGATGATTCTTTCTGATCGGCTGGCAGCAATGGAAGCCTGAGTCAGCAATTGTATTTACAGTAGCATGAGCACAATATGTGAGGAATTATCAGGAGGGTCCAGGCTGCCGCGAGGCTGGATTTGTACTGATATCGCCCCATTATGAGGTGTCATGTTGCATTTGCAGGAGGTGGCTGTAGGAATTCCACTCCCTTGCACTGTATGAAATGTTCACCCGCCTCCTCTGGAAGGGACGAGAGCTTCCTCTCTGCTTCCTGGCTGCTCCTACGCCGAGGGACGCCAGGCCCCAGGCTGTGACTAATACAGGATGACATGGGGACCCAAAGCAGAGCCTTGGGCTTAGCACAGAGGGATGAGGCTGGTGGGTGGTGCAGAATGGAGGGAGGGGACACGACGTCTGCCATGGGTCAGGGTCCATCAGAGCCTCACCCCTCACCTGGTCTCTAGACACAGAGATGCATGGCACTGGAAGGAGTAGTAGGAATTGTGTCTTCCCACCCCCAGTCCAAATTCCTCTGTTGAAGTCCTAACCCTCAGTGCCCCAGAAAGGGACATTACTTAGAAACGGGATCATTGCAGCTGTCATTCCTTAAGATGAGGTCATGCTGATGTAGGCTAGGCTCCCCACCCAATATGTCTGCTGTTCTTACAAGAAGGGGAGCTTGGAGACAGACACACACACAGGGAGAACTCCATGTAGAGAATTGGAGTTACGCTGCCACAAACCATGGAACCTACCAGAAGCTTGGAGAGAAGCCTGGAGTGGGTCCTTCTTCCATAGAGCCTTTGAAGGGAGCAGGGCCCTGATGACAACTTGACTTCAGACTTCTGACCGCCAGAGCTGTGAGACCATGAGTTTCTGTTGTTCTAAGTCACCCAGTTTGCAGCCGTAGGAAAATAACAGAAGGAGATTTCCAGGTCACCGGAGGACCCAAGGGCATCACATGGACAGGAGCTAGAGGGTGCCCTTCAGGGTCCGCCAGAATGGTCTTTGAGAGAAGGGTATCCCTTGTCAGAATCAGCGCTCTGGACGCAGAGTGTGCACCCGCTGTATGATAGTGGCTGACTCCTCTAACTTCCCTTAGCCTTAGTGCTCTGATCCATAACATAGGGACAACATGCTTCTGAGTATTTCTGGGAGGTGAAGGGAGACAACGCCCCATGGTCACCTCACCCATGCCCTAGCACACACACAGACCAGTGGCCTCTCTGTTTTGCACGCCCATTTCTTCTTGAAGCTCTGAGTAGGTATGATAAAAGCATAGGTGGGTGTGACCAGGTGAGGGTGCTCACCTGGCCTCGCTCTGCTTCCACAATTGCCTCTTCCCCTCTGTGTCCTCAGAAAGGAAGCAGCTCCTAACATTCCCTGCTTTTTAACTTCTGGTGGCTCTCCACTGCACTTGGAGAAAATCCCCAAAGCCCTGGCCTGGTGGACGAGGGTCCACCTGACTCAGACTCCTTTTCTAACCCCATCTGGGGCCATTCCACCCTCACCTAGCTCACTCCCTATGGAAGGTCTCCTTTCATGTCTGCAGACAGACCATCCCTAGGGTATCCTGGGGTCACCCTGTGCTTGTCCTTCAGTCTGGATGTCACATGGCTGCAAGCTTTCACTCTTTGGGGCTTGAAAAGCTCACCTCTTTCCAGGAGCTCACTCTGTGTCTCCTAGGTGGGTTGGTTCCAACCCCCACCTATTACCCTCCTTCACTGCGCCTGCTTGCTCATTTCCACCCCCGCCCCCCAGCACCAATGGCCTTGCTACGTTTATACTTATACCCGTTTGATGAATGCCTCTCGTTCTCAGCAGACTGAAGGCTCCAGGGAGGAAAAACCAATGCATTGTTTTATTCTCAGTTGGCCCCTTGGTACCCGGTAGGGACCCAATAACTGTCTTTGGAATAGTTGAAATGTAAACGTAAGTTTGGGTCTGGGGCGTGTGTAAGGTGGGACGTGATTGCATCTCTCAGGGGACAGACAGATGTATCAGGTTTGTCCCTCTGAGATGACAAACTGGTGAGTGACCAGAATCTTGTCCCTAAAGAAACAATTAAAGAAACCGTATGTGCTAAACCTGGCAAGGATTTGGGGACTGTGTGATGTGTCCATGTCCCTAATGAAGACAAGGATTGTTCCTGATCCCTGTTCTGTCCCCAGAATCTAGCCCAGCCTGACCCACAATACAGACTTCAGTGATTATGGGCTCAGTGGAGGTCTGAGGAGGGAAGAATACTTAAGACAAATGAGGTTCATTTTGTGGGGACACATGACTTGTCTCAGCCAAAGAAGACCACGTCTCATGTTTGGAGCTGTCCGGAGCTGTTTAGAGCTTGAGGAATAGTGAGTGGCCTTTAAGTTCCTTCCAGCTCTGAGACTTACACTCTGAGAACTTTCCCTGGCTGGGCAGAAATGGACAGAAGACAGAGTAGCTTTCTATCCCTTTGTAGGGAGTACAGTGCGGGAGGGGTGGAAACACATGGGCACTTCTCTCCTTGATCAGAGTCTGGTCCTGTGTGTCTTAGACCTGGACCTGGAAGCAGCAGGACACTCCTTGGGAAGGGACATCATCCCGCCTTCTTCCTCCTTCTGTGCTCTAGCACAAGTCCTGAGCAAACCTGGTTGCCTGTGTACTTGCTTAATCCTTTCCCCAGGACTCAGAATTCTCATTATTGAAGTCACAACAAACAATCAGGGGCTTCCTAATTAAAAGCCAGGCTTAGGTCTCTCTGGTTGGAACTGGAGTTTGGCATCACCTGTATTCCAGAAAAGCAAAACAAAACAATAACAACAATAAAAAACAAAAAACAAAAAACAAAAAAACAAAACTGGTCAGCAGAGGCCCAGGAAATCAGGAAAGAGCCACTTTGGAGGGGTAGAAGAGACCGGGCATTTTCCCTGAGGTCAATGGGGTTTGTCAGGATAGGTTGTATGTTCCAAAGGACACTCAAGTGGCAGCCAGGAGTAGTGGAAATAATTTGGACTCAAACAGCTAGGGTTTAGGGTGTCTGTTCCTCTGGGTGGCCTTGAATGAGTTACTTTATTTCCTTGGGCTTCAGTTTTCTCCTCTGCAAACTGGGGATAGCCATGGTATTTACCTCCCACAATTGCTAGGAGAAGTGAGTAAGTAAAGTGGTGAATGAGGAAGGTTCTGGAAGGATGGCAGCTTGCCTTATGGGAGGCAAAAGTATATTTCTTATGCTGAGGGTCTTATATTCTTGAATTTCTCTGGCTCACTCCCTGTAGTTGCTTAACAGTGGAGAAATCCTTTTTTGGCCATCTTAAGTAAGAAATGTGGTGACTGATTTTACTCCTTAAAAAAAAAAAAAAAAACTGGCTTGAGGAATTTCTGAAAGTCAGCAGTAGGGATGGATGGCCTCAGAATCCATTTGAGCTAATTCCCTCAATTTGAAGGCATGGTACCTGAGAACCATAGAGGGAAAGATGCTTGCTCACAGTCACACAGCCTGGCCACGCAGAACCAGGAGTAGGTTTGCCCTCTTACGTTTTCTAGTTGTTCATGGCAGTGCGGCAGTTGGCCACAGTCTAAGCTCCACTGACGAGAGTAGAAGCAGCTTCCCTTTGTCACTAAAGCCAGGATCCTGGACACGCTATTCCACCCAATGCTTGTGTAAGGCCATGTCTCAACACAGAAATGTGCACATAAAAAAACCACAGGCTGACAGCCTTGTGTGCGCAAACACAGCGATGGAGGAGGTGAAGGAGAAGTAAGTGCTCTCTTGACTTCTGAAAGGAAAACAATTTTCTTTCTTGGTAACTGCAATTACTTGAAAACCTTGTCAAAACAGCAGTGTTTCTTCAATAGCATCTCTCTGTCTCTTCTTCTCCCTCCTCCCTTCCCAGTCCTTCCTTCCTTTATCACCAGTGTTCAAGGGGCAGAAGAAACTACAGGGCCATTGGCAGCAGAGATCTCACCCCCAACCCCCTCAGCTGAGCTGATGAGCCTTACTCCAAATGGGGTCTCTAAGATGCAGGGATTTTTGGTTCCATTTCTTTATAAGATGGTGAGCTCCGTACTGATGGATGTTTCTGTGAAGCTCAGATGTCCCTTGTCTTGCAGGAACATCCTAGAAAGGTTGTTGGCATGAAGTGAGAGTTGCTGCTCATTCTAATCAAGGACAGTCCTTCCAACTTCAAGCCTTTTTTGAATAATAAATAGAGAATACGACTTAGAAAAACAAAGGATGAGTCATTCACAAAACCGCAGACCACAGTCACTGGCAACTTTGGGGTAGTTGAGTTCCATGACTGGACTGCTTGGACAACTGTGTGTGTACCCTAAAACACCCAAATACTGGCCATATTCCTACTGTCTGATTTTGAACGACCTGGAGGAGAGCTCCCAGGTTCCAGCTCAAAGACACCTCTTTTTTAGGTTCTATTCAAACAATTATTTGAACACATTACTATATCAATTTAGCACAGGAATAATTGTGTGAAGACAAAGTCCCTCCCAGGCTAAGAGAATAGGGGACTAACCTATGTATCAGGGATTTAATTTCCACTTCTGCCTCAATCAAACTTATTTCAAGTCCACACTTGGGACCTATTTGGAGTTTGTGTCTCTGTTATTCCTAATTCTAGAAGTCCTGTCTGGTGGGTGTGGCAGGCAGTAACCCAAATCGTATCTACCTCTTGAGATTCTAGGACTCTTAAGTACAAAGGACTGACCTCACTAGCCCACAGGGTAAGTGTTCAGGGAGCAGATGAGGAATGAACGGATGGATTTTAAAAGGAAAATAGAAATTAAGCTCAATTAGGGCAGGGATGTATGTCTTTTATTTTTAAATTTTTCCTCTTGAGGGGCGCCTGGGTGGCTCAGTGGGTTAAAGGCCTCTGCCTTCGGCTCAGGTCATGATCCCAGAGTCCTGGGATTGAGCCCCGCATCTGGCTCTCTGCTCAGCGGGGAGCCTGCTTCCTCCTCTCTCTCTCTGCCTGCCTCTCTGCCTACTTGTGATCTCTGTCAAATAAATAAATAAAATCTTAAAAAAAAAAAAAAGAGCAAGTCCTGTCCTTGCAATAAAAAAAAAAAAAAATTTTTTTTTTCCCTCTTGAATACCCAACATCTAGAACTATGCTTGGTATGTAGTACTTACAGCACATCCTAACCATTTATTGCATGTGGGAGCGTGGGAGAGGGGTAAATGAATGAATATGAAAACAAGGGCTCCCTTTCCTTGATAATTGTGTGAGCAAGAGAGAGCAATTCATCTTTTTTTTTTTTTTAATAGACGAGGAATGGAGGCTCAGATGAAATGATTTATAAGAAGTTGCTTGATGAAGTGAAGTGTGAAATGATATACAAATGTGTATTGGTTACAGATTGGGGTAATAACGCTGGGGGAAGTACACAAGAAGGTGCTCAATATTGCTAATCGTCAGAGGAATGCAAATCAAAGCCGGAATGAGATATCACTCTGCCCCTATCAGAATGGCTAAAGTCAAAACCTCAAGCAACAACAAGTGTGGGTGAGGATGTGGAGAAATCTTGCACTGTTAGTGGGGTTGCAAACTGGTGCAGCCACTGTGGAAAACAAGATGGAGTTTCTAAAAAAAGATTAAAAAAAAAAAAAAAAAGAACTACCTTATGATCCAGCAATTGCACTTCTGAGTATTTACCCAAAGAAAATGAATGGGCTATCTTGTGAAGGTATCTACACTCCCATGCTCACTGCAGTGTTCCTAGCAAGAGTCGAGTCATGGAAACAACTAAGTATCCATTGATGGATACATGGATAAAGACGTTGGGACACACACACACACACACACGCACACACACACACATAGAGGAATATCATTCAGCCATGAGAAAGAAAGGAGAACCTGCCATTTGCAGTGACACAGATAAACCTCCAGGGGATGATCCCAAGTGAAAGAAATCAGACAGAGAAAGACAAATACTGTCTGATGTCTCTTACAGAATTTGAAAAAGCAAACTCAGAGAAATACAGAGTAGACTGGTGGTTACCAAGGGTTGGGGTTGAGGGTGGGGGAAATGTCAGTCAAAGGGTGCAAACTTCCAGTTTGAATATATCCTGGGGATCTAATGTACAGCATGGTGATTATAGTTAGTAATATTGCATTACATACTTGAAAGTGGTTAAGAGAGTAGATCTTAAGTGTTTTCACCACAAAAAAGAAATGGTAATTATACAAGGAGACAGAGGTATTAGCTAGTGCTATGGAGGTAATTATTTTGCAATATATGTCTATTAAATAAACACATTGCACACTTTAAACTCACACAATGTGACATGTCAGTAGCATGTATATATACCTCAATAAAATCTCTGCAAAACTTTCCAAACGTCAGTGGTGTACAGCAATGTTTAGGGCTCTGGCAAACTGGGCTAGGCTGGGTGGTCCTTTTGGTCTTGGCCAAGCTTGTTCACGGGCTGGCCATGTGCTGTTCGGGTTGACCCCTGCTGAGATGGTTGACGGTAAGTCTAGCAAGTTAGCCCATCCAAGTCCCAATTTGCTAGCATCCAGATGGCCAAAGAAAGTCAAACAGACCTGAGCTCAGAATCACTGTGCTAGGACACTTCAACATGACAATGTAAAGGGCATGGATACATTTACTGTTTTTGCAGCCCACCACAAAATGCAGAAGACTTTAAGTTCTTCCTCAGCAGGGAAGACCTGCTATATGGTAGACATAATCAAGTATTAGCTTGAAAAACCAAACATCTGAGGGGCAGAGAATCTTAGAGGATACAAGTGCCTGGCATACAGCGGGGTTCACAGGCCTATGGATTGGCTGACTGACAGTTGGGTTACCAGTCTTGGTCCAATCAGGACCAAAGCACCTTCTAGGGATGGTCAGGGGTCATGTGGTACAAAAGATGGCTGCCTGCCGTCTAATTTCTCAGTCCCAAGACTGTGGTCCTTTTTCCTACCTTGGGCCAGAAAGAATCCCCAGAATCTAGGTGGGGTAAAGCAGGATTAGTTTCCTTCTCTGCCCCTATTGGAGCAGATGCTCTGGAAGAAGTATTAGCTGAGGCTGCCCAGCCCCTGTCTTCCCACATGTTCGCCAGTGCCTTGAAGACCACCATTAGCTTGACAGCCCTTCCAGTCCTCTTCTTGGTAGAAACTTCTCCCCCTCTTTTATAGTGGCCAATAAAATGGGTCAACTTCCCATGAGTGGAGACAGATTTAAAATCTTAAAAGAGAAATTGAGAGAGCAGGTCTCATCAAAGGCAAGATAAAGGGGTGCCTGCCTGGGTGGCTCAGTGGGTTAAGCCTCTGCCTTCTGCTCAGGTCATGATCTGAGGGTCCTGGGATCAAGCCCCGCATAAGGCTCTCTGCTTGGCGGGGAGCCTGTTTCCCCTCTCTGCCTGCCTCTGCCTATTTGTGGTCTCTGTCTGTCAAATAAATAAAAATTTAAAAAACAATAAAAGGCAAGATGAAGAAGACACCTAGACCTCTCTGCCTCCTCCTCCCCCATAAAGTTGGGAGGGCTAGAATCTTAGCAGTAATCTAATTTAACCCATTCATTTAAGGATTAAGAAACCTGAGGCTCAGAGAGGGTTCAGAGAGGGTTAGGTATTCACCCAAAGGCGCACAGCATGTGACTTGCTGCATAGGGACTTGTACCAGGGTTTCTTAATTGCTCTTCTGCTTTTTCTCCCCCCTTGGCATCATACTCTTTCTAGTTTGGGGGCCCTTAAAATCACCAGCTAAAGGAAGGCAGCAGATTTATGGGTTAATAAACATTTACAATGAGCTGCAGAAAAAACAGACTCAGGTAGACAGGAATTATTCATTCAAATTAACTATAAATTAAGATCAACCTAATTTAGGCCTATTAAAATGGAAAGCATATTATCTCTCATTCAAAGGAATTTGTATTTGATGCAAATAGAGCAAGTTCCTAAACTTTAGAAATGTTCTTGGATTTTTCATCTGCGCAGTTAACCAATGGAGAATGGGCCCCCCATTTAAAAACAGGGGAACATAAGGAACAATAATTAGTTATGTAAATAATGTGGCATTCTTGTTTATAATTAGTTCAAGAATAAAATAAAATTCACGCATGTCACAGGACTAATTTTCGTATGCAAATGAACAATCAAAATTATAAACGGTAATAATGCAGTTTGGGAGATGTGACATTCTCAATTTATTAGCAGAGGTGCCAGTTACAGCTGATGACGGCTGACGTTGGGAGATTTCAAAGGTTCCCAGATCTGGAAAATTCTCACCCATCAAAGGGAAAAAAATCTAACTGAAATATTTTCATCTGTTTTGTGTTGTTGATGGTCAGAGGGCCCCGAAGGCTTCACCATGGCTGGAGAGAGAGGGGCCACCCCGGGGGGCAGGGACTCTGGGAGAATCCTTGAACACATTGCTTTGGAATCTGGCTGATTGAAGAAGCCAAGAGAAGTCACCCTAGCCTGGATTCTGAACTATGTGTGTGATCTTGGGCAAACCACCTGCCCTTTCTGGGTCTCCATGTCCCCATTTGAGATGGAGGTTTTGCTAAAGAGAAGGTGGGAGTTTTGGAATCAAACAGATCTGGGTTGGAACCTTGGTTCTACCACTTGCTAACTGCAGGGCTTTCTTCCTCACCTATCTGCACTTATGTTTCCTTGTCCGTAAAATTGCAGTAATATTCCCTGTCTGCAGGCAGTGCTGAATCACCTCAAAGAAGGACTAAGTGCATGTTTAGGGCGCCAGAAAAGCACAGTAGCAGATGAAGCCTAGAAAAGGGATATTTAAATTTTGGCCCTCATGAGAGCTTTGTGTCACTCTGAGAAATAATTTAAAAGTATCTAATACTTTAAATTGAGAATTATAGATAGAATGCATGCACGTGCGTTATGTATAGAACAGGTCTTGCTTCTCAGAATGCTGTGAGAGTGAATGGGATTACACGTAAGAAATAATGAACACAGTACCTAGAAGTTAAAGCTCTTTAAATCATTGTGGTAGTTAGTGCTCAACAAGTGGTTTGGATTCATTAATCCTTGAGATCTTTTTATCTCCAACTTTCTAGGATTCTACGTGGGGTGGAGGACATTCACGTGCAGATAAGAACTGCATCTGGACCCACAGGGGCTGATGGGAATTTCCCAAGGAGGATGCTGCAATGCCTGTTGGAAAGTGGTGACAGAATCCGCTGGGAGCATCAGTGAAGTTGGTGGTGTGGTGAGGCACAGTGTGACTCTGTGAGTTCTAGAATATCTCCCTCAGGAGCCACAGTACCTGACATCTACCTGACATCTTGCAACCAGAAATCCATTTCTGCTAGCTCTTAAGACTGGGAATATATATTCTTGATGTCACCAGGAAGATGTGCATCATGTTACTCAAGATTTACCTATCCATCCGTCCATCCGTCCATCCATCCGTCCATCCATCCATCCATCCATCCAAACATTAAGGTTAACTGGGCATCAGAAAGTGGATAAAGACCCTTGTCCCCTTTAACTGGTTTGGGACACCAGTTTGGGATGGAAATTAGATATTAAGCAACATTTTTGTGCCAGGTTCCACCTAGAAGCTTTAGTTACATTATCACGTTTAGTGCTAAAAGCTATGGATAACACTTCCAAAATAATAATAGCTACCATTTATTGAGTGTTAACTACGTACTAGGCACCAATTAGCCCTTCATATGAATCTCACTTAATGATCCGACACTTCTGAGAAGAGAAGGAGATAATCTTATATTCCATTATTGCCCCAATTCCGAAAGTTTAAGTGACTTGCCCAAGGTCACACAGTCACACAGCACATTAGAGATCAAGCCAAGCCTTATCCCCTGGTCTTTGGACTTCCAGGTGGGCTAGTGTCTTCTTAATGTTTCTTCGGGTGACTGATCTTCTCTTTGAAGGCCTCTCTAGGCAGTTGCGGGACGAAGGAAGACAAATGTTCTCCTTGAGTTTTCTTTTCACTTCTTGCCCCAGGAAGGCACCCCCTCTTGGGCTCCCTGCCAGGCCAGCCTGTACTAAGAGCAGCCTGGGCGGACCCTCTGTGCCAACACACACAGCTGTCAGGCTTCCAGGAGTTTCTGCTTCCCGAGAGCAGTGGGGGACCCTGCAGGATTAATTGCTTCTTCATCTCCCAGCAGGGAGGCATGGGGCCAAGACAGCTTAGCTTGGTTAAGGGGAAGGCACACAGGTGGCAGAGAACAGGCCTCCTAAGTTCAGGGGGCTCTGCTTTGTGGGTTGAAAGGAAACTATGTGGGCAGAGAAAGGTTTGTGGCAGGTAGGGAAGACCATGGGGGGCCTCACTTCCTTGGGGGGTAAGGTGTCAGACCCCAGGGTCTCCTTCCCCCAAGCAGACCCAGAATTGCACAACTGGACGAGGTTCCTCAGGAAAACCTGTTTCTGCCCTTTGTTCTTCTCATGTGGCATTCCTCTACGTTCTTCTTTCTATTGTTCTTTCCCAGTTATTTTTGGGCACCTGTTGTTTATACACTCAGGGAATAGCAAGATGATGCAGGCAGACTCTTCCCTTGACCACACAGAACTGGGAGTTTAGTGAGGAAGATGGATATCATCAAATATTGGCACAAATGAAGACACATTATAAACTGGGCTCAGTATTAAGGAGCCACAGGTCTGTCTGGAGCATTTTGTGGGGCATTGGCCAGGATAGGCTTTCCTGAGGGGATGGCACTCTCAGGACCAGTAGATAACTTGGTGAGGATTCACTTCACCTCTCCAAGCCTCAGTTTTCTTGTCAATAAAATGGGATAACAGGAACACCTACATTCTAGAATATTTGTAAGGATGAGATGAGTTGAGATTGAGGAAGATGCATAGCATAGAGCCAGTACATAGTGAGTGCTGAACATGTCATAGCTACAGTCATATTCCCTTTCTTAGAGTGGAAGGCCCATTGTTGATCTAGGGACTGCTGACCAAGGGACAAAAAGGATGCAAACCTACCGTAGGAAATGCTTTGATGGTGAAGCATACAGTAGAAGAAGATTTTCACCCCTGGTGTGTGTGTGTGTGGGTGTGAGAGAGAGAGAGAGAGAGACAGACAGACAGACAGACAGACAGAAAGACAGAAAGAGAGAGAGAGAGAGAGAGAGAGAGGTATGAAGAGGGTTGCGCAGAAAAGGTGGTATCTGGGCCAAGTACCAAGTGGTTAATGCAAGTTTACAAAAGAATGAAGGAGGGAAGGGTGTTGGGAACAGCAGGTGCAAAGTGACACAAGTATAAGAATAAATGTCATCTGTCCTGTTACCTGATACCTGGAGAAATTCAGATGAGCACAAGGGGCAGATCTCCAAACAAAACAAGCTTTAATAACAGTATACTACTATTCCTGATAATGATAACAATAAACATAATACTAACAGTGACCACAAAAGCAATAGCAACCACCATGCAGAGGGAGATTATATTTTGCTGGACATTATAGTTGATGTGTTAAAAATATGTCCTGCTCATTCTTTTATGAGTTACTTGGCTTGATGCCCAACATTGTGCGGGCTACTCACACAGGTAAGGAACTGAGGTTAGAGCATGAAAGAATTTTCTGTTGGACTCAGAAGGGTGAAGGGCTATATTAGGCAACATGAGAAGTCTAGACACTTTCTTCCTTTTTTTTTTTGGAAGGTCAAATTAAAATGGAAATATTAAGAAGGCAGGTTTAGCCCAGTCAAAGATGATTGTGCAGTGGCCTACAGAAATCCCTGTCACGAGGATATTGAATTGGAACCTGGCTAGTTCCTTGCTGGAGATGTTCTGAAGGCACCCAAAGGAGGAGAAGTGTGGGGAATTGTACCAGGAGACTCCTGAAACCCCGTCACTTCTGACATACTGTGATTTTAGGAAGGGAAGAAGAAATTCCTTCTGTGAAAGGTTTTTACAACAGTAGAAAACACTACTGTCTTTCCAATTTTGTCTGGAGGACAAATTTTTTCTTGAGCTGCATGCCTGGACGGGCTTGGATGCCTTACTCTGTCAGCTCCTTTCCACCCCCCAAGAATCACGGTGGTCTCTGCTTGCAGCACCATCTGAAACTGTAGCAGAGCCACTCTTCCCCCTGCAAACTGCTGTCAGGACTTCCTAATGTTCTCCCAGCATTCTTTTCACCCTGCTCTAATCTATCCTCCACCCAGCAGCTAGAGCCATCATTTAAATGGAAAATCCAATGTCATTTCTCCCTGCAGTTTCAACTTATAACCATGGCCCCTCACAACACAACTGGATCTCCTTCTCCATCCTCCCCCACCTAATATGGACAAGCCATACTTCCTTCTTCTGTGACTGTCAAACACTCAGGGTCTTCACACCTTTTTTCCCTAGAGCCTTCTTTCTAAGACTGTAGAAGGCAGGTTCCTTGTTATCATTAATTTCCTAGTTCAACCATCACGCCAGAGAGGTCTTTCTTCCTTCCCCAGTCACTATTGCCTTTTCAGTTTTTCCTTTTAGTATTTAGCAATACTTCTTTGTAATTCCTCTTACTAGTTGACATGTTCATGGTTTCTGCCCACTACTAAAACACAAGCTTCTTGAGAACAGAACTTGGTTTTTTTGCTCATTGCTCTCATATCTCTAGTGCTGAGGACAGAGTCTGGCACAGAGTCAACCATAAGAAATATGAGTTGACTGAATGAATATTTGCATGGGGACAGCATTTGGCTATGTGTGAAAGATCATATGTTACATTCAGAAGTCTTTTTTAAAATTTTTTAATTTTTTTAATAAGCATATAATGTATTATTAGTCTCAGGGGTACGGGTCTGTGAATTGCCAGGTTTACACACTTCACAGCACTCACCATAGCACATACCCTCCCCAATGTCCATAATCCTGCCACCCTCTCCCTACCACCCTCCCCCCTCAGTTTATTTTGTGACATTAAGAGTCTCTTATGGTTTGTCTCCTTCCCGATCCCATCTTGTTTCATTTATTCTTTTCCTACCCCCCAAACTCCCCATGTTGCATCTCCACTTCCTCATATCAGAGAGATAATATGATAGTTGTCTTTCCCCGATTGACTTATTTTGCTAAGCATGATACCCTCTAGTTCCATCCACGTCACCGCCAATGGCAAGATTTCATTTCTTTTGATGGCTGCATAGTATTCCATTGTATATATATACCACATCTTCTTTATCCATTCATCTGTTGATGGTCATCTAGGTTCTTTCCATAGTTTGGCTATTGTGGACATTGCTGCTATAAACATTCGGGTGCAAGTGCCCCTTTGGATCACTACGTTTGTATCTTTAGGATAAATACCCAGTAATGCAAATGCTGGGTCATAGGGTAGCTCTATTTTCAACTTTTTGAGGAACCTCCATGCTGTTTTCCAGAGTGGTTGCACCAGCTTGCATTCCCACCAAGAGTGTAGGAGGGTTCCCCTTTCTCTGCATCCTTACCAGCATCTGTCGCTTCCTGGCTTGTTGATTTTAGCCATTCTGACTCGTGTGAGGTGGTATCTCATTGTGGTTTTGATTTGTATTTCCCTGATGCCGAGTGATGTGGAGCACTTTTTCAGGTGTCTGTTGGCCATCTGGATGTCTTCTTTGCAGAAATGTCAGTTCATGTCCTCTGCCCATTTCTTAATTGGAGTATTTGTTCTTTGGGTGTTGAGTTTGCTAAGCTCTTTATAGATTTTGGATACTAGCCCTTTATCTGATATGTCATTTGCAAATATCTTCTCCCATTCTGTCAGTTGTCTTTTGGTTTTGTTAACTGTTTCCTTTGCTGTGCAAAAGCTTTTGATCTTGATGAAAGCCCAATAGTTCATTTTTGCCCTTGCTTCCCTTGCCTTTGGTGATGTTCCTAGGAAGAAGTTGCTGTGGCTGAGGTCGAAGAGGTCGATGCCTGTGTTCTCCTCAAAGATTTTGATGGATTCCTTTCTTACATTGAGGTCCTTCATCCATTTTGAGTCTATTTTTGTGTGTGGTGTAAGGAAATGGTCCAATTTCATTTTTCTGTATGTGGCTGTCCAATTTTCCCAACACCATTTGTTGAAGAGGCTGTCTTTTTTCTATTGGACATTCTTTCCTGCTTTGTTGAAGATAAGTTGACCATAGAGTTGAGGGTCTATTTCTGGGCTCTCAATTCTGTTCCATTGATCTATGTGTCTGTTTCTGTGCCAGTACCATACACATATGGAAGTCTTTTAAATACATTATCTACTATTGGATTTCCTCATTTTAGGCATGTGAAATTAGAATAGTTAGGCTGCCAGGTCAAGTTAGATTTTGTGCCATTAGGGTTCCTTCACTGAACAAATATATGTAGGGGCCTAAAACTTTAAAACATTAAATTTAAATGTTTAAAATGTTTTAAAAAACCCTTTAAAACATTAAACTTAAGATTAAAATTGAGAATGTCTGTTCATTGAAAAGCACCTTTGAGAGAGTGTATGGTAAGGAAGAGAATGATAGAAGATATCTAAAATCCATATACATGACCAATCACTCATATCTAGACTGTATAAAGGACTCTCAGAGTCAACATAAGAAAAGCAGATAATCCTACAGAGAAATGGGCAAAAGACTTGAATAGGTACTTCACCAAAATGGGTATCAAAATGACGAATAATGCACATGCTCAGTTTCAGGAGTCCATAGAAAAATGCAGATTAAAATTACAATGTGATATCACTGCATAAAGAACCATGATAGTTAGAATATTTAAAAGGCTAGGAAACCCCCAGTGTTGGTAAGAATGTGGAATATCTGGAACTATTTTATGTTGCTTGTGGGAAGCTAAGTTAATCTGATTGTTCGGGAAATCTATTTGCCATCACTCTGAAAGCCAAATTTATGCATATCCTCTGACCCAGTAATTCCACTTTTGGTATAAATACAGCAGGAATATATACACATGGGCACTAAAAGGCTTACAAAAGAAAGTTTATAGTAGCAAGATTTGTATTAGTCTCAACTAGAAATAACCCAAATCCTCACAATGGAAGCATGGCAAAATAAATTGTGGTACAGTTGCACAGTAGAAAACTAAGCATCCATGACTGTGAACAAACCGCAGATACTTCTAAAAACATGAACAGAACTCAGAAACAAAACTTAGAGTGAAAGGAAGCAGACACAAAGAAATACACAGCAAGGAAGTCAACCTACACCAAGTTTCAAAGCAAAGTAGTCTATGTGTTAGAACTTAAAAAGGGTGGTGTTCTTTCATGGAGGTAGTAACTTGGGGGTTTGAGAATCTACTGGAGATTGGGGACATGATGGGAGAGGCTGGGTATTTTGTGTGTATTGAGTCCAGTGCTTAGGTTATACACATATTTTTTGGTGGTGGGGAATTCATTGAGCTGTGCATTAAGACTTATTCACCTTTCTCCAGTCATGTTATGTATTAATAGAGTTTATTAAAAATAGTTAAGAGGTCCCGCAAGGAACAAACTGGGCTTGAGTCCAGGAACCATCAAAATCAAGACAGGAGATTACCTGTGCCATCATGAAATGGAGTTTTCTGCATTCTAGTGATGCTCAAGACTTGCTAGGTAGCCTCAGGTAAGAGATCTCATTTCCCTTATCTTTGAATTGAGACTCCTGGCTCCTTCTCCCCATCAAACCCAGCTGCTGAGTCCCTTCTTCACTGCTCCCATCTCCCCTCAAAGAGACAAACCCTCCTCACCATATGTCTCTTTGTTTATTTCTACTCACAGCTACCTTTCAAATCCTGGCCTGAAAGGCAAGACAAGGAGGAGCCCCAGCTCCACCTCTGTGAATCCCACAGCCCTCCTCCTGAGATCTGCAGGGGGAGTATGAAATATTTAAAAGCTCAAATTGAAATCCTGTTAGCTCCAGGTCTGGTAGAGCCAGGTTCTCCAACCTCAGAACATCAGTATCTGTTTGCTGGTGTCATTTAGGGACCCCGGCTTTCCAAACCATTGACTGAACCTTTCTGTCAATCCAACACTTTTAGGGTAATTTAACTTAATAATACCTTTGTCGGCACCGGCGCCTGTATCTGAAGGGTGATTACCATAGAAGTTATTTTAGGTTGTTTAATGGAATGTAGTAAATTCTCAATTGACAGGGCAGAGCCTCAGAATGGCTTTTCAAAGTGTTTACCTTTCAAAGCTTCCCCCCCTTCGCTTTACCAAACTTACTACTTTGAGCCGGTGAAGACTTCATAAATTATTAGCAATTGTTCTCCCCTCGTGTTCACATGCATCATTAATTCTTTGTAAAAAGTTCAAACTGTCCGGGGCTTAATTGTTATCACTGGGAGAATGGCTGGAAATGGATGCGGGCTCTATTATTTCTGTCAGAAATTTTGACTTATTGCACTTGGTATTTTACCCATCACATCATATTCAAAAGACAGAGAGAGACAGCAAAAAGAAGAGGGGAGGGTAAAAAAAAAAATAAAGAACATAAATGCTTCTCCTTGAAACAAATAATAATAATAATAGTAATAATAATAATATAATAAATATATTTCTGGGGGAGAAATTCAAGGATCCAGATGACAAAATAATAGCTCCAATCCTCCCAAAGAGAGAGGAGGAGGACAGTATTTAGGGGAAATTTATGTTGTAAATTTTGTTGGCTTTAACTGTATTTTTATTCTAAGGTTTGAAAGTTCTGTAATTCTAGGAATCTGATATTTAATGATTCTGAGATGTTGAAACACTTGGTGTCCAAGTTCCCAAGGTGTTTGACTTTTAGGATAAATTAATCCAACAGGCCAATAATCAGGTCTACCAAGAAGTATAGTATGTCCAGATTAGAATGATATTGGCAATAATCATAGAAATAGCTAACATTTGTTGGGAGCTTACTCTGTGCAGGTACTGTGCTAGATGCTTCATGTCACCTAAAATTAAGTACTATTATTAACCTCATTTAATGGATAGATAAACTGAGGCACAGAGTGGTTGAGTAACTTGTCTAGGGACACTCAGTGGCAGAGTTAAGCTTTGAAGTCAGGCAGTCTAGATCTGGACCTATATGTTTGGAGTCTAAGTATATTGTTTCCTGTATCAAGATACTGTCAATGGTTCTTTTGCCCACCTGGCATGCTGTGGATCAAGAAGTATATGGAAGCTCAAGAGACCACACTGGAATGAGAGTCTACTGCCAGACCATCTCCCAGGTGACCCAGCCCCAGTGTGTCATTTGCTTTTGTGGACACTGCTTTTCCAGTCTAGCAGATCTTCCCTTTCCATTAATCCCACAAGTTCACCTCCTCCAAGAAGCCTTTGATCCTGCTCTGCCAAAGTCATTGCTCCAGTCTTTGAAACTTTACAGCTGTTAGTATCAAGGAATACCAGATGGGAGGCATCTGGTAGACAAGCCAAAAGCATGGATCATGGGGTGGGAGGTTCTCAGGTTGGAATCTTACTTCTCCTACTAGATCAATGCATTGAGCTTGAGTTAGGGATTAAGGCTCAGCTTAATCAGTTAAGCCTCAGCCTTCTCATCTTTAAAATGGGTATAGCAACTCCTGCCTCAAAGGGGTGTTGCAAGGATTAAAGGGGGGTATTCAAAAGGAGCTTAGTGAATAGCCTCATACACAGCTGGTGCTCAGTAGATGTATTACCTATTTTTTGGCTTATATTATAGTCATTTGTGAGAATGCCCTACCTCTCATACTGAGTGTTCTGTGGCTCAGAGCATTAAGATCAATATCTTTGGAGGAATATACTGTGGGGTCAGTCTCTGCTGAAAGCTTTGTATTTGTGACATTATTTAACCCTTATAACTGTTCCCTTGAGCCCATGAATAGCCCACTCTGTAAATGAGGAGACTGAGTCTTACAGAGGTCAGCCATCCTGCTTATGGTCACAGGGCTGTTGTGTGTGTGTTCTGGGGCTCAAACTGAGATGGGAAAGCCAGGGTTTGTCTGCTTTGCTACACTGCCAAGAAAAGAGGACCATGTTTTTCTCTTCTCTGTGTCCTTCACCAGAAGTTCAAGGGGAAATGTTTGGGAAGAGTTTCCTGACAGGACCATGTCTTATCTTAGAACTTCAGACAGCATGGTAGGGTCACTGTCAGGACAGATCATGCAGAAAAATAGCAACTTTTCTCAGTTGATTCTTTTTGTGAGTTGCTTTACTTCTGCATTTCCTCCTATTTCTTCCTTCTTTGCTGGTCCTTATGGTCTTCTGACTAATGAGGCAGAAGGATAGATGGACCTTATGTCCCAACAATGGTGGGGTAGGTGGGAAGACTTGGGCCAGGAGGACACAGGAGTTTGAATTCTGATCCCTGTTATCTATATGACTTTGGGTACATCCTTTTCTCTCCTTGGATGTCCATTCCCACAACTGCAAAATTGTGTGAGTTGGACTAACCCTTCAGTGGCTTCCATACTATTTTCTGGTTCTAAAGCAATAAAACCAGATGCTCAGATGAACTCCTTATGGAGTTCTGTCTTACACTCAAGTCAGATAAGAGGGGCTCTTCTGTGGATAGAGAGGGAGTGGGGGTATTGATTCTACCCAAAGCAACTGTAATGAAAACCAGTGTGCCAGAGAGCATAGTCTGAAAAGAGATGGCCAAATAGTTCCTAAGGCTATTCTTTCTTCCAACATTCTGTCTCTTGCCATCTTAAACAATTTGTCCCAAGGTTAGAACTTCTCAGTAGAGCAAGGTAAACTAGTCCAATGTCCTGGAAGTTTGAGCACAGGGAGAGTACAGTGATCCTGGCCATTTATTTCTATCTAGCTTTGGAATATGGATCTATAATTTCTTCTATGTCATAAGCTTGCCTGTGCTTTAAGTTTTGTGGGTCCTCTGC
The DNA here is from genome assembly GCF_030435805.1 of Mustela lutreola. Lineage (NCBI taxonomy): Eukaryota > Metazoa > Chordata > Mammalia > Carnivora > Mustelidae > Mustela > Mustela lutreola. The sequence goes on along the minus strand of NC_081300.1, from coordinate 72,518,006 downwards.
CAGGTCACTATGTAGCCACCTCTCCAGATGCCTGCTTGCTTGTTTGATGAAAAAGACAGTGTCATTATCAACAAAAGGAGTGAGATCATAGCAAATCTTAGCATATCAGGGATTGTCTAGGCTAGTGGTCTACAGGATGGGGTCTCTGTGGCTTTCATGGTGGGTGTAGGGGAAGGAAGGACAAGGGGTCCACCACCACCCTGTTTTAGAGAACACTTACACTCTCCTTTCCATATTGTATGTGTGCTTTTATATTTATAATATTTTACTTTTATTTTCTCCTATTTCACACAGCAGGCAGTGGAGGCTAATACAGTGGTATGCTGGAGCCCATTCCTTCTGTCTCTTAAGAACCTATTGTGTGCCTCTCTTCCAAAATCTGTAATCAGCAAAGTTACATCGATAGCTTGAAATTGGCCATGGTGGGAGTATTTACACCATGAAAATTGGCCAACACTACAAATCAAGGTTTTCTCTAGGAAAGCTAGTTGCTAAACATTTACCAGCACACCACTAGGCTAATATAACAAATATTTATGTACCCCCTACCCAGCTTTGGTAAATCTTGACATTTTGCTATATTTGTTTCAGACCTTTCATTTTTCTTTTAGGAGATAAAATAATACAAAAACAGTTGGCTCCATCTGTATTACTCTTCACAATCTCATTCATTTGCTTCCTGAGCCAAAAATATAGTCCCATCCTAAACTCAGTGTTTATCATGTTTTAAAAATATTTTTACTACATATGTGTCCATAAATAATACATGGTATTGTTTTGCATATTCTTAGATTTATATCCATCGTATTATGCCATATGTATCATTCCACAACTTTTATTTTTAAATACATTTTATGTTTTTTTAAAGGTTTATACATGTTGATATATGTAATTCTAGTTCATTCATTTTAATTTCTATATGGTGTTCCATTGTATAAATATACCAACATTAATTTATTCTTTTTTCCACTGATGGACATGTAGGCTGTTTCCAATTTTTGTACACATCTCCTGGTGCACATATGCAAGAGTTTTTAAGGTATATACTTAGAAGTAAAATTTCTAGGTGCAAGGATATGCATATCTTAATCCCTACTAGGAATTGCCAAGTTGCTCCCCCAAATGGTTGTTCAAATTTACACCCCACCCCCCAGCAGTGAATGGGTTCTTGCCAACAATTGGCATTGTCAGATGGCTTAATATTTTCCAATCTGATGGGTATAAAATGATATCTCTTTGTGAGTTTAGTTTGCATTTTATGATTACTAGTGAGATTGTGCATCTTTACATATGTTCATTGGCCATTTATTTTTCTCTTTTGTGAATTACCTATTCATTTTTTCTGCCATTTTCCCCCTACAGTGTGATTTGTTTATCTTTTTTTTATAAACCAGTTAAAGATATATTCTATTTACTAATACTTTGCAATTATATAAAGTGAAAACTTTTCTGCCAGGATATATATTGTCTTTCAATAGTGTATGGGATATTTTTTGCTCTGTAGATATTTTAAAGTTTAAGCTAATCACATTTATTAATCTTTTACTTTATGATTTGTGCTTTTGTGCCCAGTTTAACATAGATAGTCTACCCTGGGGTTATACAATATCTTCCTAGCATGTATCATACAATGTTTATTTTTCCCTGTTAGATCTTTAATCAACCTAGAAATTATTTTTGGGCAATATGTTAGGTGGGAATCTGATTTTACTTATTCTACATGTATGTCCCCACAATTCACCACAATTTAATAAATAGCTCATCTTTTCATTTCATTTCATTTTTTTAAAAAGATTTTATTTATTTATTTGACAGAGAGAGATCACAAGTAGGTAGAGAGGCAGGCAGAGAGAGAGAGGGAAGTAGGCTCCCTGCTGAGCAGAGAGCCTGATATGGGACTCAATCCAAGGACCGTGAGATCATGACCTGAGCCGAAGGCAGCGGCTTAACCCACTGAGCCACCCAGGCACCCCCATCTTTTCATTTCTGATTCTAAATACTGGTTTGTAGTTTTTAGTGTAATGAACTTTCTCATTGTTTATTAGATTGATTTGTAGGTATTTGAAGCATTTTATACTATTATAATTTCTTAAAATTTATTTTAAATTCTTAAATTTTAATTTCTATTTGTTCATTCTTTGGATAGAGAAATAAATCGATCTTTGTAGATTGGTCTTGTATCCAATGACATTGTTAAACTAATATATCAATGCTATATCAATGTTAATAATTCATAGGTTCTCTCGGATCTTCTACATACACAATCATGTCACTAGTGAATAAAGACAATTTCATTTCTTCACTCAAGCCTTTAACTTTTTTTTTTCTTTCCTATTGCTCTGGCTGGGATCCTAGTATGATGTGAAATAAAGTTGATGATAACAGGCAGTCTTTTTTTAAAAATTAAATTTATTTTTTTATTTTTAAAAAGATTTTACTCATTTATTTGACATAGAGAGAGAGAGATCACAGAAAAGGGGAGCAGGAGAGGGGGGAGCAGACTCCCCACTGAGCAGGGAACCAGATGTGGGGTTCGATCCCAGGACCCTGGGATCATGACCTGAGCTGAAGGCAGAGGCTTAACCAACTGAGCCACCCAGGTGCCCCAATACCAGGCAGTCTTATCTAGTTCTTGATTTCACAGGAAAACTTTCAATACTTCACCATTTAGAATGATGTTTGCTGTATTTAAATTTAAATAATCAAATTGAAGAAGATCTCTTCTATTCCTCATTAAAAGTGTTATCACACATGTACATTGAGTTTTATCAAAAGATTATCTCACCTTTCAGGTAATCATACAGTTGTTATCTTTTTTCTATTAAAGTAGAAAATTATGTTAATTTATTTGTACCATTGTATTCCTACAATAAATATCAATTGGTCATGATGTCTTACCACTTTTATTAATCACTGGATTTGATTTGCAAAACTTTGGGTTTTTTGCATGTAAGTATGTGAGGGAGATACCACTTGTTGTAGAGATTTTCCTCATTGAGTTGTTCTGGGATTGCTGTTGAAAATCAATTCACCATATATGTGTGATTCTAGACCCTATTCCCACCTCCCATCCCGTTTTATTAAGATATAATTGAGACATAATGCTGTGTAAGTTGAAAGTGTACAATATGTTGATTTGATATGTTTATAAATTGCAAAATGATTACCACCATTGTATTAATTACCACCTCCATCCATCACATAGTTACCATTCTTTATTGTGATGAGAACATTTAAATATCTGTATTTTCTGGACCTGTCTCCTTGTTCATAAAGTGGGGAATATAGAACCAACCCTAGGGATGATTTGAGGATAAATATTTAGCAAGTCTCTCTAAGGCACTAATACTGTGTCTGATGTATAATCAAGGGTTAATAAATATCTACCATAATTTTTTTTTTCCCTGAGTTCCCTTGTTCAGCACTTTGTTTTTGCAGGTTGGGGACACTGCCTCTGTGGACCAGAAAGAGTCATAAATCTCTTCTAGATCTCTTGTGGAAGAACATCCTCTTTGGCCCTGATTTCATTGGCATGTTTACCAGATAGCCACCATTTGTCTGATATTTTACTGTGGTTCCTTGTTAAAACAAACGTGGGAACAATTGCTCTGAAGTAAGTATGAGTTTATATGCTTAAGGAATTAGGATCACCACAACCATTAGGGCATCCTCTGTTTGCCAGGCCAGGCAGGTATGGAACCAAAAACACATGATCCTTGTCCCCAAGGAACTTACAGTTTAGCAGAGAAGACGATGCAGAGATGAGGATGAAGGGAGCTAACTCTGAGTAAGGACTTCTGCTGTGGCAGCCCCATGGGCCAGGCAGTGAATGGTCATGAAGGAAGGTGGGGTGGTCTGGGCTGCCTCTGGCCACACCCTTCCCTCTCTGAGTCTCTGTAGCAATGATCATGACCCAGACCTCACTGATGGCTGAGTGAATTCACTTAGATACTCACCAGGTCCCTAACTTAACAGGAGATGCCAAGTTCCTATCCGTCCCTTCTTCCTCACTTAATGGGTCACTGTGTACCTAGGTGATACCCCCCCCCCCAACACACAGGCACACACATATACCCCTGCATATTTATAAAGCACAGATAAGACCTTGTGAGCAAAACAGAGTCAATAAGAGCTCTAGGCTCAGAAGACATCTCTCACTTCCCAGAGCAATGCCCATTCCATGAGTCATGGAGGATACATTCATCTGATTCCACATTCCACTATGAGAGACACACATTCCATCATCTGAGCTACTGGACAAATCCTCGGTGCTGTCAGACACACAAATGGCCCTGTCTGAACAGTTTGGCCACCACCTTCTCTTCGGGTGCCAGAATGCCTCAGTTCGGGGCTCATGTCTAAGTCACATTTGCCGAACTGGGCTGCCAGGACAGCTGGTTCCAAAGTCAATCGCCTCCCCCGCCAAGGAGCTGGGGCTGAATTCTTCTTCATTACAGCCTGGCTGTGGGTTAGGCATTATAAATAACATGGTGCAGACAGCCAGATGGACAGCGTGTCTAACTGGGTGATGGTTCATCTGTCCCAATAGAGACAGCTCTGAAAATAGAATCTGAGGGATTGGGCAGGACCCATGGAGTCACTGTGTCCTTCCCTCAAGTCTAGTGGGAACCTCTTCAGCTCATCTCAGACAAGAAGGTGCCTACCTGTTTCCTTTCTTATAAGACTCCACAGAGAGAGGAAACTCTACTCAGACCTCCTCTACTTTTTTCTTTTGGCAGTGATTAGTGCAGTGTGAAAGCTTTACTGCAGCAGGACCTGGGCTCAAATCCTGGTCGAGCCGCTTAGAAGCTGTGTGACCCTCGGCAAGTTACCAAACCTCTCTGAGCCTCAGTTCTTTCACCATTAAAATGAAAGATGAAAACAATGCCCAGTTCAAAGGTCGATGTGGGTTTTGGATGTGATGAGGATCGCACTAAATACTTCAGAATGGGAAATATAATTTTAAGGGGGCCTCAGGTTGCCAAGAACAAATACTCAGTCACCTCTTTCAGTATGCATCAGAATGGTGGGAGCTGCCTGTTATCATTCAGGGCAGGCCCAGCGTTTCCTGGATCTGGGGGCTAAATAAGACCCCCTGTGAAGGGCCACTCCAGTGCCAGTGAACCCATATCCTGGTCCTTTATTATTATCCAGGAGGAGGAGAAACATGATGGGAGGTCACAGTCTGGGAGTGAGCTCTCAAGTCCTGGTTGGTGACCTTAGTACATCAGTGGTTGCTGCAGGGAACACCGAGGTGCCTCTGGGGCTCTATTCACCCCCATGCTCAGTCACAGGGACATCTCCTGACATCTGATTTTGTGTCTTTTTTTTTTTTAAGATTTTATTTATTTATTTGAAAGAGAGAAAGAATGAGTGGGGGTTAGGGGCAGAGGAAGAAGCAGACTCCCCACTGAGCATGGAACCCAATGCAGGGCTCAATCCCAGGACCCTGAGATCATGACCTGAGCCAAAGGCAGACTTTTAACAAACAGCCACCCAGATGCCCCCTGATTTTGTTTCTTAAACATCATCAAAATAGATTTATGCTCCGAGCAAGAAAAACCAGACCATTGAGGCAGTAGCCAATGGTTCCTTGGTTTACTCATAGGGCTGTGGTCTGCCTCCAATGACATCATTCTTAGAACACATCTGGAGGTGAAACTCCTTCTTCCATGGCTTCCTGTGTCTGCGATGTTCAGTCCAAGCACCGTTCCTTGGCATTCAGGGCCTCCCCAACCTGACGTTGCCTTCCACTCCTGGAAGCTCCCGCCCACATTTCTCCCAGTCCTTGGTCCCCTAAGTATTAAGCTCCAGGACATGTTCTGAATCTGTTTTATGGACTGAAGCACATTTATCTGTGCTCACTGCTGTTCCCTTACCTAGAATGCTACTTATCTGCTTCTCTGTGTAGCCCCAGGCTATGCTTATTCTTCCAGGCCACACTAAATTGTCCTCTACTAGCAAAATGTCTCTATATTGATCCCTTCCAGTAGAGGTAAGCAATTATTCATATATCCCACAATGATTGAATGCTTGCTAGGGTGCCAGGCATGGGCGTAAAGGGTAAACAAAACAAAAAAAAAGGACACAGTCTCTACCTTCATGGAGCTTGCAGTCCAGTTGGAAAGAGAGACACCAAGTAGATATATACATGGTTGGGCATAGATTTAGGAATTGAAATCAGTGCCACTCATGAAAAAAAAAAAAAAAAACCCAAACAGGTTCTAGGAGAATGTATTACAAAGGAATCTGACTCAGTTATCAGAAAGGGCTTCCCTGAGAAAGTAATTCTGAAGCATCAGGACAGTCAGGTGAGTGGGGAGAAGAGCAAGTGCAAAGGCCCTGTGGCAGGACCAATGATACATGGTGATCACATATTCCCCTCTGTCTTAGGCTATCCCAGTTGTTCTGGGTTATTTATTGTTAGCAGTCTCTTTTTCTTTCCGAAGTAGCCTGGTTTGGAAGATAAATTACATGGTTGCTTTAGGATTTTGGCCTGTTTGGGGAAAGGAAGCTCAAGGTATCAGGACTATAGATACAGGAAGAGCTGAGGCTGGAGCAGCTGGCTGGGACAGAACCACGTGGACCTTGAAGGCTGGGGAAGGAGTTCATTTTCTATCAGCAGCAATAAAAAACCTTTGAAGGATTTCAGGCAGGGTATGCCAAGAACTGGTTTCCTTGTGAAAAAGTCTTTCTCCTTTCTGTTCTCCCAAATGCTTTGGCCCCTCCTTGCTTGAAAGTCCATCCACATATGATAGACTGTGACTTCCACCTTTCTTCTCCTCTTGGACTGTGAGGTTCCAGAGAGACAAAGAGGAACTTTCTGTGAACCTCTTTCCGCACTCATTTCCTCTCTTCTAACTAGATGTGAGGTGCCCAGGGCTGTTTTGAGAGTAGTGACAGAGCCTCCAACAACATGAGTGGAGCAAAGTCTCACCCCCACTGCTCTTTCTTGAGTCAACCTGGAACCCCGCTGGCTGGTTTATGTGAGCAAGAAACCAAACTCTATTGTGTCTGAGCCATTATAAATATTGGGATTCAATCTTGGAAATAGTCAAAGGGAAAATACCAGCTACGGTGCATTGAGTTCATGACCTGAGTCAGGCTCCTTATACTTTATATGCCTTATTTCATTTAATTCTTAGAGGAAACACTTTATAGATAAAGAAACTAAAGCTCAGGAGGGGAAGTGACTTGTCTAAAGTCTCACTGTTAATAAGCAGATGAGCTGGGATTTTAACCCAGGAATGTCTGATTCCAAAGCCAAAGACCAACTATGGAATTACCGCCCCCAACTTCTCTCTTCACTGGCTGGAGCAGTGAGATCCAGAGTTCAGGCAGGCCACTTCCCCCTCCAGGCAGAGCTTCCTCAGAACAGACCCCGGCCTGAGGGACTTGAACGGGAAACGCGCAGAGTGTCCCACACCCATGGCGACAGCCTCCAGCCCCATCTCTACATCAAGTACCCATCTCAGGAAGGAGCTGGTGGTATTTCTTTCACCTGCCTGTAGGTTGGCAGTTTCTTCGAAGAGAAATGTTCTTAGGTTCATTTAAAAGTCTAAGCAGGGACAGCACAAATTATTAGTGTTTGAAATATTTATAAAGTCTCTTGTTTGCCATGGCACGGGAGGCGATAGACCACAAATAAAAAGAAAGCTACAGATGCACATGAGCAGTGCAGACAGGAGAAAGGAAAGGGAGATGGTCTGTCCGCAGCCACCTGGTTTTCCAAGGGGCACTAAACCACGTAAGTGTTTAAGCTAACTTCCTGTCTCCTGCTTCTGCCCCATCTCCACCCAGAAGATCGTCCCCCAGACATGTCAGTAGAAGGCTTCAGAAACCACAAGCCATGAACATTCAGGAAAGCTGTGTGAAAGGTATTTGTGAACTCTCTGTGCTATTGTTTTTATAAAAATCTCTTCTGGTTGCCTAAAATTGTTTCAAAATTAAAAACAAACAAACAAACCAGGGACTTATACCATGTTTGGCTTAAAGAGAACACAAGACAGAAGTGTTGTTTTTCTCATTTGATAGATGGAAAAACTGAGCTCCCAGATGGAGATCTGAAGTTACCCAGTGGGTTCAAGGCAAGAAACGAGATCTTCTGACTCCTGATCCAGACCTCCTGCTTCGTGGACCTTATATCATTGTGAAACACAAGCCAGAAATTCAGAGAGGAGATCTTCTGGTCCTATTCTGAGACCACAAGGCTCTAATTCAATCACTATGTATGTGTGTGCACATGTAGATACGAATTTACCCATTCATTCTTGCGTTCATTCACTAACTCAACAAATATGGCGATTTGTGAGCATGGCAGAGACGCCCTACCTTTGATGCCCAGGGAAAAAATGTGATTGAGTTGAAGTCATCCTCCAGGTGACCCCACAAGGAGTTCAGGAGCATGACTAGCACTCTAGAGTTGTTTGTCTTGGAGCAAGGAGGCTGACCTTTGGTGTCCTGGTACTAGGGACTCATGGGCAATGGGACATTCCTGGAGGGAGGGTGAGTCCTTGAAGGTGTTTTCAGGTAAGGCAGCCCTTGTTAGCTGAAGGCAATTCTTAGCTATGGGGTGCAGCTGTGAGTAAGGGCAGTAAACAGCTACAAGAGCTGGGATCTGACCATTGGTCTTTCGAAGGGGTCTGAGCGGGCCACCAACCATATTTGCTTTTGAGATAATTAGGGGTTTATCCCACTGGGAAACTGGGGGAGGTATTACAGAACTCATGCCTCCATGGGAAGGACCCAGGTTATTTACTCCCTATCCCTCATTAGCTGTCATCAGAGAGTGGTCAGTTGCCACCAATGAATGAGCACAGCCTGACTGGTATGCAGACTTGGAGAGTTCTAGCAGAGAGAGGAAGCGTTTGGGCAATGAGGCTGATACGCAAGAGTGTTCAAGTTGGACAGATGTGGCCAGAAATGGGAAGTGTTGAGGAAATGAGGGTGTGTGAAAACCAAGGTCATTTGCTGCAGATGACCTTTACCAATCACATTTATCCCTCAGACAGGTGGACTTGGGGAGCTGGTGGAAGCATGGGGCCTGTTGGCTGGAGCCCTAGAGCAAGAAAATCAGGGAGTCACAGCTGGGGTGGTCATCATGACTTTCTGCATGAGAGGCTGGAAAGTCAGGGCAGGGTATGGCTGACCTGGGAACCCTCCGGGCTTTTGATCATCCATCCATCCATCCATCCATCCATCCATCCATCCTACAGATACTTATTGAGGGCCTAGAGTGTGCCATTATACCCATGGTATATAACATCACATTTGGCACAGGGATAAATGGATAAATAAGACATAGTCCTTGCCCGCTTGGAGCTTATGGGGCGTGTGTGTGTGTGTGTGTGTGTGTGCGCGCGCGCACGTGCGTTAAGTATAGGGTAACTAAAAAAATAAGCGAGATGATTTCGGACACAGTTATATTTAGTAAAGGAAACCTATAAGTTGCTGAATGGAGCATGTCTGATGGTGAGGGGTACTTTGGACCGGGCAACTATGGAGAGACTCTTTGATTATACCCATTTTACAGATGAGGAGACAGGCTGTGAGAGGCTAAGTAATCTGCCCACATGCATCCAGCTGGTAGTGGTTCTCCTACTTTAGTTCCCATGCCTACCCATCCCGTGGTGTTTCTATTCCTAGGCTCTGATTATATTGAACTGACTCCCATCAGGCCCCCTTTCTTCTTTCCCTTTAGTCATTTGTGATTTGGGGACAAGGACCTGACCCTCCTGAATCCCTACACAGAGTCTTCAGGCAGTGTCCTGGCCCTGGAGTAAGCAGTGACCCATAGATCTGGGGCCAACCTCACCTGAGAAGATATCAGGATCCAGGAGAGCAGACTCTGGCTCTGGAGATGGGGAGGCTGGCCCTGGCCCCTACACTGGCTCCCCATGGGACCTCAGATGAGTGGCCTTACTTCTCCCAGCCTCAATCCCCTCCTCTGTCAAATGCCAATACCAATTGTTTCACCTCCTGGCATGATGGAGAAGCTCAAATGAGCTAAAGCATGGGTGAGACTCGGCACCGAGCCCTGCAGAGAAAAGGCTCACGTTGATCTTGGTGTGGCAGCTGCTCACCCTGAGTATTCTGATCCCTTGTTGGGTATCTGCCGGGCAGGCAGGAGGAGAGCAGGGATCTTCAGCCCTGGCCTTCTTGGCCTTCAGCCTCCAGGTGACCCCGAGCTGGGGCCAGGGTAAAGAAGAGAGGATTTTTCAGACTCTGGGTGGGGACTGCCAAAGCCAATTAGGGGCGTCAGACAGACGGCAGAGTCCAGCAACCCAGCAAACCGACACGGTGGTCAATGGAGGGGCCGGCTTCTCTTGACCTTAAACCTGAATGCTCCTGCCCACATCTGCAGCTAAATAAACCAAGTAAATCATGCTGGCAGATAGATAATTAAATAATTATCAGGCACTTAATAACAAGGAGTGGGTGTTCTGAATTACCATATTAGACAGTGTCTTTGCGGACTAATTGTTGCATTACATCAGAGTTACTCATTCATTATTCTTGTCATTTCGGGTGATAATTTGCACTTTAGGAGACAGCGACAATTTTAGCAGGCAATTAGAGACGTGTCAGGCCTGGCCCCGTGAGTTACTGTCACAATTATTGCCTTTTTTCCAGTGTCCTCATTTGCAGCCGTGTATTTAAGGGGATTTGGGTAATTCCAGGCCTGGGCAAAACAACCAACCCACGGGATCGTGGCGGGGCGAGGACACGGCCGCCACCACTGTCAGAACAAGGGACTGCTTCTTATAAGTGGAGGTGCCAGTGCTCGTCCAGCGGGATAAACTGAGTGCAGCTTCTGCCAGAAGCCACCTACAGTCTCTGAAAACTAGGGCTGCTCTCCCCAGTCACTCCAGAGGAGAAGGAGGCTTCCTGCTCCTCCCCAGGGCTCCTCATCACCCGCCTGCCCCAGCCCTTTGTCACCGCTCCCCTGACCCTTTGTGATGGGTTCTTCTGTAGGCTTTGGGGAGGTGGAGAGGACACGAGAGAGAAGAGGAACATCTTAATGGTGTTTTTCATCTTCTGTGTTTGCGGATGCTTTGTCAGTCTTCAGGCCTTGTGGACCCAGAGAGGGACTGCCCCTCCCAGAGTTAGCTAATTCCTAGCAAGAGCAAACAACTTGCCTGGAGCATGCCTTTGGCCTTGATAGGCAGACGGACCAATCTGAAGTCCATAGCCCCATCCGTCTGGTTTTATCAGGCTCCTGTGGTCCAGGACTAGCTCCCTGCCTGGATCACTCCAGAGTCAGCTGTCACAAGACTGGGGACCAGCCCGAAAGCCCAGGGTCTGCCGAAATGAATCAAATCAGCTAATCCTAAATGGACTTACTCTTCCTTCTCACTGAAACCATAGTCAGGTCCCTCGCCTGTGGTCTTGGGTGGCTCCTTCTGCCTCCCTGACCTACCCCTGGTGCCTCCCTCCTCTTGGGGACTGTGAGCAGTGACCTCTGTCTTCAATGGCAGCTGCCTGTTGGTCTGTTGACCTCAGCGTGCCTAAGGAAACAAAATCTGGGGTGAATTTTAAAGCAGAAGGGAAGGCAGGAGAGAGGGAACAGAACTGAGGAAGGAGGAAGGAAAAAAAAAGAGAAGGGAATGAGAAGAGGGAGAGATGAAGGAGAGGAGGAAGAAGAAAAGAAGAGGAAGAGAAAGGGAGAAATCCGGTGGGAAGGAGGGAGGGAGGGAGGGCGGCTGAGTGGGGGAAGAACAGAGGAAGGGAACTGGCCCATGAATGTTCTATCTGAAAGTAACCCCCCCCCCCCCCCGCCCCATGGCTCAGACTGTTTACTTTTTGGTGAAATCCAATGTCTGGGTTCATTTAGCTACGGTCGAGTCTCTTGACCCTGGACAACTTGAGAACAGACAGTGTGCATCAGTGACTCCGAAAGAGGCTTTCAGAAAATATTTTTCACTGGCTACATGGTGGGAGTCAAGAAAAAAAGAAAGCACTATTCAACCCACACACAGGACACGGTAGGCAAAAGGCAGGCTTCAACCTCAAACTGGCTGCTTCTCAGCTCTGTCTTTAGCAATTAGGGAACAGACACTGACGTGGCCAAGTTGGGCATCCCTGTTCCTTGGGTTGGCTTTGGAAAGAGCTATCAGCCCTGGACAGACTGGCCTCCAATGGATGTGTCAGGCCATCCGCCCCCCTCCAGAAGCAGACAGATTCAGTGGGTTTGGAGTCTGGGCTCAGCCACTTGCTAACTGCGTGACCTTGGGAAGGTGGCATCTCTGAAATCTTAATTTTCTCACATTAAAGTTTCAAGGGTAGTAGTCATGGCTGAGCTCTAACAAAATGAAACTAAGGATGGAGCATAGAAACTGGGGTATAGCAGCAAGGAATGACTCACCAGCGGGGGCTACACTTTTCATTTTAATTATTTTAAAATTGAATTATTATGTGATCCTCTAGCCCTGCATGGCTTTGATCTGGACCCATCATCTCCCTGGACCTGTAGGGTTGTAAGACTATTCTCTTATCTGGACTGGCTCCCACTGGTGCCAGGTAGAGCCTTCCTGAGATGGTTCCTCTGAGGTCCCCATGTTGCCCTGACCTCACCCCTTAGGGCATCCTGTTACATGTCCCTTCCCCAACTGGGAAGAAGAAAGGAGCCACCAGAGGTGCCCAATAGTCTCTGCAGGTCAAGCCCTTAATGTTCAACAAATTTCATCAAAAGTTCATGGGAACTTCTGAAGTAGCTTAAATGATTCCCATTTTACAGATGAGAAGACAGAGGCTGAACCAGCCTGAGTGGGCTCCTCAGGGTGATACAGCCAGCAAATGGCAGAGCCATGCCATGAACTTGACTCGCCACTTTTTTGCAGCCCTTCCCACTCGCTGGGACACAGTATCATGAGCATGTGCTGTCATCCCACAGAAAAGCAGCTCCAGAAGCACAGCTTTGGACATATTTCTGCAGCAAGACCGGCTTTATGCAACCAAGCGCTTTCTTCAAGGATCTTACAAATTCCATTTGGAGGAAAACACAAACAATTGAAAAGCAAAAGCAATTGGAGACAATGCATCTATCTGTCTATCTACCCATTTATCTAAATATAAAACATACACACACATATAAAAAATACATACACACAGTACAGGTTGACCCTCAGACAACACTGGCTTGAACTGTGCGGGTCCCCTCCAAAGCACGAGTTTTTCAATAAATACAGTAGAGCACAGTAAATGTGTTTTCTATTCCTTATGTTTTTCTTAAAAACATTTTCTCTAGCTTACTTTAAGAATACAGTATATAATACATACAACACATAAAACATGTGTTAGTTGATTATCTATGGTGTTGCTAAGGCTTCTAGTCAACAGTAGGCTAAGAGTAGTTAGGTTTTTTTGAAGTCAAACCTATACATGGATTTCCGACTGTGCAGGGGGTCAGTGCCCCTCAACCCGGTATTGTTCAAGGTCAACTGAGATGTATACTTGGGTGTACATATATGCACAGGCTAAATGGAGTTAATTAAGTGAAAATAGCAGTAAATCTGACAGCCTCAGATTAACACAATGGTCCAAACTGTAGGAAATATAGTATTTTGAAAAAGAATAAATCCAGCCAATTATAGATTTATGTTGATGCCAGCACAGTTACCACAGTTTTACAATAATCATTGATCAATCACGGTTTTATGACAAAACTATAATTTTCATGTGTTGCTCCCTCACCTCAAATTTTCCTCGTTTGCTTAATTCCCAGAATGAGATTCCGTAAATCTTTCCCTCCACGATATTAAGGAGATAATAAGAACGCCATGTAAGATTTGCTTATGGTTTAAACCACAGTTGCAAATGATTTATAATTAGGGCCAAATCTAAGACAAAACATTATTAAAGTCAAAACCTGCTGTAAATTGGCCCGGTCTGCTTGGGCCTTTAGCAATTTATTGGGGTTTAATGACAGTATTTCCTCTGGTGAGATCCAAGGGGTCAGCTGATATCAAGGGGAGATATTTATGAGTAGGGGGATGCTATGGAAATCATGGGGGTGTCCCTGGTGCCATCAGCCCGGAGGAGACATCACTCCATGGACCATCTTCAAAGGCAAAACCCTCAATGTGGGATCTTCAGGCAAGGTGCCCAGAGATGAAGGGCCCAGAGTCCACCATGTTCTTCTTGTGGGCGGATGGCCTTAGAGTTTTCAGTTTGAGAAGGTATTTGGAATAAGTCCAGCCATTAGCGAGTCATTTGTGCAACATGTGTTTACTGAGCACCTACTATGTGCCTGATGAGAGAGACAGTTGCATCTGAAATAATTTTTGTAGTTGCCTTGACAGGTCTTGTTGACAAATTGGTTATTGAGTGTGACGGGAAGACAGGAGTCTAGTCTGAGTCTTAGGTTCTTGGCTTGAGCAGCTGGGTGTGCAATGGTGCCATTTCCCGAAACAGGGAAGACTGGGTTGCCATGACAGGTTGGAGAATGGTGGTACAGCATCAAGACTTTGGTGATGGATGTGTGAAGCTTGAGATGCCATTAGCTTGTCCCCATGGGGATGTCAAGACAGCAGGCAGATATATGAGTCTGGAGTTTAGGAGAGAGGTCAGGCTGGAGATATAAATTTTGAAGGCATGAGCCCAAGGATGGTTTTAAAGCCATGAGATCACCAGGAACTGGGGACAGATATAAAAGGAGATCTGTGGGCTGAGTCCTAGAGACTGCAACATTCAGATGCTGGGAGAAAGAAGAAACATCCGGTATGGGACATTGAGAAACTGGTGTCAGGGACACAAGAAGAAATCCAAGAGAATGTGATGTCCTAAGAGTGGAGTCAAACCTAGGGTGAAGTCATCAGGTATATCAAAGACTACCTAGAGGTCAACAAAATGGACGATAGAAGCTGACCACTGCCTTTAGAAACACGGTGGTCATCAGTGACCTTGACATCAAGAGTTTTGGAATTCTTAGATCACACTTTGGCATTTCATCAACCTTCACGCGGACATTCCAAGAATCAGTGGCATGGAAATCACATCCTTTCTTAGAGATATGCCTTGAAGGAACGTCTTCCCCTGCGTCACAGCTGCCTGGCATGGGCATCCATGGGTGGTATTTTTTCTAGAGAAGCACCAAGGAAACCTGCTTCTTTTGAGCAACTGAATTTTTTATCTCTAAACATCTGGAATCTGATTTTCTTCTTTGTTTGGCCACCAGTAGCCCTGCACCTGCACAGTGACAGTGTTTTTATGTGTCAAACTGACTCTTGGCTCTGTTTTATTTTTTTATTCTCATTTTCCCTTTGCCCTGGTTACTTTGTCTACATTATTTTGATCCTCCTCTAATGTACATATTTTTCTCTAACATGTAATTTTGGTGTGTAATCACTGCAAATCTTTCTGGAATCATAACAGGAGAGCACACGCCAAATGTTATGACTGTTTCATAGATACCACTGGACCTTATGAACCCGCATGCATTATGATGGAGAGAAATGTACCAGGGCATGGAGCCAGGGGACATTTATTCTAGTTCTGGCTCTACCATTAAATAGCTACATGACTCTGGCAAATCAGTTCTCCTCTCTGAGCTTCAGCTTCTCCAACAATCAAACATGGGGTTATATTTAGGGTTAACAAACATGAGGCATATATACACTGGCCATCACCTAGCTATATAGCAGACATCACTAATCAATAAGGCAGTCTTTGGCATTGAGTTATACAAGACATCAGAGTCCTTCTTAACACCATACTTCAAGTTAGAGCTACCAAATAATAGAAGTGGCTAGCTGAATGAGGTCTTCTTGCATTATAGGATGAAAAATTGTCTGGGAATGAAATCGACTGCAGCCCTTGAACTGGGACAGTAGGAATATCCCCTCCTCCCAACTGAGAGTTTGCATGATGCCACTTTTTACAAAAGAACTATGTTTGTACACATTTTTGCTAACCAAGAGAAACCTCAAGAAGGATTTCACTTTTATGAAATGATAATTGCTTTTTTTGCCTTACATCATTTTGGATGATGGGAGGCTCTGTAAGAATGTTTTACTTTCAGGTAGTGGAGGGGGGGCTATGTTTGTAGTTACATTCCATTGCCCCCCAAGAAAAAAATTTCCAAGACAGAGGGGGTAGGAAGGCTCTACAATAATTTTAGGGTATACTTTGTTTATCCTAGCATTTGCCATCTGATATCTTACCAAGAATTTTTGGACCATACCTTCTACCTATTTCAGATGAGATCTCAGGACATAAGGTTCTGCACATATCTCATGTTTATTCCCAATGGCAGTGATTTGTCTTCTAAAAAGACAATTTCATTATATTTTTCTTCAAAATAAAAATAAGGAAATAACCAAAGGTTTTTGCTTAGTTGGCCCTTCATATATCTAGGGGGGAATCCTTTTTTAAATGGACAATCTGGGTAATTAATTTTTTATGAATTAATTGATTAAGAAAATTCCCAGTCACATCTATACAACTGAGTCCACGTCTGCCTCTGTTGTTTCTCCTGGATTCAGGGAACCCCTACCCCGTGGTTCACACAGCCCTAAGATTTTTCTAATTCAATAACGCTACCAGTTAACTAATGTCAGGATTCCCATTTCACAGCTGAGAAAATGGAGGCTCAAAGAGGTGAAGTGACAAGACCAAAGTATTCTTGAAAACCTTCTTTTTCTAATCATAAAGTTCTTGTAAGAATTCTGGTACCCTACCTTTGTTTCTGAAATACCAATCAGACCTTGCTGATGGCTTCAATAGAAGGTACATGAAGGTGTCAGAGAGAAGGTGAAACTTCCTACATTTATCCACTTCCTTATTTAATCACAGGGCAACCAGTGAGGTAGGCACCATCGTGATACCCCTTCTACAGATGGGAAGACAAAAGTCTGTCTTGTCCAAGGCAGGGATTTGAACCCTGTGTGTAGGACACCTCAAATTCTTTCTTCAGTGATAAACCACGGCTTGGGATGGAACACAAGGAGTCATCACTCCTTTTCAGACATGAAAATGAAAGGATAAGCTGGTTTTGGGGATTTCCAAATGTGGACCCTTTTAAAATTCACAGGCACAGATGCTGGGGGTGGAGGGAGGGAGCCGGCCAGAGGGAAAGACATGGTGTCAGACGGCTGTTTGCATATGAGGATCTTGCCTCCTGGAGCTGGTGACAAGTGGGTCACCAGGCTCTGCAGACAAAACTGCTTTTGAGGGGATACACTCTGGGCTGGGCACTATTGACAATACATCTTGCTTGAATGAACAAATGAATGAATGAATGAATGAGTAACTGTTTTGTTACTGCTTGTTTCCCACTCCATATTGTCAGACCAAACTCTAGTTAAGTATCCTGTATGCTGCATCTTTCAGAAACTTCTTTGCAAGATAGTGCCTTAAACATTGTGCCTACTCTTCCCTCCAGAGCTCCAAAGGTGCTAATAACCAACACCCACCCCTCCCATATCTCCACCCATTTCTGCCTCTGGAGCTGTATGTATCCAAGGGATTTGCTGCAGCAGCAGGAACTGGCTGACAACACAATTCTTCCTGTTTCCTGGGAAAGCCTTTATTTTGCTTTGTTCTGCACTTGAAAGTGAGCATGCACAAAACTGTCAAGAAAGGTTCCTTCAGTCTGGGCTGTTTGGGACACAAGGCATGTTAGGTTGGTGGGGGAGAGGGAAGGAAGCCAGCTGTGGGTGCAGAGAGGCTGGATTTAAGTCTGTCCTCACTGTGTGACCTTGGATATGTCAATGGCACCCTTGAAATCCAGGGTAGACTATTTTTCAAATCAGGGAGCCTGCATGAGATGCTCCTGGGATCTTTTCTAGGTTAAAAGCATGCATCTTTGTAAATTCACAAAAAGTGCGGTGCACGGAGCAGCAACAGAATAAATTCTTGCCGGTCTCGAATTCCCAAACAAGCCAACTCATCCATCCCTGATCCTTTCCTGAGTGCATCTTTTGGGAGAGGCAGGAGAGAGGCCACTGGGTCCCTCAGTTTGCGATTGGGGAGGTGAAGGTGGTGTAAGGTGACAGAAGAAGGACTTCAAGATAATGAGAGATTGCATCAACTTTCCCCAGAGCTGTTTCTGGTTCTGGAAGCTAGCAAAACTAAAGCGGCGGGGTGGGGGTGGGGGTGGCGGAAAAAAGAGGTATTTATTTTAGAACTGTATGGGAAGCAGGAGGAGTGTCCACTGGCTGAAATGCCGCCTTCTCCTGCGGGCTAACAGTGTGGGCGACAGCCCTCACATCCAAATGAGGGAGCGATTAGACCGCTTGCCTCTGAAGATGGATTTCTTTGGTTGGGGGAGCCGGTTGGGGGCTGGGCTGGTGTAGAGGGGACGGCAACATTAGGCTTTGGCAAGTTAATTAGGGTTCAGGAGTCCAGCCAGCGGGGAGAGAGGCTGGATTTGCATAAAGCTCATTTACATAATGTTCTTCACAAATTGTGCAGCCAGAAGGCTGCGGGGCTGGCAGGGAGGGGGAGGCGGTTAGCGCCTGAGGCGGCAGCAGCCTAAGGGGGAAGGGCGAGGCCCCAGAGTTGGGGGGGCACACTCCCTCCTAACCCCCTTGCCTCTGGGCGCTGCGATCAGTCTCCACCTTTGCCCACCCTCATCCTCTTTCCTTGTGGTCTCCCTGCTCCACTGTGTACCTGCCCAGGCCACCTGCCCCGTCCCACCTCTAAAGTGTCTCTACGATCCCCTGCTGTCTCTTGCTTAAAACCTTTCCATACCACCCTCGGGATTAAGTTAGAACCCCTTGGCCAGCCTGGTGGTCTAGCCCCTTCCTGACCCCGTTTTTCTCTTGTTCCCTCTCCCCACCTAAAGGGAAGGGGTCCTGGGTCCCTGCACTTGGCTTTGCTCTTGGAAGTTTTTCTCTTGCTGTTACATGTCTTGAAATACTCTGCCCACAAAGGCCAGCCTCTTTGTGGCATCCTCCTGCCCCCCTGTTCCAAGCCCCCTGCTCTTGGGGACATTTTCTCCCATCGCTGTGTCCTCCTCAAGTGGACTGAAGCCCCTTTTTGTGTGGCCAGAACTTGTCACACGATATAGATGTAGACTCCAGGGAGGGTCTCTTTCCTCATCCGTCTCTGACTTCTCCAGAAAAGAGATTTGCTGGACACATCCCCGTATCCCGCTGGGCAGGGACAAGCAAACAGCAGGTGCACAATAAATGTTGACCTGGATGAATGAAATTGGCCATCTCAGAGATTGGAAGCAGGTTCCCTCTTGTCTGCCTGAAAAGAGCCAGGCTCGCCCTTTGAATTTCTCTTTCCATGTTCTTTCTTGCCTTAACCATTAGCCACTGCTGTGTCTGAGCTGCAGCGGACAAGAAGGCACCCAGCAGAGTGTGGTGGTCTCTGAGCCAGACCCTTCACTGATGGCGGGATCATAAAAGTTGGATAGATGGGGAAAGGGGCATCCCAGGCTGGGCGAAGAGCACATGCCAAGGCAGGGAGGTAGGAAAGTGCACAGAATGTTTTGGAACATGGTAAGGGAGTTCAGGGGTTGGGGCTGCAGCTGAAACAAGAAAAATTTGGTGAGTCTCAAATTCTGAGTTGAACTAACAGTAACTGCTCTAGTTTTGTAAGCCTCTGATAATGTGCGATGAAGGACGAGAGAGAAAACTGTGTGTCTCCCAAGCACCTACTCCCTGTGCCACTGAACACATGACTTCCTTTGACAGCCTCGCACTGGAGGTAGTATTCTCCCCAGAATTACCAGTTTGGAGGAGAGGCAGACTAGAGGCACTTGCCTGAACTCTCCAGGCTGGTAAGTGGTAAAGCGAGAATTTTTTTTTTTTTTTTGAAGAATTTTATATGTTTATTGGACAGAGACACAGGGAGAGAGGGAACACAAGCAGGGGAAGTAGGTGAGGGAGAAGCAGGCTTCCCGGCCAGTAGGGAGCCTGATGTGGGGCTCATTCCTAGGACCCTGGGATTACGACCTGATCTGAAGGGAGCTGCTTAGTGACTGAGCCACCCAGGCGCTTGGTAAAGCAAGACTTTTGAATCCAGTTTCAAATCTGGGCCAGCCTTTTGAATTGGATTTACTTGTGTTTTAGAGAAATAACGTAAAAGAGGAGAGAAAGAAGAGAGGGGCAGTGAGGGGGGCAGGTAGATTGGCAGAGAGAGAAAGTTGGTAAGGGAGGGGGAGGGGGGGAGAGAGAGAGAGGTGGGGGGAGGGAAGGGAAGGAGGAGGCATCAAAGGGGGGATGGCTCCGAAGATCAAAAGGAGGAAATTCACAGGTGTCCAAGGCCCTAGAGCACTCTAGGGATGCTTCTTGCTGTCTGATAGAACTTTCTGTGATGATCTAGAGCTGCCTTCAGAGGAGTCAGTCACTAGCCTTATGTGGCTACCGAACACTTGAAATGTGGCCAGTGCAACCGAGGAACTGAATTTTAATTGCATTTAAATTTAAATTTGAATAGCCATGTATTTAAATTCATTACCCTAAATTTAAATGTGAATAGCCATCTGAAGGTAGTGGCCACAGGATGGGGAAGTGCATTTTTTAAGAATAGTCTTTTTTTTTTTTTTAAATCAAAGTCCTGGCTTGGGTTTTCTTCCGGTCCTTCTGGCCTCCCAGGCTGAATCAGGCGCCCCTAACGTTTCTCTGTCTCATGTTCCTGGACATCCCACCCACACCGAGGTTTAATTTTAGCTGATTCTCTCTCAAGGACAAAGTATATATTTTTATTTAAATTTATGTTGCCTGAACCATTTCCAAGTTTCACTTTTAGAACCTGTCAATATTAGTGACATGTGGCATTTTAGGTACTTTTCTGCTGGTGGGGCCTAAATTTATTGTCATTTTATGTCAGTCGGCAAAATGCACAAAATGCCAGAAGTGTTATAAACAGAGATGATTTATGTTCAGGTTGGGGTGAGGTTAAGAGAATGAATATAATCCGTTTTTTTTTTTCCCCCCAGAGACTTTTATGCGAGTGTGCAAGGCCAGCAGGTGCAGATTTGATACTCAGTGGGAAGTCTTTTCCCAGCAACAGGAGATGGCAGATGGAGACAGGGGCCCAATTACAGCGTCTCTGGACCGATCACGCCATGTCCTGCTGCGTGGATACTAGCTTCTGGTCCCAGGCACTCAGCATGGGGCTGTGCACACTGTAGGTGTTCAGTGAAAGCTCGTGGAAGAAAGGATGGAGACAGGGAAGGAGACATCGATGGGCATCCTAAAGACTCCCCCAGTCGGTCTTTTGGAACTTTGTCACACCTTGGCTCAAAACCTTCAATGCCTCTCTAGCACCCTTGAGTTCCGGCTTGCTAGGTCCTTCAAGATCTGGCACCTGCAGGTGTCTCTGGCCTCATCTTCTCAGCAAATTTCATGTTCCTTCTCCTGCTTGCCTTTGCATGTGCTGTTCCTGCCGCTGGAAGAGCTCCCTAGTTTTCTCCTCTGTTGTTCTTCAGTAGCTGGCTCAGAGTCCTCTGTCCTTTCCGACCCTTACCCCTCTATCCCCGCCAAGGGTGGATTGCTCCCTCTCTGAGAAATCTCCTGGACTATAGCTATGCCTTTCCTGGAGGACTTTTCATGTTGCCTTGTCTGCTTTGCTTCTTTGTCGCCCCCAAAAGATCACGTGCTACTTGAGGGCATGATCTGGGGAGTCCTGTTCCTCTTATCCTGGGCCCATATGAAGAAGCTGACGACAAATGAAAGGTAACTGGGTGATGGAACCAGTGGGTGCTGGGTGGGCGGGTTCTCAGTGTCCCCACTGATGCCTTAGGATTCCACTGTACTGAATCTACTGTCAGTTACCACTGTCCATGTGCTTCCCAGTTTCCAGACAACACAGCTCTTGCCTTTTGCCTCCTGTTCTTTGTCCTTGCAAGTCTATGCCTTTACAGATTTCCCTCATCGTCATTTTATTGGGTTTTATGGGAGGGGTGTATTCAACCTGCCATCTTCACTGGATATCAGTAACAAATGAAAGGCTAGTCCTCTGTTAGACTTGGAGCAAACTGCTTCCCTTTCTCGGGTGCCTTATTCTTCTTCTGTGAAATGAGGGTGGTGGGCTGGATGAGTCCTAGGATCCAGCCAAAGTCCAAGAGGGTGACAGTGCTGGTCACACATGTCAGGGGATCCATGAGCAGGGGTTTAGATTTTACATGACAGCAGCTACTCCCTGTGGTCCTCCATTCCCACCAACTCCCCTCTCCTGCAAATTCTCTTTCTGCTCTCTGTGTCCTTCCACCCAAACTCTACTGTGGGTGGAAGGTTCTGAGGTTCCTTCTTGTCCAATCCATGGTGATAGCATCTGACACTTGTCCAGTTCTGAAGCTTATCTAGGACTCTCTTCCTGACTGGTAGTCTTTTGGCAATGCAGTGAGACCTTGAATCTCATTTTATAGGCAACAAGGCTAAGAAAAAGGAAGAGACTTGCCTGGGGTCATGGGGTAAGTCAATAAGGAGCCAAGTGGTGATCTTGGTCTGGCTGACCTTCACCCTGGTGTATCCAGCATCCCGCCCCCGGTGGATGCTCAGTCCACATTTATCCGCCGCAGGAGGTGATGGCCCTTGAACGGGGTCATTCAGGAGCACAGATGTGGCCATAAGGCAAGAACCGTCGAATAAAAAAATGAATTAAATGTTTTCAAGACCCATCTATATTCCATACAGCATGTATTAGTAGTTCGTGCCTTTTTAATGGGTGAGTCGTATTCCACTGGACAGACAGAGCACTCTTTGTACGTTCATCTGTTGGTGGATGTTTGCATTATTTCTGCTTTCTGGCCCTTGGGAATAATGTTGCCACGAACATTCGTGTACTAGTATTTACCTGAGGCTCAGTGAGAGTGACCAGACACAGAAGGTTGCCTATTGTATAATCCCATTTATAGGAAATATCCAGAATAAGTAAATCCATAGAGACAGGAAACAGGCCAGTAGTTGCCAGGGTCTAAGGGGAGGAAGGAACAGGAGTGACTTTTTTTTTTAAATCATTTTAAAAATAATATTTTATTTATTTGTTTGAAAGAGAGAGAAGAAGAGGGAGCACGAACAGGGGATGGGGCAGAGGGTGAAGCAGACTCCTTGCTGGGATCATGACTTGCACCAAAGGCAGGCGGCTTAACCAACTGAGCCATCCAGGTACCGCCAAATGACTGTTTATTAGTGCATGAGCTTTCTTTTTGGGGGTGGTGAAGTTCGGTACTCCATAGAGGGGGTGTTTGCATAACACTGGAAATGTGCCAAATGCCCCTGGATCAGACACATAAAAATGGTTACTTTTATGTTATGTGAGTTTCACCTCAATAAGACAATTCATTAGGAAAGGCCTCAGGCAAGCACCCTTCCCTCCCTGCTCCAGGTCTCTCTCCTTCTCTCTCTCCCTCCAGCCTTCCCTCCCGGCCTGTCCCTGACTCTGGGAGTCCCTCCCCTCTTGCACTCTCTGAATTGATTTTTCTCACTCATCTTGGCAGGTTAGTGATCACCGTTCTCAGCAGAAACTCCTTCCATTTCATTACCCCTGGTGAGAAATGCAGGGCCGTGGGGGTGGGGTGGGGTGGGTAAGGACCTTGTTTTACTCCCCTCTCTTCTCTGTATCAGGTGGGACCAGGGAGTTTCCGCACTCAGCGCCTGGAGGAGGGACGTCAGTGGAGCCAAAGGTGGGGAGACCTCTTCTTTGTTCTTTTGGGGCTGCAGGGTCCTGTCCCAGGGCAGCTTTCCAGCCCCCTCCCTTTCTCTACCCTCAATCAACCCGGCATCTTGAGGGCCTCCCGTGACTTGCAGAGCCCATTTCTATGCATTGCTCCATTTACTCTTCACACCACTTCTAAGAGGTTGGGACTGCCACCTCCCTCTTACAGGTGAAGAAGTGAGGCTGGGAGATACGGAGCCACTTGTGAGACACCTGGCAATGAGAAGCAGGTCCATAGTTTCTGGCAAGATTTTCTCAGACTGGGTCAGACTTGCTTAATTAAGGGTGGTTCCATCTGTCTTCCTGCCCTGGTGTGGTCCTGGCAGAAAGAGCTTGGCATTTGTGATGCTATGGACTTGGGTGCCGATCCCAGCTCTGCTGCTTACAGGCCATGCTGCTCTGGGAAAATTGCACTATCTCCCTGGCTGAGCTGTCCATCTGAGAGGGGACAGAGCTGGCTGAGAACGAGCTCCTAAGACTGGGAAGCTTTGTAATGTAACCCAGGACTTCTCTGTTACCAGCAGGGGGACCCAGGGGAGGATGTGTCTCTTCTTTGGGGCCTTCCTTATTCCCCACCCTCAAAGCATGCTTAGGGATAACACCTGTCTCTCTGTATTATTGCAAGACTCATGACCTAGTCCCCCAAGCAGTTTTGAATACATGCCTGGCATGTGAGCAAGTGTTTAATAAAATACCCTCAAATGTAACAATATCATTACATTTCATTGGCTCTAGGATGCTCCCACAATGGTAAGATGTGACTTGAATTCACAGATGCTAACATGGGGGGAAGAAAGAGTACTTAGAATCAAAAACACCCTCCAAGAGTGTGGTGGTCATTCTGTGTGAGGCAGAGGGCTAAACGCCTAAGGTGCTTTCTCCTATTGAATCCTGATAGTATTCCTAAAATGTCAGGGTCTATCTGCACATTAGATAGGGGGAAAATGTGAGGCTTAGGGAGGTTGAGTTCACTTCCTCTCTGTTATATAGTTTGTAAGAGGTGAGGCTAGGATCAAATCATGTCTGTCCACTACCAGAGCCAAAGTGCCAATAAAAAAAACAAATGTGATGTGATCATGCTCTGCAAACTACATAGTTACAGCCCTATGTAGGGTGAAAGACAAAATAATAATAATAACAGTACCAATAATAATAATAATAATGTCTACTATGTGGGTGATTTGGTTTAATCCTGGCAACAGCTCTGTTATAATCCTTATTTTATACACAAGAAAACTGAGACTCAGAGAGGTGAAGCAACTTACCTTAGGTCACACAGCCAGGAAATGGTGATCCTTAGGAGCTCCGGAGTGGACTTCCTCACACATCACCTGAAACTGGGTGCAAGGAGATTAACTGGAAGGATCTTCTCAACACAGTGTCCTCCCAACAGACCTCTTGCCCCACCCAGACTCTAAGCTGTGAGTCCACTGGACTCCCACCCACTTTTCTGTGACTTTTCTGTGACTTTTCTGTCCTCCGGCACTCTCCCTGCCTGTTGGGACTGGGGCTGGGGCGGCGGGTAGGGGGAGAGAGTGCGCCGTATGCAGATTGCTCCATTAAAATTTTATGTGGATTCAAAAATTCAGTGTTGATTCCAGTGACGCAAATAGGTATGAAAATTCTGAGGAAGGCACACTCATTGTTACTGAAATCAAATGGTTGAACGGCCACTAATGAGGCAGACAAGGAGCCTTGCTCAGCCTCTGAGGGTTGGGGGAGACAAGAGGAGCAATCGCGCTACATTATTCATACCCTCTTGTTTGAGCTTCAAATCTCAAGGAGGCTCTGGAAGGGGAAGGGAGAGAGGGCAGAGGCGGTGGAGGGAGGGGTGGGAAGAAGGCCAGTGACTAATTGACAACCACTCACAAAACCCCCTCCCCAGGGCACTCCTCTTCCAGCTCATTTTCAGCTCCAGCCTTGAAAGCACCTGCCACAGTGCCTGGATGTTCCCCATGTCCCTGTGTGTGAGTCTGAGATGCTGAAGGACAGCAGAGACCTGGCTTCGGGGGCTGGCTCTGTGAGCTTGGGCTGGTACCTAAACGTCTCTGAGTCTCAGTTTCTTCCCCTGCAACATGGGGCGGCCAACCCATGGCTCTTCTTACCTACTCTGAGGGGAAGGGGGATCTCTGAGGTTCAAATGCTCCATTGCAGTGTTCTCAAATGTGACGCATATAGGAATCACTCAGGGGTCTTGCTGGAATTGGCGTTCTGATCAAGCAAGTCTGGGGGGGCTTAGATTCTGCATTTCCAGCCAGCTCTCAGGCAAGGCAGGTGACGGATGACAGACCACCTTTCAAGAAGCCAGTAAAGCCATCAAAATAGGAAAGTGCTTTGTAGAGTCGATCTGCTGGTCCAAAGTCTTTTTGTGCATTAGCATCTCTGAGGTGTTCATAAAAACTCCATGTCCATCCTCAACCCTCTAGGGCCAAGTTTAACTGGCTGTGGTTTTGAGCACCACACCCCTTGATTCTTAGATGCAGCCCAGACTGTTGCCATCCTTATTACTAATACTCTTCTACTGTTTAGCCCCCTCATATTTCCTGCCCATTTTGCAAGACCCTCTCTCCCCCAATTCCCCTACAGCATTCAATCCCACCACGCATGAATGCTTAAGGGAAGGCATTTCTCCCTTTTCATCGAGCAAAACTGTTGGCAAGAATAAGCTTGAAGAACCAATCCCTCTCTCTGAAAGGGAGGAGATGTTGCTCCCCGTGGGATTGACCTCCCTCCAGGTTCGAAAGATGCACTTTGGGCTCACTCTCCGAAGGGTACGTCAAGTTTGAATGGTGGGTCCCCTGGGCAGCTTCCCCTTCTGTTCTTTTGGAGACTACTGCCCCATCACAAAGACGACACGTACTCTAGCAGAAACAGTCCAGAGGAGCCATGGAGGAAAAGCCAGCTCACAAGGGAAGGGATTGATCTCTGCCAGTGAAACCTGTGTAGAATGTGCAATCCCACCATTGACCACACACCCGGCATAACGAATAAACAGGTTCCTGAGTACTCCCTGCATTTCGTAATTATTACTTGGCTATAAAAATCCCTTCTCCTTCCTGCCAACGTTATCTTAGTAAACGTTATGAGCGCTCACGAGGTTAATGCAGGGCTGTAAATCCGCGATGGGTCGAACAAGTGAGACTTGAAGAACTGTTCATAAATCTACAGGAATGGCTCCAGTTTGTTTATTTAATAAAATGTCATTTCCTAGAGATGCACAGGGCACTGTGGGGTTCACACCTTGGAGGGCGCTCAGGGAGGGAGCGAGGTGAGGTCTGCAGAGGACAGCAGGTGCTTGCACGTGAGTGTGTGCACGGTCA
Organism: Mustela lutreola; assembly: GCF_030435805.1. Classification (NCBI taxonomy): domain Eukaryota; kingdom Metazoa; phylum Chordata; class Mammalia; order Carnivora; family Mustelidae; genus Mustela; species Mustela lutreola. The sequence continues at coordinate 72,491,076 of NC_081300.1, read as the reverse complement.
GTGTGCACGGGCAGTGCCAAGGCAGCAGTGAGGTCTGTCCTTGCACCAGCCATCCTGAAGTTCAGCTCCTGTGCCACTTAAGGCAGCCTGTTCTCTCGGAATTATTTAATGGGCCTCGTCAATATTTGAAACGGTGCTTCAAAGTCCAGGACATGTGTAATGCTGTTTGCACAACATGAGCACCTCCCCAAGACAATCTTCTGGGATTTGTTAGGGGCGTTTTGCCCACGCTGGGCTGTTAAATCAACAAGAAGTCAGTCTTCCCCACATGGTATGGAATAAAATGCTAAAAGCATGGGTATTGGAGTAAACAGACATGGGTTCGAAAAGCGGATTCATCCCTTACCCTTGGTGTTCAACTCTCTGGTCTTAGTTTCCTTCTCTGGACTCTGGAGATTGTCACCTGTGTTTTAGGGAGACATCTGAAATGCAGAGAGACAGAGTGGGCACCAAGATGGTTCTCTTTCGTCTTTCTTTCCACTGTGAGGCCACAGCATTGCAGTAACACTGAGGAGCCTTTGTTAATTAATTTTGGCTACAGGGCCCTCATTCTTTTCTTTTTAATGGACTTGTCCCCAGCCTGGAAATACAGAACAGGAGGGTAGGATGAATGGAAATGGCAAAGATGCTGCAGAACCAGGAATAGCATTCCTCCCTGCTGGGAATTAGCATCCCTGAGCCTTGGTGCTTGGCGTCAAGTCACTCACTGAAGGAAACAGACATGTGGTCTATTGGTAAGGATCGCAGAGTCTGGGGACCTGGGTCCAAGTCCTGACTCAAATGTTTAACCAGATGAATGACCTCTGTGGTCAGGTAATTTAACCTCTGGATTCCTGTGAAATGATTTTAACATCTGTCCTCTTAAGGTTCTGAGCATCATGTGAGCTACTCTGGGCAACGTGTTTGTATAGGCTTGGCATATTGTATACGCTCAATAAATAACGGATTGATGCAGAGTGGAGGAAACAAGAGAGAGGCAGAAATGAGGGTGACCAGGCTGTCTTAAACACTCTTAAGTCTTAAATTGGTGCCAGTCTTACAACAGAGATGTCCCATATCCTGGGGATTCCCTTTGTCTGAGAAAAATAGACGGTTGGTTGCCCTAGCCGAAATGGATAAGTCAATGCTTGAAGCACTCTTAACTCTGGGTTTAATTTGGCCGCAGCTATTGATGATTTAATAACAGCTGGCCGATTATGGAGGCTTCATCTAAAAGACTCTAATTCCCCAAGGCTAATTGCTGAGCGTTTGATTAACCCAGTGGCTCTCATTAGAATCACCTGAAGAGCTTTCCAAACATACCAATGACTGGGCCTCACCCCAGACCAGGGTTTCTCCAGCTTACTATGACTGACATATTGGGCTGGATTATTCTTTGCAGTGGGGGCTGCCGTGTGCCGTATGAGATACTGAGCAGCTTCCCTGGCCTCCACTCTGAAGATGGCCGTGGTGTTCGTCTCGTGACCACCAAAAATGGCTCCTGGGGTGAGAATATCACCCCCATTTGAAAACCTCCCTGGACCAGTTCAAGAATCTGGGTGGGGGTAGGAACTGAGCTTTGGCATTTTGTATGAAGTTCCCTGTCCCCAGCTGACCATACCTTTCACCCACGTTGTGAATATGGGTGGATGTTGATATGTAAGGTAAACTTCCAAAGGGGCTGGAGATGACCTGGGGTTCAGCTCAAGAGAACCATGGAAAGAGGAGGGAGGCAGAGACTTTATGTGACAAGACAGGTACTGAATTCCAGCCCCCAAGCGTGCCCTCTTCCACCTGCCTCACAGTGTAAATCTCGTCATTATACACAGATTCTTCTAGGAAGAAATGTCCGTTTGAGTTCTCTTTATGATACTTCTGGAAGGCAGTACATGACACTGTTAGGAGTCACTCATGGCTTCTTCAGGGTGGAAGCTAAGCTAGTTTGCAAAACATTTTGACACTCTGAATCATTTGATTCTCACAACTCTCAGGGGGCAGTGCAGACATATTTGTACACATTGCAGAAAATTACCTTCAGAGAGGTTAAACAGTTTTCTCAGAGTGGCACAGCTGGTTGGCTGCATAGCAGAAAGCCAAACTCAGGAAAAGTTACTGATTTCTAGTGACTAGCTGACCCTCTGTTTGGTTCCTCCTGTCCCTCAGAGGGCCAGATGCTGGTTGAAAACTGTGAAAACCTGTGTTCCATTTTGGCCAAGAAGGAAGCATTCATTGAGTGCTGCTTGTAGATTAAGGCTTGTACTCATATTATGTCCTTGAATAATCCTAATGTCTCCAAGCAGAAATTGCTATAATTCTCCCTTTTGGGGAGAAGAAAACTAAGGTCTGGAGAGATAAAACAATTTGCTCAAAGTTGTGCATTTGGTAGTAAGTGAAGGAGGAAGGACTCCAAACCAGGCTTTGGGGATAGCATTCTAAAGAGATTGCTGACTATAGAGAATAAATGAAAATTTTTATATTTATTCAAGTTTATCAGCCCTTGAAATGACAGGCACTCCATTTTTTGGTAACATTCTGAGAATTATTTAGCTCTGAGTGGAAGTGGTCACGAATCAGATGTGCCTCCCTGGCATTCTGATTAAACATTAGAGCAATCACGTATTCCCTTCTTTTTCTTTTTTATTAGCATATAATGTATTATTTGCTTTAGGGCTACAGGTCTGTGAATCATCAGTCTTACACAATTCATAGCACTCACCATAGCATATAACCTCCTCAATGTCCATAACCCAGTCACCATATCCCTCCCCCACCCTCTACCCCCCAGAAACCCTAGTTTGTTTCCTGAGATTAAGAGTCTCTTAGGGTTTATTTCCCTCCCGATCTCATCTTGTTTCATTTTTCCCCTCCCTTCCCCCCCACAACCCCCACCCTGCTTCTCAAATTCCTCATATCAGAGAGATCATATGATAGTTCTCTTTCTCTGATTACTTTAGTTCATTTAACATAATATCCTCTAGTTCCATCCACATTATTGCAAATTGCAAGATTTCATTTTTGATGGCTGCATAGTATTCCTGTGTGTGTGTGTGTGTGTGTGTGTGTGTGTGTGTGTACCACTTCTTCTTTATCCATTCACCTGTTGATGGACATCTAGGTTCTTTCCATAGTTTGGCTATTATGGACATTGTTACTATAAACATTTGGGTTCATGTGCCCCTTCAGATCACTACATTTGTATCTTTAGGATAAATACCCAATAGTGCGATTGCTGGGTCATAGGATAGCTCTATTTTCAACTTTTTGAGGAAGCTCCATACTGTTTTCCAGAGTGACTGCCCCAGTTTGCAATCCCACCAGCAGTGTAGGAGGTTCCCTTTCTCCGCAGCCTTGCCAACATCTGTCATTTCCTGACTTGTTAATTTTAGTCATTCTAACTGGTGTGAGGTGGTATCTCACTGTGATTTTCTTATGCATTTCCCTGATGCTGGGTGATGTGGAGCACTTTTTCATGTGTCTTTTGGCCATTTGGATGTCTTCTTTGCTGAAATGTCTGTTCATGTCTTCTATTTCTTGATTGGATTATTTGTTCTCTAGGTATTATATTTGATAAGTTCTTTACAGATTTTGGATACTAGAACTTTATTTGATATGTCATTTACAAATATCGTCTCCCACTTTGCCAGTTGTCTTTTGAATTTGTTGACTGTTTCCTTTGTTGTGCAAAAGGTTTTGAGCTTGATGAACTCCCAATAGTTCATTTTTGCCCTTGCTTCCCTTGCCTTTGGCAATGTTTCTAGGAAGACATTGCTGTGGCTGAGGTCAAAGAGTTTGCTTCCTGTGTTCTCCTCGAAGATTTTGATGGATTCCTGTCTCACATTGAGGTCTTTCACCCATTTTGAGTCTATTTTTGTGTGTGGTATAAGGAAATGGTCCAGCTTCATTCTTCTGCATGTGGCTGTCCAATTTTCCCAACACCATTTGTTGAAGAGACTGTCTTTTCTCTATTGGACATTCTTTCCTGCTTTGTTGAAGGTTAGTTGGCCATAGAGTTGAGGGTCTATTTCTGGGCTCTCTATTATGTTTCATTGATCTATGTGTCTATTTTTATGCCAGTGCCATACTGTCTTGCTGATTACAGCTTTGTAATAGAGCTTGAAGTCTGGAATTGTGATGCTGTCAACTTTAGTTTTCTTTTTCAACATTCCTCTGGCTATTCTGGGTCTTTTATGGTTCCATATAAATTTGAGGATTATTTGTTCCATTTCTTTAAAAAATGATGGTATTTTGATAGGGATTGCATTAAGTGTGTAGATTGCTTTAGGTAGCATAGACACTTTTTACAATATTTGTTCTTCCAGTCCATAAGCATGGAATGTTTTTCCATTTCTTTGTGTCTTCCTCAATTTCTTTCCTGAGTACTTTATAGTTTTCTGAGTACAGATTTTTTGCCTCTTTGGTTAAGTTTATTCCTAGGTATCTTATAGTTTTGGGTGCAATTGTAAATGGAATTGACTCCTTACTTTCACTTTCTTCTATCTTGCTGTTGGTGTATAGAAATGCAACTGATTTCTGTACATTGATTTTACATCTTATCACTCTACTGAATTCCCATATGAGTTCTAGCAGTTTTGGAGTGGAGTTTTTAGGGTTTTCCACATAAAGTATCATATCATCTGCAAAGAGTGAGAATTTAACTTCTTTGCCAATTCGGATGCCTTTTATTTCTTTTTATTGTTTGATTGCTGAGGCTAGGACTTCTAGTACTGTGTTGAATGGCAGTGGTGGTAGTAGACAGCCTTGCTGTATTCCTAACCTTAGGAGAAAAGCCCTTAATTTCTCCCCATTGAGAATGATATTTGCTATGCATTTTTCATAGATGGCTTTTATGATATTGAGATATATACCCTCTATCCCTACACTGTGAAGAGTTTTGATTAAGAAAGGATGCTGTACATTGTCAAATGCTTCCTCAGCATCTATTGACAGTATCATAGGGTTCTTGTTCTTTCTTTTATTAATGTATCACATTGATTGATTTGCAGATGTTGAGCCTGTCTTGCAGCCCAGGAATAAATCCCCCTTGGTTGTGGTGAATAATACTTTTAATGTACTGTTGAATCATATTGGCTAGTATTTTGGTGAGCATTTTTGCATCCATGTTCATCAAGGATATTGGTCTGTAATTCTCCTTTTTGATGGGGTCTTTGTCTGGTTTTGGATCAAGGTCATGTTGGCCTCATAAAATGAGTTTGGAAGTTTTCCTTTCATTTCTATTTTTTGGAACAGTTTTAGGAAAATAGGTATTAATTCTTCTTTAAATGCTTGGTTGAATTATCCTGGGAAGCCATCTGGCCCTGGGCTCTTGTTTGTTGGGAGATTTTTGATGACTGCTTAAATCACCTTACTGGTTATGGGTCTGTTCAGGTTTTTTATTTCTTCCTGGTCCAGTTTTGGTAGTTTATATTTCTCTAGGAATGCATCCATTTCTTCCAGATTGTCAAATTTGCTAATTGTCAAATTTGCTGGTGTATAGTTGCTTATAATATGTTTTTATAATTGTTTGTATTTCTTTGGTGTTGGTTGTGATCTCTCCTCTTTTATTAATAATTTTATTATTTTAGGTCCTTTCTCTTTTCTTTTTGATAAGTCTCGACAGGAATTTATCAATCTTATTAATGCTTTCAAAGAAACACCTCGTAGTTTCGTTGATTTGTTCTACTATTCTTTTGGTTTCTATTTCATTGATTTCTGCCCTGATCTTTATTATTTCTCTTCTCCTGTTGGGTTTAGGCTTTCTTTGCTGTCATTTCTCCAGTTCCTTTAGGTGTAGCTCCTTTGAGGCCTTTCTTATTTATTGGAAAAGACTTGTATTGCTATATACTTCCCTCTCAAGACTGCCTTTCCTGTGTCCCAAAGATTTTGAACAGTTGTGTTTTCATTTTCATGAATTTTTAAAAAATTCTTCTTTAATTTCCTGGTTGACACCTTCATTCTTTAGTAGGATGCTCTTTAGCCTCATGTATTTGAGTTCTTTCCAACTTTCCTCTTGTGGTGGAGTTCTAGTTTCAAAGCATTCTGGTATGACAATGTGCAGGGAATGATCCTATTCTTTTGGTACCAGTTGAGATCTGATCTGTGACCCAGGATATGATCTATTCTGGAGAATGTTCCATGTGCACTAGAGAAGAATGTGTATTCTGTTGCTTTGGGAGGGAGTGTTCTGAATACATCTGTGATGTCCATCTGGTCCAGTGTGTCATTTAAAGACTCTATTTTCTTGTTGATCTTTTGCTTAGATGATCTGTCCATTTCAGTGAGAGGGATGTTAAAGTCCCTTACTATTATTGTATTATTGTTAATGTGTTTCTTTGATTTTGTTATTAATTGGCTTATATATTGGGCTGCTCCCATGTTAGGGGCATAGATATTTAAAACTGTTAGATCTTCTTGTTGGGCAGACCCTTTAAGTATGATATAGTGTCCTTCCTCATCTCTTATTATAATCTTTGTCTTAAAATCTAAATTTGTCTGATGTAAGGATTGCCACCCCAGCTTTCTTTTGATGTCCCTTAACATGGTAAATTGCCCCCCCCCCCCCCAACTTCAAATGTGGAGGTGTCTTTGGGTCTAAAATGAGTTTCTTGCAGACAGCATATTGATGGGTCTTGTTTTTTCTTTTTATCCATTCTGATACCTTGTGTCTTTGATTGGGGCATTAAGCCCATTAACATTCAGGGTAACTATTGAGAGATATGAATTTAGTGCCATTGTATTGTCTGTAAGGTGACTGTTACTGTATATTGTCTCTCTTCCTCTCTGGTCTGTAACTTTTTAGGCTCTCTCTTTGCTTAGAGAACCCCTTTCAGTATTTCCTGCAGGGCTGGTTTGATGTTTGCAAATTCTTTTAGTTTTTGTTTGTCCTGGAAGCTTTTTATGTCTCCTTCTATTTTCAATGACATCCTAACTGGATATAGTATTCTTGGCTGCATATTTTTCTCATTTAGTGCTCTGACTATATCATGCCAGTCCTTTCTGGTCTGCCAGGTCTTTGTGGGTCAGTCTGCTGCCAATCTAATATTTCTACCATTGTATGTTACAGACCTCTTGTCCCAAGCTGCTTTTAGGATTTTCTTTTTGTCACTGAGACTTGTAAGTTTTACTATTAGATGACAGGGTGTGGACCTATTTTTATTGATTTTGAGGGGGGTTCTCTGTAACCTCCTGGATATTGATGCTTATTCCCTTTTCCAAATTAGGGAAATTCACTGCTATAATTTGCTCCAATATGCCCTCTGCCCCCCCCCTTTTTTTTCCTTCTGGGATACCAATTATTCTAATGTTGTTTCATTATGGTATCACTTGTCTCTCGAATTCTCCCCTCATGATCCAGTAGTTGTTTATCTCTCCTTTTCTATGGTTCTTTATTTTCCATCATTTGGTCTTCTATATCACTAATGCTCTCTTCTGCCTCATTCATCCCACCGTTAAGAACATCCATTTTTTTTTCTGGTTGAGATGCATTTATTTTTATTTTTATTTTTTTATTTTTTTAATTTTTTATTTTTTATAAACATATATTTTTATCCCCAGGGGTTCAGGTCTGCGAATCACCAGGTTTACACACTTCACAGCACTCTAGAGCATATCATGTTTAGCGAAATAAGTCAAGCAGAGAAAGACAACTATCATATGATCTTCCTGATATGAGGAAGTGGTTATGCAACATGGGGGCTTAAGTGGGTAGAAGAAGAATCAATGAAACAAGATGGAATTGGGAGGGAGACAAACCATAAGTGACTCTTAATCTCACAAAACAAACTGAGGGTTGCTGGGGGGAGGGGGGTTGGGAGAAGGAAGTGGGATTATGGACATTGGGGAGGGTATGTGCTTTGGTGAGTGCTGTGAAGAACATCCATTTTTGATTGCACCTCATTAATACCTTTTATTTCAGCTTGGTTAGATTTTAGTTCTTTTGTTTCTCCAGAAAGGGATTTGATTTCTCAAGAAAGGGATTCCCTAGTATCTTCCATGCTTTTTTTGAGCTCAGCTAGCACCTTGATAATCATCATTCTGAACTCTAGTTCTGATATCTTACTAATCTCCATATTGATTAGCCATCCATATTGCCTCTTGTTCTTTTTTTTTTTTTTTTTTTGTGGTGAGTTTTTCCACCTTGTCATTTTATCCAGGTAAGAATAGATGAATGAGAGAACAAAACACTAAAAGGGTAACAATGACCCCAGAAAAATATACACTAACCAAATCAGAAGAGACCTAAGACCTGGGGAAGAAGAAAGGAGGGAAATATATATATTTATACACTAGACTGGTGAATAGAACAGAGCCACACACTTTATTTTGGGTGTATTTTGGTCTGTTAGAAGAAACTGCCTCCCAAATTTTAAAAAAAATATATTTTATTTATTTGACAGAGAACACAAGTAGGCAGAGAGGCAGGCAGAGTGAGAGGAAGAAGCAGGCTCCCTGTGGAGCAGAGAGCCTGATGTGGGGCTCGAGTCCAGGGCCCTGGTGGGATCATGACCTGAGCTGAAGGCAGAGGCTTAACCCACCGAGCCACCCAGGCACCCTGCCTCCCAAAATTTTAAAGAAAGAAAAACATATATATACAAAAATAAGGTAAACATGATGAAAGGATGGAATATGATGGTAAAGATGAAAATTTAAAAAGATTCTAAAAAAGGAATTGGTAAGTTAAGAAGTTGGTTGAAAAAAGAAAAAATAAAGAGGAAAGAATGATCAGGCTGGAGACTAGAACAAAGCCACACACTAGATTTAGGGTATATTTTGATATGTTAGAAGAAAGTGTATCCCAAAATTTTAAAGAAAGAAAAACTCATATGTATACAAAAAATAAGATTTAATACAATGAAGGGATAGACTGTGACTATAAGAATGAAAATTTAAAAAGATTTTTTAAAAAGGTACCGATAAGACAAAATCATTAAAAAACATTAAAATAGGAAAGAGGAAGAACTTGAAAAAAAGGAATAAGAAAAAAATAAAATTTATAAAATTTAACTTTGAAAGACTAAGGAATCATGTGAAAAAAGCCATGAATTCTGTGTGCTGTATTCCTGTAGCTCTGAAGTTTTGTGGTTCTTATTGATTGGTGAACTTGATCTTGGCTGGATGTTCCTGCGGATATTCTGGGGTAGGGGGCTGTTGCAGTGATTCTCAATTGTCTTTGCCTGAGGTGGAATTGCACCACCCTTGCCAGGAGCCAGGCTAAGTAATCTGCTTGGCTTTGCCCTCTGTTGTTTTTGTTCCCTGAATGCTTTCCCTACCACTGTGGAGGATGGGAATGAAGATGGCAGCTTCCCAGTCTCCCGTCCACAGGAGCCAAGAGCTCAGGGCCCCACTCTTCAGTGTGCCCTCAGAGGAAAGCAGTTAATGCTCTCCGTCTTCCTGGTCTCTGGCTGCACTCCATCCTCATGCGGCCTGTGACCAAGTGTTTCTATCTCTGGCACAGGGCCCCGTTTGGAGTCTCCAAACCCAGCAGATTCCTGCAGTACACTTCTGCACCTCTTCTCCCAGAGGAGGAAGGTGAGTCTCACTGGATCTGCCACTTGTGGAGTCCCTGCTTGAAGAGCATTGGCCTGAGTGTGCCTCAGATCATGGTTTAAGCTAACCGTGAGCTGAGAGCCCATTCCTTGGCTCCATCTCTGCAGCTAGCTTCTCTGCTCTGATACCTGGGAACTCTGCCACACTCAGGCACCCCTGGTCTTTCTGTGACCCTGTGGGTCCTGAGACCACATTTTCCCTGCAAAGCCTCCACCCCCGCTTAACCTCTGGAGTGATGTCCCTCAGTGGAGCAGACTTCTAAAAGTTCCGATTTGGTGCTCCGCTGCTCTACCGCTTGCCTGGAGCGAGCCCCTCCCCCCGCGGTCTGTTTTCCCAAGTGTTGCCTTGGATTCACTTCTCCACACATCCTATCTTCCAGAAAGTGGTCAATTTTCTGTTTCTAGAATTGCTGCTCTTCTCTTTGATCTCCTGTTGAGTTTGTAGGTGTTCAGAATTGTTTGATAACTATCCAGCTGATCTCCTGGAACCCTACTCCTCTGCCATTTTGCTATTCATGAGAACAGCCATTTTCACTTTCTTTAAAAAAAAAAAAAAGGTTTTGTCTTTAAGTGTTTAACCTGGAAGGGCTCAGCCCAACTCTGTTGTGATTGGCTCTCATCTATAGGAAGCAGCTACAGGTCTTGGAGTTGAGACAGGAAGTGACTCGGAGTGAGGTCAGCAGGTCTCAACTTTCTCAACATCAAGGTGAAGGGTAGTGACAATGTAATTGTGGAAAGTGATTACAAGGATCATAATAGTACAAATTGAGGGTGAGTTTTCTGACTGCGAGGAGAGGAAACATTTTAGGATTTGTTTCCTGAGAGAAATCCATCATTTTGATTTTAACTCTGGTGGTTAACACAACGTTCACTCTAATTTTAGAAATGTTCTGAGACAGGAATTGGTTGTCAGGCAGTAGGTAACTTACATTTTCTGAGTCTAAGAGTGGATACTGGCTAAAAAAGTTGTATTCAGGGAAGTCAACATCTTTAGAACCATACTAGAAATTTCTACCATAAGCACAGAAGATTCTTAACAAGAGGATCTATGTATTAGTTGAAATATTTAGAAGTGAGAGAGAAGGGAAAAGTGGGGTTAACAGGAACCACATCTCTCTTGAGTCGTAGAGGAGGCTTGGAGAATAAGATAGAGTCCATTAACTGGAGTCAGTGTTTTGGTCATGGTGGCCAGAACAGCACATGCAAAGCTGCTCTAATGTGGGACTAGAAGAAGGAGTCTAGAGTAGGGATCAAACAGATTGGGTTCAATTTCTGGCTCTGCCTCTTCCTAATGGTCAGATGATATTGGATATGTTCTGACCCTGATCTGGGTCTCAGTTTTCCATTCTTGTGTTGGGTATTGGGGGAAGATGACCCATAAGCATGCTGTCAGCTGTGGTCCCTCTTGGAGATTCGGAGTGTGTGTGTGTGTGTGTGTGTGTGTGTGTGTGTGTGTGTGACTTCCATGGCACACCAAAGGCCCTTGGAGTGGTTTACAGTAAATGTGGTTTTTTACATCATCACCTTGGGAAGAGACTTTCTCAAGCCTCAGAACTGATAGTTGTTACTCTGATGCTCTTCCTTCTTTCTCCAGATTCCTGAGCAGGGAAGCAAGGTCAAGGGGCATTCAGAAACTAGAGGCCAGCCAACTGGTCTCTGCTATGGTCAGTCTAGGTTTGGGACACATCAGCTCCTCCCTGAACTCAAAAAGCATATAAATATTGGTTTCATCAGCCAAATTGATCCCCGAGGCCTCCTGGTGCAGTGGAAAGGCTTGGCTTTTGCAGCCAAACAGAGATATGTTTAAATGGTGGCTATGCTACTTGCTTGTGAGCAAATTGCTTAACCTCTGTAAGCCTTAGTTTACTCACCTGACAAATGGAGATTATAATAGGCCACATTAGATAACAATAGAGCCAACTCATAAGATTATTATGAGAATCAATGTATTAATTCATGTAAAATAATATAATTGGTATGACTTACAGGAGACATGAGAGTGTGGGAAGTTTTTTTTAAAGATTTTACTTAGAGAGAGAGAGTGATCGAGCGAGCAAGTGAACACAGGTAGGGGAAGGGGAAGAGGGAGAGGATGAAGCAAACTCTTCACTGAACAGGGAGCCCAACGTGGGACTCCATCCTAGGAGGGAGAGATCATGACCTGGCCAAAGGCAGGTGCTTAACCAACTGAGCCACCCAGGCACCCTGGAAGCATGAGGAGTATTAACCCTACTGAGGAGAGAGGTGTGACAATCATAGAAAACTTCCCATAGGAGGTAATAGCTAAAGTGCTTTAATGGATGTAATGTTATAAAAAGCTTAGCAGAATGCCTGATTTGAATTATGTGCTCAGAAAGAAAAAAGGAGAGAAGAAGAAATGAGGTTTGCTGAGGTTGATTGGGAGTCCGGGACTCCTCCCAGCCCCCTACTGAGTCTGATCCACCTTGGTCTTGTCTTGAATCTTCTCCTCTTCCTGCTTCTTCCTCCTGCCTCATCACTGCACTCATGATGCGTGCTGGCCCCTTGCCCTGAATCCTACTGCAGGGGCAACCAGCAGGCACAGACTTGACAGGAAAGAGAGAGAAGCAAGCTGGAAAGAGAGGCTTGAAGAAGATTGATGGCGGCATTGTTGTCATGGCAACAACAGGATGGTCTTGAGACCCCACTGCCTGAAGCATTTCCTCTAGCTCTTCCTGGATTCCAGAGCCTCTCAAAGGAGGCCAGAGGTCTGGGTAGGGCCCCTAAGAACACAGGTGGAGCCTCAGGGTGACATCCAGGGAGATGGGAGACCCCACGACCTAGGATGCTCTTCTGGCAGCACCTGCTGAAATCAGTGGACATTTAAAGAAGATATGTTCAACCCCCTAAATTAAAAGATAGGTAAACTGAGCAGTAAGGAAGGGAGTGATCAGAACACATATTTTCTGAACCCTACTACATACCTGGTACTTTCAACGAGCTTCTACTTATTTGTGTCTCTTTTCCACCAGACTTTGTGATCTGGGGGAACAAGGTGGCAACTGAGATAAAGCCTAGAGGTCAGATCTGTGTTCAAAGTCTTTCTTTGCCACTTACAAGGCAGGTGGCAGTGCATAATACCTTTGCCCTATAAGTCTCAGTTTCCTTATCTGCAAAATAGATAAGTTTATGGCATATAATATTATCTGCCTCATAGACCGGCTGAGATATTTTGAATGGCATAATTGATATAAAATGCTTCATGTGGTGCTTGGTAAAGCATAAATGCTCAATAAATGTCACATGTAATACTATTACAAGGCTATTCAGAAAAAAAGAAATTTGCATTTATTGGCTAAAAACCCTCAGTATTTTTGTAGCGGCAGGAGGGTTGGTATCTAGTTTATTTCTTGAACCATCTGGTTTTGTCCCTTTGCCTGAATTGCATTTATATCTATATTTTTCTGCCTCTTAGGGAGCAGTGCCCTATGGGCTAATGGGAGCACATAGGTCAGTAGTCAAGAGACATCAGGTTAATAATAATAATAGTTCTCATTTATTGGGAACTTAGATGTGCCAGACTCCTAGCTCAGCTTCTGACACAAATTCTTCCAATGGCTCTTTAAGTTAGGTGCTCTTATTATCCTGTTTTATGAGAGGAAACTGAGGCTCAGAGAGGTTACAAATGTTATTCAAGGTCACACTGCTGGTAAATGTCAGAGATGGGACCTCATCCATGGAGTTTTTTACTGATGGTGGCCGGGGAAGAGTATCGATGCTGCTGACCTTGGTCCTGAAACATTAGCGCCAGGCGGGGCGGAGCTGTTCCCTTAGAATATGTGCTCATTAGTGCCTCCTGTTCTGACTTCCACAGGAAACAGGTGAGGAAAGAGGCAGAGGGAAAGGCACAGAAAGGAGAACACAGGGAGAGGGTGAGAGACGATCAGGATCCTCTGGAAGTACAAAGCCTTCCGGTCGCTAAGGAGAAACAAAAGGGAATAGATTTGATATATTTTGGATAACAGTGTTACTTTGGAAAGTGCTTTAGGGGACATTCAGTCCCCCTTTTCCTTGTCATTAGTGGTTAGTAGCCCGTTTTCCTCACAAATGGGGTCTCTTCATCCCTACCTCACAGATATGTTTTGGAGAGTCAAAGGGAGAATAGTGAAAAACACAAGCGTGTTGCCCAGCACATATGAGCAGTCGGTACATTCCCTTTAGCCCCTTCTGATCTTACCATTAGCCTTCTGCCCATATTTGCTCTGGCTCAGGCAGAATATCAGCCAACCAGTCCCTGCCTAGAATATGGGTTCCCTGGGAAGAATTTCTGCCGCCCAGCCACCCAAGTTCATTTGTAATTCGAGCTTTCCCTGCCATAAAGCTCCAAGCTGCTTGGAAGAGTCAGGAACCACATTTCCTTGCATTAAAAAGTGCCTCAAGTGAGGATCATGTTGCAATGGTGGCATGTAAATGCCTCTTTCAAGAGGGGAAATTGCTTTGAAGTTACTAGTTCCCTGGCTTTGATAATAATCTGCTTAATGTCTTGTGTCAAACTAATTACAGCATAATTACCTTTTTTAATAACAGGTACTTTTAATTGGTGCAGGGTTAAGCAATTCTGTTGTAAAAATCAGTTGTTTTACATTCATGGCTATAGTTTACAAAGAACTGGGACAACCTTGTAATATTAAACAGTACATGAAACTGGGAGGGGGTGTGAATGAGGATGCCTCCATGCCTCATCTCCATGACATTGGACCTCTCTTCTTGCCTTACCTGCTCATAGACAGAACTTCTTGTGCCAAACTCTTGGAAGAGGAAAAGAAGGATGTTTAGTGTTACATGTGTTCACATATAGCAGCCTGCTTCATTTGTATCTGTACATGCACAAAAGCATGTGAAAGAAGTATTGTTATCTTCATCATATGGATGGATAAACTGAGGCTCAGAAAGGTTAAACAACTTACTTCAGGTCACAGTGTCATATGACTGGATCAGACTTTGAACTCATGCCCCTTGCTTCCAAATCCAGAATTTTGTAAAGTGGTATAATTGAGTGGCTAAGAGCTTGGTGGTGGGTCTGGAATCCGAAATACCTAGGCTTGATCCCAGCTCTGTAACATTATTGCTATGTGACTCAGGGTAATTTTATACCCTCTCTGGGCCCAAATCTTCATCTGTAAAAGTCAGACGTTAAGTGGTATCTCTCTCGTGGGACTAATGAAAAAATGTAAACTAACATAGACTAAGTGTTTAACATAGTAGGTGTCTGCGTAGTGGTAATTCCTCCTACCCCTCTGAGCATTGCTCCAACTCTGACTTTCTTCTCCCAGATTCTTTCCTTGTAGAACCCTGAGTACCCCATAGATGTATTTCCTCATGTCTTGGCTGAAAAAGTGCACACACTCATCTCATTACTGCGGCTTTTTGCATTTCATTAAAAAAACTGACAGGCCATTTCATAATAATTTATTAGCACAGAGTCGATTTTTATTAGTTACAATCATTAATTTATCAGTGTTCCCGTCATCTGAAGTTTGGTCAAAAGTGAAAGGCGAGAAGTGCAGAGAGAAAAATGGGGGAAAGTGGGAGTTGCAGGAATAACAGGATCCAATTGGGTGGGGGTAGGGGTGAGGGTGGTGTGGAAGGGGCTGGTAGACTCAGGGGAATGGGAGACACCATCCTGAGTGGGGAGACTGGGAGAGGGGCATTGGAGATCAGGAGTCTGACCATCGAATGATGCTTCCTTCACTAATGCAGGAACAAAGGAGGTATATGAGTGACATGTGGCAGGGCTTCACTGACCTTAGGAACAAAATGCTCTAAGTTCTGGCTCTGTCCTCCAACTCAGCTCCTCCCCTGCTCCTGTTTGCTCACTTCGCTTGGGTTTTCATTTTTCTAGTTGATGTCTGCTTCTCCTTCTAGGTTGTAAGCTCCTTGTGAGAGGTGACCTTGGCCATCACTTGGTCTCTAGAACCTAGGGGAGAACTCAACAAATATTTGCTTAATGGATTAACAAATGAATAATCCACCCTCCCCTGCCTGTTTTAGGGAAGCCGAAGCTAAAGCCCAGAGAGGACATCTGAACCACCCAAGATCACAGAGCTAATTGGTAGCTAAATCAGAACTAGAATGAAAACTGCTGGCCTTTCCATACCTTGCATCTCTCCTTTTTGTGTTTTGGCTTTTCTTCCAGTTCAACCTTTGCTCTTTCTTTCTTTTTTCTTTCTTTCTTATCAGAAAAAGTAAAATGAAAAGCAAAAGTACAGATTGAGAACAAAGATGAAGCTATCCCCTCAGTGAGGGGCAGAGTTTTTTTTCTGTTGTGTCCTAGACTTGCTTCAATGAATCTTGTCTCTGGAGCCCACATCTGGGCTCAATGCTTATTCTTCTCTGATCCAGGACCTCTTCAAATGGTTTTTACTGCAGGATCACTAAGGGTGGTGGGGAAACACTCCAGGGCTGGAGCCACCCTGAGACTAAAGTATGGGAAAAGCTGCTCTTGGTCCTGATTGCACTGAGTCAACTCCATGGCCAGCTGCTTTTGCATGCCAGATCTGTGTGCTGTTGGTTCTCCTAGTTTCTCGCCTTTTTGCTTTTACACTCTGGGATGGGTTCTAGTGGCAGCATCTTTCCCCAGTCCTGTGCCCCAATCCTGGTATATCAGAGTAGACAAACATCCTATTTAAGAGCTGGGGCCCTGGGACCATGCAGACTTTGGTTTGACCCAGCCTAGGGCAGGTGCTCTTGCATTATGGTGCCTGTTGTCCCATCTACAAATGGGCCTAGTAATAGTGTCCACTTCCATGAATTGTTAAGACTGAGTGTCAGTGCACATAACCCAACCTGGGATGAAGGTTGGTGGTAGGCATTGGAAGCTTTCTTCAGGAAATGGTACCAAAACATGGTCTTGATAGACGAGTGGGAATTAGCCGGGGCTCTGTTGGGGATGAGTGGGAGGACATTCCAGAAGAAAGTGATGCCATATACAGAGACCTGTGGATGAGAAACAGCATAGCATAGGCAGGAAACCTCAAGCTTCTTGATATGCCCTGAGTGTGAACTGCATGGCAGAGAGAAGTAGAGAGGATGACAGAGACCAGCGCATACTGGACCTCTGGCAGGCCAAGGCAAGGCAACTGGCTTTTGTATGAAGGCAGTGGGGAAACACGGGAAAGTGTAAAGAAGGGAAGGTGGCATGAGTCTAAATTATACAATTCAAATATAAAAGAGATTTGAAGGTGAGGTGTAGAAACAGACACTGAGGAACCTGCAACAGCTATCCTAAGTGTGAAAGGGTAATGGCTTGGTCAGATTGGGGGAGGGCTGGTAGCCACAGGGATAGGGAGGAGAAGTTGGATTCAAGAATTATTAAGAAGAAAAGTCCTTTGCTGAGGATCTTCTCTGTCTTAATCCCATCCTCAAAGGTCAAACCTAAAGCAGGGTCTCTTGCATGAAGATGTTACAGGTCACCAGCCTTCCTGAGCAGGGGAAATCCTCCCCTCTGATCTCTGCAGCTCTCAGTTATGGCCTCATTAGATCATGATGAGGGATCATGATGTGTCTTGGTCTTGTTCCCTTGGGGAAGAGTCTGTGCTAACTATTCTGTTCCTCCACACTCAGCTCAGGGCTTGGCTACAGTTTGACATGAGATGAATAAACAGTGGATGGAAGAATCCAGTAAGTATTCCTGCTACTGTCTATACCCTGCTTCTTCCCGGAGCCCGAGATACAGAAACGTTCTGAAGTATATCATGTGTCACCCTTCAGAAACCTTCATGGTATTATCCTTTCTCTTGCTGGGAGAGTAAAATTGAGCCTTTTTGACTCTATTGTTCTTTCTCTTGATGAGCAGCTAAAACAAACAAACAAACAAACAAACAAAAAACAAAACAAAACCCACCAAACCAACCAACCAACCAACCAACCAACCAAACAAACAAACACCCCCCCCCCCCCGGAAACCTAGCTCAGTTCATCCAATTACCCTATCTGAGCCTCAATTCACTTGTCTGAAATTGAGGACTCCTCAAACCAATCTTGCCAGGTGGTTGTTTTCTGAATTCCTTTAAAATGTGAGCATTCCTCTGGATTGAAGGGGAACTCCAAATAAGCAAGCTCTCCTTTCACAAATGATTGCAGCTCTTCAGGGCTGAGCTGTGAGATCCACCAGGATTGCAGCAGGAATTATGGGTCCAAGCTATTCTTGGCCGGGAAAGAGGCTAGAAAGGGAGTGATGCAAGATTAATAGTCTTGTTATGGGGACACTTTGTTCTGACCTGAGTACAGCCATCAGGATCTGGACTGGGGACAGGTAGCCACCTGTAGATTCAGACCCTATGGGATCTGTCATGGTATAGTGTTGTCAGCCAGGAGCAAGTTCAGTGAAGTGGCCTTTGAAGATTCCTTTGGGACCAGAGGTGGTCCAAGAGCTTCATGAGGCTCAAGGTTCCTTGGAGTCCAGGGAAAAAGCAGGGACTCTGAGGAGTGGAGTTGGCAAAGTCTGAACAATGGCACGTGCTTGGAAGCTGTGCACAGTGGCCAAGATCATGGGTTTTGTGTTGGATTTGTTGGCTGGATTCAAATTCTGGCTCTGTGGACTTGAACTCTGGAACTTTGGGCAAGGGATTGAATCTGATTTATCACAGGTCCCAGTAGTTTACAGGCTCTCAGCTCATAGCAATAGGCATGAAGCAACACATTCAGTGAGCCCAAGGTCACACAGCAAGTTAAGAATGGTACCAATTTCTTGATTTTCCCTGGAGCATACCCATAAATTATAAGACTGTTCTGAGAGGCATTTAGCTTCTTGAATAGGTGGATCCTATTTAAGTGATGATATCAGTGTAGGAGAAGGGAGAGAGAGGAAAGAGGTAGGACCCTCAGAATATTGATGTCAGAAGCCAGGACAGACATCTTCCTTTATCAGTAGATGGGATGACAGTGTGCTTTGTGCTTTAGGACAACAGCTGAACATTCTTTTCTTGACTACCCACTCATGGCTGCTGTCTTCTAGGAGCTGGGTGTACAGCCACTCATTACATCTGTTCCCTACTTTGGAGAAGTGTATCTGGATCTGACCTGAGAGATATAAATCTGTCCAGTTCCAAATGGTGCTGAAAGTGAGGATTAAATTATCTATGTTAAATGACATACACATGGGATACAGATATGCGCAGTCTACATCTTATCTCCATATCATCTCCTTTAGCACAGTGCCTCAAAAACTAAAAAATACAAATCATGATTTTTGCTAGGAGGGGGCTAAGGTGCACAGAACTGAGAAGTCCCTCTCCGTAAGGACTCTTGTTTGAAATCACTCCCCTCTACCTTCCACCATGATGCTCTTCCTCTTGTCCACATGGGCACTCATTCTGGTTTTATGCCCCTCAACCCACAGTCTCGTCATTTGTATACATTTGCGTCTTTGAAAAATACATGATACCTGTGCTTTTTTAAGTAACAGAAGTGGTTTGGAATTCTCTTTCTGGCTCTTACTCTTCTTGCTCAGCATTGTTTTTGAAGTCTGTCCATGCTGCTGCGTATAGATCTGGCTCATTTCTTCTCATGGTTGCAGAATATTTCCTACTTCTCTCACCAGGTATGGCTCATCTGGTTCTCAAGTGATGGAATGCTGCAACTTTGTCAGCATAACAAGAATGATGTGAACACCTTTGGTGTATCTTCTTGCATGACCCTGAGTAAGGATTTCTCCAGGCTGTAGGGCCAACAATGGGTTTGCTGGGCTCTTGGATATCCACACACTTGACTCCACTGAGTCTGGCCAGACTATTCTCAGAAGCCTGCATCATTCGTGCTCTCTCCAGCTGTGTGAGAATTCCTCTTTTACCACATTTTTGACAAGACACGATGCTATCTTTCTCCTTGACTTCCTTGCCAGTCAAATGAGGATAACATACTACTTCATGGTTATCTCAATTTCCATGTCTCCCATCACTGATAATTTTTAACACATCTTTATATACTTATTAGTAACTTTTTCCCTCTGTGAATTACTTATTAATATATTTTGTCCATTTCACTATTGGATTTTCTAAGGGTCATTATTATTTTTTTTTCTGATTTGTAGATTTCTATGTTTCCAGCTAGCTATTCTTTCCAGATATCCTGTTTCACCACTTTGGCCTTGTGCTAACTTTGTCTGTGGTGTACAAAGGACAGGAATCTTTGATTCTAAAGTAACAAATTCCTTTCTTTATCACCGTCCTAATCTTTTATACTGGGGTGTCTTCAAGAAATCCCACCTCCTCCACTGAATTTCATAAAACTACTCTCCTCTGTTTTCTCTTTGCTTTCTAGTTTTTGCTTTTTATAATTATGTATTTAAACTATCTGGATTTTATTTTTCTCTACGGTGTGAGGCAAGACTCCATCTTGATTTTCTCTCAGTGAGTGATTTAATTTTTTCAATAACATTTACTTGATAATTCATCATTTTCCCACTGTCATTCTCTCTCT
The DNA here is from genome assembly GCF_030435805.1 of Mustela lutreola. Classification (NCBI taxonomy): domain Eukaryota; kingdom Metazoa; phylum Chordata; class Mammalia; order Carnivora; family Mustelidae; genus Mustela; species Mustela lutreola. The sequence goes on along the minus strand of NC_081300.1, from coordinate 72,471,118 downwards.
CTCTCTCATTTATCTTTGTACTCTCCATTTTTCTCCATTTGTCTTTTAAAAATATATAAAAATAAAGTGCACAAAATACATTTATACAAAATATGATATATATTAATGTATAATATATTAATATTGTTGTAATAAACAATAGCAAAAGCTGAGCATCTCAACAGGGTTATAGGAAATCAAGCCTGCAAAAAGACCTTAGAAATTACTTCATCTGATCACGTCGTATCACACAGGGGGCAATTAAGCTCAGAGGATGGAAGTTCCATGTTCAAGGACATAGTCAGAAATGGAATTCTTGTCTCCTGACCCCCACCCCCACTGCATATTTGTTCCATTTCATGACACCTGAGGGTGTTTGGATGTGAGTGCCTTTTAGGGGCAAACACATTCCAAGCCTTAATGTTAGATTGAATACCAAATACCTTAACATTTGAAAAAATGACATTTATTATACTGAGTTGTAAACAGAGAAAAAATTACAATAGAACCCAGTGTAGATCTTACATAAACGGCACCCATTCGGTGTAATGACTCTGAGAATGTCAGTGCTAACAAGCACATAATTGGCACTGGGGAGATAATTTTTGCCACCTTATGCAGAGGGGAAACTGTTCTGCATAATGATTTTACCTAGGAATATTCTTTATTTAACAGACCCATTTGCATACCCTCCCAACTTTCTCGAGTTAACACAAAATGCTCTGGAGACATTGCCAAGTCTCTTCCAGAAGATGTCTGCTTCCCCCACCCCCCTTTCCTTTCTTTCTTTCTCTCTCTTCCTTTCTGCCTCCCCCCCATCCTCCCTGCCTCTCGCCTCCCTCCCTCCCCTCCATTCCCCTTCCTTCCTACCTTTCTTCCTCCCTTCCTCCTTCCTTTCCTTTCTTTCTTTTTTTTTCCCTTTCTTTTTAGTTTTTTTTGCCTTCCTCCAACTTTATTGAGGTATCATCAACACATAATATTGTATAATTTGTGGTTCCTAAAATGAGCTTCCATTGCTCAAGTATGTGTTATGTACCTGGAACTGTGCTAGAGAGTATAAATGTACATTATGTAGATTTATAGACAAGTATCTCAAGTTTGGACATTTCTGAAGGATGGGCTCTTTCCTGTCCTATCCATCACCATATTTCCAGAATCTAGCATAGGACACCCATGCTCAATGTCGTTGAATGACTGTGTGAGTGAATGTCATAGCTATCCTATGAGGGAGTGGTTTTTGTCACTGTAAATCGAAATCACTTGTCTAAGATCAAAATGCCAGTAAGTGGCCAACTGGGATTTGAACACAGATCAGCTTGACTCTGGGTAATACTTATTTTACAAACATGGTCCCCCTTCTCTCGATGGAGCAGAGCGTGTAGTCTTGTATTATGCAATGTGCCAGCCACCAGCCACATGTGGCTCTTGAAATTTAAACTATTGAAATTAAAATAAAAGTTAAAACTCACTTCTTCAGTCTTAAGAGCCACATGTGGGCTAGTGCGTTGGGCACGAAAGCACTAACACATTCTCATGACTGCAGGAAATTCTATTGGACAACAGTGCATTTATATCTACTCTTCTGAGTGTCAACATGTGTTAGGCTTTGTCTTAGATCTGTGTATATGTACTGTCAGTAAGTACTAGTTCTTAAGCTCTGAGATTACACAGACCTGGATTCAAATCCTAATTCGGGATTTGACTTTAGGTGTGAGTCTTAACCTCTCAGAGTTTGGGTTTTCTGTTCCAGAAAGTAAAGATAATAATAGGCTTTAATTCATAAGGTTGTGTGAAGATTAAAGGTGAGGATGTACAGAGAACATTTAGTCTCTGCCTGTGAAGATTAAAGATAATGATCCCCATCCTGCAGCAAGAAAGCTGGCATTCAGAGAAATAGTTGGCATGGAGAAGGTTGCGGTGCCCTCATTTGGAGGTAGTGCAGAGACCACAGGAAGTGACTAAAGGGTCAAGAGATGTGCCCGTGGCAATGGAGCCTTCCTTACTACCCAAAGAATTCACTATTCCACACAGAAATTTAAAGAACATATTTTATTTAAAAAAAAAAAAGCTTAGTCAAACAAAAGGTAACTTTTATTTTATATCAGGAAAAACTAGACCTGGTGAGGGGAAATGTGTGGCTCAGGACCAACTACCTGCTTAATCTAAGAACTGGTGTAAAATCTCAGATATTTTAACTCCCAGTTTAAAGCCCCATTTTTCCACATTTCAGTGCTGTCCAACAAAGAACTAGATTTGGGAAACTTTGCTTATTAATAGGGGCTCTAAATGCCAGGAATCCAAATGAAGCTGCCATCATCTAGAAAAGGAATGTATCGGTGTGTGTACATGGTAAGAGATTCAGGTACAGCTGGCTCTAGGTACCCAAACAATATCAGGAATATCTGTATTTTTATCCCTTTGGGTCTGCTTTTCTCTGAGTTGGCTCCATTCCTGGGGAAGGAATTTCTCTCTGTGGATGGCCATAACAGTTGTAACTCCATTTGACTTACTTGCACTCCCCTCCTACTTCCAAAGAGTCTCTTTCCTGAGAGATGTAGTAAAAGTTACAGGACTGGCTTTCATTAGATGGCTTGGGTCATATGCCCATTCTTAAACTGGTCACTGTGACCTGGAGGAACAAGACTCACTTCTGGAATCAGGGAGGAGAATCAGTGTAACCAGAGTCCAGGGACTGAGAATGGAGGAAGGGTGGCTTCCTAAAGGAATGTAAGCACCCTGTTCCCAGAAGACAGAGGCATGGATGTGGGAGGGTCAAGAATAACAGGTGTTTTCTGAACATTGTCCAGGTCACGGTTTACAGTAAACCTATCTGCAGGCTTGCCCAGTAGTGTCTGATTTGCCATCATTATAATCTTTATCAACCTGAAGAATTTAAAGACTAATAAAAGGAAGTATTCAGTTCCTTTAACCTGTGATGATCAGCAAGGGCCTTGGGCAGTTGGACAGTCCTGAGCCCAGAGAAGTGTGGATGTGGAGAGGGACATCATGAAGTGTAATTGAGGAGCACCTGGGTGGCTCAGTTGGTTGAGCATCTGACTTTTTTTCTTTTTAAAGGATTTTTATTTATTTATTTGACAGATAGAGATCACAAATAGGCAGAGAGGCAGGCAGAGAGAGAGAGAGGGGGGTAAGCAGGCTCCCTGCTGAGTAGAAAGCCTGATGTGGGGTTCATGACCCTGATATCACGACCTGAGCCAAAGGCAGAGTCTTAACCCACTGAGCCACCCAGGCACCCCTGACTTTTTGTGTGGGCTCAGGTCATGATCTCAGGCTCACAGAATCGGAGCCCCATGTTAGGCTCTGCACTCAGTGGGGAATCTGTTGGAGATTCTATCTCCCTGTGCTGCTCCCCCTGCTCTCTATCTCTCTCAAAATAAATAAAATCTTTTTGAAAAATTTCACTGACACCAGTCACAAGGAAAGCATCTCAGCTTCACTTAGGGCTCACTGGACTTATAGATGAAGCTGCCGGCTTCCCATCGGGTTGCTCAGCAGGAATCATGAGTCCCGTCTGGGAGATGTGGGCCACGAAGAAATCTTCTTGGTGTTGATGATGTGATGTGGGCTTTTAAGTATCAGTGGAACTGGCATGGACCAACTGGGGAGAAGAATGTTAACCATGAGATGTAGTGGACTGTCCAGCAATGTACAATGTGCAGAGCAGGAAAATCAGAGATTCTGGGTGTTTTCTTCTCCACTCCCCTCCACTCTCTTCCTTCTATTCTTTCCTCTAGGACTCAGGCTAACCCATTTGGCACCTCTGTGCAAAGTAGTAAAAGGCTTCAGGGTAGAGCCCACTCTTGACCAGCTTCAAAATGCAGGATGCATTGAATTGTTGCCTCTATTTGGCCTGCCGGCTGAGCATCCTTGAACAAGCAATGACTTGGACAACTGTCTCCAACAGTCTCCTCTTTCTGTCTCCCCTTTCCTTCCCTCCTCTTCTACACCTCCCACTCCGATTATGCATGTCCTGCCAATCAAATCTGGCATTTTTCACCTTTGTCTGTCCAGTTGTCTCTCCCCTGCAATATCACGGACCATGTTAGCAGTCACTGCCATGGCAGGGAAACTTTGACCTCCTTTTCCTTCCTCTGAGAGTCCCCCTTTCTGAGGCTACCTGAGCCCCCCTCCCTATATTCCACCCCTGACCAAACCTACCTCCAATTCCTCCCTGGCTGAAGGGCTTTAACTCACAGGCTCAACACCCCCTGCCCCCCCCCCCCCCCCCGCCCCCGACAGGCTTGATTTGGCTCCCTGCACATCTGGGCCTCCCATCTGGCCCCCACACACTGCCTGTGCGGGTTGCTTTATGGATATAATAAATATTACTTCCTTAATATGATTTCGCTTAGGTTCCCAGTGACTCACTCAAGCAAATCTTCCATTTAACACATGACTTTCTCTTCAGAGGGAGCAGAGAAAATATTGTTATTGGAAGAGGCACAACCATGAGGGGATGGGGAGGAACGTGTCCACCTAACCTCAAAGTTTGCTGCTGCCCACAGGCCTGGCACTGGCAAGACTTTAGCACACCAAGACACCAGGTTACCTGTGGGCTGGAAGATTTCAAAAAATGTTCCAGCCACAGCTGGTAGGGATAGCCACAGAAGTACTTCGAATGTCACACGCTGTCCAGTGCCACCTTGGATCTCACCTCTACCACTTGGTGTATGGACTGGGGCCAAGTCTTATGTCATTGGTCTGGATAGGGGAAAGGACCGAGGTCATCGACCACAGTTAGTTTTTCAGAGGAACACTGAGGCACCCTTACTTTCAACAGAAATTTTAAAAATTATACAATTTGAATATAGGTTTCTCTTATCTGAGGCTGAAAGTGCCAATGAATGGACCAGCCAAGTTATTTAAAAAAAAAAAAAAAAAAAAAAAAAGGTGTGTGTGGTTTGTTAGCGACACCTACTGGTTGAGTCGGATAGAGCAACCCAGCTCTACAGGTCTTAACTACATTGGTGAGGCAGAAAAAGTCCACACACACAATTACCAGATCCTCACATCTGTTTTAAAAGTCAGGTTTACTGAGGCAGGACATACTTGTGGTAATGTATCCTTTTAAAACTGTACAGTTGGGGCTAAGCTATAACAAATGTATACAGTAGTGCGACCACCAACATTATCAGGATACACAATATTTTCATCTCACCTTAAAAATTCCTCATATCATGTTGCAATCGATCCCTTACTCCCAGCCTCAGCTTCCAGCAAGAACTGACTAGATTTCTGTCTTCTAGTTTTTCCTGTAAGAATTGGTTTGATTTCCGTCTTCTAGTTTTGCCTTTCCTAGAATGTCATGGAATAGAATCACACAGTATGTCATTTTTTGTATCTGGCTTTTTTCATTTTGCATAATGTGTTACTTCTACATGGTTGAAATGTGTCAGTGGGTCACATGTTTTTAAAATTGTGTAGCAGTTTTCCATTTTATGGATACATCATAGTTTGTGTATCCATTCTCCTGTTGATATCACACTTTACTTTTGCAGTAATCTATTATCACCATTTTAAGGAGAAAGAAGTTGAAGCTCAAAGAAGTGAGGACAGTGAAGGAAACCCAGTGTTACTCAGTTAAAAAGGAGCTATCATAGACCTGATCCCAAGTTCTGGGAGTGGTTATAATGTTCACATTTCTGTCCCTCCTAGTCTGCTTAATGACTTCACATCAAGAATACATGACTTCCAGGCACCTGGGTGGCTCAGTGGGTTAAAGCCTCTGACTTCAGCTCAGGTCATGATCCCAGAACCCTGGGATCCAGTCCCACATCAGGCTCTCTGCTCAATGGGAGGCCTGCTTCCCCCTCTCTCTCTGCCTACCTCTCTGCCTACTTGTGATCTTTCTCTCTCTGTCAAATTAAAAAAAAAGAACTTGAAAAAAATGTGACTTCCATAAAGCTTCATTTCCTCCTCCTCCTCCTTTCTCAATAGATGCTTGGTAACTAAGTAGGGAAGGACCACGAAGACTGGGAAGGATCTACCTTCATTTGGCTGAGGGCTGTGCTGGAGGGAGTGAACTAACCAACATTTCAGCAACAATATATGATATATGCAGATATATGATATATGCAGATATATGCAGAAGGGGAGCTGGTTGCAAGATTCACACCTTGGAGTAGGAGGTCAAGTTACATAGACTCTAATGTCCCTTCTTTCTTGAATTTCGTAGAAGAGTACTCAGGGTTGAAGGGGCCGGGTGGGGCACAGAGGAAAACCCTGAGTACAGATTCTGTTCTGTGTAACATCATTAATTCTTTTCCCTGATCTTCAGTTTTCCCATCTGCACAATGGACATATTCGCTCTCCTTCATTTGAGGTGACATGCAAATGCACTAGCACAGCACAGAGTATACGGACAAATTCTGTCCCTTGTCTTCCCCACTGAACTGTATTAAGGACAGAAAAATTCTTTCCACCTCACTTTCTTTGCCTGAGTGGCTTTTTCCTCCACGGTGCAGGACACATGCTCTCAGTTTTCTAGGAATTTGGAGGTCGTTGGGAATCTTTTCACAGACTTTGCCTTTCTCCCACACGGATGTCTACCTGGCAGATGAACAACAGATCAGTGTTGTGTGCCTTAATTCTTCCAAGGCATTCACATTGGCCTGGGGCCATATTTCAGGACCAGAGAATGGCTCTATTCCTGTCTTATCACAACCACCTGGGCTTCCCAGTGTAGTGTGTACCCCACCTAATCTCTCTTTCCAGGCCCCACACTCCTCTCCATATACCCTGTTGCACTGGCTGTCAGGTGCTATTCATCTTGCCCACAGAAAGTTCTGTTAGTTCAGGACCAGCTGAGCAGAGAAGCTGTATTCTGTCTCACCTGTCTTCTGCTTTCCTCCCAAGCCTTGTGGCAGGCTGGAGCTGCCCTCGTTTCTGGCCACTATGCCCCCTCTAGACTGTTGTACTCTGAGGACATATGAAGAAAATGAAAGGAGGGCTCAGAGGAAGAGAAAAAGGAGGAAACTAGTTCCAGTCTCATAGAAATCTTGAATGAGACCAACTCTGGCCTTTGCTAGAAGTCCCTGGAAATGGGATGGTGGGCTGGACTCCAGCTGGTGTGCATCTAGAAGGGGAACAGAAGGCTGATCATGGCCTGCCTTGGGGTGGATAGTGATGCCTCTGGAGCTGCCTTGACCTTTGGCTTCTTCACCTGTTTAAGCTGACATTTATCCCAGACCCTGGCATCCCAGGCTCATTGTGAGGATTCGATGAGGGACTGGACAGCCTTATAAAAGAGTAGCCTCACCGAACCATGTAGTATATAGAATCCAAAGGCTCCAGGTCATGTCCAGGTCATGTCCTTATATCGTGAGGGTCTCCATTTGCCCATCTGGATATTACTGCCTCCACAGACATCTGATGGCGAGTTAGTAGGCCACAGAATTCTTTGTTTGGCCAATGTTCTTGTAACACAGAGTCCAGTGGGGTAAGAGGGAAGCTGAGGCTTCAGGAGATGTTGGTTCTGTCTCAGATCGGTTCTGGACTCCACGTACAACCTCATGAAAGCCATTCCCTTGTAAGAACCCTCCCTGGATCCCCACTGGGACCAGAAGGAAATCCAAAGCCCTTGCCTGGCCCCTGCCAACCCCCTAGCCTAATCTGTTCCCCAACCAGGGCAGTCATGAAACATTATGTCCATTTCCCTTCTGCTCCTCCCTCATCAATTTTGTTCCTCACACCTCACACCTCTGCCCTTGCAGCTCTCCTTCTTGGAATGTCCTTCCCCAAGTCTTCAAGAGCTCCCTCTTACACTTCCTATAGGTGCCGTTTCAGTGTCCCCATGTCACTGTCTTTGACCCCTCCACTAAAGAGGCACATTTCCCGATCTTAAGTTTTCTGGCTTGTTGGTTTCCTTGTTTACCTCTATTTTGCCATGAAGTCAAGGACCATGCCTGTCTCCTGCATGGCTGTGCCCCCCAGGCCTTAGAAGAGTTGTCACTTGATTAGCTATGTGGTGCTCTAATTAATTAACAAGGTTCTCCCTCCTCTTGGCCTCTGGGGTCCCCTTCTGCAAAATCAGGAAGGAAGACTCCATGCCTTGGGAGGGGTCCCCACACTCTCTCCCCCATCACTCTGAATGGAGGGGGTGTGGTAGGCAGTGATGGGTTTTGGGTGGCCCAGAGCCTCCTGACAAATGAGGCTGAATCGGGCGATGCGGCCCGTTATTGATCTGAGCAGGTTGTCAGTGAAGGGGAAGTTGTAATTGTTGCTGTAGTTTCATTGTACCACCAGCCCCGAAGGGAAATTAAACTTTGCAGCTAATGGGGCTATATGATCCTTCAACCTTTGATGTATTGAATCCAGCGTGGTCCCTGGAATACTGAGTGGCTGCTCAGAGCATCATTTTTAAGCAGAAAGCAGCCTCAAAGCTGGTGTTCTTTTTCAGCCTGGGGAGGAGGTGGAGCTGGAAGATTCTTGCATTCTTACATTCCGTCAGTTTCCCTAAGAGGTTTAGAAAATCTCTAAGAATCAAATAGGGAGGCTTTTGAGCAGAAAGGAACCTCAGGGCATAAACATCCACCTCCAGCCCCTCCTCCTCTCATTCATTCTCCACACAGAAGCCAGACAAGCTCCTACAGCCTGATTTGACCCTGTCACATCCCTGTTTTAGAACCACCAGAGCAACCATATTGCCTAGAATTCCATTCCTCAAAGTGGACCAGCAGCTTCAACTGCCCCTGTGAGCTGGTTGGAAATGCAGCCTGTGGTGCCCCCATTCCAGATCTGCTGACTCAGGAATCTGAGTCACAGACAAGTTTGGGAAGCACTGGAGTGCAGGATGAATTCTAAGCTAATGTTCATGACATGTAAGCAATTTTGATCTGAAGAGGTAATGGACTATTAAGAGATAAGGGCAGACTTTAGGTTAAACCCAGACTTGGCCTCTTACCAGCTGGGAGGCTCTGTGTAGTTTCCTTCCCTGAACTTGACAGGGCTATTGTGAAAATTAAATAAATTTTACATGCAAAGTGCTTGGAAGAGCATGATATATAGTAAACAAATAGAGTCCTTTCAGCTCCTGCCATAAGCCTGTGTATAGACCCCTCATTCATACTAAAGTGTAAATGACTGATACAACCAATTAATAGTCAACATACTGATGATTCTTATACAGGACCATCTTTTAGAGAAATAAATGAAACTCAGAGACATGAAACAAATGGTAGGAAAGGAGTGGAGAGGAGATTTGATCACAAGATTGCCTGTCTCTAGAATCTAGGTGCTCAACTAGTGCATGCTTGACTTGATTTTCAACCAATTTCCTGGGAGGTAGATGTACAGATAGCAAAACAGAGGCCCAGAGGGAGGAAGCGATATCTAAGATTCCCAGCTTATGGATGGTAGGGCTGGGAAATACTAACTTAGGGCTATCCATCCAACCTGAATTTACTGAACATATATGCTCCTTCAGGCACCATTCTAGGCTCTAGCCTAGCCTACAGTGGCCAAGACAGGCTCATTTCCAGACTACAAGGGCTGTGGGTGGAGACCAAGTCTCCTTTCTACACATTGCAAAGGTGTTGGATTCACTTCCAGATGTGCCGGTGACTTAGAGAATTCTCCTCCTCATCTCATCCCTCTCACCTGCTTTATCCACCCCCCCACCACTGCTTCTGCCCCTCCACATGCCGGTCCTAACACACTATGTCTCCTGGGCTTGCATCCAAGCTGAGTAGAATATGGGATATATTTTATCCCGACACTGTTTCTCATCCTGTCATGGACTTACAGGAAATTACCATTCCTCCCCAGCCAGCTTTCTTCCCTTGTCATGTCTCTTGGGAGAGGGACTGTAGATGGGTTCTCCTGAGACTCCAGTGATGGGATGGCGGAGCTGATTTCTCTGGGGTTGATGGCCGCTGAGGTGTAAGGTCCTGGGAATGGGGATGCAGGCAAGATTAAGACAGAAATTAGGCCAGTTGGAAATTCACACAGCACTGGACCAGGAGGTAAGATCACTGGCTTTGCATTCTTGCTCTGCCATGCTATTTTTAATGATCTTGGACAAGTCATGGAATCTCTTTGGGCCTTTGAATCCTCACCTATGAGATGATGATCACCTAAAAAAGCACAAGGCATAGAGATAACTCCTAGGTCCCCATTTGCAACAATTTCATATGCTTAGATATGTAAACCTCTTCATAAACACATGCTTTGCAGGTGATGCATGCTACAGAAGATCAGATGAGGAAGCAAGCATGATGGGCTGCGAGGATTAGGGAAGTCTCCAGGAGGAGAGAGGACCTGAGCCTCTCCCACCCCACCCCTTCAGATTCCATTTGAGGACTTACAACATGCCTGGCATTGTGCGCTGGCTGTCCTACATTCTGTCACATCCATTCCAGAGAGGCATCTCAGTGCCCTGGGTGTAGGGACAGTCCCAGGTAAAACTCTAGCCTGGCCATTGATGAGAAGGTAGCCTTCTGATGGGTCAAGGTCTCTCCACCTGTCAGTCTCCTCACCCCAAGAAACAATAGTATTTGTTTCTCATTGCTGCTGTGACAAAGGACCACAAACCCAATGGCTTAAAGCAACATGTGTTTATTGTCTTACAGTTATGGAGGTCAGAAGTCTAAAAGCAAGGTGTCAGCAGGGCTACGATCCTTCTGGTGGCTGTGGAGGATATCTCATTTCTTGCCTTTTTCAGCTTCTAGAGGCTACCTGTGGTCCTCATCTCTGGGATCTTACCTTTGGTGAGTTCACCCTCTGCTATTCTTGTCACATCTTCCACCACTCATTCTGAGCCTCTTGCCTCCCTCTTAGAAAGACCCTTGCGGTTACAGGATAATCTCTCCATCTCAAGATCCTTAACTTACACATGTCTGCAAAGTCTCCCATTGACATGTAGGGTACTATAGTCTCATGTTTTGAGGTTTAGGATGTGGGCATCTTGAGGGAGTCATCATTTGGTTCCCATACCAACCTTCACTGGTGGTACTTTTCATCTTTTGGAAACAGGGCCTGAGAGAGGGAAATGACTCTGCCACAAAAAGGTCAGCCATCATAAGTGACCAGAATGGGGTTTGCAGCTGGGACTGTTCCTATTCCTGGTACCCAGAGATGCCTCCCTAGGGAGGGTTTGATGGTGTAGTGGGATAGGGAGGAAAGAATATTGTAGATTAAGGCTGGATGGAGGATTCAGTCAGGGAAACCATTTCTCCCCCTTGCATCATGAGGAACATCTTCTTCGTGCATAGCACAGCACTTGGTACATAGGTACATAGTAGCTGCTCAATAAACATCTGATGAATGAATTAGCTTGCATGAAGCATTTGACCAAAAGAAAGCAGTGACAAAATGGAGACCATAAGCACAGTGTTGGACTGTGAAGGATCTTAAATGTCAGAATAAGGAGGTTCCTGGATGGGATGTCTTACTGTGAAGACAGCTGTGGACTACTGGCAATAGGAGATATGCATGTGGCATTTCAGAGATGTGAGTCTGGTATTGTTATGCAAGGAGACCAGAAGAGAAAGAGACTGAGGTCAGGAGAAAGGCTCAGTGGGTTGCTGGAGCAATCCAGTGTACTGGCAAAGCCAGGAAACTCTTGAAATAGCCAAGAAAATAAAAGCAAGGAGAGAAGAGGTAGTGGAGATCTGCAATTGCATTGGAAAAAAAGAGAATTAATTTGATCACTGATTGGAAAAATCATAGTTATAAAGGATTGAATGCTTACTATGTTTTATAAACTGGGCTAGGTCCTTTTGCATACATAATCTTATTGACAGTCATAAAATCTTATTTTAAAATACCTGCTTTATGGGTGACACCTCAGTAGCTCTGAGAGGGGAGGCAAGGTGCCAGTGTGGGTGCAGCTAGGATGTGGCAGTGCCAGGGCCAGTATTTGAATGTTTGTCCTTCTACAGGTAAAGTGGCTTGTACCTCTGTGACATTGTGTGATTGGGGGGTATACTGAGGGTGACAGGGTGAAGATATGAAATGGGCAGTTAGTCCAGTTGGGGCACATGGAAGATCTATGGTGAGTCTGACATGATGGCAGCTGAGGTGGGTCTTCTGTGGAGTAGAGATGGGTGGGATGTTTGGTATGACCTCACTGAGTTTGAGGGGCCCAGGGGGGTCCAGTTGAAGCTGATCAGCCCACGTTGGGGAATTTCAGTCTGGAATTTGGGAGGAAGCTGTAGATGGCGATGAGAATCTGGGAGTTCTAGCAGACACAGTTGGTGTCCTCATCCATATCCCTGGGGCTTTACCTTTGTAGAGCTGGCTGGGCTAAATTCCAACAGCCTAAGGTCATTGCTGTTGGCTGGTACCTGCTCAGTTTGCACACATACAGGCTGGAAGTGCCTGAGAATTAGCACTCTCCAGGAACAGCCTTCAACTAATGATTGGAGGGAGCTGGCGAATAAGTGGCCCCTGCTTCCTGGCTCGCCAACAAGCATGTTCCAAACTGATTCCCAACATTCTCCAGTGGGATCAAGCTCAATGGCCCCCAGTGGTATCTGGCTTGATTTTGTACTTTTGATTGGCTGTCTTCCTTCCCCTCTGTCACTTCTGCATGTGCCTTCCCACTGTTTCTTGGGACTACTGAATAAACTACTTTACTCAAAACTTCAGCTCAGAATCTCTGCTTATGGGGGAACTCAAACCAAAATAGGAGTCCTCCTTCCCTCTTCCCCTCTGCCCTGAACCAGCCCCTGAAGCTAGGGGCTGGAGGCAAAAGAGAAGCAAGTTGGGAAACCAGAACCAAATCTTGGGGGTATGGGAACATTCAACACATGGAACTGAGAAAGAAGCTTAGAGGTAGAAAGAAAAGAGGAAAGGACAGGATTCAGGGAGTGAAGATGGAGAGAGACTTAGTCATTGGTCAGTAGTGGCCAAGTTACCCTAGAGGCTAAGGATGAAAACTGGAACCTTCTTACATGTAACAAGCTTATCAGTAATGATTATTTGTAAAACAGTTAAGGTATAATGAGATCAGAGCTAGATTTCTAGAAGTTGAAGGAGTTGGAAAAAATATAAGTGAATATAATTATTTCCTAATAAGTATTTGCTAAGCACATTTTACGTGTGGTGCACCTCTCCATTTTTAAAAAATTTTTATTTTTATTATTTTTTAAAGATTTTATTTATTTATTTGTCAGAGTGAGCACAGGCAGACAGAGCGGCAGGCAGAGGCAGACGGAGAAGCAGGCTCCAGCTGAGCAAGGAGCCTGATGTGGGACTCGATCCCAGAGTGCTGGGATCATGACCTGAGCCGAAGGCAGTGGCTCAACCAACTGAGCCACCCAGGTATCCCCACTTCTCCATTCTTATCACTGAGTCTTCAGGGTATTCCTAGAAATTAGGAATGACACTTATTTTATGGATGAGGAAAATGGAGCTTATGGTGGTTAGAGTGACAAGCAAAATCATTAGCCAAGGAAGGATGAGACATATGACAGAGATGGAGGAAAAATTGAGGTATAAACTTACTATTTATTGAATGTCTATCTTCTTTGTACTATCCTTGAAAATTACTAGCTATGTAACCTTGTGCTTATTATTTAACTTCTGTGTTCCTATATCTGAAAAATGGGGGCATTTGCCATATAACCACATGAGATTTGTATGAGGACTTGATTATGTAAAACATTTAGAACAATGCCTAGTAAAGGGTGAACACTTAATAAGTTAGTAATTTCTATTTTTATTATTAGTATTAATAGTGTTATTATCAGAGCTGCTGTGACCTATATATACTTTGTTGTTAATTTTTATAGCAGTTAAACTCAGGCATCATCTCCAGTTTACAGATGAGATAAAGGAACTTTGGAACATTGCCCAAGATCATGGGAGTAGACTAGATGGAGCATGTATTTCTCTGCCTGATTCCAAAGCCCATTGTCTTCCATTGTATCAGGGCGAGGCTGAGATTTTCCAAGTCAAAGTGTCTTATTATAGTTTAAAAGGAGAGGAGAGGGAAAAAAACTGAAGACAGAAGTGAGTAAGTCAAGAGTAGGTATGTGTACTATTGTAGGCTGGAGAGTGTGACTGGAAGGCAGATTTACAGATTTACCCTGGACCTTATAGACAAGAAAGAAGGAGGGAGAAGATGAATTTGGCATTTTGGCAACAGTGTATTGTGGATGAGAATTTTCCTGTTCAGAGTTTTTTTGTAGTCCTGAAAAAAATTAAGTATTGTGTTTTTGAACTGTGAAGGCAGCAGGAAGAGGGGCTGGTTAAAGAGCAGTGAAATCTGACCTGGTCATTATGCATATCATGGCCAATAATATAGAGAGGGGGGAAATCATGCAGGATCCCACAAGGACCAGGGGAATGACTCAACCCTCCTTTGGGATAGGTTAGCTGGGTCCTGCTCCTTGTTCGGATAAGTTCCTAACGAGGAAGTCATGCCGCCACCAAGAAGCTGTCCGTGGTGCTGAAGCCTTTGGGTTGGAACGCCACACATTGTGGAAGGAAGCCCCACTCTGACTCTGGCTCATGGCTTCTACCTCTGAGAAATCCTCCTGATTTCTTGTCTCTATACAACCTGCATGTTATTACACATGTCTTATATGTTCCAGAATAACCTTTAATCATCTAAGATCTAACATCCCTGAAGCTTATCTATTCTCATTCACCAATCATTCCCTTTCATTAGCTTTGCCTGGACAATGAGTGGGCAGTTTGAATTCCAGACTTGGTTCCCAACTTTTTTATTCCAAACTCTACAGGTATGCTCTATCAGCACCTATGTGAAAGACACCAAACCATATTTAAAGAGGTTTATATTCTGCACAGAAGAGAGGCATAGTATTGCAGAAATATCTGAATTGAATCATGGATTCAATATTGGCCAGATGTGTGTCTTGCACAAATTTTTAAATCTCTCTCTGAGTTTCAGCCTCCTCATCTGTACAATGGGGGAAGGTCATTGAGGAGGTAAGAAGATAGCTATGTATATCCTCCTGGGATGTACTCATCCTCCAGGTCTCCATAAATGAGGAAAACTAATGTTAATAACAAGGGATCTTTCAAGCCAAGCATTTCCTTATCCCATTTTCCTCCCCTCAAACAGTGAATAATTTGTAGCTATGGGCAAATCAGTTAGCTTCCCAGTACCCCTATTCCCTCTTCCACCTTGGAGGTGATGGTGGTAGTTTTGGTGGAGAAAGGTTCTCTCACGACTTTAGAATTGTATGGAAGATTAAGTTTGTTGAAAAACAAATGGAGGAAGATGTAAAGTGTAAAGTGCTGAGTTTCCCTTGTCATGTTTCATTCTTCTTGGGGCAGCAAAGATTTTCTTCATGAACACTGCCCATCAACTTCTGGCAAGCCATTAGTGCAAACTTCAACCCCCAATAAACCCTGTCTCTGTGCTCACTGCACATCTGTTTTTGCACCCATTTCCCCCCTCTGGTAGTAATTTGTGTTGCCACTGTCTGTCTCCCTAAAAACAAGACCATGTAATTCTTGAGGGTGGGCTCCATACCTTAGCTATCTCCAGATTCTCAAGATACATGTTCTCTCTGTATTTATTCAGCCATGTAGTATTTATTTACTTATATTTAAATAAATGTTAAGTCAAATAAACCTGGATTCGATTGCAATCAAATAAATATGGCAGATTGAACATTGAGTGGGCAGTCCGGCTGATTTGGATTGATGCACTTCCATTCTGTTTTCACCTTGCTGGCATGGTTCTGGGAAGCCCTCTTTCCTTCTCTGAAGGCTCAGTTCTGCTTTTTGAAAGATGACAGGATTGTATTTGATGAATTTTAAGGGGACTTCCAGCTTTTTAAATCCAGCATACATTCAATAAGTATTTATTAAGCACCTATTGTGTGCTAAGCAGTGGGAAGCCTGGTAAAGAACAAAACATGCTCTAGACCCCAGAAAGTTCTTATTTCAGTGATGGCAGGGAGGAAAATTGTCAGACAAGTACAATACCGCATGGATGTGGAAAGTTCTAGGACTATAACTGTTGTTAGCACAAATGACTCTTTCTGCCCAGAAGACAGGTATTCAACCTAGCCTAGGGAGGTGAAGGATGGGAAGGCTTCCTGGAGGAGGAATCTCCAAGATGATGACAAAGGAATAAGAGTTAGTTACTATGGACATTTAGAAGAAAGTTTGAGGATCAGTTCTAAGTGGCAAAAGAAGCACTTGCAGATGCCTGAGTATAAAGAACCAAGGCACATTCATGAGGCCCCTAGCTGAAGCATGGAGTGTGTGTGCAAGGGGAGAGTGTAGGTGGCAAAAGCCATGCCAAAGATGTAAGCAATGGCCAGAGGTCTACATGAAAGTGTTTGACAGTTACCTTGAGGGAACACAGAAGGGTTTCAATCAAGAGAATGCCTGTGTTCTCAAATTGCATTGTAGAAAGCACTCCAGTTGCAGGGTGAGTATTGATGGATGTTGGATGGGAGTTAGGCCAGGCTTGGGGACCAGTAGGGTCAATGTAGTAAGAATCTGGGTGCCAGGAACTGGCAGCTGGGACTGGGATAGTGGGGGCAGGTTGGACCAAGGTGAATAAAATTGAGAGACATTTACAAAGTCCTATGTACTGACTGAGCACAGATGGCAATAGAAAAAGAATCAGGTTCTCTAGATTGGGAAACTAGATGTCTGGAGGGCTGCTTATTGAGCAGAGAGCATGGGAATGGAAACACAGGGGACTGGGCATGTGCGTGATGCTTTCCATGTTGGCCATTTTGACTTTGAGGGGCCATGGGGAATTCAAATAAAGATACTAAGTCCAGGGCTCAGGAAACTGGTTTTGATGAAGGTTAAAGATATAGTTAAGATACAAATGTCCTCTCCTTCTATTGTCTACCCCAAAGGATCTTTTCCTTCACTGAACTCTTTGAGCTTGTTGGTGCCACACAATTAGGCACTTAATTGTTTTCTAATTGATATGTGCCTTGGGCTGTCACACCCGATAAATTTGCAAGCTCCTTGAGGGCAGAGGGCTCCTTATAATGCCCTCTGAAGACTCTCCTTGGGCACCAAAGGAAATTTATGAGATATTTGAATGGGGAAGAGTCAGTCATCTATGGCCACTCAGGACCTCAGTGTCCCCATCTGTAGGATGGAAACCGCCAGGCTTTCCTTCAATCCTTCTGTGATCCCTTAAGATTCTAGCTTTGCTCATTCCTCAAAATGGTGGAGAGGGAGCAAGGGGATGAGACAGGAAGCAGCTCATTGGACCTTTAAATGCAGCCCCCTGGCCTGGTCCAATGTCAGGATGTCTAGGCAGGAAATAGAAATAACATTAAAAAAAAAAATAAGAGGAGAGAAGCAAATTGTTTCTCTCCACTGGTAGCAGGCGCTCAGCAAAACAAACAAGCCTAACGGAATGCTTTGGCGATTATACAGACAAACAAATCACTTTCCCAAAGTGCTTCTTGGGGGAATTACGGCTCCTGGAAATGAAACACAAACAGATTATTAAAAAAGAGCTCCCCGTTGGGAGAGAAACAGTATTTACAAGAGAAGATGTGCCTAGCCGGACCTCTAATTGCCGTTCATTATCTCATATTGATTTAATTAGCTGTTGCACTCGGGTCTGAATTGCTTGCCGCCCGCAGCGGGGGACCAGCAGAGAGAGGGGGTTCGGACTGACCGAGCAGGCTCCCGCCACCTCTCCCCTCCTCCCCTCTTTCCCCTGGAACATGGGGGTCAGCGTGAGGGGTGGCATGGCAATGGCAGAGTGGCCGCCCGGCGGTTGGAGGCGGCCAGCCACGTCCGAGGCCTTACAGGCTGCTCTGTCTCTCGTGCACCTCAACTGGGGTGGCTGCAAGGAGCTAATTAGCTGCAATAATTAGAGAGAGCATCTTCATAATGTGGAATTAGGTGGCTTGGAGAAAGCACGGGGAGATATATGGTCCAGGTTAGCGGTGGGAACGGGGGAGAGAAACAGGCAGGGGGAAGATGAGGCAGCCTCCCATGAAGTCCTCTAGCCCCCGTGGGGTGACTTTTCTATCCCCTTTTCTAGGGTCATCACTCCCATGTCAGGTTTTTCAGCCATTCCTGGCCTCTCCACCCCTCTGCGACCCAGAGACTCCAACTGAGCACAGATTTCCAGATGAAGAAGGAAGGTTATTAGCATTTCTCTCTAGTGGGCGTCTGGGACCAATTGTTTTGAAGATTTGGGGTTTATAATTGCAAGTGATTAATGGAAGAGTTGGCAATCAGGTTTAAAAGGTTGCTAATTGCTCTTTTAACATAATTGTGTCCGAGTGAGAGCAATGTGTGTGCACAGGCTTGGCATGCAGAATGCACGGTGTTGGGCATTTAATGGTGTCAGTGCCTTTCCTCCCTCTGTCAGTCCATTCATCTAATCTTGACCAAGAGTCCATGAAGCTCCTGGCCCTGTGTGGGGTGCTGGGGACAGAGCTGCAAGAGACAGAGCCCATTCCCTCGAGTGGCTTAATGTCTGGTTGGCTGGGGGACAGAGTTCTCTCCTCTAGTCTGTTCATGCCCAAGCAACTGAAGCAACCCATGCTTGTTAGACGTTTCCTAGGAGCTTACCCTATTGCCCAGAAAAAGGAGGAGGGGGTAACAGACTCACTGGGAAGTGCTAAGTAGGACAACTGTACAAGAGTCCAGCACAGGCAAGAACCAGAGGAAGGTAAAAGCAGTCTTGGACAGGCTGAAGAAAAATATTCCAAACCAACGATTTAAGTTCTTGGATTGCTAAGGGAAATCCTCAAACCTCCTCACTTTAAAGCCTATATTTACACACAATTTTAACAAGCTTGGTAATCTCATTTTCCTCATTATAACAGGTAAAAAGGAGTGATGGATGTGTCTAGATAGATTGATCAATTGATTGACCACAACTTATAAAATAAGCTCCATCTGCCAGAAATTGAGGCATATGGAAGTCGGGGCTTACTCATGGGTACATAATCTATAAATTAGGTTCCAGTTTCCAATTCTTATATTCTTTGCATCAGGCTCATGGTGGGTCCCCACATTTCAGATATTAGGATCCTCTAGAGTTTACCATATCAAGCAGTAGCAAACAGGGTTTGTTCCGTTTACAATTTTGGCATTTCTTAGTAATGACTGCTTGGAATATTGCATTCAGAAAGCATTCTAAATGTGTATCTGGTCCCAGTGTGGGGGGGAAACCCCAGTAATCAGTTAGTAATGTCTGCTCTGTCTCAGGGAGGGGGTGCAGTGGTAGGGATCCCACAGATCGGCCATTCTTGCTAAAATGTCATATTACCATTCAGATATGAAGCCAGAGTCTCAAAGAATGGGAATCACTTGAGTAAGAATTTATTCACTCACACCCCCAGGCCCAGTCCTGCAAGGAAAAGAGGAACCAGGCTTGGGCTCTTGAGGGGCTTATAAGTTATTGGGAAGGGCAGCTATAGATAAATAGTATGTACAGAGAAAGAGTTCAGAGAAATGGTGCAGGCAGGATATCACAGAGGAGGACTCAACTGATTTGAGCATCTAAAAAGGCTGAGAGAAGATAGGTTATGTGGGGACCTAGCAAGGGCAAAGACAGAGTCAGAGAGGGCATGCGTACATGACATACAGACATGAGAGTTAAGGGTGAGACCTGGTTGGAGTAGATGCAGAGTTAGAATGGGGGTGCAGAGATAAAACTATGTGTCCCATAAAGAAAGGGCATCTTTTATCACTTCCAGTCCCATCGTAATGATCAGTGTATCTTGTACACAGTAGGTGCTCCGTAGGTGTCAGGTCTGTCTCCAGTTCTCCCTTTCATGTCATTAATTCACTCAGCAAGCTTCAGTGGGTGCTTTGCATGTTCCAGATCCAGGATTGAGTCCTGGGGTCATGCTGAGAAACGAAAAAGACGTGACTTACCATCCGGCAGGAGAAGCCCTGCAGCCAGAGAAAGAGCTCTGGACTGGGCATCACCAGACTTGGGCTCTGGGTTGGTGGAGCCACATGATTTGCATTGTTATTCTGAGAAAATCACTGGCCATGTCTGAGCTTCTTTCTGTCACACTTAGGAGTCAACACATTCAAAGGCTCACCCTGGTGTTCCTGTACAACAAGGACCTGCCCACCATTCCCTCCTCATCTCCCATGACTGCCCACCCTGATCACTCAGCTCCAGGCTTCCTTCCACTCCCCTAACCTTCAAGCTCATTCCCATCTTCACCGGTGCCTCTTCTACCTTCCAGCTGGCTAACTCTTTCTCATCCTTTGGGTTTCACTACGAGGGCCACCTCTTCCAAGAAGGCTTCCCTGACTACCCTGGCAGGACCTCTCTGTCACAGCCCACTTTGCTCTACGCTGGACTTACTACACTTTGCAAGTGTCTGTCTCCTAGTTGGTTACCTCTTTTTTCTCTGTCATTCCTTGCTAGTCTGAGGGCAGGGATCCTGTTTGCCTTTTTCCCATTTTGTTCCCATTGCTTAGCCTGGCACCTGGCTCATAGTTATAAATATGTGTAAAATGCATAAATAAGTGAAGGTGTGGCTCTGATGGGTTAAAGCTGCCAGAGAGCTGATGTGGCTGGACCTTCCCAGAATCAGTGGTATAGAAATCTTCACATTCTGGGAAATGTGGATTGGTATTCTCACATTCACCAGCTGTGTGACCTTGAATTGATTCCTTTACCTCTCTGGTCCTCAGTGTCTTCATCTGTAAAGGCAATAATCATTGTGCCTACTGCAGAGCATTGCCTTCGTGATGAAATGAGACAAAAGAGCCTGAAACTCGAAGTCTGATGCTCAGAGCTACCCAGTGTCAGGCTATTTATGCTTGCTGTGCTCAGTGTTTCCAAATAGTGGAATAGGTTCTGTTGGGGGGTGCAGGAGTGGGCATGGTGGAAGGTCTAAGAACTTCAACTATTGGATTGGGGGCAGGAGGTCAGAGCAGTCAGGTGCCACCCTGCCCTAAGCATCAGCCTCTCGCTGGTTCTGGGCTATAAAGAAGTCAGCCCCATGGAGCTTTGATTTAATTAGCTCCATGATATTGCCCTATCGATCACTCATTTCAAGTCTGCCAACTGGGGGATGAGTGGTTTGCCCATCATGCTCTCACTTATGGGAAGGAAGAGCAGGTATCGACTTGTTTATTCAAGCCCAGCTGGGGAGTCCCCGAAGCACCCCCACACCATTCTCCTTGCGCACATGCCAGAGTTTGGATAAATCTCTCTTCTCTGTGCTCATCAGCAAGCCCTTTTTCCTTCTCCCAGGGCTTCCAATGTCCTCCCCACCTCCTCATCGCCTCTTCTCTGTTTGAATTAGCTTAATATCTTTTTGATGGAAAAAGTGTTTGCTTTATCTCCAGCGCTACCTGTCCTAACTGTTTCCTGTATCTTGAGTGATACCTCATTAATTGGTAACATGTCCTCCTCCACCTCTTCAGAGCGGCCTCTGTTTTGTGTGTGTGTTTGTCCTACTGCTGCTGATGCTGGATTTGGGGTTGGGGGACGCTGTCAACTTGAAGTTTACATGGGACTCTTCCTGTTCTTGTCCTTCCTGCCTGTCTGTTTCTCTTCATCCCTTCCCTTCCATTTTCTTTTCCTGATCTTCCCTCCCCTCCCCCTCACTTCCCACTCCTCCCTCCATCCTTTCCCCTCCCTCCTCTCTTTTTCTTTTTCCTCCCCTCCCTCTTTTCATCCTTTCCCTTCCTTCCCCTCCTCCTTCCCTCCCTCCCTCGCCCCTCCATTTCCCTCACTCAGCCTTTCCTCTCTTCCTGGAAACAGAGTTCAGATGAGGTCAAGCATGAGAGCCTGACGGGAAAAGGGAATGTGTCACTACAACCCAGAGAGGCAGCTGGGATCTAGGTGCTCTGCGACTGTCTCCATCACGGGCCATGTGTGATTTCTGGTTCCCTTCTCATCCTCTCCACAGCAGCCAGAGATGGGTGTTTTCCCATACATGTGACACTCAGTGTAAGCCCAGGGATCCTTGGTTGGGGACAGGAAGAGAGGGGCTTGGAGTCTCATCAGCCGGGAAATGCTGCACAGTATGTAAAGGACTCTTGGGAAAAAAAAAAATCACAGAACACACTGGGAAAGTAAAGGCTCTGGAAAGGCCTGAGGGAATGAAACCTATTGGATTTTGTTTCATCCAAAGATTTCTGACCTTATTCACTTTGTCAAGTGCTAGGAGGAGCTAACTGGCTTGGGAAGTATGAGCCTCGTGGACCAGCATTCTCTCCCCTCCTCCTGTAACAATCAAATCCTTACCGTGTTCTGCCTTCTCAGAGGCACTGGCTTCCTGAGGAGGAACTACTGACTCTCCATCTGCACCCAGAAGAGGTGATTCTGAGACTGCCCGAAAATGAGGACAGTCACCTTTTCAGAGCTTGTCTCTGGTTGTGTGGCCCTGAAGGGCAGGCAGTCAGGGGGAGGAGACACTTGGCAGTCAGACACAAGTTCAAATCCCAGCTCTGCCCCTTGATGGCTGAGGCTTCCTGGGCTCGTTGCTAAAACTCTCCTGTCTTAGTTTACTCACCTATTAAATAGGATCATGACACCCCTACCATGAATACCACTGGGTCACACGAGAGACCATCAACATAATGTTCATAGAATGTGGACCTTCAAGGTGCTCAGTACATTAGTAGTACGTGCATGTTGTGTGTGTGTGTGTGTGTGTGTGTGTAGCCAAATTCCACATAACCTAAGGTTAATCATTTTAAGGTTTGCCGTTCATGATGCTGCCTAGCTGCTGCCTCTAGCCCCAAGACATTGTCATCTCCCCAAAAGGAAATCATGTACCATTAAGCTGTCATTCTCTACTATCCCCTCCCCAGCCCCTCTCGACCAACACTCTGCCTTCTGTCCCCATGGATTTCCCTCTTCTGGATGTTTCATATAAGTGGGATCATACAGGAGGTGAACTTTTTGGTCTGGCTTTTGTCACTGAGTCTGTTTTCGAGGTTCATCCATAGTGTGGCATGTATCAGTGCTGTACTCCTTTCATGGCAGAATCTTGTTCTAGCCTATATTTTGTTTATCTCTTAATCACTTGGCCAATTTTTTTGGAATTCCTTCACTCCTCTTGGTAAAATGTCATGATCTACTCAGATGGACATGCAGGAACGACACTGTGGTTAGAACTAAAAGTTAATAAGAGACAGTTGGCTGTGGTTGATAGAGCTTGGGACTGGAAGTCAGGAGGCCTGGGCCCTGCTTCTGACTTTGCTGTGTGACTTTGGAAATCCTCCTTCCTCTCTCTGGGTCTCAGTCTTCTCACCTATAGAACAGGCTGGTCAAGATGATTTCCTGCTCCAATGTCCTTCATGTCTTGACATCTCTGGGCTTTCCAATGGGGTCACCCCGTCTGCAGAAAACTTACCTTAGGAGTACTAGAAGCCTGGTTTGTCAGATTCTCCATTTATGTATCTGACCCTGGGTGATGCAGGTGGAAGGACCTCAGCGTTTCCATCTCTAAAGCCAGGAGGAAAAGTGTTGAATTAGGCTTCAGTTTTATGAATCCCATGCTAAGTGTAATGGAGCAGCATTTCTGTAGCTTTCCCTGACTGGTGTGATGATGGGGCTGGGATTAGTCACACTTGACTTGAAAAACCAACGCTCATGAATCGAATCCTTTTGCCAGCAGTCTGGTCCACTGTTCTCCAGGAAAACGGTCCCACTGAATTTCATAGTGATACCCGTGAGCTCCCAGGATTTGAATTTTCTCTGTGGTAGCTCTTCGGCAAGACATATTTTGACAAACATTAAAAATGCCTGAGTTTATTTCTACTGAAGTGGAGCAATTGGTGAATAGAAACTAATCAGAAATTAATGAGCACTCTAACATAGGGGCCCCACTCCTGACACGAGGACTCTGGTCATGAGATTAGTTGTGGAGAGAAGTAGCATTCATAAGAATCCACTGTACCCCCTCCCTGAGTTCAGGGATCTGGACTTAGAATAGAGACCCCCCAGCTGGGCATTAGAGGAAGGGTTTGCTGGCCAGCTGTTATCTGTGGACACACAGGAAACCCACACCTCCTGGGTGCTACACAGCTAATAGCTGCCTTCTTGGGAAAGTTATAGAAAGTAGCACTAGGGATTAGACTGTATACTCTAGGAGGAAAAGAACCATGTCATATCACTAATTTTGCCCACTGTTTTTTCTCTGATGTTAGTGAGGGGTTTCACCCATAGGAGGTGCTCAATAAATATTTGTAATTTGTCCTAGAGCTTTGAAGTTGAAATGTGATAAATGTGAACCCAAGCATACTTAGATCAGGATGTCTGGGCTTCACACCTGGTACAAGCTTCCTTATCTAGCATGGATCACATAGTGTTGTCATGGTCCTCTACTAGAGTATGGGTTGTGTAAGGAGGAGTCCTTTCTTTGTCTTCATATCTCCAGTCTCCAGCACAATACAGGATCTACCTACAGTAGGTGCTCAATAAATGTTCATCATAGTAAGTTGGGTGAGATCTTGGTGAACTAGGACAATCTTTCTGTGGAAGGAGGAACTAGAGTTTTAGACAGAAAGTTAGAACCATTGGATATCCCAGGTCTCAGCCCAGAGACTGGCATACAGTCAGAGCTTAATATTGGTAGGCTAAACAGAAATGTACATATCAACTTTGTTCAATCCAAGAGAAGGAACCACACTACAGGAGAGACATTGAAAAATGTCACCATGAGATAACATTGCTTGAGAGACAGTCATAGCGAGGGCATGCTCTCATTACCCCAGAGGGGTTCTGTTGGATTGGGTTGCTAGGAAACAGATCCTGAGATGGAAAGTTGTACATAGAGGAATTATAGGGGTATGATCTTAAAAGGTACATCTAGAAGGAAGGAAGGGAGGGAGGGAGGAAGGGAGGAAATATTGGTAAAGATAAGACCTTGATCCATGATGCAATTTTTACTAAGGCCTCCCTCAGCTGATCATACAGGAAGCTCTGCAGCCAAAATAAATCTTCAGACTTGCCCCAAATTGAACTATGGGGCTGGGCCTTTGTGTGCCCACATAACCAGTCACGGTTATATAGGCCAGAGGTGTGACTTTGGTCAAGGTTGGTCCCAATGACAGAGGGCACCTCAGCGAGGTGCCTTCAGCAGCCAGAGGTTGGCTAGTGCATCGGTCCTGAAGAGTGTGTCTCTGCAAGTGTCTCACCACAATAATTCCAGGGATAGTGACTTGCTGTGTCCCCCGGCTTCTAAGTGGCAGACCTGGGATGCAAACCTTGGTTTCTGTAGCCTGGGTATTCTCCTACTCCATCACTGGACTCATCCTGTGATAACCATACCAAGCAAACCTGTCCCTGTCCCTCTTGGGGAGGTTAAAGGGGAGTGGAATGACTGGCAGGTGTCTGCTCTGGGAAGTGACCATTAGCAACTAAGGGACAAAGGCAAGTAAATGCTAACTTGATCAGAGTAAATGGGATGATCTCAGTTTCATAAACTAGAACTCAGACTTCCAAGCCTGCTATCTCAGAGCTTGCTCTATTATGTCATACCTTATGAAAAGGGGAGGGGGACTGATTGTACATCTACTATGTGCCAGGCACACTGTAAAATGTGTAGCTGCCTTCCTCTTCTTCCTCCTCCCTTTCCTGTGCTTCCACCTTCTTTTCTTCCTCCTTTTCTTCTCCCTCCTCCTCTTCCTCCTCCTCCTTCTTCCCTTCTTGCTTTTACTTTTCCTGTCCCCTGCTCCTCCATCTTTGGTATGACTTTTCTCTTGTAATATCTTCACAACCCTGGGAGGTAGCAATTATATATGCCCAATTTACAGAGGGAGACACTGAGGCTCTGAGAGTTGAGGGGTTTGTCCAAGGTTACACCTGTGGTGAGTAGAGAATGAGGAAGAAGGAAGGCCACAAAGCTACTTCCTTACCCAAAGTTTCAAAATTAAGAGTTAGGCCTTGGAATTTTAAGTTAAATTGCCAATATGCTACAAAGTACTGTGGATTCTTAGCTATCCATGACTCAGCCCTGGGGGAAGCCATAAAAAAATCCCATGATTTAAAAAAAAAACAACCCATGATCACCAACTGGATTTCTCTGCATACAGTTAATGCTTCTCACAAATTCAGTTCCAACTGATGACAATCAGGCCCTCATAGAGGGGGTGATGGTGGGTGGGTTTTTCCAAGACCTGCTCACAGTGGGGTTGCAGAACATTCTAAGAGGTGTTCCAAAGCTTGGCACATCCTTCCTTGTGACTAAGATTTGCTTTATTCTGTCTTTATCTTCCTTCCCCAGCAAGGGAGATTTTTCGTCAATGGGATTGTGCAAGGAAACCAATGGCTGAAACATTACTAAGAAGTTGATTAGATATCAAGGGTGAGGGGATTCTTTGCCAAACTTGGGCTTGGCAGGCCAAGGATGAGGCCTCATTGAGAAGTGCCCTCAGAGGAGGCTGACTAGATTTGGTCCTGGATAGAGTCCTGGTCAGAGAGAGGTCCAAATTTCTTGGTAAGCAATTTGAGGCTCAGGGATGTCAGTCTAGAAGGTATCAGAGCAGGTTCACACCTCGTCTTTAACAATCTCCCTGCGTTCTGTTCACAGTCCTTGATGCCCCCTGCATAGAGAAGAAATGGAAGCAAATATTTCAATATATCTGATAAGGAAGCAGTATACAACATATAGAAAGATCTCATACAACTCAACAGAAAGAAAACACAAGTGATCTGATTGAAAAATGGGCAGAAGATTTGAATGGACAATTTCCCAAACAGACATATAGATGGCCACAGGTACATGAAAGATGCCCAATATTGTCAGGGAGATACAAATCAAAACCATGGTTAGATACCACCTCACACCTGTCAGAAGGGCTAGTATCAAAAACACAAGAAACAAGTGTTGGTGAGGATGTGGAGAAAAAGGAACTCGCACGCACTGTTGGTGGGATAGCAAACTGGTGTACACTCTGGAAGACAGTATGGAGGTTCCTTAGAAATTTAAAAATAGAACTACCATGTGATCAGAAATTCCACTTCTGGATATTGATCCAAAGAAAATGAAAACACTGATTTGAAAAAATATAGGAATTCTTATGTTCACTGCAGCATTATGTACAATAGTCAAGATATGGAAACAATCTAAGTGTCCACTGATGGATGCATGATAAGGAAAATGCATTGTGTGTATACACACACACACACACACACACACTGGATTATTACTCAGTTATAAAAAAGAGTGAAATATTGACATTTTCAACAACATCTGTGGGGCCTATGAGGGCATTAAGTGAAGTAAGTCGGTCAGAGAAAGACAAATACCATGTGATCTCACTCATATGGAGAATCGAAAGCAACATATAAAAACAAACAAACAAAAAAACCCCCTAAGCTCATAGATTCTTAGAATAGGTTACTGGTTGCCAGAGGTGAGGGTGGGGGATGTGGGAAATTAGTGAAGGGGGTCTAAAGGTACAAACTTCCAGTTATACAGAAATTAGTCATGGGGATATCATACACAGTGCAGGGACATTGTTAACAATGCTGTATTGCACATTTGAAAAACTGCTAAGAGAATAAATCTTAAAAGTCCCATTACAGTAAGAAAGATTCTGTAACTATTTATGGTGATGGATATTACCTAGACTCATAGTGGTGATCATTTCTCAACATAGACAAGTACTCAATTTTTTGTTGTACACCTGAAACTAATATAATGTCCTATGTCAATTATACCTCAATGGGAAAAAAATGCCACAATTCAAGAGAGGAGAGAAATCCTGGAAAGCTTCTGAGAGGTGGTGACTTTTCAGTTAGACTCAAACTCACGGAAGCTATCCTCATCTCTTCACTGAGGACTCTTCCCAGCTTCACTTTCATCCATTTATTCCATCACTATTCTTTAGAAAGGGCGTTAGAAGCTGAGGATACAGAGCAATGTTAGAGGAATGGCAACAGAGAGATAAATAAATAAATAAATAAATAAATAAATAAATACACCCTCAGTGTGTAGGTGGTAGGAAGAATAAGAACAGTTGATGAAAAAAAGAAAAGCGGGGTTGAGAGGGTGCATCTATTCTAAAAATTCTCATGCAGATGATTTCTCTTTCAGAGCCTCTTGGAAAGAGTCCTGCTTTGTTGAATATTCTTAAGAGAGAATTGAAGACACAATTTCTTTATCAGAAGGGAGCTGTCACATTCTCTGATTAGATGTTGGTGCATTTCTTTTGGCTGTAGTGTTAACAGTAATCACTGAAAAATGCTATTATTTGCTATACGCCAACAACTTGACTGTCTTCATCTCTTGGATCTTTACAGTCACCTGATAAGGCAGGTGTGACTATTGCTTTTGCTGTACAGATGCAGAAACTGAGGCTCAGAGATGTGACAGAAGCTCACATCTGAGTCCAACGTCCATGCTCTGGTCCCCGGTGCTCATGGTCACCCAGTAAGCAGGTCCTTTTTCTTAGCAGGATGTGACTAGCAATGGCTTCAGATGGTGTGTGTTGGGGAGGGTAGGTAGTGGTAATGGCAGCAGATGACCAGACCCACAGCACTTGGTGACCCGAAAAAACTATTCAGTGCCATCTGTATGCCCACCCTGGTCAGGAAATATTTTAGGAGAGTGTGTCTTCAGAGAAGACTGACTTTCTTCCATCAGCTCCATGATCCCTCTAGGGAATCATGTATTCCAGTCAGCAAGCCACTATTTGCCTCAGGACAGGGGAACCTTTGTGTATTTCACGAAAGTTTCCTTTTATAATGCACCCAGGCCCTAAATGCAGAAGGTTTTAGGAGAGGGAGTCTGAATTGCACAGTAGTTACAATCTGGGATGCTTGGGTCAGCAGACTTGAGTGTGCTCCCTCTGGCTGTCCTCATTGTGTGACCCTGGTGCCTTCCCCACCAGGCATTTCAGTTCCCTTCTGTGTTAAATGGGGTCAGTACACTTAGTACACTTTAAATAAAGGTGCACACACACAGCATCCGGCATACACTCCATTCTTTCTTCCCCTCCCTTCTTCCACTATTGCTGCAGTGAGACAAATGGGGTTCTTCTATTTTGTGTTTTGTGAGTGTGGAATATTTGATTCCAAAGCCAGAGCCACATTCTTTTCTTTTTTTTTTTTATTATTAAGATTTTATTTATTTGAGGGAGAGAGACAGAGATAGAGGCAGAGCATGAGCAGGGGTGAGAGGCAGAGGGAGAGGGAGGAGCAGACTCCCCGCCAAGCAGGGAGCCCAAAGTGGGGCTCGATTCTAAGATCTTGAGATCATGACCTGAACTGAAGGCAGATGCTTAACTGAGCCACCCAGGCACCCCCAGAGCCACATTCTGAAAAAGGCTTTGAATACAGGCCTTTGCCTTATCCCCAAGAAAGCCTGACTACATGCCAATGTTGATTTAAGAACTCGATGTGCCTGTCACCTCTGAGGCACTACACATTCTGAAAAGTTCCTCCCAGTCCAGCCATTAATCACCCTCTGTAACTAAATAACACTGCAACCTGTAATTAGGGTATTGTTTGTCTGTTTGTTTACTCCTGGGTTCTCCCTCTAGCCTGTGAGCTCTGTGAGAGCAAGGACTATGCCCCCTTTTATTCAGAGTTGGGTCCCTAGTGCCTGCCCCAGTGTGTGGCACATTGAAGATTCTCAGTAAATATTCTTTGATAAAGGAATGCGTGGATGCAGGGGTTCATGGCCAGGTTTCTCCCAGGCACTGCACTAAGTGAGAGAGAGGGGTTGGCAGTTAGCAAGAGTAAGGGTAATGGTGAAGATAATGATGATGATGGTGACAATGTTTTTGGTGTCCTCGACCACGAGGATGTTGGTGATGGTGGTGATAACGTTGATGGTGATGACAGCAATGATGAAGATAATGATTATAGTGGAGACGATGGTGATGGTTGATGAAATCTCTGTGTGGTCAGTTTCACCGCTTAAATGAGTCACCTCTAAATTGCTTCTGGCTGTAACAGTCAATGCCTCCCAAGTGGCAACATAAAACGCTTTCTTCAAAAACTGACAAACAGGCATGACATCTACATGCCGGACTTCACTGTTGCTAAGACTGATGAGAAAGGGCCCCTTCCTCACTACGGTTTAGTCACCTGGCTCATCTTCCTGTCTGGTAAATACTCCATTCTCTGTCCTGTTTCAGGACCTTTGTGCTAATGTTTCCTCTGCCTGGAACACACTTTCCCCTCCCCTCAAAAGGGTGTCAGTTCAGCATCACCTTCAAGATAAGCCCTCTTGCCCATCCTGTCTAAAGCAGTGTAACCCCACACCCCATCATCATCCTGCGTTGTTCTCTTGTCTTTCCAGCTGGAATCACCCCATTGGCTTAACCTATTTTTTGCCTCCATCACCAAAACACACCCCATGAAAGCTGGGTTGTGTCTGTCTTGGTTATTGAGTTATCCCCAATGATGGGATAAGTGACTGGCAAAAACCCAAGCATTCAGTAACTATTAGTGGAACAAAGCACTGACACATGAATCGTATCCCATGTTACGTAGGGATGCCCACACTTTTGCCCATGGACTCCGATTATCTCAGTCTCAGACAGGAGCTGCCACATCCCATTTCCAGTCCCTTGAGTCACCAAGTGTCATGCCTGATAAATGACCATCATTGTGGGAAGGCACCAAACCTTCTTTCTAGGCTGGAGCTGACACCAGTGCCTTCTGCCAAACGTAGGCAAGGCAGCCGAGACTGCACTCCGAAGGACCAGCAGGAGGTGGGTGTCCCGGCCCGTGTTGTTTCTGGAAAAACAGTCCACTTTCTCTCTACTTGTGAAGTCTACTGTCACCCTTTTGTAAAGATGTCTGAGAAAGTGTAAAACCACATTTCTCGGGTCTGGGGACGCAATAGTTTGTGCAATTATAGCTCAACACATCACAGGAGTCAGATGGGCGCTTGTTGCCTGCATAATTCATCACTCCTTTTCCTGTCAGGGTCTAAGACCTTTCATATCTGGGAGACAAAAAAATTAAGTTTACATTGCTTGATTAAAAATTCAGAAGTTTAAGGGCAAGAAAAAAGGAGGATGTGAATTGTATCATCATTAAATAGACAGAGATAAATAAAGCATTTGGAAGAGGAAACATGGGGGAAAAAAAACCAACCTTGCTGGTAACTTGTCATTTCTCAGAGTTAAGAATGTCAGTAGAAACTTCATTAAATTCTTCTCTCTAATGGTCAAGATTCAGGGGCTATGACAGGATGGGAGGTGAGAGGTTTTGGGGTTCAGAGTGTATTCTAATCCTCCCCTCCTTCCTCCCCTTCCTTCCTTCCTTCCCTTTCTCCCTGCCTCTCTCTTTCTCTCCTCCTTCCTTCCTTTCTCTCTCTCTTTCTCTTCCTCCCTCCCTTCCTTCCTTCCTTCCTTTCTCCTTCCAAATTTTATTAGAATTCCCACTCCTTACAAGCCACCCTGCAAAGCCCTAGGCACGTGACGTGAATAAACCAGTGTCCTATATTGATGAGGGACCTGAAGTTTATTTGGAGGAAAGTTCATTATAACCCAGAGGGATCAATGATGTGATGATAGAAGCAGAAGTAGATGTGGGTGCCCAGAGGGGGACACCTGATCCAGCCAGGGGACAATCTGGAAGGTTCTAAGATAAAGTGATGCTTGAATTTGTTTGTAAAGAAGGCATAAGTATGAGTCAAGTGATGGATGGGAGATGGAGTGACGAATGGCATTGCAGGGAGGCGCCAGCAGCGTGTGCAAGGCTCACTGGGATGATGAGGTATGGTGCCTTTTTGCAGAGTGTGCAGACTGGGTGGGTGGAGGTGTGGCAAGGTGTGGGCAGGGCTCAGGTCCTTGAAGACCTTGTGAGCTGCAAGAAGGAGCCTGTACTTAGCTCTCACAAGACGGAAGGTTCCTCAAGGGGGATGAAGGGGACCACAATATTTTATAAAGGATGGTTGTTCAAGTGAGGATTCCATGATAAAGTGACTTTGAGCAGAGAACTGGGTGTTGTGAAGAGGGGACAGGTCAATTGGACGTCAAGGGGAGATTCTTCAGGCAATGGGGACAGGTATGCCCTTAGGTGGCACTGCACTATGGGCTTATCCGTGATGTTCTCTTTCTCAGCTAGGGGAACATTCCTTTTCTTCCTCCCTCTGCCACTCCCTCCTTCTTCCCTCTTTCTCTCCTTCCCTCTCTCCCTTTTCAACTCAGCATGTACTTTCTCGAGCACCTACTATGTGGTGGCATGGGTCGGATGGAGGGGGAGGTCATGTAGTCTACAGATTCAACATCTACCCTCAGGGGGTTCACAGGTTGGCAGGAGAGACAGACCCAACTGGACACAGCCTGATGGCCCCAGGTGGGTACAGAAAGGGCTAAATAAAATAGAAATGAGGGAACAAACTTGTGTGGTCAGGGAAGGATAAGCCCTGGGTTGAAAAGGTAGGTGGAATTTCTTTAGACTCTTTGTTTTAGTAGCAAAAATACTTCAGACAAGTGTACAGCCTGATAAATTCTCACCAGATGAATGCCCCCGTGTAACCAGCATCCTGATCAAGAAACAGAATACGGCCAGCCCCCAGGAAGTCTCTTGAGACCCCTTCCAGCCTCTCCCAGGGAACCCCCAACCTGACTTCCAGCAGCATAGGTTAATTGTGCCCATTTTATGTACAGTATGCCCTTCTTTGTGACTGGCTTCTCTTGCTTTAGATTATGTTTGTCAGACCCATCCGTGTTGTGTGTAAGCGTATCTCATTTATTCCCACTACTGTGCAGAATCCCAATGTGTGAATACGCCACAATTTTTTTTTTTTCCCTTTGGCCTGTTCTGCTATTGCTGGAGCCTTGAGTTGTTTCCATTTTTGGCCATCCCAGGTGGTGCTGCTATGACATTCTGGTACATATCTTTGGGTGAACATATGCACGCATCTCTGTTGGGAATGATCTGGGAGTAAACTTGATGGGTCAAGGGGAGGGTATATGTTGAGCTTCTGCAGACACAGCCAGACAGCCTTCCAAAATGGTTGTACCAATTAACACTCCCACCAGAAGCATGTGAGTGTTTGAGCAATGTAGCCTTACTAAGACTCCGTGTTTTCTGCCATTTTCATTTTACTTTATTTCGTGTTCATTCTTGTGGGGGTGGGATGGTGTTCCATTGAGGTTTTAATCTGCATTGCCTCAATGGCTGATGTGGTTGAGCACGTTTTTGTGTGTTTATTGGCTATTTGTTCATCCTTTTGTGGTGAGGTGCTTCCCCCCACACCAACTGGGGTATCTACCTCTTTCTTATTGGTTAGCAGGTGTTTTATTAAAAATATATTCTGGATATGAGTTCTTGATTCAATGTACTATTGGGAGGATCTCTCCCACTCCAGGGTGGTTTGCCTTCTCCTTCTCTTAATGGTCACATTTGATGGAAAGATGTTCTTACTTTTAATGTAGTGCATTTAATTTTTTTTTTCTTTTAGCAGGATAGAATTTTTTTAAGCTCATTAGGATGCAGAAAGTAGGTTTTTCCAGTGCAGGGAGGGTTTTGAACAGAGGTGGGAGGTGGGAAGGTCAGAGCCTCAGAGGAAACAAGCACCATCCACTGGTGTGCTTGACTCTTGGAAGGTGTAGGAGTCTGGGAATGGGGGTAAGACTAGAAGGGTTGTTGGGAGCTTATCATGTAGGCTTTCTAATGCCATGCTGTAGAGTTTGGACTACCTCAAGTCCACAGGGGGGCTGAAATTCTGAGCAAGGGCTGCCAAGACCAGAGAGGGTATCAGCAATATTCATCCAACAACATCCAATGTGCCTGGTTGCAGGTGGTGGGGTGAGGGAGAGCTGGGGAAGTGGGCCTGGTTGGGGGTGGGGAGGGTACAACATGGACAGACTTCAGGCAGCTGTGTAGACAGGGTTTGGCATTCTTTCACTCCATATGGGGCTAGACTAAAGATGGGGGTATGGGGATACTTTCGTGGATGACATATCCTTAAAGATAATGTCACAGCTCTTTCAGGATCAGACTCAGTCTGGCACATTTGCTCTTGTGTAAAAACTAAGGGAAGAAGCAGACGATTCAGAGGGTCACAAACCAGTCCTCCATCTATCAGCCCCGAAAGCCTTGAAAAAGATGGGACAAGACTTCCTGTACTATGTCCTAGAAGGAACCTGGTTCCCTGAGGTGGAAGACAGGGCAGAAGAATTGGGGGACATGGACAGGAGTCCCAAGTCTGCCTCAGCTCACTGCTGTGTGTCCTTGGGGAGGTCCCTTCCGTTCTTTGGGACTCACTTTCCTTGTCCACTGAGAGGGTTGTGAGACTCAGAGAGCTCATGGACGTGAAATTCTTGGTGGCTAATACTTCACAAATGTAAGGGATTACTGTGTTTCCCCATCTCCAGGGACTGTAAAGTTGAGAACTTGGTAAACCATGTTAACAATTATGTATGAATGGGTCTAAGGGGCCAATATTGCTGTATCTGACCCAGAATTAAAGACAACCATCCACTACCTGCCCTTTCTCACTTCCTAAGGGACCAGGACTTGGCCACCAATGCCAAACTCTCCTCTCTGGAATCTGAACATCATAAATCCCAGATACGGATATTAAAAATATAGCTTTCACTGTTAATGTATTCTTTAGTTCCTCTAAACATATTTAAGATGGCTGAAAAAAATAATAACAACAACATCCCTTTAGTAGAGATGAGCACCATGCCTGCCACCTTGGTAAGAGATGAGCCTGGAGCCATAGGCAGAGCAGTGCCGTGAGCAGAAGCACAGGGTGGGAGATGGTGTGGGGGCTCAATGGGACTGTGACAGTGAGTTGTATGTGTCAACTTGGGTAGCCTCTGGCACTTGGTTATTATATCAAACACTGAGATGTTGCTGTGAAGGTATTTTGTAGTTGTGCTGACATCTACCTGCAGTTGATTTTAGATAAAGGAAATTATCCTTGATAAACTGGGTGGGCCCCACCCAACCAGCTGAAAGTCTTTCAGCAGAACTAAGATTTCTCTGAGGAAGAAATCCTGCTTCAAGACTAGAACATCAGGTCCTGCTTTTAGACTGACAAATTGTCCTAAAGATTTTGGACTTACCAGCCCCCACAATTGCATGGACCAAGACCTTGAGATAAATCTATTGCTATGTCTAGATCTACATGTAGAGATTAGTCTTGTTTCTCTGGAGACCCCTGATAGATACAGAGCCCCAAGTGAGAACTTAAGGCCGGGGTTGGAGGGGGAGCAGCAGGAGATGAGGACAGCCTCCTCAATCTTCTCTTGCCACTCCAACTCCAAAGACCTCTCTAGTCTTCAAATGTGCCAAACATGTTGTACCTACCAGAGCTTGACTCTTGCTCTTTCCTCCACATGGAAAACTCTTTCCCAAGGGACATGCATGCTCTGTGCCACCACTTTACCACTTCATCTCTTCCCAGTGACAATTTCCTGGAGAGGCTTTGCCTGACTATTCTAACCTAAAATAACCACTGTCCTCATCCTTCTTTTGTAGGATTAATTTTTGTCCCCAATGCCTATTGCTACATGTTATTTTATACATTTCTTTCAATTGTCTGTATTGCCCACTGGGATATGTGCTCTGACACCAGAGACATTCCTTTTTCATTCCTGTTTTCCAGTTCCTAGCACAGTCTTTGGCATGTAGTGGGCAGCCAGTGCACTCCAAATTTTGGTGGGTTTTGGGTACTGTGCCAAGTCATTATAAGGAATTTAAGCCAGTTTCCACCAACCAATCTCCTCTTGACAGTCATGGACTCCCAGAGAGATGCCATGGGGGGGGAACTCACAAATGCCAGTGAGAAACAGCTTGGAGGCACTTGACAATTTTCCCTTATCTCCTGTGATCCACGTTGCCTGGCCAAGTTGTTCATGAAGGAGGCCTTATGATGCATCTCAAAAAAGCAACCACGGCCTCTCAATCACTCAGCAAATTTTGGAAGGAAAAACAGATATCAAAAACGAAAGTGCACAACGGTAATATATGGTATCAGATCCGTCATTCTTTACAGCAACATGGACGATGGCGTTTGGCAAACAGCAGTTGCACCCAAAAGATAGACAGGCAGTTTTGACATGCCTTGCCAGAGAAGAATTACCCTCCCCACCCTCGGCCCCCCCACCCTCCTGGACCGATCACGAGGAATGACAGAATTACAAACAAATCAATCAGGCAGAGGACAGAAGCAGTGGAGACCGGGGTTTTGGGTGGTAATAACAAGATGGGTTTCCAGGGTACTAGGTATCAGTGTATCCTGGACCACAGGCAAATGAGTGGCTTGCCCAGGAGAGGGGTGGGGCCTGGGAGGACTCTCCATTTCCCCCTACTCGGGGTAGTGATCTGTCCCTGGTGCTGAATCCCACCACTCCGTGTTAATTAGTGTTGGGGAGAAGTAGTCAGAAGGGATTGTTATCAGCCATTTATTTCTGTCTGAGAATGAGTTTGTTGTGAACTTATGAAGCTGGAGCTGGAGGGGGGCAGACATCCAGAAATCATAAACACATAAGCCTACAAAGTCCTGTTGATAATATAAATAAAAGAAATAAGTTGTAATACAATAGGGAGTGGTGGGGATTGTGATTAACCAAATGGCACCTATCCTCTCCAAACAGGAGAGCTGCCCCTAAGTTCCAAATGTTTGAGGCTATGTGTGAATGTGAGAACAGTGTTGACAACTGGAATATATAAGAGGAGCTATAAAACTCGTTTCTGTGCAATCTCCTGATTTTTAAAATGTTGGCAGCTAATTCAACAATATTCTAGAGTAGCCCCTTTATTTTAAGATGGAAGACTTGAGCTCCAGAGAGGGAAGAGGACTTTCTCAAAGAAGCTCAGTGAATTGGAAACAGGATAAGGCATAGAATCTCAGTGCTTGTTCCAACTCAGTTACTGTCCCTTTCCCTGTAGCCTGCTTTTCTGTTTGACAGAGCAGGCCTTCTATCTGAGCTCTGGATATAGGAAAGGCAGGTAAAAGAATGGAATATGGAAGAAGATGTTTGATCAAATCAGTCCTAAATTTTGGAAAAGGATTAGATAGCCAAAATTATTTCAACACATCAGCTCAGCTGAAGTCCCAGACCTAGGAGAGAAAGGCTAAGGAAAGGGGTCAGCAAGATTGGAGGTCAGGGCTGCATTTGCAAAATGGGTACCACTTCTGGACCACTTGTAGGGTTCTGGGTCATGCTTTGGGAACACTTCTGGTCTTAGTGACAGACAATTCCCTTCTTCCTTTTATCCTAATCAAGCTTTACAAGAACAGATCCTGTTACTCTTGTTCTGAATCCCATTAGTATCAGGCTATCTTTGTAGGCATTCTGCACCAGACAAACCAGGCAGATCAAAGAGGGAAACAAGCCAGAGTGCATCTGGTCTAGCCCAGAGCCCCACCCCTCCTCCATTTCAGCCTCACCCTCTTCCCACTCCCTGGCTTGGGACCCCTGAAATCTCATCCCCCAAAGCTGGATGAATCTTTCTCCCTCAGCAATGCTGGGGACACAGTCTACATTAGGTGAATCAACAAGGCCATTTCAGAAGAGACCAAATAGGAAATAAGAGGCCCCATTGCCTAATGGGACTTATCAATTATGATCTAGGGCCATATTTCTTTGAGGGGTGATTGTTTCACGGAGTCTGACATCTCATATAGCTTTAAATTACTCACAACCGGGATGGCTTACAAGATAGCAGTAAAATCAGGAGAGGATTGGGCAATGTAATTATAGTATGGAAATGATGTTGATCACTCAAGCAGGGAGCAGACCTTGAATTGAAAACCCTGCTTTGTCTCCCCACCCCCTTCCTTCCACTGCTCCTGCTCAGGGCTATAGAACATACAACACCTGGGAAACATGGGGGTAGCCTCACTCCTGCTGGGAAGTTGGAAGTTGGCCAGGTCATGGTGTAGGGTGTAATGAGCCATGGGACAGGGGCAGAAAAAAAGAGCAGGACCAAGGACAGATCCCATAGGTCTTGGTCTTCAGAATCTAAAGGTCAGCAAGGCAAGAGTCTGTAGGAATTGTCCACTGCCTGAGTTTATGGAGGTAACAATTCCCCAAACTCTTAATATGTGTCAATATTTATATTAGCATCTTGGATTATAGAAAATTTACCTTCCTTCTCCTCTTCCTCCCTCCCTCCCTTCTTTCCTTCCTTCCCTTCCTTCCATTTTTGAGTACTGTCCCCAAACGAGACACTATGTAAATCTTTGAGAATACAGAATGAATTATTTCAACTGTTTAATAAGCATATACTACATGCAGACATTGTGCTGGAATCCAGATAGAGAAAAACTTACTGCTTATCTATTCGAATACTTATTGATGATTAGCTAGTTTGCAGGATGGATAAGTTTCTTCTCAAATCTGTTTCCTCTTCTTCCTGAGCACACAGTTAGGTTGCATTTTCTGGCCTCCTTTGAATCTAATTTGACTGAATTCTAGCCAGTGGAATGAGAGAAGAAGTGATTTGGGTCTGGCTCATAAGATCTTCCTACCTGTTATCTTCCATAATCTTTCCCCAACCTGTCAGGTGGGTACCAACACCCAGGGTGATCCTAGAAGGCCACTTGCTGA
This sequence comes from Mustela lutreola, assembly GCF_030435805.1. NCBI lineage: Eukaryota > Metazoa > Chordata > Mammalia > Carnivora > Mustelidae > Mustela > Mustela lutreola. The sequence goes on along the minus strand of NC_081300.1, from coordinate 72,432,736 downwards.
AATTGGAAAAGCCATCAATATACTGGTTCCCTGAATGAACAAGTGAAGCCTAGTCCATCCCCGACCCCCAGTTCTCTACTGAACTGAACCACTGTATCATCAGCTGAGCAAGATACATCTACACTACTTGAGCTGCAAAAATAATGGGGTTTGTCATATATAGCAGTTAAGCTAAATGTTAAATATAGAATTAATTCTATAAACATTCATTAGGTAACTGGTATGTCCCAGTTTTGCTGTTAAACTCTGGAGATGCAAAGTTCATACAAACGTGAAATAAATTTCTCTTATTTGTTGGGCACTGGACCAGACATTTGGTAACTGAATATATACAGGGTCCTTATCCTCACCATTTGATGGAAGATGCAGGTCATGGTGATGCACTGTGAAAAGTGCTAGAATAAAACTTTTTATGAGATTCTGAGGGAACACAGGAAATGATCTTTGCTTGGGGCTGAGGGAGAAGAAGAGGGAGCAGGGGCAACTACAAACACTTGGAAGTTTTAGATATAGGCTTTGAAGGATGAATATAGGTTTTCCAAGGCAGAGATTAGGTGGAAGGTAAATCTAGGCATAGGGAATAGCATGTTGCAAAAGTGGTGTGTCTTGGGGTCAGTGAAAAGTTTGGCATGAACAGAGTTCAGGAGTATGTGGTAAGGACAGAATCAGGTGAATAGAGCTGCTGCATGAATCTGGGGCAGATGTTATTGTCTTTCTACCTGCTGAGTATATGTTATTGTAGCTGGGGCAAGTGTTGTCTGGAGACTGCATATTAATTCCATCTTGAACTGAAGTGAGAATAGACAGTCCTACGCTGCTCCCACCTGTATGGGCAGAGTCTGTTTTGTTCTCCCTTTCTGAATTATACTTTTAATAAGAATGCAACTTTATGACATATTTCACCTAATATTATCCCCTTTTTATGAATGAGTAAACTGACAACCAGAAAGGTAAATTATCCACTCAAATCACACAACTGTCTGACTCTAAGGTTTGCATTTAAACCTCCAACTGAGGCCATATTCTCAATGTGTTAGTGGCCCTTGGCAGAGTGGGAAACAGGTTTTCAGTCCCAATCATGTAGAGGTTCTGAAACTCTTGGGGTTAATTGTCTATTTGGCAAAGGCCAAGGAGCTTCCCCTCCCGAAAGCTGATCAGAACTAGCTCAACACTGAGCTCATGTGCATGTGTGGTAAGGGGCAGAAGGGTGTGGGGAGTCTTAGCTGAGCCGGGACTAGCCTGAGCTATGCTGGGAAGAAATAAATCTCTTCATGAGCCAACATTAATACAAGCTTGGCAGGTTCTGGGCAGGCCCCTGCTGATTATGCCAATGGACGCTGGGGAGGGGAAGATTGAACTGCCGGGGATGGCGTGAATGCACATCACATAGGGTAATGCCTCGAAAATATATAGCATCCAAGCAGGCAGGCAGCTAAAGGCGGGGTGAAGGGAGATGGGGGGGGCAACATCTGTTTGCAATTACAATCACTAGAACCCACCAAACAAGGCTCTAAGAAAGGATGTCTAGGACATCTATGTTAGGTGATCTATGGAGGTACCAATAATTCATTCAACATGTATTTATTGAGCACCTACTCAGTACCAGTCACTAGGGGTACAGGGCTGAACATCCAGACACAGTGCTGCCCTCATGGACCCCACAGTCTGGTAGGGCAGACAGAACCAAACAGGCCATCATACCAATTACATAAAAAGTACATGAAGGGGAAGAACAAGCAGTGGTGAAGACCTCTAATGCTTGGGCAGAGGTCATGGAGGACTGCCTGGAAGAGGTGACATTTGGAATGAGAGCTGAAAGATGAGTTAGGGTTAACTTGGTCAAGTGTGCAGGTATTTAGCAGATGATAGAGGGCAGATGACAAACATATATGGAGGCCCTGAGACAATAGGATGTTTGGAACTTGTAAATGAAAGAAATGAAGCTAAGGTGTCTAGGCCATGGAGAATCAGGGCTCAGACAGACTTGAGATGCAGCCAGAAGACAAACCTGGCTTGACCTTGTGGGCATTGTAAATGATTGAACTTCATCATAGATCAATACAGAGCCACTGACACTTCTAAAGCAAAGGAGTTACTGATCAAATTCTCTTTCCCAAAGCCTCACATCCAATCTTCACTGCAACCTGGTGAGATAATTAATAATCCTCATTATATGGTTTAGAAAATGCAGCTCATAGAGGTGAAGTGATTTGTCTGAAATCACACAGCAAAAGAATGGCACACTGTGCTTGTTGTATCCCAAAGATAGTAAGTGGTTCATACAGATTTCCTAACCCAAAGTTGTAGACTTGTTTCTAAAAAAAAGAAAGTTTGGACTCCAGGATGTGAAAAGAGAACTTCCATCCCTGGATGTACTTTGGTAGGGATTTGACAAGGTCAGGAGGCTCTGATCAGAATCTGGGAGCTAGGGATGGCTGTGTCCTGGAGAAAGAGTCCCTGTTCCCCCGTGACTGCCTAGAAATTTGGTTTGGGGATGGCCAAAGGCCTGCAAGAGGTCTGAGGATGCCAAGGGTCTGCAGAGAGCTAGACAGAGCAGAGAAGTTGCCAGAGTGGGCTACTTGCTTTAGGGTGTGGGAGGCTGAAAATCTTCCTTGAGTATTAAATCCACTGGAAAGTCAAAAGGAAAATAACAAAAGCCAAATAAAATCCAAGATCTTCTCCCCTGGAATTATCAGGCCAACTCCAGTTTGGAAAGAGCAATCCAATCTAGTTGCCGTATCTTTGCAGGCTCAGAATCGGCCAGAATAATGGTAATCATGGAGACTAGTAGCAACAATGCATTCATCTGACAAATAACGAGGCAGCTTCCATGAGCCTAACCCTGAACTAGGCATGGGGAATAGAACAGAGAAGAAGGTGGAGATGGAGCTTGCTCTGCTGGAGCTTGGAGTTTTGTCCAAAGTAGTAGTAGTTATGCTTTGTTGAGAACCTTCTATGTGCCATCAAAACAAGATAAGTCATAAGCATCTCCTTCTTGAAATAGCCACCTACCTATGGTGTAGTTACCTGTAGTAGACATTGCAGTTCCTGTATACCTGGCCTGTACACCCAGTTCCCAGCTTCTATGAGTGCTGGTGGTTGATGGCTCAAACTTTCTCCCCTTCTGGAGATTTGCTCTAGAGCCACCTTGTTCAGAAATGTCTGGACAGTTATGCACACCCAGGAACAGTCTGTAGTCAATGGCTAACTCTTACAAAAGCTCCCTTGTTTTCCTGAGGACCACATTTTGGCACCACTGATGCTCTAGAGCTCCCTGTGGGATTAGGCAGAAACTGGACCTTACCAGACACCACATCTCTGCTTGGCTTCTTCTTCATTGCTATCCAGCTCCTCCAACCCTCACTAATTTTTCTCTGGAGCTCTCCCACAATCAATTTCTTGCACAAGAGTCCTCATCAATTTCTTACACAAGTCCTCAGGGATGGGACCAATGTGAGGCAAGCATGGCACTTAGCTCATAAAATTCAAGGAGGCCCTCACTCTCAAAGGCTGGCTTTGTGCTTGTATGAGTATGAGGATGAGCATTTCTTTACATTTCACACTCTGGACATGTGGATTGCCCCATCCTGGCCTCAGTCCCAGTCTTAGTTTCTCCTTTTAGGGAGCACATCTCAGGACAGTATCTTTATTGTATCTAATCCATAGTTGGAGGCATGAAGTGTGAAGACGAAGAAAGATATCCAAGGGACGCCTGGGTGGCTCAGTTGGTTAAGCAGCTGCCTTCGGCTCGGGTCGTGGTCCCAGAGTCCTGGGATTGAGTCCCACATCGGGCTCCTTGCTCATCAGGAAACCTGCTTCTCCCTTTAATAGAATCTTTAAAAAAAAAAAAAAAGATATCCAAGATATCACAGCTTGTAAGGGGGTAGGACTCAGACTGTTTGTAACCAAAGTTTATACATACTTTCCCTATGATTTTATTGTCTTTGAGAAAACATGTCCAGTTATCTGAGGAGCAGAGCCTCAAAGGTGATACAAATTGAGAAAAGAAGTCCCAGATCCTAAGAGAGACCTCCAGGTTCATATAGTAGAGTTTCTGCCTCCAGCATCTAAAATAGTTGCTATGACCATTTTCAGAATGAGATAAGCAAGATCCAGGAGTTCAAACATCCAGACCTAAGGCACTATGAGGACTTAACTCACTCTTCCAAAGACTCCCTGGCTGGAAAGGGACAGAATCAAGACTTGAATGCTGGAAATGTCTCTGACTTTTACATTCTGAGATCATCTTGAAGGGTGAGCTAGATCTGGGAGGCAGCAGATCTGGTGGGTGGTGGAGGCAGATTGTGCCACCAGACATGACTGGAATTTTTCAACAAGGGCAAACCTAGATCTGACCTAGACTCCAAAGGAATAGGGCCACTCTCTATATCTACAAGCCTGGGTATATGAGGGTGTGTGTTGGGGTGGGGTTTACTCTCTTCCCAGCACCTACCATGACCTCACAGCTGTCTCTCTGCTGAGTTCTGACACATTCAGTTCTCAAGGAAAACCAGCTCTCCTTTACAATTGTCTTTTCCCCAAACAGAACAGTTGACTGTGCTATTGTAATGATTGCTTAAGACATCCCCTCCTTTCTAGTTTACCTTCTAAGCTGGAGCATTTGTTATGCCCGCCATCTTGGAATTGTAAAAATCGAGACGCAAAAAGGGAGGATTCCAATGTGGCATGGTAGGGCTGAATGCATGTGAACTTGGCCCAGTTTTGTCCCAGCCAAGTCTGCAGTTCCTTCCTGTGTGAATGAGTGAGAGGAGGGATCTGTCCAATCCTATTCCCTCTGTCCATTCTTCTAGATGACCCTACTTCCCACAACTATGCTCTTCCAGGTGTGCAATCTATGTGCACTAATGGCGAGGTACTAAGAAGGGGGCAGATCTTAGAATGTAAGCTCTGGCAACTGAGAAATTAAATGCATCAAATTATACAAGCCACTATCCAGGGATATTTTTAGTGTTGCTGAAGGGTTTCTCTGAATCAATTCCTCTCTGGATGTGCCCAACTTCCCCATTTACTGCTTCCCTACATTCTGACACCCCCCTACCCCCCAATGCTCTAGTCCCCTGTGCTCCAGTAACTGTTTCATTGGAAATGTACTGTCTAGGTCACTGACTCTTTTAAGGCACTATCTATGGCTCTTTGCTGAACTCACGCAAGAGAAGAGCTCCAAAATTATCCTATTCCTCAGAGTTTGGGTCCTGAACCACTTAATCCAAAATGTTCCTTACATTGCTCTGGACCAGCTTCTCCTTCCTCTAGGATTACTCCTCCATCCTGGTGGGTGATTCTTATAGCCTGATTCTGCATAGATTCTTGATAAAGAAGACATGTTATCCTCTTTGAAAATCTATGTGTCTCTAGTGTTGTAGGTAGTCTGAAGACGAGGAGCCATATCTCAACACTGAACTGCTTCCTTGATATCACAGCACCTATAAAAGAAATATCCAAGTCTTTTAGCTGTATTACAGCTAGCGTCAGCAGATCTTATCTGGGCTGTTTTCCCTAATCCCACACTGGAAGGCATGAGTCCTAATCAAAGTCCTAATCAAAGGTCAACAGCAAGTAAGAACTCCTTCTGAGTTTTGATGATAGGGCATGTAATTAGGAGTTTAGAGAGCTGCGGATTCCAGGAGAGGGAAGGCTGGGTAAGATTGTCATTTCCCCACTTTTATTTTCCTATAACCCACATGGAGAATATAAAGCTTGCTGGGTGATGTTCAGGAAACCAGTTCTCCTCTCTGATCCTCAGCATCCCCCATCTGTTCGAGTGGGTGGGCCGGATGGGCTCAGAGCCAGTGATTCTCCGAGATAAAGCATTATATGCTGCCTGCTGTGCCTTGCTCGGGTCTCAGAAGGGTTTTGAAAGCATTCATCGGTTAATGCATCACTTATTCATTAAAGATTCTTTCTGGACATACCCGCAGCTCTTACTTTTCCAGGCACTCGACCCCCACCCCCCACTGGTGCTGACAAATTTCTGCTTCAAGTTCATGGTCCCAGAAGCCTTCTTAACATGTCCAGGAATGTAAGCATGGGGGTGAGTAGGGAGCTTTGGGGAGGTGTTGGCTGGAAGCCACAGGCTGCAGCAATGGGAGGAGGGTACAGGGGATAGGGTGCAGGCAACCAAGATTGCTCAGGCGGCGAGGTGGTCAGTGGCGTCCTGACTTTGAAAGCAATCCAAAACAAGGTCTGCGTTCTAGTCTCCAGTGATGTCACAGCTAATCATTAGCCTGGTAATTACATTGAAAGCCTTCTGCGATCCTATCCTCAGCAGGGTCATTAATGCAAGGCAACCACACCAGTAAATGTCTCATTAGTCTTATTTTAGACTTATGTATTTTTCAGGACTACAGAATTTTAATAGTCTTCCCTCCCCCCAGCTCCCCCTCCTGTGACATTAATATCTATTCCACATGCCAGATTCTTCCAACTCTCCCCCCTTCCCAGTTCCCCCTGCTCTAAGTCCCCAGAGGAGGGCCCTGCAAGGAAGGAAGGCTAGAGTGGGGAGTCTGGGCTAGGTCTACCTCCCTTGTCAGCCCCAGGTCTGTTTCTGGCCTCAGTCTCTTTTCCATAATGATGACCTCTTTTTAGGTTTTCTGTACTTCTCAGGAAGCTTCATTCTTTTTATTTTAATCCCCTTCAAGCCTTTGTCTTTATTACTAAAGAAATTCATGCTCATTGCAAAGACAGGAAGAAAGAATCACCATTAATCTCAGATCCCAGGCAAAATGATCCCTTCCCCACCCCTTGCTTACCCATTCCTGCAGTGTTGGCTTTCCCTTTGTCCCTGGAATGAGCTCAAATTCTCCCCTCCTGAGACCTTTGAAAACTGCTGGTCTCTCTGGCTAGAGTGTTTTCCTTTCTTCTTCCTTGAGTGACTCCAACTCTCCTTTCAGGGTACAGCCGAAACACGCCTTCCTCCTGGAAGTCCTCCCTGTCCTCCTCCTCATTCCAATTTAGGATTGTACCCTTGACACTTGATGCCATTGCCGGTGTCCTGCATCACACAAGTCACAATCAGCATTAGCTGCCTGTATGTGACATTATTTGTTGGATCACTGTCACCCTGACTAGGCAGATTGCTCCGGGTGGTCAGGGAATACTCTTATGTGGTTCATTAATTCTATAATCCCAATGGTCATCTCAGGGACGATAGATATAAAGAGGGATCAATAGGTACTCATTGAATGAATGGATGGGTGAATGGTGGGTGAGTGGATGAATATATTTATGTATACAGGGATGGATGGATGGATCAATAGATAGATGGGTATGTGGATGGGTGGATAGATGGATGGAGGGATGAATGGATCCAACGGTATATCGACGGATAGATGGGTGGATGGGTGTGTGGATGGATGGGTGCATGGCTGGACGGACGGATATATAGATAGCTGAACTGATTTTGGAATATTCTCCTCCAATCTTTCCTTGGCAGATTTAGATACTGTTGAAATAATACAATGTATAATTTTGTGTCTGACTTCTTCATTCTGCATTTTTTTCTGTTGACAGCTGTCTATTATCAGCTTTATTTTTGATGGCTGTGCAGTATTCCGTTGGGTGGATGTCTCCTCATTTACTCAATTAACTCCCTATTGCCATGCACTTGAGAAAGTGATATTTCCTGGAAGTGAAAGCTTTGGGCTCCAGCCCCAAGCACCAGAATTCAGATACTGCCATGCCACCACCTCACCATGCAGTTATGGACAAGTTATGTTAATCTCTGTGCTTCAGTTTCCTCATTTGTAAAACAAAGGTGTTTAACCTACGGGGTTATTATGAGAGCAAAATCGATCCAAGTAAAGAATGTAGAGCAGCCCTTGACACCCAATAAATGTTAGCTGTTATTTTCAGTTGTCGCCCATACATGATTTGGTCAGGGATGTCTGCGGGGTAGGGGCGGAGTTTTATTTGTATCTGTAATCAGATTTCATTAAGGCAGCCGGGGTGTTCATTGCTGGAATCCTAAACTTTAGAATGCTCAGGGTAGGAGTTGAAACATCTTTCCCCTTCACGAACTCACAAGTTGGAGAGGCCTTTCTCCAAAGCATGTCTGCCAGTTACCTGAACTTTCATTTCCCTTTTCACTTGTCTGGTCTCTCCCCAGACATTTTCCCTCAACAGTGTGGTAGAGACAACAGGACTTTGGAGTCAGGGAAGCCCAGACTGGGACCACCACTCTGTCCTGTGTGAACCAGGAGACCTTTGGGAAGTAGCTTCCTGTTTGTGAGTCTGAGTGTCGTCTGTAAGTGGGGCCAAATGCACCCCACTTACTGGTTCCTGGGAAACTCAAATGAAGAAGTGAGAGTCCAGCATTTGGCCTGTGCTGGTGTCCCAGTCTTGGTGTTCACCATCTGGAGACATGCGTGTGGATGCCCTCTCTGGGGTAATGTGCCAAGTGTTTCCCATGGACCACACTTTAGGGGCTTTTCCTGCTCTATCTCAATGAATGAATGCAGAGAAAGGAAGGGAGAAATGGGAATGGTGATACACAGATGTTTGAGAGTTCCCAAGCACTTTAGCTACAATTAGAGCTACAATTAACTATATTCCAAGATGTTTGGAAGCTTCTCAAGTTTTAGCCTGTATTGGAGCTGCATGGTGCATAGGTCAAAATATCATTATGTGACATTACATTAAGAGTCTTACAAAATTAAATAAAATAAAATCCATATTATGAAAGAAAAAAGTAATTTTGTTTACAAAAAAAGAAAGAAAGAAAGAAAAGAAAAGAAAAGAAAAGAAAAAGGAAATTGGAATGGAGAGATAGGTAGAATGCCAAAGATGCAGAACAGACTCTTGTTTCTTCTACATAAGTAGCAGCCCTACAATGTTCCCATTCTCACAGGGAGGTTTGGGGCAAACGACTTCATCCAAGGCCTCATTTGTGTAGGATCAAGAAGGAAGAGAAAGATGCCTCCAGGTTGGTGGTGATGATGTCATGAGATGACACATTTCCTGAATGAGCTATTTTTTTTTTTTCCTGGACAGTGGTAAGGGAAGTGCCAAAAGGAAAGGGCAAGTCACAGAGTCAGAGTGATAGGGCTGAAGAAATCCTCAGAAGTCAGGTCTTCTTACTCTTGGGGCTGTGCTCCTTGCTCTGAGCCATGCTGTCTCTGGTCTCCATCATGTATGCTTAGTGGATTCATAAATGAGGGTCACTCTCATGTACCTCTCACCCCAAATCTCTTCTTTCTGTCTACTGGGACTGGAGGCTTTCCTACTGGCTATCAAGCTGGTTCATAGACATATGTCTTGAAGCCTGAGGGCCTTACCACTGGGGGGTCTGCACCATGGGCATAATCTGTGTTAGTCTTTTTTTGCCCCTGGATATCCAGAGACTAGCACAGTGCCTGCACACAGACACGTCTGAGCTTAATAAATTTCTGTCAAATGAATGAATGAATATGTTTTTACCTTGAAAAAGAGCTGCTACTCCAGAGACACTGGCTACCAAGCTTCCCTTCCTGGCTCCTTCCCTAGAACCTGTGATATTTAATTAATATGAGCCAAGCAGAGCCCACTTTATGATGCTGGGCCACCCATAATTGAGAAATGATTGGAGGCACCTGTGACTTGACCTTGGTTAATGATGGATAGATCCACACGGAGATCAGGAGCCAAAGACCCTGATGGTGGGGGCATCCATCTAGAGAGCCCAGGTGGAAGGAAGGGGAAAGAGATGTCAGCATCCCTGACCTGTGATCTCAGAAATTCTGATGGTGACATTTCCCTGGGGGAAAGAAATCAGGTGTAGGAGGCTCACCAGTTGCTTGACTCTGGCGAGCACTTTACAGAGAGCCTCAGAATGGCAGCAGGTTCTCCAGTGTCCTGACATGATGGTAACTCAGTATCTATCTCTCAGAGGGGGAGTAAATAAGTGAAAGACTCCAGGGGCACTTTGGAGGGAAGCAGAGTGGAAGGAGGGTTCTACCTGCTGTGGGGTGGTCTGGAATGTAGGACAGGCTTAGTCCTCCCCACTCTTGCCTTTGGGGCTGGGTGAAATTTTTGGGGTGAGGAGGAGCTCTATGGTGCTAAACCCAGTCTGAGGTCACTTCTGTTCCTCTGGCTTCAGTGTCTTATCCCTTAAAGATGCAGCCCCCTCATTTCCCTTCTAACGGGGAAAGGGCTCTAATAAAGGGAGACGCCGCTATTATTTCCAGTTCCAGGGACTGGTTACAGGACCACGAGTATCCCCACATCTGTTCTGAGCCATGTTCTGGGTGCAATGCAGGGGACCCTTTCATGCCTTCTTGGGATACATTGCCGTTGCTAAGTGCATGAAGGGCAGAAATGGAATTCCGGTGGGAGGGCAGGCATTTGGCTCGGGTCAGAGGATAGAAAGGTAGCCCTCCACTGACCAGAAGGTGCACAAAAAATGGCAATAGTGCAGAGAACAGCAATTTTGAGTTCATAGAGCATTTTCAGACCCAGCAGCGAGAGGAAGAAGAGGCAAGTAATGTTCCTATTTGATGGGGGTATTAGCTGCTTCGTGGATAGCAGGTGAACTAGCTCAGGGCCGTGAGCTGGGAAGTGTCAGCCTTGAGGCTCTCACTAGGGATTCCTGGCTAATTCCTTACCCTTGACCCCCGGCCACCTCCCCACCCTCTCTGAACCCACAAGCTTGAGTGACAGTGTCCCACCTCTCCTTCTCTTTTTAAATTTTCATAAAATACGCACCCCATAAAATTCACCATCTTCACCATTTTTAAGGTCAGAGGCATTAAATACATTCCCAATGTTGCATACGCACCACCAAAATCCATCTCCCAAATTTTTCATCTTCCCAAACTGGAACTCTGTCTCCACTAAACACTAAGCCCCTGTCCTTCTCCCTCAGCCCCTGGTGGCCCCCTGTTCCCATTTCTGCTCATGGATCTGACTACTCTAGGTGCTTCACAGAAGCAGAACCATCCCGTCTCTGTCCTTCTGTGAGTGGTTCCTTTCACTTAGCATCGTGAGTCCTCAGGGCTCATCTCAGCAGTGGTGTGTGTCAGAACTTCCTTTTTCAGGCTGAATGATATTTCATTGTGTGCATAGACCACATTTTGTTTATCCAACCATCCATCTGAGGACAGTTGCTTCCACATTTTACCTGTTGTGGTAATGCTGCTGTGAATGGGCGTGTGTGAGCATTTCTTCAGTCTGTGCTTTACGTTCTTTTGGGTATCCACCCAGAAGTGGAATCATTGGGTCGCACGGTAATTCCCTTTTTATTTTTTTTAAAGATTTTATTTATTTATTTGATAAACAGAGATTGTAAGTAGGCAGAGAGGCAGGAAGATAGAGAAAGAGGAGGAAGCAGGCTTTCCGCTGAGCAGAGAGCCCGATGCGGGGCTCAATCCCAGGACTCTGGGATCATGACCTGAGCTGAAGGCAGAGGCTTTAACCCTCTGAGCCACCCAGGCGCCCCCCCCCCCCACTTTTAAATTTTTTTGAGAAACACCTTACTATTTTCTGCAGTGGCCACAACATTTTATATGTCACTAGAAATTCACAAAGGGTCCAATATCTTCACTTCTTCATTGACACTTGTTATTTCCTGCTTTCTAAACAGAAAGTTTTTGGTAGAAACTGTCCTAATGGGTGTGAGGTGATACTTCATTGTAGTTTGGGTTTGCATTTATTTCTCTAATGATTGGTGATGTTGAGCATCTTTTTTATGTGCTCATTGGTCACAAGTATACCTCTTTTCCACGAGGCATAGAGAAAAGAGACTAGTTTTTTGGAGTCCAATAGGAACTTCTCAACTCTTTTTTTGTGTGACTTTGGGCAAGTAGCTTCACCTCTCTGGACTCTAATTCGCTCATTGATGGAGTGGAGGAAATCATTCAGACCCCGGGAGGTTGACGTGAGGACCAGAGGAGAGTTCAGGGTTCTAGCTGCTAGCCTGCAGGCAGTCCTTAACTGTACTCATATACTTCCTCCATAGTTCATCATCCTATATTGAATTGGGGATGCTGGTGACCCAGAGCAGGGTTGTGGTACCTCTGCAAGCTGGCGTCAATGACTAGTTGGAGCCATAGGCAAGCATTCCAGGAAGTAGTGATTCTGACCTGTGTCCTTGCTTTTCTAGACAGTGGGCTCAAGGATATCTCTAGTTCTAGCACTCCAGGACTCTGTTTGTGTCTTGCCTCCCAGAATGTGGGGTTCTTTGAGGGCTGGGTTTATGTCCAATTCATCTTCCTCTATCCGCCTATGATGCCGAGCACTGCAGAAACTAGCTAGTTGTTGCAAACCCATTCTCCATTCCTTCTGGGCGTGTTGCTAGACTGCAATTTTACTAGTGTCCCCTCTTTGGGATGGGTCGATTCTGTGCTAGCTGGTGGGATGAGAGTAGGAGTGTTGTTCACCACTTTCAGGCCATGGGAATCCCCCCACCCCCTATCCCCTCACTGCTGAGCTGGATCATGACCTAAGAGTGCTTGCTGATGGAGATGGAGCCTCAGTCTCATCCTGCTGCTGGTTGGAACCCAAGAGAGCAAGAAATGCACTTCTGCTGTGTGATGCCACCGAGACTGTGGACTCTCCTTGTTAGAACAGCTGATGTCTTCCTAATACACTAGGGTCCCCAAGCTCCATGGGGTTAGGGACCTTGTGTATCTGGCTTTCAACTGGTTGCCTGGGGCTGCCATAATAAAGTACCGTGGATCAGATAGCTTAAAGAACAGAAATGTTTTCTCCCACAGTTCTGGAAAGTAGAGGTCCAGTATCAAGGTATTGGCAGGGTTGATTCCTCCTAAGGGTGGAGGCAGACTCTGTTCCATGCATCCTCCCTGGCCTCTTGTGGTTTGCAAGCCATTTTGGAGTTCCTTGGCTTGTGGAAGCATTGTCTCCAGATTTGCTTCCATCATCACTCATACAGTGTTCTCCCTGAGTGTGGTTGTTGGGTGAAGGGCAGGTGGGGAGTGGGCTCCCATTCTCCCACTGGCCACACAGACTTACAGCTGAAGCTCAGTCCTAGCTGATATCTGCCTCCATCCTACTTCTGACTCCCAGAACAATCCCACTCCCACAGGAGCAGCCTCTGCTCTCTGTCAAGCTGCCCCCAAGCTCCTTACATGTCCCCCACCAGAAGAAGGTCTGTAGCTCAGTGGGTTTGAATCCCAGCCCGGCTACTGACTCAGTTGTGAACCTAAGCCCGAGTGCTCTCTGAGCTTGTTCTCCCCTTCATAAACAAGGACAAGTAAAATCCCTACCTCACCAGGTTGCTCTGAGGTTGGAAAAAATACTATGCATATTATGGTAAAAATAATGAAATTTCCTAGTAGACCTAATCGATGCCTAGAATATTGGCATCTGTTAGATGTGATCTTGGTGAATCACCGTGAAACACTGAGTCCCTAGTCATGTCAGAGTCAGCCTGGGACAGCAGGGTCAGCAAACTACTGACCACACACCAATTTCAATCCATTGTGTTTCTACAAATAAAGTTTTATTGCAACACAGCCTGTTTGTGTACCTATCTGCTGTGGCTTCTTTTACAATACAGTGGCAGAGTTGAGTCATTGCAACAGTGATCAGGTGCCCTCCACCACCCAGCCTAAAATATTTATTATCTGGCCCCTTAGAGAAAGAGTTTGCTGATCCCTGATGCAGAACACCATGGCGCTGGTGCTTCTAAGGGCCAGAGTTCACAACTCAGCCTTCGCCCTTCCTTGCTGTGTGATTGCCAAACTGAAGTGATGACTATGCTGCAGGATGATTGGGACATTGAGACGAGATGTTTGGTCTGAAGCTTCTCCCCGTGTCAGTGCACAAGAATAAAATGAACCTTTAGGCTAAGATGTCACTGTGTTTACCATCCCTGGTATGCAGTGGATGCTCTATATATTCTTAGGGCCAAATACAAGGACTTTCCCTTGATGTCTCCGCATAGACAGGGATTGGGGGCCCTATCTCTTTGCCCACAGTGTCTGGAGTAGTTGCGGCACTGTGGGTACTTGGCGAACACACTTAATGAGGCCGCTCCAGACTTTTGTGGCTCCAAGCGCAGCCCCCCATTCAGAACCTGTCCTCTGCTGTCCTTTACTGCGGGGAGCACTGTTCTGTCCTGGTCCCCCATACTCCACACTCAGCCCCCATCACACATTATGTAAGTGATGGAAGGAAGTCAGTCAGAGGAGAAAGACAGATTGAGTGCCTCCCTGGCCCTGGCATTTCCCTCCGGATCTCTGGATTTCCATATATTTGAAAACCTAATATAAACAACAGAGAAGAAATTTGCATTTCGGGCAGCAAGGAATGAAAAATTGAGGCGGTGTAATGTATTGCCGTGCGCGGAAGAGGGATGACCGTGGTGAGACCAACCTCTTACGACAGGCCCAATAGGCTGGTGGCAAACTCATTTCCTGGCGGAATATAGGGTTCATCTGCTGGAACATTTAACAGGCATCAAAGAAAGATCACTTCCACCTCTCCCCGCTGCCTGAGATGCTGCTCTCTTGCCTCTCTTTTTGCCGTTTTATTAAACCCCTTTATGCGGTTTTAATACAATATGTATGATCCACATGGAGACAAATAAATTCTTATGTACTTTTCAGGATTCGGAGTGTTCTAATGGTTATGTATGCTTTATTTATATTTTCTGAGAGACATTAAAAGGGCGATGTATAAAAATATGCAACCCAAACCAACGGTGATTTATGGTTATTCACGGAGCAACGGCGAAATGGGAAGTTATGAAGTTAATTTCCAGATGTGTGGAGGGAGGGGGCAGAGGCTGTGGCCCACAGTAGTGGCGAGGGGTGTATGACTTCTGGCAAAGGCTGAGTTTGGTGGCAAGTTTGTCACAGGGAGACTCCTGAGTCTGGGGCCATTTAAGGAAGTGGCGTAGTAGAGCCAGTGGGGATGTTAAAGATGTTTTTGCTATGGATGGGACAGGGGATGCCTGGAGAAGTTATGTCAGTTTTCTAAAGTCACACAGCAAGCAAGAGGCAGAGTTAGGAGTCGAAGCACTTCTGTGGCTTCTCCTTGGGTTGCCACAAAGCTGTGTAAGAAGCTGTCACAGGTTTCTTGACTTCCCTGGTGGTCTCTACTTTGCAGGAAGACCTAAGATAACTCCCAAGTGAGCAACAAAAGCAAGCTCAAGCTTCCCTTTTTGGCCCTCCAGTGGCATGGGGTGTCAGGGGAGAGCAGAACTTGGCATGTGCCAAACATCTTTTGGAGCTGAAATTTACACGAGTGGCTCTGGGCATCCACTCACTGGGGGATTGGGTACTTGGAAGCTGACAGTGCCATCCACTTTATGGTCCAGCTAGGCACAAAATTACATATGGTGTGTGGCTGGGTGTGTCAGCTTATCAGGAGTCTGGGGGGCAGAGGGATTCTGAGCAATCACATTGGAACAAACTCCATGAGAATGCTTCCACCCATTCCCTGCGGGACTGCCCCAAACACTACCCTCCCAGTCTAATGACCATTCAGCCCTTAATTCCTGCGTCAGTGATTCCAGGGTGTGGATACAGCCTAGTGGTTAGAGCACAGGCTCTGGAGTCAGGATGCCTGGGTTCAAACCCCACCCTCACCACTTAGGGGTTTGCTCACCACTTAGGGGTTTGGTCAAGTTGTGCTAACTGTTCCACTTCTCTGGGGTGTCCTGTCCTACCATCTGTATAAAGGGGATGATGATACCTAACCAGGAGAAGTGTGGTGAACAGAGGATGGTCTTCTACTTGCTGGGTGTTTATCACAGCATGCAGCATCCCCAGATTTCAAAATTGTTGTGTGTGTGTGTGTGTGTGTGTGTGTGTGTGTGTGTGTGTGTTTTAAATCACTGCTCTTATTCTACCTGCCTTATGTTGGGCAAGTTCTTACTCCTCTCTGGGCCTCAGTTTCCCCCATCTGTACAATAAGGAAAACAAATAGCTGGTCTGAAAATATCTGGACTGTGTCTTGATCTGAGAGGGACCATCCCTAAATCTGGCAACTCCAACATTCACTAATGCTTGTGGAATGATAGTTACAAGGGGGTCCCAGTCCCATCTACTTTTTGGCTCTATGTATCAAAAGCCATAAAAGTGTTCATTTCCTTTGGCTCAGCAACTTCTACTTCTGGAGCTTGTACCTTAGGGGATTAATCATGGGTGTATGCAAAACAGTAACTACAGGCATTTCTGTTGTGGTGTTCAAAATAGAGGGAGAACTGGAAGTGGCTCAAATGGAACCCATAGGGGATGGGTTAAGTAAACAGTGATATAGCAGCAGAATATCTGCAGCTAATTGAACACTGACTGTGTGCCCAGTCTAGGAGGAGCACTTGACACTTTGCATCCCATTTAATACCCCATTCACCCTGTTAGGTTGCAATTAGTTCTTCCAGTGTGGTCCCAGGGAATTGAGCTTGGAGAAAAGCAAATCACCCAAACATGTACAGCTGGCAGATGGCAGAGCTGGTAGTCACCTGGTTGTCTGACACCAAACCTGGCCCCTTTCCTACCACCCCACACTGCTCAGGCTGATGTCAGGAGGATACACCCGAGGAGAGAGGTTGCACCAATGACTGCTGGGCATGGACTGTCATCTGTGAGACAGTCCATGAGAGACTGGAGACTGTGGGAAGACATGGCTGCATGTACACCTGCTATCAAGCCACCATTCATGACTTGATGTCAACCCTTATTGTTGTGAGTATTTATGAAGTTGCCCTGGATCACCTTGCTCTGGTTTTTCTCCTGTGTGTGTGTGTGTGGAGGGGGGGGAATTCAGCTTTTGTTTATTCTGGTAGCAACTTCTGAGCTCCAAGATCTGGTGGCCCAAGATCAGGTTTTTGTTCCTACTCTGTACTTTGTCCATCCCTCTGAACATGCATGGTGTTCCTCCAACCACCCATGCTACCATTCATCCATCCACTACCCATATATCTACACATCTGTGTTAGTTTCCTGTTACAGCTGTAGCAGATTATTATGAATTTAGTGGCTAAAAACAACACACATTTATTCTCTTATACTTCCGGAGGTCAGGAGATTTACAGTTCTGTGGTAACATGAAGGTGTGAGTAGGACTGGTTCTTCCTGGAGGCTCTAAGGGAAGAATTGATTTCCTTGCCTTTTTTTAGCTTCTAATGACTTCCTGGATTCCTTATCTTGTGGCCCTTTCCTCCTTCCTCAAAGCACATCACTCCAATCTCTGCCATCACATCACTTTCTCCCCTGACTCTGCCCCTCCTGCCTCCCTCCTATAACAATATTGGGATTAAATAAGGCCCACCTGGAAAATCTGGGATAATCTCCCTATCTCAAGATCCTTAATTTAATCACATCTACATCCCTACATGATGTGACATTAACAGGTTCCAGATTAAAATGTTGACCTATCTGGGGGATTACATTATTGAGTCTACTCTACCATTTATTCACTCATCTTCCTACCCATGCATTTACCCATCCAACCATCCACCTATCCATCCACACATCCATCCACCCACCTATCCATCCACTATTCTATTCACCCATCCATCCATTACCCATCCATCTGTCCATCCATCTCTCCATCTGTCTGTCCATTCATCTTTACATTTATTCTTTCATCTATTGACTGGTTGGTTGATTGATTCATTTATTTGTTTTCATCCATTCATTCATTAAATCATCAAACATTTACCAAGTACCTTCTACATACTGGGCACTAGGCCAGGTGCCAAGGTAACATAACTGAACAAATTAGACACATTTTTCTTGAAGGAGATCACAGCAAGTAGGATCACTGAATAAGTAAGCAAATCATTGTGATCACTTCCTGGCCAAGAATGAGTTATATTATCTTGTAGTATGTTTCTTCATAGCACTTATCATGCCAGTACACTGTTATGTTTACTGTTTATAATCTATCTCCCCACATGCTAGCTCATTTTGTTCTGTGACCACTGCATCTCTCATTCTAGAAGAGTACCTGTTCAATTCACAGTTCCTCAATCAGTGAATAAATGGACACATGGTGTGGTTGAGGCTGATATTATCTTGGCTTCATAAGCTTATTATGTCATGGGGATTTAGATGATAATAAAGTGTATCGAAATGTCAGGTCAATTTGAAGGAGACATGCAGCAAGTGTCAAGAGCCCACAATAGGAGATTTGGCTCGGTTTGGAAGTTTTAGGAAGGCTTCCTGGAGGAAGAGATACTTCAAAGCTGTACTGAAGGAGGGGTTAGAGTTTGCCAGGTGATAGGTTGGGGTGGGAGAGGACCTGGGAAATGACATGTCTGAGAACTTTAAGTAGCAAAAGAATTTTCAAAATAACCTAGTTCTACTCATGAACAGAGCACTCTCCAGGTGGTAAAAACCTTCTCCATTATCTCCTTGTGTGGTTACAGCCCATTTATGTGGCAGGGCAACCATTTTCCCCTATCATATTTGTAGGTATAGCAACTGAGGCCCCAGGGAAGACATGACCAGGAAGTGGCAGAACGAGGCCTCATGTCTTGACTTTGGGGCTGTTTGGCCACATGGTCCTGCCACTCAGCATTGTGGTCATTCAGTTGGGATGCTATAAAACCCACAGAAGGTGGGGACTTCACAGATTAGCCGAAATAACCATTAAATGCTTTGCGGACCTGTAGGTGAACTTTGCTTCTAGAGAAAGTGGTGGCAGTGTGAGTGCAGACTCTGGGGCCAGGAGGATGGGGTTCGAATTCCAATTCCATCCTTTCCCCTCTTTATGCTCAAGGTATGCTCATCTGGAAAGCAGAATGGAGACCCAATACTCATGAGTAAGTCCTCAGTAAATGTAATGTTTCCTTCAATAAACACTTGTGGATCCTACTCAATGCACCCTCTGTACTGTGATCTGGGCATCAGTGTTGACTAAGATGGGATATTACTGTTTACACACTGATAGGCTCTTTACAACACCTGTCTCCCAGATAGCTTTCAAGGCTGTTGTCTCCTTGTCCTTTTCATGTGGGAGCCTGCAATTATTGTGTTATTTAAGACAAATCACTGGGATACTTTAGACCTCAGTTTGCTTGTATTCTCATTGATCTCTTCAAGTCAGACATTCAAGATCACCTGATTCCAAATGGCACTATGATGGTAGGGGACCCTGTGTTTTATGTGCTCACAAATTTCCAGAGCTCCTGAGGGTCAAGCCTACTTATGATCATGAAGTGATTTGGGGTGGGGCAGGGTGGGCTTCCTTCAGAAGCCTTTAATCCTGTAAGGGCTGACTCCCAAAAGAGAGGTGACAAGGATGGGTTTACTTGTGACTCTCCCAAAAGAGAGAATAAAGCTAGTTTGTAGGCAATGTGCCCAGACATCTGAAAGCTCATTTGTAAGGGAGGCTTCCACAATGTCCATCTCCAAGATGCTACTTCCTGCAGGGGTCTCTGGAAAATCTGTGGCTCTCCGTCTGGGCAAGAGATAGCCTTTCTCCCTGTAGGTTTGGGAGTCCACACAGCACACAGATATGAGCTCCTAGGGACCTCCCTATGATTACTGTGCATAACTTACAAAACTCTCTTTAGACTTCAAGTTGTTTGGAGCAAAGCTTTTCTTATGGAAATTCCAGTATTTTGGGAAAAGGAAGTTCTCTAAGAAACCCAGGAGTATAAAGAGAAGGCTTTCATCTGAGCTCAAGAAAATGACAGGTCTGGTGGGGCTGAACTATGTGAATTTTTCCCCGTCCTTTGAACGTTAAATGACTCCATTAGCAGGTCCTATCAGTTCTGTCTGCAGATACATCTCTGCATTTCTCTGGAGTCTGACCACATCTGGCTACCTTCAGTGCTCCACCCTGGTCCAAGCCATCATCATCTCATCCTGGGAGGTGGAGAGAGTCTCCTACCTGTCCCCTATTTCTTCCACTCCTGCCCCTCCCCTGCCCCTGCCCCAATCTTCCATCCACTAGCACAGTGCAGCATTCTTCTAAGAAACTTAAGTCAAATCCTGTCTTCCCCTGTTGAAATGTTTCAGTGGCTCCCCATGGATAAGGTTTTAACTCCTGTCCTTGACCCGGAGGCTCCTGACATCCCCTGACATCATTCCACTTCTCCTTCCCTATAGTTATAGGTGCTCTAGGATATGATCCTTCTTTGTTTCCTTGAACATGCCAATACCTTCCCTATCCCAGGTCCTCTCAAATGCTATTCACTCTGGGAGGGGATGTCCTCCACTCCAACTATTGGTTGCCACTCATCTTTCTGATCTCAGCTAACCATCACTCCTTCTAGAGACTTTCCGCAGCTACCTCCCCAAGTATTCCCTACATCAGCACCCAGTTCACGAATCTTTTATGGCATTTATCATGGTTTAGAACAATCTTTTTGTTGACTTCTTTATCTTCTATTTTCCCCACTAGATTATAGGCTCCATGAAGGCAGGGATTATAATAGTTCTGCTCACTGCTATCTTCCCAACTCCAGTCCCTGAACCTTCATTTTCCATCTGTAGCACAGGAACAATGATGTCATGATCATCTGCATCATTATCATGGGAGTTACCCCAGGTAGAATCATGGATGTGGACATATCTTTGCAGACTGGAGAGGTGCATTGCAAGGAGAGGAGGTCCAGTTTTACTTTATGAGAACATAATTCCCTGTGATCCCTATTTGCTTGGGAAGTTCTGAGCTCAAGAAAGTGACTCAGGGGGTGCCTGGGTGGCTCAGTGGGTTAAAGCCTCTGCCTTTGGCTCAGGTCATGATACCAGGGTCCTGGGATCAAGCCCCGCATCAGGCTCTCTGCTCAGCAGGGAGCCTGCTTCCTCCTCTCTTTCTGCCCGCCTCTCTGTCTACTTGTGATCTCTGTCTTTCAAATAAATAAATAAAATCTTAAAAAAAAAAAAAGAAAGTGACTCAGTCTGGTGGGGCTGAGAAGAGCTGTGTCTTTGGAGTAGACAGACCTGGGTCAAATCTGTTTTTCCAGATGTCTCTTGTCAAAGGGCCTCATGTCACTGACCCCTATTTTCTCATGCACCTACATGGTGATCATAATGCCTACTTCAAGTTAAAATAGGTATTGGAACTTTGTAACAGGCCATGAAACAATCTCAGTAGACATCAGTGCTCATGTCCTCTGGCGATCCTCAAGAAGATTCCATATTTGATTCGATGAATGTGGTCTGACATCTGTGAGATCTTGCTGATCTCTTTCAGTTCTAAGATGTTTGAAAATCAGATTCATGGAAATCATACTAATAATCTGATTTCAAAGAACCCCAAGTCCAACCTAGAAGTCTCACAATGGGACAAAACACAATGTGCCTTCTCAACATTGATGAAGAATTTCATGAAGCCAGCCATGTTCTTCTTAACCTGTCCACTCTCCAAGCTGTCCCCTGTTGGCAGAGCAACCATCAACCTGCCATTCCCGGCTACATGAGAAGCCCATGGCAGAGGGCAGTTGATCCTAAGTGGCTGAGCCAGGTCTACCACTCCAGTGCTGTGTGAAGTACCACTTCAGTGGGGGTGAAAAGTGGTTCCTTCCGAAAATATGTCTTCCTGGAACCTCAAAATGTGAGACTACTCGGCATAAAGCTCTCTGCAGATCTCAAGATGAGATCATCCTGGATTGGGACAAGCCCTAAATTTAGTGACAAGTTACTTAGAAGGGAAGGGAAAAGGAACAGACATGTAAAAATGAAAACCATGTGAATGTGAAGGTAGAGATGGTAGTGATGTGTCCATGAGACCAGGACTGCCAGCAACTAGAAGCTAGGAAAAGGGCACAGAACAGATGCTCCCTCAGAACCTGCAGAAGGAACCAACCCTAAGGACACCTCAGTTTCAGTCTTCTAACTTTCAGAATTATGAGACAATATATTTCTACTCATCTAAGTCACCTGGTTTGTTGTAATTTGTCATGGCAGCCCTAGGATATTGACACAGTGATTTTGGCCAGTTTAGTTAGATTTCGGAGCCTCAGTTTCCTCATCTGTAAAGTGGGTGTTTTTGTAGTATTTAGAGGCAATGGGAGAAAACAGACATGTAATTGCTGTAGACATTGTCTGGCACATGGTTGACACTCAAGAAATTGTAGTTGTTATTAACAGTTACTATTACAGAGGATCCATTCTTTGGGCTTCTCCCAGCGTATGCCAAGGCAGCTCTTTGATTCCCCCCAGCAGAAAGTCAGGCGACAAGAGGGAGGTGTAACTAACTTTCAAGATCACGGTACCAGTATAAGGCACCTGTCTCCCTCCTTGTTATGCAACACTGCCGCCTCTACCTCCATTGTTTCAACCGCCATCACAACCCCCTCTGTACCACTGGTATTTCCTTAATATTCTTTGGATGCATTCATTCTCAGGAGGAGAAACATTGTCTTCAAAAACAATACCAGGGAGCAGTTACAAAACTGCAGCTCCTGGTGATAAAGGTTAAGGACTCCTCTGCTCCCCCCAACCTCTCTTCCTCTCTTTCTCTATCTCTCTATCCCTTCCTTCCTCCCTCTACTTCTTCTTCCCTTCTCCCTCTTTTTATCGGAATGGCTATCTTTTAAATGTTTAACAGATTTGCAAAAATAATTCCTTCAAGAGGCATTTATTCCATTGGAATACGCAGAGGAGGGCGCACAAGCAGGGAGCAAAGCCATAAATTGAACATCGCCAGCCCGCGACACGCCAGCCCAGGGCGGGCCCAAAGTCATAACTTTCTCCCCATCCCTCCCTTCCTGCCAATGCCCAGGCTCCTACCCAACGCTATTCTATTTTCAGAAAGGCTCCCTTGACCCGTGGGTCCTTCAGCCACAACAGAGGTGGCGCCGGCTGGAATCCAGGCGTGAAATTATGAAAGAATGGGGCTGCCTCTACCTCCAGTTGTGCACTGGCCTCAGATGTGAAATTGCCATTTTTTCTCCCCCCTCGCACTGGCCTGTCGCATGCGGGGCGGAAAAGATTGTATTTATCACCTGTCAGGATCTGCCAGAACTGAGTTACGTGAGGCAGGACAGCATAAAATTATCATACACAAGCATGAAATTACAAAATCGCTCGGAACTGAACAACAAAATTATTTCATTTCGGAGGGAGGCCATCCCATTTTTTAGCTCTGACACCTTGACTGCCAAACTTTGAATTGAAATTGAGTGTGAGGGCCATGGAATAGAGACAGCAATAACAAGAAGTAGCATGTAAACTAGCCATGCAGACACACTACATTAATGGCCCCCGAAACCTCCCACCAGAGATATGTAACTAAATAAATGTCACATGTCCCAGTTGCTCACCTTGCCTTCCACAACTAGTAGTGACTTAAGCCAATGTCAGAGACCTGACCCAATGTCTGAGGGTTCCTGGGAGGGGTTGGCTCAGGGTTGGTTCTTCTAACCCGCAGAGTGATGCCCTGATGAAATAGAGAGCATGCAGGCTTTGGAGTCATGCGTGTGTACATTTGGATGCTGGCTCCAACCTTCATGAGCTGTGTGACATTGAGAAAGTTTCTTAGCTTCTCTGAGCCTCTGTTTTATTATCTGTAAAAGGAAGACAATCATCGGTTGTTGTGAGGACAGAAATATCTCATACATTGTGTCTCGCACGTTAAGTTTTTAATACAGAACTTGTGAGGTATGGGTTACCTCATTTCTTTCCTCTTCCAAAAAAAATTTTTTTTGCCACTTTTACTTTCTGAGGTGAAAGCATTTGTCTGAGAAGCTTTTATTAAGCACGGGGAAAAAAGAGCTGTGACTATAACTTGTGTTTAGATGTAAACAGAATTAGGTTGGATTATTGATTGTTGTTCCTATTTTTTTCCACCTTTCCCCTCTACACATACCTTTGTCATGTGACTTTACAGCTCCTTCCACTGGAGATACGACTTATTTCTTCATCCAATTGTTGCTAGACTTACAGTGTAACTTAGTTTGATCAATGGCCTATGTGCAGATGAGATATAAGCAGAGACTTTAAATACACTGTGAGGTTTGACTTGGCCTCTTGCTCTCCTGCTATGTGCTTGAGAAAGGCATGCCCAGGTAGATGCTGGTCTATGGAGGAAGAAAGTCAAGCAGAACAGCCTAGAGTCAAGTGCAGCCAATTTCTAGATCTGTGACCAAAAGAAATAAATCTTGTTAGCCATTGGGACTTAAGGGATTGTTTGTTATACAGCAAAAACTGACTAATAAAGTAGCTAGACCAGTGATTACAAACAGAGGTTTGCCTTCAAGAGTGTTCTGTAGGATATTTAAAGCTCATAAAGGACTCAGGGCAATCATTATTGAGTGGGACTCTGCGAACTGCAGTATACCTAGAGTCTTGGCCTTCTGCCATTCTTTCCTTCCTCCTTCCCTCCCTCTTTTCCTTCCTCCTTCCCTCTCTCTTTTTCTTCCACTCTTCCTTCCTTCCATTCTTCCTTCCTTCCTTTCATCCTTTCTTCCTTCCTCCCATCCTCCCATTCTTCCTTCCCCCCTTCTTCTTTCCTTCTTTCTTTCTTTTCAAATTTTTTGAAAGAGAGAGAGTGTATTGTGTGGGGGAAGGGCAGAGGAGAAGGAGAGAGAGAATCTCAAGAACACCCAGTACAGAGCTCAACATGGGGCTTGGTCTCACAACCACAAGCTCATAACCTGAGCTGAAACTAGGAGTAGGACACTTAACCAACTGAGCCACCCAGCTGCCCCTGTCTTCTGCACTTTAAATGCCAATGTCCCCTTGTCAGTATGGGAACTAGTCTAGGATTGTGGGTCTCCACTCTAGTAGACCCAATATACTCTTTTCATTCCATATATTTTATAACACCCACTTTACTATTCTGAAATGAAATTCATGCATTTCATCTTCATACACACGTAATTTCCAAAAAAATCAATATAATACCCTAACTGTAATATAAAAGAGGAATAAAATGAAAGCAATTTATAATAAAATAATATCTATTTCAATATGTAAATTATCAGGGAACCACTATATGCCAGGAAACATAATGAAGCAGTCTGATGCTTGTACCTACTTATAATGAATAAGTTGAGATTTCAGACAAATATTCAGTTGAATATTGTCGACATTTTTTCTCCATATTTGACATTTTGAAATAAGAGCTAAATTAGTATATTCATATGTATGGGTGCCATCACCATGAGCGGGACCGTTGTAAATGTCGACCGACACAGGTGTGTTGTGGCAGCAGCTCACATTCCATGAGCAGCTTGGAGGCCAATGCCCGGATTTCCCAAAACGCAAAACAACTTTTGATAGAATTTTGGATAAGGCAAAGTACTGCCTTTCTCCAATTCACGATGCTGCTGCATTTCAGGAAAATCTTACATAAAGGAAAATGGTACAAAAAAAAAAAAAAAGATTTTGCCGTATTTAAGATGGGTATAAATTCTAGGCTCAGATAATTATTAAGCAGAAATTTTGCCTATATGAATGTCCAGAAAAGGCATTTGAAATCCTCAAAGGACTTGGGACTGTTCTAGGCATTTTATATCCAGCGTGGGTGATTTAATTCTTCTCAATCTGTATGACAGGCTTTCTCAACTTCGGTGTAATTGACATCTTGGGCTGGATAATCCTCCATTGGGGGTGGGGATGCCCTATGCATTGAAGGATGTTTATCCGTATGCCTGGCCCCTAGTGGCTAGATAGTAGCATCTCCCACTCAAGATGTGACAACCAAAAATATTTCCAGATATTGCCAAGTGTCCCATGAGGGGGCAAAATGTCCCCCTGTGGAGAATCATTGGAGCAGGATAATAGAAAAGGCTATCATCATACCCTCCCATAACTGCCCTTGGAGATGGCACTACTGCCATTAAGAAACACCTACTCAGGAGGCCTTGGGTTCCATTGAGTCATTTCATTGCAAGGCCAGGCACTAAACACCTCCTATGTACCAGGTGTCGTGAGTATAGTGCTGGATGTGACAGTTCTTGAACTCAAAGAGCTCAGGTCCCAACCCGGAAGTCACCCCTGGCTCCTCTCTGTATCTCTTGCCTTCGCCTCACACACCAGTCCCCCAGCCTCATTCCATCCATTCTAACTGCAGATCTCAACTTGCATTTGTCCAGTTTTCTTAATTTCCACCCCCTCTTTTCCAGGCTTGCTTCTATCCAACCTATTCACGCTGTGGCTGGAGTAATCATGTTGAATTACAGATTCAGAAATTTGATTCCATTTCCCTCCTCTCTAAAACTCTTTACTAGGGTCTGTTACATTTAGGAAGAAGTGAAATCAAAGAAGTCCCCACCATGATCGGCCAGGCCACCGGTCCAGCCCTGCTGCCTCCCCATTTCTGTCTGTCCCTGGGGATTGTGAACTGGGGCTGGGTTGAGAAAGCCTTAATTGCCCAGCTAAGAAATGATCAAACCTCAAAGGTGGATGACCCTTTCAGAACATCTCGTCCTCTGATGGCCATGTCCAGCAAGGCTGCATCTTCTGAGGAGGATATTGTCTCCTGCAGATCTATTAGAAGGAAAAAAGGGGCCAGGCTTCGATTATTCTAAGATGAAATGAGAGAGTAGTGGGGCAGAGGAAGGGATACAATCCTTACCTGAAGTCTGAGTAGCTTCTCCTGATTTCTTTTCCTCTGATGGGCTGTGAGTTTTCCTATTTTATACCATTTTCTCCATGCCTGGCATGTTGTGTTATTCCAAGTTTACAGATGGTGCCACTGAGCCTCAAGAAGGGAAAGTTCATAGCCCAAGACCACTGAGCTGGTGTCATAGTTGAGATTTGAAGTAAATCCTCTGAGAACATAGTCAAATTGCCAGCCACTAATTTAATGACCACAGGAGTCTCCTCAGTGATTTCTTTAAGTCTGTTCTGGCCAACCCTACCTCCTTGTCCACTGTTCCACTGTCGAGGTATTTTAGAAAGTGAATATCTGATCAAGTTAGCGCATATCCTGTCCTTTCCATTGGTTTTAGAGCTATTAATCTGTAGAAGGACTCACAAAGCCTCATTGAGATTTACCCCTGCCTACGTCTCCAAACCCATCTCTCTACCTTTTCCTCCCTTAGTCATTGAGATTCAGGCATATAAGTCATCTCTGATAACTTAATCCTGCCATAGGGCCTTTGCCTATGCTGTTCCCTATGCCTACTTCAGAGGCTTTTCCCCTTCTGGTCTTTCGAACCTCAGATCAAGTACTGTCTCTTCATGAAAAATTCTCCTCTTCCCCTGCATGTCTTTCTTGGTCTGAGTCCAGTCCATTCATTATCTGTGTGGCTCTCCTACTTCCATGGTTAGAGTTTAATCTCATCTCCTCTATGAGGATATAAACCCCATGAGCATAACAACTCAGCTGGCTTTGTTCATCTTAGATTCCACAGCATAGCACATAGTAGGTGTTCAATGAATGTTAGATCAATGAATGAATGAATGAGTGAATCCTGCGCTCACTCAGAGTCCTGAGCATGCTCATCCCACCTCCCATTCACTACCTCAATGTTTGATTGGTGCTGTCCTGAGGGGACTCACCCCTCCTCTTACCCCTTGGCCAGGCCCATGATAGTCCTTTTGGGGAGCACAGTGCCTGGAGCCCCAGAGCCAGTAGCTGGGGGCCTCCAGCTGGGCTGCAGGCACCTGCAGGGGAGAATTGCAGGGTTGCAGCAGGCAACGCTGCTGTCATTTTGCAGAGTGCTAACAGCTACAGGTACTGGTCACAGGCCATTGCCCCCAGCCTTCACCACGTAAATCCTCCACTAACGATTTGTATAAACTTCTGTTACACATGTTATTTATCACTGCAAATAACTTTGCAGTGGGTTGGACCACGTGCTTTATTCACTCACCTGCATGCCTCAGGGAAAGGCAAGGGCTGAGTTGGGGGAGAGGGTTCCTGAAGTTAGATGCCTGTGTGGGGCTCCTGGCTTCCCCTTTCATTTATCAGCTCTGTGGCTTTGAACAAGACCCTATCCCTCTCTGTGCCTTGATTTGTTCTTTTGTTCAATAGAGATAATATAGTGCCCACCTCAAAGGGGTGCTGAGAGGATTAACGGAGTGCAGATAAATCACTCATGTACAGCGGGACACATAGTAGGTGCTCAATGAAAGTTAGCTATTGTTATTGTCACCACCACCACCATCACCATCATCATCCCACACAGGAAAGCTGGGGAACAGCATTCCATCCCACAAAGCTGTTAGTTCCAGAGAGAAGAGTCTCCATCTCATACTGAATCCCCAGCACATAGCCTGGCATATATGATGGCTCAGCCATCATTCTGTGTTAATTAAATGAGAAGAGACATATTTGGTCTCAGATAACCACAGCACTGAGTTAGGTGCAGAGAAAGGCCAGACTCCCCTGTTCTGATGCCTAGTTTTCAGCTCATGCTGATGGTGGCCTCACCCTGACCAGATGAGAGGCCTTGGGTGAGTCACCTCCCCTCTCTGAGCTTTGGCTTCCTTATCTCTAGCATATGAAGGAGAGGGTGGCTTTCCTGCACTATTCTTCTGGAGTCTGAAAGATTGAGTGAGATAATGAATGTGGAGCTCTTAGCTCAGGGCCTGGCATGCTGTGGTAACTCTGTAAATGGAGGGTTTGATCATTCATTCAATCAGTGGACTTCATTAGGTGCTGCTATGTGCCAGGCACAGTACTATGAATTGCAGCCATGTCAGTGATCCAAGACCTGCCACTGGAGCTCTCATGCCAGTGAGGAGTGAGAAACATGAAACATATCAGGTCAGGAGGCAAAGCCACTTATTTAAAAAAGAGTGAGGTAAGGGGATCAGAGGTGATAAAGCAGAGAGACCCTTCAGTAGGCCGGCCAGGTGAGCACTCAAGAGAGATGCCATTCGAACAAAGATTTGAAGAAGGGGAGAGTGTGATATTTCCCAATATCAGTGGGAGAGGCATACAGGCAGTATCAACAGCATGTGCAAATGCCCTGAGGCAGGCATGTGCTTGTTTAAGAAACAGCAAGAAAGTCAGTGGATCTGGGTCAGTGAGTGGGAGGAGGAGCTGAGGTCAGCAAGTTAGCCTGAATCTGGATCATGCAGTCATAAAGACTTTGGCTTCCTGAAGGTATGGCAGCCATGGGGTAGGAGTTATTGAGTAAAGGGGTGACAAGATTGGGCTTATATTTTGAAAAAACAAAACAAAACACTCTGGCTGCTGTGTGGAGGATGCCCCTAAGGGGGCCAAAGGCAGAAGCAAATTAGTTAGGAGGTCATTGCAATGACCCAGGTGGGGGTCCCATGGAAGCTGGTGACACCTTGGCACGTCTGCCCCAAGGCTCATCATTGCAACACCCGTTGGGGGTCAGGAGCAAAGAAGCCTTTCTCTGACTGAGGGATTCAGTAGGTAGTGCTCAGTGAGGCTGGGGGATCCTTGTCCAGGTTGAAAATGGGCAACATGGTGTCCTGAAGATCTGTAGACCTCTAGGACACAGGGGATCTGTCCAGCCAGGCTTTAGGTCTGTCCGTCTCATGCTGGCTCTCCTCCCTGCCCTCCACTTGACCTGCCAGTCCCAGGCAATGCAGGCAGTTGCTGTGCACCTGGGCTGCCTTGCACCAGCACCTCAGAGTTGCCCTCAGAGGCCAGCAGCTGACCTGGAGGAGAGTATGTCTGGGGGCTGATCCGCCTTGGTGGTTGTTTCAGGCTTTGGACCAGTTCCGTTGGCAGGGTGATGCTCCCTTTGCAGGCTCTAAGGAAGAATCCTTCCTTGCCTCTCTGAGCTTCTGATGGTGGCTGGCAATCCTTGGCACTTCCTGACTTGTGCACATCACCCTAGTGCCTACCTCTCTCTTCACATGGCTGTCTTTATTCTGTGTGTGTGTGTGCGCGCGCGTGTGTGTGCATCTGTGTGTCTCTGTATGCTTCCAAAACTCTCTCTCATTATAAGGTCCTTTGTTTTAGTCTCCATCCTAATACAGTATGACTTTGTAACCAGATGACATCTGCCAAGACCCTCTTTCCAAAGAAGGTCACATTCACAGATCCCAGGAGTTAGGACTTCCGCGAATCTTTTGGAGGGACACAATTCAACTCAGGCCACCAGCAGTTCCCATCCTCCTCTCTGGTATCCCCACCTCAGCCTCTAGCTGTCCCATCCACCCTTCTCCCTGCAGCCAGAGCTCTTTCTAAACATCTGGGAGGGCCACTTCCTTGCTTGACACCCATCCATGGCTCCCCAGTTCCTTCCCATAAGGTCCACACTCCTTAGCGTGTGTCTTAAGGCCCTGCTGCTCTAGTCCTCAAAGATGTCTCTCTTTTCTCTATTTGACCTCTTTGTTTTAGCTCAGTGGATCTCACTGCTGACCATTGGAGACTTTCCAAAAATACCCATATCTGGGCCCTTAGACCCATTATTCAGGAGCCCTGGGAGTAGAGGCTGGTTGTTGTGAGTTGTGGCTGCAATCCCTAGCTGGGCCTGGGAGGCAAAGCTGTACCCATGGTTCTCACTCTGAGAGATTTGGAATCCCTTGGGGGAGTTATACCACTCCTCTCCCCTGTGGAGTTTCTGATTCAGTGGGTAGGATAAGGGCCAAGGAATGTGCTTCCAGTAAGCTTCCAGCTGCTGTTGCTACCATTGATTTGCCAGTTTCCCAATCTTGGCACTATTTGGACCAGCTAATTCTTTTTGTGGGGGCTATCTTATGCATTGTAACATATCCCCCAACACACTTGTGATAAACAAAAACATCTTCAGACATTGCTAAAGCTTCCCCTCATCAAGAATCAGTGGGCAGATGAAACCATAGGTAATTCTTATAAGTGCCCCAGGGCCTTCGCACATCCTACTCCTTCTGTAGAAAATACTCTTCCTAAGTCTTTCTAGGATTACCTCTTGCTGGCCTGTCCACTCTAGGCTTGGCCATCATTTCCCCAGAAAGACATTCCCTGACTACACCTGGCCTTACCTTGGCTTCCACATCTCTTTGGTGCTTCCCCAGCTTCTCTGTGGGTAAATCCCACAGAGCTCAATGGGATTCATGCAACTGATCCTAACAGCAACTCAAAAGGGATACCATGGAAATGAGCAAAGCGGTTGGTTGCTGCAGGAGGGTGTAGAGGAAAGGTCACTGCCATCGGCCAGAATGGAAAGGTCTCTGGAAGGAGTGCAGCAGATTTGCAAAGGACGGCTAGGAATTGGCTATGCCAAGAAGAACTGGGATGATGCTGCCCTCAGAGAACCTTGGGTGAGCACTGGAGTTGGAAAGCCAAGGGTTTCTTCCTCATTTGCAAAATGGGGCCAATAATCATAGCCACTTTAAAGTGTTTCTGCAAAGAGCTGATGAGGTAGTTGGCCCATGTGATGCGGTATGTAGAAGTGGCCCCAAACGGTTGAGGGGATGACGATGGTTGTGGCGCGGGAAGCCTTCATTCTTCTAGTGCAGCGGCTGTATTGGTGGGGGAAGGGGCTGACAGGAGGGAGCCACAGATGGGGCTGCAGAGGCCGCTCTGAGCTGATGCAGAAACATGGAGGGTGGGCAAACAGGTGGGCGAGCAGGACATGGAATGGGGTCTCCGGCAAGGCAAGACTGTCCGCAAGGCATGGCTGGGGTGGGGTGTGGAGGGAGGTGTAGCAGGGGAGGTCCTGGCAGCGACCTATCCACTGGCTCCTTTGAGGAGGACTCGTAAAGGGGCTGTTTCTAACCATGAGGCGGGATGTAGGGATGTCACAAAGGAGCGGCCAGCCTGCAGCGGCTAGTGAGAGACGCGAGACTGAAGTGAGGGGTTTCTAGAACATTGAGACGAAGAGGCTGGATAAGGACTGGCTGGCAGGAGCTGGGCCGTCCTTGGTGGAAAGCCGCCAGCTCAGCATGCGTTTGCTGGAAGGGAGCACCCCAACCTCCCATCTGCCCATCTCCTTCTGGGCCTTCCCATTGGCTAGACCCAGAGGTCCTTTGATAGTGTCCACAGAGGTGGATCTCCGGTGCGGAGAGTGGGGCAGGGAAGGGCAAAGCAGGGGACTGATGGGAAAAATGGGAAAATGGGCAGCACAGTCTAGCAGGGGAAGCAGGAAGTGGCCTTTGCTCTATTGGTAAGTGCCTGAGGCTGGATGATCAGCCCTAGAGTAAAGTCTATGTGTGTTTGCACACGTCAGGGAGGGAGGGGTGGAAGGAGGTAGTGGCTCAGGGTGACACAGACGTTGGAGCAGATGCTCTCCGTAACCTGGTCTCGGCTGGGGTGAAGGTCTCAGGCATGAAATGCGACTATCACCTTAGTCACAGACTACAGAACGTTGGTGTCGATGCTGTGTAGGTATCTATCATAGAAGGAGCTTCCTTAACCATGTGTCACATGCCTCCCATGCACGTGAACCTTGCCACCTTTAAAGGGGGCACCACATTCTCCATTTCAGGATGAGGTGAGTCTTAACCTTGTGCTCACAGCAGATGCCATACACGGATGCTTTCCTTGATCTGCCCAATGGCCATATGAGCAACTTGTCATTATTCTTTCCATTTTGCAGATGGGAAAACTGAGGCTTGGAGTGGTAGAGGGAAGCATCCATTGCCAGCTGAGGCCTGGCTGCCTCAAGGCAAAAAGTCTTCTTCAGGGTCATGGAGTCGGTAAGGCTCAGAGCCGGGACGAAAACCCAGGTTGGACCTGCCTTAGTGCCCCCAATCATAGGACCTCCCCTGATACCTGGAAACAGAAGCTGGGGAAGGGCGTGGCTAGTGAGGTACGGCCCACCACCTCCAGCCCCTGGTTTCAGGTCCCCTGGAGGAAGGACCACTTACATGAAGCCAGATAATCTAATACTTCTGTCTTTTACCGCCTCCAGTCCCTGGAGCTCCACTGCTACAGACTAAATGTTTGTGTCCCCCCAGAACTCACAGGTCAAAACCTAATCTCTAATGTGATGTTATTCAGAGGTAGGGTCTTTGGGTGGAATCCTCATGAATAGAATTAACACCTTTATAAGAGCCAGGAGAGAAATTGCCTCCCCTCTCTGCTCTGCTCTTTGAGAAGTCTACAGCCCAGAAGAGGGTCCTTCCCAAACCTCCCTCCCCTGTCCCCACTCATGCTGGCACCTTGAACTTAGATTCTCAGCCACTGCCCCTATATGATATCTCATTTATGCTACTTTATAACTCATTGTTTTGGTTGATAATCCAGTCAAGTCTTATTTTCCTTCTGGCTCATGATCTGGCAAATTAAGGTTTCACTTATGTATTGTTTTTCTGGATCTCAAGACGTGTTCCAGCAACTCTCAGTGACCGGGGCTGTGAACAAGGAAGTATAAAATCAAATCAAACCAAACCAAAGCAATGCAGGGAAATGCTCTTTAGTGGGAGAGAACATCTCCAACGCTGAGATTCTACCAAAAACCATGGACCTCAAGCCAGATCACAGCTGTGAATTTGAAGGGGAACAGCCTGATGTTCTGTGACAGGGAGAGAAAACACAGCCTTTCCCATGTTCTGCACCCAGGCCAGAAGCCCCTCACAGATCCTCCACTGCCAGGCACTCCAGGCCACTCCAGGGAGTATCTCTGTAGCTCCTTGCTTATGGCGGCCAGAGCTGTTCACCCTGTAGGGAGTGGTCTAGGGTCCTGGTCCAGTCCCATTTTCCCCACAGACCCAGGGAGCCCTTGAGCCTCCCCTCCGACAGTTTATGCAGGAAAAGAAGCCTGCAGGGTGACAGAGGGAGGGCCTGGCTGTGGGGTCCACAGTCTCCATTTTACAGGTGAGGAAACTGAGTGGCGGAAGGAAGCAGCTAACTCAACCCTGTGCCTGGCTGCCTCAGACTCAAGCATTGGCTTGTCATTGGCCTGAGAACCAAAGAGCTAGGTAAGCAAGGGGGTCTGGATGTGGCCTGCCACCTGGGGCATCATGGGTTTCTGGCCAGAGTATGGGTTGGGTTGGGGGCCTAGACTGGTACGTAGGCCAGGGAAGGGGACAGTGTTTCTGCTCTGGGGGACTTCCTTAGCGCTAGTGAGCCAAGTTGGAGGGATAGTCCATTGTCATGCCATCCTATTCTGGAAGTGTGGGGGCTGTTCATCCCTGCCCAGAGAGGACAGGTTTGGCACCAATTTATCATGAATACTGCCTCCACAAAGTTCCCTTTGTGCCCCAGGCTGAGCCCAGGTATCCCCAAAGCCCTACAATGTAAGGACACGTGTATGGCTCTGCCCACCGTCCTGCCCTCCCCCCTTTTCTGCCCCCCCCCCCAAGGCTCCCATCATACCACTTCATGCAGACCAGTTTCCTGCCCCTTTTAAAAGTATTTACTTAACCCTGCAGCACTTCTTAACTTTTTCTCTTTTTAAGTATAGTTCATGTGCATTCTAGAAAATGTGCAGAAAAATTCCCTTACGTTCTTTCAGCAGCAATTCACGGTGTACCTCCTGTGTGCACGTGCTTTCCAGAGGCTGGGGATAGAGGGTGCCAGCCCCGCTTGTGACTTCCAGGTTATAGAATTGGGGGAAACAAGTTTTTCAGAAAAATCCTCTTTTTCTACTTTCTGGAGAAAGCGACCATTAGCGTTTTGCTGCATGTGCCTCAATGATCATTTCCCCATAAAATTTATACTTATACATATAAATACACGTTCAAATAGTGCATAGTTTTAAAATATAGCATCATACCATCCACAGCACTCTGTAACTTGCTCTTTTCACGTGATAATTTTTTCCCTTGCTCAAGAATTGATTGTGAGCACCGTGTCACGTCCATACATTTTTACTGTATGCCTCGCAAAATATAAAGAAGGACGGGGTGAAGTTTTCCCAGGGCCAGTAACTGCTGCTCGGGGTGGGCGGGGATGGGTGGGTGTTGGGGAGACTGATGTGGGCAGCTGTGGTTGTGGGTGGGAACAGAGGGGAAGAGCTCTCGTGCTGGTTGAGACACAGCCCCTCCTCTTCAGGGTCTGCCCCTCTCACATTGGAAGGCTGTATTCACTCCTTTAAGGTGGGCTTTGTTATCCTCTGCGGGAGCATTTCTGACTTAACCAGGACTTGCAAGCCGAAAGTACAGATTCCCTTGGGATAGGTAACAACCCCAAGGTGGCAGCTGCTTGGATTACCAGCTGGTTCCCCAAGAGTCTAGCGTTTGAATCAGAGATTTAAGAAGCAGAGCCATGGAGTGTCAAAGTTGGGACCAGCTCCTGGACAAACCTGTCCATTTTATGGATGCGGTCACTGAGACCCAGAGATGCTCACATGCTGTCTGAGCAAAGTCTCCAGGCCCCAGCTTAGTACTCCCTTCCTCGGGTGAATAGGGTGCAGGCGTTTCTTCTCCAAAAATAGGAATGTGTCATCATTATATCAGTACTTTAGAAAGTCACAGCATACATAGAAACCCAAGACAGGCACATTCCAGGAGGAATAAATTGCTGGAAGGCATGAGCCATTGAGGGAGACTGAATAGAGAGAAAGGAGTTGCATCCTTCCAAAGCTGTCTGACTTAGGGGACATCTTCCCCTGAGGTTGGGAGGGCTCACAAGAGGAAGTCTGTGTCCCTCCCCAGGAAAGGCACCTACAGACCATCGTCCTTTCTCCACCTTCCACACAGAGGTGGTGAAAAACCACCAACCTGGAATCTGTAACTTGTCTTCAGACCTGGGATCTGATGTTTCCTGGCTGTGTGACCTCAGGCAAGTGGCTTCACCTCTCTGATTCTCCATTTTATTGTTTATGCAATGGGGCTGACAATGCCTCTCTGAAAGGGTAGTGTGAGCCTTGTAGATAAAATCTGAAAAATGATACCTATTTGGGAGGGGATCAGTTCAAATTAGATATGATATAGTTAACTACTAAGAGGCCATTTATCTTCATGTTTTATAAGAACACAGCCCTGGAAACAGGTGACCTGATTTCATTTCTCAGTTCCTGTGTGAACTTGGACAAATCTTGGACAAATGCTTATACTGATGGTGGTGTTTTAATTATTACTACCCTTTGGAAGCAGAGAAGACCACCCCATTCCCCGCTTCTAGCTGTTCACTCAGCTCATGTCTGGCCAGGGAGGCTGGTTAAAGGAACTGAATTCACTGAGCACTTGCTATCTGGCTGGTACCAAGCTAGGTGATTTCACAGGCTGTATTTCGTGTAATCTTTGTAAAGTTGTTGAAGTAGGGAATCCTCCCCTACACCATTATTGCAGAGAGAGAAAATGGGGCCCTGGAGAACTCGTCCAAAGTCATGGGTGGAGAAAGTAAAAGAGCTGGCATTTGAACCCAGACCGGCCTGACTGCAAAATCTTACCTCTCCCCTCTGCACTGGTGCAGAATTACAACATCTGTCTCCTCACAGAATTTGAGGTGACAGACAGTCCAGCTCTGGGGGCAGAAGAAGAAAGATGCGTGGAAATGCAAACAGAAGGTTAAGTATGGAAATTTCTATTGAACAAGAGCTGCAAACACCATCCACCACGAGGACGAGAGTGACTACTACAGCTACTTGTTGGTGAGAAACTTTGTGATTTGCAAAATCCAGTTGTTTCCATTTGCGGTTTGAACACCTGGCTAGATGGGGATTTGAACCCTATTATACAGATCTGGAAACAGAGGCTCAAAGAGGTGAAGAGACTTACACAGGGCAAGTCTGGGGCATTTTTTTTTCCTGCTTCTCTATGGAATTTGCAGAAAGGAGGTATCAGAAGCTAGGACACTTCTTCCCCTTGATAGGGAAATGTCTGCCACCCAGACATGCCTCACTTCCCCTCTTTGGCATCCTGACATCATTCTTTTTAAATTCCTTAGCGCTGGTGAATCTGGTGCAGCCAGCCTCCTGCTTCTGGTTTTTCTCTGTTCATTTTACCTCCCATACCAGCTCTGCCTTAGAGGCAAAACTGACCCAGTCATCTCCCTGCCTAGAACCTGCCATGGCTCCCTTTTCCTTTTAGGGTAAAATCCAGGCTACATTATCAGAGCCTGGTGAGTCTTCAGGATCCAGGTCCTGCTGCTTGCTCAACACTGCCTGCTGCTATCTGCCTCCTACCTGTGACCCTGGATGCAGTCTTCTGGGCGGTTGGTCTTTATTTCATATTTCTGTATCTCAGCAGTTACTACCTCCCTCTCCTGACACCTTTTTTGCTCTCACCTGCCTGATGGAATATTTTTCTACCACCCCCCTGACATGGGGAGATCTGTGCCTGGTTAAGTATCTGTACGTGGTTGGGGGAGAGTAATGGGGGGGGATCTAAAAGGACATTTGTCAAGAAATTTTTGAGTGATTATCCTTGGGAAGAGAGACTTTGGGGGTTTTATTTTCAATTTTGTAGTTTAAAAGGATCATCATCATCGTGGCTATTATTTTAGTCCACTAACAGATATAACTTTTACAAAATGCATACAACTATAAGAAAGCCACATTCAACTGCGAATCCCTTTCAAGACCCTGTTTTCCCAGAATTAGGCACCCCTTCCCCCTAAGATGGAAGGGCGTGGCGGGCCACTTGAGAGTTGTCAGAGGACTGGGCGGGCAGTTCATCTGTCTCCGTCTCCAGTGACCTGCACAGAGCCCTGCCAGGACAGGATGGGCCTTGTAAATGTCTGTTTAATGAACAGAGGAAGGAAACTCATTATAATACCATGTATTGTCCCAGTTAAATAACAGAAAGGATTATTACAGCAATGATGCTGCAATGTACCCTCAATTAGCTACGGCCATGAGGAGTGTCGGGACAGCTAATGCCACCAAATAAGGGATCATCAAAAGGCAATTGGACCTTCTCTGGAGTGCCTTTCACTTTGCTGGTTTGTTTAGATTTTAGTTGTTTGAGATTTCCCACTTGCCCCGCTCCCCCTCCCCAACACTTTCTTTTTTTTCTTTTTAGGGCAGAGGTGCTGATTTGCATTGTGATTGTATTGGGTTGGAGTTCGTAGTTAGACCAGTTGGTTTCTTAGCAGAAATGATGGCCCTACAGTGAGCAGCGGTTCTCAGTGGTCCCCAGAAGGTGTTAGAGCTGCAAATTTCTGCGTTCTATCCCAAACCACTGTATCTGAAACTTTGGGGTGGGGCCCAGAAGTTGTTGTTTCAGCATGGCCTTGGAGTGATTCTGATGCATGCTCAAGCCTGAGAATTACTGGCTGTGGATTCTAGTGCTTTAGTTCAAATGCTGGTGATTTCACTTATTGGCTGTGTGTCCTTGGGCAAGTCTCCTTACCTCTCTGTGCCTCCATGACCTTTTCTGTAATAGCAGGTAGCAATAGTGCCCATCCCATGGGTTATAAGGATGGGCTGAGATAAGGTGTGCCGAGTACTGGGGCAGTGCCTACACTTCCAAGGGAAAGCTACCAGTTACCAGTTTCATGGAGTAGAGGCTACCTTTGATTCTCAGATTCATCCAGATTTCAGATAGCAAATGCAGGGAGAAAATTTGTTTTCGAAGAGTGTTTGTCCAACTTTAATGTGCACACAACCTCCCTGGGATTTGGAATGTAGATTCTGATTCACTAGGACTGAGGCCAAAATTTCCACATTTCTAGCAAGCTCTCCAGCGGGAAGATGCTGCTGGTCCATGGACCACACTTTGAGTATGGATTGAATCCAGTATCTGGGGCTCACACTGGGATCACATGATGAGCTGGTAATGGTCATGGGGTGGTCCTGGGTGACAGTGGTGGAGCAGGGTGTACGGCATTTTGCCCAATGGTCCCTGGCCAAAATTGCAGTGATCTTTGCAGTTGGAAGTGGAGAAATGGATCTGTGCCCCCTCACTGGTCTAGACCAACTTTCCTCCTGTCTCTACACTCAGCATCTCGTTTGTCATGTAGACCACTCGATGCCCATCCCCAGGGAAGGTGAAGAGAATCAAATATTTATTTTCTCAATGAGTGATTGATGACACATCTTTCTTTGGAATTAAGGATTTGCTAGAATTTTTAAAAAGTAAACTGACACAGGAATTTAAAGGAGTTAAGACAAGGCATTGCTAATGGAAATTGGCAGGTTATTACAATAGTAATATTAACAATGATAACAATGAGTTAATAATAATAATTGTTAATAATAATAATAATTATTATTATGATCAGTGTTATTGGTACAGGTGGTAAACCTTGTACTGGGGCTCTCCCTCCAGGACCAGACCTGGGGATGGTCAGCTCTTCAGAGTCACATTGGAATTCTGGCTGCTCTGGGGACAACTGTCAGGTGATTCTCCTGGGTGGCCTCAGGACACCGAGGGCTATGCAGAGGGAGCCCCAAAGCCTCAAAGCCTCACCACTAAAATTATCATTTTTGTGGGCACTCTCAGATCTCAAGGCACCACTCACCTCCAAAAGGATATAACGGAGCTGGAGAAAGAAGGGGTCATGCATGTTCATTTCCAGAGTGAACAAAGAACACTTATGGGGGAAAGGAAAAATGCCTCTGGACCCCACCCCCACCCCATGACACACATGCACAGGAACACACACACACACACACACATACACACACACATTGGCTGCCCCAGCCTGCCTGTCACCATCAATCAGCTTCCTCCCACTTGCTGTTTGCAGGCAGAGTTCCCTACAGATGTGCTCAGGGGCTGGGAGAAGGAGAAGAAGGTGGAGCTGGGGGCTGGGGAGGGAGGGGAGGCAGAGATATTCTCAAAGAGTTAAAACCTTGCCTTGCCAGACTGTGAATTCTCCTCAACTCTCCCCCACCCCCCTCAATCCAGCCAAACAACAGCTTGACATTTTCCATCCTTCACGAGAAAGACAAAGACAGGAAGATATTCCCATGATCCCTTTCTGCATGCCTAACCGTGAGCTCAGGTGCCGGAGCGTTTGCCCTGCGCCGGCCCCATCAACGTGAAGGGCGAACTCATCCCTCTGCATCTTTTTCTCGCCACTGCTTGATTAATTGGCTGACTACTACGCCAGCGGAATACCTAATGCTTCTCCTTCCCTATTCTTCCTTCGCAGGTTTTTTTTTTTTTCCTCCTTTGCTCCATTTACATATACTTTATATTCCATAATTTTCACCCAAAAAGAAAAAAAAAAGGGAGCGGGCCCATCTCAGTAATTTGATGTAATGACGGCATGTCACCAAAAAGAGGAATTAGAAAAATCTGTAGGTATTTAATTTATTCTTGTTTTTTTCAAGTAGATCTCTCTGAGAGGAACATTAATATTCATAAGCAAGGGGAAAAAAGTATACTCAATAGGAAAATTCCAGATTTTTTTTAGGGGGGAGGGTGGCGGCTAAATTCAATGCATTTTTAAGCACCATTATTTAACTAATAGTGCTCGGGTCCCTCTGGTCCTGGTTCCTCCCCTTCAATGAAAATAAGTGGGTTTTAGTTTGCCTCCAAGGGCTGTGTGTGTTGGGCTCACACCCACGCTGCAGAAACAGAAAAAAGCCTGGGTTCCTTGTTTTCCTCCCCTCCTGGGAAGACTCAAATAAAGAAGAAAAACATAAATAAAGGCCCTTTCAGAATCCCCAAGCTGGAGTTTTGATTCCCTCCAGTCTCCCTTGTCAGCTATAAGAGCATTCTGATGGCTCTGAAGGCAGAAAGACCTCCCCCAAGGTTTGCAAGGAGTCCATCCTCTTTCCCGTAACTTGGGTTCAGGTTTTGTGCTATTAATGAATTACTTGGTTATCAGAGTAAGCATTGAGTTCAACCATCATCATAAGAGTTGCAGATGACACTGGGGAAGAAACCCCAAATCATCAGAAAGATAGCGTGGGTTGTGGAAACTGGGTGGGAACAGCTTCTCTCTCTGAGGGCCTCGGAGGAGTTGGCCTTCCCAGAGATGGTGCCGTTTGTGGGATCCCAGGACTAGAGGCAGTCTAGGAGGAAGGTGGGACATAGACGCTCGTCCCCATCTTAACAGGATTGGAAACATGGTCTGAGTCTGCAGGCCCCGAGTCTGAGCCATTTGCCCATGGTGGTAATAATAATAATAATAATTATGATAAGCGAAGTCATGTACCATGATTTTTTCTTTTTATGTTTTAATTGTGGCAAACGTCACATACAGTAAGCTGCAGGAGTAGTAAGTATATTCAGTGTAATATTGGTATTTTACCCAAGTTCATAGTGATCACGGTCAAGACATAGAACGTTCCCGACACCCACAGCCAATCTATGCATTCCTCTGCAAGGATAGCCACTCTTCTGACTTGTTGGACCATAGATTCGTTTTGCTTGTTCTTGAACTTCTTATAAGCGGAAGTGTACGGCATGCATGCACGCGCGCGCGCCTGTGTGTGTGTGTGTGTGTGTGTGTGCACGCGAGCACGCACGCACCCAGGCTTTATTTTCTTAAACCTTAAAAGTTTTGGAGATTGGTCTATATTGTTCCTCGCAGAGGTAGGTGGTACATTCTTTTATTGCTACACTATCCCAATATATAAATAAACCAAATCCCATTGTTCATTCCTCCATCGATGCTTGCTCGGCAGTGTCCAGTTTTAGCTATTTTGAAGGAAGCTGGTGTGTTCATTCTTGTACATGCCTTTTGGGGATTTAAGCCCTTCTTTCTCCTCGGAACATACCCAGGCACATGGACCACTTGGTCATAGGGTGAATGCAACTTTAGCTTTGCTCGAAGCTGCCAAACCATTTCAAATAGTGTTTTCATCCCGGTCTGCGCCCACTGACAATGCTCGAGGTTCTGGATGCTCCATATTTTCACCAGTTCTTAATATTGTTGTCATTCCTTTAAACCCAAGCCGTTTTCATGGTTGTGGGACAAGCAGAGACCCTGACAGACTCTAAGCAAGGAGAAAACAGAAGACAGCGAGACAAAGCAAGAGAATGGAGAGATGATGAGGGAGAGAAAGAGGGAAACAGAGGCAGGAAGAAGTGGAATGCAGGTGGAAAGCCAGCCAGAGAGAGAGAGAGCTGGAGGGAGGGGAGAGGTCCATGCACAGAGAGAAGAGAAGAAAGGCTGAAGCAAGACACAGAAGAGAAATGAAGGGAGAATGGGGGTGGGGAGGAGGCGGGAGTTGAGCAGGAAAGGGATGGAGGCTGCCAGAGGAGAGAAAAACAGGCAAGAGGAGGAGGGAGTGGAGAGCGACCCTGGGAGGCGGCCCTGGGAGGAGGGCAAGCGCTGAAATGGGTCTCTTGGTATTTTATGAAACATGTCCTTTTTTAAAAAAGTGCTTCTTGATATTTTTATGTTTATATGTTTTAACTTGGGCCCGGCTTCATGGAAAATGCATGAGGAGTAAGTGGTTTCTGGGAATGTTTTATACATGACCAGGGAGTTGGGAGGAAGCAGGGGGTGGGCAGGAGGGATGGAGGGCGTGGACCGCTCCCTCCTTGGGCATCCCTGGCAGGGCTCCTGTGGGGACAGGGGGCAAGCGGTCAGAGCCGAAGTCTCTTTTCTTGAGGTTACATGGAAGGCAACACAGGGTGGGGGATACATTGGTATGTCTGGGACCCATCAGCCCTGTGTTTCTGGCCAATCCACATCCTGGCCCCCCAGCCTGTTTCCCCCTCTGCAACATGGCATGTTGATAGGTGCCAGTCCAATCTGACCTGTGCCGGGGGAAAACCATCAGAGTGGACTTTATGAGCTACAGGAGTTTGCCAGGACATCAGTTGTCAAATGTGGCCCTGCACTAGAGGATCTCAGTAGCACACAGGTTTGCTGGTCTGGGGCGATATCTGATATTCTATATTTCTAATCAGCTGTCCAGGGAATGCTGCTGATCCCCAGACCACAGGACTCTAGGAACGCTTGGGTTATTGGGGTTTAAAGTAGAGCATAGACAGCAAAAGGGCATCTCTGGCATTAACAGGACCTAAGAGAAGTGCAACCTTGAGCATCAGTAATTCTTCTTGATGCGTCTACCAGATAGATCCCTTACCCAAACCAAAGGGAGCTAGGTGTTTAGGAGGTGGCCCCATCTGCCATCCTGCTTCCCTGCCTCCCCCTCTGCTCCACACATCCACCAGGACTTTCTTTTTCCAACCTACCACACACATTTATACCCCTTTGTATTTGCACATGCTCCTCTCTATGCTTGTAATGACTTTCTCTAGCTTCTGCAGCTAGAAACTCCTCCTCATTCAGTAAGACAGGGGTTCTTAAACTCTGAGAGGAAGAGGGAATTCAAATCCTTTTGGACAATTAGATGAAAAATTGCATGCTATCTTCTAAGGAACAAACACACATTCCCACCATTTTGTAGACAATCCCACTGGTTTCCAGGCCTCAGTGAGTCCCCATTCCTGTACACCAGTGTAAGGGTCTGTGCTTCAAGACCATGGTCTTAATGTCACTGCCTACATGGAAACATCTATCTGGGTTTGCCTGAAACACCAGTCTGAGATTGTCTTCCCCAGGATGCAGGTCGTTGCTTCATCATGTCTACTGTTTGTGTTGTCTGTCTGTGTGTTTTTCTCTTTTGCTAGCATCTGGAGTCGGGAAGGAGGAGTGGTGCTTCCTTCTCTCCCCTAGAGCCCAAGTTGGGAGCTAGCCCCAGGGGTTAGGGGAGCTCAGGAAATGTAGAAGGCATGAGCATGCATGTGTCTTTTGGGAAACTCCACTGTCAGAGTGTCACAGTAACAGCAAAGGCAGAGAGGGAACCTGCTAGAGCTTCTCTTCTAGAAACTGGACTCATCTCTTTGCAAGGATGAAGGCAGCCTCCTTCCCAGGGAACCTAACATGTTGTTGTGTCCTGAGCATCCTTTCTGCGCAAAGTGGCAGGAGTAGCTGGACAGAGGTGGAAAGAACTGAATTCAGGGAGGTGAAAAGTGGGTCCCTGTTATGGGCTGAATTATGTGCCTTCCAAATTCCTGTGCTGAAACTCTAATCCCAAAAAGTGACTGTATTTGGAGAGGGGGCTTTTAAGAAGGTCATGAAGGTTAAAATGGGGTCGTAGGGTGGAATCTTGATCCCCCAGGATTGATGTCTTATAAGAAGAGCGAGAATTGGGTGCCTGGGTGGCTCAGTGGGTTAGGCCGCTGCCTTCGGCTCGGGTCATGATCTCGGGGTCCTGGGATCGAGTCCCTCATCGGGCTCTCTGCTCGGCAGGGATCCTGCTTCCTCCTCTCTCTCTCTCTCTCTCTCTCTCTCTGTGCCTGCCTCTCCACCTACTTGTAATCTCTGTCTGTCAAATAAAATAAATAAAATATTAAAAAAAAAAAGAAGAGTGAGAATCACCAGAGTTTTGGGTTTCTCTCCATGACACACTCAGAAGATAGTCTGTAAAAGACACAGTGTGCAAGCCAGGAAGAGAGCTCTCAGCAGACATGAGTTCTGCCCGCACCTTGACCTTGGACTTCCAGGCTCCAAAACTGCAGGAAAATAAGTACCTTTCAGATCAGCCACCCAGACTGGCATTTTGTTATGGCGGCCCCATAGACTAGGACCTTTCCCACTCCCGCTGTGTTGCTGGCCTCCTCTGTGGCCTGGGGCACGTCGTTTCGCTCTCTGGTCCTCAGTATCCTCATCTGTAGATTGGGATTGTAGGGAAGAAGGGCAGGAAGGGGAGTCTTCAAGGGCCTTCCCAGTTCTGAGAGTTTATGAGCTCGAAGGATGCTCTTCAGGAAGGCTCTGATTTATATCGCAGATGCGCAGGAGAAAAACAGTTGTGTTGGAATCAATTTTCTCTTGTAAATAGGATCCTTTTAAAAGCACTCCAGGGAGAAAAGAAGGAACAAATATTTCTAGAAGGCCTACTATGAGGCGGAAGGCTCTCCACGCAGACCAGGTTTCATCTAGCTCCTTACACTACAGTTTATTTACCTTGTAAATGTATTAGATGCCTATTTTTTTTTTTAAGAGAATGATGTTTTGTTTCACAAAGAAAGGAACTGCATGC
Source organism: Mustela lutreola (assembly GCF_030435805.1). Taxonomy (NCBI): domain Eukaryota; kingdom Metazoa; phylum Chordata; class Mammalia; order Carnivora; family Mustelidae; genus Mustela; species Mustela lutreola. The sequence continues at coordinate 72,388,182 of NC_081300.1, read as the reverse complement.
TCCAGAGGAAAACAGGGGGGAAAAAAAAACCCACAAAAAAACCAAACCAGATGTAAAGGAAAAATAGAGTATCTACTCAATAGGTATTTATTGAACACCCACTATGTGCCAATCACTATACAAAAGAAAGTGGATTTCTACTCAGCTTTTATATATTTATGTGTGCGTACACACACACACACACACACACACACACACAGACATTCAGAAGCATAGATTCTATAAAATTTAAATTTGCGGTTTTATTTATTTTATTATTTTTTAAAGATTTTATTTATTTATTTGCCCGAGAGAGAGAGAGAGCGAGCACAGGCAGAGTGGCAGCAGAGGCAGAGGGAGAAGCAGGCTCCCCGCTGAGCAAGGGGCCTGATGTGGGACTAGATCCCAGGACGCTGGGATCATGACCTGAGCCAAAGGCAGCTGAGCCACCCAGGTGTCCCCAAATTTGCTGTTTTATTTAAATGTTATTTTCACTTCGATGTGATGTAGCTAGTTTTAATAAGTCCACCACTTCCAAGACTGCTTTCTTTCCCCTGATTTTAAAGGAACACATCTGTTTATTGAATAAACTGTGGACATTACAGCCACATAGAAAGAAAAAAGATACATTGAAACCCTCAACACACATGCCTAGAACCTGCTCCTACCTTCCTCCCTGGGACCTCTTACCTCCTATCCATCCTCTCAGCAAACTTACACACAATAGAACATAGAAAGCTACCGGAGGTCAGTCACTTCCGTCTATTTACATCACAGCTTTGTAATCAGCACCCAGGACAGTGCCTGGCACACAGTAGGTGCTGCATAAGTAGCGAATGTCCATGACGTAAATCCATGTAAAGAATGGAGAGATGGGTGGCAAATGTGATAATGGTGTAATGGAATGAGCAAATAATGTAAAGAATGTTCGTGTCATGTAAAGAATGAGTGACGACAGGATGGTGTGAAGAATGCAGGGGTATACTCTGCTTTCCAAAAAATGATCACGATGCCCTAAGTATTTTCTAGTATTATAAAATATTCTACTGCGGTATAACTGATGGCACTTTTATGATATTCCATTGTATAGATAAATCATAAATAATTTCTTCAGGTTCACCTTGTGGCTACCTAAATAGCATCTTCAGGAAGATCTGGGTAGTTGTTCTTTGCACAACCTCATGATAATTTTCTTGGGAAAAATTTCCAGAAGTGATACTGGGGGGGCCAAAAAGCAGGAACATTCCATGGACTATTACTGAGCCATAAAAAGGCATGAGGTGTTGATATATGTTGTCACGTGGATGAGCCTAGAAGACATGATGCTGAGTGAAAGAACCCAGACACTAAAGGTCATGGATTGCATGATTCCATTTATATGAAAATCCAGAATAGGTAAATTCAGAGAGACAGAAAGCAGGTTGGTGGGTGTCAGGCTGGAGGGGGTAGGGGGACTGGGAGTGGCTGCTTAGTGGGCAAGGGGTTTTCTTTTGGGGTTGATGAAAATGCTTTGTAGCTAGGTAGATGTCACGGTTGCACCATGTGGTGAATGTGCTGAATGCCACTGAATTACTCACTTTAAAATGCTTAATTTTGTGTTACGTGAATTTTGCTTCAGTTAAAAAAATAAAATGAGTATGACCTCAAGGCCAACTTACTGTACCCTTTTGTGTACCCAGTAGCAATGGATTTGAGTGACTGTTTCCTCAAAAATGCAGCACTGATTTTCTAAAAACCCGGCCAGGTTTACAGGCAAGGTGTATTGATTATCAGTGATATCAACTTTATTTTTCTCCCTGAGCCAGTGCATATTTGCATCTAATTTACATATTCATGCCTGTCAATCATATGGGAGTGTTGGTCTTCCTGATTTGTGAGAATGCATTCTCATTGATGATACCAGTTTTTGTCATGTAGGTCTCAGATTCTACCCCTGTTGGTTATTTTGCCTTTTTAATGTAATTCTGACTTTTCAGTTACATTAATCTACAATTAGTGACTAGCACACCATTCTATAGTGAGTAATCTCCCTATTGACTGCCTACCAGACATTCAGTTTCAACTCCTACCTCTTCCTTCCTGATAGAGTCCAAGTCCACCATCCTGGTCTCGAGCCAGTCCCATCTCCAAGCTCATGGGTGGGCTCTGACTGATCATGCCAATCACAGTCAGCTCTCTTTCAGCGTTGGGTAAGACCTGGGCACACAACCCAACCCCAAGCAATGAGATATGAAAAAAAGTTTGCTGGGGGGCCAGTGGAGCTCTGGGAAAGTTTGTTTGACACTTACAAGGAAGCATTCCTGAGACAATGCTCCTGTTCTTTCTTTGGAGGTGACTGGATCTGGGAGTGATGGCAGGAGCTCTGTAACCATCTTGTGTCCATGAGAGAGCCATCCAAGGGACAAAGCCAGCATTCAGGGAAGGAGGCAGCAGAGCAGAATCAGACCTTTGGAGCCTCTTATCAGGCAACTTCCCCCTGGGCTTCCCACAATGTGAGATAACAGACATCATGAGCCTGTTAGGTGTCCAAGTCAGGTTGCCTGTTCCTTGTGGCTGACAGTATCCTAAGCCACTAAACCCCATTAGGGACAGTTATTTCCTTCTTGGTTTTTCAAATTTATAAGCCAACTACTTCAATAAAAGCCTTTGTAAATAAAAATTTTTCCATAATCTGAGGCAGAGCCTCAGATAGATGCCCGGAAGTAGAATGACAGGATGAGAGGTTATTAATTTTTAAAGTTGCTTGATTCATATTTTCCCTTGCCTTCTTGTTGGCAGCTGTACAGGTTTAATCAGTCTCTCATCCAGAAAACAGGGGGACAGGGTTTGAACCAAGGTCTTCCGATATCACATCCAAAGCTAGATATTAAAAGGGAGCTGGACTTTAGTCTTGATGAAGTTCCTTCAAATCTGAAATTATGGGTAATGAATTTAGTTTGCCCTGAATAAAGCATGCCCTGGGGAGCCAAACCTACTGTCATGCTTTTCTCTGCCATACCCTCCATTATGTAGAACTCTAGACTGTCAGATTGGAGAGGACTTTAACGGTCTGAGTAGAGTGGGTTGGGTCAGAAACCCTATTGATAACCTGAGGAAATGTATGGATAGTCTCTAGAAAATTCTATCCCCACCCATATTCCTGGCCTGGGCTGCTGTAACAAAGAACCACAAACTGGGTAGATTCGAAAAACAGAAATTCACTGTCTTCCAGTTCCAGAAAGCAGAAGACTGAAACTGAGGTGTCAGTAGAGTTGGCTCCTTGTGAGGGTCATGAGGAAGATTGGTTCCAGGGCTATTCCCTGGCTTCGGCGGGACTCAGTGTTCCTCAGTGTTGTAGATGGCTTTCCTATGCTTTCACGTGATCTCCCCATTAGGTGCGTTTATCCCTGTTGTCCAAATTTCCCCTTTGATAAGGACACGGTCATTTTGGATTAGGGCCACCCTAATGACTTCATTTTAACCTGGTCCTCTGTTTCCAAATAAGATCCCATTCATGGGTCTAGGGTGTAGGACTTCAACATCTTTTGGGGGTACACAATCCATAACACCACCCAAACACACCAGATTGTGCATAGAATCTGAGGTCATGATCCCAGGGAACCCCAGGTCCCAGGAACCCCAAGATGAGATGCTACTCTATTCCAACCTCTTTACTTTGGAGTGAGAGATGAGAAAGAAGTGATGGGAAAACCAAGACCCAGAGAAGGAGAGGTGCGTGTCCAGGTTCTCATAGCACACATGGGGGGTGTGCCGGGACTGGAACCTACATCTCCTGGGTTTTCACATAGCATTTCATGGGGATCCTGGCCCTCGAAGTGTAGGTACTCTGGCATCTGCAGAAGCTGAGCCTCCGAAGTAGCCAAACTGAACAAGGACAGGTGGCCAGTCTCTGAGGGAGGTGGAGAGAAGCTGGCGGGGCTTGGGGGACACCCCTTCCCGAGCAGGTGAGGATGTGAGAAGTCAGAAGGCAATAATACGGCACATCCCAGGGAGGCCAGAACTTGTGAATATCAACACAGATAATACAAAATGTGGGAGAGGGAGCTCGCTCCCACAGACTCTTCTGGATGATGGCAGGTGGGTTCTGGCTGCAGCCACCATTGGCCGATGTCCCTGGACATTTAAGGGGGAAGTCAGGAGGGGGTCAAGGAACCCTCCTCTCTGCTGCCTGTGCCAGCTGCCCATCCATAGGAAGCCAACATGTCAGCCCTCCTGCCCACCTATGCCAGTCCAGACGTGCCAAGGCACCCGGCGCTGCAAAGCCAGCTGGCAGCTTACTTGAGAGCCAATGGCCCGACCGGCCAGCCCATCTGCTCCTCGCTGCCAGCTGCATGCCTGTGGGAGGTGGGTCGGCAGCCTATCCAAGTGGCCAAGGTGCCAGCCACTGGGTGCTCCGGGCCAGCTGGCAAGCTGGCGGGACTGGCCAGTATATCAATCTGCCAGCCGGTGCCAGATGAACGTACAGAGGAACTGGGCCCGGGGATCTCGGGGTGCCAGCCTGTCGGGAGTTCCAAGGCTTCTGAGCTCTGGCTCTCCCCTTCCTTCTGTCCCACACTCCCCCTTGAGCTCTCAGATGTTGCTGACAAAGGTCCTAAGCAGGAGGCCTGGGGAATTGCAGAAGGGCATGAATGGTTGGGAACATGGGGCTCCAGAATCTCACAGGTTGTGAGAAGCAGAGCATACTGGTGGTTAAGAACCTGAGCTCTGGGCAGACTGCCTGGGTCCAGGTTCCAGCTCTGACACTAATTAGCTGCATGACTCTGGGCAGGCCGCTTAGTTGCCTAGAGCCTCAGTTTGTTCATTTATAAAATGGGAAAGCTGCTTCATTGGGTTAATGTAAGGATTAAAGAAGATAAGCACATAAGCACTCAATACAAGATTAGTATGATCAATTATATTATCAGCATCAGAAGATTTAGAGTGCTTTAGCTCAAATGAGCTCCATCTATCAAGTTGGGCTACCCTGATCCAGGTTGGAGAAAGGGCTTTTTTTCAGGTCACAAACAATCTGATAAAAATGAAAAAAAAAAAAAAAAAAAGAAAGAAGGAAGAAGAAAAAGAACAGAGAAGGCAGGGAAGGGGAAGTAGGAGGTCAAAAGGTACAAACTTGCAGTTCCAGGAGAAGCAAGTCCTAGCGATAGAACATACAGACATGAGGCCCATAGCGATACTGCTGTGTGACTCACAGGGACATTATTATGGGAGCAAATCCTAAGAGTTCTCATCCCAAGGAAAAATTTGTTTCTCTTTTTTACTTTTTTTTTTTTTAATCATATCTCTATGAGATGATGGATGGTAACTAAACTTGCTACAGCAATCATTTCACAGCATATGTGATTCAAACCGTTATGCTGGGTGTCTTAAACTTCCACAGTGACGTGTGTCAATTACATCTCAGGAAAACTGGAAAACACATAAAAATGTTGATTTGAAAAACAAAATTTTTAGAGGACAACGAAGGATGCAAATGAATACGATAAAGGCAGCAAATGAGAAAAAAAAAATAAGGGTAGAAGATCAGAACAGGAATTTTTCCAAAGAAGACATACAAAAGGCAGACAGGTCCATGGGACGGTGCCTATTATCCCTCATTATCTGGGAAATGCAAATCAAAGGCACAGTGAGATACTACCTCCCACCTTTCATAGTGGCTAGAATCGAAAAGACAAGAAATAACAAGTGTTGGCGAGGATGTGGAGGAATGGGAAGGCCAGGACACTGTTGGTGGGAATGCAGACTGGTGCAGCTACCCTGGAGGTTCCTGAAAAAGTTAAAAAGAGAATAACCCAATGATCTGGCAATTCTTCTTTTGGGTATTTATCCAAAGAAAATAGAATTGCTATCTCAAAAAGATATCATCCTCTTTGCATGATTATTTATACTAGACAAGACACGGAGACAACGCAAGTGTCCATTGGTAGATGAATCAATCAAGAAGATGTCTGTGCATACAATGGAACATTATTGTCCTAAAAAGAAAGGGAATTCTGTCATTTGTGACAACATGGATGGACCAGGAGGGCATTCTGCCTAGTGAAATAAGTCCAACCGAAAAAGACAAATACTGTCTGATCTCACTTATATGTGCAATCTTTTAAATAACAAAACAAAACTGAACTCAAAGAGAGCAGATTGCTGGGGTTGCCAGAGGTGGAGGCTTGAGGGTTGGAGGAACCAGTGAAGTCAGAAGGTACAAACTTCCTGTTATAAAATAAATATGTTCCAGGATTTAATGGACAGTGTGGAGACTATAGTTAATAAGACCGTATTTTATATCTAGAAATTGTTAAGAGAGTAGCTCTTAAAAGTTCTCATCACAAGAAAAAAATTGTCACCGTCTGGTGATGACATTCATTTTGCAATACATCAATCATTATGCTGTACCCTTCACCTGTATATTAGGTCAATTATATCTCAATAAAAGAATGCAAAAAAAAAATCACAGTCGGGCAGAGAGTCATCTGCGATGCAGGGTCTAAGTCCCAGGTCTCCTGACACTCCCCTTGGTTCCTTGGCCGTGAAAAGCTCCGTTGAAATAGAGAAGGGGATAATGAGGTACCGAGGGACTCCCTGTCCTGCTCCAGCCCGACCAGATGCTCGGCGGCCCCACCTGACACTTAGCCTTTTGAGGCATTGCCTCATGTGTGAGTGTGTGTGTTTGCAGACACATACATGTGTGTATATGTGTTTCTGAGTGTTGGCATATACCCTTACGTATCCACTGGGTGTATCTTAAGGGAAGGTCCCATGTCTTATTCAGCAACACGTCAGCTATTCATGGTTCATCTCTCTGGAAGCTAAAGCTATCCAGAAAGCTGCTGGCATCCCCGGAGTTGGTGTGCTGATAGTAACACCTGGCACATAGAACTCTATATACCTGTGCTGAATGGACGAAGGAAGGGAGGCAGGAGGGAAGGGAGGGAGGGAGGAGATGGAAACTTTGTTCAGCCTGGTCCAGCAATCTTTTCATTGGGTACCAGGACTCTTACTGTCCACCAAGCAGCCAATAAGAGGAAGGATCTTAAAGTTCTAAATCCTTCCCCTTAACCAGCAACACTTGACTCTCACTCAGAGCCTATTTACTCTGATTTTGTGCACAGTACTAACAAGAGCAGTTAGCTCAAGTTGTCTGCTGGTTGGGTGCAACAAAGGAAAGGGGAGAAGGAAGCAACCACTTGTAGGTAAAAACAGATAGAGGTGACTGTGATGCCTCAGTGGCTAGGGAGGAAGAGGGCTGTTGAGAGGAGGTCTCACTAATGTCACAACGTGAGTGGTCCAGGGCTGGCTTGTGAAGGGGCAGGTGCCCCTACCTATGCAGAGCCTTTCATCTCTCACTGGAAAATAAGTGATGCTCATAACGATAGACCTGAGATTTAGTTCAAGGGCCCCTGTCCAAACTATCAAAGAACAGAATGCATTTTGCAGAGATTTCTATCCAAAATATAATTTTCAAAATGGTAATTAAAGAGAGGTGATCTTCCATCAATCAGAAAGCTTGGCTCTCTCAACTGACTCGGTCAGGGAAGGTTATGTGCTGCTGGGATCCACTGCTCTTTGTGTGGACAGAGCTGACAATTAGAGAACTTAAGCAAAGCAAAGGGAGAAGGGAAGGTGTGGGGGAGATCAATCAAGATGGCTTTTCATTCTGGACATGAATGTTAACACTCTCTTACTACGCGTGTATAGGGATGGGCAGTGCTCAAAACTATCTCACATCCATTATTCATCACCTCATTTATTGGGCTTCTCATCTACCAAGGAGGGAACACACACACACACACACACACACACACACACATACGAATGTGCACCTATATGTAAGGACGCACACTTTTACACATCCACATTTACACACACATATTCAGATGTGCACAATGCAACACACACAGACACAGACACACACACACACAAACATGCATGCATTTACACACAGAGACACACCTGCACGCACAAATGCATGGACACATGCAGGCATGAACACACATTGGCATGTACACATACACATGAGGCACACATGCAGACCTACACACACGCATGCACACACACACACACACATGCACACACATTGCCAGTCTTTTCACTCCACAAAATATTGCATCTGAAAGGATTTTTGGGGTCTGACTCTCTTGGATTGGCCAGACCCCCAGTAATTCTGGAACCATGATGATCTCCAAGAGATTAATGATACACTGTAGCTGCTACCATTGTGAGGAACACCTGGTATATTCCAGATCTCATGCCTGGTATTTTGTACCTCCTTTGCCAGCCTCTCTACCTTTTCCTTCCCCCTCCCTTCCTCCTTTTTTCTTTATTTCTCTATCTTTTGTTTTCTTTCTTCTTATTTTCCCCTCCATTTTCACAAATAGTAGATGGCCACATTCTCGTTGTAAAATACCAACACGGTACTGACAAAACAAACCTTCCCCTTCATAGTTCCTGCCTTTTAACCACTCAACTTCTTAGCAACAATGGCTGTGAACAATGGCAAGTGGAACCTGCATCCCCCAATTTCACATGCAGTTCGATGGCAGATACGGAAAACAGCCTAGATGCCCGTCAGCAGGATCAACAGGATAAAGGTTAAGCACATTCTGGAATACCAGGCAGCAGCTAAAAAGAAGCAAAATTGATTTTTGAAATAATATTAGACAGTGTCTACTGAGCTCTTACCAGGGGTCAGGTGGTCTTTCTGAAATCCATCTCTTAATTTTCTTAGTTATACCATGTGCACTATCAACACTCCCATTTTACAGACATGGATATTGAAGAAAATTGATAATTGGATGTTTGTCCAGCCAGCAGGTTGCAGATCTGAGATTCAGACCAGGTGATCTCTCCCTAAAGCCTGCATTCTTAAGCCCCAACAGTAAGATACACAAGAAGCAATGTAGAAGAGTATATTGCATATTGCATATTGTATATGCAATATGTATATTAATATATATTCATAGGAAATGATCCTATTTACATAAAAAATGAAAACACATATGTAAGTGCATAAATGAACCCATAGCCTGTCACTCTTATGACAACTCCGTTATATGTTTGATGAGGAAATGGTGTGACACAGAAGTGGAGTTACTTTCCCACTTCCTGAGTTCAAGTCCTGTGAGCTGTGCACACAGTACTTTTCTTCTGCAGATAACAAAGTGAATGGAGGAGTTGGGAAGGAGATTGTCTTTTGAGGATTTGCTGAAAGAGCATTTTCTGGGGAGAACCTCTGTTCCTTTTCACTGTCCCATGCTTCTAGAAGGGCATGGGTAGCTGCATGAGGTCAGAGAAGAAAGAATTCTGGAATGTATGAAGTGTGAGACCACCATGAAGTAGGACCCCTCCAGTGGTTGGCCTTTGGATAATGCCTCAAATGTCCCCATTACTGAGCTACATAGTCACCTGGTCTCGGGCTTGGGCCCCTCAAAAATCCTTCAAAGGTGTTAGCAAATTCCAAGTGCACAATGGGGCTGAGGAAAGTGAAAACCAGACTTCTGTTTCCATCTTATCTTCACACCTTGCTTGCTGTTTGCTTTTCCCTGTTCTGTTCTCAAGCTCTGCTTCTGCTCACTGAGAGCAGTTGGGCTTGGAGAGATGGTGGATAACACAAAGATTTGGGATCAAAGACCCAGTGCCTGCCTTCCAAAATCTGTGACTGGAAGCAACCTGTCACCCCCAAGCTTTACTTCCCTTACCCACATAATATAAATGATGCCACGCATTAGGCTGCTGCCATATATGGGTTCATGGAGTATTCCAGGCAAAGGAAAATGCAAGTGCAAAAGCCCTGTGGCCCATACTTGGTGCTCAAGACCACCATCCCAGAGAGGAAGGCCCCAGCTGTGGGCCACCTCATCTTGATCACTCCATCTTAACTGATGAGGAAGCAGAGGACCAGAGTGACCACACAACAGTCTTTGAGGTTGCAGAGCTATCTCTGGGAGCATGGGAGGAAGTAAGCCAGGACTAGAGTAAGGCAAGATTTGGACACAAAGTTTAAGGGAGTACCAAAAATCTCAGTAGTGGAGATTAAAGAAACACTTCCATGAAATATCTGTTTCTAAATGAAAGCTGATGCAAACAAATCTCTGATGAGCAAAATAAGAAAATTTTAAACAAAGACACCTTCAGTATTACTGAGTTTCTCTTTTGCCTCAGGCTCTGATGTGACTGCAAGGCGCTTTAAGATTTTTGGACTTTGTTCACCCACGGGTTTTTGTTTGCATTAAATTAGAATTTTTAAAATACTGCATTAGAACATTCATCTTGATTACTGAGTTTTTTAGTGCCCCTTAAATTCTGTGCTGTCGGTGAGTACCTCACTTGTCTTCTTCCAGTCTCAGCCCTACAGGACCTGCTCTGCTAACTTGGACTCTTTTGTTCCATCCGTTTGTCCATTCATTCATTCATGTATACATTCATTTACATGTTCATTCAGTCATTCAGCAAATATTTTGGATGACAGCAGTTCCAGGAGCCAGGAAAATAGCAGTGAACAAGATAATTGTGGTTCTGCCTTCCTGGCACAGACAGTCTAAATGGAGGGACAGATAGGAGTCGAATGGCCACACATACAAATGCATAACTAGAAATGTGGCTGTTCTAGCAAAAAGGAAATAATGGGAGTGTTGATCAAGAGTGGCAACCAGGATAGGCTTCCCTGAGGAGGTGGTGTTTGGACGAGATGGAGGTGTGTGGATTGAAGGTGTGTGGCTGCAAGGACTCCAGGCAGAGTAATAGCTGGTGCAAAGGCACTGTGGCAAAGTCAAGAGTGTGTGTGTGTGTTCTGGGAGGGTGTGTGTCTAGGAACACAAAAGGCCAATGTAGCAACATGTCAAAAGGCAGGGAGAGTGTGAAGCAAAAGGAGAACACAGAGATGGGCAGGGCTTGGAGAAACAGTGGGGAAGGATTTGATTTCCAGCCCAAGGGCGGTAGGGAGTCACTGGAGGGTTTTGAACTGGAGACTGACATGATTGGGTTGTTCTTTGCAGTGATCTTCCTGGTTGCTGGAGGGTATTATACACAGAACCCAGACTCCCTAGGTTTCTCGTCTGGCCTCCCCCTTTCTTGCTGTGTACTTAGGCACATCACACAGCCCTTGCCTTCTCTGTGTTTCAGGCACTCATTTGTAAAGTGGGACTCAGTCCTCTCTGTGTTGTCAAGATTTTTGACTCTACAGGAGGCCTGGCACAGAGTAAGCATTTTATAAACGTTGGCCATAATTATTATTACCAAGGATGGATTTTAGGGAGCAAAACTGAAGGCAATAAGAAAGCAAAACCTGCCCTCAGCCCGGGGACAGCTCAGCCTGGGCTCCTCTGTCGGAAGCTCACGGCGCCCCTTGTTAGAAAGTGGCTTTTCTTTCTGCTGTGAGCTTTCTGGAGGAGGGGCATGGTGGAGGCTACAGGAGCGCTGTGAAGGTCTTAAGAGAAATTATAGCCTGCATAAAACTATTCACTCCAGTGGAGGGCCTTAAACCATTCCCCTGGGCATTGAACAGTGACTGAGAGTGTATTACTGTGCGCTTAAGGCAGTGGCAGCCACCCAAGGTCAGAGAGAACGGGGAGGCAAGCACTTAAGCATGGACAAGCCCCTAAAGAGAAGCATCCTTCCTTGAGCAGCCCTCTCTCTGACCTGCCACGTGCCAGGCTCTTGATCCCTTGTTGCCTCCATTTCCATAGCACTACGAGTAAGAACAGAACCAGAGTTCCTTAGGCAGGTGAGGGAAGCAGAGAGGAAAGATGACAGCCCTGGGCTGGGGACAGCAGCTGGGCCAGATCTTACCCTGCTGTGACCTGGGAGGATACACTTAAAACCTTTGGCCTCAGTATCAGCATCTGTAAAATGGGAGGCAGTTTGCCTGCTTGGCTCTAATTTCTGTGAGGACCAACAGAGGAGCTCCAGCCTGGAAGGCCACACTGAAGGTGTTCAAAAATCACCATTTGTACTTCTTCGAGTTTCCCTTGTTCACAAGGTTTTTTTTGGCTCTCTTGAACTATAAATGAGTTCACTTGTTGGCAGGTTAAGGCACCTTCCCAAGCCTCAGCTTGCCCATCTGTAAAGTGGGTATAATATCAGACAGGATTTATAGGTTGCCTGTGAGAATTAGGGAAACATTCTGAGCCATTGCACCCTGAAATCAGGAAGACTGGGGTCTCACCCAAATGCCCTGTATTTCCTGCCCATGATCTCAGCAGTGCAGAATCATAGGTGGCCTTAATTCTGGACCTTAGTGGGCCCACAAATCCTCTGGAATTAAATACCCAGACTCATCATATCCTTCAAGAGGGTCCCAGCACCCCAAAACACTAAGGGGTGTTGTCTCACAGGCACGGGTGCTAGGGGTCTGGGTTCTGGACATGGGCTAACGCTAATTCAGGGAGATTAGCTTCCACAGGCATGCTGGACTCAGTTTTCTCATCTGTAAAGGGGAGGGGAACAAAACATGTACCACATAGTATTATCACGAGAGTTAGTGAAATTATACTTCTGAAGTGCTTGGCACATAGTAGGAACATAGTACCTATGTTCTTCTTTCCTTCCTTGTAGCAGAGCTCAGTGGGGTCATTCTCACCATTCAAAGTTCTCAAAAGGAACCAGCTTGTGAAACAGACATCACACTTCTACTTGCTCTACTTGCTTCTACTTGCTCTCAAACCAGTATGAACATGGGGGAAGGGAATCTCTTTTCATGAGAGAGACTATGAAAGCCAAGAAAACTTATTCTTACTATCTCACAGAAAGTCTTTTCACTACCAAGGAATATTTTTGGCAGCTGCAGGGACAAAAGGAGGGTTTGTGTGATTAAATAGGTTTGGCAAGCATTGTATTGATCAAATTAAATGGGTGTCTTTCCTGCAAGGTGGGTTGGGGCCCCTAGCTTGTGATGTGGACTTCGTTTCTTTTTTTTTTTTTTAATTTTTTATTTTTTATAAACATATATTTTTATCCCCAGGGGTACAGGTCTGTGAATCACCAGGTTTACACACTTCACAGCACTCACCAAATCACATACCCTCCCCAATGTCCATAATCCCACCCCCTTCTCCCAAACCCCCTCCCCCCGGCAACCCTCAGTTTGTTTTGTGAGATTAAGAGTCACTTATGGTTTGTCTCCCTCCCAATCCCATCTTGTTTCATTTATTCTTCTTCTACCCACTTAAGCCTCCATGTGGACTTCGAAGCAGCAAAATGAACTCCAATTACTCAATGCTCCTTTAAGTTCACGGCCAGAGTATGCTTTGCTGGGCCGAACCTCTATGGGACACAGTTTTTAGCAGGAGTCTTGGGGATTAAAACCTGCATTAGCCAATCTCTAGGGGCTTTTCTAGCATGAAAGTTGATGTCTCAATTTCACCTGTTTCATTTATTTTTTCTTTAAATAACTCCCCTCTGCAATGCTCTCTCTTCTCGCCCCTTCTTGGCTTGATGCCTTCCATAATTGGGGTTCTACCAGTATGGTCTCCCTGTTGCAAAATCACCACGTGTTTGTGATTTATTGAATGGTTATGTCTCAAGAAGCTGCTCCAACCTATGTCTGGATCAGGCCCTTTGCCCTGAGCCATGGGGGCAGGCCAGGGGGCAGGCTTGGCCTTGCCCTGGGAGCCTGCCGACAAGGGAGGCTCTCGGCTCTCCTGCCGCCGGCTGCCCCGTAGTGATTAGTTGGAATCCAAGACAGCAATACAAGAAGTGTCGTTGGTGGGCGTGATGGAGTGCCTGCTGAGTGGGCCGCAGATAAGCACTGTGATTTCAGAGGGCGCTTCATCATTTCGCCGTAAGAACATGTTAACGGGTGATTGTTTGAATGTCTCCCGCTAATAGGATATTATTCATAACACTCTGGCTAGTTGGAATGGAAGATGATAAGAAATTAAATCCTTAATGGCTTTCTTTAAAGCAGGACTTTGCCCAGGGGAACCTGGAACCCTGGGAATTTGTTCCATGTGCCCTGCCAATATCTCTGTGGGGGAAATTGGTTTCAAATGAACCTCCCAGGGAGAGGCAAGGGTAAAAGGAAAAAAACCAAAACCTGATCGGCCACTGTTTGGGCACCTACTATGTGCCGTGTACCTAGATATTTTATCCTTTGTCCTGGCAACATGTCTGTCATGACTGGGTGTTATGAAAGCCCATTTCGGAACTGGGAATCTGAGGCTCAGAATGCCGAATCGATTTTCTCAAGGTCTCGTTTCGGGTGATGGAGTAAGGATTTGTGTTCCAAAGCAGATCTCTTCCCCTGAAATGCAATTTATAGAGGTGTTGGGGGGGGGGGCTGGAAGAAAAGGAGGCCTTCCATGAACTCTTAAAGTGGGGGAAGAAGGAGAAGCCAGAAGCCACAGTAGTCAGAGGGACCTGCAAGCAGGTGCAAGGTGTTGGCACAGAGAAGGCATGGGTCCTGTGGGTGGTTTCGATGTCAACCTGGGGAATTTTCCACCCCCAGAATCCATACAGCTAATAATTTTCAAGAATACTTCTTATGATTCCTGTGCTTCTGGAGTTTTGGGAAGCTTTCCTGGGCTTTGCCCTCTCTGTCTTTCCGGCAATTATGGAAGCTACTAACTCCCTAGATTAAATCCCTCCTTGCTTGAAATGCCTTGAGCAGTGGCCGAACCTTGACACAGTACCCTGCCAATCATTGTACCCATGCGACACACACACACACACACACACACACTCACGTTCAACTCACAAGGATAAATTCCCAAGAACAGTATTACAGGCCACACATTCTTGGGGGATGTGAGAATAAATCATCATCATTGCCATCATCATCATCATCTGTTTTGCAATACGGAAACCAATTTCTAGGAGCCTGGGAATGAAGAGCCCACGCTGCCTTTTGGTAAACAACTGCCTTTTTCTATGTAATTGAACCCTCCTTCTAAAGGAACAGGGCAGAAATGGCGGTGAAATTCTTCAGTGGGCCAAATTCACTTTCAGCGGGAACTCACCATAGCAGCTGGCTGTGGAAATTAAAAAGTGAATGTGTTTCTGTTTGTTTTCCTTTTTTTAGGGTACAAATATCCAACACATTCTCAGCCTTTCCACTCTTTTCCCTCTGCGTCTCCTCAGCTCCCACGGTGGAAGCTGGCTTGGTTTTCCATTTGCAAAGTTCACAATTCACCCAGCCATGAGCTGTGCCTTTAACCACTGCTAAATTGTTTCCTGACAGCCCTCGCTACAATTTTCTCCCCTGACATTTGATTTACATATGATCTTTAAGCACTGCCATGGCGGTAATAGCGATTTGGTTAATATTCCAAGTGCTCCCCCATGCCCCACACCTTGCAGGGCCATTTCATTGCTGCAGCGTGGCAAAATGCATGTACCAGATAAATGTATCACTAATGAAATAAACGGATTAGGGGGAAGAATCAATTGCCCTGCTGCCAGGATGAGGCACCAGGAGTTAATTTTGTCTGGATCTGCAAGGGTAGCTGTTAATAGAATAGGCTTTTTACCTAATTGGAGGGAAAGTAAATGAAGTACAGTAATATTCCATGATGTATTGGAAGAATTTACTTCATTTTCTCTTAGTCTTGCTTGATGAGTGTTTACAGCACAATAGAATTTATAGTTTCCCTCCTCTCCCCATTTGTCTTCTCTTTTCTTTCTCTAGTCCTCATTCTCTTGCTTTTCTTCCCTCGTACATCTCATTTTCTTCCTCTCATCCTCCATCCCTCCTTTCTGTCCTTCTTTACCTCTATCTATCCATTCTTTCTTCCATCCTGCGTCCATCCGTATATCTCTCCATCCCTCCAACCATCTACCCAAACTTTAAACCATCCATCCATCCATCCATCCATCTAAAAAACCAGGATCTCAAATACAAATATCTTTAGAGTCAGTGACCTAAGTTAGTAAATATTTGTTGGGCTTGTGACCAAATGGAACCATAAAGATGATCATCATCAAATATGCTGTGTATTAAATCTGTCCATCCTTCCTCCATTTTTTCCAATATTTTTTGAAGGCTTACAATGCTACTCAGACCTGATCCACCTCTGTGAATATGAAAAGGAAAAGTGTAGCCAAAGAGTTCACGTAACAACAATTTCTGTGTCTGTCTGATGCCCAAACTCTTACCCAGATCTTTTCACTCTTCTCCTGGTGGAAGCATTGAAGTTGTGTTGAAATAAATGCATCTTCTAAAGATTGGAACCAAGAGGTATTAGGAGAAGTTTGATCATACTGGCGGGACAAGTAGGGGAGAGCTGTATACGGCTGAAGAGAAAGATGTAAGCATATGAAGGAGGTTCAGAGCATGCTTTCTTACCATGAGGTCATGCTTAGGCAATCAGACACCAGGAAATAGACAGAATATGGTTTGCTGGATGAAGAAAGATCATGAGTTAGGGTGGGAAAAATAAACTTGTAGAATGAGATGCCAAAGTCCAGAGCAGCACCAGAGACAACTCCAAGGCCTTTCTCGTGGGCAAATCTGACCCACCCAGGTCATATGACTGGTAAGAGTAGGGCTAGGATTCTAACCCAAGACTGCAGAGCCCACAGGGATCCTCAACCTTTAGCATCTCAGATCCTCTTAGGAGATTATTTGGCCTGCTAATTACTGAAGAGTGACAAAGACTTTCTTCTTTGACCAAACTTGGTCAAGCTCCTCTGAGTCTGCTTTCTGATTAGTCCCTGACCTTGGACTCTGTCCCAGGCCTTTTATTCCAGCTTTAACAAAAATCCTGCTGAGTCAGTTCAGCAAAAATGCCCCACACTTGGTCTGATCACCCTTGATATCTAATCAAATTCCTCACCCCCTACCCCTGATATCTCATCACCATGGTCTGCCTTAAGCAAGACCTTAAGCAAGGTCAGTGTAGCAAAGAATTACCCTATCTTTTGTAATTTTCCATTTATAGATCCTCCTCCCCAGTTCTGCTCCTTACATATAAATTCTCACTTTTTCTTACTGTATTCTTTCAGAGTTGAGCCTGATGATAAAATATTGAAAAATCCCTATTGAAGTAGCCACCCCCAGCCCCCACAGAATAAAATCATCTGCACAATCTTTAACAAGTCTGAGGATACTTTTTTTTTAAAATCAGGAAGCCAAGGAATCTGCATTTATAATAAATTCCCCAAATGATTCTATTGCAGGTGTTTTATGGATCATTCTTTGAAACACCCCACATGAACATTTTGGGGCATGTTTAGAGGAGTCTTATTTTATTTCTTGAGCATTCCTCAGCCACTGAGTGTCAAGAGGGATGTGACAGGTGCTCAGGGGAGAATCAACATGGGGCTGAAGTACTGGTAGGGATAGCAGTTACTTGCACACGAATTTCACTGTTGTTTCTGTTTACTAAAGGCTTAGAGTTATATTTTAAAGGATGTGACTTCATCGATTTGAAAGGCGCAGTCCATCATCTGCCTCTTGAAACCCAAATCTCTGCATGAGTCCAGAACCTGCAATTTGATTTCTAATCAAATGCTCTGTCCAGGGCCAGTCATTTCCTAAGATCCTACTCTGTGTTAGGTACCATGCTGGCCACTGGGAATGCAGAAATGAATCAACCAAAATTCTTTCCTCCAGGAGCTCAATGTCAAAACCACAGCCACCTCTCCGTTCTGCATCTGTTGGGCTAGGACCCTATAAAGCATTAATCATCTCATTCAACTGTCCCCTCTTTCCCCCCTTTTCTTACTGCAGACTTCTGCTTGTGTAAACTTTGCCGTGAATTTGAGCAGAAATAGTAAATAATGAAGCTCCAGAGGGTTGCACTAATTTCCCAGACATTTAATCAATACGGAGCTGCCCTGTTCATTACAGCTGTCAAAGATATGCAAAATCGTCCATCTGGTCCTCTCAGGTACGAAGCTCTGAGCTGGAGTCACCAGTTGCTTGGCTAATTACCACGCCCCATTCCCTTCATTCCGAGGCCTCTCCATTAACCATGAGCTACCAGCTCAAGTAGAAAGGCAAACAATAAATATTTGAAATGGCGTTGCCTGTGCTGTGGTTGACTTGGGTCACTGCAGATGAGGAGGACAGGTGGGGTGTTGTGAAAGAGCAGCCACCCCCATCTTCTCCCACCCCCTCCCAAACTCTCCCCGGGCCCCAACCTCCTCCCTTCTGAGGCCCCTCCCTGTCCTTCAAATATTTAGACCTATTAAAAACCATTGGGGGGAAAAATGATCTATACAAAAGCTTTGCATAAAAAAGTGATCAATGCAAATTCCTCTGAGGAAATTGCTTCAGCAGATGGAAACGGCCCATTTGCAACAAATGCCGCTGGCTGTGCAGATGGTAATTATGGGATGTATGTAAACATGCAAGCTCCAGCAAGCAGAGCAAACTGCACTGCTGAACTCAGCCGCCATTGAGGATGCCTGCCCTGGCACTGCCCTGCCCTGCTTGGCCCATAGGCCAGGGGCTCAAGAGGAGTACAGGAAGAACTAAAGACTGGGTTTGGAATTCTAAGACCTATTAGTCTAGCTTCAGCTGAATTACACATTGTTCTGAAATGGTCCCTGGGAGCAAACCACACATCTTCTAATCTCTTGGTAGGCCAAGGCTACTGCATGGCTCTCTGGAAGAAAGAAATCAATATGTATTGGGTCCTCAATGTATGCCAAGTACTGTGCCACTAGCCTTGAATGTATTTTCTTGCTTAATCTTCAAAAGACCTTGGTGGGCTGACATTATCATCATCATCATCATCATCATCACCACCACTATTTTGCAAATGGGGAAACTGAGGTTTGGAGAGATAAAGTGATTTCCGAATATCAGAAGGCTAGGAAGTAAAAAAACAAAACAATACAAACCCCAAGATGAATCAGTTAGCTATTGCTGAGTAACAAATAGTTCCAAGCTCAGTGGGTTCAAATAATAGGCATTGATTATAGCTTTCAAATCTACAGGTGAACTGGGTGGTTCTTCTTGTCTTGGCTGGGCTCAACTAATCGTGACTGGGCTTACTCATATATCCAGATGGTCTAGGCTGTTCTTGCTTAGGTCTGGTATTTGGCTGGCTGTTGGGCTGGGATGATGGGGTTTGTGAGCCATGTGTCTCTCATCCTTTAGCAGACTGAACCCCATGGTAGATGGGCAGACGTCTTGGATAATAGTGAGCTTGCTATCACTGGAGAGTCCTTGTTTGTTCTGGGTGTGAGTCCCAGATTCCCTTCAAGTAGGTATGGAAATGACCTGGAGGCTTTGATCTCAGACGACTCAGAATTACCAGGAACTATCTGTGACATGAGTTTTATAACTTGTCTTACAATAGTCTTCTTAATGATAATCACAGTAAAGTTTCACACTGAGCAAACACTGAATCATTCATTCATTCAACAAACATGTTCTGAGCAGTTCCTCCGTATTAATCACGGGAGATATTTAGGGATTAATTAGACAGGGTTCCTGCCTTTGCACTTGGCAGACTGCTGAGAAGACAGTCGTACAAATGGTGACGGTGACAATTCAGTGTGATAAACCCCAGCACAGTGGTGGGACTGCAAGGGATAACAGCATAGAAAGGGCACTGAACACAGCTGGAGGGTCAGGGAGGGCTATCTGGAGGAGGTGTGACTTGAGCTGCACCTTGAAGGAGAGTAGAAGTAAAGTCAAGGTAAAGTAGGGGGATGGGAAAGGATATTCTAGGTGGGACAAACCACTGAAGCAAAGTCATGGAGGTGGCAAAAAAGCATGTTATATTCTGGGAACTAAAATGAGTTCAGCAGAGATGTGGCTGGTAGTCTGTCTTTGAGGGCTCCTTCAGGCAACCTATAGTGGAGACAGTGTGGAGGGGTCAGAGGAGGGAGCAAGATGAATGAGGAAAGACACTGAAGCAGAACTGGGAGGTAGCAGCAATCAGACCCAGGGATATCAAGGAGGAAACCAATCAAACCCAAGGAATATTAAGGAGCATGACACCTGGGTATTGGAAAGCAAGGGAAGGAAGAGAGGATGGTTGTCCAGGTTTCTGATCTGAGGATGGAGAGGAGAAATACATTTGGGGAGGAATGACAGGTTGTTATGGCAAGCTCTGGGTCTGTGGAGCAGTCTACAACCTTTACTCCCATCCCGAGCACCCTCATGCATCTACCATAACCAATGCTCAGGGGCAAGCCCTGGTCACTGCTTATTTTCTAGGCACTGACTGAGGGGTGTGGGAGTGGGGGTCATTTACCCCTCATAACAATCCTCTGAGTAGAAACTGTTACTAGCGTTTTTTTCACTCAAGGGAGGAAGCTGAAGCACAGAGAGTGAAGATAACTTGCTTGAGGTGACACAGTCACCAACAACGCATAGCTGGGAAGTGAGCTCAGGCTGTCCTTTTTCAGAGCTGATAATTCTGTGCAAACATGCATGCAAATAGCCTAAAAGAGAGTGGCATGCTTTTAGTTTAGAGACCTCTCAACTCACAGGTACATTGGCCCAGAAAGGGTAAAAATTGGGGAATGCACAGACTGTCTACAGCTAGTCAATGTGATTATTTTGCGCTTACCCAAGGTTGTGGAAATCCTACAAACTCATCTCCAAGTCCCCAAATTCTGCTCTTCTTGACACACTGGATCTGGTCACACCAGTCTAGCAACAGCATGGCAGCTGTTAGCAGGAGGGAAAGGTGGTGCTGCCTCCTTTCAATGAATCCTATCCTGCTCATTTGCTGTGGTCTCCACCATTCCCTACTCCCCTCCATCTGGCCCAGCCCTCCCCACCCCATGTATGCATCTGTCTGGACCCTGCAGATATTTGATTTTGCAAACTTCTGATGGCCCCTCCAGCATTAAAATTCTCTGGGTCTGTTCAGTCTCAATAATCTCCTAAAGAAGAAGCATCATCATAATACCCATTTTACTGGTGAGGAGACTGAGGTTTAAAGAGTTGAAAGAATGTATTTAAAGCCTCAAGGCCCCTGAGTCTGAGCTGGAGACAGATCCCGGGTCTCTTGACATCCCACCTACCAAGGAAGACCAGAGGCCCAAGGTGGGACCCCAGTTTGGAGCTGTAACCTCTCCCAGGTCTGGTAGCTTATTCCCTAGTCTTGTTGAATCATCCAGTTGTCTCATCCTTCAGATGCTGCAGAGAAGCAAGATCCCTCTCCCCCGTGTCCTTAACTCCCCTCGTATTGATCTCCAGCTTTACGAGGGTGACAGGCCATACCTTTTAATTGCATTATTACATCTTTATGGCCTGCTCATTGAGCAGGTCTCCTCCGTTGGGCAGCTGGGCCCTGGAATTTATATGCGGAACTGAAACGTTTATTAGAATCTTATTGATAAAGGCATATTGTGAAAAGCCCGTGGCTCTCAGGAAGAGGTTGGGGTCCTTGGGAGGCAGGGGGAGAAGGCAGGTCAACATACTCCCAAGGAGAGAGTGGGTCACTCATGAGATATGAGGGTAGTGCTTCCCTCCTCACCCCGCTCAACCCTTAAATATTTCCTCTTTAATCACCCCAGACAGAAAAGAGCAAGTTCTAGAAGAGCTGCAGGGAAATGGGCTAGGGGATTGCTGAAGAGAGATAACATTTTGGGGTCGTGGATCAGTTGACATTGAAGGTAGGGACTGCTCCTCCTGAGAAGGGAGAGGGCCCTTCGGGTGGAGGCTCTGTGTGAATAAAGATACACAACAGGGATCATGAGAGAACAGAGTGGATTTTCGTGGCATACAAGATCTTTGGGGAAAAGTCATGGCCTGCTTGTCAACTCCATCTGAGTGCTGAATAAGCACTTCAAACTTGGTGTCCCCCAATCTGAATGGATCCCCCACCACTAATTTAATTCACAGATGTGTTCAGGGCGGGAATTGACAAACCCACCCGCCCAGGGTCTCAGGACACTTTGGAGTCATCTTGGATTCTTCTCTTGGGCTTACTTTCGACTCCATTGCAAACACCATGGACTCTCCTTTCCAAGTATTTTGAGACTCAGAACTCCTCTCGCACCTTCGCTGTGCATGGGGCTCTCAGTGGTCAGCTTCTGTGGATCATTTCAGTAGTCTTGCAATAAAGTTTTTTTTTTTTTTAAAGATTTTATGTATTTATTTGACAGAGAGAAATCACGAGTAGATGGAGAGGCAGGCAGAGAGAGAGAGGGAAGCAGGCTCCCTGCTGAGCAGAGAGCCCAATGCGGGACTCGATCCTAGGACCCTGAGATCATGACCTGAGCTGAAGGCAGAGGCTTAACCCACTGAGCCACCCAGGCGCTCCTGCAATAAAGTTTTGGTTCAACTTCTTCTTACTAGATCTCCTGTGAAAACCCTATGTTATTTATTTATATATTTTTAAAAGACTTCATTTATTAGAGAGAGACAGTGGGAAGGGGCAAAGGGAGAGGGAGAGAGAATCTCTAACAGATTCTGTACTGAGCCCAGAGCCCAACACAGGGCTTATTCTCACCACCCAGAGATCACGACCTGATCTGAAATAAAAAGTAAGATGCTTAATCAACTGAGCCACCCAGGTGACCATGAAAGCCCTATTTTAAATCCCAGTGCTCACCACAGCACTGTTGTTGTCCAATCATACTTTGTTTTCCTGCTAATACTCTACTAATTTATTCTTACTGTTATCTGTCCCTTCTACCAGAATGTAAATTCCTTCAGGGTAGGGACTTTCATCTCTTTTATTCACTGCTGTATCTCCAGTGTTAAGAACAGTGTCTGGCATATAGTAGGTGACCAATAAATATTTATTTAATGAGTTCATGAGTGAAGTTGGTTGGAGCCAGGTTCTGGAGGGGGAGTCTTTGGTGCTTCTGCATGGGGTGGGGGTTCGAGTTTGTGCCTTGAGCTCTGATTTCTACCCCGCATCAAACGGTGTGTTAGTGGAGCCCTCACCCACATCCAAGGTAATCGGTATGCCTTCTGGGAGCTGTGAATTAGTAATATCACGCGCCAAGGAGTCAACCTTAAATGGGGAATTTGGAAGAGGAATAGCTCAGGGGTTAATTTGAATGTATTTCTATGTCTCAAAATCAGCACATTCTAGGAAAACGGAATCTGCTTTGCATAGTAAATGGTGTTTGATGCGTAGACTCCTTCTTCACGTATGACCTGGGTCATATGTCTTTTTGATTCTGAGAGGATTTTGGTGCCAAGAAGGATGGGTCTATGGTGAATTGCTAATTGGTGCAACTAATTGGACCTAGTTTATGAACTTTTCCAAGCCACAAGACACCCTATTGTAATAACCACTGTCCTTTTTAAAAACATTTTTACCTTTGATGAGAAACAGTGGCATATGGCCAAATGTCCCTCCAGGTATCTGTCCCTCAAGAAGGGTGGAGGAAATGGGTAATTTAGAGTTAGAATCTCCAGATGAATGGTCAAATGATAAACACTGGGCTAGACAGCTCTGTGATTGAAGCCTGGCTCAGCTATTCGTTAGCTGTGTGACCCTGTGTGAGTTCCTAACTTTGCCATGCCTCAGTTTTTTCCTTTGTATGATAGGGATGACAAAGCTTTATTTCCAGAATCCTTGGGGGACCCAGTGGAATGATCATGGGGAAGGAGACCAACTATGTTTTGTTTAACAGTGACTGTGGCTAAGCACAAATGAATGGATGATGTTCAGAGGTTATAGGAATAGACAGTGTGCCCAATAAAGAAAGGTGGTAGAATGGCTTGACCTTCTGGGCATTTAAAGTGTGAAGCTTGTTCATGAAGAATTCTCAACTTGAAGAACCCTAAAGTTTCAAGGATTAAGGGCGCTCTTGAAAGCCCTCACATTTTGAAGGTGAGCAGAATCAAGGCTCAGAGAAGTAAAGTGATGGGGTCACGGACACCCAGAGAGTGAAAGATAGGGTTGCGTTAGAACAAAGCTTCCCTCCCCAATACAGAGTCCCTTCCATCCCCACCAATCTCTCCATTGGTGTTTTTCCTGAAACCCAACGGGGAGAACAGGACAGAGTCCAGACCAGTGGTTCAAACAGTGGGCTGAGAAGGAGAAAAAAAATAAACACTTTAAGGGCTCCTTCTGACATCAGCTATAGGCCCGGAACTCCCCATAACACAGAATGGACAAGGACGAACCTCATGAGGGGTCAAGAGAGGCAAGAACAGGAAGGCACTGTAATTAATTACCATCAGCAATGGATCATGTTGGGGGTGAGCATCGAGATGCCTATTGATCAGAGAAGCAAACACAAATTGCAGCCAAATGTCCCTCTGGCCCTGGGTCAATATGCTTCCATATACAAAAAAACCAGGAGCTGTTGCCGATACTAGGGACATCTTAATTAGAGAGGCCGAGAGAGCTTGTGCCTTTCAGAGAGGTATCTGGATTGTGAGCTACTCTACTGTAGATCTTTCTCCCCTCCCTCTCTCCCCTCCCCACCCTACTGTAACTTACCCGTCGTCCGTCTATTCCTTCCTTCCCTCCCTCCTTCCTTCAATATCCTCTAAAGGCTTACTCCCTTTCAGGCTTCTTGGAGGCACTGGAATAGAGCAATGAACAAGAAGGCAATCCTTGGCCTGATGGGACTCACAGAATAGACAAAGTGACAAACAAGATAATTCTACACAGTGATGAGAGCAGTGGAGGAGGGAGGCAGGTGGAAAATGGGTGGAGGAGGGTGACATCTTGCTGAGACTGGAAAATTGAGGAAGCCCTCACTGAGAAGGTGACACCTGTGCTAAAATCCTAATGAAGAAAGGAGCCAGCCTGGTGAACACAGTGGAAAGGGTGCTCCGGGTGTAGGGAACAGCATTTGCAAAGGCCCTAGATGGGATTTTGGAGGAAAAGAAAGGTGATCAGAGGACAGTGGCAGCAGATGAGGTAAGAGAGGTGGAAAGGGGCTAGAATCACAGGAAGCTTTTCCAGAGTAAGGAGCTGGATTTTTTCTGAGTTGTGAGGCTGTTAGAGGGGGACCAGCCAACCTGTTTCAGTGTGGGCACCTGAGCACTGAGACATTCACTTGGTATAAGGGATGGGCTCCTGGCCAGAGTCTGGTAGACCCAGCCTTGCTTGACCATGGAATCCTGAGCCACCTCCTCCTGCCATGGGACTTCCATTGGGCCCATGACCTTCCAGCTCTGTCATTCTGGCATTCTTTCAATGCTGTGTGATACAAATACACAACCTCTGCACATGTCATTCATCACATGTGGGAAAACCCTGGCCAGTAGGTCATGAGGCCCTGATGACCACACTCTGTAGATGGCAGGTGTCCACACTGAAGGAAGGATGCTTAGAGGATATCAAGGGAACATCAGAAATCATCCTTGGGTTCAAGATCAGCCACCCTCTGAGCCCTGGGTCTCTCTTTGTCTGGTTTCCAGGTATCTCCAGTGCTTGGAGAAACCAGCTAGTCTGACCCACCCCACTTTGGGAGTTAAACTGTGGAGGCTTGGCCAGGACAGGTCTGTGGCTCTTCTGGACAAAGAGTGAACTGAGCTCCATCCATCAGTCTCTGTGTCTGAGGGAGACAGGAGGTGGGGAGGAAGAGAAAAATTCAGAAAAGTACTTGCTTGAGAATGACCTGAGCTGCAGGGCACTCATGTGCAGGTCCGTGTTGGAGTGTGTGGGTGCCCGTGTGCATGTAAGACTCCACGTGCATGTGTGATGTAAATGCCAAGCGGGTGGGGGCGGGGGCTGCGTCTGTCTCGCGCACTGCTGAATTCCCGGCACCTGGTACATGGTGAGTGATCAATAAACATTTGTAGAGTGAATGAATAAATGTGTGCTCATGTGTAAAAGTTAAAGTTATCTGTTTTGTAACTCGACAATCTGTTATTTGAGCTTTCTGTCCAGGAAATACATTGAGAAAATACTTGGCATTGCTACATACACCCACTGTTTCTTTTTTTATTTATTTCAAAAATTTTTATCGACAAACGACATACATACAGAAAAGCGTATACACGATCCGTGTACATTTTAGTGACGTTTCATAGAATGAACACCCGTGGAGCCACCACCCAGGTCAAGCGTCAGGTGTGCATGCCCAGGGCCCCCAACTCTCACGTGCCCCATTCAGTTACTATCCTTGCTGGGTAACTCTTAGCCTTTCTTCAGCAACATGCAAAGTTTTGCCTGTCTTTGCGCTCCATGTAAATTCAATTATGCAACAGGTACGCATTCATGTCTGGCTTCTTGTATTCAATATTATGTTTGTGAAAATTGTCCACATTTCCCGGGGAACTCATAACTATTGTTTTCATTTTTCTATAGCAGGGGTTGGCAAATTTTGTTCTGGAAAGGGCCAGATAGTAAATACTTTGGGCTCTGCAGGCTATTCCATCTCGTAACTGCTAATCTTTGGTGTGATAAGGCAAAAAATGGCACAGACGCTATGTAATGAATGGATGCGGCTGTGTCCCAATAAAACTTTATTTACAAAACAGGATGTGGCCAGCTATAACTGGGGCCTAGATGTGCCAGTGCTGTCATATGACACACCTTTCTGGGGATATGGCACAATTTATTGGTTTCAGCATTGATGGGGATTTGGATATTTCTGTTTTAGGCTATTAAGAAGAGGACATGCACACACATACGTCTTCATATCTTGTTCTTGTGGGTGGATATCTACCTAAGTGTAGGCCCTCTGGGTTATCGTTTTGGCGCATGTTTGGCTATGGGACATTCTACTGAACAAGTGATCACAGTGTTGTTGGTTCTTAATTAGGTGAGCTCTTGTGTCTTAACCACCCTCTGCTTTGTACAAACACCCCTTACTTCTGTCACCAGGATCTGTCCTCAAAGGCTGCAGGGACCCCGAAACGTGGCTGATCCATGCTGCACCCTGGAACAGAGGGGCTGGCCACACAGTGACCAGGCACAGCTCCAAGTCTGATTGCGGTTTCTTCTAAGCTACACATCTCTTGCTTTTCTTGTCACTTTATCCCCCCTCTTTCACCACAAACAAGCCAAAGCCTATGGCTAACAAAAGCAGACTCTGCCAAGCAGTGAAAGGAACTTTGGGTCTTTAAGAGGGATGGTTGGAAGAAGCGTTCACCTCTGTTTCTAAACGGTGTGACCAGTTGAGTGAATATCACGTCCCCATGACTGTTGCCCTTTGAAGAGCTCCTACTGCAGCCCTTCTCCCCATTTAGCCCAGAGAGCCAACGGCTGTGACTGGGCTTCAGTAAGCACCTGCTGTCAGCATTCCTGGATCCTGGGAGGTAGCAGTCTGCCATAGGGGGGCTGAACAAACATACCTGAATTCAAGGTCCTCCTGACTACCTACTCTCTGTGACTTTGGGGAGATTATCTCACCTTCTGTGATTCCACTATTATTCATGATCTCATCTAATTGTTCCCAAGAACAATGAGGGAGCAGGTATTATTACTATCTTCCCCTGACAGATCAGGAAGCAGAGGCTTGGAAATGTTAGGCCTGGCTTGAGGACATGTCCACATGTAAATTCTGAACTCTAAACTTTGAGACCATCTGCTGCTCTGAAGCTCTGGGCACCGTTAGGCACCAAAATGGTTTCCTTTGGAAAAGTTACCACGTGTGCGTGTAGAGCCCTGAGTCTGGCTAATCAGGAGCAATCTCCTTTTCTTAGAGAAATAATTCAATGTTGGATGGAACCATGGAAAAAGTGAGTTCCCTTCAAATCCTGGTAATGAGGCAGTCAGGGCTGAGGACAAAATAGTGAGGTCTTTTGAGGAGACGGTACCTCTTAGTAAGTGGAGATACATTTTTTTTTCTTCCCAGCAAAAAACCTGCTGTTTCAAATTTCCGACACTTGGCTCATTGTTCCATTCCAGCACGGAGTACGTTTTTTGTGCTACAGGTCATCTCTGCTTGGGTAAACTCTACTGGTTTTCAGCGTCGAGGCAGTCAGAAGTGAACCTAGTATTTTCTGATTAGAAGAGTAATAATACTCATGCCTGCTTTTTTTTTTTCAGCCTTTATTTTTAAGTGATCGCTATGCCAGGTGTGGGGCTTGAACTCACGACCCTGAGGTCAAGAGTTCAGTATTCAGTATTTTCAGATGTATGTCCGCTTCCCTAGAAATGAAAGACGTTTGTTTGAAAAAATTAAAGTGGTTCAGTCTATTATTAAAT
The DNA here is from genome assembly GCF_030435805.1 of Mustela lutreola. Taxonomy (NCBI): domain Eukaryota; kingdom Metazoa; phylum Chordata; class Mammalia; order Carnivora; family Mustelidae; genus Mustela; species Mustela lutreola. Next base: position 72,360,238 of record NC_081300.1, on the reverse strand, counting down.
ATAAGAAGTAAAGCGTTGCTCATCCTCACTCAGCTTTCCACATTTGCATGATGGTTTTTTGCTCTGTCAGTAAATGCATCAGGTGTGCCCTGCACTTTAGCTATATCATCTAGCAAGTATTCTCATGGTACGTGCCTGCAGAAGTGGACAGGTAGACTTCTGGCTGGGCGTTTCATGAATTAACCTGGTTTAGATATTAAGGAGGAGCACTGGGTAGTATATGTAAACAATGAGTCATAGAACACTACATCAAAAACTAATGATGTACTGTAGGGTAACTAATATAACACAATTTAAAAAAATAATAATAAAAATAAAAAATGTCAAGAAGGGCTGGGTTCAAAGTCCCGTCAGAAGATGTCCATCTTTGAGCACTAAGGTCTTCCACATTGTCACTGAAGTAAAACCAAGATGGTACCCCCAGAGCCAGATGTGGCCATTCACATCCATGGGCTACTGAGGTTGGGAGTGGCATGTCATGGAGTGACTTGGATGGAGGTCAAGACCATAGCTCTGGAAGATCCAGAAACTATGGAGAGCAATGTGTGGATCCTAGATCATCAAGTGACCCCTTGTCGGAGATACTGAACCCAAGTATACAAGAGTGTCTTACCAGAGACCCACCATAGAGTAGACCCCACCTTCTCAGTATGGAGAGCGTAGATTTTAAGCAGGACCACTGTGGATGAGAGAATTCCTATTTCCACTTGTCATTTCCCAACTGGGACTTCATTCGGCAACATTTTCTTAATTACATATTTCTGACAGCGTTGCCGGCAAAGAGGTGGGCAAACCCTAACAGAACTGTCTTGTAGGCGTTCGTGGGTGCTGTCGCAGAAAAGGGGCAGGGAGGCGTTGGCCAAGACACCCTGACGAAAGAGAACACGAAACAAATTATTTGTGGGGAACAGGAAGACAACGGCTCCAACAATCCACATGGGATAACCAAAGCTGCACCCTCAAACCCAGGCTCCGTCTGGCTCTAGACATGAACCCAAAACAGCAACCCGTTGATTTTCCCAGCCCTAGGATCCACTGTCAGCCTGGGATCCAGGCCTGGGGTAATCAGCAGCCTGGACGGCGAATAGGGTTTGGAGTCGAAATCCATCTGAGGCCTCTCTCCCTGCCAATGTGTACAGCTTAATAATTGCTTCCTCATTCCTGCCGCATTCAGGTTCAAGAGAAGCACAAGCCCCTCCAGCGGCATTATGCAAATCGGGCCCACTGCGTTCCTGCGGCGGCATATAGAATATGTAAATTTATGGCAGCGGCGCAGGCTGCTTAAGACAGAAGATTTCTCAATGATGAAATTAGATTTTCTGGAAAGAGGCTCCCGAAGACCTGTCTCCGTTCCTCTGCCTCGTGCTATGCCGCCTAGCCACCAAACTGGTGCTCTGGGAAACAATTAAGTGAATTATAGGCTGTAACCTATTTAAAAAAAAAAAAAAAAAAAAAAGAAAGAAAGAAAGAGGAAGAAAGAAGGGAGGAAAGAAGAAACAAACCAGGTTTCGTGAAGTCACAACAAATCCATGCTTTCTGGAACATGTAAACAAGAATGGATGCTGGGAGGGTGGGTGGGAGGCGGGGGCGGGAGCAGTGGGCTCTGGTTCGCAGGAAGAATTGACGCAGGACAGAGAGCTTCAGCATCACCTTGGCCTTCACACTGGGGTCCATGGAGCTTCCAAGGGGGGCTGAGGGCAGGAAAGCAGACGGACCTCTGTTCTCAGCTTCAACTTAGGACGGCAGTTTTTATCTGCGATAGGTACCTGCCTTCTCCCGATCTCATCAGAAGAAAGCACTTATGTCCTTTAAAAAGGTTGAAAAATGATGCATCTAGACCAGAGGCTCTCAAACTTGAGCATGCATCAGACATACCAGGACAGCTTGTTAAACACGGACTGCTGGGTGCTATTCTCAGAGTTGCAGACTAAGTCGGTCTGGGGACACCTGGGAAAGGCACCTTCCTAACCAGCTCAGGGTGATGGCTTATGCTGCCGGGGCCAAGGGGACACTCCCTGAGAACCACTGCCTTGGGCTAGTCTTCATCTGACAGATGGGGGAGACTAGGGCACAAAGAGTTTGGTGCCTTGTCAAAAGCCACACAGTGGAGTGTAGGGCAGGCCACAGATCTGGCTCTTTCCACCCCCCTCATCCTTATCATCTCACTGAGATCATCTTTGTTGCCATTGCCATTTCCTGAGCCCTTCCCATGTGCCAGGCACTTACACACGTCACTCGTGTAGACTTCACCGCCGTGCTGGGCAGGAGCACTGCCATCTCCAGTGAGGATACCGTTAGGGGCTGAACGTTTGCCTCCTTTGAAAATTCATAGGTTGATGTCCCCATTACCTACCCAACCCCTCTTTCTGGCCATCTCCCACCCATGTACACATGAAGAAGAGGTCGTGTGAACACAGAGTGAGAAGGGAAGGCCTTCTCTGAGAACTGTAACCTGCCAGCACTTTGACCTTGGATTCCCAGTCTCTGGAATTGTGCATGCTATTTCAACCCCTGTCTACGGTATTTGTTACAGCAGCCCGAGCTGGCTTAGGCAGTCCCCGAGACTCCCCTTCAAGCTGCCTCACTGCCTCATCCTCAGGTTTTTCATCTGTAAAATGGGACATTCTGAGCCTTGAGAATGTTGGGAGGGTTCCATGAGGTTTTACTGTGCTGAGCTCAGAGTCTCGCCCACAGTGGTTAGATCAGAGGAATTACCATTACTCTTGTCATTATTGTTATTAATTGAATTGGGACTAATTGAATCTGGGGACACAGAGCAGAGTTGTGAAATGAGCTTAGGGTTAGTAGTGTTAGGATCTCAGTTCTGAACCCGAGCTCTAAGTCCACCTGCTGTGAGACTTGGGGACATGTCATCATCCTCTGGAAGACCTGATTTTTGCAGGAGTGGATGGAACTTGGTGGCCCCAGAACACCCAGTTGTATGAGCTCCTATAATTCCAAGAGTGGGGCCGTTTGTCATTCCCATGTTACCTGAGGGGTGGCATTCAGCTTCTCCTGGACTGCAGCTCAGCCTCCTCCTGACCTCACTGCCTCCGGTCTTGCCCCAGCCACTCCACCTTTCGAGAATTCTCAGATGGCCACCAGATTCAGTGTTTCCCTGCTCAACTTTTCTGTGCCTCTCTGTTTCCCTTCCTCGGGTCAAGGTTAAGCCTGTCAGCTTGGCACCCGGTCTCCTTCATGTTCTCTCAGTCCCTCCCTCCCCATCTCTCTCTCTTCCCGTCTATTTTCCAATAGCACACACAAGTACCTGTAGGTCCTGGTCCTTGGGTTCTGTGCTGTTTCCTGACTTCTTCTTGTTCTTGCTGTGCCTTCTGCCTATTAGTCCATCCATGCCCTTCCTCTCTATCTACTTGACTTTCAGTGCTCAGCTCAGGTATTTTGTGCCCTGAGACTCTTCCCCTTGCTGACCTTCTCCCTGCCCCCAACCCCATGCTGCATGAGGCACTTCCTCTAAGCTGCATGTATGTATCTCACACTTGTCCTTAACACTTCTATTGTAACGGTCTCCTGAATTTCTCGTCTTTTCCACCACACAGTGACTAGTTTAAAGGAAGAGAAACCTTCTTCTTCAGGCTTTTTGGAAATGTTCTGCTTTGTTGTTTGTTTTATCTGCTGCCTATATATAAGCCTCACACATGGATGGGCTGTATATCTATTGTGCTTGCCACTGTAATTGCCATATGTTTTTCTACATTGGGCATATAAGGAATGCTCAATCCTTGAATTAATAAATTTAAATCTCTGCCCATTTCCACGGTTTCTTAGTAACCATCATATCCCCATTGCCTAGCAAAATGTCTGGCACGGAAGTGTTTGGGAAATAGTTCCTGAATGAAGGAATAGATGAATAAAACAAGTGACTTCATATAGAAGTGTATCAGTCAGCTCTTGCTGCATAACAAACAGACATGGAATCCCAGTTGCACACAACAATAGACATTTATTTCTCCTCTAGCTTTATTCTGTGAGTCAGGTGGGACAACTTTGAGCTGCAGGCTGTGTCTGGCTCAGCTCCACATGCCTGCCATCCTCCATGGGCTGGCAGTGTCACCAGAACACATTCTTCTCCTGGTGAAGGCAGAGGTACAAGAGAAAAAGTGGAAGCACACAAGATTTCTTAAGGGCTCATCCCAGAACTAGCACCCTGCTCCTTCCATTCCTTTAACCCTGGCCAAAGCCAGGCATGTACACGGTCAGGCTCAAAGTCTGTGCAGTGGGATGTGTGCTCTAGGGGGAGAGGCTGCAAAGTCCCATGGCAATAGTCATGGATACAGAGAGGGGTAAAGGATCAGGAACAATAATTAAGTCTACTTCAATGACCAGTCCCAGCTATCTCGTCTCAAGCTTATGGCACAGGGTAACAACTTGCTATGACCGCTGAGACAAAGTGGCTGTGGCGCCCCTCCCATGTTCAAGACACTAGAATGTCTTTGTACTTTCTGCATTTTATGCCCTCCTTCATCTCCCACCCTGCAATTTTCAATGATTTTCCGGTGCTTGCATTAAACAATCTCCAGGTCTCTGCCCACAGGCATTGCTGTGCTGGGGCATGTCACAAGCGAGCCCCCCCAGCTTGTCCTTCTCCCAGCCCACAGTGCATGTTGTGAGGGTCCCCCTGATGTTTAATGCATGAGCCCACATCCTCCCAGCAGCCGCCGCAGACAGATTCTCCCAGCATGGGAACGGCCATGAAATCAGATGACTATACAGGAAGTAGTCGGCCCCCGCCCCCCACCCCCCGCCTACCAATTGTTGTGAGGTTGCCCTGCTTCGAGTCAATTCCAGTTTTGTAATCTCTTTTATTAATGTGCCGGAGGCAGAGAAAAATGCATTTGTAATTTCCCCTTAATGGCTGGTGGAACTTCTTTTTGCTTTCTTTGTGAGCATTTGTTTGTGGTACACACACACACACACACACACACACACACACACACTCTTTGGGTCAGGGTGAATTGAGTGGCAAGACAGTGGATGTCAAAGCACAGACACAGAGCCTTGGAATATTTCAGCAGGAAGGGTCTGAGCTCAATGGCTGCCACATTGTGTTCCCAGAGCACCGGGCTCCCTCAAATTAGCATTAGAAGATACCGCAGGGTGAGAAGAAGTGGGGTGAATTGGCAGCTTCCTACTCCTGCCCTCACTTCAATCAGAGCATCTCTGTTTTAACCTGCTTTGTATACTAGGGCTCTCCACAGGCTTGTTAGGAATGAAAGGTGTCATTGCTGTACCAAATATGCAACGACCCTTATTTCCTCTCCCCTGGTTTCACAGAAAAGAAAACCAAGTCTCAGAGAGCTGGTGACTAATCCCACGTCACAAGATGAACTGGGGGTGAGGGTACTTGGGGACGGGGCTCTGTCTCCTGATTCCAAACTTGATATTCCTGTCTACAAATAGGTTATACTTCAGAATGCTAAGTGTCTTCACTAAAATGGTTCGATATGTATTTTTTTTCATCTTCTGAACATGTGACCATGGATGCTTGTACTGAAGGAAAAAAAGCCATGGTGGGGGAATCTCCTTTTCCTTGCTGTAAAGGAAATGAATATTTACCGAGCATCTAGAATATTCCAGACACTGGACTGCATATACTTTTGATACTTACTATGTAACAAAAACCTTACCCCCAGGTGGGAATTACTATTTTCTATGTTACAGATGAGGACACTGAGGTTCAGAATGAGTAAAGGACTTCTTTAAGGACACATGGCCAGGACATGGTGGAAATGGGATTCCAAATTGGGTTAAAGAAAGAGTAAAGTTTTAAAGTACTTAGCTCTTTGTGGATTTTAAGAGTCAAAATCATTCAAACAGTGATGTATGATGACAGTGACCACAGCTGCTGTCAGACATTGAGTGCTTACCTTGAGTCTGGTGCTTACTGATGGCTTTACATTTAGGGCTGCCAGGTATAGTTGTGTAGGGTGTGTACTGCAGAAGAGCTCCCAGCCAAACGGACGGGAGAGAGCTGAACTCAATCTTTAAGTTGCTCAGCAGACCCTTAGGTAAGGCTGCATGCCCCTGGAGGATGGAGGTATGTTCTCTAATCACCCTGCCAGAAGTGGTTGCTTTTTCCCACTTCTGTCAAAGGCACTCTGGGCAAGCTGCTCTTTTGTTTTCACACCAGATCTCCTACAGTAAGCAGGGTAACATTGTGACTATCTTCATTCTAAAGATGAAGAAACAGAAACACAGGGAATTTAGATTTCTTGCCCAGCATTTGGTTGCAGAACCAAAATTCAAACCCAAGGTCGTGAAACTCCAAGGCTTGAAGAGGTAGGAATTTGCAGCTGTATCCACTCATACTCCCATCCTCCCCAAAGACTGTTGGGTTTCACAGGGTTTTAAAGATAGTGTTTGGAGATTCAAGACTGGAGGGCTTCTTGGAGGAGGTGTTCTCTGTCATATGTAATAGGAATCATGAGAGATTCCGAGATAGCAAATGACACTTAAGGATCAATCCAGTTGGGCTTATTCAAATAGTTTCTTTTGGATCATGTGTTTGAACTCTTGTCCCTCACTCCTTTCTCTAAAGGAGAGCCCATGGAGTGGGCAGAAGACCCCCAGATCGTGTGGGTCTCATCTCTACCTACTATATACCCCTTTTCCTGGAACAGCCTCGAGCTGGGAGACTTCCTGGAGAAAAAAATATCCACTCAAAGCTAATTGTCATGCAATGTCCCAGAGCCAGTTACTTATTCTGAGGGACCCTGAGGTGGCTTGAGGACTTGACAAATAAAGAGGAAATAATTTGTAATGTGCTGTTTACACATAATCAGAGGCTACTAAGGGGAAAAAAATAGTGTCACAGCCTACAGCTTCCCACATTTTATTTTGATCTTCTCCTAAATCATTACATAAGTAGAGAGGCAGCTGAAGACTAATTTTGGGGGGGGGGCGTGGGGGCATGTTTGTGTGTTTGGCCAAAGAAAAGAAGAACTTTCTGAAAATACAAATGTATGGCCAAAGAAGGCTGAATGAGACCATGTCCCCCATCACTCCGAGAAGGAGGCAGTAAATGACAGGTACTCAGCACTCTTGCTTGATGCCTGAGTCAGACACTCAATAAGACTTATGGCTGTGGGTCCTCCCATCTATCCCCAGAGGTGGGTTCTATCACTGGCTCCACTTCACAGGTGGGGAAATTGAGGCCCTAAGACACAAAGCCTCCTGTCCAAGGATATGTGACTTGCCCAAGCTCAACCCAGTACTAGCCACCCAGATCAGGCTGATGTTGGGGTCTGGGGATTATTTTTTCACTTCACTTCACCATTTAGCCTCCAAGTCGGTTTCCCTGAATTTTGATGTCAGTCATTTATTTTAGGGGCCTTAAAACAGGTGTTCTTTTCTCCAGGGGAGAGTCTTGGGGAGGCAGTGCTGTTTCTGGTTCTAGTCATCTTGATCTCTTCCACTGCACATGACTAATAAAGTGGGGCAAGGGGGTCACTGGAGACAAAGGAGACTCAGGCAGGAGACCTCAGGGAGCTTGCACAGGGACAGGGAATGTTGCTTGGGATTTAGAGGGAAGCCCAGGGATGGCCCAGCTCTGAATTTTCTCTGAACTTTTCTTGAAATCCTCCTTTCCCTTTCCTGGTCCCCTTGAGAAATTGGGCATCTGTGCCTCTACCTACCCTCCTTCTCTCTCACCTCTCCTGACTTTAAGGAGCCAAGATACCTTCTTAGAACTTCAGAGTTGTTCATCCTTCTATGTTGGGACTCACCTTCCCCTTTCACTGACCTAGGATCTTGGAGCCACAAGGGACCTCAAAAGGAACTCTAGTCCAGCCTCAGAGTCAAGGTTGGTGAAGTGACCTCAGCCTCATTTTGTAGACAAGTCCTTGGAGGCCAAGTGCTCACTTCAGAGCCAAAAGCCAAAGAGACAGGACCCCGTCTACCAGGTTGCTTCTGTAGGGGAGCCTGCCCCTCTCTTTGTTCTCCACCCGCCCCTGTGTCTCTGAGCCGTGTGCAATTTACATCTACACGCGCCCAGATTTGCATGAAACACACAGACACACACACAGGACTGCTCCTGGCTTGAACAACAAGGGATGCCAAATGCCGTTCACATCTTTCTGGGGAGGAGCGCATCCATCCCGATTCTGTGTTTGCCAAAGCGCCATACGTACCAGACGTACATATATTCCGCGTGAATTTCCTTAATCTCCCTCACAGCTGTCCCTCTCCACGGCCTCTGCTAGAGCATTCCCAAATTACTTGTCTCTTGGCTGTTATAGCAGCCTGTTCCCTGACTCCCTGCATCCCTTTAAAAACAACAAGAACAGCAACAAAAGTGACGATAATAATGAGTGCTATTAATGTAGCCCCTACTATGTGCTGGGTGTCGGGATACATGACATATGTGTTGCAACCGTGGGATGGAAACATTATTATCCCATTTTACAGGAGGGAAAAATGAGGCTCCAAGTTTACGTGCCTCACCAAAGGCTGGGGGTTGAGCTATTGAACTGTGGCTGGCTCTGAGACATGGGCTGTTGATCCCTGTGAAACTGCCCTCTGATCTCTCCATCTAGCTGAGCCGGCTGCTGTGATGACCACAGTACAGGGCAGAGTCCTTGTTCTGGAGGTCCCACAGGGTAGAAGCTGAGGGAGTGCACCGTTTCAACCTCTGATGTCACTTAACCCCTCGGATTCAATGTCCATTCCTGTAAAATACTAAGCACCAGAGTATTTCGCCATATAATATAACTATAGGAATTGATAAGATCATTACAAGGGAAGCACCATGCATAGTTCTCAGCATCTAATCTATGCTGGGTAATTTAAATATTATGTCATAATGAGATAATTTTTATGTCTGACACTCAAAGCTCTCTTGGGTCAGGCTCTGCTTTTCTTTGACCATTAAAGTTTACCACCACAGTTTTGCTTCCCACTCTTGGTCTAGAAAGAGAGCCTCATTGGTCTTCATGAACTCCCCACTCTTTCTCTCCTCCATGAATTTGCACACATGGTTCTATCTGTCCATCTGCCTTTTACCCTTTCTGCAGACCCAGAATTGGTTTGCCCTCAATGCCCAGCTCAGAGACCAACTCCTACCTGGTGTCTCGTCTTTCCTTCATATTGGAAGCCACCTTTCCATCCTCTAGACATAGCTTCGGGTCCTAGTATGTATTAGTTCTGATGTCTTATCATGCACCAGGTTAAAGATACAGCTACCTCAGTAGGACATGGTCCTTATTTTTCTCCATTATACTTTTTTAAAGACGTTATTTATTTATTTTAGAGAAGGGGGAGAGGCAGAGTGGGAGGGAGAGGGACAGTAAGAAAGAATCTAAAGCAGAGTCTGCACTCATTGTGGAACCCTAAGTGGGGCTTGATCCCATGACTGCAAGATCATGATCTGAGCCCAAACCAAGTGTCTGATGCTTAACCAACTGAGCCACCCAGGTGACCCCTTCTTTTTTTTTTTTTTAAGATTTTATTTATTTATTTGACAGACAGAGATCACAAGTAGGCAGAGAGGCAGGCAGAGAGACGGGGCGGGGGGGAAGCGGGCTCCCTCCTGAGCAGAGAGCCTGATGTGGGGGCTCAATCCCAGGACCCTGGGATCATGACTGGAGCCAAAGGCAGAGGCTTTAACCCACTGAGCCACCCAGGCACCACTGTGCCCCCCTTCTTATACTTTAAATGCCACTGGATGGAAGGAATCCTGGGTACCTGAATGACTGTATGGAGCAATGGTATACCTCCTAAAAACCCACATTAGACTGTGCTCTGAGCGAGAAACAAACCTTTGTTATGCTGAGCCATTGAGAATTGGAGGTTCTTTGTTATGGCAACTCCACTGCCCTAATGAATCTACCTAACTAAAATCTACGTTTCTTCTCCATATTTCTATCCCCATCTTGTTTCAGAAAGAACTTAGTCACTTAACAGTATATTTTAAGAATAGAATGGAAGACAAATACCTGTAAGAACATAAAATAGCACCAGTTATAACACCCAGAAATCTGTACTCTGAAAATCAACACGTCTGCTATGTATGGATCCAAAATTTAGTTCTGAGGTTCCTAGGAGCCAAGGTAAAAAGGGACACATGTTCAGTCACACACTGCCCAGATTGTTTTTTTTTTTTTTTAAGATTTTATTTATTTATTTGACACAGAGAGAGAGAGCGCAAAAACATAAGCAGGAAGAAGGGGAGAGGGAGATGGAGCTGAAGGCAAGATGTCTAACTGATGGAGACACCCAGGTTCCCCTCTCCAGATTCTTTGTGATAAAATACCACTGTGAAATATAAATACAGTGGGAGTAACAGGATGGTTTTTCCTTGGCATATTTATTAAAAAGACCAGTGACTGGTTACAGCTCAACTCAGTACTCTCCAGCACTTATCCTGGGTATTGAGCTTGTCCCATGTCTTTCCTTGTGGAAACACAAACATAAATGGTGTTGAAAGACTCTTTTGGTGCATCTCACTGGGAAGTACTCAGACTTCTCTATAGGCCCGGGGTATCCTGGAGGGAAGAGACTCAAGCTTCTTCATTTCTGTGTTTTTATGTCTTGGTATAGAGTCTAGTCCATGAGGCAAACACTCAGTGAACATTGCTACTAATACTAGATATGTGAGTGTATGTGTGTATTACAGTGTGGTGTGTGTGTTGTATGTATGTTGAGCACATGTGTTGTGTACTGAGGTGTGTTGCATGCACATAGGTTGTGTGTGCATTGCACATATGTTGTGTGGGTGGTGTAGGAGATCCTGTGAGCATTGTCTGTATGGCTTGTGTTTTCTGTGGGTGCCGTGTGGGTGATATGGGTGCTCTGTGTGCACTGTGTGTTGTGGGGGTGGTTTGGATGGTATGGGTCTTATGTTTTCTGTATGTGTGTCACGATGTGCTGTGTTGTGTATGCGGTGTGCGTGTGCGTGTGTGTGTGTGTGTGTGAAAGCATATCCTCAGTGTCCCAGGTGTCCTGCATATGTCTTGTGGGATTGCTGCACATTCTCTCTGTGTGACTTTGGGCCATTGTGTATCTGTTTTATGAGCATGGGGTATGCTCCTTGGTGCTGCCTGTGGGCCTCTGGGTTTGTACCCCTGCCCAACGCAGGCTCCTTGCATGCATCTACGAGTGTGCCCTGTGAGTCATTGTGGATACATCTAGAAGGTGGTGACTATTGTCTTCAAACAGAGAACAGCCATTAACACATTCATTAATTAGGATCATGTTGACACTTCTATTGCTGACTAAAAACATCTGTTTGTTTAATCAGTCTTCTTAATTCCTTACACTTATTCCCTCCGTGAGGAGATGGGCTTACTCTCCCATGTGCGTACACTGGGGTTTTATAAGGTGGGGGCACAAACTCTGTCAATATTGTCACAGGGTGACAGCTCTTGGGACAGCCCCACGGGCTTCCTAACAAATGAATATCCCTTTCAATGGTGCACGAGGAGGCATCCATGTTTCATTTGCCAGTGGCTTGTCCTTGTTTATTGACACAGACTGAACGACACATTACAGATCAGGTGTAAGAACTCCTCCATGGCACTCCGTCAAAACACCACAGGGTGTGATGTGATGTGGTCCTGGGTACACTAACCACTCCATTCGCTTTCTTTCCCACCTGGGTTTGTACCCTAAACCTGGCGACAAGCAGCCGGTAACCTCGACTGCATCCGTTTCCCCAAAGCCTTGGTTTTCTTACACGTACAATGGGATGCTAAAAGGACAAAAGTAAAGATTAAGAGAAAACATAATTAAAGGAAAAACCAGCATAGCACCAGGAACTTAGGATGCCTAAAAAAGTTGCTTCTGTCCTCAAAGCCCCCCACAGCCCCACATGGATTCACTAGGGTTGGGGAAGGACAGCTGAGAAACAGACTCAAGGTCAAGGACTGACTCTGGTCACAGCCCCCACCAAGCACACCATTGGACATCCAGTGCATGTCCATTTCATCCCTCCTCTGTGCTGGGTGGGGCTGGGTGCTGAGAACACAGTCCCTGCCCTGGAGAATCCAGCAAGACCAGATGAGAGAGATGTTGCCACAGAGGCTGACTGGAATCTCACTGAAGAATGTGGGGAAAAAAGGGCCTCCCAGAAGAGGGGATACAAGGAGCATAGGCTCCAAAGCTGAGGTAGGGAGGAGGAAACCTCTTAGGGCTGGGAGCTTGGGGGAGAGATGCAGGGGTGGAGTTGAAAGGGAGGTGATGAATAGTGGAGGGGTTTTTTGTTTGTTTGTTTGTTTTTTGCCTTTGGGTCCCCCCCCCCCTCTGGTGGTGTTCTCCATTATGCCTCATTTATTAATACATTTGGATATTTTTACAATGAACGCAAACAGTCCTACATCATCTTTAAAAATAATTGATAGTTTCTTATACATGATGTCTCTTATTTTAAAATCTGGGCTACACCGATGGACCCACAGGTGTTTGGGGATATTCATGTGATTTCTCCAGGGAATTTTCTTAGCAAAGGGTCAAAGAATATGTGCATATGGGCTCATATGGGTTTTAAAGCTTCAAAGATTTTTTTTTTTTTTACTATTTTTTAATTGTGGTAAATACATATACAACATAAAAATTGCAGTTCATACCAAAATTGAGTAGTGAGATCTCTGTTTTCCTCTTTAAGCATACTTGGCTTCCAGCACTGCTGCTTTTCACCTTAAAATGGAACCCAAGCTTTTCTTAAAAGGATCATAAGAGGATTCAATAAGAAGCTACACAGAAAGGCTTGCTTTGTGCCTGGTACATGCCTCCCTCTTGGGAGGCATTATTTTGGGGGTATTGGCAAGGCACTGGGCTTTGGTGTCCAGACCCTGGACTCAGGCTTGCAGGCATTGCGACCACACCTCTAAACTTCAGGATGCTCAGAATTGTGAAAATGGCATAAGATAATACAGATAAAGTGGATAGTGTCATTCAGATGTGCAACAAGCTATACCTTATCTTCCGAACATCATTATTACCTTTTGCTAATTCTGTACTTGAAGAAAAATAGTCACCTCAGATAAGCTCTATGAATATTTGTTTTGCGGCTTTGGTCCAGATGATGCTGTCATGCATCTTCTTTTCTACTCAAGGCCATCCTAGCAGATCCAGTTTTCTCTTGCAAATGGTGGTGATACTAAGTGGTATGTCTCTGAAGGATGGTTTCACTTCCTTTTAGAGCAAAGCGAGACTCCAAGTAAGAGGAAGGACCAAGGCATAGTTTGTGCTCCCTAAGAGCTAGATACTTAGTATCTTAGGTAATCCTCACAACAAACCCTTTGAGGGTGGCACTATACCCATTTTACAGATGAGGAAACTGAGTTTCAAGAAGCTTAGGCAATTTTTCCAGGATTACACAGCTAGTAGATAGTTGGACATTGAATCTAACTATATCTGTGCTTTTGCTTTGACATTAAACAGCTCATTTTTTAGATGAGTGGATTAAAATAAACAAAAGCAAAAACAAACAAACCTAATGGATTTGCCAGGACCTTTTTATTTATGGAGATGAAAACTCCATTCAAACTAATTTAGGCAAAAGAGGGAATTTACAGGTTCCCATAAACTAAAAGCCTCACCTTGATTGCTGTGGGGCTGAATTCAGAGGTCCATCGAAGTCACCAGGAAAAGTCCATTTCTCCATGATGACAAGATAGTCCCCAGCAGCTTCAGGTTTTGGTTGCTCAAGCCTGACAACCCCAGCTAAGAGAGGGGTAGTTCTGGGGAAAGTCCCAGAATTGACCCCAGTTGACTTATCTTGGGTTAGATGTGTATGCACCAGCCAATCCTAAGGTCTTGAGAATGAATGAGACGTTTTTATTGGCTGGATGTGATCTGCGTGACCATCTCGGATTGTGGAGGTCAAATCCATTCCCCTTGAACCCAGTGACACTGAGGTGGAGATTTTCCCCCAGGGAAGTCTGTAAGCTTGATTTAAAGATAGAGATGTGGCAGCTGGGAAGAGAATTAGGAACTGACCTGCTCTAGCCAGTTTGGGATTATGCAGAAAGGCATTGGAAGGGTCTTAAAAGGCACTTCAGCAAGTCTAAAAATGGCAGCATTTCTCTCCAGCCAGACTCAAGGCAGGGGACAGACTTCACTGAAGTCCCCTCCCAGCCAGCCTTTTGGGAAGACTCCAACCAGGACTCATTGTTCTGGCAAGTCCCCCAAAGCCTTGGGAATCAAAAAGCGAAGGAAAATGCAGGACCATCTGCTAGGGGCCCTGCCTTTCTTCCTCCTCCTCATCTTCTTCTTCGTCGTCATTTAATTATGAAATGTCTATTGCTGGATTATTGATCTCCTGCTAGTAAGAGCTCCTGGGGTGATATATGGCACATGAGCCCACTCCTTTAATTCTGCAGCACGATTGAATATTGCCTTCGATGAAGCGCTTATTAGTCATGCATTGGAGAAGAAGTGGCATAGCCGTAGCTCTGACAGAGGGCCTTTGGGGGAGGACTGTCAGTGGTGGGGGAGGAGTGGAGGACAGACAGTTGTCTCAGGGCAGAGGGACAGTTTGTCCCTATTAAAACCTTCCACCCCTGGGTAAGTCACCACTCCCAGTCTTTCACTCAAAAATGTATTATCCCCTCTTTCTTGACAACCTACCTAAAGTTCCACCACTAATTAGACTGTTCTTGGGCTTCAGAAGTTTCTCATAGGGACGCCTGGGTGGCTCAGTGGGTTAAAGCCTCTGCCTTCGGCTCAGGTCATGATCCCAGGGTCCTGTCAAATAAATAAATAAATCTTAAAAAAAAAAAAGAAGTTACTCATAAAGGCCACTGTTAACATGGATATGAATTTTAAAACCATGATTACAACCATGCTAGTTTCCATTTGTTGAGCAATAACCCTTCCTTCCTTCCTTCCTTTCTTCCCTCACTCCCTCCCTCCCTCCTTCTCCTTTTATCTTTTCTTTTCCTGTATTGTCTTTCTTTTAAAGAAAGAGTTTTAGAGAAACCAAGTGCCAATAAATGACTATAAGTGTCAGGGCTGGACCTATTTGGACGAACACTGATCTCTGAGCCCATAGGCTGGACAATATGCTCCCTCTAAGATGACATACAAATCCATTAGTACAGACTTTTAGGGGACTGGGAAGAAGCAGAGCAAGGAATAACTGCCTGGGATCAGGAGGGAGCAGACAGATTTTAATTTGTTTAATTAATTACTTCAACCCTCCCTGCCTTGATTTCCTTATCTGAAAAGTGGAAAGGCTCATGGTATTGTGGTAAGGATTTAAGGAGATAATTCATGTAAAGCCCTTAGCAAGGGGACTGACTCTCAGCAAATGTTCAATAAATGTTGAGAGTTCTTGATATTAGTATTCATATTAGCTACTTCAGGGGTCAGTTTATGTGGGTATCGTGTACAATAGGCATTCCATAAATGCTTATGGGATTAATCTACTTGTCCTGACCCCCATGGAAAAAGTCTTGAACTAGACCAATAGGGATGTTTTAATCCCTGTCTTGCTTTCATCCTTATGACAGTTGGAGTCACCCAGAAAGACACCAATTGTGATCATAGCGGTGATGGTGATAATTATCATTTCCAAAGAAGGGCCTTCGATTTGGGTTTTGTGTAAGGGGTTAGGTAAGTTAAAATTGCTGAAGCCCTGGTGGGGTGGAGGTGGGAAGAAAAGGAGGAAGATTCCATCTGTTAAAGAACCTCTAGTGGTGCCTGGGTGGCTCAGTTGTTAAGCATCTGCATTCAGCTCAGGTCATGATCCCAGGGTCCTGGGTTTGAGCTCAGCAGGGGGCCTGCTTCTCCCTCTCCTACCCCTCCTGCTTGTGTTCCCTCTCTTGCTGTGTCTCTCTCTGTCAAATAAATTTTAAAAATCTTTAAAAAAATAAAGAAATAACTTCTTAATCTAAGGCACCATCTACAGAATGGCCTAGGCCTTCATGTCCATTCTCTCCCACCTCACTACACTCAGGGACCAATGACCATTGGTGAATCAGGTGTCAGGTAAGCCTGAGCCCATGATATAAAAGTAAAAGAATCTCTGTTGTAGCCTCTGAGGGCATTCAAGGTCTAGCCCCAGAATCATTGACTTCATGTCATGGTCTGCTTTCCCTTGTTCTTCCCGTTCTGGCTACATAAACCTTCTTTCTGTTAATTGACTATATCAAGTTCTTTCCAGCTACAGGGCCATTTCACTTGCTGAGGCCTCCACCTCAAATCCTTTTCCACAGGTTTTTTGTATGGCTGATTCTGTCTCATCTTTCTTACGTTTTAGTTTAAATGTCACTTCTTCAGTGATACCTTCCATAATCTTTCAACAAAATGCAGCGCCATTCCACCCTAGTCACCTTCAATCCCAGGGTTTTGTCTATCATCTTGATATCAAAGAGTTAAAATCAGTGCCTAAATTCTTTGCTTGTTTTCTCTCTCCCTTACCATAAAAAAGGGAGAAGGGATGAGACTACTTTCATTCATACTGTTTCCCAAAATGTAGCACGCAGTAGGTGTTCAGCATGAGGTTTTTTGGTCGAAGGAAGATGTCCCCTCGTGGGGGAAGGTTCTGTGGAGCCTTGATCTACTGGATTATGGAAAGCTACCTTCCCTAGTGGTGAGGTTTTAGGGTTTCTCTGCAGTGAGAAATTGAAAGGAAGGTGGTTCTGAATCTGGTTCTGAATCCCCAAACAGGGCCACAGGGAGAAACTGGACATCTCTAAAGGGTTAGGTACAGGAATTAAAGGAGAATTTGGGGTGGATTGTTTGCCTTTGGAAGACAGCCAGAGAGAGAGGAGTGGGCTGGGGAAGAAAGTCAAGTTAAGGGTACTGATGGGAGCAACCTGGAAAATGGAGGTTGGGGCAAAGAAAGAGGGAAGGGTACCAAGAAGGAATTGATCTATGGGAAGAGAGAAATGAGGAGAAAGAAAATCATGGAGCGAGAGAAAGGTAGAAAGGAAATAAGAGAAAACTGTCTTTTATGAGGGAAGCTGCCTTTGTAAGAGTGAGGGAGTGACAGCCAGTGCATGCACCAGCCTCAGGCCAGAGCCCAGCGACCTCTCATTTCAGCACTCTGGACAGAGACCCTCCAAGGTTGACCCTAGACCCTATCACTAACCAGCCTTGTGACCTTGGGCAGATCATTTCCTTGTCTGGGCCTCATTTCTTAACAGTCAGATGGAGCTACTTACACCAGCCACCCAGAGGTATTGCTCAAGGGATGATGTAGAGCAATTGTCAGTTAGAGTCACCTGACGAGTCTTAAAGAATTTTGATGCCTGAACCCAGTCTCCAGGTGTTTTTACTCAATTGTTTTGGGACAGGACCTGGGCATTGACATTTTTAAGAAACATTCCCAAGAAATTCCAATGTACAGACAGTACTGAGAGGCGCTGGTCATTGTAAGTGCTTTGTGGCTGGAGAAAGTCGACACTGTTTTTCCTCAGTTCCAATGTATCTGTTGTACTGATAGAAAAAATGGGGTCCAGAGAGAGAGGTGATCTGGCCATACAGCCAGTGGAGCAGGTGCCTTGGATGGTAAGAAAACTCGTAAGGGACTCTGTGCTGGTCCAACGGTTTAGCAATGTCTCCTCCATCTCCCTGCCCAGGGGCCTCCCTGTCATAAAGCCAGCTGACACGCCTAGACCCATGAGAAATCTGGAGACTCAACTGACTTCCCACATGGATGACCCCCAGTCACGGAGGAACCCAAACACATTAAATTCCCCTTCTTCATTTGTTCTCTGACCCATTTCACATCTGAATGCTCCTCAGCAAACCCACCTGCCATCCTCCGTCCCAGCAAGGGAGAAGCAGGATGAATCAAATCTGGCTCCTGAGATGTCAACCAAATGCCTCATGCTTGGGGTCAAATGTGACTCTCGGGATTGTGAAACCAATAAGCACATCAGTGAGAAGAATCATCTTCAGCCTTTGCTGATGGTCTCATCAGTGGCCAAGTCCTGTGTGGGAGGAGGGTGAGGCAGGGGTTGAGGTTGGAAATGCTCTCCGACCACCCAATCCCAAATGCTGGTTGCCTCTCTGGGGACTTCATGTTTTCCCAGGACAAACCAATAAATCTTTCCAACTCTGAGTTTTATCGTCTGGATAAGCTTTTTATACACTTTTTTTTGAAGTAAGTCTTGAATATGGTATAAATGCTTAACAAATGAAAAAGGAAGGAGAAAGAGAAAGAAGAGGAGGAGGAACAGGAGATAGAGGAGGAGAAGGAGGAGGAGGAAAAGGTAATGATGATGATGATATGATGGTGGTGGTGGTCATGTAATGTTTTATCTTCCTGATGATTTCAGTGACTTGTTATGACTCATCATAGATCCAGTAACTAAAGAGAAGTAGCATAGAGAAGGAAGTGGCTTCTGTGGGTCCACATAGCAAGCTAGCAAGAAAGCATAAACAAAACAAACTCTCCTTGTTCCATCCAATATGATCTAAGAAGATGATCTCATTAGGAGATTGTCAAGAAAACCTGTTTCCCTTGGAGTTGTCTGCAGCCCTGTGGATGGGTTTGCTCTGACCCTCCCACCACTCCCAGCATCTTCATGGAAGTGAAGGTTGTCATGCATAGAGAACAGAATTCCAGCTCTGCACCAGAAGGCTGTGCTTCTCTGAGCAAGTCACTCCCCTCTCCAAGCTTCAGTTTCCCCTCTGTTCAATGGTAAGATGGCTGGGCCTGGTGACCACTGAGGCTCCTGAAGAACTGATGTCTTAGGCTCTGTGAGCTGCCGCCTGTGATCAATATTTTGCAGGAGGTCCCAGAGCTTGGGGATTCTCTGGGGGCATTTAAGAGCTTCTGAATTTTACTGTGGAGGATTCTACTGATGTCAGGGGAGTTTTCTGGTGGAAAATCATATTTCAATGGATGCAGACTCAAGGGGTAGGTTCTCTGGAGACAGAGGAGCTTTGCAGGATGAAGTTAAGAGGAAATCTCTGGGGCTTTGTGGGTCCTGAAGGCTGCAGAGAGGAAAGCCATGGAAGTGTGTGTATCTCTTGAGCCTGCTTGACAAACCATTTAGTGTTAGAGCATTTACCTGGGTGCTTTTAGAGAATGCTCCAACCACACCACCACCCCCACCAAACGACACAGATGGGAGACTCTGTGAGCTGAGGGACTCACCTGGACACCATCTCTAGGAGGTGGGGAAGCCAGGTGTCTAGACTCAAGGTCCAGCACACGCTACTAGTGTCATTGTTTTTTCCATAGGTGGAGCCCAGCCTTGTGCAGGGTTCTCTGGGCAGGGCCATGAGATAATGACAGGAGCTGGTCCTGTTCTGTGGAGCCTGACAGTGAAGTCTGCAATAAGAGGCACCATGACAATTGGATCAAGGACCTGGCACTCATTATGTTAAAGGAAGAGGACCAGGCATGCAGAAACAGATCACCAAAAAATGCCAGAGACTGGCCATGTCTGGCCTGTCTTCATGCCCTAGCTCTGACACTAACTGTCCTTTGACTTTGGGAAGGTACTTGCTCTTTTGGGAGGCAACATAAGCTTCTTTAGTCATTTTTGTTTCAGCTCCCCTGGCCTTTCCTGGGCTTTTTCAATGCGGGGGGGGGGGGAAGTTAGGTAAGAACTGAGGCATTTTTTAAATTAATTTTTTAAGTGATAGGATGGGCGAGGGCTCAGGAGGAAAACAGATTTCCTGCTGTTCTTATTCCCTGGTCTCCTGTGGGCACCTAGTGTCTGCACTAGGTGTCACACACACACACACAAATACCAAGAACTAAGAAAGGGAGGTAAGGGGGCATTTGCCCCTCTTTGTTTTGGTTATTTAGGTTGTAGAATCTTTATTTCATCTGGTTAGTAGAATCAGGGGATCTGGGGTTAGACTTCCCAGGTTTGCTGTACCAGCTCCACAAGGTCACTTGTGACCTTGGACAAGTGTCTGAGCCTGAGCGTCCCCATCTGTAAAATTGGGATGACCACTTCTCCTTTGTGGGTGTCAGGTTCCCTTCCCCCTCTGTACTGGGAATCAGAAAGCATACTACTAATCACTGTTTACTTATGGATGGTTTCTCCATTAAGTAATAGTCAAATTACAAATAGTCACAATAGTCACAATAGCTAATGTGTATCCTGCACACACTGCATGCCAGATACTGTTCTAGGCTCTTTGCATGGATTAATTCACTTGATTGTTCTACAGCTCTATGAGTTATGTGTTGTTATTATGACAGCCACTTGACAAATGGAGAAATGGAACGTCTGAGAGATTCAGTCTCTGGGTCAAGGTCACCTATTATTAAAGTGGCAGAGGTGGAACTGGAGCAAGTTTTGTTAACTTCAGACTTGGAGATTTACACGTTTTTCCCTAGATCTTCTGACACCCAAGCCATGGCCTGGAAGTCTGGCTGCTGTGGGTACCCACTTGTCCCCCAGTTCCCCACCTGAGTTTGTCAGCAGAGCTCAGAGTCTCTTCCCCCCTCCATACACACTCCTCTCTCTAACCTCCCCCGCAACACACACACTGGCTGAGTGATCTTGCTGAGCCCTCGGCGGGGCACTGGCCAAGGTCCTGACTGATTATTGACAAATTAAAAATATAAGCTATTGACCAGACACTGGGATGGAGTCCTGGAGCTGAGGACCTGAATCTCAATGAGGCTGCTGAGCATGGAGGTCGATCCTGCAGGTGGAGGAGGAGGCAGACAAATTGCCCCATGCCTAAGACAGAGTCTGATGCTCTGGCTAATAACTGCCTGGTGCAGAGTGGGGGCAGACCTCTGCCTGAGTCCGCTCACTTGGCAAAGGCACCATGCTCTCCTCACCTGGTCCAGTGGCCTCACTGGTGCAGGAATCACTAATCCCATTTTACAGAGACACAGAGATGTTGCCTAAGGTCACGAACCATTAAGGGGTGGGCTTGGCATTTAAACCCAGACCCTCCTAACTACTAAGCTTGGAGCTCAGAGACTCAGGAAACCATCATTTCAATCCTGACCTCATCTATTCATCCTTCTCACATCCTCTTGCTGTGTGACTTTAGGAAAATCACTATACCTCTCTGAACCTCAGCTTCCTCTTGGATAGAGGTGGATAATACAATCTATCTTGCAGGACTGTTGTAGGGATGAAGTGAGAAGGTGAAGGACAGTGCTTTTTGTCTGGACATTTCTGCATGAGGCTCGATCCTCACCATCCTTCTCCATCTGTGGTTTAACCCAGGTAGCTGACTCATGTGGGTAGTATCAGTAGGATCCCTTGCTCTCTGGCTTCTTGTATGGTTGGGCTATGTCAGGAGATTGGAGGGCAGGAGGAAAGTGAGATTGGGATGCTTCTCTCCTCTGTTCCCTCCCTGCTTGGATCTGGCTAAGCAGTGGCTGGGCTCCCCTATCCAACACCTTCCTAGGTGTTGGGGAGTTTCCTCCCACAGCAGGAGCTGGGGCTCTCTAGGATCCAGTGTCAGTGTCTCATGTGGCCCCCGTAGGTCCAGGGATAGGCAGGCTCCCTCTTATTGCTATCCTACACCATCTGTATCATCCCTGTAGCTTTTCTTCCCCACCCTCTCTTTTGTAAGGATCTGATTCTTACACTCTCCTAGGCTACCCCCTGAGTGCACCATCTGTTTCTTGCCAAGAGCCTAATGATCCACTTTATAAACTCTAAAGTGTGGTCTGCATATAAAGGGCCATCCTTTAAGTCATTGGCATCACTGTTACCCCGATAGCTAAGAGTCTCTCTCTTCATTCACCCATGTTAACACTCTCTCACTCCTTGTTAACACTCAGCCTGCTGAACAAACATAGCTGTTTGTACAGTGAATGTCTCTGCTGGACCATTAGCTCCTCAGGGCAGAGCCTGGAGCCAGCACCGTCCCTGGCTGTGCATTCCTTAGAGCTGGACCAGGGAGCGAGGAAGCCCTCAGGGAGTGTTTTACAAACAAATGAGGAGCTTTAGATGACTTTCTCTAGGTCACACAGCAAGAGCCTGATGTGGGACTAGAACTTGGGTCTACCAGCTCCCTGCCCAGGATCTGAAAGCATTGATCGAATGAATGAATGAATGAACAGAAGCATAGATGACTGTGACCACCAGAGCCAATAGATTAAGAGGGTCTTCCTTATCCTTGACTGCAATGGTTCTTACCCAGGGGTGAACTTTGACCCCGAGGGGACATTTGGCAATGACTGGAGACGTTTTTGTCTCTTATAATTTGGGAAGGGTGCTACTGGCATCTGGTGGGTAGTGGCCAGGGAAACTGCCAAACATCCTATAGTGCATAAGACAGTTCCCACCACAGAGAGTATTTGACCCAGAATGTCAAGAATGCCCAGGTTGAGAAACACTGCCTTCCCTGTACACATCTTTGAGCTCCTACCTATCTCCATGGCTCCAAATCGAGGGCAGCTTTTGAATTTCTTACTGGGTTGGCTTAAAATGTTTCTTTATTATAAAAACAATATGTTTATAATAGAGATTTACAACACACAAAAACATAAGGAAGCAAATAGAACACTGTCCCTGATTCCCAACCCCCCATTAATTTTATGGTGATTATCTTCTCACTAATATTTTTGCATTGACGTAGCGGCTCACAGATACATGCTCACACACATACCAAGGTCATTTTAACATGCGGTTTTGTGAAGGGCATTTTCACCGTATTACGCCGTAATCATTAACCTTTAAAAGATTCTCTAGGGGATCCTGGGTGGCTCATCCTGTTAAGTGTCTGACTCTTCATTTCAGCTCAGGTCATGATCTCAGTGTTGTGGGATGGAACCCTGCATCGGGCTCCACACTGGGTGTGGAGCCTGCTTGAGATTCTCTCTCTCCCTCTTCCTTTACCCCCCAAAATAAATAAAAAATAAATAATAGCTTCCCTCAATGGCTGTACAGAATTCCACTTTGTGTATGATTCATGGGTTACTGCCCAGATTCAAGGTGATTGGTTCTAGTCTCTGTGTCTACAATCTTCTGCAAGGATGAATCCCTAGAAGTGGGATTACTGAATTAGAAACTGAATTTTTAAGGCTCTTGATAAGTCAATAGGAGCCTTCCAGAAAAATGTATCCCCTTCCAGAAGTGGTCAGAGGTCCTTTCTCATGTGGTCCTCCCAATGCAGTGAAATTTGTGCCAAACCGAGAGTGTTTCCCCAGTGAGAACAACCATACTGTCTCCTATGTGTTCATCCCTCATTTGCATTTTTTCTTCTGGGAATGGTCTGCTCATTTCCTTTGACTCTTTTTCCCTTTTAGTGATTTTAATCTATATGCAAGAGCCTTATAAAAGAAAATATTAAGGGCACTAACCATTTGCTTGCTGTAAGTGTTACCAATTTTTCTTCTGAGTTTGTCAGTCAGGTTTTAGTTCGTGTATGATGTCTTAAGTCACACCGATTGATGTTTTCAGTTTCTTCAGGTACACAGATCTATCCAATTTTCTCCCACCTTCGGGATCCATTTCTTTGTTTTCCTGCTTAAGAATTGGCTTTCCTCTCCCCAGTATGGTGAACTACCCATTTTTGCTCATTTGGACCCATTTTCGTCTTCAAATGTTTATTAATTTTTACACTTGACTCTGGATTTACAAAATCACTCCAGAATTTATTGTGTTGTATAAAGTGAGAGTCTAGGTTGATATTCCTCATCAACCCCCCACCACCGCCCCATCCAAATACGGACCACTATTCTTGGGGGAGGATAAGTCATGTGATGCAAAGCATACTGCTCCATCTGCTAAAGCACAGGAGGGTTAGGAGGTTTTCTCTTCAGCTGTAAATAGCACGGTGACAGTCCCCTCGGGGGACCCCATCCTAGACTCCTCCCTGGTTTTCTCAGAGGCTAGGAAGGGTCCACCACCATAGGAGCCCCAGGAGATGAGACACACCCTGGCCTTCCTGCTCCAGGGGATCCTGAGGCCCGCCTCACAGCAGATCAGACCACCAAAAAACCGGTGGGCTAGATGCTTGCCCATCCCGTATATCTTCTCCAGCCCTGTCTATAGTCCTATACCTTTTAAAGTTTCATCCTTGAGCTTAAACTGGATGCAGAAAACTTCCATGGTGAGATGCCTTCTGGGTTTTGCATAAAACTGCTCTGGCCACGTTCTTCATTACAGTGTCCTGTGTCACCAGGGTGAGGGGGTGGTGAGCAGCCTGGTGAATGGAAGGAGATCAAGCTGGACTTGGGGTCAGGCAGACTCCTCTCTGCCCCCAAAATACCTGCTACATGGGCTCAGGCAAGGCTCTCCCTGCGCCTTTGCTGAGTGCTGTGTGTTTTATAAGTTAAATGATGACTGTGCATCTCCCTAAAGGAATTATGAGCCTGGATGAAGTAGGGCATGAGGGTTGTTTTCTGCTGTGGCTGGAGTAATGGTAGATACAAACATCGCGCTGCTGTTTTCCATTGTCCAAGCAGGAACACTCCTGTCTCTTTCAAGGACCTGGTTTGCTTCTATTTATGAGATAAGGAGAAATACAGGACTCCCTGTGCATGACTTTCTGGGTTGGTTTGCAGAAACACATCGCCTGGGGAAGTGGTCAGTGAAGTGGCTAAGATAATGTCCTATCAGGAGCTCAGGATCTGGGGGCTCTGAAGTAGGACTTCATAGGTTCATATTGTCCCCAGGCCTCCTGCACTCCCTGACTGAGGCACCGTACCCTGCCCTGTTCTCCCCACCCGCAAGCCTCAGTTTCCTCATCTGGAAATTACAAACAATAGTGCTACTCAATAGAATCTCAAGGATTAAATAAGATAATCTATTTTCTTTTAAAGTTTATCCCAGTGGCTGGCATAGGGAAAGCACTCCATTTCATAGAACTTCATAGAGATCATTCATTCATTTATTTT
Organism: Mustela lutreola; assembly: GCF_030435805.1. Lineage (NCBI taxonomy): Eukaryota > Metazoa > Chordata > Mammalia > Carnivora > Mustelidae > Mustela > Mustela lutreola. Next base: position 72,335,496 of record NC_081300.1, on the reverse strand, counting down.
TTTGGCCTGTGAATTCCCAGTGCCTGCGTGGTGGGGGCTCAATTAAATAGTGCTTGAATGAGTGTGTAGAGCATTTATTATGTGTCAAGTTCTAGGCCATGTGACTCCAGCCAGTGGCTCAGGATTTAGGAGAGACAGACATAAACAGATTATTTTAGTTACTAGTGTCACCAAAGACACATCCCTATGCCATGTGTCCAAATCCAAAGAGGATTGCAAAGGGGAAAGTGATCCCATCTGGGGGGAGCTTGTAGGAGCAGGTGACACCTAATGTGGGTTCTGAAACCGGGATTGTTGTGCAGGATTGTGCCTGTATTTGAGTGATCACTGTTCTGAGTCTTGGGTCAGCCTTGAGAGATGGGGAGTCATTAGCTTCCCATTGCATAGCCAGGAAGCCTGAGGTCCTGGGAGGTTATGTGACTTGTATTTAGTCACACAGATAGAAGTGGCTGAGACAGAGCTCAGCTGTTGGCCTTTGGAGCCAAGTTCTTTTTAGGAGCCTCCTTGCACCTTGTGTGGATATCCAGCTAGGGAGGCATGGGTTTTAAGCTACAAATAGAGGAAATATCCTCATCTAGTCTTTCCCCCCACAGATTACACTGGCTTCTTTCTGTTGTAAAAATCTTGTGATTTGTTCTTGAGTCATTCACATAAATGGCCTCAAATCTTTTGAAAATCTAACTTCCAAGTCCTATTTCTTCTCCCACCCAAAGTGCTCTTGGATCTTCCTGCCTTTCTCTCTCGGCTGCCACTCATTTTAGGCCAAGACACAGCAATGACCTTCTCATTTGGTGCCCCAGCTTCTGCTCCTGACCCCTCATGGTCTGCATGACAGTCAGAGAGATTACTCCAAAGGACAGATATGATCACCTCGTTGTCTCACGCTGCCCATGGTTCCCACTGTCCCCAGAATGGAGTCTGAACTCATGGGCCACAAAGACCTGGCTCCTGCTGAACTATCCAGGCCTCTCTCTGGTTGCCTCCTTCCTCTAACCCATATCCCCTAAGTTGTATCCCTGTATCCACTTCCTAAAGGCATTCTGCTCACTCTTGCCTCTGGGCCTTAGCAGATGCTCTTCCTTGTGCACCCTTCCTTTCCCTATCATCATCTGTCTACTTCAGCTTCACCAGTTCAGAAGTCACTTCCTCCAAGAAGCTTTCCCTGAATGCCAAGTCTAGATTCAGCTCACCCTCAACCTCTAGGGCTGCCTTCATTATGGTACATACCCCACTACAAGGCAATTTTCTGGTTGCCCTGGCTCTGTGTTTTTCAAAGTGTGTGCCATAGAACAGCTGTAACAAAATCACCCAGGAGCCTGTTAAAATGTAGATTCCTGAGCCCCACTCCAGGCCTTCCAAGTCAGTGTCTCTTGAAAGTGATTTTTTAGAAAATAAACTTGTTTAATGTTTTATTATCAAACTTTTCAAACACAGTCAAATGTAGAAAGAATAGTATAAAGCAGTGCTATTTATTCCAAATGCTGTTCAGAAGCAGAAGCAGCAGAATCCCCTGGGTGATCATTGGATTTGTGAAATCTGGCGCTGGACTCAAGACCTACTGAATGAGAGTCTACAGTGTGGGGGTGCTCAGAAGTCTGCATTTAGCAAACCTTCTGGAAGGTTCAATGCCCACTCAAGTCTGAGCTCCTTGCTATAAAGAACCCCCATGTAACCATGGTCTAAATCAACTGTTGCAACTCACAGCTCATCTTGTTTATCTATATGCCTCCTCCCTCAGTCTGCCACTTCCTGTATTATCTTGGAGCAAATCTAGATACTCTGTCATTTCATACTTGGGTAATTCTGTGTCTACCTCTAGGAGATAAAGACTCCTTTAAAAATATTTTAAATGATAACCAGTATGTTATCACTTTGCATGGTTCTGACATACATTCATGCCTGAGATGCTGTCCTAGATGGTTTGTTAGCTCTGTGAAGCCAGGTTTGGGGCTGTCCTAGTCACTGTGGGCTCTTGCCAAAATCCTGCAGAAGGTCAGCAGTTTGGATTGGAAGTTGGAGTACCTAGGAGACGGGACACAGGAAGAGTTAAACTCTTCAGTGAAGGAAGGAGCTGGACTTCATTGTTGAAAAAGAATTTTTTCCTCTTTCTGCTTCTGCAGCCCCAAGCCTGGAGTTTGGCACTCTGGGGAAGGCACCAATCAGATTGTTGTCTGCATGTTGGAAAAAATTTATGTCACCTACCAAGCTGGGAGCACACTCAGCGGGTTTCCCGGGGCCTCCTGATAGACAAGGTCACATCCCAGCAGCTGGGAGGAAGGAGGCGTGCCAGCCTGGCAGCTGTACTTGGTGCTGGAGGCTGCCAGCAAGTGTGGCAGTGCACGTTAGAGGGGGGCACACTTCTGTAACCCCCATTTTGGAGGCAGTGGATGTTGGGGGATCTCTGTTGTCAGAGACAGCTGTGGGGAGCCACAGGCCAGCTGGGAGGTGGTGGGGAGGCTGAGAAAGGAGAGGAAAGCATATGGATAAGAGGATGGATGGGGGACAACTATTAGGAGTCTAGCATTTATGGGGGTTGGCCACCATGAAAAGTGTCTTACAGGCTAGCCCAATGAATCTTGATCATATCCCCTGAGATGGGCACTGTCATGCCCATGTTATAGATGAGGAAACTGAGTCTTTGAGAAAGCTGGGACTTGAAGTCCCATGATACTGGGACTTCATCTCTCATTTATTTTTCTCAAACCCTACATAGCAGATATGCATCACTAAACCAAAGCTCCCATATGAAAAAACACAAAAATGAAAATTAACTACCATTAACTGTCTGTCCATCCATCCATCCATCCATTCACCCATCCATCCAACTCTATCCCTCTAGCTGTTGCCAGCTAGATGTTGCCATTTATCTAGCTGTTGCCATTTATCAACTTGAATTCAACAGTGGAGTTCCATTCTACAGAGTTGGAAAGAGCTCCAGTTTTGATCCCAAAAGATAGCAGCTCCCAGGGCTGAATATCTGTAAGCATAGGGACAGGATTCCAATGGCCAGATTTACATTCCTATCACTGCCATCAGGATGCATGTCCTGCTCAGTTAAGAGTCTGAGCTCCGGAGCCAGATGGCCTGACCTCGGTTCTTAGTTCTGCTCACTTACTCTGTGGTTTTGAGCAAGTTATTTTGTCTCCCTATGCCTCAGTTCTTCATCTGTAAAATGGAGATAACAGTAGAACATCTAGGATAAGACTGAGTGAATATTTATAAAATGATTAGTACAGAGTATAGAGAGAAATACAGAAATATTTGATGTACATGGTGTCTAAAACTTCAACTGGAAGACTTGAAGGCTGGGAAAGGAATCATTTGGGATCTCACTCACTCCCATATTCAACTGTTGGTGAGGACTGTAAGCTGAACACTTAGCTGGGACTAGAGCCTAGGACAGCCATACATGGCCTGTCATGGGACTTGAAATTTCTCACAGCATGGTGGCTGGTTTGAAGGCTGGGCTTCCTTAGTGAAAGAGCCAGAGAGAAGCTTGTCCTTTTTATGACCCAACCCCAGAAATCACATATCGTCGCTATTAATGAATTTTGTCAGAGCAGTCACAGGCCCTCTTGGGTTCAAGGGAAAGAGGAATAGACTCTACTTCTTGATGGGATATGACAAGGCTACGGAAGAGCAGATAGGATTGGGAATGTTGCCTTGGTTAATTGGGGGAAATACCATCTGCTACAGTCATGACTGTCTGTATTCAAACTAGAGGCATGGGGTTCTTGGGGCAGGAGGACTCAGGGTACCCCTATGGCCAGGATTACATCTCCCTTGGTGTACTCATAATCGTACCTTCCAAAGTCTTATTGCCACCCCAAGACTCAGGTCTCCACTTTTCCTACCATTCAGCCCCAAACTTCATTTTGGTCTTGAGGTGTTTCTCCTACATCCCTGCTACCCTCAAAAGCAAGATATTTCTCCTTCCTCCTTCAGGGCATCCTCTCATTTTAGGGGATCCCTGGGCTTACTTAGCTACCTCCTTTCTGAGGTATGGTGACAACCTGGGTCTGGCTCCTGGCTTAGATGGAGGAAGAAGAAAAGAAAGGAGAACAAACCCAGCAATATCCATGCTCTGATGCAGGTCCAGGCCCAGCCTAAGGAGGCAAGGAGTGACCTACCCTTTTGTCTCTTCTGTCCATGGAGATTGAAGATGTGGAGGGGCAGAGAGTGCAAGCAAGGAAGCTGGAGCCTCAAGGAGGGTAGCAAAAACCTGAGGAAGTAGGTTCTGTTCCAACCAGGATTTCCATGGGTGATGTGGATGAACAGGATGCCTTAACTGTGAACAACAAAAACACAAACAACTTCAAAATGTTTATAGACTTCATGTCCCCTCCTTCAAGGCTGTTAGCCCAGATGCAACTTTATAATCACCGGTGTGGTTATTTGGTTGGAAGTCTCCCCTTCCATCCTGCGAGTTCCAAAGATCTGATGTCCTAAGAGGTAGAGGCTGTGCTTGTTTTTTTCCACCATTTATTTTGGTATCAGCATCTGACAAAAGTGACAGAGGATGTATTAGTGAATTAAAGAATTGATTCCATAAATCAATCTTCCTGAATGCTTATTATATGCTGAACAGTGTTCTAGGGCCCAGGGATAAAAGTTCCAATGAAACTGGCAGGGGCCCTCCCTTCATGGGACTTCTTTCTAACAGAAAACAGTAGACACTAAACAGAATAAATACACATGATACAATGCCAGAGGGCAAGACATGAAATTAAAAAGGAGGATAAAGGATAAAGAGTGACAAGGAATTGCTAATTTATATCAAGAGTAACCAGAGACGATCTTTTGGAAGTAGTGAAATTTGAGAAGATACTTAGTGAAGGAAAGAAGCAAGCCTTGATGGTATCCAGGAAGGAGTGTTTCTGGCATGGAATACAGCAGATGCAAAGGGTCTGGGGCATGTTTGAGAAACAGCAATATTAGAGTGAATGTAGTGGAGTAAGAGGAGAGAGTGGTAAGAGATGAGTTGAGGGGAAAGATGCTTGGTACCCTGTAGGCCACAGTAAGGATGCTGGATTTTATAATGAGCTGAATGTAAGGTCAAATGAATGAAAAATAAACGAAATAATAGAGAGATCGAATGATAAATTAGTGGATGGATGGAAGGATGGATGCATGGTAGATGGGTGGATGGATGCATGGGGGGTGTGTGCAAAGACAGAAGGATGGATACATGGATGGATGAGTGGAAGGATGCATGGATAGAAAGGTGAACAGCTGGGTGAATAGATGGATGTAGGGAAGGATGAGTGGAAGGACAGATGGATGGAAGGATGGATGCATGGATGGATGGTTTCATGCATGGATGCATGGACGAAAGGATGGATGCATGGATGGATTGATGAAGAGCTGGGTGGATGGATGCATGGAACTGTGGATGGTTGGACAGATAGATGGGTAGATAGAAAAATGGGTGGCTAGGGGAGCCCGGGTGGGTCAGTCAGTTAAGTGTCCAAGTCTTGGTTTCGGCTCAAGTCATGATCTAAGGGTCGTGAGATTAAGCCCCTTGTTGGTCTCTGCACTTAGCTCACAGAGTCTGCTTGAGCTTCTTTCCTCCTGTGCTCTCTCAAATAAATATAAAATCATAAAAAAAAGAAAAATGGATTGGTAGAAGGACAGACGGCTGGGTGAATGGGCTGGTAAATGGATGGATGGATGGATGGATGGATGGTTGGATGGATGGGTGGATGGATGGATGGACAGACAGATGGAAGTTTGTCCCTAGGAACACACATACTAATTAAATATCTTCTGTTCTTTTTCAGCATGGCCTTGTCCTTTCCTGACTCACATTAGAGCCCTACCCCAATATGGAAATGCCTCCAAGAAGAGGGAAGCATGGCCCTGCTGATGCCCAGCTGCTCTCAGGGGCACAGGCTGAGCCTTAAATAATGCCTCCTCCATCTCAGGAAGAGCCGTTCTGGTGGCATAGGCACTGAGAGGCGATTGGGGCAGGCAGCCGTCACTAACAGATTCATTAAGCTCGCTCCAGAGCAACGATAAAAAATCAATTTAGTTCACCAGGCAGCTTGAACGGGTGCCAGGAGCAGGGGAGCCCTTCCATCCATGAGCTGGGGGTACAGAGGAGTGCTGTGGAGTTGGTTTGAACTGCAGTGTGGGAGTGCCCCTTTATCAGGGACCCCCTGCCACAGGGCCGCGGGATCTCTGACATGAAGGCCTGGGAGGGGGAGTGATGGGCCCAGAGTGGATTTCTTCAAAAATCCCAGGCAGCCCTGCGGACACACCTCACTTGCTGGGCTGCTGGGCTGACTCATCAGTTTCTATTTTCACAGAGCCTGGGAGCAGACTAGGTGCAATGCACTGGTAAGGGGACATGTGAGGTGTAGGTACAGCCTCTGGGGAGCAAGCTTGGGTCCAGTGCGGGAGGTTGGGTGTGAGCACAGGAGCGAAGAGGTGTCGGAGAAGAGAAGAGGAGGGTAGGATGGCCATAGGGGTTCCGCCGAAGGGGGACACTTGCATTCAGAATTGCCATGGCAGGAAACAGGTAACCATGAATCAATGAAGGGAAGAGCAATCTAAGTGTGGACAAGGGTTAAGGGGAGCCCAGAAGAATGGTGAAGCTCCACTGGGCTGGTGACAGTGGGGAACCCTTAGAATTTCCTAGGCTTAGAGGAGAGAGAAGGGAGTGTTACTGGGACCTGGGGGAGGGGTCTAGCTGCAAGAGAAGGCTGCCCAGCAGGGCCTGGTGAGCAGTCGATGCTGCTGCCCACTGGCTGCTGGGAGGAGGAAGAGAGGACAAAGTCGCCGACCCACCTTGTCTCCCATACCCCGAGCCCTTTTGGGACCTGCATCAGGAAGCCAGGACTGAATGAGCTGAGAGATGGCCTGTGCAGAAGTCACAGTCACAGGACCCAGGGCAGGGGATCAGCAGGACACCGCTGAGGGACAGAAAAATGATACGCAGTGTAGCACAGCTGAGTCAGGACTGACATGGGTTTGTGGTGCTTTGCTGGGAGAAGCAGAAAGAAGACAAGCAATGGACCAGAGAGGCAGGAGGTGGAGAGATGGACAGAGGGAGAGATGGACGCAAGGAGGGACAGAGGGAAGGTGCGGGTTTGGAGGGGGTGAGAGAGACAGAAACAGAGAGAGCGATGAGGAGAGAGAGAAAGACACAGAGACAGACACAGCGACAAGGGGTAGAGATGGGAGAATGGAGAGATAGAGAAACAAAGAATAGCAGTGAAAAAATGTAACTTAAGAGACAGGGGAAAAAGAGAGTGAACATATTGGAGCCCAAGTTGCAGAGCTCAGAGAAGAAAAAGCAGGAGAACAAACACAATGGGGAAAATCCCCAGGAGCCCAGAGGACTGGCCAGAGGCAGGTCGGTTCTCCCGGACACAGAAAGTTTCAGGAGCAGGCTTGGTTCCTGGGCTCAGGGCCAGCAAACCTTTGCAGGCCTTTTAAGCTACTGGGCCTCAGTGTGTTCATCTGCGAAGAGGGGACAATGTTCTGTTTCGTGGATGGGTGTGTGTGTGAACTGAGTTATGACTAGAAAGTGCTTGGCATGGGGTCCTGCTGGTCTCTCAATAGAATGGCAGCTAAAATATCTGGAGAAAGACAAATGGACGTGTGCGTATGTGTGGGAAGTTGCAGGAAGTCAGGGTCCAAGAGATATTCCTACACGGTTTCTCTTTCATTCCTTCTCTTTGATCCTGGAGCTAGGAGGTTCTCTACCTCATAGAGGTGGGGGAAGATAAGCACACCACACAATTCCCCCATATACACACACCACACAGCATACAACACACACACACACACACACACACCACACACTATATACAGACACCACATAACATACACATGCACACACACTTTGCACGCATGCACATGCCACCTACAGGCACACACACCCAACGCAGCTCCAGCTCATGCAGAGGCCATCTGACAAGCCTGGAGGACACCAGGCTATGCCCTCATGGTCAGTGTGATGGTTGTCACCCCCTCAGACCCTGGCTTCCCATCTCCCCCATCCACCAAGGGGCCAGAGCGGGGGCCCAGGAGCCTAACTGGGGCTGGTGCAGAGAAAAGAAGAAAACAGTCATAGGAAGCAAGAGAGAAAAGGCCTCTGGGAGAGGAGCTGGAGCCAAGACAGGGCAAGTCAGGGCTGGTCGCCACGGCATCTGAGGCCAGTGAGACCCAGCAGGGCAGACAGACAGGGAGGGTTGGAAGGCTGCTGGGGCCGGGGTCATGCTGTGAGCCCCTGAGGCAGGCAGAGCACCAATATAGGGAAAGTCAGGGAGCAAGAGGCAGAAGGCTGGGGAAACAGGCATGGGTTTGGGAAGTGACTTTGTCAAGGCATCCAGCAGGCTTGTGGTCAGTTTCTGCATCAAGTTCTCGTCCAGCCCACCCCCTGCTTTCTTGGTTATGGCAAAAAACAAACTTGAAATCAGAACAGGGGAGAGATATGATTTCTCAAATATCGACTGTGTCAGACATTGAATTGACACAGACTAGTGAATTCCTAGCAGCAAGGGTAGCATGTCTGTGTACTATTGCTATTTCCTTTACAGATAGGGAAACTGAGGTTCAGAGAGATGACTCCAGCAGGAAGCAGCCAAGTCCAGGCTGAGACCCCAGTCCTTCTGGTGAAAGCTCTTCCCCGCACACCTCTGGGTTTACTGTGCGTTGCTCTGGATGCCGAAATGAAGAGGACCATGTGTGGACAGGGTGGAGGGGAGAGAGCTCTCCATCATCCCTCCAGGTCTCCCTCTGCCAAGGAACTGAGCCAAAATTCCTTGGAATCCGTTGCTGTAAGTTACGAACAGGGGAGAACGGAATCACAGGGATGTTTATAATGGATTCCAAATGTCTGGCCACAGCTGCCTCCCCGACAGTGAGAGATGAGGAGGCCCAGGGTGGGGGAGGCCTGCTCCCCTCTCTCTCCACCACATGCTTTTCGGGGGATGCAGACACTTTTGGAGACCTGGGTGGAGGGAGGCCCTACTTCAGTGTACAAGTTAGGAATGAAGGAACGAATGAATGATACAGGGTGTAATTTTTCTCATCAGTAAGATGGGGATAGTTACATCAAGATCAATTAATTACTCCTTCTGCTCTGTGAAGCCATTCCAAACATTAACCATATTGATGAAATCTCCCAAGGACCCAATGGGCACGGCCATTTGACAGATAATAAGACTGAGGTTAGAGGGGAAGGTGCTGGCCCAAGCCCTACAGTGATGGAGGGAGAATGTGAATCTGGTCCTGCTCTTGTATCACAACAGAAAGAGGGTAGGGGGCCACAAGGGGCCAGGCACTTACTTAGTTTAAAAAATATAGTGATGACAGTCTCCTAGGGGCCAGGGGTCAGTGGTAGGCACAGGTGAGGTCTCTGTGGGTCACACAGACGTGATCTCCGTGGAGCATGATGGCCTCACACTCATGTCATTGCGAGATGATGGATGGGAAACCCTGCCCATCACTGCCAGGCACAATGTAGGTGCTTTTCAATAGTATCAACAGTAATTATACAGAGAGTGCTTAGCCTTGTTTTGATAGTCTACTGGGTTCTAGACACAGAGTGCTCATTTAAACCTCCTAAGAGTTCAGTTTGAACCCCATTTTACAGAAAGCATAGGAGGCTCAGAGAGGTTAAGTCCCACAGAAGGTCAGATAGTGAGGAAACGGCTGAGTTGAGAGCCTGACTTATTAACTCCAGGCTCTTTTGCGAACATACATGTGTAAAAACATGCCAACCTGCCAACAGCACATAGGAGCATCTAAAAGATGCTCGCTTCCCCTAGTTCCCTATGAGGAATTTAGATCGTTCTTCACCATTCACAGATGGGGGTCTGAGGTCTGGGGGCAGGACAACATGCGGTACCCACCTGACCAGGTTCCCGATCCCAGAGAAAGGGGCTCTGACAGAGCCCCAGACCACCCCCAGCCCCACCTCTGCTCCAGGCCCTTGCACTGACCAAGACTCCTTCCCAAGAATCGCATCTCTGTTAACATGGATTAATTATAATTTACGTTTCATTCACACATACTTGGTTGGTGGTTGTCCCATTAGAAATACAAGAGGGATTTGTGGCAGAAAAAGATAGAAGATTCAAATTTCTTGCAATTCCCCAATTTGGAGAAGACGGTAGTTTGGCTTTTTTGTTACTTTTCCCTTCTTGGTGTAATTGCCGTATTGCGAGCATTCAGAATACTCAGCTCTGCCTATATTGATTCTTTGCCCCTAAAGCCAAGTCTATAGTTTTCTGTGGATGAGAACAGTAAGTACAAAAGAAGAAGATGAAGGTCCTACTTAGGGAAAGGCAGCCTCTGTTAATATCTGGGCATTCGGCATTTACCCAGGGGGCATCACTCACACACATTATCCCACCCCCAGATATGTGGATTCGGTTCAGCCTTTGGGTCAGGCTCTCAGACTCAAGCTTGGTGTCTCACCCTCGCTGGCAGAGGTGAGTGGGCACCAGGGCCAGGCGGGACTGAGCCAGCAGACCCTATGGACCCCGTGTACCCCACCCACAGGGACAGCTGTTAGCACTCTCCCCATGGCCGCTGCGCAGGAATGCAAGCCCAGGGTTACTGCATGTTCCCGTTTTCCAAGAAACTCCAGTGATCAAGATTTTTTTGATGAAAACTTCCATTAAAAAAAAAAAAAATTGGCAGTCAATTCCACTTCAGTAAAACGTACGTGGAGCAAAGAAGACCTGCTGTGGGGGAGCTGCCCTGAGCTTCCAACCTCTGTCCTCCATGACGTACAGATAGTCACCCCTGGACTTTTTTTTTTTTTTTTTTTTTTTAGTTTTTAATTTTTTTTTTAATTTTTTTTTTTATAAACATATATTTTTTTATAAACATATATTTTTATCCCCAGGTCTGTGAATCACCAGGTTTACACACTTCACAGCACTCACCAAATCACATACCCTCCCCAATGTTCCATAATCCCACCCCCTTCTCCCCAACCCCCTTCCCCCGGCAACCCTCAGTTTGTTTTGTGAGATTAAGAGTCACTTATGGTTTTTATTTGGCCTATTTACCTGGCAGGCATTTTCTGGTGGAAGTGGTTAATTTCACAATCTCTCCTGCATCTGCGATGTGGGTTCTGAACCAGAGAGGCACTTTTTCTTCTGATTTTCTTCCCTGTCTGTTAGCTTCTTCCCAGCCCCCTCCCCTCCTGCCAGCCCTTCCCCATCTTGGTCCCCCTCTCCGCCCCACCCCACCCAACAAACATTCAATTTTATTAATGGCCGGTTTTCTTTTTAAACTGTCCAGAGGCTGCTGGAAGCTCGACGGTTGCCAGTGACTGATCGATATCTTGGCGGGGGTGCTGGGTGTGGAGGGAGTCATTTCATTAGCTAAGTGCCATGTAATCTACTTGGTAAATCCCATAGTCTCTTTTGGAGCTGGCCAGAGACAAGGCAAAGCAGAAGGCTAGCCAAACACGTAAATACGCAGCCCCAGTGGAACCGGGAAGAAATGTTTGGAGACCCCCCTCTTGAGGTTTGGTCTGGTCGTATGTGGTCCCCCGCACTGCTTTCACCCCAACCCCTCCCTCTCTGCCTGCAATCAATCACCATCGACATCTTCAAAGCACAGAAATAGTTAGAATATATAGTTAGAATTTCTCCATCTGCGATCAGGAAGCCCTCATCATGTTAAGTTGTCACAAGAACGTTACCTTGGGAGTGGGATGCTCAGTTCACAGAGGAAAATACGGAGCCACAGGGAGGCTCTGTGGTATTGCCACGGCTCCAGGTGGCAGAGGAGGAATTTGATACCAGGGCTGGCTGCCTCCTAGTCCAGTGCTCTTCCCACACAGAATCTGGCCCTGGAAGCCACAGGAAGGACTCCTGGGCCCCTGGCCCAGTCCCAGAGGACGTCTCCATGACCTTGTGAGCAACTTGACCACATTCTTCTGTTTTTTCTTGATGGGGACTAGCTGTCCCAGACGTTGTTCAATTACAGATTTATGGCCAACACCACAGCCAGTGAGCCCTGTTCTTCCATGACTGGAAGAGCTTCGGGAGGGTACAGACGGCCTTCCTGCATGTGGAGTCCCTCCGCCCCTGAACTGGGTTGGGTGCCCTTCAGAAGGCAGCTCTTAGCCCCGGGTCAGGATTTTCTCGTTATTAGAACGACTATTTCAGCATGAAGGGCAGGGAGGCTAAGCTGTGAGCAACCTGATACCAGAACCCATGATTTCCATGGATTTTCTCAGCAGGGCACCTGGGAACCTGGTTCCAAATAGTGACCCCACTGGGCAAACTAGGGGGTGCCCAACTGCCCTGGGAGACATGGTCTACTTGGAACTGGGGCATGTGGAAGGGCCAGGGGTCCAAGATGCTCACAGAAGGAGGAGAAGGGAATCCAAGTGGTGAGGACTGTGGCTTTGGAGCTGGACAAAGGGGTTGGTGTGTCCCAACTTGTCCACTTCCTCACCTGAAAACTGTGGATATGCTCCTTTGTCTCTCTACATCCTACAGGATGATGAGACTGGCTTCATGGAGTTGTCACAAGGAGGGAACGAGACAATGAGAGTCAAGTGCTTGTTTGAATGCAAGTTCATGCTCCATATTCTGCACGGATTGTCCTCATCGGGTCAGATACAATCACTAGGACTGAAGGAAGTGGGAATACTCAACAGCTGCTGTGTGCCAGGCCCTGGGTCCAGTCTTTTGTATACGTTGTGTCAAGCAATCCTCCAACTGGCCCATTTGCAAGATGAGGAAATGAAGGCTCAGAGAAGGGTCAAGCGGTCCTTTGAAGCCAGATGCATTTGACCCTTCCAGCTCCACCATGGGACCTCGGTGACATTGGTGGGGGTGGCAGGTGGAGACAGGGGGGCAGTCTGGAGGGGAAGGCAGGAGAGGCCATGTGAGTGAGCCCTGAGGTCTGGAGACCTGGAAGAGGCACCTGATCCTGGGTCACAGGCCATGTGTCTCCACCTGGGCTCCCCGCAGCAGAGGCAGGGAACCCCAGTCCTGGGGACTCTCCAAAGTCTGAAAGGAGCAGTGAATCTCCATGGCATTGTCTCCTGCACAGCAGGGATGGAGGGCATCAGAGTCTGGACTAACTGAGAGCAGGCTATACTAGCATGGAATCCCAGCTCTGACTTACTCTGTGAGGCCTGGGACAAGAGGCCTGGCACTTCCCTGAGCCCCAGATCCCTGACACCTGAAACAAAGAACATGCCACACAGAGCTGCCATGGACCTTAAAAATGCAAATGCATGAAAGGCTATTGCAGACTGGGTCCCCACGATTCTGAATGCAGGCGTTTTGTTGAGGTGCAGTGTGCAGGGCCAACTCCTTGGCGGGGGTGGGGGGCAGGCAAGCGAGAAGGGTGAGGCCCAGAGAAGCTGGGGCATGATTCAGTGTCACCAACGGCTTCTGCTGACCCCGCAGGGAGATCTGGAGCTGATGTGACTCTTCAAAGTCACCCTGCCTGGCGGCAAGGAGGCCGGACTGGTGTACCCCTCTCGTCGACCCGCCCCTGGAAGGAGGTTTGACCTTGGACAAGACAGTTCTCTCTAGCTGAGGGCAGGTGCCGGGAGCAGGGGCTCAGCTGGGGGCTGTCAACACTCCCGGTAGCCGGGGTGATAGCAAGGCAGCACACCATAGCACCCAGGCAGGAGGCACTTGACACATCGGTTGCCTTTTCCTCTGCTCGGAGCCTGCCGTGGAGCCACTGAGGGCAGGCAGCGGGGAAAGGAAGCTGGCTTCCAGGCAAGTAGGGAGCCAGGCTAGGGGAAAAGGTGTGACGGATGGCAACAGGGCATTCTGCCGGGCCCCTGATGTTTCATGGGGCTGAGGTCTTAGGTGAGCCCGTTGCACGGTGGTGATGGTGGCAGGGGTCAGGATGCTATGTCCCCTGCATTACACAGCTGGCAGCTTCAGGGTGAGCGAGTCGGGAGGCATTGGTCCCAGGATGGGGGAGAGCGGGTCACGCCATCCAAGTGGCCCCCCGCTTCCCCTGTCACCCTGTAGGGCCGTGCCTTACAGCCGGCGCTCGACCCTGGAAAAAATGGACTGCCTGTTTCTGCCTGACTGCTCGAGAGTTACAGGCTGCAGGGGAGGGAGGGGGAGGGGGGACGAGGGCGGGCGGCTGCCTCCTCATCAGGATGGAGTTTTCTGCTTCTCTGCTTGTAGGAAGAGCAGGAACAGGATACGGGAGGCCGCTCAAGGAGTGATCACTGTGCCGGCGAGGGCATGTCAGGGGCTGGCTCTGTGACGGAGGGGGAGGGAGGGCGGAGGATTGTAGGTGGAGAGGGCTCCGGGAAGGCTGAGGCCCCATGGCCTGTCAGGGAAGGTGCAACGAGGGTTCTGCTGTCCGCAAGCGTGTACGTCCGCCCCCCACACTTCTATCTCGCCATCTTTCCGTCCTCTCTTCCCTCCTTCTAGCCTTCCTTCCTGCCCTACTTATTTCTTTATTCCCCCTCCCTTCCATCCATCCATTCACCCACCCATCCACCCACCACTCCACCTTGCTCTCTCCCCTCCTCCAGCCACCGCCCTTCCTTCTCATCCATCCATCCATCCATCCGTCCACGCACACTTTAACTTAAGCCCTCCCAAACCCCGCCATCTCTCCATTCTTTCCTGGCACCCATTGGCTCCGCACACATTCCTTGGGGACCTGCCATAGGTCGGGCCTAGGATGGGACATGGCTGGTGACCAGGTCAGAGATTCTTCCCTTGTGGATTTCACTGCCTGATGAGAGGAAGAGATGGATCATCAAAAAGAGGCTGTCGTTCTTGGTGGGTCAGAGCTTTTATTTGGGGGAACGCCCAAGGTGTAGCGGCGATATTGAAGACACATCAGAGAGGGCTTCCTGGAGGAGGAAGGGTTTGAAGTCAGCCTCAGAAAGGGAATAAGATAAGGAAAGAATGGATGCATGGGGGGAGCAGAGAGTGTCTGTGGCTTGGTGCATATTCGTGTAGCAGAGGCTGGGGTGCAGGGCTGGAAGACACAGGGCATGGGAAATGGCCTTGCTGAGACTGGAGAGATGGGTTGGATTGGAATCACCAAAGGCATTGAAGAATTGGGGCTTGACTCTGCATCAAGTGTGGGTTGTTCTTATATGAGCAAAGGAATCCCTCCCTACATGAACTCTTTCATGGAATTCAAGCAGCAAAAAAATATACAAGTGGCACTGATCTGGCTGAAGCAGGAGAGGCTCTAGCACATTATCTACTTAAAACTCCGCCTCTTCCCCACCATGGAGCTGCAAGAAACATCGACACAGAATCTCGGGGTCCCATGGAATACAGTTTGTAAACCACAGGAAGATTGTGGGGATTGCCCTGTGGATGTTGAGGAGACCCACTTGGTACGGGTTCTACCTCTTGGGTAATTAAGACCTAAAGATTTAGGAAGACCGAAAAGGCTGATTTACTCCAAATGGGCATCAAGTTCCAGCCCATAGTGGGGAAACAATGTTTTCCAGAATGTTCTAATCCCCCAGGTTCATCCCCACCACCATCAGCCCCTACTTTCCAGCCACATTCAATTACGTGTGGTTTCAAGAATGTGTGTGATCCAGCCACCTTTACCCAGAGCTGCTCTCCTGCCAGCATCTTTGCCTGGCCAGCTCCCCATCTCCCCAGTCTTGTCTTGGAGGCCCCCTCCACAAGCAAGCCCCCTGCCAACCATGACTATCTTTGGGGGTTGAGGGCGGACCCCAGCCTGAACATAGTTGGTGCTCAGTAATGCTTGATGAATGCCCCCACCAAGAAAGTCATGAAGAACAATGTGGGCACACAAGTTCACAAATATCCACGTGAGCAAGGTCATGTGGAAGTGGTGGTGAGCATAGCAGGCATGGGGAAGAAGGGACACCATCCCAGCAGATAGTAGGTACTCAGAAAGTGCCAATACGGAGCATACCATGTCCTCAAGTGATGCTAGAGGTGTGACCCTCAACAGGCTTGGGGGTCTGAGCCATTCATAACTGGTTGACGAAAACATCCCTCCAACGTCAGGGCACACTACCACCTGGCCCATTTTTGCCTGGCACCTTAAAGAGGGTGGTGGTCTCTGAATGTGTACCCCATTCCAACTGTTTACACCATTTATTCATATGGTCCAATTTGCATGTGTGCTCTAGCTCAATACTTTTATGATACAATTACTATTCAGAGATGAATTTTATAGGAGTTTCCTTTTAATGTCTCTAGGGCCCTGTGTTCTTGTGGAATCTCCTTATGGAAGATGGCTGATTCTCTTCGAGAAGGGATTTAAAGCCCCGTGGCCCTCATAGGCATGACTTACATGGCACCTCCTCCAGGCAGCCTTCTCTGGTTTCAGTGCCTGGGGAGGAAGGTTCCCCTATGTGATGGGCAGTGATGTAGGTTGGTGGCTGTGGTCAGCATAACCAGGATTTGGATTCCCACTCCAGCACTTAATAGCTGTGCAACCTTGAGCAAGTAGCTAAACTTCTCCAGGCCTCTGGACCTTCATCCTGTGAACAGGGATCAACAGTCATGTGGCTGCCTATCTTGCCTTGGAGTCAGAATGAGGTCTTTCATGCTAAAGACCAGGCATAAGGTTAGCACTCAAAATATCTGCTGTGATTATTATACTACGCCAGTATGATGGAGCAGCTGGCATCCATCCACTCAGATAAATTAACCTTCTTGGCCTTTGTAATTTATTTGGTGGGAAGGGAGAGAAAGGTGCAGTGATCGCTTGCCCCCAGAGAGATTCAAAGCGCATCTCTGGGGTTTAATGACCATGAGCTCGGATACACAGTCAGATTTTCTTTTTCCTGATGGTCCCCAGTGTTGATCAGTAGGTCTGTCGCAATAGGATGGAGGAGCGGGAGGAGACAGGGAGAGAGATTATCCCTCGTAACGGTTACGGCATCTTGGATTTGGATGTGCCCTCTGCAGTTTCCTAGCGTTTCCTGGACCTTCGGTTGAGAGTGTCTTTGTCCCCCTTTGCAGATGTACCACTTGAGGTCCAGAGAGGGGACCCACAGCTCCTCTTAGTACGGGGAGGTCTGTGTGCCCATCTCTGCACCTGTCACTGAACACTTCCTGTTCAGCTGGAACGTGCCAGCCCAAAAGTCCCATCTTCAGGGGAGCTTTCTCTGAAGGGCACAAGGCAGAGTGGATTTCCTTTTCCAAATACTCACCAAACCACCAAACTTGTAAAGCCTTTTTCTTTTTCCCCTGTGCTTTATTCTGTATCTATCTATCTACCTATCTATCTATCCGTCCTCTCCTCTTACACTTTGTCAATCTATTCACCTATCTTTTAAATTTGCTTTACATTTTATTGAAAAAAAAAAAAAGCTGTTCATTCAAAAAACAAAATGCTCAAACAGCGCTAGTAACCCTAGTACCCTAGTGCCCTAGCTTTCCCTGAGGCATCAGTTGTCCCCAATTCCCTGTGGACCCTCCCAGAGGCCCTACTGCTAGTACAAGTACATAAAAGCTTAGCCAAGGTCCCTGCACTTTCCAGTGCACACATAACGCAGGCACTATCCATGTCTGTTTTTTTGTTTTGTTTTGTTTTGTTTCTACTCAGAGGGTTGTTCTATGTCACCATCCAGAGATCTGCTTCATTTAAGGGGCACATGGTGTCCCATTCTATAATGAGCCAAACTGATTTAATTAATCTATTGATGGACCCTGTGGTTTTCCCCTTATTTTTTGTCTATTACTACCTTCTGGATGTCTGTCTCCCTGATTTGAGTGTGCATTGTGTGAGGATAGAGGGGTCTGAGTCTGTTTTGTCTCAGATTATGGAGTGGGGAATGTGAGGCACAGTAGGTTCTTAATAAATAGTACTTGGATGGATGGATGGATGAATGGACAGAAGGATGGTCAATGGCTGGCTGGTGGATGGATGGGTGAGTGGGTGGGTGGATGGACGGATAATTGAGTGGGTGGATGGACAGATGGATGGTAGGAAGGAAGGAAGGAGGGAAGGAAGAGTAGATGGAAGGACGTATGGGTAGAGGAGACGGAAAGATACAAGGTTACAGAAATTGCACTAGGTCTCTGGTTTTCCTACCCCTGTCCTCTGGCCTGAGAAATCCATCCCGTTGACTGTCTCCTACTGAGAGAGACCCAGTGGGGAGTCTCTGTGTTTAGACAGAGCCTACAGTAGAGATGAGCACATGCTGTCCTGCTCTGTGAGGCTCTGTGAGCCTGTGAGCAAATAGCAGACTCCCCACCAAAACTCTCCCTTAGACATTCACAAACAGCAGTGACTTCCCAAAGCCTGCCAGTGCTGGGTGGAGTCGCACCACGTTATGGAAACTTCTATTTCTGCTTTATAAAAACAAAGTAGGAAAGGAAAGCTGGCTCTGCCAGAGACCCATGCTGGCCCTGTGAGTCATCTTTATCCAGGCAAGATGAGGAAACTCTCCTGAGATTGGGCCTCTCACTGAGCCATGGGCCAACACAATCACGCCCCTCCCTCTAGCATCCCACTGCCCTGCGCTCAAGGAGATCATAAACTCAGATGCCCCCAGGGGCCAGGCCAGAAACAAAGAATAAAAAGCAAAATGAAAGCACTTTCTCTTCTACACCAGGAACCTGGATTTTTGTGTGAAATCTTCTGATTTTTGGAATCTGGAGACCAATCCAGTTATTTTTTAAAATGCTATGTAGGCTATGCTAATCTGTGGGAGATCGGCTTGGGCTGGGGAAGGACTGGGTGCTCTTGTATAAGAGTTAGCAACACTCTGGGGAGGATTTGAATTCTTTCACTCCTTGTGGACAGGTGTCCTCTCTGTGTAGCTCTGTAACCCCAAGATCTCATATAGTGGGACCCTGCAGCCGTTGCATACCTTCTCTGCTTGTAATTGAAGCATTGGTTGTACAGCTATGTCTCGATCCCTCATGTCTATGCAACTCTACATGATTTCTGCACATCTCCTTCCTCTTCCTTTTGTCCAGTTGGATCCTCGTGGCCCTAGCTCAGGTTTTAGTCTCAGATTGCATGGGCTGCAATCCTGACCCTGCTACTTATGAGCTGGGTGGCTGTGGACAAGTGAACAAGTGATTTTGCTTTCTTTCTTTCTTTTTTCTTTTTTTTTTTTTTTTTAATCCAAGCCTCAGTTTGCTCACTTGTGAAATGCGGGTCATTGTAATCTCTCTTTCTTTCTCTCTCTCTGTCCATCAAAATTAAATGAGCTAATATATGGAAAGCATGTAGAACAGGGTCTGGCTCCTTGTTAAGCCCTTGAACCATGTGGTTATTAATAGTCACCTATTTGCCATAAGCTGGTTAAACACTCACTTGGTGTTAAGCTTTGTGCTCAGTGCCATGGTTTCAGTTATAAGCAAAGTGGGATCCACCTGGAGGAAGCCTATCCCGTTAAATTTTCAGGGAAGCCCCATTTTCCAGACGAGGCAAGCTGGGGAAGTGAAGTGAATGCTTGAATTCCCAAAGCTGGTCAGTGGCTGATATGGGCTTCCAATCTGGTATGTCTGTCCTTCCTTCCAGACCTGATGCTTCTCCTGGGGCGAAGGAGAGGGAAAGCCCCCCAGTAGAAGGATGGGCTGGCTTGAATCCATGATCCCAAATCTACATGCTCAGTGTACTCCTGGCCCTTGTTACTGGGCACCAGGCAGACATTTCCAGAAGCCTCTAACTTGTTTTCTCTTCTGGGCCTGGGCATTGTACATCATCTATGTGTGTCTCCATTTGCCCACTGAGGATGACCACAGGTCCATAGAGTCCACCACTGAGGGTCATGTACCTTTCATTCTGGTGAGCTGACCTTTGGCAGGTGCTGTATCACCATTCTGCCATGAGTTTTGACCTCTGGACAACTCAGGGGACAAGCTTTAGTGAGCATATACTATCTGCCAAACCTTGTTCTAAGAGCTTCAAATGAAAAGATTCATCCAATCTGGACAGCCACCCCAGCAAAATAGAAACAAACTATGCTTACTCCCATTTTACAGATGAGAACACCAAGCAGAAGTCACTTGCTCAAGGTCACCATGTGAGTCAGTGTTAGACATCAAAATATGAGATCTCAGAGGCCTCAGGAGTAGACAGCGATCTTCCTGCCTCTATGCCTGGCATACAGGGGCACTAACCACCAGCTCTGTCTACTCACCCAGCCATCCGCTTGTGAATGACCTTGGATCAATCAATTCACCTCTAGAGACCCACTTCTAAAAAGGGCAGACCAACCTGCCAGCACTTACCTCTCACAGGGATGAGGTCCAGAGCACTTGACTATCCATAGATGTGCTAGGCAAGCAAGAGTGTTGATAACCCTATTTCCGATCCCCATCAGGCTCAGCTCTAGCCTGGGTCAGCCTCGAGGTATGGCCACCCAGCCACTTATCTTTGCTAGGGGCAGAGGCTGCCGTTCCTTTAGAAGACCTGCACCATGGTCATTAATTCAGGAAAGGTAAGGACGTCTGTCTTTGCTGGTCTGCCACTGTGTGACCTGGGCAAGTCCCTTCTCTTCTCTCTTCCTAAAAGACTCTCCAGGGGCTTAAGCTCCATGACCTCTAGGAACCTTTCAGGTTCAAACAGTTGATGGAAAATTGCAAAGACCCTGGAACACCTCCCACATCCTGTCCATCTTTGCTCCCCTGCCCAGAAAAGCCAGTGGCAAAAATGCCCTCTCTCCTAATTTGTATCCGTCCATCCCTGGCACAAAGAAACCTTAGGACCAGGATCTGTTTCCACAATTTATGATATGATTGCTATCATTATGGCTCTTAGTATTAACTGCATTAACTGAACTCACTGAGAAGTATGGGCTGACCCCTTTATATGCACTGTCTTATTCCATCCTCGAAATGACCTCGGAACTGTGATGCCTTTCATGAACAGACCAGGAGGAGAGTGAAGCTCAGAGGGGTTGATGAAGGAGCTCAAGGTCGTTCTCAGTGCCAGGTCGAGGAGAAACCACAGACTGAACCTGGGAACTCCCAGTCTAGCTCTCGGCTGTGAGATGGCGGCAGGCCCTGCTGGTCAGAAAACAGACCTTCCTCCCCCCTGCCTGCAAACCTCCCTCACCTTGGCCACCAGGCACGGAAATGTTCTGAATGCAGCCGGCCAAGCAAAGAGAAAGAAGAAAACGGGGAGAAAAGAGAAATGAAGAACTCTTTGTTCCTTGAACCATTCTCCATAAACACAGTCTCCGCCAGGTACATGACTTCACCACAGAGGTGACCCCCCCGACACCCCTCGCAGCGCCCAGCAACCCCCACCCCCGCAGGCGGGTGGTCACATGATGCCCAGACGGTCCTGGTTGCCATTCAGGCATGTCCGTGTGAAGCAGCTGCCCCCACAAGGGGGGCAGGCAGGAGAGGGAGTCGGCCTTGGACATGGCCCCGCAGCCCGCGTCAGAGGAGTCCTGTCAGTGCCTGATGCCCTTGCGAGGATACTGAGCACAGAGCCTGCTTCTCTGCCTCTGCCTGGGAAGCTCGGGGAGGACCAAAGAGCCACTGCGGGGTAACATAGCCACAGGGCACTTGTTTAGTGGGGCTTAGCCTGACCTACCTGCTTCATTCATTCACTCACTATTTCATCCATTCTTTCATGCACCATCCATCCATCCATCCATCCATCCATCCACTAGATATGCACTGAGCAAATATAATGTGTCCATGGGGCCACAGCAGTGAGCAAAATAGATGGTACTTTGTGGAACCTCTGGTCTAGCAAGGTAGATAGCCATTAAACAATTAAATACTCAATTATTCAGTTGCAATTGTTCTAAGTTTCAGAAAGAAGGAGTCAAGCATATGATCACATAGAAGAGGGGCCCAGGCTTATCAGACAGCCAGTTATGAAAAAATAACTTATTCTCTCTCTCTCTCTCTTTCCTTGTTCCAAGAACTTAGAATCTTGCAGGCTTCAAAGTGTGAGGGCATTGGAAGAAACACCAGAGATGATCCTGATCTTTGTGGCAAAAGTCAGTGGAGTTGTATGGACAGGGGCTCAGATCTCTGAGGTGGATTTCTGGGTATCGACTATGGATCCTTGCACGAGTTCCTAGAGCAGTTTTCCTCAGAGGAATGGGGATATGCAGGGTTCTGGGGCTGGAAAGTGGGGGCAGATTAAATGAGATGTTATATGTAAACTGCTTAGCACGTGTCTTCCCCAGAACACAATGCAAGCTGGGGCACCCTTTGCAATGGTTTATCTGTGTTGAGCACCAGAGCGGGGGAACCCCATGTCGCCAGGACCACCGCCCCAAGTCTCCCAAGCACGGATAAACCTTGGATACCCAGTGGAGGAGCTACCCTGTTCAACAGCCTGTCCTAAATACCCCAGAACCTGAACCCAAGATCGAGTCTGAAGACCCACATGCCCCGGTGGGTGCACAACCTTCTTCCAGGGCACCATGGCTGCTGGGAGTGGAGAGAGAAGAAAGCATCCAACACACAGCGTCGCCATGGCAGGAGCAGTAACTTCTCCTAATTATTTCGCAGCTCCTGGATTCATTAGCGACCCTGGTATTAATTCAGATTGCTGCATTTATCCCCATCTGTCCCATATTCTTCGTCGAGACACTGATGATACAAACGTGGTGGATTTAGCTACGAAGGATCACTGCAGAGTGAAAGTTGCTGCTCTGAAGGGGGAAGGGTCCTGGCCATTGTCAGTTTAGAACGAGAAAGGAAAACTCCCTACCAAATCCAGACACGCCACCTCTGGAGACCCCAAGCCCCCAAACCAGGCAGCCCACGGGCCCATGGGCAGATAACCTTCCACCCTGGCCTCAGCATCAGAGAAATTCCTTTTAAATGACTCTGCAGACTTCCCCACCCACCGAGTTCCCCTCTTTGGCTAACAGATGGGCTCAGCTAACCATTCCCAGCTTTCCGATAAAGCAGTGTCAGGCAGTGAGGCCCCCTCAGAAAGGCATGCTTGGATAATAAATTCCAAGGCACCCCCCGCCATCTGCAGGCTGCCAATCACAGGGGCGCCGGGCACACCAGGGCTCCCTGCCTGCTGCTGCGAAGGAGCTGGGGTGGGACCCCGCGGGTGGAAGCACAGCCCGCTCCTGCCCACGCTCGCCTGCCCCTGCTGCCGTGTCCTGCTCAGCCTGTGACCTGTCCCAGCTGAATGGGCCAGGGCCATTCCTGCCACGGCCCTCCATCTCTTCATGCAAGAACCAGCAGACAGCCAGCACCGTGATTCAATGCAACAATCGTGAGCCTCCAAGGCAGACTGTCAGTCTGCTGCCATGTTTTGGCTCAGCAATGTTCCATGGCATCATCTCAGGCCAGTGAGCACCCCTGAGGAACCTCAATGTCCCCATCTATAAAATGGGAGTTAAAGACATTCTCCCTTTCATAGATTCCATGTAAGGATGTAAGCAAATACATAGCACGATGCCTGGTCTGTGGGTCTAAGCAGTGGCTGCCACCAACGCCATCACTATCATTGCTTTTATTAGCATATGTCATATTTAGAAAGCCATTTAGTCTGAAAAATGGACTTTAGGGCTCCTGCTTCATATGACTCTTGCATCAGAGATGTGATAATAGGTATGTACATGTCTTCACCTAGCACATAGGAGGCATTCAGTATATGTTAGTTATCTCTGTGAATCTCCAATTCATTCATTCATTCATTCATTTATTCATATTTATAAGGGACATTTATTAAACACTATGCCAGCCTCCACTAGGCTTAGAGAAACAAAGAACAAGGTACACTGTTTCTATCTTCAAGTCACTCACAGTCTAGGGGGTGAAGGGAGTCATCCCAGCAAAGGCACAGCATCTGAAAGTCCCAGAAGTTTGCCATCTGCTTGAGAAGAGGCTGGCTTCCCAGATGAGCCCTACTCATAACACCAGAGGCTATCCGTACCATATTGCTTGAAGTCTTTCTGATTACTGAGATTTGCTGAGGCTATAGATCTAAAAGGTGCAGTATATGTGCTGTTATCTCCCATCTTGGACCAGGATAGACATCACTAATCAATAGCCACTCTCTTTTGTCTTGAATCTGAGACAGGACTCAGACCCTAGAAAGAGTTCTTACCCCTGGCAGTCATAGATGGTGGATTGGAACCAGTGCCCCAATTATGTAAACATCATCCCAGGCTTGGGTTATGAATCAGCTGTGTTCAGCCATGTGGACTACATCTGACCCTCCACTTGCTTTTGTAAATAAAGTATTATTAGAACGCAGCCAGGCTCATTCATTCACATATTACCTATGGCTGTTTTTCCCACTATAAGAGCAGAGCTGAGCACGCGGTGACAGAGATCAAATGGCCTCAAAAGTCAAAGTATTTACCCTCTGGCCCTTTTTAGAAAAGGTTGCTTTTAGTGCAGGGGGTTAATATAAGGACGCACAGAGAACTGGGAAGCGTCATTGTGACCTGAGACGATTAGCAGTTCACCATGTTCTGTCCATTCTTACACTCGTGCCTGCTTGCTGTGAATGCTTGTGACCGTCTGCTTGTGGGTGTTGTTCTGGCCTTGGAAGCCCATTCAGCTGATCAGAAGGTAGGGTGGAGGAACCAGTTTTACCCCTGGAAGCAGCTCTGAATGGAGACAGGCCTGGAGTGGGGAACTATCTCAGGGACTTAAACCCTGAGGCTGATAATGCCAAGGTGGACCACACTGTCTCCCAGCAGAGCTGAGCTCCAGTTACTTCCTATGGATCATGAAATCCATATACCTTTCATCTCCCCACTCCCTTTTCTAGGAATCCTGGCCTCCGAGTCTGTCTCTAGGAGAATCAGACCAACGCACTGTCATTTCCTTCTTGGCCCTGGATCTTCTAGAACATCCTGGATGCTTTAAGGGGAAGGAATCAGTGACTGGTCCCATGGGGATGTCACAGCAGCTCTGGCAACCACTTCTCGCTGTACATCTGATACACGTATTTACTAAGAGAAGGCGGCTCTGATCAGGCCATGTTGTCACCATCCAGCGTGACAGAATTTTATGCCAAACCATCTGAGAAGGGCTTTCCTGTGGCTGTGTCATCCCTTGCTCGAGCTTTCCAGTGGCTGTGTCTGCTCACAGTTCTGATAGCTAAACTCTTCACCTTGTCCCCCAAAGCAGATTTCCACTCTGAAATACCTCTTTCCCTGTCCGGGGCAGACATCGTCAATCAATCCCAACTCAACTTCCCCTTTGCATCTTTTGCAGGAAAGCACTCCCAGGCAGACACTCTCGATGGATGGGAACTGGCACATGAGATTAAACACATTCCATGGGGAAAGCTGAGTGGAAGGAAGTACGATGGTGAGTACGGCATAAACTAGCTCTTCAAAAGAGAAACAAAGCATGCCAGTGCACATGAGAAATGTGGGAAAGTGACATCTCATAGATGTGTATGTGTGTGTGTGTGTGTTGTGTGTGTATGTGGTTAGCCTTGCAATTTTCTTTTCATCTTTTGTATTGCCACTATGCTGAGTACTTTCTCATTTGACGCTTGTGTTTATTGAACACATATTATATCCCGGGCCTCTGTGAGGGGTGCATTGACAATCCAGACAAGTGTGTAATTGCCTAATTTAAAAGTAATTATGGTCCCACATGATAAGGCGGGGACGGGGCCCCTGGGGACATTGTTGGACTAGGTCTCAGCATCCCCGTGGTTCTTTCTAAAGCCCACAGCAAACAGAATGCTGTAGTTATTTGCAAGATTGTGTGCTAAACTTTCCACTCAGATGTTCTCCCTACCTGCCACACCCCCACCCTCTCCTCTCTCTCTTAGACCAGAAATTCCGTGAGGGGAGGCACGGCGTCTTTTTTGTTTCCTGTCACATCCCCAGTACCTGGAACAGTGCCTGGCAAAAATGGCTTGTTTTCCATCAACATTTCATATTGAAGCAGGTCCACTCCAGCTTTGTTGAAAAGTGGGAGGGTGAGTCTGGGGGGCGGGCTTGTAAAACACACAAAGACATTTCTGCTTTGTTTTGAAGATATTGAGAAGCCTGCTCAAGGTTTTCAATGTAATAAAGTCCAGGAAAACCAAAACAGTTTATTCTTTGTAAATGGACCCCAAAATGAACCTCTCTGGGGCGCCGGGGTGGCTCAGTCAGTTAAGCATCTGACTGTTGACTCCAGCTCAAGTCATGATCTCAGGGTCATGAGATTGAGCCGTTTATCAGGCTCTGTGCTCCGTGGGGCGTCTTCTTGAGATTCTCTCTCTCCCTCTGCCCCTCCTCCCCTCTCTCAAATAAATAAATAAATAAATAAATCTTAAAAAAAAATAAACCCTCTCCTGCCCCCCACTCACCGCTAGTATGCAGCTCTGTTCTGAGCAGGCTTTGGCTGTCAGTTCCCACGCAGGCTGTGGTTGCTGAGAGTTTTTAGTGGAAGACACGGGACGGGCCACACAGACCCTGGTTGCTGGTAGAGAGGGTCATACTCCTGCAGGGTCCATATGTAATGCGCCATTTGTTCTCAGTGCTGTAGGGTCACCTTGATTGCTCCTCTTCAAGCAGGGAAGAATCTCCAAGGCACGGGTAGGGCCAAAGCGAAAGATGCCACTTGCAGCCCACGATGCTCAGGGTGTTGACACCCCTGGAGCCTTTATAGGGTGGGGTTACCAGTGATGACTCCTGCAGGGCAGTCATGAGGGGTAGGGCGTCTGGTGCACACGGGGCTCTGGTCATTAAAGGTTGCACTGAAGGTGATATTAATGCTGATGGTGTTGGTGCCAGCAGACATCTGTTTTACAAGGAGGGAGGAGGGAAACTGAGGCCCAGACTGAGATGCGATTGGCTCGAGGTCACACAGGGAATCCCTATAGCAAGGCTGGCACACCAGGGGCGTTTGCAAAAGCTGTTTCATCTGGTCTTTCCTCTGGGATTGCGTTTCCCAAACTGTATGCCAAGGCACCCTGCAGTGCTTCAGGAGAATTGCAGGAACCCTCAGGAGTAGCCTCAAGGATTTTTCATCATCGAGCAAACTGTCAGGGTACTTAACATCTCTCACTCGACCCATGAACTACTGGCGTGAGGTCATTCACCACTCCATCAGGAGAGCACACCACATTCCTTTTGATGATGTCATGT
Organism: Mustela lutreola; assembly: GCF_030435805.1. NCBI lineage: Eukaryota > Metazoa > Chordata > Mammalia > Carnivora > Mustelidae > Mustela > Mustela lutreola. Next base: position 72,308,525 of record NC_081300.1, on the reverse strand, counting down.
CCTATCTCAGTGACCCCGGGTTTTTGGTGGTTGTGGTGATAAAAAGCAAGGTCGGAGCCCAAGTCAGTGTGGAACAGGAAATGAGGGTGGCAGATCCAATCCAATGCTGAGGTTTCAGAAGTTGTGCAGAACCCAACAGGCAAACACGTCTCAGTAATAAGGACATAAATGTCTTTTAAGTTTGCACCTAGTAAATAGAACCATGAAGGCTTTCTTTTGATGAAACAATTCTGGAACACAAGGGTACTGTGAACCCAGAAGGTTTGAGAACCTCCACTCTATGATCTAAAGGCTCCTGTTTGCAGAGAAGGAGGCAGGCAGCTCTCAGCCTGGAGGCAGGACAGAGGCAGAAGGAAGAGGTTAATGCCTTGCAAACAAGACAGAACAGGCACAGGAAACCCGATCTCTCAGCTGCCAACAAGTCATTGTTTATTTAGAACCAGCAGTGTGAGTACATTGGAATCTGTGTCCTCCCAGTTCTCCAGCAAGACGGGCCACTCATTCATTCCGCAAACGCACACTCATTGTTTACTCTGTGTCAGACACTGTGCTGATACAGTGATAAATGAGGCACAGCCTCTGTCTTCAAAGGTAGGAGAAGGAAGAGAAGAGGGAGGATGGGAAGTAGGAAGGAAGATGGCACTATCCTTTGTTTTTTTTTTTACAAATAAAGCTGTGAGAAACACAAGCTCAGAGAGGTTAAGTAAATGAGCCAGAGCCACACAGCATGAAAGAAGTTAGATCATGACTCATGGTCATGGTCAAGACAATAACCCATAACACTGTGGTCTAATTTGGGAGATCTGACATGGCAGGACAAATAGTATTTAGAGACAGGATTTGACATCACTTATGAAGGGTATGATGGCATTGTACCGGCATAAGGATAGACATGTAGATCGAAGGAATAGAATGGAGTCTCCAAAAATAAACATCTATGGCCCATTGATTTCTGAGAAAGATGTCAAGACAATTAAATGAGGAAAATAGTATTTTCAACAAATTGTGCTAGGGACACATAGATATCCACATGCAAAAGGAAAAAAAAAAAAACTAACCTCTGTGGATCATGGGTCTACTTGTAAGACTTAACTTAGTTTCTTAGAACTGACACACAAGAGAAAGAGACAAGGAAAGAAACAGACAATTAAACTTCATCAAAACTAGACACTTTCATGCCTACAAATGCCACCATCAAGAAAGTAGAAACATGAGGATGGATGGTAACCAGACTTACTGTGGGGATCATTTCACAAAGTGTGCAGACATTGAATCATTATGTTATACCCCTGAAACTAATAGAAAATCACCTGTCAGTTATATTCTGAGAAACCCAAGGAAATGCAGCAGAATAAACAAAGGGAAATGCTAACCCCCAGAATGGGAGAAAATTGCAAATTGTATGTCTAATAAAGAACTTGTATCTAGAAGATATGAAAGTTCTTAAAACTCAATCATCAAAAGACAAATAACGCAATGAACAAGAGAGCAAAGCGCTTGCCTGGGCATTTTCCCAAAGAAAGTATACAAATGACCAGTAAGAACGTGAAAATGTTAGTCATTAGGAAAATCCAAGTCACAATCACCAGGATGGCTTGAATCAAAAAGACAGGTATTGATGATGACGTGGAGAAGAGGGAGTGCTTATACAGGGCTGGTGGGAATATGACATGGCACCCCACTTATAGAGCAGTCTGGCTGTTTCTCAAAAGGTCAGCCACACAGTTGTCATATGGTTCTGCCACTCTACCCCCAGGTATATACCCCACAGAAATGAAAATTAGGTCTAGCCAACACGTTGGACATAAAACAATCACTTTGCACGAGAGCCAAAACATGGAAACGATTCGGATGTCCAGCTGCTGAGGAACAGATAACCACTAGGTTCCAGATCTCATGTATTTTTGTCGTGGAATATCATTCAGCCCTAAAAAGGAATGGGGTATGGACACATGCCAGAACATGCAGGAACCTTGACAACACGATGCTAAGGGAAAGAAGACAGTCACAAGAGGCCACATATCATGTGATTTCATCTAGAGTAAATGTCCAGAATATAGTTGATGTAGACATATGTTAACCCTCTTCTTCACCCAGCTCCACACCTTCTACAAGAGGTCCCTAGTAAGGTTAGTTTCCAGGGGCCTATGGTGGGAACCCCATGGTGATGTCTTTTCCCTGGGGACCCACTTGCCCACTCCTGGACAGGTGCCTCCTCCATGCCAGGCACAAAGTACTAGGGCTAGGTAGGTGAGCAAGTTGGTGAGTTTTGGTTCTGTAGGGCGTCCCGGCTCATGGGGGAGACATTATCATGCATGAGAGTATCTAGACTATAGACATGCCCATTCCTGATGTCTGTTGCCTCTGAACCAGCATCTCCTTGCTTCCCCACGTCCCCTTCTTCAGACCAGTTTGCCCAAACCTGACTCATGCCATTGAACTCCAAGATTTCAAGCGGCAGCCTTACCTCTAGATTCTGATAACTTGACCAGGTCAATGGTACGAGTTACCATGGGTAGCAGAAGCTGGTGCAGAAGCCAAGGCAATGCCCAGAACCCAAGTGGGTAGAAGTAGAGAGAGGAGCCATTCTCACCTCCCTCCATCCTAAAACAAACAGCCCCTTCTGCTCCCCGTGCCCCAACTCCAGGCTAAAGCAATTAAGTCATTTGCTGCCGGGACCCAGAGGTGGCAGCATATAATCACAAACATAAACAATTTTATAGGGTAATTATGAATTCTCCCTATTTTTTTTTAATCAGCACAACCCAGACCAAAGATTATTTTCTGCTTCATCTAATTCTAATTTTGATCCAAACTCCCTTACCTCCATCCAACTTCAGAATGGATTAACATGGGTTTACTGGTGATAATTTGGGATAGGATAGACCAGAAGCTTATATTTTGGGATCTTGGGTGACACGGGTTTGACCAAAGTTGATTTGGCACTGATGCTCCATCCCGTGTTAGGTTAAACCTCCAAATGGTAACTGCGGGCTGTGTCGTGGCCTGTCTCAGCCCAGGACACTGTTAGGTCTTGTCTGGATTTCAGCAATCCCTTGCCCACTGGCCTCCTGCACTCTAGTCCCATCCCTTTGACCGGAGCCAGTGGTTCTTTGCAAGAAAGTGACTCTTCCTGCTTAACTGCTTCTCGAGGGCTGTTCATTGTCTTGTTTACACCATGATCATCCCAACCACACACCTGGGAGTCTGTGCATATTCTTATCAACTTCCCACAGGTACCCACAAATAGCCACGCTTCTCCACCTCCCTCACTATCACCCATTTCCAGGTCATCTTCTGTTACCCAGATGGCGGATGATGCTTCCTCCCTGGTCACCCAGTTTCCCCTCTTGGCCACCCCCCCCACAACCCCATAAGTTACTCTTTCTCTAGAAAGTCGCTCTTTCTCTAAAAGATCAGCCAGATCTTTTAACACGTAGGTCAAATCATGCAATGATTTTCCATTGCACTTAGGAAAAACAAACAGTTTCCTTGCTGTGATCCTGTATGGCTCATCTCCACCTGTCATGATAAAATAACATCACCTTTGTATGTTGTACCCCAGTCATGCTGGCCTTCATCCTCTTTCTCAAGCTGGATAGACTCATTCATACCACAGGGCCTTTGCTCGTGTCCCTGACTCCAGCCCTGTTCCCATATGTCTTGGCAGAAGCAACTTCTACTTCTCCTTTATGTCTTAACCCAAAGGCTAGTCCCAGTGAGATCTCCTCTGACCATATTTGCCCAAGTAAAGTCTTTCCCCACCCATTCTAGGCCATTTCATCATTCTGTTCTATGTTCTTCGGAGTCCCTTTCTAAAATTATTGTGTGCAAGTATGTATTTACTCATTTGTTCTCTGTCTCCTGCTAGAACATACACCCCACAATGACAGGGACTTTGGTCTGCTCAGAGCTCTAGATCCAGGGCCTCATAGAAGACTTGGCACATAGTAGGTGCTCAGTAAGCAATTTCCAAGGGAGTGAATGAAGAGCGCCTTTCATGATGCCTTGAAAAGCCTTTCATGGGAGCCTGCCAGATTTCTTTTCTCCCGCGACTATGATTATATATTTATGAGGTAATCAGCAATGGAAAAGTTCCCTGTAATAGTAACTGGAGCTTAACATACAAATAAACCGAACCACCATTAAGGACGTTTTGTGGCCACTGGGGTGGATCAAGTGAGCTAATCGCCCAACTCCCAGCAATTAAGTCAATTAACCATTTAGACATATGCTGAGCTATTTCCCAGCTCCAGTTTCCCGGGGGGCATCTGTGAAATTTGTGCAACTTATTTATAGTGTAAGATTCTGGTCTCGTTACTAACTGGTGCAACTGGGGAAAGCAAGAGGGATAGCTAGTTCAGGAAGAAAAAAGTCAGAACTGTGGCAAAGATGGGATAATCTGCATGTTTCCCTCCCTCCATATACATCTTTCACTCCCTCCTTTCTGGCGTGCAGGAAGGATGAGAGACGCTGCTGTTTCTTGCCTCTACTTATCCATCTAGTAAGTTTGAGCTGTCGGAACCCCTGTGTGAGTCACTGAAAGAAAGGAGAGAGGAGAGAAGCTGAGGGCTTAGACTCAGTCCCAGGTTCAAATCTTGACTTCCACTTGGTAGCTTAGCCTCAACGTCCTCATCTGGGTGAAGAATCAAGGAGAGGCAAGTTTGTCAGGTTTGTAAGGCTGTCCCCAGCACAGGGCATAGGGAAAGCAATATATCAGTGGTGATGATCACTATCTTTGTACTAGAAGGTAAAGAGAAGGAGGTAGAAAAAGCTTAGATAGTGGTGTTTGACACACCTGGTTGGAACGCCAAGTCGTCCTAGCACTCCTTTGCTTTATGCAACTAATTTCATCTCTTGGAGCCTCCATGTAACTCATCTGAGAAAGGGGATCACAGTGCCAGGAGGGGTTTTAAGATCAAGTGGCCTGACCCTTGAAAGGCTCTGGCCTGGGGTCCTTCTAGCCCCGTGAGATTCTTCCCTGTCTTTGCACAAAAAAGAATGGAAGGGGTCTATCCCAGATTCCAAAATGAGTGTTCCAGAAATGGAGCCCTGGTCTCTGATTCTGTTTTCAGAGCCACTTCTGCCTCGCCTTGTTTGGGCACTTTACAACCATATAAAACAAAGAAGTCCTTTCAAGGAGAGATATGTTCCTGGAGATAATTAGCATGTATCGATTGGATGCTTTCTTTTTCCCCCCAAGCACTACACAAAGCCTTTCACAGATGTTATGTAATTTAAAGCGTCTGGAGAAAGGAGGTGTTAGTTTATGGACAAAGGAAGGGCTCAGAGAGGGCAGGAAACTCACTCCACGTAACACAGCCAGGAAATGATACAGTCGGGATTTGAACCAGGTTCTGGCTGAGTCTGATGCTCTTCCCCACTGTGTTCCCCTGCCTGTGGCATGCCTACTGTGATTTTTTCCACATGGTACTCTGGTTTGCAAAGAAACAAAAGCATCCCTATTTCAAGATTAATCAATGACTTTTGGAGATGGGCCCTTACCACCCTCCCCCCAGCCCCCAGCCCCAGCTGTCACCCTCCTCCCCTCCTTCTCTTACTTCCACCCTGCAGGCTCCCAGAAGGCAGCAGGTCCTTGGCTGAGGATGGAGAACAGCCAGATGGATGGGGCTCCTGAGATAGAAACCGAACCTCAACATCAGAGATGGTCCCCACACACTACATCCAGGGAGCCACGTTGGACCTGCCAACATCCCGGGCCTTCAGGCCCAGCACAGCGACATCCCTGCATGGGATTTTGGAAGGCACCGAAAACAGACATCTCCCCACCTAAAACCTATCTCTGATCTTCTGAGGCCAGGGCAGCAGGGTTGCCTGAGACTGTTTCTTCCTGGCAACCGTCAGCACCAGCCGGTGCTAGAAAGTGAAAGGAATAAATCCCCAGCTGAGAGCGTTGCTCAGGTTCCAGCAAGGGCTGAGGCACTGGTTGCTGGCTACTGGCTCGCACTGACAGCGGGGTGAGATGGAGGGAGTTCTTTCCACCTCCTCCTTATGGACCGCGCTTTGCAGTTTGTTATCTTCTTATTGGGATTTTTTATAATTTATTCAGCATGGCCATAAAACAATTACATATATATATATTTTTTTCCCTCACATGTGTATACATCAATATATCTACTGCTTTACCTATTTTTAATACAGATTCTCACGGACTCCAGCTTATAAGTCAAGAGACACGAAAAGAATTAGCTGTGCACTAACAGAAAGAAAGACAAGATAGTAGGTCAGTGATTATTAAACTTCAGCATATGCAAGAATTATCTGAGAACTTTATTTAAAATGTAGATTTCTGTTTCTAATACCAGAGAATTCAATGCAATAGGACTAGGTCGAGGCTTGGGAATCCAGAGGTTGGAAATACCACTGAACTCTATATTTTATACTGGTTAATTTTATGCTATGTAAACTTCATTTCAATTTTTTGAAAAAAAAAAAAAAGTGCCCAGTGAATCACGTGCCATAGATTAGAATATTAGGCAAGGCTTCCTACAGAATTTGTTATCTGAATCTTCACTAGAGATTTCCAAGTGGGCAGGGCAGGGAAGGGCATTCTGGGCAGAGGGCACAGCGTGGGAGACTTTGAAACAAGAGAAAATAGGGGACTGTGGAGAATCAGAACAATTAAGGAGAAGGAGAGGATAAGGGCCAGGACACAGGGGACCTCACTGGTTAGGCCGACGGTCTCCCTGGTATCCCCAGGAGTCCTTGGAGTATGTTTGATGAGGATGTACTTAGAAACAGTCACCTGCTGACCTACGGGGGCTGGGTTGAGTGGGAAGACTTATAGGGCATAGAAACTAAATCTAGTGAAACAAAAAGTTACAAGTTAAATAATGCAAAAATCCAGGAGTCAAAAGAAAACACTCCCCTTAGCCACTCTCTTTTTTGAGGTCTTTGTAATACACATATTTAAATTCGTTGCGTAAGATAGACCATCATATATGGGCTGTCTAGAAATTGCTTTTTTCCCTTAACAATTTAACATGGTTATATTCCCATAGTCTGGGCATATCAAAGTGCATCATTCTTTTTAATGGCTGCGTAATATTCTATTACATAGATCTGTTTTGTTGAAACTGTAGATATGCATGTTTTTCACAATTTTACTTATCAAAATAACTATGTTGGTTTATTTAACCATTCCCTTTTTATGGATAATTAAATTGTTTTCAAATTTCTTCTATGCTCTTGTTTCTTTTTTTAGAAGTATAATTAGCATATGATGTTACATGAGTTTCAGATATTTAACATAGCCATCTAAGGATTCGATATGTTGTTCAGTGCTCACCACATTAAGTGTAGTGACCATGTGACATTATTACAATATTGTTGTCTGTATTGCCTATGCTGTGCTTTTCAATTCTGTGACTTATTTTATGTATTTTTAAAAATATTTTATTTATTTATTTGACAGAGAGAGAGAAATCACAATTAGGCAGAGAGGCAGACAGAGAAAGAGAGGGGGAGGCAAGCTCCCTGCTGAGCAGAGACCCTGAGATCATGACCTGAGCGGAAGACAGAGGCTTAGCCCATTGACCCACCCAGGTGCCCCAACTTATTTTATAGTTAGAAGCTAGTACCTCTTAGTTCCCTATTATCTATTTTACCCATCACCCTCTCCCACCTCTTCTATGCCTTTGTTAATAATGTCATAATGGTCCTCCTTGGAAATATGTCTCCAAGTTTCTGTGTAAATATTACCCTAAGATAGATTTCTGGAAATAAAATGTTGGGTCAAAAGGGGGGGCATATCCAAACTTTGAATGGGACCTACTAAGTGTTCTCTAATAAGAAAAAAAAATGTCACCCAGTGTATACTCTCAATGAGAGGGAGCTGATGCAGAGTAACTGGGTCAAGACTCTATCTTTCAACACTTACACAAAGGTATTGTGTAATAAATGACCACAATACTTCAGGCATACAGTAAAAAATATTTACTCTTGTGTTCTCTAAAGATTATACCCACAATGTTCAAGAATGCCTATTTTGCAACATCCTCATGAGCAGTGTGTGTTATCATTAAGGAAAAATGTGCTGATCTGATCATTTGAAACTGTTCTCATAAATTGTATTTTTTTTTTTAAATTGTGAGTGAAGTTTAGTTTGTGTTATGTGCTTATTTGGCCATTGCTATGCCTTCTTTGATTAATTCAAAACTCATATACCTATTTAATTTTATTTCCTGTCTACTTTTGTTCTTTGTTTTCTTAATAATATCCAGGAACTCTTCATACAGTGTATCTCTTAACCCTTTCCCTAGTGCAGGTGGAGCAAATAATTTTTCCCAGTATACTTTATACCTTTTATTTTTTTAATCCTGTAAATATTTTCATTTTTATGGAGTTTAATCAATCTTATGTTTTCTTTTATAGAGTATTATTTTGTTTTTATACTTAGAAACATTCTCACAGCCTGAGGTCATAAATTGTTAATCCCCATTTTCATCTGAGGGTCATAGAGTTTTATGCTAACCTGTTAACTCCAATCCATCGGGACTTGATTTTGCCAAATGGCTGTGAAGCAACAATTTAACTCTACCTTTGTTCTTTCATGCTTAAAACAGTTGTCCCAATGCTCTTTGTTGAATAATCTTTCCCCAACTGAGTTGAAATGCTACCTTTATTACATGCAGATTTTTTTTAAATCCTCAGGTCTGTTTCTAGACTGCCTTACTCTTATTTTTTATTTTGTAAAAATTTTATTTATTTATTTGAGACAGAACATGAACAGGGGAATGTCAGAGGGAGATGGAGCCGACTCCCTGCTGAGCAGGGAGCACTTTGTGGGGCTCGATCCCAAGACCCTGGGATCATAACCTGAGCCGAAAGCAAACCCTCAACTGACTGAGCCACCCGGGTGCCCCTAGATTGCCTTATTTTTAAAATCAGTGAACAAAAATGCTTCTGATCCTTCTCTGATTACATTTCCTAGGGCCCAGCTCTGCTTCTAAGAAAGTCTTTTCCCATGTTTTCTTCCTTCCTCCCTCCCTTCCTTCCTTCCTTCCTTCCTTCCTTCCCTCTCTCTCTCTTTCTTGCTTTCTTGCTTTCATCCGTCCATTCATACATCCATCTGGACCTCCACTCACTCAGGCATTCATTCATTCCCTTACACTAGTTCTAAGCAGGTCATGGGGCCCCTAGAATGAATGAATGAGCACATGTTTTCTGGGTATTGGACACTAGGTGGTGTATCCCGCTCCGCATCTTATTGACTTCTATCCACCTGTGAAGTAGGCATATTTTTAGGCTCACATTACCGAAGAATAAACTGAGGCTCAGAAAGGCCGATTCACTTGTCCAAAGCCCCCCTAGGCACTAAGCTCCAGAGGCGCTATTCAAACCCAGGTCAGCCAAATACTGATTTTCTCTCTACCTCTGCTGCCCCTGTTGTAAAGTCATCGTTCATGGTTATTGCACATGTGCTGTGTGCGGAACGCTGTGCTGGGGGGCGTGAATCCCCACGTGGCCCGGACTGTCCCGGGCCGAAAGAGCTGCAGACTGACGGAGGAGGCCGGTCATTGAGCAGACTATTATGACACACTCTGACTAAAGCTCAAATGAGAAGTTTGTGAGGGGGTCCCTAGTAAGGCAAGGGCTTCTGGCCTCTGGAAAGATGCTGCTGGTGTCAGTTTGGCATAGGAAAAAGACCCTTTTACAGGTGAGACGTGAGAGTCCAGAGTCAGGATTTTCTGGCTCTATCTCCCATCCATTTGCGCTTCTGATGTAGTTACCATGCGGGGGAAGAAGGAACGGTGGACAGCCTTTATGAGTGAGAGGGTCTGTAATAAGAAAAGTGAAGCCTGGTGGGAGGATGGGTGTTAAGGAGGGCACGGATGGCACAGAGCACTGGGTGTGGTGCATAAACAATGAATCTTGGAACAGTGAAAAAGTAAAATTAAAAAAAAAAAAAGAAGAAGAAGCGAAGAAGGAAAAAAAGAAGAAAAAAAAAAAAAAGAAAAAAAAATCAACACCCTTCAAATCGGCCTTCTGGGCCCCATAGCTTCTGAAAACCTCGCCATCTGTCCACATAAGCATGTTCCAAAGTTTTAAGTACCTCTTTTCATGAAGTCCGTTCAAGTTAACCTGGCCTCATAATATATGGGGGAAATGTGCTATAAATAGAGGTAAATAGAGATTGTAAAGATAAATAACAATACCGGCATGGGAGGACTGATAATGTCCTCTATTTATGGCCCGGCTCTAAAAAGGGATGGCCAGCGATCTGGCGTCTTTAATGACTTACTTTTGCCTTGGCAGCCTGTGCTCCCTGTTAGGGTGCTAAAGATTCAGTGACACAAAAAGCTTACAGATAATTAAATATTGATTTTTGTTTTCTAATCCTATATAAAAATTGTCCTGGGTCTCCCAATGGTGGTTTTATCTCACCAGGACATGGGGAGAGGGGAGGGCATCTGTTAACCCTCTTTGTGCCCCTGTTGTGTAACACTGGGGGGCCCCTTAGACAAGAGGGAGTGTCCAGGGCTGGCTTCACAGACATGTGACCTCTGCAGCCACACGAAGTCGGTGCCTAGAAGGCCCTGCGTCCGGGGTTGGATGCTCTACTGGCACTCTCTCGAAATGCTGAATAATTTTCACACCAGGAAGATTTTGCATTTCCTTTTGTATGGTCCCACAATTATGCAGCGAGTCCTGGGGGCTGGTCTGACTGAGAAATTGGGCCAGCCCTTTCTGGACCCTTAGCAACCCCAATGCTGCCCAGGACCCCTGTCTTAGTCTCCTGCCCTGAATCTTGCTGGCTGTGCCAGAAACTTCGAATCTGGGAAGAAGGCCAGAGAGAAATTCGTGATGAGAACACTTCTTCTCCCACTCTCTGCTCCTCTCTCTCTCTCTGTCTCTTTAGGAAAAACAAAAAACAAAAAAAAACAAAACAAAACAAAACAAAAACCCCAAAACGCTTCTCATTGTCATTTTGCGTCTGGAGTGTGGTGCGGGACAGCTGGCAATGTGGCAGAGTTCTGGCTGGCTGGCTGACTGGCTGGCTGGCTGGCTGGGAGGGGGTGGCGTCTGTGGCCAGGTCAGGCTGTGGGCTCTGACAGCAGACAGAGTCTGGGAAGAGAGGGAGACAGAGTCAGAGAGCTGGGTCCTGAGCCAAATTCTGCCATGTGTTTGCTGTGTGGCCTTGGGCAAGTGGAAAACCCTTCTATGTCTAAGTTCTTTCATCTGCAAAATGGTGATACTAATTCTGGCCCCTCTGCCTGCCCTTTCTTTCCCAGCAAGACTGCTGGGGAGAGCCTAAGTTTAAAAAAAAAAAAAAAAAATGAAGATCTGCCAAACAGTAAAATGAATGGCTAATGTTTACCTGTTCCCTACTTGTACCAGGTGTGCTTCACCTAAATTCTTTGTCGATGCTAACTAATGCATGCTTCCTGAAGACTTTGCCTATTCTCATTCATTTAGACTTCACAATGACCTCATGAAATAGGTGCTTTTATAAGCTTCCCATTTTACAGATGGGGAAATCCAACCCAGAGGCCAAGCTGGCAGAGCCAGGAAATTGGAGAGCCACAGTCTGAACCGTGCATCCAGGTTGCAGAATCCTTGTCCTAAATCACCATGCGGGACTCTGTCTGCTTCCTTTGATGCCTCCTCCTACAGGAAGTGCAAACCAGGGGCCTGCGGGCCAAAAGTGGCTTCCTGATTGTTTTTGGTGGGTGTTGCCCCAAAGTGTCAGCCTGCACTGCATTTGAAATTGGGATCCGTTGCCAAAATAGAAAAAAAGAATCTCAAGATTTCTACATGGAAACAGATTTCCAGCATCTCGGACATGTTCTGGTAATGATGGGCTCCTGTATCTACACGGCAAAGATCCTCCATCTGCCACAGTCCCCACCGCTCCTGATTCTTTTCCTGACATGAATGCTCAGAGTCCAATTTCTCATTATTATATTGGATTTACCCATGCCTCACCTACATTATCTGCCTAATTCCTGGGGACTCTCTGCGTTTATTCCCTTCCCTGGTGTGGCAAGGATCTGCTCTGCAGGCAGAAAGCCCCCTCCTTGCTGCGGAGGCAGCAAGGCAGTGCCCCTTCTGTGGGCGGCACCATATGTGGAAGGAACAATTAATTTTCCTGGTGGAAGGGGTGGGACAAAGAAATTCAGAGGCGGCTTAAGCTCTGGAAAAGAGTGCAGAGCTCTGAGGTTCCCTTAAGTTTCTAGCTTCAAAGTTCCTCAGTTTTAGTAATTGCGAGAAGCTTCAGTTGGGGGATATGAAATTTGCAAACAAAGCTACAGATTATGAAACTCTGAGGCTTTATGATCTAAACAGTTTATTATTCTAAGATCCCTCCACCCACCCCACTCTACCCCCAAACCGATTCTAGTTCTCCGTGCCTCCGAAATTCGAACTCTTTATTGCAAAGATGCTCTGGTCCTAAAAATCTCATGACTCGAGTGTACTTGCTGCTTGGAAAATGCAGTACAATGAAGGAGGAGTGCTAGGGTGCGGTGGCTCTCTGGTCCCAGCTGCTCATGATTCTACAGCCCCACACTTCTCAGCTCTATCAAGTCACCGCGAAGCTGGATGACAGTTAACTGAATGCAAGAGACAAATGGCGTGGTCTGGCCACAGCCCTGCTACCAGGTCGGGGACGGGGGGCAACAGGGTTGAAATTTTCCCTCCACCATTTAATCCGATGTGATCGTTCCTTCATTTTTCTAAGCAAATCCATGCCGCCAAAATAGGGATGTGGAAGTCCGTATCCCCGACTTTGAACCAAGCCAATATACAAAGCCCCAGAGTTAAGAGACAAACTGGGATTGTGTATCTGCTAAGCAAATTTAGCAGAGCCACGGAAGGAAGCCTGTGCACATCTCTTCATTGAGTTGTATTTAATGAGTGAAAACCTGCGGAGGATGTGAAGTCTGATTAGATTCAAGGCGGTTTGACCTCAGGATGGGGAATGTAGCTGGAGTGATTTGGGACGTGGGAGGATTTGAGCGGTTTCAGCTGGAAGGGGGAAGCTCATTAGTGCAGCCCTGGGGAGGTCGTGGTATCCAAGAGTTAGGCCAATGGGACATACATTTTCAGTTTCATCTGAACTTGGAGGTGACTCTTCCCGATGCCTTTAGACCTGGCATGGATGGGCCACAGAAGCAGCTGGCTAGGGATAGAGTGCCAGGCTGCGGACAGAGAAGGTCACAGGGTCAAAGGGAGACTGAAAGGAGCCACTTTGTGGTCCTAGGAGGGCATTTTGCACAATGCATTAGAAGGAGCAAATTTCATCAGCAATGCCATTGCAAAGATCTCACTCTTTGGTGCCAATACTGTCCTCTTTGTAATAGGGATACTTCTTTGCAAGCGAGAAAAGGGATTCTGACACCAGGTCACCACGGCCCGCACAGGAGACACGAGTCAAAAATAGAAGTTCTTTCCCTTGACACTATTGGCATTTGGGGTCAGATAATTCTTGTTGAGGACCGTCCTCTACACTGTGGGGTATTTAGAAATACCCTTGGATCCCTGGTCTCCAACCAGAGATGCTAATAACACTTCATGCCTAATTTTTGATAATCAAAACTGTCTTCAGACATTGCTGCATGCAGAACTTAGGGAAATGACTCCAGATGACCCCTGAAGAGAGCCTGTGACTCTTAGCCACAATCAGAGAAGGATTTCCAACAGTGCCTAAACGTGGACATAATTAGCAATTAAATAGCAAAATTTTACTTGGTGCCCCTTGGAGTTTGTGGTGTGTAATTATGCTGGATATCGGCAGAGTTTTCTTTCCAGAGAGGATTCCATCATTCTCAAAGAACTCTTTGTGGTGACTTCACTGAGTCTCAGTTAAAGGATTCCTCTAGGTGCTAGGGTGAATCTGAGCAGGCAAAGCGGGTTTTTGGGACAAAAACAAATATAAAGTTACCCTAGTGGGAGATGGCCCGAACTGGGTGGCTTTCTCTTTGAAGATACTACATAGCAAGATGGTAGAATGCCTGACATGTAAAAAAACACTCAAAAAACAGGAGAAAAAATTAGCAAATAGTTTTTATGGGTCATATCTCAGAGATGGAAGTCACAATCCAGGGCGAGTTTGGAAAACAGATTCCATTTTACCTGCCAGTTCTGAGCCATGAATAATAGCACTGTCCTGAAGAGTGGTGCTAAGAAGGTTCCTGAGGATGTGTCAGTGCTCGGGAGAACTATGACTGCCAGGGGATGTCTGCTATGGGTAGGAGAGGGGCTTTGTCAGCCTAAAGGCTACGAGTTCACCCCTTCCCAGCAGTATCCTGATGTGGTTATCCGAAAGATCATTCTAACTACGGAGGGGAGACGGGATTAGAAAGGGTGAGACCCAAAGTAAGAAACGGAAACTCTACCTGGTACTCTATCTTTCTTGGGCTGAAAGAGCAAGCTGAGAGGTTGGCAAAGAAGGAAGACCAGACCTGGAGGATGGACCTGAATTGTGCTGGTGCTCCAGAGTTCTGGGGAGGAACTGGACAGAGCTTGGGCACCGACTTCAGAAGAGGGAAGGGGCTGACGATCACTGGTAGGAAGATCTGGACAGGACCTACCTGTCACCCATGGGCTGAGGAATTTCTGCTGTGGTGGGGATGCTGACAAAAACTGCCTGCGAATGGGGACAGGAGCACATCCCTTTTCCTACAGCCTGTCTCAAGTCTCCTGCTAGTGCTCCCTATGGTCAGAGGTTGACACAGACCCCCAGGGGCCCCCGCAGAAAAGCAGGGCACAGAATCCCAGCCCTGGGCCCAGGAAGGCAGAGAATAGAAGGGCAGGTTTGGAGCTGAAAGACAATAGTTTAATAGCTTGTACAATTACAGAGGCTTGGAGAGATGAACCCCCTCGCCGGGAGACCATGTCCTTCTAACTCTGGTCCCCTGTCTCTGGGCTCCCAGTGATGCAGAGGTTTGCATGCTGTTGGTAAAAAGGGGTAGTGATCTTTATCTTCATACTCAGCAGTACCTAGCATGCTTGAAAGTAGTCCTTTATCTCCCTTTGCCAGAAATAGGTAGATGTGAACAGTAAGTGCTTCCTAACTTCTGTTGGGGGTGCACCCACCACTCCTGGGATTGCAATTGCTTTGCCTTCAGATTGACTTTCCAAGTGGGTTAGGATGCACCGAGTGGGAATTGGGCAGGGATATTCATGCGAGGTGGTGTACCCACCGCCAAAGCCTCACAAGAACCTGCTCCCTCGGATTGTTTCCCCAAGATGCTCAGATGGCACATGCTCAGTAGATCGTGTGACTGGGTGTCTATTTATCTGGCAAGTTGAATCTCCTGAAAGAAGATATCCCTTTCTACTACCTCAGGGCTGGTGGAGAAAGAAGGTGATTCCTGCAACACACTGGGCAAAACTCCTCATGCAGGAGCCACCGTCTCATCTGGAGCAGGCACGCACATTATGCAGAAACATTAACTATTTTACTCGGGAGGAGAGAAAAAGGAGATTTCTTGCAAAGTGAATTTTCTTCTCATCTTTAGGGCTTCATCCGTGCTGAACCTTACACTTTCTTTTGTGAAGGCAGAGCGGGTGAAAACCCGGAGAATAAAAGTGGGACTTGATTTTATGCTAATGCATGTAAAGAATGTGACTATAGAGTCATAGGTAACACAATGAACTTAACTTTTTCTCCCCTCTCATTTTATTGAATTATAATGACTAGTTTCCATAGCAATTACTGCATCACCTTGTACATTACCAGGAAGATCTACTGCACTTTTCCCCAGTCATCCTTGTAAACATTTCTACTTTTTTTTTTTTTTTTTTTTTTACAATGTTCTAGGTGGGAAACACAGGCTCTTTCAGCTTGGCAGTAGTTGGGAGAGCATATTTCAGGGGATTAATAAAGCCGACCAAGGTATTTTTATTTTCTAAGTTCTGTGCTTGTTTTTCCATCTCCGCCCTCACCAGCTACTTGTCAGGCAGACGATGAGGGCAGGAGGTGGGCAGAAGGGAACAGAGGTGATCCCATCAGGTAGGGAGAGGCACACGGAGTCAGGAGAGACTGGGAAAGAGCGTGCTTCAGGATTCCAAGTCTGCGTCTCTGTGGATTCTGGAATAGTCTGAGAGCCATCCCCTCCGAATGCAATCCTCTCTTATCACCCAGGAGGCTTGGAGGACAGAGGACATTTCTCAGCTCCCAGAAGATTGGGCATGTGATCCCTCCTTGGTAGCCTTGCTACTGAGGGTCTGAGACCTCCAGTTGCTGCCGGGGCAGCATGAGGGGATAGGGAGATGGACATCTGGACATCCCTCCATTCAAAGCCTGGCTTGAGCCAGCGGCTTCCTTTTATGAGCTTTTCATCTTGGCTTCCCACATTGTATTTCATTTCCAGAAAGCCCTCTGGAGCTGATGGCTATTTGCAGACACCTCTTTCCAGCTGAAGGATGAAGGAGGTGACACCTAACGAGGGATGGGTTGGCTGCAGCCGCTGCTGTGAGTTGGGAGTGTGGCCAGGGCTGGCAAGAGCTGCTGGACATCAGGCTGGTACCATCACAGCCACTGCTGAAGGTCAGTGGCACAGGGGTCACTGTCACGGGCTCCGATGCTGAGATGGAGGAATGCCATCTGGGGGTTCAAAGCTCCCAGCCCAAGAGAGGGGGAATGGCCCCATCTAAAGCCTTCAACATTTTATTTCATTTGATAGGGGACCTACTATGCCCGCATTTGTGCACCAGCCCACTGCCGCTGGAGGGGTCTGAGGACACAGAGATACCTGGTATCGTGGAGAGAGCCCTGTAGTGGGAGACTCATGCCCTGAAATCTGGCCGCCTGGGTTCCAGTTTCCTGGCTGTGGCTGTGCCTCTCACACACTGTGTCTGCGGGCTGGTGATTTCCTTTGCAAGTTCCTCCTTGTTCTGAAATTCAAGGGTTTTTGGATTCTAACAGCATAGCTGGAGGGAGGGAAGAAGGAAGTGGGGGAGGGGCAGGTAGGGGGGCGGAGAAGGAGAAAGAGAGAAAGAGAGAGGGAGTGGGGGTGGGGGTAAGAGTTGGGGGGGTGAGTAGAGGGAGGCAGAGAGAGAAAGAGGAGATAGAAGGGGAGGGAGAGAGAGAGAATATGTAAGAGCAGATGCTTTAAGCAGCAGGAAAAAAAAAAATCCGTAAGTGACAAGAAGCCGAGTTCACCAAAATGCTTAACCAAGATAAGGATGTAACCGATGTTGGAAAGATTGTTATGAGATTAATAAAAATGATTAGGGGATTAAAACTTCTCAAAAGAGATAGTGATGAGACCACCAACAGGAAACCCCTCCTCACCTTCCGTACTCAGGCTCTGTCTTTGATTTGTAAGTCCCCGGTCATGCAGGCATCTAACAAAATGGTGTCTGCAGATGCACAAATGGGATCCTGCATAAGCTCATCTTAGACATTTTGAAAGGTCCCCTGTGTCATTATATATATATATGCACACACACATGCACACGCGCACTTATACACATACATATGTAATCAAGTGACTGGGTATCCAGAGGAGCTTAAGGAACTCCTTGAGGGTATGAGCTGAGATCAGGATTGATCAGAGCGACTGTCCTACTGAGTGTAGGACCCCTGGATGGAGAAGCCTTTGGGCTTCTTTGGCAAATGGCCTGGATATGAAACAGGCATCATAAGGAAGTTGGGATACTTCCTTAGTGTTGGGATGGCGGCTACTCAGGAATCGAGAGATCCTGGTGCTGCCAGACTGCTGGCTGAGTCCCGGCTCCATCACCTGTCACCTGGAAATGCGGGTGCGTCCCCTGTGTCGGGGCCGAAAGGCATGTGAATGGAACGTGTTCTGCAAAAGCTGGGCTTCCCTTGCAAGGTACTTTTCAGCGCCCTCACTGGAAGGTGCTGGACTTTTCTGTGGTTCTAACATGTCAAACAGGAAGCTGGACTCAATGTCCCTTTCCTTCCCATCATAGGCTCTGAGGCAGGGGGTGTGGGCAGTCCCAGGGCTTTGGAAACCTGTCACTCCTCAGGATGAAACCCGATTCCCATCTTTTACCAGCCCTGTGATCACTCTGTTTCCTCATCTGGAAAGTAAATGGGGGTGATTTCACCGTCTCACAATCTTAGGAGACGCCCTGAGCCAGCACCACCTGGTGAAACCCCTCCTGCAGTCCTGACCCCCAGAAACTCTGAGATAAGGAAGGAGGCTTGGCGTATGTTGCTCAGCATGGGGGTAACTTGTTAAATAGGAATAGTAAGTAATACACATGGAAGAGCAGGCTTGCCGTAGCCTTTCTGCAGTTGATGCCAACAGAGCCGTTGCATGAGAAATGAGAAACGACAAATGTGGTCTCGTGGTTTATTTCCCAAAGATCATCCCAGCTCCAGCCCCCTTCCTGCTCAACTCCAAAGGCTTTTGTCTTCCTTTAAGGATGTGTTAGGGGGTAAAGGATAAGCTCCATTTTATAGGCCCATATACTGAGGTCTGGAGGCAAAGAATGGTTTGCTCAAAGCCACATGGCAAGGCAGAAGCAAAGCTGAATTTAAAAACCAGGCCTCCTCACATGACCTGTGTGCATTCTTTCATACACTGAGTGGGTATTTATTGAGTACCTACTGTGTGCCCGGCTAGTGCTCTGTCCTAGGTGCTCTCCCCTCTGCCCTTCCTCAGGGAAGCTCAGTTCGGTTTTTAGGGCATGTGAGAAGAGGTGCTGTGCACCGGCTGGGGACAAGTTGTGTGTCTCCGGCTCTGTTCCAAGCAACAGCAGAGATAAAGGAGAAAAGTCATCAGACCTGCAGGCCCTGTTATGAGCCCCCAGTGGCTGGCAGAGGCCAGGAGGTGCTCACGCTGAGTGGATGAGGAGACTCGATCTGGGGACCCTCCTACCCTGGAGGAAACCACTCCTCCATCCTCACTCATGTGAGTCCCCAAGGAGCCACACCCTGGCCCCCAATCTTGATTGGGGGACAAGGAGGCCACTTGGGGCAACTTCCTAGCAGGTTCAGCCACTATGGCAGGTCCCAGTGAGAGAGAGGAGGCAAGAGCAGGAGCAGGAGATGACTGTGGTCACAGCAGAGGGATGGGCTAGCACGGTCCAGGCAGATACCCAGTTCCAAACAGAGTGGGGAGTTCCAAAGAGCACTGGGATCTGGGGGTGAGTTCCAAACAGCACTGGGAGCTGGGGGTGCTTCCTGCATAAGCAGGCTGAGCGCTGGGATCTAGGGCCCCTCTTCACTGCCCAGAGAGGGAAGCATTTAATTCATCCTGGACTTTTGGGCATTTAGGGTGACATTTAGGACCAAGCCATTCTTTGTAGTGGGGGCTGCGCAGTACATTGTGGGATGCATACGTCTCTGGCTTCTGCCGGCTAGGTGCCAGCAACACCGCCACCCACAGAGCTGTGAAATTCAGAAATGTCTCCCAATATTCCTGAGGGGCCAGATGACCCGTGCTTAAGAACCAGACTTAGATCCACAGCTCTGTCTCCTTGGGCCCATACTCCCCCGTCCGCCCTGTTCTATGGCTCTTCAGGATGAGAAGCCCTGAAAGTCCCCAAGAGCCCGGTGTCCACCAGCGGCTTCATTCATGCCTCACTGCCTGTCCCCAAACCACTGAGGTAGGAATGTGATCTCCATTTCACAGAATGGAACGTGGGGACGTAGAAAGTGGGATTTGCACAGGTTCAGAGTAAAAGGAGGGCTCAAGCTTCATGTTCCTGGTTCTCAGCTTGGCCCTTGGTGTCCTGTTCTATGCTGTTCACTCAGTGGCATTCAATAACTAGTTTTGAATGAATGAATGAATGAGTGAGTGAATGAATGAGCAGAGTTTCTCCTAGCCCGCCTTGAGCAGAATGCTTTAAGCCTGGGGCCCTGCAGGGATCTGAGCTGGGAGAAGCTGGCTGATGGAAGAGAGGGCAGCAGGGGCGAGGTGCTGTGACAGGGGAGGCCAGGCCTCTGTGGGGCACACTGTCCTGGGGAGAGAGAAAGAACAAAGGGTTGCATTTGGCCTCCATCCTTTCCTATTGCTCCAGCCTCCACACTGGCCTTCCTGCCTCCAGCCTCTTTCTTTCTCTCTCTGGTATCTGTCTTAATCTCAGCAGCTGGAGCGATATTCAGCACAGGCCAACCTGATCGCGTCAAGCCCTCACGTGCAGACCTGCTATCGTTCCCTAGGGACTGTGGCTCAGAGAATCTTGTCTGTTTTGAAAATGCTTCACATTCTGGTCCAGATCAACATAACATGCATAAAATACGAACAGCAACCAAAATATGGAAAGGAAGGAATCCACATAGCAGCATGTGACTTACGGTCAGGTCTCAATCAATGGAAACGATCACCATCGTGATTCTTATGCCCCTAACAGTACTCAGCCTATCATGCTCTCAGGGAAGGGGCACGGCAGGCTGTGGTTGGGAACCTGGCTGAGAGGTTTTGCAGCGTGTCTGACTCTCAGCCTCTGGGGTCAGATAGGCTTGGTTTGAATCCTAACTCTGCTGTGTGTCCTTGACCAGGTTACTCTACCTCTCTGAGTTTTGATTACAACTTTTCAATAATGGGGAGTAAAAAACCCCAACTTTCCACCTTGGCTCCGAAACAAAATGGAATATGCCAGATGTGTCGTCACAGTGCGTGGTATATGGTAGGTGCCCACGAAGCACTGAATCCTCAGAATACTCTAGTCAGGAGGATATGGGTGTTATCCCAATGCCAAGACAGGGAAACTGAGGCTGGCGGGCAAAGGAAGTTGTCCAAGGCGTCCTGGCCCATCATGTGGACCCCGGGGCCACCTGACCACCCTGTCTACTACTCTGGAAGCCCATTCCTGGAGTCCCCAGGGGAAGCCAGGTACCTGGAACATTATCCCGACAGGCTGTCCCAGAGCCCTGAGTTCAGCCAGCCAAGACAGCTTAACCAGTGGGGAACGTTGCAGTGCCCTCCAGGCCCCCTCGTGACTGAGCTTATGTCTGAGCAAAGCTGAGTCAGGCAGAAAAGGAGGAACCCCTCTTGACATGGCCGCTGGGTGGGAAAAACAAAGTCCCCGCCAACCCGTGGGAGGTCCCTGGCACAGGTCTCCTTGGAGATGGAGCAAATGGGCCCAGACAGGGCAGCTAGGCCAGAGTCCTGCCACTTGGACAGAGATTTAGGGGCAGCAAGTGGGAAAGCCAGACTCACTGGCTGCTGAATTTACTGATCTTTTCAGCGAGGTCGGCAGGAGGGCCCTTCCGAGCCAGGCTCTGTCGTCAGTTGGGATCGCCGATGTGGTGGTGGTGTCCAGCATCTCCCGGCACAACAGGGCTGCCTGGGGGAAGCCAACTTGCTTGTGTCCTGGAATCTTTGGGGCAATTCATGGTTATCGCTCCATGGAATTTCCAAGCATGGGCGTCTGCCAGGGATTCTGCTTGGGAAATGCAAAGCCAGGGGAGCCCCCATCCAAGTGTTTAATGATGCTCACTATGTACCAGGCAGAAATAACCAAGTTAACAGCCATGAAGGTGTTGCTGGCATTATTCTATTTCACAGACAGAAATCAAGATTTTCCTAAACTCCTATTTCTCTTCTGCAAAATGGGTCAGTTACTAATACTTACTCCATGGGTTGTTGAGGGCCTTACCCAAGATAATGTATGTAAAAATTCATTGCTCCAGGCATACAGCAAGTCCTTAATGATTGTTAAAAGTTGCTATTATTCCTGTTTTAATCAGAATGAAAGAAACAAAAACTTGAGTAGGGAGTTTTCCAGAGGAAACTGTTCAAACAGTCATTCATTCATTTAGGCAGCAATTATTTCTTGAGCAATAGCTCTGTGTTAGGCTCTGTCCTAAGACGTACGGTAGGGTTGTGGAAATGGACTAGGCATAGAATTGTCTTCATGACTATGAGGAATGAATTACTAAATAAATAGATTTTAATAGACTAGTCTACAAAGTGCTAGGAAAGTGAAGGACGGGCCCTGTGAGGATAAATGACAAGAGGCTTAGCCTGGGGAGTCAAAAAGAGTGAATCTCATAGAAAGTGGAAGTTTAAGATGGAGAGGATAATAGGTATAAAATTGGTAGAAGTAAAACATGTGTGTGTATTTAGAGATAGGTCTGAGTATTCCAGGCAAGTGAAGAGAAACAGCAAGTGCAAATGTCCTGAGGTTGGACAGAATTCGATATACCACAGAAATTCAAGGAAGGTCAGAATAAATGGGCTAGGAGAGCAAGGTGTAGGTGGGGTTGAGCTTGCAATGTCATCTCCCATACCTTTCACCACCCAAAATCTCCTTTCCTGGCCTCTGTGAGATGGGTCCCCATCCTTCCATAGCCAGTACGTCTCTCTGTTCCAATGCTCATCATAGCTTTGGGTTAAGTATCAACCTCATGACCACATACCTGTGTCCCTGACCTGATACACCTCTCAGGAGACCCCGGATTTCTGCATGAGCCCCTTCAGTGTTGTGAAGTGAGCCTGGCCATGGATTAGGATGATGCATGTCATCTCTATTGCACATGGATGGGTTTCCCCCGAGACAACAAAATGGCAGGCACACAGAGTTTCAAGTCCCCCTCAACCATACACTGGATGGTATGAACATTAAAAAATATTTTTTCCTGAATCAGTTATTTCTTTGTGCGGTGGCTAAAGACTGGCTTCCTGATTCAGCATCCTTCTCCTTAATTCCCTCTACGTTCTACAGCTGGCATTCTCCAGGGAAGTCAATCTTCCCTCCTCAACGGGGCTAGTGGTTGCTATGAAATGGTCTGAATTGTCTTTTATCTGCTTTGCCAGTGCAGTGACTATAAACTGACCTCACTTTAGCCACCTGTGCTGGATTATTTGCCCTAAAGTGAATGTGTCTGGAAGTATGGCATGATGAGAATCATGGTGATTTTTTTTCCAGATTTTATTTACTTATTTGAGGGAGAGAGTGAAAGAGAGCACAAGAGGGGAGAAGGTCAAAGGGAGAAGCAGACTCTCCATGGAGCTGGGAGTCCAATGTGGGACTCGATATCGGGACGCAGGGATTATGACCTGAGCCGAAGGCAGTCGCTCAACCAGCTGAGCCACCCAGGCACCCTATCATGGTAATTCTTAGGGCAATGGCTCCAGAGAGTAGAAAAATGGGAAGGGACAGAAGAAGCATAGAATCAGAGATCTCAGAAGCTATCAAGTCTTTAAAGTCCCCCTTGGCTGATGTGAAATTGTCCTGTGGGCTGGCATGTCTGGCCACCATGAGAGGCACATGAATCATCTGGGGGTCCTGGGATCTGCATTTCTACCCCCCAGAATGCTTACACTGTGGGTTCACACACCACACTTTGAGTAGAACATTCCAACCAAGCCTCCCCCAACCTCTGCTTGGAGGTCTTTTGAACATGGTTTTTACAGGAGACACCATCTGGCTCCATCTACCATTCCAGCCACAGAATCAACATTTTAAATGATATATTATGGATTAACAACCAAATCTACACTATGCATCTTATACAGATTGGCTCATTTTTACTGACATGTATATGTCTGATTCTATAGACAGAAAGAAGTAAGAATGTGATCATCTTCATAGTTATAAATTCTAAGTATCCTTCCGTTGAAGGCTTTCTCTCCATGTCGCTCATATTTATTTCTCGATTCATGTACACAGCAACCTGTGTTCTCCACTTCCCTTCCCAAGAAAGTTCTGATTTCTTCTCCTGGGAGATGCTCAAACTGATCCTGGTTTAAACCTGGAAAAACTTCACCTTTTATAAAAGAGAAAGACAGCATATCCACTTCTTTGGAACAGTTGTTGTCTGAATCACTCTGTAAGCATGTTTGCAGAGAGTGCTTTTTGGAGGGACCCCAAGTGAAGCTTCTATCAATGAAGGCGGTAAGGCAGGAGGGCTTCAGGCACTGACATGAACATCCAGAAATCTGGGTGTTGGCCCCATTCTGCCATTTGCTTTGGTAACTTCCCAATCTTCTTCCATTCTGTTAGTCATTCAACAACTCTTACAGTACATCTACTGTGTGCTGGACTCTATCTGAGGGGGTCACAGTGGGGAACAAAGCAGACACACACTCCCCTCCCTGGTGGGGGTCATGCTCTGGATGGGCACACAGCATCAAGTTGTTGATAGATTTGCTAAGGGCTGGGGGACAGTGGTGTAGGTTGCTATGAGTGGAGGTCAAGGTGGGAGATGCTGATGGAGTGGGAGAGTTTGATGAGTGGGAGAGGAAGTGCAGCTGTCAAGGGGCACGGGTTGGATATGGCACATTCCATGACCCTTGAATGGCCTCCACCCTGGCCCATGGTGTTCAGTACCTGGGACAGTCACTCTGTGTCTTTGACAGCATCACTGCCTCAGGTTCATCAGCCACTGAAGAGCCAGCAAAAGGTGGGGGTGGGGGTAAGGAGTCTAATGTAAGGGCATTGATTCCTCCAGCTTCCTCCCTGCAAGGACACCATAAGGAAGCTGCTGGCAGAATATCTGTCAGGGACCCTCTCCAGGTCCTGGCAATGTCTCCCTCCCCTGCCTTTCCAGCCCTGGGGGTGGCAGCTCCTCACTGTGACTTGACCTTGTGGCTCTCCATCCTTGGAGATAGTCCCTTTATCGAAGTCTCTTGAACTGACCAATCCTGGGACCTTGCCTTCTATGGTCAAGAACATGCAGGGCTTGTGGACACTTATCCAATGAGTAGGGGAACTCTACCAACCATCTAGAGAGGGCAAGTAGTATCATCTAATCTGTATAAGTTTTATAGCTTGTATGTTGATATTATTTCACACTTTGAGAAAAGTTGCTAAGCTAGGACTAATCATGGGTTGAATTATATACCCTCCCCAAGAAGGGATATTGAAGTCCCACTCCCAGTCCCTCAGAATGCAACCTTATTTGGAAATAAGGTCTTTACAGAGGTAATTAAATTAAAATGAGGTCATTAGGGTGGGTCCCAATCCAACATGACCGGTGTCCACATGGAAAAGGGAAATCTGAACACAGGGCAGGCATCTACAGAGGAAAAAGGATATGCAGACACAAGGAGAGGCCGGGTACAAGCTGGGGTGATGTCGCCACCAGCCAGTGAACATCTGGGGACACCGGGAGCACAGAAGGAGCCTCCTCCTCAGATTTCAGAGGGAGCTTGACCCTGCTGACTTCTGGATCTTGGACTTCTAGCCTCCAGAGTTGTGAGATAATACATTTCTATTGTGCTAAGCTGCCTGGTTTGTGTTACTATGTCATAGCAAAGTAGTCCCTAGGAAGCTAATACAAGTACAAAGTATTTCTGTTAATTTTTTACCAGATTCACCAAGTGTAAAACTTCTCTCATATTTCTTGAATTTCTCCCTAAATTTTTATATTCATATATATATATATATATATATATATATATATATATATATGTATTTGTATAGATAGATGGTAGATTAGGTAGATGTACACTGTATATATCATATATATTAAATATACATTTTATATATGTGTGTGTGTGTGTGTGTGTGTGTGTATTCCGCCCCACTCCGGACCATTTGAGGTAAGTTGCAGTCCTGATGGCCCCTCTCCAGAGTAACCACTTGTACTGGTTTGCCTAAGATTTTCCTAGTTCTGGCACTGTGATCCCATACCCTGGGAAGCCTCTCAGAGTTGTGAGCAAACTGGCATGGTTGGTCACCCAGCTATTAAATAGTTCGGTGAATATATCCAGAGAACAAGAGCAATCTCATACCTAACCACAGTATAATGATCAAAATCGGGAAATCTGTTGATACTACGCACCAGCCTGTAATATTACACACAGTCCCGATTCAAATTCCACCAGTTGCTCAATAATGTCCTTCATAACTACTTCCCCATCCACATTTCCAGGGCTAGACCCAATTCAAGATTGTGCATTGCCTCTAGATGTTACGTTTCTTGAGTTCCTCCCAGGTGTTTGATTATTTTATCCTGAAAAGTTTCTCCATCTTTTTTTTTTTTTTTCTTTCTGAACTTAGTAGTGGATTATAGACCACAGACGAAACGAGAATCTATTTTGATAATCAACGGATGGACACACAGAGAAGGCACAGCTCTTTTCTACAGTGGGCAGCCAGTTAATATATGCAAAGAAATAATGTATTTAGAAAATCAGCGTTCTGCAGTCATCATGGATTAGCAGACTCAGGCAGCCACTGTGGACGAATGCTAAAAGCCGGGAAATAAAAGTGTGATGAGGATCAGGCTTTATAGATTGGAAGTTACCCTGGTGGAGATTTGGGTCAGGGATCCAGATCACAGTAGGTGTGGTTGCTTCTTCCCGTCTTGCCCCACCAGTCCATGGGCTCCCTGGGCCGGTTGCTGTTCTCTTCAGCACTGTTGTCCCAGCACCTGGCCGCACACCTGAGACATAACAGGTGCTCAGCAAACGCTTGTAGATGGAAGTATGAAGGACCGGGGACATCTCTTTGGGCAGGGGCTGATGAAAGAGGAGCTTTACTAGATCTCCTCCTCTTGCTTACAAGCATGTGTTTTCTTCTGTACCAGGTTCCAAGGCAGGAACAATGGTGGGCATCCACTCTGAAATGTGAACAGTGTCATAAACATGAATCACCAAAGAGTGCTTTTAAAATAAGGTTAGTGGAGCTGCATTATTCCATTTTGTTGTGGATGAATAATTACCAGCCCCATTTTTATGGATGCCCATTTTAAGGTTATTTTAAAGTAGCTTTGTGAGGTGGAGGCTTTGTTGCTTCTCTTGGTTTTATAGGCCAAGACGGAGTAGGACGTTCAATAAAGGCCAGCTATAGAAGAGTGGCTGTTCCCAGGGCATGACTCGCCAATGCCTAGGTCCCCTGGGCAAGGCCCTCTCATTGCAAGTTGCACCATTCTTTCCAAATTCTGAACTAGTGGGTGTGGGAGCAAATTGTGGCCCCAGGATGGTTCAGAAAAGGCAAGGGACAGCTGACCTGCCACTGGTCACCTCCTTGCCAACATTATTGGCAACTGTTTGGAATTAGGGACCTTGGCAGCCCATCCCCCTCCTCTTTCTCTGCAGTATGCAGAGCTGAGTGCTTAATTGACATTTGCATAAAATGCCATAAATCACAGAGTCTTAAAGTGGCAAGAAAGCTCAGAGGTCAACCTGTTCTTCAACAAAGAACAAGGAAGCCTGAATCGCAAGGAAAGCCACACCCTGTACAGTTGTTTCCTCATTTTAGGACCCCAAATTACCTGCTGGGGCCTAGAGTGTGATGCCCACCTGGCAGATAAGAAAACCAAGACACAGTGTGTCTGTCTGCTCCTCTGCATTCCCTTCATAAATATTGAGAGTAATGGTCAAGTGCACAGATTCAAGAATGGGTCCAGACTGACTTTGCCACAGGTGATCTGTATGGCTCCATGTACGTAACTTTTCATCGTTATCACAGAGGTACAGACCATGCTTAATATGATGCATACATCTAGAGGCAAAGCCAGAAATTTTTTCTATATAGACTGACCTTCATGTGAACACCACCAAGATCAGGGTGTGGAACACTTCTGATGTCCCGGATGCTCCCATGGACCTCCCAAACAATCCATCTGTCCCAGAGGTCATCACTGCTCTGACCCCTACTGTCATCTGCTTTTGAACTCCTGTGCTGATGGGGCCATATATAATAGGGTCTCTGTCTGTTGGGTTTCTCTCATACAGGGTTATATCTGTGAGATGCATCTGTGCTGTTGGGGTGAAGGGGCTTTCATGCTCATTCTTTTTCATTGCTGTGTACTATTCTACAGCATGATTTCACCAGTGTTCTTGTCCATTCTCCTGTGGATGGAATTTCGGTTGTCTCTCATTTTCAGCTCTCATGCATGAAGACTTTAAGAACATTCTTATGCAAGTTTTTTTTTTTTTTAAGATTTTATTTATTTATTAGAGAGAGAAAGTGCAAGGACGGGGAGGGGCAAAGGGTGAGGGAGAAACAGACTTCCTGCTGAGCAGGGAGCCCAATGCAGGGCTTGATCCCAGGACCCTGAGATCATGACTTGAGCTGAAGGCAGATGCTTAACTGACTGAATCACCCAAGCACCCCTAGTCTTACAAAAGTCGTTTGTACCCCCCAAATGTTCATTGCTTTTGGGTATGAACTCAAGAGTAGAACTGCTGAGCCACTGTTTAGGCACATGCTTAACCTTAGGATGTATAAATTCTAAGCATTTTATCCCCTCTGTGCTTCGGCTTCCTCACCTGTAAAAATGGCACCGGCCACCGAAGCCCATTGTGAGGATCAAATGTGATCATCTGTGTGCAGCAGGAAGAAAACAGCAAGATACAGAATGTGTTCACCCAGACACCATTCCTGAGGAGTTTAAAAATCTGTATGCACAACACGATGTCACATTTAAGGATGCAGAATCATGTAATCATCATTTAAAAGCATCTATTGGCATCATAAACTCCAAATTTAGGCTCCTGGTAGGAGGGTTGGAGATAAAACTGGGATCAAGGTGGGCGCACAGGGGACTCAGTTCTATCTGTAATGTCTCCTTCTGGAAGAAAATGATAGGCAGCAAGTACAGCATTAGGTTAAGATTTCTCAAAGCTGGTGTGTCCATTATATTTTCTGGATTTTTGTCCCTGTGTTTGAAGTACTTTTCATTAAGACAATGTACCTAATACTAAGTATCAGATATTAATCTACAAAATATTAATACTGTGTAACAATTTACCTAGGATAGAGGATGCAAATACATGTTAGCAATTATTATTGCTATTATTACCAAAAGCTCCTTATACAGTTAATATATCAAGTTCTAGGTGAATCATACCTGGAAAAGCAGATCTGGTGTGGACCCAGTCTTCACACAGCTGTGGTAAATAGTAGGTCCTCAGTAAATCCCGACTCTTGAGATTTTCTTAAAATGATCAGAAGTGGCCAAGCGAGGTGGTTTGAGCTAAACATGTCTACCATCCTTGGTGACCAACTTTAACCACACCAGGAAACAAAGACCCCCAGGAAATCTGTGCATTACAGAGATGATGGAATGTATACTCTGCTCTTAGCTTAGAGAGAACATGGGCTGCATGAATTATTCTGTTTTTCTCAAGACCCACACAGGGTACCCAGCAGTCAGGCTGATCTTGACAACAGGCTCCGGCTTTAACAAATGTGATGCTGGCAGTATTTATTTTCCAAACGTGGTTGAATTTCGACTCTTTGTGGAGATGCAGTTGGGAAAAATAATGACCAGGAAATACACACACACACACACACACACACACACACACGTGCATTCAAGCCCACATTCACACACAGAAAATAAGCCAATAGCAACCAACCTTCCCAGAAAAAAAGATGGAAATAAACAAAAGATTTTTGTATCAATTTAATTAAGAGGAAGAAAATAGCATACAGACGTGTGTTTGTGTGCATGCATGTGTGTGTGCATGTGTGCCTACGCACTGAAAGGAGAGAAACTGAGTGGAGAACATGTGTGTGCCTAGCTTGGGAGACAGGAGGACTTCCTTGGCCCCAGTGCTTAATCCAGCCACCAAAAAGATGCGTCTTGATTTGCATTACACCAGCTGGCTGGGCCGAACAAACACAAACCTAATTTTAATGTCTTAGGCAAGATCAAGGGTTCCTCAGCTCCAGGAAAGTGGATGCCCCTGCCCTAGCCTGGCATACAGGATCGAATATGTTTCTGGGCTTGGTGTAAATGGAGCAGAGGAAGTGACTGTGTTGCTAATTGCTCTACCTTAGCTTGGTTTATGGTATTATTAATGCCCGGGCCTCCAGTAGGTCAGCTTCATAAAACAAGAGAAATAGGAACACCGTTAGGACAAGAATGAGGAATCCCGGGGAGCAGGTGGAGGGAAGCTCTGTGCTTAGGTCAGCTTTGCCAGGTGAATTTCACTGGTGAAATCCTGGGCACCCTGAGGGGGCTTTCTTCTGAAGCAAAAGGCATTTGGAGCTTTGGGTTTTGAGATCCAGCTCTGTCACTTCCAAACCATGTGCCGGCCCCCTCTGAAACTCAGTCTGCTTACCTGCCAAATGGAGCAACACCATCTGTCATCCGGCCTGGGTTGGGGCAACAATTACAATGAAGAATGTCTAGCACCGTGCCTGGCACGCCGCCATTAATGCTGACTGGGTCTGATTTTTAGAGCGAGGAAGGAATCAGACTCTCTGAAGGAAGTCAGTCTGGTAGAAAAGACACAGTCTCAGACTGGGACCAAATGGAAAGAGGCTCAGGAGTGTGGCATGCTCAGTAAGAAAGGCAGCCTGGACCTGCTGCGGGGCTAGTCCGAAATGCAGCTGTAGCTGGTTCAAACTGCAAATCCTTCTGGCATCTGAACCTACCTGATTCCTCTCATCAGCAACGCTGACCACTTACGATGAAGAAAACCTCTTCGTTAATCTCCTTATAAGCACCTACCACCTTGTATGTTCTTTGCATGAGCTGTCTCATGTAATGTTTTATCCGTATAATGATGCTCTTTCCCTCTCTGCTGGACATCTGTTGGTTTTACCAGCCTGGCTTCCATTCCTCCTTCTTCCTGCTAAAGATACATTGATTTTCTTCCAGAAGAAAAAGTCCCCATGTGCTTCTGACATGTTCTGCAATCCCAGTGTTCTCTGCTTGCTAAAGAGCAGGCAGGGGTCCTGCTCTGACTTGGGTCTGACCAATCAGCATTTTCTCTTCTCCTGGTGTCGGTGATTGATGGGGATGGGGATTTGATAGAAGCCAGAGATAAGGCTCAATTGTAGGACTTTAGCTGTAACTATTAAGAAAGGGATGTTCTTTCAATGACAATTGTTAAACTAGGAGGAGATAGGCTTGGAGCTATTGGCACTCTTTTTGTTCCTGTGAAGTGAGGTCCTGCCTAAGAATGAAACAAACACAAAGAAATTGGAATAGAGATAACAGAAGAGTCCTGAGAGCACTCTTTGACCACCTAGATCCAGCCATGCCTGAAGTTAGGCTCCTTAAACTTTACAGTTCCTCTCTCAAGGTATTTGAGTTGGGCTTCTGTCACTTGAATCTGAAAAGATCCTGATTCATTTAATTTTTTAAACAGATTGATTTATTTGAGAGAGAGAGAAAGAGTGGTGGGGAAGGGCAGAGGGAGAGAGAGTCTGAGGCAGACTCTGAGCTGAGCACAGAGCCCAGTGCAGGGCTCAATCTCATGGCCCTGCGATTACTACCTGAGCCACAACCAAGAGTCAGAGGCTTAACCGACTGTGCCACCCAGGCACCCCTTACCCCACTTTTATATCAATAAAAAATCCTTCAGAGAAGCTAAAACCATAAACTTGCCCAAGGCCATGCAACAGTTTGGTAGAATAGGCAACATCAGTTCAGATTTTCCTGGATCCTGATGCCATAATCTCAAGCCCTGGGCAATTCTGCTATTGACATTAGCCTGAGAGGTATGTTGATTTTTTTTTTTTTTTAAAGACTTAGGGTGGGGTAACAATTGGTCAACCGGGAAAACCTGACCAATGATTTTTGGTGACACTTCTAGGACCCTCTGGCACTTGAGCTGATGATCACTAATTGTAGCTTTGTTGACAGTCCAGTGGGATGATGAATCACATTTTATGGTTCATCTGAATAATCCTCATCTTCCTCTCCACCCCTTCTAGGGTCCTCTAGACATCGGTTTTAAAAAAAAAAATTAAAAAAAAATTTGTCCTCAATGCTGTTTTATTGTAAAATAGTTAATGATTCATGAGGAGTTGTGGAACTAGTGACAACGATTCCTATGTATCTTTCACCCAGCGTCCCCCGGTGACAAGATCTTACGTAACCGTAATAAAATGGGCAAGGCCAGACAATTGACACTAGTGCAACACTATTAACTTGAACATGACCTAATGTGGATTTCACAGGTTTAATGTGAACTTGTTTTTCTTTTGGTGTATGGTTCTGTGAAATTCTGTCACATGTGTAGATTTGAGGGACCGTCACCATGCACAAGATACAGGCTGCTTCCTCACCAAAGAAACTCCCTCCTTCACCCTAGATAGTTACTGCCTACTGCCATCCTAGTGCTTGACAGCCACCAATCTGTCCCATCTAGCTCTACCTGTGTCACTTTGAGAATTTTCATACAGAACATTCTCTTCTTTAGTTTTGAATAGTCCTGTCATATAGCACATGAACCTTCAAGATTGGCTTTCTTTTTTCCTACTTTGAGCAATGCCTCTGAGGTCTGTCCAAGGTGATGCATGTGTCTGCAGTCTGCTCCTTTTTGTTGCTGAGTAATATTCCTTTGTATGGACGCACTGTTGTTTGCTGAACCACTCACCCACGGAAGGCCAAGTCATTTCCTGTTGGAGGCTATTACAAATAAAGCTGCTATGAATATCCATGTATGGGTGTTTATGTAAAGATAAGTTTTCAGGAGCACCTGGGTAGCTCAGTCATTAAGCGTCTGTCT
Organism: Mustela lutreola; assembly: GCF_030435805.1. NCBI lineage: Eukaryota > Metazoa > Chordata > Mammalia > Carnivora > Mustelidae > Mustela > Mustela lutreola. The sequence goes on along the minus strand of NC_081300.1, from coordinate 72,276,213 downwards.
TCAGCTCAGGTCATGATCCCGGGATCCCGGAATTGAGCCCTGCATCAGGCTCCCTGCTTGGCGGGGAGCCTGCTTCTCTCTCTGCCGCTCCCCCTGTTTGTGTTCCTCCTCTCACTGTGTATCTCTCTCTCTCAAATAAATAAATAAAATCTTTAAAAAAGATAAGTTTTAATTTTTCTATAATAAATACCCAGGATTTATTTAAGATTGCTAGATCATATGGTACATGTCAAGTTTCTAAGAAAAGAGTCCAGCTGTTTTCTAGGACAGATTTCTAGAACATATCCCCACAGAGGACTGGGGTGAAGGGGCACATGACCTTCTCATGCACTTCTGATGAGCAGCACCCCATTAGGGGACTGCTCTCCAACTCCTGTAAGCCTGCTTAGGAGCCAACATGAAGGGAGACCCCAAACTTACATTCAAAAGCAACCTCTTTTTCTCTTTCTTTCTTTCTTTCTTTCTTTCTTTGGATGATCAACACAATGCCTGGTCATGGCAAGAAATATTTGGAAAATTCATCAAAAGGCAAAGAAGAGACAAAAATTTCTCACAACATCATGCAGGCAAGAAATCTACCCTTGGGATTTCTATATTAGAGACGCAGGACTGGCTCTGAGAATCTTCCATAAATGTGCACACATTTCATCCGTCCCTGGCTGGCGGATGCCACCTCTTCTCGTTCCCTTAATAAGAAGGGAACAGGAGACAAAACAAAAAAATTTAAAAATTGGAGGGGAAAATATGCCCTAGGCCTTGACTGCTTCTGTCTTATCGGCCTGCTCGTCATCGAGCTGGAGTTTGCTCTCACAGCCTCAAGAATAGACACATCTCTCGCCTATTCCTGTCACGCGCCTCAAGGCTCCACAGCCCGGTCTTATCAGCAGAAGGCACCTGGTGCATTGTGGGAGAGCCGGCTGGGTGGGAGCCCTTTCCAGAAAGGTTCCCCCCGACTGGGCCCCGGGCCAGCCGCCCTGCTGACCCGGAGTCAATTTTTGCATCTCTTCAGCAGGCTTCTTCCCCACCTTTCCTGGCATACAGGAGGCTCTGGGCTGACTAGAAGCGGCCCTCTTGTTATGCTAGCCCCAGAGAGACAGCCCAGTCTAGCCTGGGAGACTCTGCCCAGATGTCCGCAGAAGGCCCTGGGCAGGGGGACAGCAGGCTCCAGGGGAAAGGAGAATGTGCCCCTGTCCTCTTGGGCCAGGCAGGAGGGACTTCACATCTGGGACCATGTGACAATAAACAGCATCTGTTGCTCCAGAGCCTGGTGTTCAGAGGACTACCATTTTTATGATATATGTGTATATATATATATATATATATATACACACACACATATATGTGTGTGTGTATATGTGTGTATGTATATATATAGATATATATACATACATATATATATATATATATTTTTTTTTTCCTATAGTTCGGGAAACATGTTCAAGTTTACGGTGACAATTCTAACCTTGCTAGTGTTTTTCCATTGGCAAAACGCTCAGGCCCAGCCACTGTCATGTTCAATCCTCAAAAACGACCTTTTGCCATTATTACACCAGTTTTATAGAGGAGAAAGGACAGGTGGGCACAGAGAAATGAGCCTTGTCTCAGAGTCACACAGCCAGCAAGGGACAGAGCCAGGGTTCTGATCCAGCATGTCTGCCTCTGACTCCTGCTATTTCCTGTGTCCCCTGGGCCTCAGTTTCCCCATCTGCACAGAATGGGCCTTCATCTAGATCCTCTCTGTGGCAATTTTGCCTTCGAACTTTGTATGACCCTGTTTAAGAAGCAAATATTTCCTAAATCTGGCTCAACAAGGGGTCCTGACTCCAGGGACTGAACACACGAACAGATCCAAGTATGAATTTGCCGCACTGGGAGAGCATGGCCTAGACCCAGTCCATCACGTGCTAGGGAGGTGTGGCAGGGGATTGCGGGCAATGGGACAGGAGACAGGGGGCAAGGTGGATGCCAGGCCAATGCATTTACAGTCACTCCATTGCTTCAGGGGAAAATCACAGTTAATATTAAAAATGCTAAGGAGAATGGATATTTCTGAGCAAAAGCAGCAGAAAAGTCTACTGCCTAGGAAGACCGCTCTTCATATTTGGCTGAAATTTTTCTAAACACCTCTCTGCATGCGTGCATTTCTAGATGAAGTATCAAGGTTTGCATACTTGTCTCCCGCTCCTGTCCCCAGAAAGCTGGATCCCTTCCTCATGGCATTGAATGACCACCTTTATGTTCATGGTTTCAGAATATTCTGGTACTTGACTACACAGCAGTGCGTGGAACTGGGGCCCTGATGATAGATCCTTAAGTAGTTTCCAAATATTTGTTATTAGGAGCAACCTAAAGCTGAAATGAGACCCAGATGAAAAATATTGCAGATGTAGGCACATACACACGTGTAGACAGGAATGTAGATATAGATACGGGGAAAGGCACAGACCCAGGTGCTTGTGGTATCGGCATCTATATGACAATGAAAACTTGCTTCTTTTGAGTGGGGGGTGAATATCTTGATAGGTGATGAATTTGGAGTGGAAGGTAGAGCCCAGGGATCTCTCTTTTTCCCGGGAGGCCACACAGACCAAACGGCAGACACCTAGCAAGTTCTCGGTCAATCACTTTCCCCTTCTCTCTTAACTCCAGCCTTGCTTAGGAGACAACAAAGAGGCAGCATTCACTGAATAATTCATTCAGAAATCCAAACAAGGACTTCACACCTCCCATGTGCCAGATTCTATGCGAGGCATTTGGGATGCCGCCATGGAAAAGGCAGGGACCTCACTTTCTGGGAGATCCAGGCGAGGGAGCAGCGCCCGGATGAACAGCATGGTGGGAAGGGTTTCCGCAGAGGCATGAGCATGGTCAAGAGGGATCCGTGCTGTCCTGGAGAAGCTCTGGGGGAGATGGGTGAGCATAGTCAGTGAATGCTTTCTGGCAGACGAGACACCCAAGCTGAGCTTGGGGGGGGGAAGGGGATGAAGATATTCAGGTGGGATGTGCACTTCTGAGAGAAAGAAGAAGACAGAAAGGCAGTGCATGGAGTCAAAGCGGGAGTGGTTGGCGTGTACTGGCTTCCTTGTGAATGGCGGACGAATGGAACCCTTTTGACTCCTTACATTCAGTAACAGGGGTGGGGTAGAGGTAAGGTGCCTCTAGGGACATAGACAGGAACACAGGTGAAGGCGTGCAGAACAGGAGATGCTGTCCGGTCTCTAGGCCCTGTCTCTAGGTACCAGGCCCCAGGGGAGGATGGTGTCCTGTAAGAGTGTATGTCATATATGGACAGCTCGGAACATTTTTCAAGAGGAGGTAAAAGTCTTATTTTTCACATGAACCCCTCCGAATCTTTAAATGTTGCCAAGAGAGTCACCATAAAAACCAAATGAAAATCAACAACCAATAAAACAAATAAAAAAGCAACCACCCACACCCAAATGCACTGCAGGCTAAACAGAAATGCATCCAGCTGACAAAATCCTGCCCAAAGGGCCCCCGTTGGCCAGCTTGCCATACAGGACACCTCTCCAGGAAGATGTGACCTTAAAAGACACACCACCCCCCAATTTGCATGCTTCAGAAAATATAACCCCCTGCTATGTGACTGGATTTATTTTGAAAGCAAGGTTTCCTTGTCTGTGTTCAACTGGATGGGTGGAGAAAATAATTAAAATTGATTTCTCTGCACCCACTCAGGAATAGAATAGGAGGTGACTTTCGTCTCTCTACATAGGATACGAGAAGAAAAAAAGAAAAATAAATTCCTTCCAATCCGTGTCTAATCCCACGGATAGTCTCCTCACTTTTTGGAGTGTTTTAGTGGTGTCTTTTGATTACAACATTGGTTTGAAGAGACACTAATTGTACCCTGCTTACAATGCTTGTAATTATGCGTATTACATTTTGATTCATTTCCATATGTCAACACCACTACGAGATGGGGGGGGGGTGGCGGAGAACCGCTTTTATAATCGGTTATTGTCTATGAAAAAAAAATCTCCGCACAGATCGTGAGTGAAGTGTTCTTTGTTGAAATTGGAAATAAGATTATACATAAAAGTCGTCCTCTGACATCCAGAAAATGGACAGTTTAAAATAAATTGCCACCGCTGATCAACAAGATTGCCAGCTCCCCTCTTCCCTTTTACACTAACGAGGGAAATACCTTTCAAGGCTTTAATCGCAATATGTTCAGAGCGTCACTTCAATAGCTTTCTTCTTAATAAAAGATGACCCCAATACTCCCCCCTTAGCGGAAGACATTGTCCTACCTCCTGCATATTTGTGATTATGGGCTCCTTGTGGGGGGGTGGGACACACAGAGACAGAGAGAGAGAGAGAAAGGAGAAGAGGGGTATTTGGGAGGTGGAAGGGGGGGTGCCTAGTGACAATTGTCTCCTAAGCTTGCAAAATCCCTGTGACCCAGTGGCAAAAAGAATGCGCACCCTTCTGGTTTGCAGAGCGATGACTTGGAACCAAATAATAAATACACAGAACAACAGCTTCAAAGCGGCTGTGAGGGGACCTCACATCCTCTGAAGACTTTTCTGTAGTGCAAACCCTCTGGGTGTCCACGCAGAGGCTGAAGCAGGTTATTTGAGTGTGACCCCGGAGCTTGAAAGCTGCAGAAGGTCATCGGCTCTGGACAGCAAACCTTGAAGGTCTGGGCGAGCCAAGGAGTAAATGCTTTGGAGCAGGACTGGCAAAGAGCTTGGGGTAGAGGCAAAGGGTAGGGTCTAGGGTGCCCTTTCCTCCACATGACCACTTAAAAGATGAAGACATGGGGGACAGAAGATGCCGCCCTGTTATGTGTGCTGAATTGTGTCCCCCCTTCTTGAAATTTGTATCTTGAAGCCCTAGCCACTAACCCCCTGACCACTAACTAGAAGCCTTAGCCACTAACCCCCTCCACCCTGCCCCATAGCCTCAGAATATGACTGTATTGGGAGGTAGTGATTAAGTTGAAATGAAGCCCTAATCCAATCTGCTTGGTGTCCTTACAAGAAGAGAAAATTTGGACACACAGAGAGACACCGGCACGCATGCGCACAGAAGAAAGGTCATGTGAGAACACAGTCAAGGAGAAACCAACCCCGTGCCACCTTGGTGTTGGACTTCAGCTTCTAGAACCATGAGAGAATACATTCTGGGGTTGCAGAGTCATGATGGATGTGGGGACAGTGTCTCACTGAGCTCAAGTGTGGCAGTTTCTCGTTAAAAAGGGTAGAATTAACGTCACAGTAAAGAGACTCCCTCCAGGATGTAATGGTCGAAAGCAACGTTCCCTGGGTCTTTTGCCAGTGCTCTAAAAGGATGTCCTGATTTCATCTCTCCACCAGCTCCATGAACTGGACAGCTCTTGTCCCTACCCAAGATGGAAAATCGTATGTGGCCAATCTGGATTTGAACCCATTTCAATGTTTACTGTCTCCTTGTGCCTTTGTATCTCCTGGTCTTGGTGGGGGGACAACCATTCAGACCCATTGTCTGGGAAAATGCCAATGAACGCCTCCTCTAGACACACTTCCCCCATCCCGCAGCCCACCTTCCATCTCCGGGGCTTTGGATGTCTTCCCTTCCTGGTCATCACAATGAGGATCAAACGTTGTTGCCCAGGCTGGAGGTTGGGTTTCAGGTTCTGAACAAAGATTAATTTCTGCTTTGCTATACTCCTGAGGGTTTTTCTTTTGCGTGGCCTGGCTACACAGCCCAGTTCCACAGCGTGCTTGTGTACTCCTTGTGGGCCCCTAACACTGCATTTTGTAATTCTATCATTTCATAGGACAGCCTTAGGCCCTGTCACTATATAGGACAGATTTGCTCCCTGGGATCGGCTGGCCCTGCTGTGACGATGGCTATCTGAGTGTTTATGGTAAGAGGGTACTGTACCCCCCGCCCAGAGTGCTGTGCTTTGAAGTAAAGGAAGAGACACCCCCAAAGGTGGCCTGCAGGCTGTCAGAAGCAGTCCCAGCTCAGCTGAGCACCGGCGTGAGAATTTATTCTCAGCCTTCCAGCATGTCTCCTGTGAGCCTTAGCCTATGGTTACCAACGTGAAGGAACAAGAACAGTTAGTTGTCACTGTTGGCAAGGTCCACTCTAAGACCCATGGCTCAGCAGAGCGTGTCATTGTCCCTGCTATCCAGCATAGGGGGGGTGAGGATCCCTGTTCTTCAGAGGAGGATGCTGAGGCTCAGGGAGGCACAGCAGTGTGCGGGGGTTTGCACGGGGAGCTCAGAGAGCCTGGTCAGGATCTGAACACAGGGCCCTCTGACTCCAGAGCCCACGTACCAGACCTCTGACATTGCCTGCTGCTGCAGCTCTGCCCAGGACCCCCATGCAAACCCTGCCTTCTGGGTTGTTGTTGTTTTTGGCCCTGACTCGTGTGCCAGCTTCCCATTGATTTCAAGGTCATTTCCCAAGTGTCTATGCCCTCTTCTCGTGGCCATGGCCTGGCAGATCCTGGCTTCTGCTCTTACCATCTGCCTCCCTGGTCATTATGTGTATGGTATACCCCTGGACCCCGGGGTCCTTCCAGACCCTCTCTGCAGGGGTCTGGCAGCATTCTCTACTTGTTTTTTGCCTCTGTGTTGGCTCCAGGTTTTTTCAACTTGTGTCCCCTCATATTTTGTTTTGTGTGTAGTTTTATGTTAACATTCATTGGCTGGATTCCCCCATAGTCTCTGTCATCCCGGAGTGGCCCCGGCAATGCCGCGAGTCCCTCAGGTGTGGGGCCCCATCTCGCGTATCCCCGGGTATCCCTGCCTCAATAAATGTTGAATATCCCTGTTCAATAAACGGTCACTAAGCTAGCGTGATGATTGTCTGTGCTTTCCTCCCGTGGGTGTGTATTAGGCACCCGCTATGTGCCAGACACTGGGTTAGATGCTATGGATTTAACAGGGACCCAAAGAGAAATCCAGGCATTCTATTGGAAGGATGGTGATAAGAAAGAAAAAGGAGGGGGCAGGGGAGGGGCAGGAGAAATAGGAACATAGAGTGGAGGAAGGGGAGCGGGGAGGAGGAAGAGAATAGAGAAAAGGAGAAGCAGAAGGGTTTATGCATGGGAATGTCTTAGAATATCAACATGCCAAAATATCAATAGAGGCTTCCTTTTTGTTGGATTATTTCTTTCTTCTATGACATTGCCTTGTTGTTCTCCTGTTCTCCACTAAGCCCATACAACTTTTTAATGATTTTTTTTAAGATTTTATTTATTTATTTGACAGAGAGAGATCTCAAGTAGACAGAGAGGCAGGCAGAGAGAGAGAGAGAGGGAAGCAGACTCCTTGCTGAGCAGAGAGCCCGATGCGGGCCTCGATCCCAGGACCCTGAGATCATGACCTGAGCCGAAGGCAGCAGCTTAACCCACTGAGCCACCCAGGCGCCCTAATGATTTTTTTTTTTTAATGAGAGTTTTTTGGATTTGAAAAGGTAGGAGGCCATGGTCTGTCTGGTTCACCCTGTTTATTTTACTGATGGGGAAACTGAGGCACAGGCCAGAAGGTTGACTTGCCCAAGGGTCATGGTGCATGAAGGACAGACTGAGACTGGAATTCTGGGCAGCCCCTTTTTCCACAAAACGATCCTTGGGGAGGAACCATCCATTGACACATGGGGTTGTGCAGTGCCTGAGCAGTGGTCCTAACAGGCTGTGTCACAGCCCTTAACTCACCTCCAATGGCAACGCGACTGTGGTGGGCAGTTCCAGGCAGCTTAGACTCAGGCCACAACATCCATGTCAAGCACAGTGGTGAGGCCTTTTGCTTTCTGCTGGGACAGCAGTCCTGGCCCATGAGACAGCCATTACCCCAAGGTCAACCCTCAGGAGTACAGTGCAGGACTCTGAGATCCTGAGGTCCCTGGGGCAATTAAGCCCCTGTTCACAGCAGTGACAACCACCCTTCAATGGGCCCTCCCTCATCGCCATCTTGCTGAACAGACATTAAATAAGTAGATGTTCTTAAATAAGCAGTGCATGTAGTATGCCAGATGGTGCTACCAGCAAAGGGTAAAGTGAAGCAGAGTTGGGGGGTGGACAGTGACAGGAGAGGGTGCCATGGAACAGAGACCTGAGAAGAGGGAGGGAGGGAGCGCCGGGGCTGTCTCTGGGAAGCTGAGGGGACATGAATGCAAACGCCCCCCACAGGGAGGGTGTCTGGAAAAGAGCACTGTGGCTGGAGTAGCTGGAGGGAAGTGAGCAAAGGAGAGGGAGCCCAAGGAAATTCAGAGAGGGGAGCTGACTCCTCCAAGGTCACACGGCAGGACTAGCTTCGGAGCCTGATTTTTCTGAGTCCCTCTTCTACATTATAGCAAGCATGGCCCTCAAAAATATTGAATAGAAAAGGGTAGGAAGGAGGGAGGGGAGGCAGGGAGGCAAGATGGATGCATGGGTGGATAGATAGAGGGAAAGATGGAGAGAGATAAGGAAGGGAAAAGAAAGACGGTGGTTGAATGGTAGGAAGAAAGGCAAAACGGACGGACAGATGAGCAGATGGATAAATGGATGAACAGATGAGTGCATAGATGGATAAATGGACGATGGCAGGAACAAAAGAAAGAGAAAGAAGGGAAGAAAGAAAGGGAGAGAGAGAGAATATGTGGATGGATGGATGATGAGTCCATGGGTGGATGGTTGAGTGGGTGGATGGATGTTAGGAAGGGGAGAAGAAGGAAGGAACGGAGGGAGTGGAGAAGGATTTTTTATGTGTTGAACCCCATGCTTCCTGTGCTCTATCTGGCCCACCAGCGTGTCAGGGGCTGTTGCCTACACCCCCCTCACACGCTCTGTGCTCTCCCCTACTACCCCCTGGCCATTCAGCTCCCTGAGCCCTCACCCCAGAAAGGTAATTCTACCCTCTAATTACAGCTCTTGTAAAAGTAAGAGAGGGGCTCATTCTTCAGAAATAAATCAATACAAGTTAAAAGGCCATCCTGTTTGTTTCTGTAACAATGCTCTTTAGAAAATTGGGTGCTGTTCCATTTGCTGACGGGTACCCCATCCGTCATCGGCAGCCAGAGTCACATCACATTATGTTGCCAAACATAATATAGCATGATCGGGATGATACATCAAATTGGAGATTGGCAGGGAAATGAATTTCAGCGGAGAGATCTTACTTGAGAAAATATATAAAGCCAAGAAAGAGGAAAAGCTTAGAGGGAGTTTTCATAAGCAGAGATGGGATTTAGAAAGCTCAATAGTGCAGGAATCCCCAAACCAGGAAAGAAAAAAAAAAAAATCACAGCACTGGCAAGATACAATCATAAAAACAAAGAAATACATTAATAATTAGAATAGGGAGGACAAAACTATCAGCAGTGTTCCCTCCACGGAGACACACAACAACCTCACAGGACACGTTTTATTATTCCTATTTTATGACAGGGAAACTGGGGCCCAGAGAGGTTAAACGACTTCCCTGAAGTTGCACAGCCATTAAGCAGCACATCCAGTATTCAAACTTTGATCTGCTGGTGCAGAAGGAACACCCAGCATACATGGATTAACTGAAGCCAGTTTCCTAGTTAGATACACACGATGCACTTGAGTTTCTGAAAGGCTTGGAAGCTTCCCTGAAGCATCAGCCTACACAGATACATTCTCACCAAGGAGGGGTGGCCGGTCTGGGTAGCCTTCCAGCCCCATGATTTTCTGGGTCTATAAATAAGTGGCACCTAAGCTGTGTTGGTTCAAGGGAAGGCGATTGCCCTCATTCTGGGAAGAATGAGGTCTGCCTGCGGCTGGTTTATCTCTGAGTGCTAAGTAGGAGTTTGATTTTGTACCAAGGGCAGGGTTCAAGGTTAGCAAGATGCTCTCACACTTACAGCCCCACTGGGACCTCAACTCTCTTTAGACTGGAACTTGCAGGTGGTTGAAGGCAGCTGACAACCAGAGGGCCACTCTCTGGCTTGTCCAGATCCTTTATCATTCTCAGAGGCCCGTGGCTTTATTTTTCCTGGCCAGGCCAAACTGGTGAGATGGGCATGTGAATGTCAGTCCCTCCATGACTGGAATACCTACGCTGCCTGAAGGAACTAGGCTCAGTCCTTGCACAGGAAGGGGCGGGGGAGAATGCATGTAAAGGGACAGGTGTAATATGCTTTCAATTATTTGTAAACACACTCTAATATCTCAAGTGCTAAGTACAGTACCAGACTCTGTGGGGTAAAATAAATGGGAGCTCAGACTGTTGATTCTCTGTGGAATGTTCAACCACAGAAGCACAAAGAAGGACGGAGTACTCACTGAGCTAGGAGGAAGCAATGAGGTTCAAGTTGGGTTTTGAGGCATGTACAGGAGTTGGGTGGCAGGCATTCCTACTAGAGATAAAGACAGTCCAGGAAAAGTTGCTAATGGGCAGAAAAACAGGAAGAAATGGCATGTTTGAAGAAAATTTAGGGAGGGGGTCTCCCTGGTTTGTCAAGTGGAAGTGGAATTGGGTTGACGGATATATTATAAAACCCTGTTCAGTTAGGTACCATGCCATTCTACCTGCAGGTGGCATGAAAGACAGAGTCCAGATGCCATGTGACCAAAACTTTCTATTTTCCTAACCTGAAGCTAATCAGCTGAGATGCATAACCACGTAGAACTTCTGTAATTATTTTCCTCCGTTTGGAAACTTCTTCCCTTCAGATGATAGGAGAGGCTCTCTATGCCTCAATGAACATCAAAATCACCTGTGGCCCTTGTGGAAATGCAGATTTCTGGGCCTCACCCCCGAGATCCTGGTCCTGGTGGTTTCCCAGACCACACCCGGAGAAACACTGCTCCTTGTAGACCCCAAGCAAGGGCCCAAAAGAGACAGAATTCTTTATGCCTCAGCAGCCACACCAGGGATTTGAAGCCACTCCTAGACATTTCCCAAAGGAGGCACAGGCGTTTCAAGTCAGGAAGAAGGAGGAGGGAGCTCTAGATTTCACAGCAAGTACTCTGTGGAATCACAACGGCATACTTTGCTGTGGAACTACAGCAGTACCTTATTAAAAAAAGATCAGTGGGGCCCTTGGAATTGATCACGAACTATTTCTGTCAATGTCACACACAACCGTGTGTGGGGAAGTTCTCAGGCACATCGGCTCAATTGAAAGTCTTTGGGGTTTGAAAGTAAACAAATAATAAATAAATGAATATGTAATAAAATGAAGAGCGGGGTGAAAACCACATTTTGAGTCGGAAGACAAATTGAAGAGAAAGGAAAGTGATGTGTCGCATTTTGTGAGTGCCTGGTACCACACTCTGAGTGTTCTGTGAATGATCAGTGAAGGAAGAAGGAATGATGGGTTACATTTTTCAAGGACAATCTGGAGACATCTGTGCCTAGAACAGGAGCTTGGAAAGGACTCTCTTTCCCGTTCCTAGTGCTGGTTTTAGGAGTGGGGTGTTCCTCATTGTTAGGATGAATTGCAAGTTTGGGCAGCCTGTGGTACACCCCCGAGCAGCTGTTTGCTATTGGGAAAGAGAGATGTGATATCAAATAAGAAAACAGAGTCAAACAAGAGAATTCTCTTTGGCAGAACAGAAAGGGCCTTTGGAGGGCATCCATGAAGAAAGATCTGGAGAGGAGAAATCCTCACTGGAGGTCATACTGTCCTAGCCGCCAGATCAGGGCCAGAAATCAGGTCTCCAAATGCTGATTCTAGTATTCTTTCTGCTTCATGCTGTGAAGGTCCAAAGTAGCGACATGATCAGATCAAGTGCCTGGGATCACCTGGGGACAATAGAAAACCAATAGGAGACATAGCTACTTGAGCTGGTTTTGGGTGTCAAGTAGGACAACATACAGATTGATCTTATGTTTGTTTGTTGGCACCTCAAAATATACAGTGAGGTGTTGTGCAATTACTATGATGGCTAAGTAATGTCATTAGCAGGTGCTGCTAGGTGCTCAGGCCGTGGGGAGCCACACTGAGTCCTGCTCTTGAGGCTTGACCTCTCCCACTCTCTTCCCTGGAGGATAATCATCTTTTTTCTGATCCTTCCAGAGACCCTCCTTCTATGTGGAGTCTGTCCCACCTCTAATCTGTGGGCATCACAGGGGCTGGAATTCCATTGGGCCAATTGTTTCCAACAGCACACAGTGTTTGGCTCATGGCAGGTGCTTGATGCAACTTTATGGTGTAAACAGCATGCAGAAGGTCACTTGTAATAAATTTGATTACAGACTACCTGCAAACCTCAGGAGGTGCTCCAAAAGCTTCCTTGCACTGTCATGTGAGCAGTGCTGGCCTCCATCCTGATGGATCGTCCACAGCAAGGGCTCAGGTGATGGAACAGAGAGCCATGGAGCTCGCACTGTTGCCCAGCATCTTCTAATGCTATATCCCAGCCTCTACCAAAATGTAACCCATGAAATGTGGCTCGGGGAACAATGCAGACTTAGCTTGAGATACCAGAGGCTCCTTATTCCTTTCTGGGGGGGGGGGTGGCTTTGGCACAGGCAGAAAGGGGTAGGCTCCTTCTCTCCTAAGATGACTGCCATTTTGCAGATGGGGAAACTGAGGCTCAGAGCGGTTACATAACTTGCCCAGGGTCACATACTGACGCAGTGATGGAACCAGGAGTCAACCCCTTATCTGTCTGAATCCAGACCTGAATTCTGTTGGCAAAGCTAAGCTGTGGGATTAGGTGGGCTGACGGTACCAGGCACTATGGAGGAGGACATGGAACCCTTTCAGCTGCTCTTCCCACTGCAGGCTTCAAATCACCACAGCAGTGTTTTCAAAGTTGCATGACCTCCTAGATACTTCCAACACCCTGGCCTCTGGAATCCTTCTCATCTCCAGGAACTTCTCTCCCCATAGTGTAGACTCATACCCTCCCCCAGCCTACAAGGTCCTACAAGTCCTTGTCCTAAGGCCCTCCTCAGTACTGCCTTGCACCATAACCTTCCTGTGCACTGTGGGCCAGTCACAGCCTCTTAGGAGTTCTAGGAGAAAATTGTATTTCCTCTCCCCACTTGTCTTTGGCCTAAGGTGTTCCCCACTTGGAAAGTTCTTCCCTTCTTTTCCCATCTACTTGGCTCCCATACACCTCCCTAATCTTTCTTCAAATACCATTTTTCTCACTCTCCATAAGTCATATCTCTTTTTCTGCCCTCTCACTATATCACATTCCTCTCCTCAATATCATACTTACGTGTATAATTGTCTGATAGGCCTGTCTCCTCCACTATACTATAAAAACTTTAAGGATAGAGATCAGATCTGTATTTGCAACAGGAACTCAATAAACATTTGTTGGATATCTGGGTAGGAGGATGGATGGATGGTTGGTTGGTTGGATGGATGGATGGATGGATGGATGAGTGGATGGATGGATGGATGAATGGATGGATGAGTGGATGGATGGGTGGATGGTGGGATAGGTAGTCGAATGAATTCATGGCTGGATGGGTAGGTAAATGATGCTTCCTCCTTGGAATTCTTCAAAGTGAAGCACTTTGGATATTATTCTGATGTTTTATCCTCTTTTTAAAATTTTGTCAAATGGCCTTACATGTAAAATATGGATTTTACACTGGCCCAACCAGAGCTCTTTACAAAGTCCAGCATTTTATACTTATGTACCTAACACTCGGATAAATTAGGTAGACATCTGGTGTAGCACTTTAGATGGCCACTAGTCTCACTGAGCTCATCACCTCACTGTCTCTTCATCTGTTGTAGAATATTGACTTATTTGTTTCAGATCTTGACTCCTCTGTAGTAGTGTAATATGTTCACAGCTTTCCAGGCCTTCATAGAGAGGTTACTCTTCCAACCCTTAGTCTGGACTTGACCATATGATTGGCTTTGGCTCGTGGGATGTTAGTATACAAGCATACGTGACATTGGCCTTTTGCCATAAGAAGTTGCTGGTCCAAGGAGAATGGGAGACATACGGAGCAGACCTGGAGCTGAGCCCCATCAAGTCCAGCCGAGATTGTCCCAGGCAACACATAGATGCCCAAGTAAGTAACCAATACTTTTTTGCCACTGAGATCTCTGTGGTTGTTTGTTACATAATATTACTGTGGCCATAGCTGGCTGATACACTAACTGCGTGTGATCTTTGGCAACTTATTTAAGCTTGTTATACCTCAGTTTCCTCATTAGTAAAATAGGGAATAATATACTATATCCTATAATCAATCTTCCAGAGTTCTTTTGAAAATTGTATGTAGTAACACGAGTAAAGAATTTAGAGCTGTGCCTAGCTTGTAACAAGTGTCCAACAACTTTGGGAAAATTGATATCACCATCCCCATCCTTTTCCTCCTCCTCCTCATCATTCTATGTGATGTCATAAAAATTGATACTTTAGGGACACCTGGGTCGCTCAGTCGATTAAGCATCTGCTTTCAGCTCAGGTCATGATCCTAGGGTCCTAGGATCGAGTCCCACATCGGGATCCTTGCTTAGGGGGGAGCCCGCTTCTCCCTCTGCCTGCTGCTCCCCCTGTTTGTGTACTCTCTCTCTCTGTCAAATAAATAAAATCTTTAAAAAATTGATACTTTGCATTGAAAGAAGAATTTGGGATAGATTTTGATCATGATCGAAGTCTAATAATACACCCGTTGAAGGGGTGAATTTTCTTTACTTTTGAAAAAAAATAACTGCATTCACTATGCCTTTTCCTTGTGCCAGCACTGAGCTAAGGACAATGCAAATTGTCTTGCTGGATCCTCAAAACCTGTCTGTGAAATAGGCACTACTGTTAAGCCCATTTATGTGTAAAGGCTGAGGTTCAGAGAGCTAATTCACCTAGCGAGGAAGTGATGGAGTTGGGGTTGAATTGAAGACAAACCCCAGACTCCACATCCATAAGCTCTATGCTCTATACCTAAAGCCTTCCACACACTGTATAGATGAGCAAATTAAGGCTCAGAGGGGGGAGGTGTCTTTCCTGAGATCACACAGCCCCTAAATGACAGAATCTGCTTTCAAATGACATTGTCAGCTCTGTGAGATCAGACGAGATCTTAGGAGGTGACCCAGAGACAGAGGGAGGGTCTCTCTACCCCGTCTTCATTTCTGAGTGCCCAAGGATATATTCTTGAAGTTGAATACAGAGAAAGAAACTCCCCTTTCATTAAAGAGGTTGTGCCCTGCCAGGCAGTGTGTGCTGAGGCTAACTGGGCAGACATTCCTGGACAAACAGTTGGAAAATGTGCAAATGCAGGAATAGTTCCCCTGCAGAGCTGGGTGATGTGCAGATGGGAGCCGTCCAGCTGTGGAGCCCCGCAGAGCTCGTCAGCCGTGACTAACCCCCTCCATCAAGCTGGCCTGGTCATTGCGGGTGGGGATCAGAAGGGCACAAAGTTGCCTCTTAAAGAGCCCATCGAATCTGTCACGAAGACACCACTTCCTCCACCCCATCTTCTACTCAACTGAGTTTTTCAGAAACATGCTAGATAAGGCAGAGTGCTCGAAGGAATAATAGAATAACAGAGAAAGAAGAACATTGATAGAGTGCCTACTGCATGCCAGGCCCTGGCTGAGAAATTCCTGTGCGTTATGAACTCGTCTTCAAAAGCTGATCCCAGCGGCATGGCCATCCCCACAGAGCTTGTTAGAAATGCCAAATGTCGGGCTCTCTCATAAACCCACTGAGTCTCAGACTTCATTTTAACAATACTCCTGGCGACATGTGTGCTCATCAGCCCAGTTAAAAATGCTCATTTCCTCCCTTCTGTTAGCACATTGAACCCCACTTTACAGAGGGAAACTGAGTCTCAGAGTCATGAGACTTGCAAATGGTCTCCCAGGGAGGAAAAGGCTGCACGGCTATCTGCACGTGGCTCGCTTTGCCCCCAGAACCTGTGATCTTTGGGTTACCTTAGAAGCAAAGTGGCTGAGTTCCGTGGTTTCGGGACCATCGTAAAGAGGCGGGGCATAAAGCGGAAATAGCTTTGTCAGAATCCACAGCTCAGATCTTAGCTCTTCCATTGCCTTGCTAAGATGTCCCTTTCGGACTCAGTTTCCCCATCCATGAAATGGGAACAGAAAGGCATCACTTGGAGGCTGGGAAGTTTTGATTTTGGGACTCTGGGGATGGTGTCAGGAGCTTCTCTCATCTCAACGTGGGATTAAACTACACTCACCCTCCCACCCCATCCAGCCCCCCAGGGACCACTCCCACACCCCACAGCCATCCCAGGCACTCAGTCTCTCTCCCCCCTAGTCAAACAGAACTGCCCAGCTGCCTCAACCACCACACAAAATCGCAGGCAACAGGGCAGAAAACCCAATTATTCTCAGCTGTTACACTGCTTAATTTAATATTTCCAACGAGTTCCTTGAGCTGCTCCTCAAGAATGAAATGCATATTTGGGTTCTGTCACAAAACATTACATTTTGTCAAGGCAATCCATTTTGCTGTGGTAATTTGTAAGTATGCGCCGGCCCCCATGAGGGCTGGGGGCTTTTACGGTGGTTTCTGGGAACAGAAGCAAGAAGCGGGGGATCTCTGCGGGGCCAGGAGGAGACAGTAGACCCGCAGGACCCGATGTGGTACCTGTGTTCAAAGCTGCAGAAAGAGTATTGGGAGAACCAATAGATGCGGCCCTTCCCTTGCCCTGGGGAGGATGACTCCAAGCTATCACACGGAATCTCTTGGTGCCTCAGTTTCTTCAAATGTAAAGTGGGAAATACACATGAGAGAGTGTATGTTCTAGGGATACATGAAATCCAAACTTTTCTTCATCATGAGACTTCTCATGGCTTTTGTTATAATAATGCCGATTATGAATGTCTACGAATAAAACTGGCTGGGCTCCTAGATGTTTATTACTTTTTACCAGAGCTGTCACTTCATGGGATGACTTTAAGGGACACTCCATCTAGCCAGCTTGATACCCATCCCCATATATAACCATCCCCAACATTTATTGGGCACTTCATATATGCCAGGCAGTAGGCTAAACACTTTACAAATGTAGCATATTGTTTTAGCTTTGTGATCATCTCTGAATGAAGGGCTATGCTCTCAAGAAAATGTGAAAGGTGAAGCAGTGAGGTGTGTGTATCATCCTGTGTCCCAGCAGCGAACAGACAGCCTGTGCAACAGGACGGTGGTGGTGGGGAGAGGAGAAGATGAGTTGCCTTAGGGCTTGCGAGAATGGGGGCTATTCCCATCCTTCCATCTAAGGAGGCAAGGCCAGGAGCTAGTGCAAGGGTCCGGGAGGGAAAACTGTCAGAGAAAGCTGCTTGGCAGACTTTTGGTGGAGGGGCACAACCAGCCTGCATTCCAGCATAGAGGAATCCTGGGATTTGATACTCCAACCCCTTTCGCCTTGTGCCTCACATCTCCTGTAGGTACCTCCCCCTGGCTGGACCTGCTAGGGAGTGGGAGGGCACTGCACAGGGTTCCCTTCAGGCAACTCAGCCTTCCCAGGCACAGAGCACGGAGGAGAGGGGTTGGGAGTGAGTGTGGAGAGGCAAATGGGAGACCTCTGCTACTCTGGAATGAGCTAGTGGAAGTCTTGAGTGAATGAGTGAGGGGTAAGCTGTATAGGAAAGCAGCTGTCTCCTGTGACCCAGGCTCCCCCTCCCCAAAAGCCACCCTGCCCTCCCTGCTCAAAGCACCACCCAGGACCCAGGCTGGGGGTCAAACCCTCCTTAGCTTCCCTCATTATCCCATCAGATTGGGGCTGTCATTAGCCCCCAGTGCTGAACAAAGGGCCCTCGCCCAGGCGGCCACATCCACGGGGCTAATTAATTGGATTAATGGTAGAGCAGCCCACACTGGGTCTGGCTCGGATAATTTCAATGAACGCTGAACACCAATCCCCAAAGTCATTGGAATATGGATGAGGCAAATTGAGTTAAAATTGAGGAGATTGCTGCATTCATTAGCCCGCCCCCCCTCTGAAGTCGCTGGTTAATATGCAAACTATTAATATGCAAATCAGTGCAAATGGAAAAAAAAAGTGTGACACCCCCTCCCCCTTTTTTTGGAAACTCAGCTACACATGGGCAGCTGCTTTCTGTGAAAGAGAGCAAGGCGTGCCTGTGTGCAGGTCTCCGAGGCAAGAGAAGGGACTGGGAGCTTTCATGTCAGAAATTAATTAAAAGCAGCGGCAGGGACACAGCTCACCTTTATCAGCCTGCAAACACGTGTTACAGCGCGCGGGGCAAAGTCGGGGGAAGTGGGTTCCCTGGGGAAGGTTTGCTGTGCACCTGGGAGCCCCCGTGCCTGGCAGCCTCAGGGAAGTCTGTTTGGGTTGGGTTATTTAAAATTATTGTGCGTCCGCTTGTGTTTTATTTCAGCATTTATACGTACATTCAATATTGTGTGTGTGTGTGTGTGTATGTATATATATGTATTATTCTTTCCAACATGAGCAATACACACTTTCGTTACAGAAAAATTAGGAAATAGGTAGACTTCAAGCTTAGTTATCTAGGATTAAAATCAAATCAGGACCAAACGTTAAGTCAAATTAAAAAGTCAGTTAAAGCAAAGAATTTTTTTTAAATGATGTGTTCGTACATTAAATATTTTATTCGTTTTAAATTAGTTAGTTCCTCAATCAGGAATACAGTCGTGAGTGTCAAACTTCTCTTGGTTCAAAAAAAGAAAATAAAAATAGGAGACAGAGTCCCTCGCTGTCAGTCGGAGGGACAGCATCCATCCTTCCTCCTGTGTCCTTGGCACCCAGATCTTTCCCAGAGGTGACAATGCCACGGGCCCTTAAGAATTCCTCCCCCAGTAGCTGTGGGCATATAAGCCTTACACTTAGGTATTTTTTCTTGCTTGCCAACAGAGGTGAACGGGTCGACCATTTTGCATGTTGCATTGTTCACTTAACAGAACATCTCAGACATTGTCCAGGAAGACTCTCCTTGCCCTATTTCTGTCCTCACGTGGAGCCACCGTGGAAGGGTGATTGTTTCCTTCAGGATCATCCTACCCATGGACGTTTAGGGTTGCTTCTGATTCTTTTGGCAATTTCAGCCAAAGCATGATAAAAACCCTTCTGCGCATGACATGTTGAACAAACAAAAGGTCCCCCGTAGGTGGACAGCGAGGGGGGCAAGGGTAGGTGCGTGAGTAGTTCCGGTGACTGTGTCAGTGGCTCTGCAGGGAAGGTGTGCGGGGTCTGTTCACGCCAAGGACCACCGGGAATGCCAGTTTGTCCGCCGCCTCGTGCATGGAGCCGGATTTGAACTGTTGAGTCCGTGCCAACCTGAGAGGTGACACACGGTGTCTCCCTGTGTATTCAATTTGCATTTGTTTCCTAAAAAAATGAAGGCAAGTATTTTTTTTCATGTGGTTCAGCACTATTCGTATATTCTTTCGCTTAACTTTCTGTTCATTCTTTTCCCTCCTTTTTCATCAAGTGAATGGTTTTCTTTCCTATTGATGAGCTCTTTAAGGGCTAAGATTATAGCCCTTTCTCTGTAATAGGAAGTGCAACTACTTTCCTTCCACTTCCTGTTTGTCTTGGGACTTTATGATTATGGCTAAGACAACATAATATTATATTTTTACTCACCGCACATAATTATACATTTATTTGCTGAACTTTTAATGCTGGGCCATGGCTCTTCCTTTGAATTTAGCTTCTCTGCCTGAAGGTCATTCCCAGCCTCTTCCTTCACTGTACCCCTGGTCATAGTGCCTCTTCTCTCATTACCAAAGTCTGGATTTGATTTCTCTTTAGAGGAACAAGAGTTTAAAACATTTAAGAAGCCACCCGAGTGCAGGATTTTTCTCAATATTTTGTGGCTCCCTTCTGCCTTTGCCTTACAGTTTTCTCACCTGCTGTGCCTTCTCTCAAGTCTTCGATGGCTCCTCCTTGCCTTGGCTGGACACCCAAAGCCCAGGACATATCCCTTGTGCCCCACTGTCTCCAAGTTCCTGGTTGGAGCAGTGTTCCATCATACTGGGGGAAGGGAAGAAGGGAGAGAGGGAGGAAGGATGGATTTTCCTTTTGGTTACAAGTCACTTCTCTTTCCTCTCTGATTCGCCCCTTCCCCCATCCAGGTCTCTGTCCTTCACAAACTCTGTCCATCTTGCAACACTTATAAATAGGATCTACCCATGGATGCTTAAGTGTCTGTGTTGACGAGATGTCATCTCAGATGCCATAAAGTTCAAACTGTCAAGACAATGCATTTCCAGTGCCCCCCCTCCCCCGCCCCTGGCAACATAGGTAAAGATCAGGAGAGGGGCTGCTGACAAAGATTTTAGGGGCTTCTCACTGAGTCAGTCCACAAATACAGATTAAGCACTTGCCATATAGCAAGCTCAGTGCTTGGGGCACCTGGTTGTCTCAGTCGCTTGAGCGTCTGACTCTTGATTACAGCTCTGGTCATGATCTCAGGATCCTTGGATGGAGCCCCATGTTGGGTTCTGTGCTCAGCAGAGAGTCTGCTTGAGATTCTCCCTCCCTCTTCCCCTGCCCCTCCCTCTCACTCTTTCTCTCTCTCAAATAAACTGCTACATCTCGCTCACTATATTCTGTTCACACTTCCAAGGGCTTTACACATTTATGTTTAATCCTGAAAACACAATATGACCTAGGAACTGTTGCTCTCTACCTTTATAGGGGAGTAAATGGAGGCACAGACGGCTGGGAGAATTTGCTAGAAGGTCCCACAGGCTGTAAGAAGAAGAGGAGCTAGTATTTACTGAGGTCCCGTTATGGGCAGGTAAGCAAACTTGATCCCTGTGTCAGCCCTATGTACGGCAAGCCTGTTGGCTTGCTGTGGGCGAGGAGCTGAGGGCCCTGGAGGTCAAGTGGTATCCTCAAAATCACACATTCACTTAGTAGCAGGGCATGGTTCTGTCATCTTTGGAGATAACAGGTACTTATTTACTGGCCAGCACTGAGCTAGAGGATGATCAGTCAGAGATGATGTTTCTGAAGAAGGCACAGTCTAATGGCAGAGGGGAGCAGAGAGCCAGGCAACCAGGATACTGGGGTTAAGTAGTCACGAGGGCTCCCCACACTGGCTGGAGGTGATGGAGGGCTTTTTAGGAGTGGGGTATCTTTGTGGAGACAAGAAAAACCTGGAGTGAGGGTGGGGGGCAAGGCAGAATAGTCAGAGGGAGGAGCTTAGCAAAGACCTGACCCTTGGGTGGGAATTTAGGAGAGCACAGGGGGATGGGTCGATCATAAGAGCCATATTTACTGGGCACCTACTTTGTGCTGGGCTCTACGCTGGGGATTGTCAGAGTTCTCATCTAATCCTCACACGGCCTTCCAAAGTAAGAGCTCTGAATGTGTCCATTCCTCAGAATGGATGCTGAGGCTCAAACAGGGGAGGCTACTTCCCTGGATGTCCAGCCATTGCTCTCTGCTGCCTCCCTTTCGGGGAAACATCTGTCACCCATGGGCAGAAGATGGGCAACAAGAATAATACATCATTAGCCCACCCTTATTTAATACCAATGTGTGCCGGGCAGACTTCTAAGCACTCTTCACAAACAGTTTAATACCCATGCACTTGTTCCTTATGATGATCGTAATGATTCCCATTTTACAGATGAGTAAACAGAGGCTCAGAGAGAGAAGTGGCTAGTTCAGGTCGCATGGGTAGAAAGGAGCAAAACTACGCTGTGAATCTAGGTAGGCTGGCTTCATGCCCCCCAACACACACATACTGAGCCACTCTGTGACAGCTCAGCTGTGTCCAGAGGAATCTCTCCCAAACAAGCCTGTCCTCGGTTGGGCTCCAAGCCCAACAGCAGCAGAGGCAGCCCAAAGAGGTGCTCAGGCCCCTCCCCAAAGCCAAGGGGCCTAATTGACATCGCTGCGGGTGGCCCAGACCTGTTTGTAAATAGAGTAAACTAGAGAATGCCACAGGGTTGTTTTGTCGAGTGACATCATGGCTCCACTGTGATCCCGACGTCTCCAAATGAAAGAGAAGGTAAATGACTATGTGTTCAGAGGGGCAGTTTCACAATTTCCCTCTCTGTGCCAGGTCCATGTGGCTGCTGTTGAGTTAGCTCATACTGGAAAGTTCCTCTGAGCCGTCGGAAGAGTCCTCACACGGGTGGGGCTGATTCATGGGCAGTTGCTTCCGGAGCCCAGAATGGACTGTGGCACTCCAAGCAGAGAGACAAGGCCCCACTGAGCGGTCGTGGAGGGCTAGCAAGGAGAAGTCAGGGTCCGCCCCAGACCTCATGCCTTTCCTGAGGCCGGGCTTCAGGATGGGGTGGGGGGTGGGCAGGCAGGAAGCAGCAGACTCACATACATGCCTGAGCACCTACTCCCTGCCACGCTTGTCTCACAGTATGTTCTCAGACAGCCCCACAAGCGAGCTGTTCATTCGTTTCTCTGTTCGACTTGTCTTTGAGCAGACATAATACTTAAGAATGCCCCATGCCATGCTAAGCTTCAAGGGATGCACAGAGGAACAAAAACAAAGTTCTCGCTCTTAGGGGGTTCATAGTTCGTTGTGGAGACAGATATTGATCACCAAGGGCAAGGCATGCAAAGCACACACAAACACAGGCAAAATAGGGACTCTGACAAGTATGAGGGTGGGGGCCCCTCTTGCTCTGTAATTATGGTCACAAGCCCTGTGTTACAGATAAGAAGACTGAAGTTCCTAAACATAACCTTGGAAGATGTCCTACAGCGTGAGCTCTCCTTCTACTCTATAGCCCTACCCTCTGCTTTCAACCTGCAGGAAACTGCCCTGCAGATCCCCCCTTGTACTCTGCTCTCTCCTGCCCCAGGCCTTCGCACAGGCTGCTGCATGGCCCTGGAATGCACTTCTTTGTTCACGGCACCACCAGCCCCCAGTTTGCCCAGCTAACTTGCGCTCAGCTTAGTCACTGTCTCCAGGAAGATCCTTGGATGCTTAGTGTGGGTTGGGGGATGCTCTTCCCTGCTTCCCTACCCTGCCATAACCCATGTTACACACTATTGGGATGGTCCTCTAAGCTCTTGAGAGAGAAACTGTCAGGATCACTATTGTAGCCTTAGCATCCTAGTGCATTGCGTAGGTGTGTGGTAACCACTGATGGTTACCACTGATGGTGAAGCTAGGTCAAATGTGCATTGAACTCTAGTCTGTCCTCTTTGGACATAAGTAGAGTGTGAGAACACAGGCTTTGGAGTCAGTTAGAACAAGGTCTGTATGCTGATTGTATCATTCAGTAGCTGGAGCCCTTTGGCAAGTTGTTTCCCTCCTGAGTCCTGGTATCTGGTTCCATAAAATGGGGATAATAAGGATACCTGCGCCCTAGGGTTGTGTCAGGACTAAGTGACCCAATTCCCGTTGTGGATTTAGCACGTCCTTATTGCACTTGTTCCTCCCCTCTCCTTCACAAACTGTAGGGATGCTTCTTAAATAAGAAGTGTGTCCTTTTCGTACCTGTACCCCTTTCCCATTCCAAGTTTCCAGTACTAGCAGAGTACCTGTTATATAATGGGAGATCAGGGTGTATTTGGAGAAGGGATGGATGGATGGATGACTGGGAGGATGGATGAATGGATGAAAGGTCAGGTGATACAGAGATGGATATGGATATATAGATGGATTGTGAGATTTGGGATGGGCAGGTGGATGGATAGATGGTTGGAGGAAAGTATTGTCAGGTAGGCAGATGGTTTTATGATTGAGTGGACAGATGAATAAGCAGGTGGACTAATTAATGGATGATTGGATTGATAGATGAATGGACAGATGAATGGTTGGATGGATGGTTGGGTAGATGCTATGTTTCTATTTATTTATTTTTATTTTTTGTTATCCTAGCATTACAAATCAATTGTTTGCTAATAATGCTAAGAAAATGGATAATGAAGTGAAAATAATATCCTGGGCTCTCAGATGCGTTATTTTTTTTTTTTCATTCATATCCTCTATCACTATTTGTTGCTTAGGAATGCACAATGTCATTTTTTAAAAAAATCTTATTTATTTGAGGGAGAAAGAGAGAGCACAGGGAAAGGGATGGGGCAGGGGAGAGGGACAAGCAGACTCTGAGATCATGACTGGGCTAAAATCAAGAGTCAGACAATCGACTGAGCCACCCAGGTGACCCTAGTATCAGTTTAAATGCTCTGATAAGTCCTGCAGTAAAGAACCATTTGACCTCATGTATCTCAGGGTTTACTGAGTATAATCAATGACAGATTGATTCTTTTCCCTGAGCACATTTTAACATAACCTGGATCTATTCCTCTATGGCATAACCATAACTTATATGGAATATAAGTATAAAACAACTTCAGAAATTTTGCACCTGGCAATAACTTACTTGAAATACTTTTAAGTGTGTGTGTGTGTGTGTGTGTGTGTGTGTGTGTGTGTTGCAGCTATGGGTTTGAAAGCACTATACTAAGAGAAGGAAGATGCTGCATGCCCACCTTGCTAACAACGGAACTTGCTATGTGATTATGGTGCCTCACTTCTCTTCTGCTTCCCATCTATAAATGGAAGAACATGACGAACTTGGCCTCTCAATGCCCTTCCAGTTCCAGCCTGGCTCTGGGATTCTGCCTGCTTCCGAAGGATGCATTCTTGTATGGATCACCTACTAAGTGCCCTCCTCAGGTGTCCCTTGCTCCAGAGATGTCTACCCACCCCATTTATCTAGGAAACCAGACATGCCATAAATGGGTAAATTACCCTCAATGCATTTAGATACCTTAGTGCTGTGACTTAATTTTCCATGCTCTCCCCAGGTCCTGGTATGGGGGCAGCATCGAGTTTCCTAACACAGCTCAGCCCTGCCAGGGGCTATCCGCTCCCAGTGCAGGCTGCTCTGCTCCCAGCTTGGTGCCTGCCCAGAGCAAACTAACACATTAACTGTGTTTTGGCTGCAACCACTTGCTTCTCCTGCACTAGTCCCTGCTCTGTCTCTCAGGAACCAGCTGTGGTAGCTGAGCCAGCAAAATGATCTCACCCCAGTTATTCCCCAAACCTCAGAGTGACGCCATCAGGGTCGCCATCAGTGTGCTCCCAGTGAAGGCTGCCGTAATCTGTCTGAGCCCTTTTGGGATCGGGGAGTTTAGGGAGTTTGGGGAAGGTATCTGAGTGCAGACTGAGGGTACAGCACCCGGACGGAGATTTAAAAACCCTGCCTTGAAGGCTCCTGAGAAACTCCTATTGGTCCTTACCATCCTCACCCTCGTGCCTCAAAGACAGATCCATGAGCAGCCCCTGGGCTGGAAACAGAGCCGGAGGGATGGAACATGGTGAATGGAGCTGGCCTCTAAAGTCCTCTCCCTGGGAACTCCCCAAGGTTCTCAACTTGCTGGGGCCTCCTCCAGGGGTGAGGGGGGCAAAGCAGAGGAATGCCCAGCACATGCCCTCTTACACCTACTAGGTGCTCAGTAAGCCCCAAATTTCATTTCTGCCGCTCTGCTAACAAACAAAGCAAGCTACCCTTTAAGGTGTGGCACACCATCATTGTAGGATGAATTTCCATTTCAGAGACATTAGAATCTAAACCAGTGTATTTTGGAATCGACTGGCTATGACACCTAGTAAGCCAGAGCACCAATGAGCCAATGAGGGGAGTCTGCCGACTGTTTGGTTTCTCTGTATTTCCAGACAGTGCTGCCCTTTGCTTTGTAACTCAGGGAAATCACTCTCCGCCCTGGGTCTTGGTTTCCTTACCATAATATGGACCCCGTCCTCCTCAAATAGGACCAGGCAGCAACACATCTCTGTAAGCTGCAAGGAGATTTAAATATGAACCTGAGATGGTCAAACTAACAGTGAAGTCCTTGTCCTAGGACCGACTGTCACTGTATTTCCTCTCCCATCTCTCCTTCAGGAACAAAGATACACATCTCATAGGGCTCTTGGCAGCATCAGAGGAGACCCTCTTTACAAAGTGTTCCCCAGTGCCTTGCAGAGAGCTTGATCATTGAACAATCCAATGAATGAATGAATGAATATTCTTGGGTATGTATGGTAGAACGAATTCCACAAACATAAGCTTTTTGTTCATTTCAGAGACAAAATGAGAAATTAATCAGCCTGGGGATCATGGGGATTCAAGGCCATCTCACAGAGGAGGAAACAGGCTCCGTAAGGTACAGAGCTTACCCAAGGCCATGCCACTCACAGATAGGTCTGGCCCAAGCCCCTGACTACCAGTCGCAGCCTCCCGCCTTCAGTCTGCTAGCTCTCTGGCTCCTGTGAGCAGAGCAAGCTGTGGCCAGGCTGAGAGCACACACCGTTCTCCCCAGTGTGATAGCTGCCAAAGGAGGACTCGGTGGGGAGGGGGATGGCCATACAGCCTCCGAGGCCCCAGACCTGGGCCCAGTATTATTCCTCTTGGGGTAATAAATACATTTTAAGAGAAACAGATGCCAGAACAGTTGGACAGGAAGGGCCCAGGCACAGGAAGAGGAATCTGGTTTGTGAAAATCTGTCTATTTGCCAGACGGTGAGCAATATGGTGCCGCCAACCAGGTCTGGGTCCGGCTGCCAGGAGAGCTAATCAGGCCTCCCTCTGGTGTCCTGCTGGTTCTTTCGGGCCACCGTCCTCAGGTGCTCAAAGGGGTGTAGTCCCCAAATGGGCCACAACAGTGACAGCCGTTCCTTACTAAGTTCAGATGCTTGAACGGGGTGGGGACTCTCCTTGGGAGCCACAGCAGCCTGTGTTGATGGCAACAGGACAGAGAAGTCACCTTGTGACTCAGACCCAGCCATTTGTGATGTGTGGCTTTCCTGGTCCCCGTGGTAACCTCCATCTCTGATGGAGCTTGTTCCCTGCAAGTGCTCTGCAAGAGAAACACTCGCAGGTGAGAACCTCTGTCACACCCCCTACAGCACCTCAGGTGGGAGACATAAATCTTGATTTATTTACAAAAGATGTCCTGGCTGCTGCAGGTGCAGGGACCAGCTTCGGTGAGGCAGAGATGCCCAGAGCAGACATCTATCCTCCAGGATACGCACCCCTTCCCCCTGTTTCTTGGCCTGAGCTCACAGATCCTGCTGACTTTTGGCAGGAGAGCACGGCCTGCAGGCAGAGGCCAGGGAACAGAAGGCTCAATGTACAGCCTGGCCTTTTGCCCTCATTGCCTATCCAGAAGGGGAGAAGCGATTGACCCATTTTGTTGATGGGGAAGTGGAGACCTTCAAGGGACAGGGATTTCTCCAAGGTCATGCAGCCTAGAGGAACTGGTGCTGGGTGTGGGGCCCATAGGGCTGCCTGACTCTGATCTCTCTCCCCTTTCTGCCCACCAGGCTTCCCCTGCTTCCATTCTCCCAAAACCCTGACTGGAGATGAAGGTATTCCATTGTCTCCCTCATCTTCTCTGTGGCCATAAGCGGAGTGGGACATTCGTGTGGTGTGGGAACTAATACCTTTCTGTCTTGCTTCTGCATCCTGGGTCCCCAGAGGCAGCGTACTTGAAGCAAGTTCTTGATTCCAGCATAATTCCCACAGTGGCTGTCCAGGTGCCTCTGCTCTATCTGTTTCCGGGAGTTAGTCCAAGAGGTTCAACCTAGAACTTGCTCCTTCCATCCTTCCAGTGGTTCTCCAAACACCTCACTCCTCTTTCAACATGCTGAAAATACCTACATTCAATTTGGCTTTTTTTTTTTTTTTTTGTATAGAACTTAGACTGGTATGCTGTGTAACACTGAGGACACCTATTCCCTCCTCTGTGCCATTTACAGAGTCACAGAGAGGCTGTGATGGAGAAGCAGAAGTAAAGGGGCTTTCTTGCCATAAAATGTTGCGTGGAAATTGTGGCTCAACGGAAACATACTCTATCTAAAAGGGAGCATGGGCCATGGCCTCTCTAGCAACTGACCCTATCCACCCTTCATTCTCAAACTCAGTACAGAACGGGGGATCCATCAGCTTGCCAGGACTTGGAGGGCAGCTGGGGAGGGAGCAAGGATGGGGTCTGGCTTGCAGCTCATGTCTGCTCATGAGCCCGTCACCTGTAACTACATCACCTGGTTCTTTCACCTGGGACGCTTGCCACGGACAGCACCGTGGTATCCTTGTCTTTCTATCAGTGGGGCGCCAACAGCATGAGAGGGCTAGGAGCTTAAGCCAGGTCAGACACGGAGGGAGGACGAAGCAGGAGCACTCACTCTTGCCCAGGGTTCTTTTACTAGCCTGCGTTTCAGTTTTAAAGTCCAGGACAGTTCGGCCGTAACACTCGCTCTGAAACCAGGGATTTGTCCCACCGCGACTGATCTATCAGGGAACAATTTGAGTGAGGTGCAGATTCCATATTTGCACGTGTATGATTTTACTAGATAAATGCAGGAAACTCCGTCCAGTTGAACCTCAGGGCTTGGGAGCACAGGCAACACACCGCATATGCGCATGCGCACATGCGCGGACCCGCCACTGTCTAGCTGCTACCTGTTTACAGTGCGGGTGGGGAGCCACGTGCCCCCATTCAGTTTCGGACGGCCTTCCTTCCATCTGTCATCCCAAGCCATCCCTCCCACACCTCCATCCGCAGCACACCTCGGGTCTTTGTGAAGGTACAGTGCCGTGTTTGTTGTGTTATCCCGGGATGTCTAACCCATCTAGCAGGCATAAAATCATGCTACTGATCCCTTTTTTTTTTTTTTTTTTTCCTTTTTATGTGTTCCTGGTAAATGTTTTGAGTTTTCTCGGTTGACCCTATTTCCCCATAAGCCTTGTGGTTTTTACTGTGTGAGTTTGCATAGCATGGGTGATGTCTAGCGATGCCCATGTTGTGTGTGTGATAGCAGAACAGACCATGTGGCCTGCTTGGCAGGATAGCGGCCAGAAAAGTACACGACAGCATCAGGATTTACTCACAGAGCCCCATGAGTAATGAGGCACATTATCCCCAAGGGTGGGCAACAATGAATCTGCCTGTTTTATCACACCAGTAAGCCAACCTCCCATAGTGCTTCGGAGGGAAGCCTCTGAGTACGTATTAGGGAATTGCTCTCTAAGGCTGTGTAGGGCTGACCTAGATTAGTAATCATTAAAGATCCCCTGGGACTAACAGCACCAACTACCAACACAGGCTCCATTCACGTGAAGCTGACGTCACATTCACCTTAGGAGGTGTGTCTCTTCTGACTCAAACGAAGGAATGGATTGGGGCTGAGGCGTTTTGGATCCACAGGACAGGAGATCAAATCTGTTATTGAGATCTCAAAATCCATTTTTTAAAAAAGAAGTCTTAGAAATTTTGTGCCGTCTTCAGAAAAAGAAAGAAATGAAAAAAGAAAAAAGGAAGAAAACAAAACAAAACAGAGCTGTCTCCCCCACTGGCCACCCACCTGCTAAAAAGCCCATCCAGGCACCTCCAGGCTTTCCCAGGCATGAGAGTGGGGCTTCTTGGCCCCTCCATCAGCTGGGAGAGGAGGGAAGGAGCGAGAAAGCTACTTTTGCCAGCTCTCCACACGGTTCTGCCCCACTAAGTCTTACTGCGTAGAAAGTGCCAGATCAGATTAGAGCCACCAGTTGCCACATTATCCTGTCTTGACTTCACTAACGCTCATTAAGCTCCGAAAATCCCTTTTACGGTGTTTAGGACACCTCCCGAGGAGTCTGCAGTGTAAATATTATTCCACCATTAAATCCTACTACAAGGCCGCCGTCAACAAGTGGGACTCGCCGAGGTTCTGCCGAGGGGGCCGCGCGGCCCCTGTGAAGTGCAGCCAAGGGGCTCGGCCAAGAAGCCAGTGCATGTGATAAAGCCCCTCGCTCTCCCGCCCAGGCCTCTTGCCACTTGGGCCTGCTCCACGGGTCGGGCTCTGGGGCGCGATTTGGGCTGAGGATCAAACACGCCGTGGGGAGCCACTTGGACCGGGGACCTGCTGTGGACGGCTGGCACTCGCGCTGAACCCACTTCATCTGGGGTCGGGAGGGGGAGGGGCGGCTTTTGGGCTGCAGTCCTCTTGGCTGAGGCTGGGGTCTGCACCCTGCATCTCCAACCTTGGCAGCAGACTTGGGCATCGTTCTCTGGAGAGGTGACTTTCTGGACTGGCCAGCGGCATCTTTGCCTTCGCAGTCCTTTTGTCTACACGCGCCCCGCCCCTTTCTGTATTTATGTGTGCATTCGGAGGAGGGAAACCGCGCGATGATGAGCCATTGATTATTGTGGACGGATCACCCGTCTGACTCAGCGGAGGCTGCTTGGCGGGAGTGGGGCTCACTGCTTTTTGCTTTTATTTCTCTCCCTTAAAAAAAAATTTTTTTTTTTTTAATTAATGTGTATTCTTTAAGCTGATTTGTAGGTTGCACTCCTGGTTTATAGTGATAGTTGATGGAGGGCTTGAATACGGAACTGCCTGGCGTTGGATGGGCTTTCACTGCACCAGAGACGGATCTTGGAGCGCCTGACTCTGTGTGAATGTGGGTATAGGTGCTGGGGACTCAGCAGCTAGCCGGACGTGTGCAGTCCCTGCCTCATGGAGCTCACAGCCTAGGGCTCTGGCAGTGCAGAATCCAGCACTCTGGATCTCAAGTGATAGGATGCTCCTGGTCATTGGGAGTCCTGGGTCAGTCAGTCACTGTTGCAGCTAGGTGATGTTGAGATAATCCCTTTCCCTGGTGGAGACTCAGTTTTCACCTCTGTGAAATGGGCTCCTGACAATATTTGTTCCGTTGAGCTGTTACAAGGGTGTGTTCATCCATACTGGGGTTTGCTTGACACATGGTACTGAGTACATACTGTGTGCTGGGTGTTGAGGATTTTAGGTGTCAGGGAGACCTGGTGCCTGCCTCAAATAGGTCACAGTCCACAAACAGGTCCATTTGATGGCCTGTGGTCAGTGCTGGGCAGGGTAACTCAGGAACCCCATGGAAACCTCAACAAAGGCCCCCTAAGGTATGTTGACTGGGGGACAGGTAACAAAGACCTCCTTAGAGTAGGGGGTCATTAAACTACACCTCCTCCCCCAGGTCAAATCTGGTCCACAGCCTGGTTCCTTGCTTGGGGACTAAGAATAGCTTTTACATTTTTAACACGATTTATTAAAAAGTCAAAATAATATTTCATACCACGTGAAAATGATACGAAAGTCAAATGTCAGCGTCCACTGATAGAGCTGGATGGAAATATAGCTGTGCCATCAGCGCACAGATCGCCTGTGGCCATGTCCTCACTATGATGGTGGAGTTGAATCCGTTCCCGGCAACCGAGACCAGGTGTCACCCAAAACCCAAGATATTTACTATTTGGAGAATAAGTTTACCAACTGCTTTCTAGAGGAAGTGGGGGCCCAGCACAGAACTGAAGGGTGTGTGCCAAACTGGTCCTCTGGGGATGGTTGGAAGAGGCAAGCAGAGATCTGCTTTGCAGGTTGGAGAAAAATCCCGACATCTTCAAGGACGAAGCATGTACTACACAGTGAGCTGCAAAACGCCATGCCAGCTTGAGGGAGCATTGGGAACGGTGGAGGACAGGGCCGTCGACAATCTGGTTAGACAAAGTACAATGCAAGTGCTAACACTCATTGATCTCATCGACGAAGTGCCTATTGGGTCCACTGCAGTGCCCTTAATGGTCTCACATTGAGTCCTCCAAACAGACCCGAGTGTTGAGATCATCAACCCGCTTCACAGGTGAGGAATCAGGAGCCCAGAGAGGTGAAAACACCTAGTCAACGTCACACAGCAAAACACAGATCAGAATTCCAGTCTGCCTTCCTTTCAAACGCCTGCTCCAAACCCACACTAATAAACCCAGGCATTTAATTGTCCGTAGCCTGCTGTGTTATAAGTTGGTGCATTTGGTAAAAAGACAAACTTTCAAAATGAAACTGAGCTGGGATCCAAAGTAGGATTCGTGTAGCCATCCTCCTCCCCCTAAACATCCGCACCCTCGATGTTGTTTTCCAGTCGTCATCCCCCTGTCTTGCCACCCTCCCCGGCTCCTTTGAAAGCCAGGCACGTGGCTAGGAAGGAGAAAGGGAGGGGGAGAAGCTGGGCTTCTCAGAAACAGCTAGCAGAGGAGTAGTCTCTGAAATGGGTGGCGAGACATGTCCCCAAGGCTCAGCAGAGCTGGCAGCCTTGGCTCCCAGCAGCTGTTGGCTGCATTCAGAATAAACACAAGTGGATAGATGAGTTCGGGCTGGGAAGCCACCCCGCCTCGAGGGCTTCAGGCAAAACAGAGAGGCGCTGGGTGACAGGCCCGCCAGCTGACAGGAAGGGACTTGGGCTCAGAGTGTGTGCTTTTGGCTGCTTGGCGCAGGTCTGTGCGGTACAGGAGTGGTAGTGAGTGTGCTGGGCGGCTCTGAAGGTGGAAAGTCCTGGCACCTGCTGTCTGTGTGTCCTTGGGCAAGGTGGTCCATCCGAGTAAGCCTCTGCGTTACAATCTGATCTGTAAGTGGAGATCATGGTACCTAGCACAGTAGGACAAAGGACACTGCATGATACCTCCCAGAGCACCCTTCAAGGAAGGCTTTCTTGGCTCCAGTGGTTGGAAGGGCTGTCATGGACAGACAGCCACAGCCCAGCTCAGGGACAGCCCCGCTCCAGAGACCCACTTCCTCGAGGTCACATGCAACGACTGAGGGCCTCAAGGTGGCCCAGCCTATGGGACTCTGAAGGGCCAGTCTAGCTCTGGGGCTGCCCGTGGAGCTGATCGGCTACTGTCCTGTCTTGTCTCCAGGTTCAGCTCCTCCCTCCAACCACTTTCCCTCTTCCCTCCCCACACAGGTGCTATTGCAAAGATTCTTGCTCATAAATGGCACACATGCTAAATCCTGTCTCACTCGGCAGCCTGGGTGCCCGATTGGGACTCCGTGCTTGAGAAATTATATTTGGAAGTATCCACAGTGCAGTAGGCGTTTAGCACGTGTAAACAAGCAAAGGGAGGAAATGCAGACAGAACCTGCTTCGATGTGTCCAAATTCCTCTTGATTTCAAAGACAGAGAACAAAGTAAATCACCAGAGCCTGCTGGGTTCTATAGCACCATCGGTGTCCACAGGGACATTTGCACTGCTGAACTGTCACATACTGAAGCCCAGCCACGCACACAGGGCATGCATAGACAACCAAGGAGAGAACATCATCCCCATTCGACAGATGTGAAGACTGAGGTTGAGAGAAATAAAATGATGTATCGACAACTCGACAGAGTGCCCCATGTGCCCATTTACTCACCCACTGATAAAATATTGAGGGCTGGGCACTGGGGGTCCCTCAGAGCTCAGAGCAAGGGAGGGAGACCCAGGATAAGTGAAGTAGTGAGCATAACACCTGCCAGAGACGGTGGTGATTGACAAGTGCAGATTATGTTTGGGGGTGTCATGGGAGGACCTGAGGAGCCAGGAGAGTCACAGAGCAAGATTGCAGACCAAATCTTCAACTCTGCACCTGCGGCCGCCCAGCAAACCTCCATTTCAAGGGAGGCAAAGTGGAGAGCCTGAGTTCTGAGCTGCTTCCCATCTCTCCCCAACTGTGTGCTTAAGAGCAAGTCGAAAGTCTCCAAGAATCCCCACCCTTTCCACAATGAGGAACCCAAATCCCTCCCCCAGTGTTCCGCCCTGCAATTCAAGGCTGAGAAAACCCAGTTGCCTCTAAAGCAAGATGAGCAAGTTTGGAAGAGACTTGGAGTCCTCTCTTCCTTCTGTGTGTCTTTCTGGCGAGGGGTCAGCCTCTCCTTCCGGGAATCAGAACCAAGGTTATCTTTCTGAATTGTTCTCTCTCTCTCTCTCTCATAAGGTGAAGTGTCTTGTCTGTCCCTTGCAGAGTTCTATCCTGTTCTCAGGCACCCAACCTGGGGCTTTTTCCTGGCAGCACTGAGGAACTTTCCCAGCCTGGGGAGGCATCCAGGAGAGTCATGGCTCAGTGGCAGCTATTGGATTTCTGGAAAGGGCCAGCTCAGAGGGAGACCGAGACAGAGGGAGAATCCTCAAAGCCACACATGTGCAGTGGTGGGTGTGTTGGAAACAGTGGCCCCAACTTCGAAGCTGGAGCCTGCAAGAGCTTTCCCAAAGGACCCCAAGCACACTGGGCTTTCGTGGCCCACAACACAACTCCCAGAGAGCCTGGCCCCTGCCTTGCGCTGCAGCCTCTGAACCCAGCACTCCACGTGAGCCTCCTAGGCTGCTCTGCTCCCCAGTCCCTAGCCATTGTTCCTTCTTTCCAGAATGCCACTCCTCCCATGGGCTAGCACCCACACATTCTTCCAGTCTTGGCTTGATGACACCTTCTCCAACATGCACTCCTGGCCAGCCTGGGTTTTGGTCGTCCCCCACCCCCACCCCGCCCTTCTCGACTTTTCTCCGTGTCAGAGAGCTCGTCACATGAATTATAATGGCATGTTGACCTGTCTCCTTCCGCCATCAGTCCTTGAGCCATTTGAGTCAGGGACCACCAGGTTTTACTCATCTTGGGGTCGCCAGAAGTTAACTCAGAGCCTGGCACATAGTAGGTGCTTTGGCACTGCCAGACTCCAGAGGGACTTCCCCTGTCTCTCTGTCACTTGGCTTCATTCTTATTTCCTCCCTAAGTGTTTATTTAATACATAGTGATGCATAGTGGGTAGAGGGGCTTTAATACATGCTCACTGAATGAATAAATGAATGAGTGAGCAAATGATATGCATCAGTGAGTCAGTGAGTGAGCATGAGAGTGAGTGACTTTAGGGAAAATAGACTAAATCTGCTGAGTACTAAGATCCCAAAGGCTAAGACTGGTCTCCTAGGTACTAAGATCCCCAAATACTAAGACTGAGGTCCCCTGGATACTAAGATCCTAGAGTACTAAGGCTGAGGTCCACTGAGCACTAAGATCCCTGAGTACTGTTTTTGCTCTCTCTGCCTGTTTCCAGCTGTGGGGCCTTCAGTAAACCCCTTTTCCTCTCTGGGCTTCAGTTTCCCTATCTGTAGAGTAGAAGGATTGTAGGCGTCCTTCCAGCTCTGAGAATGGAGGACTGGCTTGTCCCATCCCAGACTGCCCCAGGCCTGACTATTGGGGGATTCTGATGATGTTGGCTTGTTCCCCAGGCCCTCTAGGACACTGCTTGATGATTCTTTTCCCTCCCACTGTTCCCAAGGTGTTCTCTGCCACACCTTCTTATCTGGTGCTTGCACACTAGAATTAATTCACGCACCTCAGTTAATCCAGGATGATGCCTTTTCTCCAAGTCTGGCTATGCAACTACTTGACCTGGTTAAAAGCAGAATCCTGCCCACTTCCCAAGACCTACTGAGTGAGCATCTCAGGGCTGGAGAGCCCTGGCACCTGCATTTCAGCAAGCTCGCTGGGGAGGCCAATTCTTCTTTTTTGGGAACTCCTGATGTCCTGATTTAGTACACAGTCTCTGGGACAGGTTGGCATCTCTGACTTGCTGTGTGGTTTTGGGGAACCACCTCCCTCTCTCTGATCCCCATTCCTCCCAATGAGAAAAGTGGAACCAACCAAAGGCCGCAGCTCATGGCAGGATGAGGCTTACATGAGCCACTGCATATAAAGCCGTCTGTAAATTCAGGCTACCCTTGGCACCCCCAGGCCAGAGTCGTGCCCACCACTCAGGAGTGTACGAGATGTCACGGCTTTTTATTTTCTACAAATCAACTTAATTTGTATTCCCGGCTCCCATCCCATTGGGCTGGAGGGAAACATGACTTTGGACAGATGTTCTGGAAGCCCAGGCCCAGCACATCCCAGGAAGCTGCGGCTCCCATGGAGCCCTTTGTTCAGCCTCTGCTCACCCCTAGATGACGACACCAGAGCTAGTGACCAGCTCGAACAAGAGGCGGTAGGCGGAAAAGATGGAACATTGCCCGAGAACGAAACACACACATACACCTGACAATTCAGATCCAAAACATCCATGTGCCTGTTTGATCTGGTCTCTCCTTCAATCACAGAATAAGGGTGTTTTATTGGGTGAACACTGTGAAAGGAGAATTTTTAAATAAAGGCAACATTGCAACTCCAGTGCAATTATAAAATGAATGCACATCAAGGTTGTGTTTAACTCATTCATTAATGAGGGAGCCAAAATGACGGCATAATCGATTCAAAGCAGATTTCAGACAACACACACACAGAGAGAGAGAGAGAGAGAGGCATTTGGAAATGCTGGGATTCATTTATAAGTAGGTGCAAAATTAGTCGATAACTTTAGGGCAATAATCGCTTACATTCCACTGGACAAAATTCATTTGCATTTCTATGGCATGAATCATTTGCATTGCTATCAGTTGGATTTTTGTTGTTGTTGTTGTTGTTGTTGTTGTTTTAAACTTAGCATTATGATGTTCCATCTAGACAAAGAAAGACACAGAAGTCTGGAGGTTGGGATAAGGCATAGACATCCAGCAATCTTTTATGTGCTTCTTCTTCTTCTTTTTTTTTTTTGCTTCTATTGACGTTTTTTGCAAGGTTTCCTGACAGTATAATCCTGCCACCAACATCTCCGAAGAGTAGAGATGCTGTTTTGTGTGTTCTGAGCCTCGGTTTCTTAATCTGCAAAATGGGTTTGATAAGAGCCCTTGACAGCACAAGGTCGGGTCGGGAGCCCCTACTGCGACTCACCTGCAAGGGAAGCAGTGAAATCGTGACAGGAAGAGATTTCCCAAACCCCAATCAAACCCCCTTTCCTGACTTTGGTCCCATCTATGTTCTACCTTTTCAGAGTTACTCTTTCCTTTACAATAATTTTGATTTGATAAAAACCAGGAAATCAGAGAATGAGGTGCTAGTTCTCTCTATATATTTTTTCCAAATACTTATGAAAATAGACATAGAGCCATTGAGATAAGAAAAGTAAGTTCATCCTCCTACCAACTAATCCAGTTCTTTGTGGGAAATGCTGGACCAGGAGACCAGGGGTGGGATTCAGTGGCAGCCATGCATACTTTCAGATCAACTCATAGCATCACCAACACGAGCCCTGTCCAAGGTGGTGCCTGGAGGAGGTGTCCCCATGGGGGCCACGAGAGGCAGATCCCTACACCCCCTTGCAGCCCTCCCCCTGACCCCACAAGTCCCCCCTGCCCTTGCTCCATGCCTTCTGCAGCCCCCATTGGGCAGGGCCCCTCCTGTGATTCATCCTGCTGGAATGTGGGAGTTCTCCCATTGCTCCAGCTAAATCCCTTTAATTCCCCTTCGGTGATGAATGCGCGAGGCTCTTGAATGAAATGTCCGGGCTCTGAATTCCTGTCCCCACCCCCTCCTCTCCCCTCTGCTTCACATAATTATTTCTGTACAGAACATGTCAAGTGCCCCGCTTCCCGGGAACTCGTTTCGCATGCAAACATTTGGTGATTAAGCGAGGCTTAATTAATTAAGCACTTTGTAATGACTCTTAAACCAAAGAAGGGTGGATTAGGAGTCCGATGCGTGCAGGCAGTGTGAAAGGCGCCTTCATATCGGGGGCAGCAGACAATGGTCCAGCGAGGGGAGCAGGGCAGGGAGTCCCACAACTGTGATAGAATCGTTCATTCATTCACTCGCTTGGCTTATTCATGGAGCAGGTCACGGATCCAGAGTACGTGGTGAATAATACCAATGATAATAGTGCCAGGCATTGTGCTCTTAAGTCAGAATGGCATTACGGTGAATAGGGACAGGTGATGGCTATTGAGAGCCGGCTCCGGTGAGCATGGCTGCCTTGGACAGAGATAAGAACAACAGTAATAAGAATGACCATAGGAGCCAACACCTGCAAAGCACCTGCTGTGTGCCTGTCACGACTGCGGGGATTTCACACAGCGGAAGCTCATCCCGTTCTCTCCACGACCCTCTGACATACCTGCAACAGGGTATCATTCCCATTTTACAGATGGGAACACTGAGGCATGCGTGTGTCAAGCAGCCTGGCGGGAGAGTGGTTGAGCTGGATTGGGGCTTCCAAAGGACGAGCTCTGACCCCACTCTCTACCACCAGAGGGTTTAGCTCTTGTATCTCATGGAATCTCTGCAGTGGCCTGATGAGGAGTTAGAGTGCTTATTGCCAATTTCATGACAGTCAAGGGCAAAAGGGGCTCGGGAAGGTCGTGAGCTTGCCCAAGTTCACTCAGCATAAAGCACGAGGAATTGGACTCCCTTCACCCAACTTCATTTTTGTTTATCTAGTTTGTGGTCGGATTCCCACATCTCCA
This sequence comes from Mustela lutreola, assembly GCF_030435805.1. Classification (NCBI taxonomy): domain Eukaryota; kingdom Metazoa; phylum Chordata; class Mammalia; order Carnivora; family Mustelidae; genus Mustela; species Mustela lutreola. The sequence goes on along the minus strand of NC_081300.1, from coordinate 72,238,234 downwards.
GATACAACGATTTCCATGATGACTCCTGGTTGTTGCCTGGTTGATTTGTTTTGGCCCTTTATCCCCCGGAACTCTGCCACAGGGCAATGGTTTCTGACCATTTCTGTAAGAAACACCCTCCCCCGCTTTGTCACTGTCTTCCCAGCTGAGTGCTTCTCACCCACCAGTGACTCAGCTTCCCCATCTGTAAAATGGGCATTTTGCTCTGGATCATCTCTGAGTCCTCATCTGACGTTTGAGGGTCTTTGGAGCCTAGAGGGTCTCCTCTGCTTTGGGGAGTCGTGGGGATGATGGTGGCAATTCAGGGGCTTTAGCTCTCGGGTATAATACTGCAAAAGGCTTCAGAGCCCAGCCCTGCATAACTCTCCAGCAGAGCAAGGTTGAGTCTCAGCCCTGATCGTCATAGGCTGTGTGACCTTCACTGAGGGGATTTCCTTCTCTGAAACAAGGTAACCCTTCTGCTGGGTTCCAGAACAGCAGTAAATGACCTCTATGAGCTCAAGGGCCCCCTTTTAAAGGGGGGCCCTTTTAAAATTGTCTGCCTGGTGGCAGAAGGAAGGCATTGTTTCCCACACTTGGACCCACAAGTATAGCCCAAAGAGTCCACTTCTCTGTTTTTGTTTTCTCATTTATACTGTAACTTGGAAAACTGCCTCTAACCTCCGTGATGATGTGACCATCGAGGGCTTCCGTGTGCCTCAGGTGCCTGGACTGGTGTGTGCCTTCACAGTTGCATGCCTGCTGAGTTCAGAGCAAACGGCTTCACTGTGCTGTTCCAGTGAAGATATTGCAGGCGTTCGGAAGGTGGGATGCAGGAGAGAAGCGGTCTCACCATGCGGGAGGCTAGAACACAGTGGTCTCCTGTGTCAGTTCCAGACTCACATGTGATTGGGTACAGAAATAAACTCCAGTTCTGCCATTCACTGGCAATGAGGGCAGTAGGAAATAGACAGCGGAGACCCCTTCTCTGTTCCTGATGCTGGTGGTCATTGTACTAGATGCTCATTTAATGATGATTTCCAAATATGATTCCTGCAAAGCAGACTGCCTTCTCATGTTCATAAGTGATGCTTTACTATGATTGGTAGTTAGACTGAGTTAAAGGTGAGTTCTGATGATCTCCTGAGCAGACAAGCAAAGATTTGTCACTATGCATGCCATTTTGAAGGACAACGCTATCTGAAAAAACATTCTCTGCTTTGGAATGATACAAGTTAGGAAACAGAACTAGAGCTGGCAGCTAAAAAGTTTTATTTCCCACCTCCCTTAGGTATAAAGTTACTAGTGCATCATAAACTGAGGTTGTTAGGTGGAATTTCTGAGCAGGCTCTTTAAAAAGAAATGTAGCCGTACCTGGAATCTATGCTTCCTTCCTTCTACGTTCTTCTTGCAGGGAGCTAGATGTAATAGCTGGAGCCACAGGAACTATTTGTGACCATGAGGCATCTTGAACTAGGTGACTGTGTGCTAAGAATATTAGTACAGAAAAGATTAGGTTTTTCTCGATTTCTGTGACACAAGAGGAAAAAAAAATCCCTTTATTTATTTAAACCATTGCCATTCTGGGTCTCTTTTATTTGTCCTCATTGCCATTCCTAAATGATACAGAGTTTATATATAGATCTAAAATACTGCCTTCCTATATTAAACATGGCATGGCTAGTTTAGATTCAAATAGCATTTTCTGTCATATTAAATTACTGTTGATAATTTGAATTTTATCATTTCATAATTATGTTAATAATAATGAGGTGAAGGGGCTTCCTACAAAAATGAGACATAAGGAATTCGTGTTGATTTACTTTGTAGAAATTCAAAGCTAATTGTAAAATGCACTGATTTAAGTAAATATTAGAAATCTTTTCATGTTGCTCCTCAAAATAGCTCTACGTGTTATTTGAGCATTAGAAAGGTGGGGCCTGGGACTTGTGGCCAAGACTCCTCTTCCTCACCCCCACTGGCTGGAGCCAGTAAGGAATTTTCATTAGACTCCAGCGAGAAACCAGGGGGTCCTGGAAGTGAAGGTGGGGAGCGAAAGGAACACTTTCCACCCAAGACAAGACACTGTGACATCTGTCTTTTTGGTGTTTTCTGGTGCAGAGTAAGGCTGGAAAGCAGAAACTCTGAAACACTTTGTAAGAGGCTGTTTTCCTAGCATTCCCTGCAAGGGGCAGCCCAGGAAAGGCAGGGGCTCTGTGAGAAACCCCGCCTGATGAGATTTCCAGCTCCAGGCAGGTGGGGAGATGCTGGGACCAAGAACAAATTCATCACCCAACTTAGGCTTCCCAGAATGCTGGCCAGATCACGTCCGTGGGTGGCCCTAGTCTCTTCATCTGCGAAATGGGACTGTGGAGTCAGCCCAGCATCCAAAGGCCATCTTTGATCAAGGCAACACAATACGCTGTGTTTACACAGGAGAAATGGAAGGAGGCTGAGGCGTTGTATTAGAGTTGATTTTGTTTAAAGGACTTCTTTTCCTACCAAAGCGATATTTATTTTACTTTTTTAGGTTGCAGATGACATTCCCAGGCTCAGCATTTCAGGGACCCCAGTCCCACTGAGATGAATTAGAGTAAAATCTTGGACTACCGAAGGCCTGAGTGTAGACAAATTTTGTGACCAGGGCTGAGCCCTTAAACAAGCTCAGACGTGAAGGGGTCTTGAACCAGTGGAATCATGAGACATAGGATCCAAAACAAATCACTCCCACTAATCCTCAAAGTTAGGACAGAAGGCCTTTGTCTGGGGTTATGGGTGTGCAAAGCCATCTACCAAATCCAATAAGGTAAAGTTGAACAGGAATAAGCCCGAAGTTGTCTGGCAGGTCCAAAAAGTCAATGGTTCAGGTTGAAGTGGCTGCTTTTATTAATATTATTACAGCTAACATTGTGCGATTGCCATGCATCAGGCGGGTTGCTCAGTATCCATATGTATATTTTTCTCCAAAGAGGTGGTAGTTTCCCCCAGCCAGGGCCTCAGTGCCCCTAGGGGAAGAACCAGGGTGCCTAGGGAATTCTAGATGAGGGCTCAGTCCCCTGGAACAGCCCTTAGGGCACCCCTGGGGTTATTTATTTCTTGTCTGTCTCTCCTGCTAGACTGTGAGCCCCGTGAGGGCAGGGACTGTCTCTGACTAGTCCACCCTCGATCCGCTGCTTAGCACAATACCTGGCCTGTGTCTCTCCTGACCTCCTCTTTGTTGCAGGAATAAATGTGGGGGTGACTGACAGCCAGCCTCTTGGCAGGCATGCAGACCTTTAGGGACATATTCTCCTCTTCGATATTCCCAGACCCACCTTGAATCACACACATGGTGTGAATCAAAACCTAATAACCCTTTCATTCAAGATGGCAGGCACATGGGCTAAGAGTATGGGTCCTTAGTGGTACTTTCTCTTGCTTTGAGTCTCCACGTGATCAGTCTACTAGCAGGAAGATGGTGGGCATGCAGACCAAGCCTTGGGGTCCTCCGCTGCAAATGAATATAGTTAAGTAAGGTATGTACGCAAAGCCTTTGGCACAGTTCTTGGTTCCTGAATGTGGCCTTCTGGGCTATTTTCATAATTCGTGGAGTTGGAATTTTGGACCTCACTCTAGGATGTTCATAGTTCTTTGCTCAATTTCCTCTTGCCAGATTCGGACCTTTTCCCAAGAGATGTTTGAGTGTTGTGGGTCTGTGCCCCATCATTTAGACATTCCATCACGGGTACCTGATATCCTCTCCCAAACCACCAAGAAAACATGTAGTGTCTGTGGCTGAGGCCAAGTCACACGGCTTCTCCCGATGGAGTGGCTTCATGTCTACAAAGGCAAAAGCAGCGGGCTACACAAATCTAATGAAATTGGACCTGGCCACACGTAGCAGGCAAAAAAGGAATTCCGATTTGATGCAAAAGACCCCAGAGATTCTTGACTAATGGTCAGACTTGATCGCATCCAGCTATGCACACCGCGCTAAGGATGTCAAGTACTTTATCTCCCTGAACCCTCACAAGTCTCTGAGAGATGACTTCTACTATTGTCCCCATTTTAAGGACATGAAACTGAGGCTTGCAGAACTGTAAGCCACTCTGGAAGTGGCGAAGGGGCATCTGAACACAGTTCTGTTAAGTCGAAGCTTTGAACCTAAGACTCAAACCTCAAAGGCTTTTATCAGATGTTGGCTATCACCCGGGCATCTGGAATCCCACCTGGGAACTCACCCGCCCGCGGCCGCTGCAGCTCCCCAGAGCTCTCCCTGCGCCATGGGCTGTCTTGGGAAACTGACATCCCAGCTGCACCACTCCCTGGCTTCAATCACATCCCTCTTATGTGGATGAAATGACACTCCCCTCCAGGGACCAGCGCAGCAATTTGTTTGGGCTGTGTTCAAAGCCAAGCTTGGGTGATGAGGGCCTAATTTCCCACCCTGCAGTGACTCAGAGCATCAGAGACCAAATGAAAGATTTCAGAGGAGCAGGGACGGAGACCTGCCTCCATACAGACGGGTGGTGCTGGGATTCCCCCCTCCCTCCCTGGCTTCTAAAGGTGAGACATGGAGGAAGCCTCTGAGCCTGACAACTGGGGCTTCATGAGACGCTATTTTGTACTCATTTTAAATATAATTGCATTTGCTCATTCCATCTGTTATTGATTAATTTATTCAGCAAGTATTTATCAAGCCCCTACTATGTACAGGACACTGGGCTTGATCCTAGTGAAACAACAGGAAGGCAGTGTCCCTGATCTGGGGGAGAGCCGGTCCATCGGAGCCGCCTAACAATTAGTGGATAATTCCAACACGGAGGGGGCTGGGGCAAGTGCAGGTGGCCAGGCTATCCCAGGGCCTCCTCGCATGATTACTAGGTAAATCTTATTGCTCTGGGAAAATCCTGACGTGAAAACGTTAAGTGGAAAAGCAGGCTACAAAATTTCTCATGGAGCATAATTCCAACTTTATTATAAAAATATATGTGTATGTGAATAAGGAAAAAGACTCATAAGGAAATGAATAAAAATGTCAACAGTGGTTATCGCTGAGTAGTGGGAATTAAATATTCTTCCTTTTACCTTAATACAAGGTTCCAGTTCTTAACCACAAGCAGGTATTCATTTCCTTTTATAGGTTTATATACATTTTAATTATAAAGTAATTTATACTCATTGGAAAACTCCGAAGTCCCAAACTACCCACCCCTCCACTCAAAAATCTGTTATTTTAAAGTGGGCTATGATTCCTTTGGGACACACACACACACACAAAACACGTGTGTGCCTGCTGTGCTCTTCCCCTATTGCTTTCATTTCTGTTTGGATCTGTATCCTATTTATAATATGGTTTATTTCTTAATTAAAGAAATACATACTTACATATATGTTTACATATGCATGCTATATACACATACTGTACACACACACACACACACACACACATAATTTCTGCAAGTTTCCCTTAATATAGTTTGATCATCTTTTTATAACGGTGCACATAGCTCTTCCCCCTTTCTCGTTAACAATGGAAAGGTATTCCAAAGTACGACTGTAGCACAGTATGTGTAATCGCCTCCCCCTACCCCCACCCAGTGACTGATGGAAGTTAAAGACTTAAATGAATGTCTTTGCATACCTGTGCAAACATTCTAGAGGCCAAGTTCCTGCAAATGGACTTCCTGGCTGGGGCCATGGATGTGGTATATATATATATTTTTTAGATCAGTTGTTAAATTAGTTTTGAAATAGCAATCAGGCAGTCGGGGTGCGGAGAAGAATGGAGCTAACAATTCACAGCTGTATTTCTTGGTCCCATTCTACAGATGGAGGAGCCGAGACCCAGGGAGGACTGCTCCTGGTCAAGATCACGGGAAGAATGAGTGCCAAGGCCAAGTCCAAAAGTCAGGACTAATTCCCACCAGGACCTCTTTTCCCCGCTCAACCCCAGCTCTCCTCTCACCTGAGCCAGAGCCCCAGGGATTTCTCCCCGTCCCTCTCTCCAAGCTGCCTTTTCTCTGGCCACAGCTGGGTTATTGACAGCACTTTCAATGTGTGGCCTTGTGGGTGGAATTATTGGCCCTTAATTGAATTGAAAACAAAAGGAGATTGAGTTTTATGGGGAGCGGGAGGCCACTGGAGGGAGGAAATCAAATGCAGAGCAAGCATGAAAGGTTCTTGGAGGCAGATCAGCTGCAGGTGGGAGTGTGGGTTCCCCGGGCTGTTTATGGAGCTGCAAAACTTAAGGTCAGTGCCTCCCCTGGGCCGTCTGTGTTCGCTCCCCCGTTCCAGCCGGATGCTGTCCTTTCCGATGTTGCGTGCTGCAGATGCTGGGAAGGACCTGGACTCCTATGCTGTGGCTGAAACGGGGCACTGGTTCCTGGGAACTCTGGCACATGAGGGTGTGGCTGCCATGGCAAGCAAGGGATCCTCACTTCAGGAGCCTTGACCAGGCTTGAAGCAGGTCCGCATCGCCTGTCACCCCCACGCCTCCTTGTAGGCCCTCTGTAAGAGGAAGGGACAGAGGGGGAGGAAGCAAGTCCCACCACCAGCTGGGAGCCTGCTAGGGACTAAACTGGGTCCCCCTAGAATCTGTATGTTAAAGCCTTAACCCTCAGTGTGACTGTATTTGGAGATGGGGCCTTAGAGGAGATAATTCAAGGCTAAGTGAGATCCTAAAGCTGTGGTCCTGATCCGACAGGATTTGTATCCTTCTAAGAAGAGACACTGGAGAGTTCTCTCTATCTCTTGCTCCGTGCACTCACAGTGAGGAAAGGCCATGTGAGCGCATAATAGGAAGGCGACCATCTTCAAGACAGGACTAGAGACCACATGGGAAACCAAGTTGCCGTAACCTTGATCTTGGACTTCCAGCCCCTGAACAGTGAGAGAATTTTTATTATTTAAGCCACCCAGTTGATAGTATTTTGTTAGAGCACCCTGAGAAGACTAAAACACAGCCCATGGGGACACGCCCTCAGCTCCCAGTTGCCAAAAGCTGTGATTTTCTCTCTCCATTTTCATCCGTTCATCCCACCATGTGGCCCGTGTTTCTATGTCTGTAGTCTGACTTCCACCAAGGCTGGGCTCAGAGGTTATGGATTATTTATTTTTGTTTCCCAGGGCTCAGCTCTGTGCCTGGCACAGCCTCAGTCCTCAGGGAGCTTTGCTTAATGAATAGATGCATGTTTATAAAAGTGGATAAATATTCATGGAGCTGAGAATGTGGCTGGGGGTGGCCAGAGGATAGAGCAGCCTCTCCAATGAGTTCCTTGCTAGCAGAAGAGGGAGGTGTGAGCTCCAGCCATGGAGGTTGCAGAGGAAGGGGCGCTCCAGGCAGAGGACAGTGTGAGCAGAATCAAGAGGACTGGAAACTCAGAGGCCGTTCCAGGGAAAATGGTGTGTGGCTTCTGACCAGCCAGAGAAGAGAGGCAGTGGATGAGAAGCACAGGTGGGCTGAGGCCGTATTGGGGAGCCCCTGTATGCCAAAGGGTCAATGTGTAGGATTTGATTTTCAAGTTTGAGAATTTGATTCTTCAACTCTTCTTACAGTCCCTCAAGGAACACATGGCATATTCTCGTGGGAACACCAAACCATGGAATAAACACAGTGCATCTTCCTGGAGAATTAATTAACTTTTTAGGATTAATTATTTTTCACTGTCACTGGTGGCCTTGCAGATAGATAAGCACCAACTCTGTGGAGTTACTCTCTGAGTTCAAATCTTGATTCAGATTCCTGACTGCTTGACCTCGGGCAAGCCATTGCATGCTTCTCTCTTCTCTCTGCAGCTGCTAAGTGCAGCCATCTACATAAAACCTGGATATGGGAGTTTATCCCACTTTACTCATGATCATCCTGGACTGGAGACAACCCTGATATCCTTTAGCAGGTGAATGGCTGCACAGTGGTATGTCCATTCAATGGAATACTATACAGCCATGAAAGGAACAAGCTAAGGATACCCACAGCTTAGTTGGATCTCAAGAACATTATGCTGAGTGAACAAAACCCCTCAAAGGTTACATTCTGTTTGATTCTATTTACATAATCTTCTAAAGGTGACAAACTCACAGTGATTAAAACCCATGAGTGATCTCCAGGGGTTGAGGTTGAAAGGAGTGTGCAACTTTATGGAACAGCCCAGGGAAATATTTTTTTTTTTTTAATGGGGTTGGAGCTGTTCTATATCCCATGTGTTGACCACTTCTAACTTGTGTCTGTGATAGAATCGTACAGAACTCTCTCTCCATAGAGTGCGGGTGCAAAACTGATAAAATAAGGTGTATGCATTGTACCAAAGTCATCTCCCTGGTTTTGACAAGGCATGACAGCTACATAGAGACTACCTAAGATATTATCACAATTGGGACCACTGGAGGAAGAATGCATGGGAAATTTCTTTATGATGTTGGCAATTTTTTATAAGTTTTAAACTTTTTAAAATTAAGAAAGATGAAGATAGTCACAGTCAGTACCCAGCACGTGGGTGACATAAGATAAAAAGCATTTGGTGCCCAGTAATTATTCCAAAAATGTGAGCTGAGGTTACTATTTATTTGCCTTTGGAAAGGGGGCAAAGTAAGACAGGAGTCTGGAGGCATCCCTGCAGTTAACAGGATTTCCTGATGAAAATTCTTAAGGGTCTGAAAGAGAATTCAGATTTAATTATAGGGAAGGAAGGAAGGAAGGAAGGAAAAAAGGGAGGAAGGGGGGAAGTGGAAAGGGGTAGCTCTTGGTTTGTGTATGAGCCCACCGTTCTCCATCAAGCAAAGCCTCCAAATGCTTTGCAAGTTCCTTGCACAACATCTGCTAATCCTGTGATGTCAAGGCCCGAGCTTACTGAGCCTGGGAAATCGCTGCTGTGTTTTACTGACTTCCCCGCAGTTGGCAGTTTCTCTCGGAATCGTCGTGTTAATCAGAAACACGCCGTCCATATTGTCAACACTTTGTTTAACCACTTCTATAAATTCAGCATTAGTGTTGGAGCGGTCCCGAGTTGATGGATGAAATCGTCGGCAGCCCCAGACAGCCCAACCCCATAAAACAAAGTCCGGGGCGTGAGGCTCTAAAGCAGGAGACACTTGACATTCACTGGGACACGTGATGTGGTGATGACTCACCTCCAGGCTTGAAAGAATGGCGGGTCCCCTGAGGACCCAGCTCTAGGAGCAAGGGAGAAGTGAGAACACGCAGATGCCTGATGGGATCCTGGCAGGGAGTTTATCAGAGGAGCCTTTGCCTGGCGGACTTGGGAGACACCTGGACTGAAGCCAGGGGACAAGAGGAAATGGGGGATCCTGGGGGAGAAGGAGTCCACAAGACAGAGCGACTGGTCTCCACAGACCAAAGAGCCCTTTCTTGTAAAGCAGATGGCTTTGATTGACAGTACACTGGCATTAGTAAAGGTAGAGGGGATGCACTTATTCCAAGAATCTGAACTTCCACAATCCTAAGAAGGGGTGGGAGAAGGTGCCGCCATCTTTCCAGTGGTCTGTTTGGTTTCTTCCTGGTGTCATGGGCTGATCACTGAATCTGAGCTCTGCCCTTACCTTTGGGCTGGTATGTGCCCCACTGGAAGCCTTGCTTGGGAGATGTTTCCACTCACTGGAGCACCCACTGCCTATCAGACCAGGTTCCAGGGACACAACAGTGAGCTAAATGAGTAGGATTTCTGTCCTAATGGCCTCAGAGTAGCTAAGGGAGACAGAATTTGAACAAGTAATTAATTCAGAAATCTAGAATAACATATGACAGAGTCCCCTGACTCAGTTTGGGCAATGGAGGAAGGTTCCCTGGAGGAGGTGATATTTAAATGATACCCGAAGGTTGAGCCAGAGGTGGATCAAGAGCAAAGAGAAGGTTCAAGGCAGAAGGAAAGGCCCTGAGCTGGGCAAGACTGTGGGACTTGAGGCTCTGAATGAGGATCAGAGAGGTTGGAGCCCAATGCATTAGGAGGAGAGTGGTGTGGGGGAGGGGGGAGGGACAGGCAAGCACTGGGCCACCTATGGACTTTCAAGACTCTTGATTCCAGGGGGAAATTGAGGTCCACAATGAGCTAGTGATGTCTAGACAGCATCCCCATGCCTTAGCCCTTGCCTTGTAAAGCTAACCAAGATGGCGGCTTGTATCCATGGCCCTTTCTTCTCCCATCATCCCTGCTCCAGTTGGGAAAGTCTGGCTGGCCAAGACGTAGTCCTCAAGAGTGAGCCAACAGGGATCTCAACCAACTCCTGTCTTCAGGCAGCCTCTCCTCTCAGACCCCAGGACAGGGGCCAGGCTCCTGTGTCTGAGCGCAGGAAGAGGCCTCACCGGACCACTGGCTCCTCTCCTCCCACCTCCTCTGTCCCCTGTTCCCCGGGCCAGCAGATCTCCGTTCCACATCCTGCCTGCCTCGTCCAACTCTTTCCAAGTGCCTGTTTTTCCAGAAACACGAGTTGAGCAAAACAGTCTCCCTCCCTGAACTTGAGTCTGAAATAATAACCCCAAGAAACACATGCTTTCTTGGAAAACCCTTCAGAGCCTCCCGCTGCTTTTGGACACGTCAAAGCTGGGTTTGTTAAAATAATAATCTTTAGGAACTCAAGTCTTTCTGCCGTCAAATGCCCTGCATAAGAGTATCACACCCTCCAACCCTGACCCAGAAAACTGGGCCATGAGCTAATGTGGCCCAGCGTCCAGAGTGAAATCCCCTCCTTTCTTTCCTTCTGCCCTTCTTTTGTTCTTATTTTCTTCCTCCCTTCTTCCCTTCTTTCCTTCCCTCCTCTCTCCCTTCCTTCTTCCTCTTTCTCTCTTTCTTTCCTTCCTTCCTCTTCCTTCTTCCCTCCCTCCCTTCTTCCTTCCTTCTCTCTCTCTTCCTTCTTTTTCTTTTCTTTTCTTCCCTTCCTTCCTTCCTTATGCAGATGGTTTTCTGAATCTTGCAAAGTCTGAGGCAGCTGGGAGATGTGTTTCTGGAGAATGGCTCTTCTGAATAGGGTTGCCGTTGCAGGGAAGGGGAGGGGATTGACCAGGTGAGAGGCTTTGGGAGCCTCCAGTCCAGCTGGCGAGCTGTGACCAAATCTCCCCCAGCATGTGCTTGGCAGCCTGGAGAGGCTGCTGTCTGCCCAGGGCAAAGCAGCTCCTTCAGCACCCTTATCAGAAGTGTGCAGGAGGAAATTCACCCTTCCTAGCTCCACTGAGGGGGGCTGGACTCTTGGACTCTTGGGTCGTCTTGAGCTGGATCCCTGGCTCTGGTGCTGACCAGCTGTGTGACCTGACCAAGGAACCTTGCCTTTCTGAGCTTCAATCAGCTCCTCTGTAAAGTGGCAAAGTTCAGAGGTGCTTGCTCAAGAATCATAGTTGAGGTTCTGGAGGATGAGACCTGCAAAGTACTCAGCACAGAGGCTGCATGCCATCCCATTGGCTGACATGATGTTGAGGATGCTTGGATGGACACCCTGCTCTGGGTAGCAACTCGGGATGGGGAGGAAGAGGTCTGGGAGGGGAGGTAGCAGCGAAGACGTGAAGGTCCAAAGACAGGCTTAACTTGCCTTTCACAGCTGACTTGCACAATGCCTGGGCTTCCACCATTGGTAGCTTGTCTTCCCCCCCTGCCAGGAACCCCTTGCAAGTTAGAAATTGTCCCGACATGGGCGGAATATTTGTGAAGCATCAGTGACGCTGGAGAGTAAATTAAACTTTGACACTATTCTATCTGCAGACAATTCAAAGAAGCACATATTCTTCATGTCTCCATTTAGAGATAAGAAAACTGAGTCCCAGAGAGTTTATATCACTCAGTGAAAACCACACAGCTAGTGAAAGCCTGGGAATCAGTAAACTGATTCTAGAGCCCCAGGCTAAAGACTGACCTTCACTGCCTCCCACTGTGTCCTGGAACAACTCCGATTCCCATAGTCCCTTTTGAGGAGGGGGCTGCCCCATCCGAACTCTGGACCCAGTTCTGGGTCCTCACCAGCTCTGACCATTTCTCGCTGTGTGTCCTCGAGCTGGTTGCTTTTCCTTTCTGAGCCTGCACTCCCTCATCTTGCAAAGGGGGATAAAATGGTCTCTATCCCTTGGTGGGCGGGGGCAATGTGTGTAAAGCACCAGGCACTAGGGAGGTGCCGTATACAGGATTCTAAGTAGTGATGTTCTTCTTTTTCCAGGCTGGGTGGATACGCTCCTGGCCTGTCCACTTGGGGAATACTTTTGCCCAACCCAATGGAGTCACCTCCTCCCTGATTTTCCTTTCAACCTTTGCTCATACACTAAATCAAAGCTGAGTGCTGGTCCCTGACAGGCCTTGCCTTCAGCCAGCCACCAGCAGACGCCCAGCATGCTTTATGGGCCCTCGGCCTCTGCGTTTAGCACCCTGACCTTGGCGGAGTGTGCGGGCCTGAAGGACAGCCGGTGTCCTCTTCTTTTCTAGAACCCACTTCCTCTTCGGAGCAGAGGGAAGCCTGGGGTGCTTCTCTGGCCAACCAGGCACCCCGCTGTCAGCTTTAGGGAAGAGTACTGGGATGAATATGGGTGGTGAGTCACATCGTGCCCCTGGTTTTCAGCCTGAATTATTATTGTTGTTGTCATTGTTTCAGCAGAAGCATGTTTTTTAGTTCAATTCAGTTCAATCTTCTGTGGGATGCGGTGTAGATGGGCTGGTGTCCTGCCCAGGTCTGCTGGTCACTCCCAGAGGAAAGTGTCTGTGCCGTGGGTCAGGCCAGGGATGCTGGGGAGCTCATTTCTCCAGGAGCAGCCCTCAACCATCACCAGCAGGCACCGGAGGAAAAATACCCCAGCAATCTTGCCTTGGGTGGGACAACTCCAAGGTGTGTACTGTTTGCACTCCCATTTTATAGATGGGACAACACGAGTCCAGAGAAGCCAAGGACCCTTGCCCACCTTGCCCAAGGTCACACAGGCTGGAAGTATCAGAGCTTCTCAATTGAAAGCAGGAGGAAGTCCATCTGCTGACCCCTGCCTTCACTCTCTGAGTTACCCCAGGTCCCTCCAGCGCTCACCTCCAGGATTCTGTGAACATTTATCCTGACATTGACTGACTGTGTACACCAAGGGAAGTCTCACACTCCATCTGAAATGGGACCAATGATCCCTCAGTTCATGAGGTTGATGGGAGGATCCAATACGATAGAGCTGGTGACATGCCTGGTCCGCCATGTGTCCCAGCCCGGGAGCTTGTGTTCCGCCTTCTTGGGACACACTCTCCAGTGACCCTTATTCTGTCTGTGCAGGAGGCTGTGAGGCAGCTGAGGTTTGGGATAGAACAAGTCTGTCTGGGCTTGAAGCTCCATGTAGCTGCGAATGAGTTGTATGATCTCAAGCAAGTTTGTTGGCTCAGTTTCCCTGTTTGTGAACTAAGAAAATAGTCACAGTAGAATGACAGAAGCTAACCACGGATGTGGTGTAGGTATCAAGGAAGTGACCTCTGCAAGGCACTCAGGACAGCACTTGGGCTATGGACAGTCTAAGTCATAGCTCTTACAGTAGTCAACCTTGCATAATCCTAGAAGTCACAGCAGCAATGATGTCACCTATCAGCTTGAGTGCTTTAGGAAAATGAGTGATAATGAAAAGGACATGACTGGAATATAGTAGCTACTCAGTAAATGATACATTTTAATGTTAGTATTAATTAGTTAATATTAATCAGTAATAGCAATTAATAGTAGCTCATTAATATTCATATTTAATGTTAAGTATCCCTGGTTCGGCTCTCACAGACGTGCTATTACCCGGTTCCAATCACTTTAAATGGAGTTAGGCACCCCAGGGTATGTGTGAACACATTTCACTTTATTGTTACAACTAACTGTTGGGGTTGCCAGAGAAAATACAGGACGTCCCATTAAATTGGGATTTTAGGGAAACAAAGAATAATTTTTCCATACGAGTGTATCCTGAATAGAGCATGGGATATACTTATGCTAAAATGTCATCATTTCTCTGACATTCAAATCTCACTGTGGTTTTCTGGGGTTTTGTTTTTGTTTTTGTTTTTGTTTTGTTGCGTTCACAGCTGTAAGAACCCATTTGACAGAGGAGGAGGAAACAGTGGCAGAAAGCTGAGGCGACTTGCTGAGTCTGGAAGAGGCAGGCCCCAGCCAGGTCTGTTAGGCTGAGGGCCCCCGGCCTTGTTTGCCTCCCGCATGGCTGTCTCTCGAGGGAGGGACGAGTTCTTTCAAAGGAAGCTGCTCTTACGATCAGCTGAACTAGGCTGTTTGGTCATCCGTGATGGGGGACGGACTGCCAGAGTTTTGAGGTAAATTCTCCCATTATGTCACTTCCCCTGAAGAGGGGGGAGCCCTTCAGGAGCCACTGCTGTCTCTGTACATTGCCCGCCCACTCCCCCCAACCCCAACACAGGCCATGGAGTCTGTGCACAGCTTGAGCTCACCTCCCTGGGGCCCAGCCGCGGAGGGAACAGGACCAAATTCAAGGCTGGCTGGTGTCAGGCAATGCAAGTGGAAAAGGGGGGGGGGGGGAATCCATCAATTACGTAATGCTTTTCTGGTGTCCAAATATTTCGCCTTGTGTGAACTGAGCACCGGGACTTGGCTGGGAAGGAGGGACAGCACAGGGGCCGGGGGACATTTTCTGCGCAAATCTGGAGGGATGAAATAGCACTTTCAGGGCCAAGGAGGCGGAAACGGTGTCCCTCATCTGAGAATATCTTGAGGTCCAAGCCAGGGTCAAGAACAGGAGTTGGGTTCACCTGGAGTTGCTGGGCTCCCCCCCGGGGCTGCCCTGACCAGCCCCAGCCTTAGGTTCCCTTTCTTTTTGCCGGGCCTCCAGCCTGACTTCCCTCCTGTTCCCTTACCTGTCTGGGTCTGGCTGCCCTGCCTTTGTCTGCAATGCATAGCCTCACCTGTTAAAGCGTCCTTCCTCTGTGAAATTGTCCCCAAGCCTCCCCAGGGAACCAGACACTCAGACTAGGTTGTGTGGTTGCAAATCCCACCTTACAGATACAGCTTCTCCCAGGTTCCTTCAGGATCTGTGAGCCGATCTCGGGACTCCAAGACCAGGGTGCTCTTTGTTGCCAAATGTTGTCTATTCAAAATTACAATGGTTTCAAAGGGGGGCCCTGCTTCTCACCTGCCAGGGGCACGTCTGGTACTCTGTTCTGAAGGTGCTATAAAAAAAACACTGGCTGAAAAGAAACAAGGCCCAAGTTTTTGTGCCAAAAGTGATTCATTCCTTCTTTCTTTTCTCCCTTCTTTCTTTCTCTGCCTCTGTCACTCTCTGTGTCTCTCTGTCTCTGTCTCTTTCTTTCTCTCCTCATTCATTCGATAAACCCCTCTGGACATGTCTTTGTACTCTTGCTACCCTAATGCCTAAGAACATGGAGTAAAGGAGGACCCCACCGAGTCTCAGAGGACGTCCCCATCCAGGGTGACAGGTAGACAAACAAACAGACCCATAGGGCCTCTTAGTAGGGGCCCAGAGAGCTGTGAGACAACAAAGAAGTTCCCCTTTCCCCAGCCCATAGACAGTTGGGGAAAGCCTTCCCAGGGTGCGACCTGGTAGAATGCAGACCTGAAAGATGAACAGGGATTATGTGGATAAAAAGCAAAAGGAAAGGAGTTTAAGGAGTAAGGAACAGCCTGTGCAGAGGACAGCTGGAATGTGTTTGGGATGTGTTCAGGATGAGCTTGGGAAGCGAGAAGGAGGTGAGAAAGGAATGAAGCAGGAGAGAGGACAGAACCTGAGGGGTCTCGAGTGGCCGTCAATAATCCTGAGCCCCACCCAGAGGACACTGTGGCCCAGTTTTCTCACAAGAGCTTCACCGAGTCTCTGCTCTTCCAAACCAGTTTGGGCCAGATCAGAGTCTCCCGCCTGAGGGCCTCCAATCTGAGATCCCTGGGCTAGACAAGCTCTAGGAGTCCTGCCACATAAACCATGAAGCTGAGTGGGAATGACATTGTATAGGGGCTGGCTTTGAGGAAGACTCTTCCACCTCCTTCTGTGTCACTGGGGCCAGTAATTTCATAAACTGGAAAAAAGAAGCCACGTCTGATTCCCCCACTGGTTCTGGGCAGAGTCCTGAGCTTTTCTGTCTGCGGACTCAGCTTTATCCCATCCTTTAGAACTACCGGTAACAGCCACCTGTTACCAGCACCCACACTGCCCACATGATGTTCCCAGTGATGGCCTTGCAAGGATAGCAAAGTTCCATCTTCCAGGAGAGGAAATGAAGAGTCAGAGAAGTGAAGAAGCCTGCCTGGGGTCACACAGCAAACAAAGAGCTCAGCGGGGATTAGAAGCCAGACCTGTCTTCTTCTGGAGTCACCAACTTTCCCCGAGTCATAGTGGTTCTTGAATAATGAACTTGGAAGATGCAATCAGCCCTGGTAATCTGAAGTTCTAGGGGGAGGTTTAAAGGCATCTCAATAATTCCGCAGCTGACGCTGAGACATGAATTATCTCCTTCCCAAGGAGGAAGGACTCCTAGTTCCCTATAAACACCCTGGATTCATAATAAGCACTCCAAAGGCATGGTGCCAGCCACTGTCTGCTGTCCTAGCAAAATGCCAGAGATGATCCCGGACTGCAGGGGAGGAGCCCCTGGTGGAGTGATGCGTGGGTGATGGGAAACTCCCAAGTTTCCTCTCCACGCACACGCTCTCCCAGTTGCAGGACATTCTAGTGTTTCTAAAGGCGTTCCCTCACTGCATTCACATGTTCACATGGGAGCCATGCATGATGGGTGTCTACATCATCCCCATTTCCCAGAAGAGGAAGCTGAGGCTCAACAAGGTTAAGGATTTGAGTGGTGGACCGGCGACAGGTGTTGTGGCTGAACACTGTTCCTTCTGCTGTGGCCCATCACATCATGAATCTTCAGAATGCAGGCATGTTGTCCTTGCCTCACCTCACCTCATGTCCAGCAACTCACCTGGATCTGAGAAAATCATTCAGGTGGCCCGCGCATGGGCAGAGACCTCATCTGTCTCATTCATGCCCAATCCAGAGCCTTGCACAGCACTTGGGGCAGAGTAGACTCATAGTAAATACTTACAGGGGTGAAATGATTTGCAGTTTCAGCAAGTTAGTGGAAGAATTAATGAATTAAAATATCTAATAAATAGGGGCACCTGGGTGGCTCAGTCAGTTAAGTGTCCAATTCTTGGTTTCAGCCCAGGTCATGATCTCAGGGTTGTGAGATCAAGTCCTGCATTGGGCGCCCCACTGGGTGTGGAGCCTGCTTGGGATTCTGTCTCTCTCCCTCCCTCTGCCCCTCCTCCACTAGCATGCATGTGCAGAGGCATTCTCTCTCTCTCTCTCTCTCCAGATATCTATCTATCTATAGATATCTGTATATATATACAGATATATCTAGATATATCTGTATCTATCTGTCTGTATATATACAGATTCACATTCATATCTAGCTACCTATCTGTAGCTGGATATGAATACGAAGATATATGTATATATACAGATTCACATTCATATCTAGCTACCTATCTGTAGCTAGATATGAATATGAAGATATCTGTATATATACAGATAGATAGATACAGATATATCTAGATATATCTGTATATATATATACAGATATATATCTATCTGTATATATACAGATATATATCTATCTGTATATATACAGATAGATAGGTAGATAGATATGCATAGGTTCATTAATAATGGCACTAAGATGTTTGGATAAAATTAAAAGTATGCAGATGATAATGGGTGCATATGATATTGGTGGATAGTTGGACACATGAATGGATGAGTGGATTGATGGAGATGCAAATAGATGAGTATATAACCAGTAGAGAATGACTTACCAGATGACTGGGTTGAGGGATGGGTAAATGACTAGATGGGTGATGGTCCACATAGGTCAGTGATCAGCGTTTCATACCCTCTAGCTTCCCACAGAGAGCAGAGCAGCCCCAGTCTTCAGCCACGCAGCACCCGCCTGCCATCTCCATCAGAATCCCGCAGGCAGGCTATTTTTGTCCCTGCTGCCATGAGGGGGAATGACTTTTTTTGGGTGCAGCTTGTTAGAGGAGAAAGCATGAAGAGCCCTTCCTCCCACGGACACCTCTTTAGCTGTGCAAACCCCCACTCTGTCAGGCATCCAGGAATAAAACCAAACAGAAATCCACAGAAGTTGCAGGAAACCAAACACAGAAAGACAGAAAAGGGAGTTGGGCAAGCTTTCCTGCCCTCCCTGGGGAGACACAGATTCCCACGTTTCTTGGGCTGAGCCTGAAATATTGGATCTCCCTTCACTTGTGCCATGGCTACTTAGTGAGCTCCATGTGTTAGCTTGGGGGACACAGCAGGGATGGGCAGAGACACAGCCACTGTCCTCATGGAGCTTTAGCCACTCAGTAGAGGGCTAAAACCAGTAAACAAAATATAATATGACATCAGAGTAAAGGAATCAAAACTGTATTAATTATCTACTGCTGCATAATGAATGACCCCAAATTTAGCAGCACCGTGACTTGGCTCAGAGTCTCCCAGGAGGATGCAGTATAGAGGTGAGCGAGGGCTGCTGTCTTATCTGAAGGTATGACTGGGGCTGAAGGTTCCATTTCCAAGGTTGCTCCCAAGCTTGCCTGGCAAGTCAGTGCTGGCTGTCACTGGGAGGCTTTTGCTCCTCTCCAGGCACACATCCCCAGAAGGTGTCCCGAGCATCCCTACAGTGTAGATAGAGTGTAGAATGGAGCTATTTCCACTCCTGGACATAATCTAAGAGAAGCCACAGGGAAGGTCCAATGCCTCTTGGGACCTGGCGTCTGGAGTTGCACACTGTCCCTTTTGCCACATTCTATTAATTTGGAGCCAGTCACCCTCAAGGGGGAGGGAAGTAGAACTTTGCCTTTGGAAGGGAGGATTGTCAGAGAATGGGAGGATGTGTTTTAAAACCACCACTTGTGATTGCCTGGAGGCCTGAATGATGTGACATGTAGATGCTGTGAAAGTCTGCAGGAGGAGCCCCCCAATGAGAGGATTAGCAAGGACAAAAGCCTGAGAGGGGGGGACAAGCTTGTCCTGTTTAGGAACAGGATGGTGTGTACCAGGCTGGAGCATATGCATGAGGAGCTGGGGTGCTTTGTAGATCCAGGTGTAGGTTCTAACCTGCAGGAGATCTTATGGAGTGTTTGCCTGTGCCACTTTGTGAACTGCTCAGGAACCTTATGCAGGGGTTCCTATTTTATTCCCAGAGTAGAAGACAGGATACTGAGGAATAGAGATGTAAAGAAAGGTCGTACAACCACCTGTGACCCCAGAGCTAGAAATAGAAAGGCAGGAAAGAGAGACTGATAGAGACAGAGAGAGAAAGAGAGGGTGAGAGACTGACGTGTCTGGAGATAAAATGGTGGAGAAAGATAGCAAGAGAGATAGAAGGGGATTAAGAACAGAAAATCTTTAGCCAGATAGACACAAGGAGGTGAAAGGAAAAATAAAGCAAGCAACAAAGCTGTGGAAACAGGGAGGGGAGCCAGCATACGTGTGTGTGCATGTGTGCAGTGTGTGCTGGGCTGTGCCACAACCCTGGCAACTCAGACCATCCATCGTGTCTGTCTCCCAGGAGAGTCAGGGGAGGGGGAAGAGCTGACAGGAGACAGTGGGATTCCAGTAATTCCAGATGAAATAGCAACTAGAATGCTTGCCAGGAAGTCGGGGTGGGGTGGCCAGGCAGAGGGAGGAAATGTCCAAAGAAAGTTTAACAAATAGCTGCATGAGTCCCTCCTCCACGCCCCTGCCAGCTACCCTTGATACAAGGGTGAGGATGGTGGTCCAAGTTTGGGGCTGGAGTAAGAACATCTGGGAGGGCAGTGGTGCCCTTGGACAGGGAGGACGTTTGTCTTCACTAGCCCATGCAGCAGTGTTGGCTCCTGGGAGTGGCATCCTTGCTGGGGACCATAGAGTGACAGGATGTGGCTTCAAGATGGTAGCTCACTATGTTCTCAGGACAGTGGGGTGTTGAGGGAGAAGGGGAAGGATCTGACCTTCACCAGTGCAGATGACAGGTTCATTTTTCCTTGGCTGAAAATGTGCCTGCGCTCAGCTCTGCACAACATACGCACCTTGTCTCATTCCCACTCCTTCTCTCAACCCCTGCAGTATTGGGTTCTCAGCTCTGTCCTCATCTGAAGATGAAGAAAGTGGAGTTCAGAGAGGGCCAGCCCCCAGCCCACTGTCATCCAGCTGGTCCAAGTTGCATGGAACCATGAAGCAGTGCCACCCCAAATGTCTTCATTGAGTCCCTTAAAGTCCAGTGATGCAGATAGCAACACCATCCCTCCTCAACCTTTATGTTCTATAAGTATCAAAATTGCAGAATAAGTTACAAGAACAGTGCCTGTGTATTCTTCAATTCCCTTCACTTTACGTTCTCATGTTTCCTTTTCTTTTCTTCCTTCTGACATCCAGACCAACTGTGTTATAGAATGTCCCCCAATCTGTGGGTGTTCAGCTGTGTCCTCACTATCAGCTTCAGGCTAAAAGTTCTGGACATTTATTATTACAAAGGTACATGCTTCCCATTTCATCTCCTCCTAGGACACCTGAGGCCACTTGGTCCCTTTACTGGGGGTGTTAAGTTGGTCAGTTTGTTAAGACATTATCTTCCAAGTCTATACCATTTTTCTTGACACTTGGGAAAATATCCCCTTCTTCAGTAAACTTTCACCCAGGGGTTTTGCTATCCATTAAATGTTCTTATCATAACCAAGTATTGCAGGGGTGGTTGCAACATGGAGATGTTTGAAAAATATATCATTCTTTTTTTTACACTTATTGGTTAGTATGCTTTGGTGAAGAAGGGTTTCCCACGGCCCCTCCTTTTTATTTCATGTTACCCATTTGCATTTTTTTAATGCTCAAATTGTCCCAGATTTTGTTAGTGGGAGCCCCTTGAAGCTGGCCCTTAAATTCTTATGCACACATTTTTCTCATTCTTCGAGAACTTCCTTACTTCCTGATACAATAGAATGTTCTAGGCTCATCTTGTATTTTCATCGCTCCAAACCTAGAAGCTGCCATTTCTCTAGTATGTCCCGGTTGCTTTTCATAAAAAACAGTATTTAAGAACCAAGATGTGATCCCAAGATGTGCTTATTCCTGCTGGGGTGTCCCTGTTTCTAGGATCTTTCAGAGAAGAGAAGGTACATCTACCTTATACCAATGTTTCAAATTTAAATCCAATATCATGAGGTTCTTCCTCATAGTCCCCATTTCCTATTCCTAGCTCCAAGATTCCACCATGAGAACCCCAGTTCCCCAAATATCAAAATATTTGCTCATTTAATCTACCTTCCAAGCCTATTTCAGGCTATTCTGAAACTATCTCAGAATCATACAATTCCAACTCCCAATGACTATGTGTCCATTAAAATTCAAGATTTCTTTGACACTCGTCTTGACTTTAGAATATATTCAGTTAAGAAAGTTCAGTTAAAGGGCTGCATTCAAAGATTGCTTGAAACGATTCCCTCTCTGTGTAGTTTATAGTTTTGCATTATCTGTTGCCACTTAAGAAACCACTTAGAATGTAGTGGCTTAAAACAATTTTTATTATCTCAGAGTGTCTGTGGATCCTGGTGTGGCTTACCTGGCTCTCTGCTTCAGGGTCTCTCCCAGACTTTAGGTAAGCTCCTATACCCAGATTTGGATCCCCCTAGAGGTAGAACTGGGGGAGTCCCCTTCCATACTCAATCACATGGTTGTTGGCAAGATTAGCTCCTTGAGGGAGCTATTGGGCTGGAGGTCCCAGTTCTTCTCTATTGGTCGGATGTCTCCCAGTCCTTCCCAGGTGACCTCCTCTCTCTCAAGATCAGAAGAGCCAAAAATAGAGAGTTCCAGCAAGACAGAAGTCACTTCTTTTATAACATAATTTCAGAAGTGACATCCTATCACCTTTAACATATTTCATTCATTTGAAGCAAGTTACTGGGACCAGTCCCATTCAGGGAGAGATAATCGTACAAAGGCATGAGCAGGAGGTGAAGAATCTGAGGAGCCAGGTTAGAGGTCTGCCTGCCAGAGTTATCAATTTGGGATATAGTTAGGTTTATTTATTTCTATTTGTGTTCAATTTTAGGGTTTGTGGCCTTTTTCAATATTTCTGATTGAATTTTATCTTTGAATCTATAAAATATCTATATGGTTCATGAGTATAAATTATAGGAAAAGAAGTCTCAGGGAAGTGTCTCTCCTATCCCACCATGGCATTGTTCTATCCCTCTCCCAAATGGTCACTTTCATTTACTTTAATAGGAAATGAATCTTGGTAGTTTTCCTTTTATAAATTTATATTCCCATTTTTATCTCCCATTTTAATTTGATAAAAGATAGCATAATATAGGTACTATGTTATACTTTGCATTTTCATTTACCAGTATATTCTAGAAGCAGCTTTCTTTTTCTGCATAGAAAGCACCTTGATTTTTTTTTTAGTTGCAATAGTATCCCATCCCATTGGAAGTGTCATAGTTTGTTCAGGCAGTTTGCAGTAGGTAGGCATTTAGGGCATCCCTGATATTTTGCTGTTACAAATAATGACTTAATGAATAACTGCATGCATGTGTTGTTCTAGGTTCGTATAGGCAAATCTTCAAGGTAAATTCCAAAACATGGAATTGAGGGGTTAAAGGATCAATGTATGTGTGATGCACGGTTTATTGGTAAGCTAGTGCTGTGTAACAAACCACCCCTAAATTTAGTGGCTTAAAATGACAAGCATTTACTTAGCTCATGAGTCTGGGGCCTCACTGGGGTTTTTGTGGATCTGGGCTGGGCTTCCTGGTGTGTCTGTGATCAGCTGTAGGACAGCAAGGATGCTTTACTTCTAAGGGTTGGCTGGGGTGATGGGTTTGGTGAGGAGACTTGGCCACATGTCTCTCATCCTCTGGCAGTCTAACTGGGGCTTATTGTCATGGCAACAGCAGGGTTCCATGTGTGCAAAGGCTTCTCCAGTCCTAGGCTTGGAACTGACACAGTGTTGCTCCTGATACTTTCCATTGATCCAAGTAAGTGCCATGGCCAGAGGAAATTCAAGGGGTGAAGGAATGGGCGCAGCTTTCGTTAGGAGGAGCCTCGGTAAGATGGAGGACCGGGACACTTGGAAAAGCAGTACCTTTAACAAATAGTAAACTAGCATGTCCAATCACCTTACTGCAAGGCCTGGTGAGGAATTTGGCTCTTTTTCTAAATCAAGGTTCTGTAAGCTTTTCCTGTAAAGGTCCAGATAATAAGTGTTTCAGATTTGGCAGATCCTACAGTCTTCGCCACAACGATACACCTCTGCTTTTGCAGCTTGAAAACAGCCATATAATAACCATAAACAAATGACCATGGCTGTTCTAATGAAAGTTTACTTACAAAAACAAGCAGTTGGCTGGATTCAACTGACAGGCTGATCCCCAGGCCTGGAAGCAGGGACACCATCAGGATGCTGCTGGGGATGTCAAGGAGCAAGACAATGGTGGTCCCAGATGGGATGATGGCAGCTGGTGTGGGGGAGGCTCTTTGCATTGGTGTCACATGCACAGGGAGAAGCCACTAAGCTTGCAGAGGAAAAGGCTGAATGTGGGCAGTGAGGTAGCCAAGGGGTGCATCCAGGTACTGGGTGCAAGGTGATGCCATTAACTGGGTGGGGGGGCATAGGAAGGGCTACAGAGAAGCTGAATTTAAAGACACTGTCCCTGCCTTTGAGGAGTTCATGTCCTAAGAGGAGGCTAAGAAGTCTGCGTCACAGAAAGAAGGCAGTGTATACTGGAGAGGTGTAGCAGGAAAAACTGAGGCCCAGGGTGGCCAGAAGGACATCTTTGAGGTTAGACGACATTTGGCAATGAACCCCTGCACTAGGATCTTGTGTCCAAGGCTCATTCCCCTAGAACATCTCCTCCCTCCTCGGCTGCAGTTTGTCACCCAACTCCTCCAAGGGGAAAATGGGAGAAGGGCCTCCTCGGTGGATTTGTAAGCAAGCATGATGACTCAAGGGATAATTCACCTCCACCAGGCCTGATGGTTATCTGGCTCAGCCCTGAATAGGGTCTTCAGTTTCTGGAAGCTTATAAGAAAAAGCATTTCGAGCTCTGGTGTTTTAACATCACAAAGAAATAAAGTCCCTCACAGAATTAGAGGATCAGGTAAATTCAGACAAAAATGGGATTACATAATATAAAAATATCTATCTGGACATCTGTACCATCCACCCACCCCCCAGCTCCCAAGAAGAAATAGCAGGTCCTCAGTCTGATGAATGGCGTTTCCCCACCTGTTCGGATTCCAGGAGACCCTCGAGAACCTAGGGATGATATGAGCAGCTAAAGATGCAAGTCCAAAATGCAGTTTCCGACTCCTCAGCCTCCAGGAGCAATGTTCCATGCATAACCACATGGAAGTCCCAGCTTCCTGCACAGTGTGTGGAGTATGGCTTGCAAACACTCAGAATGAAAGGACCAGCTTTGTCCCTTGGTTGCCAGCTTATTCACTGCACGCTCTCATCCTAGGAACTAAAAGGCTGTGAGAGATGCACCCTAGCCTTTCCTGCTTGTGCCCAGCAGAAAGGAGGTACAGAGAAGTGTCCCCTCTGGGGTTATGTAGACTGGGATGAAGTCCCCGCCCCGCACCCCATATGATCTTGGGCAGGCCTCAAAGCCTCTGTTTTTTCATCTGGACAATGGGGATAATAATGGTGTGTATTTGCAGCATGTCTGGGGAAAATGGAGCAAAATAATGTGTATAAAATTGGGGACATAGAAGGGGAGACAAACAATTCTTTTAAGCATCTTCTTCCCTAAAAGCGAATCATTGGAAAAGAACGAAGTGGGGAAAAAATGGAAAGTAGCATTTACCAAGAGCCTATTGTATGCTAGATAGTCAAGGAAAAAAATGTGTGTTTTCAAGTTCTAGGTGTAATAAAGCAGGTGTAATAAAGATAAATAGACAAAGACTCCAAAACCCTAAAAACCCAAGACTTCTCAGGTAAAACCAGCCTCTGCTCTGGTGTCAAACTCAAAAAGTCTCCTAGACCAGGTGTCCGCAAGTCAAGGGCTAAGTGTATCCTGCTGCCTGCTTTGGTCAATCGGTTTTCTTTAGAATCCAGCCACGACCAATCATTTGTTTCTTGTCTGTGGTTCTGGGGCTGTAATGGCAGAATTGAATAGTTGTGACCAAGATGGCCTGGCCTCTAAAACTGGAAATATTGAGTATTTGGCCCCTTGGCAGTAAGTTTGCCCAATGTGGAATAATCCTACTATGGAGGGAGCTTGCCAGGGGTCAGGCACCATGTGGGCTCCACTGCCTTGCTGTGCACCGCCATGTTGAATCCTCCCGACCATCCTGGGAAATGGGGGAATTCATGATTCCCCTTCTTAGGATGTGGCTGGGAAAGCAGAGAACTCCATGGGAAAGCAGAGAAAGCAGGGTGGGGTTCTCTGGGGGGGGGGGCAAGATTTGACCCCACGCTCAAACTGATTTGGAGATCTCTCCCTTAACCCTTCGCAGGAGAAAACAGATTTAGGGTCTGGTGGACTCTGTCAGCAAAAGGGCCAAGCTGTGATTCTCAACCCTCCCACTCATTAGAATCACCCAGGGAGCTTTAAAGCCTAGGATCCCTGCTTTCCTACAACCAGAGAGTCTGACTTAATTTTAATAGGTCTGGGATTGGGTTGGATTGTTTTTTACAGCTCCCCAGGTGATTGTAATGGTCCACAGAGCAAGAGTCCCCCGAACTCATGATGACAGGGAGCTCAGCTGAGCCCTGAGCCCACTGGCATCACTGAGTATGCACCGCTTAGCCTCTCAGCCTTCCCGTCATTGGTGATGACATGAGACTCAGGAAAGGACACATCAGTCCTGAGCCAGACCAGCCCCATGATGGTCCTGATTCCCTCCCCGCACACATATCAGCCTTGCATGGAGCTAATCAGTTGATATAAGGCCACCCCAAGGGACAGTGGAGGAAAAGAAATCACTCTTGAAGCCCAGCAGAATTCCCCAGTATAGTTTCTGATGGGGGTCAAGAAACTCACTTCTTGGGACACCTGGGTGGTTCAGTTGGTTAAGCATCTGCCTTGGGGCTTGGATCATCATCTGGGGTCCGGGATCACTGGAATCAGGCTCCCTGATCAGGGGGTCTGCTTCTCCCTCTCACTCTGTTCCTCCTCTCTGCTCGCGTTCTCTCTCCTTCACAAATAAATAAATAGTCTCTCAAAACAAACAAATAAACAAACAAACAGAAACAGAACAAAGAGACTCACTTCAGTTTGCCAACGATGACATTCACCATACAAAGGGGCACCGAAAATCCTCCCTGGGCCGATCCCTCGGGAAGCACCATGTATTCTTTAATCTTCCAAGCTAGAAAGGAGGTTCCATTATTAACCACGTTTTCCCGATGGGGAAACTGAGGCCGAGAGAGGGTGGGGCCACGTGCCACGTGCCGAGCGTCCTATCCGGAGCAGAGCGTTGGTGTCAGAACATGGGTCCCCCCACCCCCAGCCCTGAGGACATCCTTCCAGGAGGGGCCTCTTTAAATCTTGAGGCGCGCGAAATCTCCTTGGCTGGGGAAGAGCTTTGTTCTGGGAATACTTGCTGAAAAATAATAGTCCAGGGCATTTCTTTTCCCCCTTGATCAGGCCCTCGGCGTTCTCGGGCGGGAACTGAGCGATCAGGAGGAGGTTATTGTGGGCAGGCCCCCTCGCTGCCACAGGTCTAATAAAACAAAACCCCAGCCAAATTAGCGGCATATTTCATCTAATGGGAGGAGATCTATGTGGCATTTCTGCCTGGCGGTTGACCTGCTGCATTTATGCGCAGAGAGGGGGGTTCGATACATCATGGGGCAGTTATGCGCTGCTTAAGTGGCCTCTGGGGTGGGCGAGGGACGAGAAAAAAAATCTCAGGCACGTGTTTCCGTTTGCTTGCATTTCCACTGCTCCTTACTTGGGACCAGCACGTCCAGGGAGTGTGACAAGGCTCTGACGTTGGGGAAAGACACCTCCACCCCGCAATCAAGGCAAAGATCCGGGTGATAGTGCCCACTGTTGCGCGCACTGGCTGTGTGTCCCTGGGCCAACCGTGCTACCTCTCTGAGTCCGGATTTCTCCATCTGTGCCTTCCCAGTGGGCTCAGCGTGGGACGCCTGGGTGGTTTAGGGAGTTGAGCAACCTGGCTCTTGGTTTTGGCTCAGGTGTGATCTCAAGGTTGTGGGATGGAGCCCCGCATTGGGCTCCACACTCAGTGGGGAGTCTGCTTCTCTCTTTCTTTCTTTCCCTCTGCCCTCACCCTCTAAAATAAATAGATAAATCTTTAAAACAAAAACAAAATCAGTAAAACCAAAGTGGGCTCAGCCATGGTGCCAAATCTGGGGGGAAGGAGCTGATTTCTTTGATATTTTTTTTAAAAAGATTTTATTTATTTATTTAAGAGAGAGAGAGAGCATGAGAGAGAGAGATAATGAGGGGGGGTGCATGGAGAGGTAGAGGGAGAAGCAGACTCCCCACTGAGCAGGGAGTCTGATGGGATCATGACCTTAGATGAAAGCAGACACTTAACTAACTGAGCCACTCAGGCACCCAAGGGGCTGATTTCTAAGCTAGCCTAGAGGGGCAAGCAGTACCCCAAAGGTGATGCCTGGGTCTTTCAGCTCTCTCTCTCTTTTTTAAAGATTTTATTTATTTATCTGACAGACAGAGAGTGCACAAATGGGGGAGCAGCAGACAGAGGGAGAGGGAGCTGAGCAGGGAGCCTGATGCAGGGCTCGATCCCAGGACCCTGGGATCATGACCTGAGCCGGAGACATCCGCTTAACCAACTGAGCCACGCAGGCGCCCTGTTTCAGCTCTCTCTTAACCATCTAGATCATGTTGCTGTGTCTGTATAACCCAGGATGTCCAACTATTGGAACTTAACCCCAGCAAATAAACACACACACACACACACACACACACACACACACACACACACGCATATCACATATATAAACATAAACATACTTATAAACATATTTATCATGTACTACTGTAGTCACAGATTATGTATTTTATAAAACAAGATACAAAATGTATCTTTTCTGTAAAGATACAAAAATGGAAATTTTTAAAGGAAAAGCTTAACTATCTATAGAAGTTCTATTAAAATTCCAACATCCTCTCCCACCCCCGGGACGCCCAATCTCTCCTGCCCTGATCTACTCGTGTCCTTCCTGGAGCACTTCCTACCTTCAAACAGATTCTGAAGTTAGCAGTTTATAACTTCTGCATTCTCCGGGGTGGGGAGATCAAGCTGGAGGAAGGGGAAGACCCAGCGACCGCATCCCTGAGAGAGGGGTTCCTTCTCCTAACCCACGCGCTCCCCGGTTTTTAAACAGCTTCCTGTCAAGCTGGGGAAAAAAATACAAATGTATTAAGAGAATGTTCTGGGAGATGTTTATGGAATAATCTGGAGACATTAACCCAGCAATGGATTCTGTCCAAAGCTGTATATGGGTGATTGCATTGATCCCGTCAAACAAGCTTTAGAGCTTTAAAACATGTATTTAATGAGAGAGAGAGAGTATGCCAGAGCCTATTAGGAGTGGTCGCAGCCTTTGTCTCACTTAATCCACATGGCTCCCGGAGGAGATGGGTCCTATAATATTCCCATTTTAGAGATGATGGAGTTGAGGCAAGTCACCCAGTCAGGCAGAGTTTCAAACACAGGCCCGTCCAGTTCCATGCTGTTGGTGTGTTGTGACATCTCTCGGTTGACATGAGCACAGCCAGGTGCCATGGGCCTCTGGCTGACCCAGGAGGGCACATCTTGGAGCAGACCATCCGTGGGTCTGGAGGCAGACGTGTTGGAGTGTGAGCTTCTGGGCTGCGGTATTGGCCGTGGTCCAGGCTCTGTGCGGACCGCAGCTGGACGGGTGAGAGCCCACTGATTTAGGGCCCATCTGGATGGACAGCCGACAGGAACTGGGCTGCTCCAGACGTTTGGGGAGAGTGATAAGCGCGACCTCTGGGTGCCCCTACATTCCTGGACAGTGATGTTATCGAGGAGGTGGTGGTGTGGAATGCCTCGGCGGGCAGGTCCCCCTCTTTCCCGCCCCTCCCTGCTGGCTGTGGCCTCCTAGGACCCCTAAAATCAGTGGTAACCCCTTGCTTCAGGGAGTGCTGACTCCTCCCACCCCAGACTCAAGGGGGCCTGGAGAGTGGGCCTAAGGTCTACTTATCGAGAAAGACCTAAGCTTCAGGGACACAATCCCTGCCCAGGAATATGGGGACTGGACCCCCCCACCCAGGAGACATTGCTTAGTCACCTCTTACTTGTTTTCTGAAAGTGAGAACCAACCCCAAGACCAATCTGTTTTCTATACTGCACAAAGCCTTTCTTAAGCCCTCATCCAACCATGTCTTTCCTCTGCCTACAGTCTTCTATAGCTCCCCACTGTCCTCAAATTAAGTCTAAATCCTTTCTCTTTTGGGCTGGAAGATTTGGCCCCTGTGGACCTCCCTCCCTCCCCCTTTCCTAACCGCCCCAGCCCCTACTCCTCTCACACGCATCCACCCACCCTTACTCTATTTATGCCATGAAAACACGTCCTCAAATGTGCCTTACTCACCACCAGGCTTTTGCACGTGCAAGTACCACACCTGGCACCCTCTCCCTGCTCACCTTCTTCTGACTCTGTCCAGCCCAGCTCCAGTTCTTCCCTGCAGGAAACCTGGCCACGTCCCTCCCCTGTCTGGCTCACGGGCCTCCTCGGGGCTTCCCTCAGCAGCCCTGGTCCCCGGGAAGGCCAGAAGGGATGGGGATGGGATCCCCTGTTCACCAGGGATCTCCTGCCTTGCACACAGTGGACGGCCCATACATATTTGTGGTTGGCAACAGATCGCAGAGACCTCGTTCCACTGGTGTCTGGGATGATAACTCTAGTTTGTGACACACCCCTGCTCCTGAGTAGAAGTGACAACAGCAAAACAGCAGGGATAGTAATAATAGTCATTTAGGGATAGTAATAATAGTCACTCCTATTGGGTACTGTGAGGTGCTAGCCTGCTTTCAAAGCGTTTTGCATGTAATTGCTCCTTTTAAATTCACCTTGAGGCAAATGCGATTATTATCCTGTTTACGGAAGAGGAGAGCAAAGCCCAGAGAGGTTAGGTAACTTCCCCAAGGTCACATAGCTGGCTAAAGGCAGATGTGCACAGGCTGGCCCGAGTCCATGATTTCACCACTCACTGTAAGACCACGGGGCCAGGGCAAGCTTTGGACAACCAGCAGACGGAGTGTGGGGCTTGCCTACAGCGGCCAAGCCAAGCAGTAGGAAGGAGTCAGACAGTGAGTTCAACTGCATATCTAGCCCCCGTAGTCACCAGAATATCAGATCAGTGTCATTAATGACCACTAGCCACTGCCCCAGGCTATGAGCTCTATTGGGGTTTTGTCTTCCCCTTGGGTGCTTGGCTCACGACCTGGCTCTGTCCATGCTGGGGGAACTTGGCTCCCTCCTCCATGGGGAGGCCACATACATAATCACGTGTGGACACTGTTTCAGTCTCTAGTGTGACCACTCGCTTGCTGTGTGACCTTAGATGAGTTACCTAAACTCTCTGGGCTTCAGATTCTTTAGGTGAAAACTGGGATAATAACAGTGCCTTCTTAGAGTTTGGGGGAGGATTAAATATGTTAATACGTGTTAATCTCTTAGAACAATTCCTGGCACAGAGTTAGCCTTATGTAAGTGCTGGCAACAGCCAGGTTCCCAACTTTGTCATCCCCTGCCCTTACAAAAGCAAATCACATCACATGTTCCAATTGCTCCCTGGGCAAAGGGATTCACCTCCTACCTAGGAGAGACATGCCAAAGCTTGCAGCAGAACCTCTAGGAGCATAAACATACAAGCTGAGGTCTTAGCACTGTTCCACCATGCTGTGTGACCTTACCCAAACAGTTTGTGGTCTCTGGGCCACAGTTATTCCATCTTTATAAGCAACAGGGAGTTGTTGCTCTCTGAGGGTCCTGTCAGCTCTAACCTGAGCTCTTGACCTCAGGATCCCCCATCAGGATCTTGTGGTCTGGAGATGTCAAGGAGATGGTCCTCGTGGAGAGGGCTCAGGTCTGGACCCTGCGTGGAGAGAGGGAGGCCCTGGGAGCAGGGATTGGCAAGGCTGCCTTGTAGGCTAAAGTCCTGGGTACTTTCTGGGCTCAACAGACATCTGGCCAGGTCCAGGGGTGCAGCCCACCAGCCCCAGCTACACCCTGCAGGCTGCCCTGTGCCTGGCTTTATGGGGCCTGACTAGGTCTCTCCGGGGCTCCGTGGGCAGCCTGGGGAGCCCACGCAGCTCTGTCCCCACCAGGTCTTGGGGGCAGGGGCTCACTTAGCACCTGGTCCCAGCCAGGGTGTCAATGCCATGCCCTTAACCCCATCCTGCCTTGAGGGTAAGAGCCAGGTAGGCCTGGGAAGGGACTCACTGCACCAAGGGGGTCTGGGGCGGCGGGAAGGGTGGGCATCTCCTCTCATGTCTTGGCTTCCTCTAACCCCTTCTCCCCTTGGCTCTGCATCCCTCATAGTGGGAGCCTGGGCACGGAGCCACACAGACCCCAGTTCGTTTGTGGCTCTGCTGCTTGCAAGCTGGGTCACCTTAAGCAAGCCTCTACTCCTCTCTGAGCCTCAGTTTTCACATCTGTAAAAGGGAGCTTCTACTTCCATCTTGCAGGTTTACCTGGAGGGTTGAAAGAAGCAGCAGGGCAGGCCCACCTTGCAGGGGGAGCAGTGGGTCTAATCAGCTGGACCAAAGGTCCTTTCTCGCCTCCTTTCCCTTTGGGTTCTTCCCCTTTGTTCTTGTCTCTTTGTTCCAAGTTCTGCCTTCCTCAGAGGCCCAAGGGCCAGTGGCTGCCTTTCCTGGCTGACACAAGTCAAGTTCATCTGCTTCTGGGCTTTTACTCCTAGTCCTTCCAGACTGCCGTCTCTTCCCACCCTCACATCCCTCCCTCCCTCGCTCTGGCTCTCTCTCCATGCCCCCCCCCCCAATCTTGTGTTAATCTCCTAACAACCTTTCCAACATGGGTTACATCCTTCTTATCTTGGTTAAGCATTTTGGTGAACTCAGAGCTTCTTGTCACTTAGGGAATTTTTCCTGCTGCTTAAAGCATCTGCTCTTACATGTTCTCTCTCCTCTCTCTCTCCCTCCCCCCTCTCGCCTTCACATTCTTTTTCCTTCTCTCTCTCTAGCTCACAAGCTTTTGCTGTCTCCCCCCACATCACGCACATGTGCATGCATGTGCGCGCGCGCACACACACACACACACACTCGCATATGCACGCAATACTGCACATCACCCAGGGGCATCTGACTGGTGGGCAGGCATCTGGCGGGGAGAACAGAGAGGGACAGTGTTTCTCACCATAACAGGACTTTTCCTGTGCTCCCAGGGCTCTGTGCACACTGTGTGCAGAGCCTAATGTCATCTGTCCCCATCCTCAAAGCAGGCTCTGTTTCACCACCTCCAGAAGAGGAGTCACCGTGTGATTCCTGGAAGGGCATTGCTCCTTAGCTATCAATTAAGTCCTATGTGAATAAGACGTGTTTGCACTTCCAACGTGTCCTCTCCCCAGGGAGGAGGGAAGCGAGGGTGTCATAGACAGTGTCCACCCCTCG
The DNA here is from genome assembly GCF_030435805.1 of Mustela lutreola. Taxonomy (NCBI): domain Eukaryota; kingdom Metazoa; phylum Chordata; class Mammalia; order Carnivora; family Mustelidae; genus Mustela; species Mustela lutreola. Next base: position 72,205,656 of record NC_081300.1, on the reverse strand, counting down.
CAGAGCTTGCCAGCAAGGACAAGATGTGGGCACATGGTGACATGGCAGCTCTAGAGCCCGCACTGGCTGAATGGGCCAAGGCTTCTGGGAAAGGGCATCTCAAGCTGGGACGTCAGGAGGGGACCCGCCTGGCAGCAGGGACTGCATGGATAGGAGCGAGGAGGCAGGCATGGGCAGCACAGTGTCGGCGGGGAAATGTGTTTCCATGCAGGGCCATAAGGGAGACAGCAGCTGCCAAGAAGGTAGAGGGGGAGTCCAGGGAGGGCAGCTTGAGGCCATCTGGTGAAGAACCATGAAGCCAGACAAAGGTCACCTCCTTGGGGAAAACTTGCTTTGGTGCCCTCTACCCCAACTCATTCCATCTGCCTGGAATAGATAGATTCAGACAGATTCATCAATTTAGTCCCCCTAAGCTCTGTGTGAGCTCTGGTGTTGATGTCCCTTTGCTAAGATTCTGCAGAAAGCCACTCCAGCCAAGCCTCAGTTTCCCCATCTGCAAAATGGGTACACTGATCACAATATAATGTGTATCAGTCTGGCTTCTGCAGAGAAACTGAACCAATAGGTACCTATGTGATGCCACATAAATACATCATATATTTGTTATGAGGAATTGACTCATGTGAGTATAGAGGAGGCCAAGAAGTCCCAGGCTGGCAGTCAGCAAGCTGGAGACCATTCACGCCCATGTCTGAAGGTTTGAGAACGGGAAGCCTGAGGGTTGCAAGCTCCCATCTGAGTCTGAGTCAGAAGGCAGGAGCAGACCAATGATCCTTCTGGCCCCACCTTTTCTCTACCCAGGCCTTGGGTGGATTGCATGAGGCCCACCCACATTGGGGAGGGCAGTTTGCCTTCCTCAGACTGTGGACTCACAGGTTAACCTCATCCAGAAGCACCCTCACTGACTCTCCCAGAAATAATGTTTCATCAAGTGCCTGGGCACCTCAAGGCCCAGTCAAGCTGACCATTAAAATGAACCATCCCATAATATATGCCAATATAGTTATGGCTGCCCAGGGAGGCTGACATCAAAGGGCCAGCACTCAGGGGCCTGCTGAATGCGCCACTTATGCCTGGCAGGCTTCAGCAAGTCACAGAGACCAAGTATTGGCAAGCTGCAGCCTGTGGGCCATCTGGCAAGGCTCCGCTTTTTATAAATAAAGTTTTATTGGAACACAGTTACACTCATTCATCTATGTAGTTTCTGTGGCTGCTTTCACACTAAAATGGCAGCATAGAGGGCAAGTGACTGAAAGACCTGCAAAGCCCAAATTATTTACTATCTGACTCTTGGCATCTAAGTTTCCCCGCCTCCTCCCCCACCCCGCCACCGCCCTCCTTAGGCACATGGTACCTCGATTTTCTTATTGAGAAAATGGGTACAGTAATAGTACCTTCTTCACAGCATTATCAGGAGGAATCAGTGGGCCAAGCATACAGCAGGCACTCCATAACTGGCAAATAGCGCTGTGGTTGCCATTGTCTGGTGAAGTGTTGGTGTGACCCCCAGCCATGACTATCAGAGGAACCTGAGAAGTAGCTTTGGGGCTGGCCTCTGGATCTTCAGGAAATGGACACTGCCAAGGAAGGTTGAGGCGGCTGGTACAGGCACTGCTGGGATCCTTTCCAACACGAAGGAGCCTTTCCTGCCCATGAGAAATAAAAGGCCAACAGGGGAAGTCATGCCAAGCGTCCATAATCGTCTGTAATTTGGACTCAGCCTCTCAAGGCAAAAGGATTTTGTCAAAGGCTTTTCACGGTCCAGTGCCCCCTAGCCCAAGGTTACTTGGATCGAGTCCTCTCTGACACATATTTATTATCAGGTGGAAATGGCACTTGGGTTTCTCCCAAGCTCTGTGCAGACGCTGTCTCGAGCCACTGCTGAGCTCCCCAGCGGGCAGCCTTGGCAGAAACGTGGCTGAGAATGGGGCTGGCCACAGGGCGGGTGTGCCCGTGAATAGCAGTGACCTGAAGAAGAGTGGGTGGAAGGCTCATCCCACTGCCCACACAGCAGATGTGCAATCTACCTTCAGGCAGGACTTGTACCGAGCCTCAGTTTCCTCACTTATAAAATGTGCATGAGAAGTGACTGTAAACTGTGAACTATGCTTGCTTTTATTAAGAACCTCCTCATTTCTGAAGCCCCAGGTGAAACCACAGCACAGTAAGAAAACAGGTTCTGCAAACAGGCTCTGCAAACAAGGAGGATTCAGCTTCAGCACCTGACCTGATGCTTAGTAGCTGTGGGACCTCAGACCAGCTACCCTACCTGAGACTCAGTCTCACTTGCAAAGTGGCTAATGATAGCACACACCAGGAGCTCCAGTCCCAAAAGGGATGGCATGTCCCTCATAATTCCAAAAGGAATTGAAAAGACTGACATTGGCAAATGCTGTGGAGACAAGATTGCACCCAGGAGGTACTGATTTGCCCAAAGAAGAGAGAGGTTTTCCTCATTCCTTCCAGTGGGCTCCTGTGGATCAGGATCAGCCCATGCTTGAGTGGGACCCAGGCAATATTACCCTGCTGAACCCAGACAGGTCTGGGTTCTAATCCTCTCTGGGAGAAAATGAACAAATGGATTCACTTCCTGAGACCCTCATCCTCCTTTCATTTCTTTGTTATTTATTTTATCCAGTATGATATTGAATGCTTTTTGTGCATGTGGAATCTACCTTAAGGCAGGACGTGTACCAAGCCTCTGTTTCCTCACCTGTAAAATGTGAGGTGTGGAGATAGAGTAAGATGGACAAAATCTCTGCCCACTAAGTGTATGTGATGGATGGCAAATAAGCGAATGAAGAAATGGTGAGTGTAAGGAAAAATTAGAGCAGGGTGAGGACATTGAAAGGGAGAGAGGTGCTGCTCTAGATTTGATAAACAAGGGAGACCTCCTTACAGAGGTGACTCTCAAGAAAAACGAGGGTGAAAAGAGCTGAGATGCCCTTCAACAGATGAATGGATAAAGAAGATGTGGTCCATATACACAATGGGATATTACTCAGTCATCAGAAAGAAAGGATGAATACCCACCTTTTGCATCAACATGGATGGGACTGGAGGAGATTATGCTGAGTGAAACAAGTCAAGCAGAGAAAGCCAATTACCATATGGTTTCAGTTACTTGTGGAACATAGGTATTAGCATGGAGGACATTAGGAGAAGGAAGGGAAAAATGAAGGGGGGAAAATTGGATGGGGAGCGGAACCACGAGAGACTATGGACTCCAGGAAACAAACTGATGGTTTTAGAAAGGAGGGCAAGTGGAGGAATGGGTGAGCCTGATGATGGGTATTAAGGACAGCATGTATTGCATGGATCACTGGGTGTTATACACAAACAATGAATCATGGAACACTACATCAAGCACTAATGATGTACTGTATGGTGACTAACATAACATAATAAAAAAAAGAAGTAGTAATAGTACTGACTTCAGGATATTGCCAGGCTTTATTCAGATAGCTAGATACAGCTCTTACCACATTGCCTAGCACATAGTAGTTACTTTGTTCATGTGGGTTGGTGGGTGGATAGAATGGATGGATGGATAGATGAATGGATGGATGGATGGATGGATGGATGGATGGATGGATGGATTAGTGGGTGGATGGATGGATATTTGGATGCCTTGATGAGTGGATGGTGGATAGATGGATGGATGGATACATGGATGAATGGATAGGCAGAGGGATGGATAACTGGGTGGATGGGTAGGAAATAAACAGTATTCTGAAATGGCTTAACTAAAGAGATATTATTGAAATGACCATGCACAGAAATTTGAAGAGGGTTCGGGGACCCAAAAGGAAATGTTGAGGCACACAGGAACTAGCCACAGAGGAAGATATTACCACTACAGGTCTTGAAGGGCTAAGGGAGTTAAAAGTGTCCTAGAGCCAGCACTATGGCCTACACGGAGCTATAACTAAAGGTGGAAAAACTCAGCCACTGTTGAAACAAGGGGCTAGGAAGGAAGAAGGAGATCACAAATACCGAATATCACTCCTTTCCATCCTCTGGTCTCCTGCTGGCACCTATCATTGATCCTGCTCACCCAGAAGCCAGAGGCTAAGGGACCCCAGGTCATGTAGACCACTGAGGGCACCCCTCTCAGTACTACAGCAAAGTGAAGAAGGTAGAGAAAGAATCTGGAGACAAAAGGAAAAGGACTAAGGCAGACGGGTAGATGAATAAATGAGCAAGTGAGTCTAGAACTTGCTAAATCAGCACAGAGGCCTTGAGACAAGTTAGCATTCCTTCTCTGATCATGAGTCTCTTTGTAAAATTTTTTTCCCTTAAAAATATGCTTATTAGTTAGGAGAGGTGAACATCTTTGCAATTAAAAAATTCTAGTAATGGAACACAATGAACATCTATTTCTCCATCATGTTGCAGTCTAATGCAGGTCAGGGGCTGTCGTACCAATGGTGACACAGGAACTAGCCCCCTTTCTTGCTGGGACTCCAACATCTTTAATAAGTGGGGGAAGGGAGCACTGCCAGGTGCATCCTGGCTCAGGGAGAAAGTGATCCATCACTTCCACTCACACACCATTGGCCAGAGCTAGCCACATGACCCCACAAGCCACGAGGAGTCTGGGAAATGCAATCTTCCCTTCTGCCCAGGGAAGCTCCATCTGGTTTGGGAGTGCAAATAGCTAGCCCATTTGCTCCATATTATTTCAGGACCTGAAGCTGTCTGATACCCCGAAAGAAATCAGCCAGCTTTGAAGTTAGGCAGACAAGATTTAGGGAAGTGGATACAAGCCTGGATTTGGGGGTCACACAGACCTGGGCTTGGACCCATCTAGGCTACTGGCCAGTTGTGTTAGCACAGACAGGACATTCACTTATCCTTGCCTTTGTCTCAGTGTCTCTAAGGTAGAGAAGGGCCCAGCATAGAATGACTCTGAGGTTTGTTGAGTGAGTTTACAAGTGTAGTTATGAAGATTGAGGACAGTGCGGCAGAGCTGCCTGTCACACTCAAAGGACACATCCAGCACCCTCCTCCCATGTAAGCATTCCCCCCTAAGCCATTGGGTCCATGGGTCCAGGCACTGCCTTCTGGCTGTGAGCAGCTGCTAATCGCCCTGGAGGGAAGGAGGTGTGCCTACCAAGACCACATTTTATGATAGGAAAATAAGGATGAGGGCTATTTTCCTGATTTGTGAATTTCTTTATGTGCAACATCTTATATCGGTATAAAACTGACATCGCATTTAGGTATTCATTTCTCAAATGGTCTTTATGGAAAAGAATATGACTGTGTAGTGGCCTGGGAAAACCAGGTTCCATTTGCTGCTGCTGCTGGTGCTGCTGCTGCTGGAAAATCTGCCCCAGCTGCAAGTTCCACCAGAGGGATGATGTTCTGGGGATATTACTCGCCCCCCAGATAAAAACCCCAGATTAAGGGTGTCCAGAGGTATTGGGAGGAGGTGGTTAAGAGCATGGACCATAAAGTTTAAATGCCTGGTTTCTGACCCTTCCCCTTATCCCTCACTGTGTGGTATTGGGCTTGTTACTAAACCTCTCCGTGCTTCAGTGTCCTTACTGGATACAGTTTTGGAACTGACTTCATAGGATTTTTGGAGTGATTCCACAGGAGTGCTCTAGTATGTGATCTGGGAAATCAGAAGCTTTCAGGAAGTGTGCCTATTATTGGAGGAGAGAGCATCCCTATGGTTTAACACTCATTCGACAGACATAAATCAAATGTCCATGGGTGGCTGGTCTCCAGGGTTAACAAGACAGTTGCGGTTCTTGAGGATATAACCAGGATACCTCTTCAGTGGAGACTTCAAAGAGAAGTCTGAGGTGGAGGTAGCTGCTGTCTCTGGGGATCCCAGCTGGGCTCCAGGATCCCCTGTCTTGTGATACAAAGGCTCGTTGTCCTAGGACCCATGGGGGCATTTTGGGGAGACAGTGCCCTTGGCCAGTGTATTCATGTAACCTCCAGGCAGAGAGCCAAGGCATTGAGATCACAGAGCCACCAAATTCATGGCCAAGCACAAAGGTGAAGAAGGAAAGGCCTGAAGGGTGACCCAGCCTCCACCAACTCTGAGTCCCAATTTCTACTCATAGGCTACCACCCAGCTGTGAGCCCTCTGTGGCCTCTGCCTCCCACTCCGTGACTCTTGGAGGAGCTGCAGACCTCAGGACAGGAGACGATGCTTGGTGTCCACAGGTAAGACAAGGCAGGAGGCAACATAGAGAGCAAGGCTTCTCTGTGGTCCAGAGATCCAGCTTCCTTGATTGTGGTGTGACCTTTAGAGAAGCACCCTATGTCTTCAGTTTTCCTAATCATACAGTAGTAGGATAACAACATCACCTCCTAAAGCCATCATGAGGGCTGATAAAATGAATCATTTTGCAGGGACCACCACTCAAGAGGACCTTTGTCAGAGGCAGTGTAGCATGTCATTAGAGGGCAACACGGCTTGGGAGTGGCACTGGACTGGGTTCAAAACTAGGCGTTATTCGTCACTACCATGAGGCATGGAGCACATTACCAGACCTAAACTTTCTGGGCCTCAGCTTCCCCATCTGTAAAATAAGGATAATGGAAACTGTGCTTGAATCTTTGGTCTGTTGTGACGGTTAAAAAGAAGTTCTGGATCATAAACATATAAGACAGTGCCCAGCAGGGAACAAGGACAACAGTCAATAGGTGTTTCTGGGCCCTGCTAAGTGCTAGTCACCTTTCTAGGTGCTTATGATAGAGCAGGGAATAAATAAATCAGCTCTCATAGCGTTTATGATCAAATAGGAGAGATAGGAACAGGTAAGACAAAATAAACTACAGAATATGTTACTTGTGGGTAAATAAGATCCTTACATTGGAAGAAAGGTAGTCCATTAGAGGGGATAAGGTGTATTGAAGGGGTTGGAATCTTGCTGGGGTGGCCAGGGAAGACCTCAGAGAAGTGACAGCTGAGAGATCCAGTGGTAGCAGGGAAATGAGGCATTGAATCATCAGGAGTAAGAGTGGTCCAGGCAGAAGGAAAAGGGCCTGTGGTATGTGGTATGGCAAGGGCAAAGGTTCTGGGGTGCATCACAGGTTAGAGGGAGAGAGAGGCAGGTGACAGAATCAGGAAAGTGAAGGGGCAAGTGTAGCCATCACAAGGGCTTTGTTCTCTTCTAAGGGTGAGGTAGGTAGGAGGCCTTGAAGGATTTTGAGCGCCACAGTGATGTGATTGGACATATTTTGGAAAAGAACACAAACTGATACGTTCAGTGCAGACTAAAGGGACAAAGTTGAACACAGGGGCATCACTAGGAGGCCATGGTCTAGGCAAGAGGGGATGATGGTGGCTGTTGAGGTGGTGAATATTATCATGACTTAGCTTACCAAACTGTCGGTGCATTTCAGGCTCATAGTAGCCCCTTCCTTCCAGTGGTTGCTCCCTGCCCCGTGGCTGGTCCTGCCTGCAATGGCTGCCCCATCCAGAGATATTCACCTCCCCATCTGCCTCTCCCAGATATTTGTCAGCTGCCACTTCACCCCAGCCAGCCAAGGCAAGAGGTGTCAAAACCCTTCGTCCTCCCCGGAGCCAATCTCCACTTTCTTTGGTCACAGCAGCCAGCTTGCCCTGGCTCCGTTCCAATGTGTCTACATCTGTCTGAGACTGATGCACCAAGAGTAAACTCCAAATGCCCTCTGGATACCCACAAAATTGCCCCAGCTGGAAGGAACCTCAAAGAGCCCAAGTCTGGTGTCCCTGATTCATAGAAAACAGAGGGTTGGTGAGGGCAAGGCCCCTTGCTCATTGGTTAGTTGTGCTGCTGGCAGTTGCAGAACCACATCAGAACTCAAGTCTGGATCCCAGCTCTGTATTCTCCAGCTCCAATGGAATGGCCTCCATCCTTTAGCAGAACCACTTGCCTCCTCTAATAGTAAACCTCCTCTGTCCACTGTATGGGGTCCATATCCCTCCCTGTACAGACCCAAGCAGAGGTGAGTCATGGCTACATCTCATGGTGACCCTGGGGCCCACTATGACTGCTTGATTTGCTCAATTCCATGGCTACAGGCTAGCCAGATTTCTGAGCTCAGGTCTGCCACACAGGAGGGAAGAAACATCAGGGGAACAAGGTGGGTACAGGGAAACCAGGCAGGAGCTGACACTGGGAGATGGGAGGGGTCTTTGAGTGTTGCCCAGCACTTCTCACAACTTCCCTGGGCTGGCACTGTCATGGCACTTGCTTTTCCAGGTGGCCGGGACCTGCTCCCAGCACCCTCACCAATCTGGTGTCATCACATCAATGTTTGCCTAACAGGTAACAGGTGAAAATGAGACTCTGGGTCAAGTCTGATCTGCATTTCTCTTATTACAAACTGAGGCTAAACATCTTTTTACTCACTTCAGAAACATTTTTGTCTTGATTTGTACTACTTCTTTATGGAGTAAAATAATTGGACTTTTTTCCCATAATATAAATTTCAAGTGTTTTCCTCAGTTTGTCTTTCTTTTTAGTAGAGATTTTTGCTGTACATTTTTTTTTAAAGATTTTATTTATTTATCAGAGAGAGAGAGAGGGGGAGAGAGCAAGCACAGGCAGACAGAATGGCAGGCAGAGGCAGAGGGAGAAGCAGGCTCCCCGCCGAGCAAGGAGCCTGATGTGGGACTCAATCCCAGGACGCTGGGATCATGACCTGAGCCGAAGGCAGCTGCTTAACCAACTGAGCCACCCAGGCATCCCTGCTGTACATTTTTAAAAATTTATTGAATTCATTGATATTTTATTTTATTGTTCCTGGATCATACTTTTATTCTGTGATTGATTCTTTCACTCACTTATTAAAAAATTATTTATTGTACACCTTGTTGGGTACCAGGAACACAGAATTAAACAAGACAAACAAGGGCCCTTGCCCTCCTGGAACAGAGTCAGTGAGACAGGACATAAACAAGAACCCAATACTTAGACAAGACACTTTCAGAGAGTGGCAAGTACAGTGAAGAATATGGACAAGGTGGCTTGAAACATCACAAAGGTTGGAGGCAGACCTATTATAGATTGCATTAATTATCTATTGCTAAGAACAGATTGTCATACATTTAGCCGCTGCAACCAATGTACATTTATTATGAAACAGTTTCTGGGTTCTCTGTCCAGGGTTTCACAAGGCTACAGAAACATGTTGGCTGGGCTGCATTTTCATCTGGAGGCTCAGCTGGGGACCAGCCACCTCCAACCTCATTTGGGCAATTGGCAGAATCCTGTTTCTGTGGCTGTTTGAGTGAAGGCCCAAGCCTTCTGTTGGCTATCAGCTGGAGACTGCCTTCAGTCTCAGAATCCAGTTCATAAGGCAATAAAAGGTATGGTCCCTCTTTTAAGGGTTTTTATCTTATTAAGTGAGGTCCACCCAGAATACCCCCATCTTGGTTCCATAGCATAATCCAATCACAAGAGTGATGTCCCATCACCTTTTGCCATGTTTATTGGTTAGCAGCAGTCATAAATCTCACTGCTATTCAAAGGGAGGTGAATACAAATGTATGCACACCAGCAGACAATGTAAAATGCTGCAGCCATTGTGAAAAGGAGTATAGCTGTTCCTTTAAAAATTAAAAATAGAAATACCACGTGATCCAGAAATTCCACTTCTGGTTATTTATCTGAAGGGAGCAAAAAGACTAGCTCGAAAAGATATCTGCACCCCCATGTTCACTACAGCATTATTTGTAATAGCTAAGATACAGAAGCTAAGATACAGATAGCAAGTGCTAGACACTTGCAGGGGATGAATGAATAAAGAAACTTTGGTATATATACAATAGAATATCACTCATCCATAAAAAAGAAGCAAATTCTGCCATTTACAACAACAAGGTTGGACCTTGAGGGCACTATGCTAAGTGAAATAAGTCAGACAGAAAGACAAATACTGTATGATCTCACTTATATGCAGAATCTAAAAAAACACAAAACAAAGGAACTCATAGAAACACCAGATTGCTCGTTATCAGAGGTGAGGATGGGGGTTGGGGATTGGGTGAAGGGGGCCAAAAGGGCCAAACTTCCAGTTATAAATAAATCAGTCCTGGAGACATAATGGACAGTATGGCAACTATAGTGAATAAATACCATATTATGTATTTGAAAGTTGCTAAGAGTATAAATCTTAAAAGTTCTCATCACAAGAAAAAAAATTGTGTAAGGTAAACTGTGTAAGGTGATAGATGTTCACCAGACTTATTGCCATGATCATTTCACAGGATATATGGATTTCAAGTCATGTTGCACAACATGAAACTAGCATAATGTAGTTTGTCAATTATATTTCAATTTTAAAAGGAAAAAAATTATTGGGGACTATTCTAGGGTCTGTCTGGTGCATAAATTTTGCTGATGAAGGCCATTCAGAGAGATGACAGTGAAGTGAAAACCAGAATAGCCAGTAGGAGATGACCAGGCAGAGTCACAGGTGTAGAAACAACAAGTGCAAAGACCCTGAGGCAGTTATGAGTTTATTTATGCTATGAAAAAATTTAGAAAGTTGGGCATGACTAGAATCTATTGATAGGGGGAGGGTGGAATGATTCGGTGTGCAAACGCACTGCACCTGCAATGAAAAGAAATTGAATTAATGAGTGAGCATTAGGGTTTGGACCACAGGGCTGGAAATCAGGAGTTCTAGCCTCAAATCCCAGACTAGCCCCTCCCTTGCAGGCACCCTGGGCCACTCCCTTTCTTCCTTGGCCTGATCCCTGTCTCTGTGGGTTGAAGGGGATGGAGTCTGGTGGCCCCGTGGACCTTCCTAATGTAAGCAACCCTAGAATCTCTGATGAAATAAGTGACACCTACATCTAGTTAGCCAATGACATCAAATTAATTAAGGCCTGGGAAAGTGATTATCTCCACCTCAGGCTTTCTCACACTTCTTGGATGTCATTGGGGGAACAGGGAGGACCATGCAACAGCAAGGAATGCAAGAAAACCCGGGGGGACAGGAGTGAGGGCTTTCAATCCCCCTGAATCAATGCACAGTGTTCTGGGCTTTGGCTGGAGTGTTGTGGGTCTGCATAAATCATTAAGCCCCCTCACCAGGCAGGATGCTCAGCACGGGGCCCAATTCTCCTCATCGACAATCCACACAGAGTTAGTTTGGCCCCATGAAGCATGTGGGGATCAGATTTCTCTGCTCGTCCTTGCCATGGGAAAGCAGACATGTAGTGGTGGTTGGGAGTTGGGGTTTGTAGGGGATTTTATTTTAAATGTTTTTGGTCAGTTTTAGAGGAAAAGTTGACTTTGACTTTAACCCGACCTGATGCAAGGGAAGGATAGGCCTCAGTCAAAGTGGGACTCTGTCCAGATTTCCTGGCAGACTATTTCCTGCTATGATGGGTCAGGAGAGAGAGACAGTGAATGTTCTGAACACTTGGTTCTGCTGTGCAGTCACCTTAAAGTCACAGAGTTCAAAGAAGAGCCCGGTGAACAGAAGGTGTTGAGAGCACCTGCTAAGAATCAGGGTTCAGAAAGGAGACCCGGAAGTTCCTCTGGAGTACTGTCCAGCCAGAGGCCCCATGGTCTGATAGCCCTCTGCTGGCAAGAGATGGGGAGTTTGGCAATAAGACATTCCATGGTGGTGACAACTGATATTGTTTTTGGAAATAGCTTTATTGTTTTTGTGCGATTAACATTTTCCAATTATGTGAGAAACCACAAGGAAGAGAGAGAAGACAAGACATGAAAAGGGGGAGGAAGGGCAGACATTAAAAAAAAAAAAAGTGCAAGGAAGGAAGTAAAAGTCATCTCTAGTGACTCTGGGCTAGTCCTTATAGATGGCAAGCCCCTTGAGACAGGTGGGACTGTCTTGTCCCCAGAGTCTCTGCTAAGGAGGAAAAGTATTCCTGCAAGAAAAAACATGCTGAGCCAGGGATTCTCCTAGGAGGACCATCCATATCCAGTTGGTTGCAAACTATGCCCAGCACAGAAAAGGATGCAGGACACCAGTGTTCCTACACTTCTGTCACTCCAGGATCTGATGTTGTGCTCTGAAGGTGATGAGTTCTGCCATCTGTGTTTGAGGCCACTTCCTGTAGCCTTGGGGGTTTTCAAGGAGGAAGGAAACAGATAGGGAATGGTTTCTGGGATTCATACAAGAAACTAATGGGTAGAGATGGGCAAGAATGATAGATGAGGGTATAGGATTCTTTTTTTTATTTAGGCCCTGGGCAAGCTGGTGCCACTTGTTTTTGGTACATAAAAAGGCAAGTGGCATCTGGATGTCCCAATAGGGGATCATCTTCTTCCTATTGTTTGTCTCTGATGATAATCTACTATTGGTATATGAGATATTCAATTACACAGGGTAAGAGTAGGCAATAGCAGAGCACTCCCAGGCATGTTTGATACTCCTAACAGGCTGAAGGTTTATCCTTCCTCCTTCTCAAAACTGAGAAAAGGATAATTCTTGGAGTTGAAGTGACCTCATCAAGATCACTCAGTGGCAGAGGAAGGATAAGCATGCAGACCCCTTCCCATCTGGCCTTCCCTCTTATCTCTAGCTTCGTTTCTTGCCACTCTTCCCCCAGGGCTTTACCTAGCACCAGTTGTGTACCCCACACACCTGTAGTTTCTCATCTCTGCACTGTGGCACATGCTATTTTATCTTTTGGAGGTTCTTTTCCCTTCATAGCAAGCTCCAAGTTGTATCTGGAAACTTAGTTAACATGTCCTCCAGGCTGCCTTCCCTAATACCACATAGTGAAGAAATGTCTCACCTGTTTCTGCAGTGTATTTGTGTCATTTATATTTACTGTTGTAATCTCCTAGGGTGCACCACCAAGTATACTGGCATGCTTCAAGGGAATAGCTAAATCCTGTTTAACTCTGCTTCCCTAGAGCTTCAGATATTTATTGAATAAATAAATGAATTGGATTGTAAATATTCTTTTTATAACTGTATGCTAAAGAAGCAACCACCACACTAAGCTTCCTCCTTCAGTACCAGGCACATAAGCAGAGACAATAGAAGTGCCAATGTCCTATCACAGAGGTGCTGAGCTTAATGAACATTTCTCTTTATGCTGTTCCCATATCACGTAACCCCCTCAGTAAACAGATGAGAAAGGTCCACCCCACTATCCCACTTCCAGGAAAACTACATGCCCTCTCTTCCTTGGACTGACACCAGCCATGTGATGAAGCTTCTAGCTTCTCAATAATATCCTCCTTAACTGAAATGCTAATTATAAATACTTCTAAATTTCTAATGAAATATCCTTGTCTCAAAGTCTACCAACCTTCGGACCAGGAGAGGTTGGAGAGGGTAAATGGTTAGGAATCTCTGGAAATCATTTGCAGGGATTTCAGGTAGCTTCCTTGCTTTCAAAGCTGTTGGCCTTGATCTGGGATAGCTGGATACTTGTTTTCACAGTGACTTGCTTGTATGACCTTGGACATGTCAATGGTCTCCACTTGGCCTCCGCCTCCCCATTTATAGTGGGGAAAGAAATGCATCCTCTCTCTCCCAGGACTGCTGCAAGAAGGCTCTATGCAGTGCCAGACATGCACCAAATGCTTTAGCAGTTATTGTTGGCATAGGTGGAACATCTGGAGCCTGAACGCCTGGGTTTCAGGGTTGGCCTAGCCTGTTAGCCAGCTGGGCAGCTTCAGACAAATAATCTGATGTTTCTGACCCTCTGTTTCCTTGGTTGCCAAAGTGGATGATAATAGCTCCTGCTTCACAGGACTGTTGTGAGGTTTAAACAGTCATAAATGTAAACTAGCATTTAGAACGGTGGCAGATGACACACAGACAGTACGCAGTACATCATAGCCATGTGGAGGCTGTGGTTACATTTATTATCCTCTGTTTTAAGTTGCCTATTCTGGACTTTGGATTAAAATTCTACCATATCAGAAACAAAAGAAATCTCAGGAATCATGGGAAGAGATCCTTCCCATTTCTCAGCTGGGCAAAGTGAGCTCAGAATGGTTAGGTCAGTTGCTGGAGGTCACAAAGCATAACTTAAAGCAAAGGCTTCCCACCCCCAGCCTCCTGCTTCTGAGTCCCTGAAGGGGAGGGAGCTGGGTGGAGTTGGGGTTAGGAGAAAGAGCAGGTAGATTGATCTGGAATCTGCTTTTGACTTTTCCCTGGGATACTTCTGCTCCATAGGAGTTGAAGCTTTCATTTGTTACCTGGTAACAAAGACTTTCCTCTGGGAAGCAGCTGCTCCCTCCTTTTGGTGTTAATCATTGTCCTCCTCATCTCCAGAACCCCAGAGTTCCAGACAGAGCTCCTCTTCCTCCTTCAGGACTGAGGAATAATGGTGGCTCTGGGGGAGAACTCTTAGCCCCTTTTAGAGAAAACATGACCATGGGGAAAAAGTCAAGATGCAAGAAGAACAAGTAATTCCTTAGTGTATTCCAGACTGTGAGCCAATTAGGAGTCCTGCCCGGCTGGAAAGCACATTCTGTTGGGAAAATGGAAACAAACAAATCAATACTAAAATGGAAATGAATAGAAGGAACCCGGTGGATGTCAGGCCCCTTTAGATGAGGAGGTCTTAGAAGAAGACTATGCCACTGACTGCTCACACACAGTGCCTCAGGCCCCCATTCAATCCCCACATGGATTTTTCCCAGAAATCTAAGGGTTAATGGGGAAATTAACTCTTAGTGGTTCATCCAAATATCCTGGAGTTCCTAAGGTACGTTTGTAGGCCACTTTCCCATCTCCACTCCTGGGAAAATGCTTCAGCCTTTCTTTGTATCTGCCTCCAAATTCTGAATCCTCCCTCTACTTGTCTTTCCAGTGTGACTTTGGGCAACTTACTTAACCTCTCTGAGCATTGGCTAATACTAGGTGGCAATGATATTGATGCCAAACTCACAGGATGGATAGGAAGAGCCAATGAGATGATATATTAAAACACGACAGAGGGGCGCCTGGGTGGCTCAGTAGGTTAAAGCCTCTGCCTTCGGCTCAGGTCATGATCTCAGGGTCCTGGGATCGAGCCCCACATCGGGCTCTCTGCTCAGCGGGGAGCCTGCTTCCTCCTGCCTCTCAGTCTACTTGTGATCTCTGTCTGTCAAATAAAAAAAATAAAATCTTAGAAAAAAAAAAAAAAAAAAAACACGACAGAACTAAGGATCCAAAGTGTTCACCGTTACTGATTCTTTTTCTTTATGCCTTCACTCCTCTGTCCACTCCTATTTTTCTATGATACCTCTTTACTCCAACCCCCTGATCTTATACCTTCTTCTCTTTGCCCTTTTTGCTATGCCCTATTCCTCCTCTTCTCCCTCCCTCTCCTCCCCATCCTTCCTCTTTCCTCCTCCTCCTCTCTTTTCCTCCTCCTCTTCTCCTCCAGGTAAATAACACAATGTATTTTACTTCAGCAGGGCTAAGAACACAAATGCCCTCAAATTATCCCCTAGTGGCCAAAGCAAGAATGTACTCTGCCCAGGTGGGCAAAGCAAGAAAGTTTATCCAGCGACACTGCTGGCCAGCCTCCTGGTGGTGGGGGGCAGAGGGCTCCTCTCTGTATTTCCTGGGCTCCAGAAGGTGGCTGAACGCGCCTCCCTGCTGCCCACTGGGCCTCCCTTCCTTTCATCAACTTGGAGGACAATTACATTATGGCCATATTGTGGCAGTGCAGGGCGGGGTTCGCGGGTTCTTCTCAAGAGCCGGAAACAAAGGCATATTGCTTCTAACTTATTTTAACAGTTTTCAGTAATATAATTTTCAGTTCATTTGGTTATCAAAAACACGTTTTTCCCCCCTTTCTTCTTACCAAAAAGGTGAAGCAGATCTAGGCAGTGCTGGGGGTGCCAGTGGTTTGGTATTCTCTATTTTTTTTTTTATTTTTTCTTAATCCCTACTAATTTCTCCATGCTGTGGAGAATTTGTCACACGCGCAGGACTGTTTGATTTCATTAAACAGAATATTTAAGCATAAAAATTGTTTAATCGCCTTGTGTCATTATGAGATGAATTTCATTTTGCATACATTTGCATATTTCATCAGAATTAAGGCTGCTAATATGCAAATGAGAGACAGGTTGCGGCTGAGGTGTTTATTGTAATAGCTGCAGGCTGTTCCACTTGGACAGCTTTCTAGGTGGTGGGGAAGGAGGGGAGGGAGGACTCCGGGTGGCTCAGAACTCTTCAGGAAGCCCGCGCAGGTCTCCCGGGCCAAGATGGGTGGGCTAGGCCCACCTCCCTGCCCTGGGAGACTGACCAATCAGAGCAGGCCGGGCTGGGGAGGCGGGAGGAGGCCCAGATGTCTGCCCAAAATGCTCCTGGGAGCCAGTGGGTATCGGTGCTGGGGTGAGGGACCCGGTTGAGGTTGGGGCCAGTGGCCCAGATGCCCCTCGGGATGGACAGATGACATTCTGGACGCCTCTGCTGCCTTCTCTCCTTGTTCGTGCTGCTGCACCTTCCTCTGCCTGCCTTTTTTTTTTTTTTTTTTTTTTAATTTTTTTTCGTTCCCTTTGTTTTCTCCACGGCTTTGTTTCAAGCCCTATTGAGTTTCATCTTACCCTTTATTTCTTCCTCTTTGTTTTTGCTTTGCGTGTTTCCTCCTGCGCTTCCCTCCACCCCAAATGG
The DNA here is from genome assembly GCF_030435805.1 of Mustela lutreola. NCBI lineage: Eukaryota > Metazoa > Chordata > Mammalia > Carnivora > Mustelidae > Mustela > Mustela lutreola. The sequence continues at coordinate 72,189,093 of NC_081300.1, read as the reverse complement.
GCTGGCATCCTTGTCTATCGTCTGCCTTTCTTCCTCCGCTTCCTGCCGGCTTTGTGCTAGTTCCCAGCCTGCCTTGCTGGCTCCCTTGCTCTCGTTTGCTCCTGCCTCACTTCTGCTCTCTTTCCTTTCTCCTTCCTGGCCCCCTTCCCCCTCCCTCACTCCTCCCCAGCTTCCCACAGGCTTGGAGGGCATCTACAGCCTAGAATGGCTTGAGGTGAGGACAGAATTAGGTGGAGGCCCCACTTGTGCAACTGCCTGCCCCTCCATCTGAAATCCTTGACGTGTCCTGCCCTCATGTGAAAGTCAGAGATTTGATACATACCATTTTCCTCTCCAGGGCCTGCTCTGCTGATCCCCAGGAGAACGAGTTCCAAGTGACCCCCCCAGGCACAAATGGAGAGGAAAACTTGGTGTTTGGTGCTTAATGAGCAGTCTGTGAGGTCCTGGAATAGTTTGATAGAGATGCCATTTTCTGAAGAAAGTGGCATGGATGCCCCCCCACTGACTCTCTTGTTCTGAAGAGCCGGTGATGGGTCTCACTACTTCTGCAAAGATCGCAGGGCGATTTGGAAAAGGACCATCCCTACAGATCAAAGTTGAAAAGCGGCTTAAGCCAAGCACTTGCCTGACCAAACCAAGCCCCTTCTCTAGACCTCAGTTTTCCCATCTATCCCTTGTGATTCTCCTGAGACTTTGCTAGCAGCTACGGACAGGAGATGATTTGGGAAGGACAGAATATGTTCATTAAATCAACCACTATTTATTGAGCACCTACTATATGCCGGACATTCTGAGCAAAGCTGAATACAGCTGTGAACAAGAAGGGGTCCCTGCCCCCACCCCTAGCAGATGACATTTCGGTGGGGAAGGCAGACCACGGGAGGGTAAGAAACAAGGTCACGTCAGGCAGTGATCAATGCTGGAAGTGGGGCTGTGGATAGTGACTCGACTCCCCCACTATCTTCCCATTGCTTTCTGGCTCATTTTCTGGGCTACACCCCCACTGGCCTGTGGACCCTTCCTTCCAGATCACCCAGAAGACCCTGCAGAGATGCTCTGTTTTTCCCCCAGACTCTTTGAGCATCTCCCCAGGGCTAGTGGAGCAGCGTCTGCTAGGCTAGGGGGAACCACCCGCCGCCAGATTAGCTGTTGAGCCCTGTGTTTTAGAGCCTGAACAATTAAAGCAGAATTAATTGGCTAGTAGGCAATCACTTTTCAATCCAAATGGAGAGCAAGCAGGGCTAGTGTGTTTTGCTGAGTTGACAAACTGAACACAATGCTCATCGACCAGAGACAGAGGGGAGGGGGTGGCTAGGTGAGCTAGTGGGAATTGGAGGCATTCCCCCGCCACTCCTCACCCCAGCCAAGTACAAGGACCAGGCTCTGAGGATCTCTGTGGGGACTCCAGCTTCGCTGGCATGGAACTTTCAGGAAGGGAACTTTGCCTTCACAACTTGGAAATGCCCAACCCAGGATGTTCTGAAATTTGATTTAATTTTTAATATCTTTATTCTCTTCCCAATAGCAAAAGCAATACATTTCGTATTGACTTTTAAAAATCAAATATTGCAAATATGTATAGCTTAGAAAGCCCCATAAAATGATATGTCTGCATATATATTAGCATTTGATAGGGAGTGAAATCCGCAAGAACGTACAGCAAACTGTCAACAGCAGTTAGCCCTGGTGTGTGCGTGAAGGAAGAAGTAAAGGAGACTTGGTTACATGGAACGCATTTAAAGGAAAATGGAATGGGGACCCAAATGGATCGTGCTGTTTCTTCTTGTTGTTATTGTGGATTATGAGGTTTTGTTTTTAACGTTATAAAAACCAAGTGTGTTCATAGTGAAGAGAAAAAAAAAAACCACTGATGTGTGTAAAAGACTCATACACTCCATCCTCTCATTACTCCCCATGATTGGTGAGCCAGAAATGGAATTCTCTGGAGGGAGGAGTATGGCTCCTGGACTGCAGTTCAGGCTTCTCTGCAGGTGGCTGTGTGACCTTTTCCAAGTCAGTCACCCACTCTGGGCCTCAGTGTCTTTGTAAAACAGAGAGTAGACACAGTACCTATCTCAACCTACTGAAAGAATTGCACATAAAGAACTTCACACAGTGCCTGGCGCACACCGAGTGCTCAGAGAATAGAAACCATTAATATGGGTTACTGCCAAGCCTTCTGGCAAGGTGCCAGACACACAGGGTTTTTTGTGTTTTTTTTTTTTTTTGTTTTGTTTTTTTTAAAGGAACTTGGCAAATCACACCAGAATCCTCTAGGATGCGGGGGCTATCGACATCTCCTTCTTCTGTGCTACGGCACCTAAGTAAGACAACAAGAGGAAGCAAGTTCTATTTCCAGGACACTCAATTTCCTAATGTCTCAGGAGGTGTTGGGAGACTCTCAAAACATGTCTTTAAAAAACAGTGTGAGGGGGCGCCTGGGTGGCTCAGTTAGCTGAGTGTCGGACTCTTGTTTGGGGTCAGGTCATGATCTCAGAGTCATGGGATCAAGCCTAGCATCTGGCTCTGTGCTCAGCAGAGTCTGCTTGGGATTCTCTCTCTCCTTCTGCCCTTGCCCCTACCCACTGCTCATTCTCCCTCAAATAAATAAAATCTTTATTAAAAAAAAAAAAGACAGTGAAGAACCCAGATCAGAGAAGAGGTGGTGGCTGGGGAGAGAGGACAGGCAGAGACTGATTCACATCAAAGTTGAGATGACATGGAAAGTCCAAAGATCCAAGTTCAAGTCCTGGCTTTGCCACTTTCCACCTCAGAGGCTTGAGCTCCTTCCTTTCCTTCTCTCTCTCTCTGGGGTCTCAGTTTCCCCATCTGAGACAAGGAGCAAGAACAAATAGCTGATTTAGCACCCACTAACTGATGGCAAGACATTTTGAATTGGTATCATTTTTTTTTCCTTTTAGCAAACTTGTATGTACGGTAGTCGGAGTCTCAGGGAGTTGGGGAGAGGAACAGCGGTGGGACTGGTACCCAGCGAAGTCTGAGTGTTTGAGAGTGACAGATGGGGGTCCATCAAACCCTGGACAGAGGGCTGTGTTGTAGGGCCTCCGAGCTCCCTTCTGGAAGCCAGTGGCTGGGTTTCACACAAGTGTGCCAGGAAGCCCTCTGCCTGAAGGTAAGTGTTTGTCTAAGAAGCCAGGGCAGGGGCCAGTAGGGGGCCGCCAGCAATTGTACAGACGAGGCCGTGAAACCTGAGCACGCCTGCCTGCAGTCAGACGGGGGTCACCGAACCCAGACTAAATAGTCTGGCGGGCTGGGCTCTGGGCTGTCTGGAAAATGATCCCAGAATGGAAGGTGCAAGTCGGGGAGGGGGTAGGAAGGGGGATGGCGCAATCCACAGCACAGAGCCCTGTCTCCGTGGCCAGCGTGAGGCTACCACCTCCCCAAGGTGGGGTCTGACCAATCTGACCATGAATGAGACGGAGTTTTTATTTTTCATTTCAGTTTCCACTTCTTAATGGGAGGGAGGGAGGTGGGGAGTGACTGAGGGAAAGCCAAGGCCCTCCCCTGCTTAACTGCATAAGGTTCCTGGTCGCATGTCTTGCTCTGTTTGGCCCTAGAGCCAGGTCCTCATACCAGAGGGGTTTGAGTGCTGCTGTGTGGCCTTAAGCTGGTTAAGTAGCCTCTCTGTGCCTTGCCAGAGCAGGGACAAGCTTGTGTGCCTACGCTGATCGAGGTCCAGTCTGCGTGAGCACAGGTGCCTTTGTGGGGGTGAGACGAAGGTGCCCCTCCAGGAGTAAGCCATCACCTGGATTTGACTGGCAAGTCAACTACCCAGACCAGGTGCCATTGAGCAGGGAACAACTTGCCTAATTGCATGTGACAGTTCTGGACAGGAATTTGAAATGAGTAAGTAAAGCCTAGTACATTCCTGAGCACCTGTCAGGGCCAGTCCCCGCCCTCAGTGCTCTAAACCTAACACCAACATGAGGAGGTGTTCTTTCCCTCTTCTTACAGTGAAGAAACTGAGGCTCACAGAGGTGAAGTAATAGGCCCAAGGTCATACAGCCTGTAAATGACAACACAGAGACTTGAACATGTAAGTCTCACTCTAAAGCCCTTCCTACCATGCCCCATATACTAATTTCCATGCATGTCAATCATTTCTTCTAAGGCATCAGGCTTTGGTTGAAACATCACCTCTTAGGTTCATAGCAACTCTATTCACAATAGCCAAAAGGTGAACACAACCCAAGCGTCTGTCAGTGGTTAAATGGTTAAACAAGTTGTGGTACGTCTATGCAATGGGGAAGGACATCGCGACCCATGCTATGACAGGGATGAGCCTTGAAGACAATCATGCTAAGTGCAATAAGCCAGACACAAAAAGATAAACATGGTATGAGTCCACGGATATGGAGCACTTTGAGTAGCCAGATTTATAGAGACAGGAAGTAGAATGGTGGGTGCCGGGAGCTGGGGCTGGGGGAGTGAGGAATTATCATTTGTGGGGCACCGAGTTTCAGGTAAAGAAGATGAAGAAGTTCTAGAGTCCGATGGTGGGGAAGGTTGTCCAAAAGTGTGGATGGGCTTAATGTCGTTAAACTTACCACTTAAAAATGGTCAAAATGGTAAATCTTAGATTATGTATGTTTTGCTGCAATAGGAAAAAATGGCATTAGGGAGGTGTTTGTGACTCCCCACAGACCCCCAGACCAAGCTGCTCCCAAGGAGTCCTCTTCTCCCCCTTCATACCCACTGTATCCCACAAACACGGGTTTCATTATCTCTGGGCTCCCCTGTGGATCCAGAAAAGGCCTCCATGCCTGCAGTGTCCCCCAGAAGCCAGCGGTCACTGCACGCCCCTGGCATTAGGAAAATAATTTTAGCAACTGCAGATAAACAAGAATACCGTCTGTTTAAAGGTATCTGATTAGAAAATAGGGTATTTTCTGGGAAAGAGAAAAATCTGGTTGGCCAAATCACAGTGGAAAAGCTCAAGTGTGTGGTGTGAAGCACCAACACCCACAGTTTCTTCTGGAAATTCTTGAGAAGCCCCTCCCCTTCTCCTCCAGGTTTCAGTGTTTGTAGAGCATGACCTCTGCAACTGGGGCACGGTGACCTTGCTCTGTTCCCTGTGCAGATCTGAACACAGAGCTCATTGTTCTGCAACCCTTCCCAGCACTAGGGATCCTGGCTCTGGTTCAGCAAGCCAAGCAGATGGTCACAAAATCCAGAGGTGGCCCAGTTATCATGATGCCTGGGTCCTCCCAATGCTGACCTTCATCTCTGCCTTGTCCAGATTTTAGAGCACCTCGCTCTGCCCCAGGTGGTTTTGGAGCCTTCCTGCAGAGGCCAGACAGGTACGGAGAGACGGGACATTACGAGCCCATTTCAGAGGTGGTGAAAGTGAGGTCTGAGCAGGGATGGCAAGACCCTCGAACTGGAGAACATATCTATTCATTTTTCAAATGTTTGTGAGCACTTTGGGGTGTGGGGCTGAGTGCTGGAGATAATCATGTCTGGAGAGGGTGTCCTACTTTTCTCTGACTCAGAGTCCAGGGGTCAATCCAAATGTGCAGCAAAGTCTCCCAAGCAGAAGGAAACTGGGAACCCGGTAAAGGCTGACAAACAGAGGAAATGGGAGCCAGGAGAGCTGATGTAATAGGAATGCCTGATCTCCCGTGGGGAGGTCCCCAAGGCTTCTCATTAGTGTCCTCAGATTAACGTTCTTGATAATCAGGCTGAAATCTGATCATGGGAGGGAGGCAGAGAACTTTCCGGATAAGGGGAACACCATGTGCAGAAGCTGATATGGTGAACCAAGCAAGGTTAGTGGGGAGAATCTGGGAGAGAAGAGCGATGTGGCTAGAGGACCCAAACAGGGGGTGAGGCATGGGGGAAAGGGCCAGCCACACCCCCTGCAGGAAGGACTCTAATTGGCTGCCTGGGCCCAGGGGAGGGGCTCACAGGGGTGAGGCCAGACTGAGCCTGCATTTTGAAAAGATCACACTTTCTGCTGAGTGCACGTGCTTTGGAGGGGGCTGGAGGGCAGAAGGGAGATGTGTGACAGTGGCCTGCTTGGCACATGGGGGACAGTGGGGATAGGAGAGGAGAAGAAGACAGATGGCAGCAGGGGTTTAGGCAGGGAAATCTCCAGAATCTTTTGGGTGATGAGGAATAGGGGTAAGGAAGAGAAGGCGTGCAGCAAGTGACACCACTGTGATGGGAAATTTGGGAGAGGCAGCATGAGGTGGAGGGCAGGGGAAGCATCACAAAATGCTTTGGAGGCCAACTAGTCAGTATCCTGTTCATTTGCAGATGAGGAAACTGAAGTACTTAAAAGCAACCACGCCTTTCTTTCTTTCCTTCCTTCCTTTCTTCCTTTTAAGATTTTATTTATTAGAGAGAAAGAGAGCACCAGGGAGAGAGAGCAGTAGAGGCAGAGGGAGGAAACAGACTCCCTGCTGAGCGGAGAGCCTGATGTGGGGCTCTGTCCATCTGGGGACTCCAGGATCATGACCTGACCTGAAGGCTGATGCTTAGCCGACTGAGCCGCCCTGGTGCCCAGCCTTTGCTAAGATAATGTAGTGAAGCTGCTGCCAAGCTGGGAGCAGAATGCAGGTCCCCTATGATGGATGATTAGACATCAGCTACAGTACAGCTGGGAAGAAGATATTCATTCATCCATCCATCCATCCATCCATCCATCCATTCATTCAATAAACATTTTTTATCCTGTTTCCATACAGATAGAGTATAGAGATGAACACATATGGGTTCCTGCTCACAAGGATTTCTTGGTGGGGACTTGCTGTGATCACCAGAGTGGGTAAGGATCCAAGGAGGATTCACTCCCCCTGTGGGAAGTGCAGAGAAAGGAGTATTCGTTCTTGAGAACTTTCCAGAAGGATGTATTTTTTTGAGTTGAATCTCTAAGCAGGTGTTTGCTGGTAGTGCAGAGTGGAAGGACAGTCCGGCATCAGGATGGCATGTTCAAGGCCCAGGGGCAGGAAAGTGCATAGAGAGTGTTCGGGAGTGGAAGAAGCAGCGGTTTCAGTGGAAAGTGAATGCAGGAGGCAGCGCTGGCCCTGGGGGCCCAGGTCAGACGGGTATGCCCTGCGGGTGGACCTTGGTTCAAAGGTAAACTTCCCTCCAAGCCTACTGTACCAGGACCAGCTCTGTAGCTTACAGCTTTTGGCAATGACATTGTTAACTGGAAGCCCCCTTTGCCCGGTAAAATATCAGCATCCTGCAAAGTACAGAAAGATATGACACTTGCTTTTCCCATGTGCTATTGTACAACTTCATTTAAAACCATGAGGCAGCTTAGGGTCCTGGGTGACAATGGGACTCTGGAGAACAGCTGCTGGAGTACAGACTTCAACTCCATGGACAGGCCCCTGATTTCCAGTCAGTGCTTAACCCTGTCCATGGAGTTGAAGTCTGTACTCCAGCAGCTGTTCTCCAGAGTCACCACAGGATCCTGGACAAAGTCCTCTCACTTTCTTAGTTTCCTTGTCTCTAATATGGGGAAAAAGCTAGGATCAGGAGGACCCACACATGCAAAGTGCTTAGAAGAGTAGCAAGTGGGACTCATTCAATGTTAGATATGTTTATTGATTTTACAAAAACCCTATAAGAAACATTCTATTATTATCTTCTCTAAAGATGAGGAAGTTGTGGGTTTAAAAAAAAACAAAACTTGACCAAAATTTCACAGATGGAACTGGGATTTGAACCCAGGTCCTGGGTTCTTAAGTCCTCTGCTTCCCTGCATCTGATCAAAATCTTAAAATCAAGGCTGCATGACAGGGATTCTAGACCAGGATATCCAGTTTCAAGCTGGAGAAGGACATAGTTGGCCTCCATCAAAGCAGGGCTGGCCTTGGCAGGCCCATCCAGGGACAGCGGGCTTGGCACCTGAGTCACCACTGTTGCGTTTCCAGAACTGGGCATGGCCATGGCAGGAAGAGAGGGAGCTGTAGGTTTGGATCCTTGCTCTGACCACTTTCTGGCTGAGTGACCTTGGATGAGACACTAAAATCTCTGAGCCTCAGTTTTCCCACCTGAAGTGAGATAGCTGGCCAGCACCAATATGACCTCTTAAGTAAGAAAAGTGTGTATAGCTGGTTCAGAAAGAGACCTCATAATGTCCCCTTGATACCTGCTGTGCTGCCCTCTGGAGACACCTAACCTCTCTGAGCCTCAAGTTTACTTGCCTGATAGAGTACATAGAAGTGGTACTCTGCCTCCCTGTCAGAGTTAGTGTGCATATGTAAACAATGTAGCTTTGGAGCCTGGAAGTTTTGAGGTTGGTTCCAACATCTGCCCTTCCCAGCTGATGCCCTTGGGCAAGTCTGAGTCTTGGAGTCCTCTTCTATAACACGGGCACACTAACTCCAATTTTGCAGGCTTTGATTGGAGAATTAGAGGTAACATACGCTTAGCATCTGGCACACAGTAGGCATGCAGTTAATTGGAAATAATGGTCATAACACCAACAAGAGCTAATATCCCGGGGCATCTCTTTTGGGTCAGTCCTGTACTGGCATGCACTCTGAGCCCATAGCCTAATTCAGGCAAAACACGCAAAGGTGTTTTGTAAACGGTGAAGTCCTGTACGCACAGACGACCCCAGCAGAGTCACTGGGCATCTCTCAGGACCTCCTTAGGAACAGAGACACTGCACACGGAGCCTTCGCAGTCACCACAGATGGTGGGGTACACACCTTCCTACCCTAAAAAATGTTCATTTGAGCCTCTCACAGTGTAGCAAGGCCATCGGCCTCTCCAACAAGGCAGAGACGAGGAGCCCGTTGGATTCCTTTCAAGTTCCAACAGCACGTAATGACGGCCTTTTCCTCCACTCATAAACCACATATGGAATTAATAGCACCGGCATCAAACCAGACCGGGCTCGGTTTATTCACCAGAAACAATGAGACGTTAAGAAACCAAGGCCGGGAGAAGCAGAGAAGGCTTTAACAAGCTTCTAGGTGGGATTTTTTTTTTACCCCCCCTCCCTGTTTACTTTATTGAATCTGGTCCTTGCTGATTTGGTTACAGCCTGTGATTTCAGTTTATGATTCAATAAGCCATTTGAAAGCTTGTAAATAGCACGGTTCTGCTATCTGCTCCCTCCTCCCCAAGGGGGTTGCTATTGAGGAAAGGGGGAGTTTGCTCGCCCTTGCAGCTGGTTGGGCAACCCTCAGAAGGAGCTCCTGAGGGGTGGAATGCTGAGCAATATGGACCTGAGGTGGGGTCTTGAACATTGGATAAGGTGGACCCAGGGTTAAGCACTGACTGGAAATCAGGGGCCTGCCAATACAGACAAGGACATCTCCCACTCCTGACATGACTGTGTCTGGGTGTCTCTGACCCTCCTCATCACGACCTGGGTTGGGGAGCCCACTGGCACAAGCCTGGCCAATCCCTTGGGAGCCCATAGGTACCATCACAGAAGCTCTGGTTCACAGATCTTGTGAGTCCTCACAGCCAAATTTCTCAGAGGCTCCTGTACACTCCCTGTGTCCCTCCCTCACCTCTCCCCACTCCCCAACCCACTGCTCCCTGGCTAGACTGCTGTTCCTAGGAGGAGGACGAGAAACATGTGGAAGAGAATCCCACCCCCAGACAAGTCCAGTCTAGCGCAGACCAGTAGATGTGCACATGAACCAAGATGAGATGAGCCCCTGATGAATGACTGCTCAATAAGATATTGTTGCTGTAACACACTGATTTGGGATGGTTTGTTCTGCAGCCATAACCAACCAACACACCATCTTCTAGGGGCTTTTCCACTTTGTTCACCAGATGACCAAATGAACAGGCGAATGGTGTGGTTCACTAAATCATTGGGTCTTTGAGTTGGAGTTGGTGTGGTGGGATTCTGTGCTTTGGGGTGTCTTGTGGCTTAAATTCCTAGAGCAGAAGTCAGGCACAAGTCTCTGTAGGGGACCAGCATGGTCTATACAGAAAGATCCACGTTGATCTTTGTCCCATTCCAGGTTTCCCTTTGCCTGGTACCAGGAAGCTGCATGTGAGGGAAAGTGAAAGCTGAGGTGTAAACAATTGAACTGGGACATCTCCTCATGACTCCTTTGCCCACAAGGAAAAGTCCAAATGCCATGCAGGGACCTTCAGGCTCTGGCTTTGTATACCTTGTGGCTCTATGTCCTGTCCTACAGCACCATACCCTCTGAGGTGGGGCACACAGTTCTGCTAAGTGGTCTCCAAACATGCCATGCTTTTTCATGGACCCCTGCCTTTGTTCCTATCTTGTGCCTTCCCAGATATGCCCTTCCTCCTTTTAGCTACCTAATGAACTCATGCTCACACTGAAAAATCCAGCCAACATAGCCCTTTTATGAAGTTAATTTATGAAACTTAATTTATACTTCCGTGATCCTGGAATCATTTGACAGCATGTCAGATCATACCCCATTCTCCCAACTAGACTGTGAGACTGTGAACTCCTCCAGAACATGCTCAGTACAGTTGAAGACAGATGAATGAGCGAGAGAATGCATGATGAATAGGGAAGGTAACTTCCAACAAGCTAGGATGGTACTGTGCAAATGCCATGGGCATTGGAATCAATAGATACTGGGTTCAGATGCAGATCATTGTTACTCCATGAGATGAGGCTACTTCCATTGTTTCTCAGGTCTCAGTGTCCCCATCTATACAGTGGGATCCCAGAGTAATGATGTTATGGCATACCATCCCCAGGGGAAGGGCTCCCTCTTTCCTCTCCAGGGGACTCACAGCCCTCTTCTTCTGGGCAGCCCTGCCTTCTTGGCCTCCTACTTGGCACCTCTCCCAGGGTGGAAGGTCCCAGGAAGACAGGAATCAGAGAGAACCCAGAGCTCAAGATTCTCTGAAGATCTCTGAAGATTTTCTGAGAAGATCTCTGAGCAGTGTGAAGCCATCATCATACCCTATCAAGAACCTTCTGTTCACAGGATCTCACAGCAGTCCTGCCAGAGGGATACTCCCATTATCCTTATTTAACAGGTGAGGACACTGAGGTTCAGCAAAGTGATGACCTGGTAAGATCGCTTTCTTGGGCACTCCCTCTCTCTCTTTCCTTGGTCTGAGAATCTTTTATCTTTGGCCTTATATCTCTATGCTGCTAGTCATGAGAAAACCATTTTTTGATTTGGAACTGTTCTCAATGAACCCATGGCTTGGTTTTGCCAGGTTCCTGACTGTACCTGGGAGACCAAAGGGAAGAGAGTAGAAAGCAAGACCCAGAAGAACTCCTAGGGATTGCTGTAACCTTAGTGCAGTGCTTCTGTATGTGTCAGCATAGCATGATGGGTTGTCCCCACTTCCCAGATTCCCGCACTTGACAGACATTTCTTCAGTGCCTAGTGTCTGCCAGGCTCTGTGCTGAGAGAGGACATGCTGAAATGAATGTCACTGTCATGCCCTCAAGAGCTTCCCAGTCTGATGGCCGAGGCAGCCATGAAGACAAATTTCTAGAGGCCATTTATCTAAAAACTGTAGTTAATGACACTTGGGAGTGAAAAGCCATTAAGGCATCATCTTGATGCCAACTCAAGTCAATTGCTCATGGCTGCCTGGAGGCTCCAGGGCTTGAGAAGAAAGGTGCTATGATTGATTAGCAATGTCTGCCATGTGCAGAGCTAGGAGAGTTCTGGCCTGTGTACCAATTATCTGCTACCCCTGCCTGTGTGAATGCCACTCTTACTAAGTATGGCAGCCTACCCAGCCAGCAGAGTTGGAGAGAGCCATAAACAGTGAAGATTTCTCCCATCCTAATCTGAGTATAGACTGGAAGAAGGAGGAATTCCTGCTCTTGGGAGTCTAGAAGGCTCTTCAGAAGTACTGACAAATGGACTGAGTTTGAAGAATAGATTTCAACATTTATAAGTGGATACCATTGGCATGTATTGAGCACCTACTGTATTCCATGTATTTTCTAGGCAGGGAAGATAGCAGGGAGTACCACATGGCAAGGAAGACCAGAGAAAGGAGTGTGAGAATAGCTAGGAGGGGCAGCTCCTGAAGGTTCTGGAGTTTGGAGTTGGCTTTCATCCCACAGACCCAGGGAGACCTTTGACTTGAGCACAATTTCTCTCGTTCCTTGCAGAGGGGCCACCAGTGAGGGGGCGGCTGCCAGGCTGAGGAATCTCCTCCCTGAATGTTCTCACCAGGCCGGGAGAACCAGGCTCTTGCAGCCATGGGGACGCGCTGCTATTTTAAGCCACCTGCCAACAGACTGCCTGCCTCCCCAGCTGCTGCCTTGACATGCAGCTCCTGACAGAGAGCCCTGTGTCGCCCCAGCAGACAATGCTGGGCAACTGGATGCAGATGCACACCTAGGCAGGTGACAGCTGTGGGGACCCCATGTGACCTTCCCACCCTAGTGTCTCACCCCTAGCACTTGGCTTCCTTGACCTGCCAGCCTTGGGGGCTGGGGGCTGAGAGAAACCCACCATCCTGCCCAGCTCAGAAAGGACAAACAGACCTGGGTGTTAGCTGATGGTCTCATGTATCCTCACAGTATGACTACAGTAAGCTTTTTTCGGAGCCTCAGTTCCTTATCTGTAAAATGGGTATGATCACGAAATAATCAGACCAGTCAGGGAGCTCTTCATGAGATATCTAGTACAGTGCCTGGCACATAGAAGACACGTGAGGGAAGGGAAAGCACCTATGCCAACCATCCCCACTCTCCCCACCTCCTTCCTGTACACTCCCTGTGTCCTTCCTGTCTTATTCATCATCACCTGACAATACCTTAGGTATTTGCTGGACCTCAGTGGCAGAGGTTTTTGATACCTAACCTCTCTGAACATGTGGTACATGCTGATTAAATAGCTATTGAACAATTGTCCTTGTGAAATAGCTTCACTTCTCTAAGTGTTTTTTTTTTTTTAATCTGAAAAGCATGTATTTGAACAGATGATCATTCAACCATCCATCCATCCATCCATCCATCCATCCCTTCATTCACCTGTGGGTCACTCATCTCCTACTCTGCATCAAACACTGTGTGAAGCTCTAAGAACACAAATCTCTGCAAGGACACGTGACCTTCATTAGAGCAGGAAATCAAGATGGCACCTGTTTGGGTTAAATTTCTTTCTTTATTTCTTTCTTTCTTCCTTCCTTCCTTTCTTTCTTTCTTTTTATTAAATTTCTTTTCAGCGTAACAGTATTTATTGTTTTTGTACCACACCCAGTGCTCCATGCAATCCATGCCCTCCTTAATAACCACCACCTGGCTCCCCCAACCTCCCACCCCTCTGCCCCTTCAAAACCCTCAGGTTGTTTTTCAGAGTCCATAGTCTCTCATGATTCACCTCCCCTTCCAATTTCCCTCAACTCCCTTCTCCTCTCCATCGCCCCATGTCCTCCATGTTATTTGTTATGCTCCACAAATAAGTGAAACCATATGATAATTGACTCTCTCTGCTTGACTTATTTCACTCAGCATAATCTCTTCTAGTCCCGTCCATGTTGCTACAAAAGTTGGGTATTCATCCTTTCTGATGGAGGCATAATACTCCATAGTGTATATGGACCACATCTTCTTTATCCATTCGTCCATTGAAGGGCATCTTGGTTCTTTGCACAGTTTGGCAACTGTGGCCATTGCTGCTATAAACATTGGGGTACAGATGGCCCTTCTTTTCACTGCATCTGTATCTTTGGGGTAAATACCCAGTAGTGCAATTGCAGGGTCATAGGGAAGCTCTATTTTTAATTTCTTGAGGAATCTCCACACTGTTTTCCAAAGTGGCTGCACCAACTTGCATTCCCACCAACAGTGTAAGAGGGTTCCCCTTTCTCCCACATCCTCTCCAACACACGTTGTTTCCTGTCTTGCTAATTTTACACCAGTTAGAATGGCCAAAATTGGGTTAAATTTCTAAGTCTAAAAGAGGACCAGATTATAGAGATTTGACCTCGAAATGGGTGCATGTTTATGCAGTCTCTTTGTCATTCATAAAGCAAGAGCCAGCCTATTGTCATTGCCTGCCTCCAACCAGGTCCAGTCAGGGAGGGAGGGGAAGATTAAGGATGATGGTGGTTACCAGTCTAAGCAGGGCAAGGAGAGCATTTAATGATGGAAAGACAAGTGTTTTTTCCAGTTCCTACAGTTCCCAGAGAACCCTGGATCCACCTGGCTTGTTGGAGAAAGTTAGCAATTCAGCAAGCAGGTTCTGGAACACATCACGCATTGGCAGGGACCAGAATGTGTTCTGACAACCTGGATTGACCTAGAGAGAGAGGGAGAGCCAGGAAGCTCTGCCTACAGGATGGAGCAGAATTCAAGTGGCTCCTCTTCTCAAGCCTGGTTGGTCCTTGCCCAGATCCAGTCTAACCCTTCCCAATTACATTTCTCAAGGCCAGCTGCACTCTGATATTTCAGATATAACATCTGCATCCAAAATTCAAACTTTTACATGACAATCCATTTTTTACTATAGTGGATCAGAGCCTACTATGTCTGTAGCCAGCCTGGCCTCAAATTGTGGCTCTACACTTGCCCAGATGTGTGACCTCAGGCAAATTACCCCAATTCTCTGTCCCCCCTCTTTTTTTTTCATCTGTGAAATAGGGAAAACAATAGTACCTGCCTTATTGGGTTATTAGAAGAAGAAAATGAGTTCATATATATAAAGCACTTGAATAGTATTTGGTACTATAGACATTAGATGAAAAATTGCCATTTAGATTATCACTATCATTTAATATGTAGACTCTGGTATCATTTAATGAAGAGCTCCGTCTGGAGACTCAAAGGTGTAAGTCTTTTTGCAAAAGTTGTATTTCCTTTAGCAGTGGGATGAGAGGTTCTGATTCCCAAAAGAGATTTTTCTGGAGACTCTGTCTGTGGCAGTATTAGACATCCACACCCCAGCCGTGGACTCAGGGTGGGGGACACTTACTCCTTCACCCCTTGACACCTGACCTGCCCATGTAATTTGCTTTGGCCATTGGACTATTACCAAACATGATACGGGCAGAAGTGAGAGGCATGGCTATGCCTTTGCCATCAAGGAGCCTCCTCCTCCAGGCTAGACCCCCAAATGAGGCAAGTTCTGCAGCCTGCAGTCAAGCTGACTGCAGACCCCTGAGCAAGAAAAATAAATAAATGTATTGACAGCTACTGAAATGTAGGGACCACTTGTTATGCAGCATTATTTTGGTACTAGCTAACTGATATATTTGCAAATGCCTTGCCATCAAGGGATTCTTGTCTTTAAAAGAGACAATACATGAAAAAATGTTTAGTTCCATTGTAGACATATAGTAAGCCTTCAACTAACTTTATTTTCCTCCTCTTCCTCTTCGTCATCATCCCCTCTCCCCCATAGCACAGCCAAGGCTCTCTTCTCCTAAACTGAGGTCAAGTGCCCTCCAAGGGCCCAGCACATAGCCCCACCTGCTTCCCAACCTGCCTTTCCTTGATGTTCTGAAGAAATGAGAAAGAAGTGTTAAATTTGTTCTTGGCTACTTTTCCTTGCAACTCCCAGAGGCCCTGCTTACAAACTGAATCAGTTATCAGCTAGTTAGGCTGGCGGTCCCCGGAGGTGCCGCTTGAATACAGATAGGGACCCATGCATTATTCAGTGCGAAGACGGGGAGAAATGAGCAATGCGTCCAAAGCCAGAACAGCAGTGGCAGTAAGGGAATAATTAGCGAGCTGTCACTTGTCCCTGTCACTGTTTCCTCCCTTAACACATGAGGGAAAATAAAAAAATAAAAAAATAATTTTTTAAAGGAAGAAGAAAAAAGGCAGGGAAGATCGTCTTGCTTCTTGAGGCAGCTGGTAGGTTAAAATGTGACACGAAAGAAGCTTGGAGCAAGGGATCTGGTTCAGCTCACAAAAGCCATGGCCTGAGGACCCCCCCAATATTTTATCGAGCTCCCCTTTCTGCTTGATGATTCATGGGCACTGCCCCAGCCTTCCATTCAGATTTTCTGCACGTTTCCATAGCACTGGGAATTAATTTCTCCCCTACAAAGAGGAGGTGGGGATGCTAGGAGGGGGTGGGAGGAGGAGACGTGAGGGGCAGAGCCACCCAGGCCTGCAAAGGTTTGAGGTGACCTTCCAGGAGGAAACTGGGATGAGGTTGACAAGAGCTGTGCTTGGCTCATTTGGGGCCTATGCGATTTGATTATTCATGAGTTTATGCACACAGAAAGAAATCATTTTGTGCGTGACTCCTCATCGTTTCTTGTGGAAGCTATTTTTATTTATCTATTAATGTCTTGTTAGAAAAGAATTTTTTTTTCTTTTCTTTTTTTTTTTTTTTTTTTTTTTTTTTTTTTTTTTGTGGTGTGTGCTGGTTTGCTGGTTATTTGAGCCAGACAGGTGAGGGTCTACGATGTGCTGATGGTGAGGCCAGTTTTCTTGAAGACTTCCCCTCACTTTTCCCTTGAAAAAAATTGCAACAAGGGTAGTGTTGAGGGGATAGGATTGGAAATATTTGCTTGCTTGATTCATGCCTCTGCTTCCCATTAAAAATGAGCTGGTTACCTTTGGGCAGGTTGGTTGCTTTCTCCAGTTGTGATCACGAAGAAACTCAATAAGATGGATTGGGGAAAATGCGTTGTAGAAGAAGAGTCAGAAAAGGGTCCAATGAGAAAGCAGGGCTGCATGAGGAGCACAAGACTAGCTGATGCTGAGGGGCTCTTCAAAATCAGGGCCCAGTGGGAGTCAAGATTGTCCTTGTAGGACTCCCAACTGGTAAACAAGTCACTCTTCTTCATAAAAATCTGTCAGCTTCCTTACTGCAAACGAGGGTCACTCAGTGATGGAAGATGTGGACATCAAAGTCCAGAGAGAAATGGAATTCTTTCATGAAGCCACTAGCTCAGACTTAATAACCCCATGGCACACAGATCATTGATCCTATACCCAGTGCCCAGGAAGACATCACTCATCAATCCCAGAATACCTGATCCACTGTAGCCAGCTATAGTATCCCCATAGATGTCTGTGCCATAGGAGTTCCCTCAATCCACCTCTCCCTTTCAGACTCTAGACCCCCTTTGGATATGTTGTTCCTTCATCCTGGAATGTCTTTTTTCCCTGGTCAACACCTACCTTGCCTAATGCCATATCCCCTTTCTGAAGCCTTCAGAAGCTAACCATCTCAACTCCTTGCAGGGTTAATTACTCCCTCCCTATTCATGCATCCTCTCTTCTATATTTTTACATTTGCTGTGCATGTTTGGAAATGAATGGCTGGCTTAATTCTCTCTTAATTCTCTTCCTGATTAGATTGGAGGTGCAGGGGATAGGTTGGGAGATTTTGTCAACTCTCTTTACCCAGCAGCCAGGATAGAGGTTGACACCTGGAAGGGATCCAGTCACAGTTTGTTGAATGAAGGGGGGAATGATTTACTATGTCTCTAGACAGACTAGGCCCCTCTCTGGGCCTGATGTCTGGCATTCAGTCCAAGCTTTGACAAAGGTGACCGGGCTGTGTGGGCAGGGGATTCCAGAGCCCTGTGGGCACAAGTGGAGGACACCACTGTGTCATCCTCCTCTTTGGCTCTGTCACCAGTCTCACAAAGCTGATGCTGGGGAGAAAAGCTGGGAGAAGTTGACATAGGAGAGTCATAGTCCTAGCAAGTCCAGTAGCTATGGTCAGCAGGGGAAGGTAGGCAGGTTGAGAATGCAATAGCTCAGGCTGATGACCCCAAATAAAAATTCTTGGGTCATGTTAGGTTGAACTATGCTCTCTAAAAATCCCAGACCCTAAACTCTGGGACCTATAAATGTCATGTTGTAAATAAGGTCGTTACAGATGAGATTAAAATAATGATTTTGAAATGGGGAGATTATCTGGTTGGAGAGGTCCTAAGTGTCATCACATCTGCCTTTATGAGAGAGGCAGAGGGAGATGTCACACACAGAAGAGAAGATATGACCACAGAGGCAGAAGTTGGAGTGATGTGTCCACAGTTGAGGGAATCTGTAGCCACCAGAAACAGGAAGAAGAAAGACCCTCCCATAGAGACTCTGGAGGCACCATGAACCTGCCAACACCCTAATTTGGGCTCAGTGATGCTAATTTAAGGTTTCTGGCCTCCAGAACTGTAAAAGAATACATTTCTATTGTTTTAAGCCACCAAGTTGGTGGTCACTTGTTACAATGGCCCCAGGAAATGAATACAGGCTGGACACGGGCTGATGACAGATAAAAGGTGGAGAGGAAGGGTATCAGGGTTTGTCTTCCCCAGATGTAATACTCACTGGAGCTGTGTCACACCCCAGGTGGCATCATCCCCTGCTCATCCCTGTGTCCCTCAGTGGAGAGTAAGGCAACAGGAACCTCAAGCGTAGAGGTTAAGAACACTAGCTCTGAAGTTTTGTTTTGTTTTTCAAGTATAATTGACGTACAACATCATCTTAGTTTCAGGTGTACAGTGTAATGCTCTGATATTTGCATATATTCTGAAACAATCACCACAATAAGCCTGATGAACATCTGTCACCGTACAGTTACAGAATTTATTTTCTTGTGATGAGAACTTCCAAGCTCTGCTTTCTTAGCAACTTTTGGATGTGAAAGTGCCCGCAGGCTGGACTCCATGGACTTCAGAGATGACTATCTAGGAGTTGAGCTGCATGAACATTGTTTGGTTGATATGACGTTATGCCTTATCGACAGCTGGCTAAACATTTCCTGACTTCAGCTCTGTAACTGTCTTAATGTTTTGTAGTCAGTGGATTTGGGGAGTGGGGGAAGCAGTCCCAAATATTTTTGTGAATCCTTGAAAAGCTGTAGCAAAGAGGTTGTGCATAACATAAAGTCTCCACTCCATCTCTCTCTCTATGTGTATCTCTCTCGGCTTGCTTTTCTCTAGGCTTCTCTCCATCACTGTCTTCTTCTATTTCTGTCTCCTGGTCTTGCACATGCTTGATCTCTCTTACACACACACACACACACACACACACACACACACACACACACTGAGACTTCAAAAGTGAATGATGATACTGACTTTCTTCCTGACACCGTACCCTCTTGACACTTTTCTCCACTCCCCCCCCCCACACTACTCCTACACAGATGCTCCCTAATGGGGCACACATGCATTGGGATCATACCTTCCCAACACCTTCCCTTTCTTCCCTGTACCTTTACAGTGGGCTTGGTGAAGGAGCCCACTCCCTCAAGTGCCAGGGTCTGCTTAAGGTTTAACACGTGCCCAGAACACACGCTTTGGTCAGGAGGGAGCTGTGAGATTATTGGCAGGGAGGGAGGTGGGGAGAGAGGCAGATCAAGCTGGAACCAAGATGAACCAGAGACAGAATTGGTGCTTGGCAGGTCAGAAGCTTGGCTCTAACAGGCAGAGCCTTGGCAGTAGCTTGGGAGTCCAGCCTTGCCCCCATGGAACCTGGGAGAGCTTGAAACTCCAAGGACAGGGCATGGAAGTGGCTGGTTCTCCTGCAGGGTATTGGTCCTGGGAGGCCACGACTTGTCTCATTTGACTGGTATTCACCAAGAGTATCCTTCATGCCCAGAGTGTGGGTTGATTGCCTACAGCCCTGTGACTCACTTGATCCTTTTTAAAAAATTGAATAGCCTTTATTTTTTTAAATATTGAGGTGTCAATTATAGCAAAGTGCACCAACATGATGTGAACTACTCAGTTAAGTCCTGAAAGTACATATCCAATACCAGGTCAAGATGTAGCCCATTTCTAAGCCCCCAGGAATCTCCCTTGAACACCTTCCTGTCCTGATACCTGCTCTGATAGAAGCACTTCTCTGAGTTCTGTCACGTCTCTCCCATCTCCAAACCTCCAAACCATCTCCAAACCATCTCTCCAAACCATCTCCAAACCTCTCCAGAATAGACTTAGCTGGTGTATATTCCTTTGGATCAACATTTCACTTACTTTTCATCTGCACTATGTTGCTTTTGCACTTTTTTATTGCTTAGTACTATTCCATTGCATGGGTATATCACAATGGGTTTCTCCACGACGCTGCAGATGGGCATTTGAGTGGTCCAAATAAAGAGCTGCTATAAAATATCTTGTGTCTTTTGGCTTGAGTCTTTTGGTGGTTACAAGCAATTTTTTCCCCTATAGTTTGTGTACTCAGGACTTGAATCACTGGGCCAACATATAGCACAGAAGCATATAGCATAAATGTGTGTTTAGCTCTGGTAGGTAGTGCCATATGTTCTTGTGGATATATATATATATATATATATATATATATATATATATATATATGCTGTGGTTCCAAGCATAATTTATTGCTCAGAATGAGCATATATTTTTAAAAAGCAGTTCTATCTAAAGTTGAATTGAAAATATTAAGTCAATAATGACACCCGTGACAATAGGCAGATGTTATGGAAACCAACTGGATGGTATGGAAAATGGCTGGCCCTTAGGGAGCACTCGAGTACTGAGTGATTTCTCCAACATGTGTTTTCAGATCATTATTCAATACATCCTTCATTATTTTAGTTGTCTTGTCTGTAAAATGGGGATGATAAAACATCCCTTCCTGGGGCTTCATGAGGATTACGTGAGTATGTAAACACCCTGTGTGTGTGGGGTGGGGGTGTGCTTCCTTACTATCCCCATTATACATATGAGGACACTTGAGCTCAGAGAAGCTGATCCTCTACCTGAGGTCACACAGTGGGTGAGTGGCAGAATAGGAATACAGGTGTGTATGGTTCCCCTGCCCCATGTTCTCTTTAGTACCCCTTGAAGATAGCTGTAACTTGGTGACCATAAAGTCAACCTATTTCTGCAATGTTATATCAATCAGGTATTGCTCAAATGGAAGCAAAAATTCAAATATAGCCCTGTCCTCTTAGTGTAGCAGAATGTCCCTGCCTATCAACCATACATGGCCTATACATGATATGGAATTACTTATCCCTCATCAGAAGGATGGCAGAAGCATGGCAGCTCCATGATGCTGTCAGAGATCCAAGCCCTTTCTAGTTGGCATGCTATCAACCTTACAGTGTGCATCCTAATGCTCTCAAAAGGGCTGCTGGAGCTCCAGCCATCATACCCTCCACCCAGACTAGAGAGGGAGAGTCTGGTGATGCATAATACCCTTTACAATAGGAACTTTTCTGGCAGATACACTGGCAACAAAATCCACTTACAAATTATTAGACAGAATTGGTCACAATGACCACCCCATATGCAGATAAGTCTGGAAAATATAGTGTGTTTTTTTTTTTTTAATTTGAGTTAGTTATTATTCATCCTTGGAAAAATAAATGTTTCTAGGTAAAAAGAAGAAGTGAAAGGATAGCAATGGCCAATAGTCCAAACGACAAATGCTAACCCAGGGATCCAGGGTCCTATTTTAATCAGGCATAGGGAAAGATAGTAGCTATAAAAATTCCAGTAACTCATGTGGTCCTGTATATATATTCAGTAGTTATCCAAAGTATAAACCTAAAAAACACAGGTAGAAGGAAAGGGCAGACTGAGGATCACAGAGTTAATATGTGGCCACCCAGACTTGGGTCTCTGTTCCGGATTCCATGTCCAATGTTCTTGCAAGCATTCTGGGCTACTTTTTCTCCAGACTTGGTACTTTCCTTCCACTTGTATCCCAGAATTTGAACTTGCATACTATATGATTAGTATACACGACTAGATATTTTTGGTTTGGTTTTCCTCCATTTATAAATATGTAGGGTTGTACTTTCTATACCCCTGTGCTGGGGTAGGGGGACAGGATTAAAATATGTCAATTCTGAGTAGATTTAATAGCTAATGCAAGATCCTTCATTGCTCACTTTTCCCTCAAGCATTCAGACAAGCGGCTTTTGAGAAGGCAGCTGCCCATGAGCCTGGGTACCCAAATGACTATCATGAGCAGAGCTTCTTGCCAACTAGAGATGAATATGCAGCATGAGTGCCAAACAAATCGTTGTTGTTTCAAGCCACTGAGAGTTGGGGGTTACTTATTACATAGTGTAATATGTTCTAGCCTGACTTATATATATGATATTTATGCTGCTTTTATTGAATTCCAGGTTAAGTGACCCAAACTGGGGTTGCAGTGCTATTGAGAATGTCTTCAGTTGTGTTTCTTGAGGGCAAGTAGGAACCAAACCACCACAGAAAATTAGTTGAAGAGTTCTGGAATAAAAATAAGAGTTTGGGTTCCCAGTAAGTAACCACTAGTTACATGTGACTAGATTCAAATTAATTATAATTAAATAACACTAAAATTCAGTTTCTCCCTAATGCTAGCTAGCCATATAAAGCTAATGATTACTATGCCTCCATATTGGACAACACTCATTAGAATATTCCTATAGTTGTGAAAATTTCTTTTAGACAGCACTGGTCTAGAGTCTCGAAAATTGAATCCAAAGTCCCAGAATCAATGATTCTAGCATGCTAGAATCTTAGAAAGATAAGGTATGTCATCTTAAAATGTGGGTATCTTAGTACCGTGAATGGAATTCCAAGACATTCTTGGTCATGAAATGGGAGAACACTCTCCCTTCACCTTAAAATGACAAGTGTCCCCCATCAAACCCTGGCTACCTACAGGAAGGGCTTGGGAGTCACAGAAAGATCTAAGCCCAGATTAAGATGCAAGCAAGTGGCAGGGGATTTCACTTTGGGTCCCACCAAGGTAGCATCCCTCCATGTTAATTAGAAGACACTGGTGCCCAGAGCTGGTCAGAAAGCCCTAACCAGGTTTTGAGCCAGAACAAGAGGGAGAGAGGTTTCTCATATAGGTGGAATGTGAACGAAGTCAAGGACAAGCTTACCAACAGAGCACTCTGCAGCTACCCAATCACTGGGTGACCCTCACTGGATGACCTTGAGAGTCCTTCCACTGCCACAAGCCTCAATTGCCTCATCTGTAAAATGGCAACAATAGTTCATATTTGTAGAATTTTTATGCTGGGCAACATGCCAAGGATGTCATATGCTTTGTCTCCATTTTTATCCTCACAATAAGCTCAGGAAGCAGGTTCTAAAATTACTTTTCTCTCTCTCTCTCTCTTTTTTTCTTTTTTAACGATTGGCCCTGTCTCCCCAAGTTGAATGTGAACTGCTAGAAGGCAGTTCATCCCTTAATCCAGAGCACCTGGTGGAGAGCAGATAACAACAGACAGTTTCTTCTTATCACCTTTGGGGTGAATGTGAGGCTGAAGGTGAGTCTGAGTGAGGCCCACCCATTTCCCTTTTTGCGGACAGACACCTTTATGCCTCCCCATTATTTCCAATTCACTGCTCCTCCAGGGACCATGGAAAGATTAGCTGTAGTTGGGCATGCTCACATAAGCAGATGAAAGTGTGTCACTTCCAGTCAGGAGAAACAAAGAGCCAGGGCCCGAATCTCCACTCCTTCTTTCCCCAGTGTGGAAGTCACTGTGTTACGGAGGTGCCTTGAGACTGAAGCATTCTGGAAGGCTGATTTGCAGTACAAAGGACAGGTGCCCTGGAAGGTCATCCAATCTCACCATGAACTTTGTGAGAGCAAGAAATGAGCATCTGCTTTGTCGGGTCACTGAGGTTTAGGGGATTGTTTGTTACTGCAGCACAATATGACCCATCCTGTCTAATACACCCAACTTTTAATTCCACTCACCCATGGCACTCCGTCAGCCCCTCCAAATCTCCAACATAGATGCTTGTGATCAACAGGGGTCCCAGGTGGTCTGGACACAATGTCGTGTCCATTATGCAGATGTTACAAAGTCTAGACCACTGGGAGGGATGATGAGTCCTTTTACTTTCTCATAGGCAGGTGACCTTGAGGCAAACCCAAGAACTTGACACAAGTTCTTCAGTGGAGCACTACTGTTTGACTTTTCTTGTTCAGTTTATGGATAAACAGCCAGAGCCCATGTCTGTTTTGGGGAATGAAGAAAGTAAAAAGTTTTCTCCAGTGGCAGGTGTCCTGGATATGCGCAGTTTCTGTCCCAGGATCCCCTTTCCCAGAAATTCCAGGTTTCTGGATCAGAATGCATAGGCTTCAAGGAGGAGTGGCAAGGCTATGTGACCCAGAAGGACCTATCAGAATGGCCCTTCCTTCTGGCCACAGAGATTGGTTCAGAGGTGAGCCTGGGAACTGAGCTGTCCAGTCAGAGTGGATCTCAAGGTTCTCCTCTTGCTGTGGGAGAAACAAAAAAGCATCTGGATATGAGCTCTCCAAAGAGGTCTGCAGCAACCAGAGATAGAATGAAACTGACACCATGAGAGATGGAGAAGAGACAGAAATTAATAGTGGTCTTAATGAGTGACACTGAGCTCCTGGACCAAGCTTCACTTAACAGCTGAAGCCTCTAACTTTTCTGTTATGTAAGCACTGGACCCTTCATTTCTAAGGTCGTTTGAATTAGTTTTTCTATTACTTGTCACATGAGATGTCCTAATTGGCATACCATCTATAAATTGGGGGACTAGGTCTTCCGTCAGCCCACTCTTCTACCCATATCCTAGAATTATGACTCCAGAGAAACAAGATTATCCCATCCAAGGCTGGAAGAAGTAAGAGATAGGCCCAAGTTCACTCAGGAAGTCCCTGGAAGTTCCTGGCTCCTGACTCTATGCCCAGAAGGAAAATTATGCCAGATGTGCAGCACATAGTCAGAGAGAGAGGGAGGGGGAGGGAGAGAGAGGAAGAGAGAGAGAGTGAGATGCTCCTTTTACAGGAGTGAGTGCTGGCTGCCTGCAGCATAAATACATGCAAATTTATTCAGAGGAGCTCTGCATGGCATGGGCAGATATACGCAAAGTGAGGAGGAAAATTCATCTCAGTCCCAGGGATTTTTCTTATGATAGGGTGTTCCTCGAGATGTCTGTGAAACCCCCATTATCCCTCCTCTTTTCTCCAGTTGGTCCCCAAGTCCCAGCTGATTCTATTTAAAAACCCATCTCTCTCAAACTCACCCCTTCTGGCCAACCCTGCACCAGCACATTGGGTTCTGCTTCACTTGCTAGCCAGGGGGCTATTTCTCCAGTCCCCACCCCAGGCTCCCTGCCTCCAAATTTGTTCTCAGCACGTCAGAGTTTCCTAAAATGCCAATTGGATGGGACCGTGTCCTTGATTAGGCCCTTGCAATGGCTGCCTGACAACCCCAGGACAAAACACAGTTCTGTATCTTAATATGCAAGGGCTCTGAAGTCTACTTCAACAACTTACCTCTTCCCCTCTGTCTCAAGAGTTTAATGCTATAGCCACGCACTCCCCCCTCCCCGCCTTTTGTTCAATCACCAGCTGCACCCTGAGATCACAAGACTTTTGTGGGTCCTATTCTCACTGATGGGAATGCCATTCCCTCTGGTACCTGAGAAAAACTTCCCTCTTCTATGAATCCAGCTCAGAAGTCGTTTCCCCTGGAACATCTTCCCTCATTTTCTCAGTTAGACATAATTACTTTTTCCTCCTGTATGTAATAAAATACAAAACTGTACAATAATGTAATATAAGAAGATGTCCTAATCATGATAAGAGGAAGAGGAAGAAGAGCATTAGTGAAATACTAACTATGACCACAGCATCATGTTATGTTATATGACTTACCTTATCAAATCATTCCAACATTCCTGCCAAGTAAGGACCATGATTATTTTTACCTCTTCTTCCCATTTTATAGGTGATGAAACCAAAGATTGGTGAGGTTAAGTTGTTTGCCAGTGGCTCTAACACATTGCATCATTCACAGATAGGCCATACTTTTTCTTTTTTTTTAAAGATTTTATTTATTTGTCAGAGAGAAGAGGGAGAGAGAGCGAGCACAGGCTGACAGAATGGCAGGGAGAGGCAGAGGGAGAAGCAGGCTCCCCGCCGAGCAAGGAGCCCAATGTGGGACTCGATCCCAGGACGCTGGGATCATGACCTGAGCCACCCAGGCGTCCCTAGGCCATAGTTTTTAAGGTGACTTAGAGTTTATTGAACATTTTTTTATTGAACATTTTTACATTCACTGTAAGTAATTTGAGTTTCATGATGACGCTGAGAGGGTTATATTTGTCTCCTTCACTTAAGCATGAGCTCATGTCAGTTTCTTAGTTATCTTTATGACCCCTCGTATTCAACTTGAAGGCTGTAACTGTTTGTTGGATGGATGGATGGATGGATGGATGGATGGAGAGAGAAAGAGACTGGCGGATGGATGAACAGATGGACAGCTAGGTGGGTGGATAGTCAAAGGGGTGGATGGATGGACAGATGGATGGGTGGACAGATGGTGGATGGATGGGTGGATGGTGGATGGGTAGATTGGGTGGATAATAAATTAATGGAGGGGTAGAAGGGTGGAGGGATGGATGATGTGATGGATGGATGGTGAATGATGGATGAATAGGTGGATGGGTGGATGAGTGGAGAGTTTGGAGGTTGGAAGTATAGAGAAATGGGATGTGTGAATGATCGGAAATTGGAGGAACAGCTGGATAGATGGGTGCAAGAATGAATCAGTGGGTGGATAATCACACAGATGAAGCAATAAACTCCAGGAAACTCCCCGTTGTCAATTCTAATACCTCTTTGAATCCAGACACCACCTGAGTCGCGAGAGTTATGTATTGTGAATGAACCAAGGAATGCAAACCCACTCCACCCCAACCTTCTCCTTTTCCTCCATCTGAATCCCTGATCATTGCCAAAAAGGAAAACATATTCTTTTGGAAGGGCTGTTGTTAAGCCTCTCATCCCTACAAAATGAGCGAGCCTAGACCCTGCGTATTTGCACATACGAGGGCACTGAATTTGCTGATGGGGCACTGAATTTGATAAACCATGAGACTTGGGACTGGCATTGCTGACCCCTGCCTGGGGGAAGCTGGCATCCCGTGCCACACAGCACTCTGCAGCCTTACCACCGTTGTCTGCTTTCTAAATAAACCCTGAGACAGAGCCATGTGGGGTTATAAATCAGTCGGAAATCAAATGCTAACATGTAAATAAATTGCAAATCAGCTGAGAAATTGGTTTCATTTTGAGACGATAAAGCACATTTCTCCTGCGCTGATTTTGTAAGGCGCCCCTTAAGAATTGTAATATTTCTGTGTGGTAATGATAAACATTAGTGAGTTGCTTTAGAAATGAAAAAATAGACAGCCTCTGGGGATTTGAAAAACATATGCACTTCAAATTTGAAAATCCAATTTAACTGTCCATTATAAGGAGAATAAAAAGGTAAGGATAGGATAATTTTGCAGTTACACAGCATTTGACTAAATCTGATTCCGCGATGACAGGCACACTTTAAAAGCTACAAGTCTGAATGCAAGGAGACAGCAAATCATTTATTTATGATTGTAATCTAGCTCCTGTCTAACAAGTTAGAGACTGTGCTGCTTGCTCCCTGGCTGCGGACGGCATGTGTACACTTGTCAGCCAGCACTCTTAAAAACACTTCTCACGGAATTTCTGGGTTTGGGAAGGAAAGAGATAATAAAGGAGAGAGAAAACAAAAGAGATAATCCTTGTCAAATTTACCCAAACAGGCAGATGTTGAAACTGTGAAAGTTTAGGAAGAAACAAATAATTTCTCCTTAATTTTTGCTGAAAAATTTTGCTGAAAGCAACTTTGGGAGACACATGAGTGTATGCACACACGCAGGCACACCCACACCCGCGTGTGCTTCAGCTCATTGCTGAACCCTCCACTGGAGACTCAGTCTGCCGCTGAGAAAGTTCATGTGGCAAAACTTCAACTCGACAGTCAGTCTTCCTGTGGAATGCTGGCTTGTCTTCAATTCTGTTGTCAGCATCTCTCTGCTGATGTCCCTCTGCCCTCACCCCCTTACCTATGGGAGCCCTACTACTGCAATTAACTTGCAAGTGTGTTTCCTCAAACTATGCCAGGGTTTCCCCAGGAACACGTTTAGAAGGTTCTGGAAGCTTGATATGGAGGGAGAGGTCAGAGGCGCTAAAATAAATGCAGAGTCTTTAAGCCCCTGTACTCTGAGTCCAACAGTTATATATGGTGTTAATTCTGATTACAAAGTACAGTCATCAGCCACCAGACTTTTCTCCATGCTGGGAACTGGGCTAGCCCTCTTCCAGGTCAGGGACCTCTAACATCCCACAATGGTATACAAGAAGTTCAATTGCTACATCCATTTGAAGATGGAGAAAATAAGGCTTACTGGGGTTGAAGTTGCCCAAGATCACAAAACTAGTGGCATGATATAGCCTAGAGTTCTGTGGTTGTGTCCAATTTATTTGTTCCATAAAACAAATATGTATTGAGCACCTAGTGGGTGTCAGATGAGGCTCTAGGTGGTATGGCTCGAGCTGAGGACAACAGATGAGATCCTGCCCTGGTAGACCTCCTAGTGAGTGGGAAAAGATGGAAAATAGGGGAAAAAAAGAAAAAAGAATCAGATCATTTCAACTAAAAAGTGCTATAAGAAAATTGGGTGAAAAATGGTAACTCTGGAAAGGGGATCAGGAAGGGCTCTCAGAGGAGGTGGCCTTTCACAGGAGACCTTGGTGGCAAAAAGGAGGCAGATCTCTGGGGCGTGGGAGGGAAGGGTCTTCCAAACAGAGAGAACAGCAAGTGCAAGAGCACTGGGGCAGGAATGAGCTCCAGTCTGTTCTAGAGAGCTAGAAGGAGTCAGGGCAGCTAAAGGGAAGTATGGGTGAGGCTGGGCAAAATACTAGGTACTAGAGAGTTTCAAGCCAAGAAGTGGGGCGGCCTGATTTGGCCTGTGTAATGACCCAGTTGGAACTCTGTGTGCTTGGCATTAAGTCAAAACAAAACCTGTAATCATTGTAATGGATGGGGCTGTGTAAGATGTGGGGGCTATCAGCAGAAGGCAGACCCAGCTCCCAAAGTCAGATTCACCCAGATTTGGCCTCGTAGGGTGATGGTGGGGACTTATTTCCACTCATATTGAGGTAAACTCAATATGCCATCCAACCTGCAAATCGAAGAGGGAGGGAAAAAAAGAGATTAGTTATTTCTAGTCTTTGCAAATGGGGATGTATGGGGAAAAAAACCCAGTGCATAGATGGATACTTAGAGCGACTTGCCACCCATGTGTGGCAGGAAGACACAAAAATTAAAACCACACACTGCAACGTCCGTCTTTAGCATATTTAGGTAACAACATAGGAAAAGGACTTTGGAGCAGGATCTCCTCTGCGTGCATTTGCACAGTACTGAGGACGTCACCATGCCAGAAACCATGATGATTCAAACTATTGTTTGCAACAGTAATAATAAAATGAAGATTTATTGAATCCCCTGCCTCAGGACGGACCCCGGACTGGGGCTTCACCAGTGGCATCCGTAATTAGTACAACAGTTCTGTCATGCTGCTGCTCTTATTACCCCAAATTCAGAGCCAAGAAACTGAGTCTGACAAGGACTTGGAAGCCTGTTAGAGATCACAACCCCAGTGGCTGACCCTGGATTCAAAGCCGACTCCCCACCTCATCTCTCTCCCCAAACGTGCGCTCATGTCCCCCGTCCTGACAAGGTCCCATTTTTGACACCTTCAAAGACACATCCCTATAAACATATGTACAGTTGTTGAGAACATCTGGCAGCCGATCTGATGACAAAATCTCTCTCGCCCAGGTGGTGGTGGTGGAGGGTGGTGGTTGTAAATATCAGTTACTGACCCATTCAAATCTATAGGATCTGGTCGTGATTTTAGCTCTGCTCAGACTACTTGTCATCCGGGAAGTTTACGCGAGATTTGATCAGAATTTCACGAAACCAGGCAGAGCCTGTGTGGAGCTGTCAGATGAAATAGTTTGTCAGTGATGATTGTGTGAATTCGTAAATATTTATGAATTCACAAGTTATAAATGTGCAGCTTTCAGGAGGGTGGAACGCGATGCCCACCAAGTCACAGATTACAATGAATATTTACAGAAACCCCAATCTGCTAATATTAGTTCTTTGTGCTTACGAAAAAGCTTGTCTTGGGATTGTAACCCTTTCGGGGTAACGGGACTGAGGGAAAAGAGGAGAAAGAAAGGAATTGTCTCCCCAGTAGGGAAAAATAATAATAAAATCATAATGACGTTGAGGATTCTCACTGTGTTAACATATTGTTAGAGGTCTCTTGCTAGCCATTCCAAAGCTGTTTGTTGAAGTGTTGTTGTTGTTGTTGTTGTTGTTTTTAATTGAATTGGACTGAAAAAGCTCAAGGTGGCAGGTGGTCAAAAGACCATTTTTTCCTTCCTTCCTTCCTTCCTAGTTCTTGCTGAGTGACCTGCCTTTTCAGTCTAGAGGCAGTTTCTAAATCCCCCAGAATCTGTTTTTACAAAGAGTAGCATTTCACAAATGTAGTCACGGACATAACCACTTGGATAACACTTTCCATTAAAGACAGTTTCTGGGAAGGCACTGAGCCCGAGGCCTGCTCTCTTTTGGTTAAAAAATATTAGTAAGCATCAGAGAGGTGTTAAAGATAGAGTAACTCCATGCAGAGACTTTCTCTTTGACAAAGTCTGAAGAAAATGAAAGAGAAGTTAAAATGGAGCACATTTCTTTCTGTGTATGATGGGCCACAGAGCATAGTGTGGTGGTGGGAACAGACACCATGGGGAACAGCCACAATGTGGCTCATTAGCTCTGCCTGACCTTGATCAAGGGCTTAACTCCATGCCTCAGTTATGCATCTGTGAAATGGGAATCATAACAGTACCGGCTTTTAAGGATTGCTCTGACCAGGAGGAAATGAGCTGATGTTTGGGAAGTGCTAGAAGTTGCAAATGATAAATGTTCTATCCATATTTGTTAAACAAATACATGAATATGGCTTAAATTTACCCCAAGTGTTGTGTCCTGAGGATGGACAGAGATCCAGGAAGCTGTGAGCCCCAGGTATCTAATCTCACTGAATGGACGGTCCCAGTCACTCTCTTCCATCATCTATAAAATGGAACAGAATGAGGATTGGGACCAGATGACCTCAGGGAGCCCCCATCTTATGGGGTCTCCCCCCACCCCAGAGAGACAGGACAGGCAACAGACAGGACAGGCAACACTTTCCCATTAACAGTTCAGAGCAGGGCTGATTTGCCCTGAATGAGATGTACAGCGGGATGGCATCTGGCTTTCTAAACCCCAGCCCCTCTGCAAACCCCAGTCCAGTGCTCTGCTCTCAGGAGGGCAGCCTGTGGCTAGTAGACTTCCTCGTGGTCTGAAATGAAACTTTTCTCAAGGACAGCAGTCGTTTTGTAAAGAAAGAATCACTGTCAAAACCATTTTTTAAACTGGAGTTTTCTTATATTGCCGATCGATGTGGCTCTGCTATCTTTTGAATAGCTCTAAGACATGGAGCCTCAGTCTCCCCATCCACAAAATGGGGGCAAAAATCATTATCCATATCTGACATTGTTATCCAGTGTCTACAGCTGGGGCCATGTCTCTCCTGTTAAAACATGCGCTAATGAGCCACAATCTGTGCCCAGTCTGTGCAGACAGTAGGCGGGACTGTCGGTCCATTGACATAGGCACCCCCGTGCTCAGTCTCAGAGCTGAGCACACCTGGAGAAGCTCTACCAAAAAGCACCCATGGGGAGGAGAGAAACTTGACCCTCCTGGGCTAGAATCCTTTTCCATGGGCAGAGGGTAGCTAGGAGCTTGACAGGGAGATGGAATAAGTATAAGTTAATAATCTTTTGTCCTCCTAAAACATGCAGGAAGATTTGTATTTGTTAAATTATTTCTGAAACACTTTACTCATTTTTTTTTTAACAATTCAATAGTCTTCATCTCAAAAGCATCACTGCCCACATTTTGCTGATGGACAAACAGGCACAAGATTTTCTAACTGTTAGGAAAAAGCAAAGCCACACAAATCTGTAAGCTTCTAGTAGCTAAGGATTTCCCATGATGGACATCCACATGGATGTCTAATGACAATGGAAAATATGTATTGTGCTCGGCAGTTTTCTAAATAGTTTATATGTCCTGTCTTATTTGATCTTTAAGACTACTAGGAAGTAGGTGCTTTTGTTACCCTCGGCTTACAAACATGGTAGCTGAGGATCAGAGAGGTAAAGTTAGTAGCTGAGGAACATATAGTGGGAAAGTAGGGAAGGCAGGATTCAAGGTAGCAGGTTGATGCTGGGTCACTGGACCCCTGAGACAATTCATGGGGATGGAAGTCTTCCAGAGTTGAGGCAGTCTTGCCCACATCCGACATAAAGCCCGACACAGGGTATGTGCTTCACAAATATTTGTCAAATGAATTTTTCTTAAATGCACCAGTCTCCTGATCCTTAAAAATCTCCACTTATAAACAGATATGTCAGGGAGCAATTATTCACACTACCCAAGATGTCTTCATTTTATAAAAAGGATTTACATCAGAATTCCTTTAAATAGCAAGTCCCCCAGTACGTTTAAAAATATAATTCAATTTATAGCTCGGGATTACACACATGCTTTCAGAAGCCCTCACTTGAGTAAAAGAAGCTAGCATGCACGTCATTCATTCATTTAGCTTTTCCACAAGCAATTATTGAGCACCTACTGTGTACAAAGTGTTCTGTAGAAGCTTATGATTCAGAAGTAAGTGTCATGGCCCCAGCCCTTAAAAGGCATCAAGTCTGATATAGCAGGTGGAGAAATAAACAGGAAATAAACTGGAAAACCAGTTGAGGGATGAATCGATGCTTTGGAAAAACAAAGGAAGGAGACCACTCCCTTCTCTCCAGGCAAGCTGGGTAGAAAGACTTCCCCAGAGAAGGGCAATGTGAGCTGGGCCTCGTGAAATAAGTAGGAGTTCACCACCTAGAAATTCCCCTGACTGACCAATTTTCTGAAAATTAGAATATTTCCAATCTTTTGGAAGTTATTACAGACAGAATTAATCAAATCCATAAGCAACACCATTTCTAGGTAAACATGCTTGTCTGAGTCATACTCATGTTGATTCTTAAAACAAGATGGCAAGCTGAGAATGTCATGGAACTTTCATGTTATTTTATTGCAAAAGTAAAGCATACAAAATACAGGCAAATAAAACATCCATACGAGGTGTAATTCCCACCCCAACATATCCAAGGTTTATAGTTAAACTTACATCCTTTAAGTTGTTTCTTTTGGTAAATATGTGTTGTTTGTTTGAAAATAAGAACAGTTTGTGGTTTCATGATTTGCAACCAGCTCTTTAGAAAATATAATACAACACAAAGAGAGTATCTACCATGTCATTCAACATTTTCCTCCTGCCAAACTCTAAATCGCTTTGCACTGTGCCATTCATGTATATATTTTATCTAACCGATCCCCAAGTATTGGACAGCTAGGCTGTTTCCAGTTATTTTCTCCTAATGTACATAATGCTGTGTTAAACATCCTCGTAGCCACGTCTTTGCTGTGCTTATTCATGGTCATTTTCTCCCCCCACCTGATCCCCTTCTAAGTAATACCATTGAGTCAAAGACTAGGCAGAGTGTAAGCCTCTGTGGGCAGAAAACACAATCCCCGTCCTACAAGAGA
Organism: Mustela lutreola; assembly: GCF_030435805.1. Classification (NCBI taxonomy): domain Eukaryota; kingdom Metazoa; phylum Chordata; class Mammalia; order Carnivora; family Mustelidae; genus Mustela; species Mustela lutreola. The sequence continues at coordinate 72,155,695 of NC_081300.1, read as the reverse complement.
AAAAAACAACAAGCTTAATTCTCAGAACCTGAGAAAGTCCTCCTGCCTGTCAAACTTTCCTTCCCACAGGTCCACCTGAGCCTCCCACCATCAGAGAAAAACCAACCCTGTACCCCCCAGAATCCTCTGGATAAGGGGAAGGAAGGATTGGGCAGAGAGATAGGAGCTAGGAATTGATACATCGTTATTATTTTCCCCGTTCTGTTCTGATCCTCTTTAGGGCCCAGAGAGGCAAACAGAGAGAGCATGTCCAGACTGAGGCAAGCCCATGCAAGGCCTTGCTCCCCATCCCTGCCTAGAGGTCGTCTGGCAATTAGAGGGGTGTTGCCTGAGACTCTCTTGTCAGACACAAAGGCTGCTCTGCTCATCGGGTTTCTACTGATGGAGGGGCCGGGAGGAAGGCAATTGGCGGGCAGAAGTTTCCATCCCAAACAGCACCTGAGACCCTGCAGGGAGGTGGGGACATGCTTCTGCCCTGGTCTTGGGTTTTGACGTCCGCACAGCAAGGAATCTAGACTGAGCGTGTGGTGTAGCGGCCGGGAAGGCTGGGGGTGCAGCTTTCTCAGCTGGGAGATCTTAGGAAGGTACTTAACTTCTCAAAACCTCCTTTAAGTTAACAGAGAAGGACACATGCTGAATGGACATGGCACCTGGGCCCAGGGCTGCAGAAGCTAAAGCCACAGAGCAGGCCAACACAACAGGGCGAGCCACCGCCCCTTGGAAGCACACATCCCAGTTGTGGGAGACAAACAAACAGACAAACTTGCTGCATGAGTGACCCGGCAAGGTCATTGCCAATGGTGATCGCTGCACAGGAAAACGGAAACCCCGCAAAGTAATAGAAAATACGAGGGGTGGGTGCAGCTTAGGTGGGGGCCTGTCTGAGGCCATCACGTTGGAGATGAAGGCATGACAAATGACTTGGTACCAGGAGGGGATGGACACCCCACGTTCTCCATCCTGGTGACACACTAGAACCAATCAGTGAGTTTAGAAATGCTTGCACTCAGGCCTTGCACCAGGGGTGCTGGTGCAATCCCTCGGGGGCAGGGTCTGAGCATCCACAGCATTTCCTATAGCTCTCTGGAAAGTTCTAACATGCGTCCAGGGCTGAGCATTAGTCATTTCAGTTTTGAGGCAACATTTCAGGCAGAAGGCACAGAAGATGTAAAAGGCTCAGAGGTGAGAATGAGTTGGATCAGTTCCAGAAAGAGAGGGGCCGAGGGAAGCACACTGCACAATGGCAGGGGGTGCAGGCTGAGGCCAGGTGAGCACATGAGCTGGAGGAAAGAAATAGAGTTTCATTTTCCTGGCTGTCCAGGAGACCTGGGGTGCCTCAGTTGTCTCGTTAATAAAATGGGCTCCCCCGTGTTCCACCCTCCACACATCATGAAAACTGTGAGAAGTGGGCCTGCAGGTTGTGCCTGCTCTGTGCCTAGCAGGTGCTAGATCAGAGTTTCAAGGTGATGTAAGGGACTCAACTGCATGCAAAAGGGCCTTCCACTCAGGACCCAAAGTGTCAGACTGTTGAACAGCCACCACTCTCTTACCAAGGAACCCAAGCTGCCAGCCCCAGTCTGGTATGTTCCCCACATGTATCCCATACAATGCATGTCCCTCCAGAGGCTCCCTCAGTGCAGGGCTTCCAAGGACACCACTGCTTCCCCATCGGTCAAAACACTGGGCACTGCCATGCACCGAAGTCTCTTGACAAGTCCTGCAGACAAGAACGTTATTGAATCCGCTAACTTACCAAAGCAAGTCTGGTTCCTCCTCCCCAAGCAGAAGGCCAGTGGAAATGTCACCACGGCCTAGAGGCCTTAATAGACCATCCTCCAGCCCTACACCTGTCACACCCTACTCCACACCTTAGCTTTTCCCCTTCACAGCACTTGTCGCAAGGCTCACTTATCTAGCTTGCTCCTTTGTTTACTGATTTAATGGCTTCCCCGTTAGAAGGTAAGCACCAAAGGGGCAGGGAGTTTGTCTCTCTTAACAGCTGCATGCTTCCTGAGTGCTTAAAAAATATTGGTTGAATGAAGAAAGAGGGAGGGAGGGAGGGAGGGGGAGTAGACAAACTAGTATTTCCCAAACCCAGTAGGTTACAGAACTGGCTCTTTGCCATGCACAACTGTTTATAACACAAGGGATACATTTTGGGAAAGAAAATACAAGCCCCTGGCCAGCTGACCCTGTTACAAAGGTAAGTGACAGCCATTGTCATCCCAGACCCTTTTAGCTCTGGTATATATATATATATATATATATATATATATATATATATATAGCTTTTATATATGTTTTATGTTCTCAGCTTGTCACCTGCCCACAGAGAGTGACAACACAACAGCACACAGCGCTGGGCACCACATGGCACTGTGTCACCTCTCTGTGGCCACAGCTGGCCCCAGCCTGGTTCACACCTTCAGCCCACCCCATGGCCGCTCAGCTGCCTGACTGCACCCCCAACCCCCACCCCCCTGGCTGGGGTGGGTAGCCTCCGGTCCTCGCAGTCAGCAGAACAGCCGGGTGGGTTGCAGAGCCCTGGGTAGCGCGGCCTCGGAGGGGAACCAGATCTGAATGGGAACATATGGATCTGAGAAGTGTGGGAGTCTGTCTTTTTTAAATTGCATCAAACCTTTCCCTTGCCTTGAGAGCTGTACATTTTTCAAAGACGTTGAACACAGTGCCAGGCTGCGGTTTGCCTTTCCCCGTTCACCTGCCTTCAGAGCGCCGAAAAATAATGAACCTCCCCCCCACCCCCCGCACCTCCCCTCCAGCCTGCAAAAGGCAGAAAGGAAACAAGCAGCCGCCTTCTTCCTAAACATTTAACATGTCTTGACGCCTTCACTTCCCCCGTAGAAGGAACTGGCATTTTTTTTCTTTATTCCTCTTTTTGCAAGAGGTGTTTGCAGCGTGCAGATCAAACCCCTTTTTTTCCAGTTTCTTGTCGGCGCCTGCGTTCAGGGATATCAGAAAGCCACCGTGGGGTAGGCGAAGCGGGGTCCTATGGAAAGTAAGAGGAGGCGCTGGCTTGCAGACTGGGAGGCTCTCATTCGTTCATTCACCCATTCATTCATTAGTTCACACCATGAGCCTGGAGCACTCGTCCTGCACCGCGACCTTGCTTCACTCGCTCATCCCTTATTTCACTGAGGTCCTGCTATGTGCCTAGCATTGTGCGGGGGCGTCAGGAACACAGATGCACCTTTCAATGACTTCAAAGAGACCATGCTCCAACTTGCAGAGGGAAGAGCTACTTTATTTCTAGGAGGGAAGCTTGTTGGAAAGCACGATTCACAAAGGTCCTCTTCCATGCCCATACGTAAAAGCTAGCTGTGGAAGTGTGGCCATGAAGAAAGGGCCAGAGGCATCAGGCACACTTCATCTGGGGCTCACCAGCACCACTGCCTAGGCCGGATGACCCCGTTTTGCAGCATTTGCTAATAGGAAAACAGACTGAGAGAGATGAGTCTGGACCACACGCTCTCACTGCAGATAGGAGGGGCCCTGGGCAGTCCATGGCAAGAAGCACATGATTATACCAAGTTCACAGCAGGGGGGAAGGGGGCATGAAGGGGGTCCTGGCTTTATATAATTTTACCCATAGAACTGCAGTAATATAGCCCCTCCAAGGAGGGTTCAGAGAGGCTGGAGAGTTATTTAAGGTCACACAGCAGTAAGGAAACCTATTCTAAGATTAGTTTCAGTGTCCTCTCCTCAACATGGTACCTTTTCTTCCCCTCCTCTCTCTCTCTCTCTCTCTCTCACACACACACACACACAGAGTCAGCTGGGCTTTATTCCCCCCACAACAGCCTGGGGACACGCAGAACCCTGAGTGTGGCTTTTCCCGACAAAACCAGCGCTCAATTATTGGGAAGTGCCTCCCCCAGCCATTTCTGGATCCATTTGAGAAAAATAAATAAAGCTGGGGCCTGACTCTCCGGTGATGATATGACAGGGGCGGATGGAGAGGGAGGTCAGGCAGCTTCGCAATGCCACTGGTGAGGACAGGCGACATTCCTCATGGCTCAGGGGGTTCAGGCAACAACCCCCACCCGAGCTGGGGGGTGGGGGAAGCACAGGTAATCAAATCTGCATAAGGAAACTTGGCCTTTGCTACTCCTTCCTGTCCATTTCCTCTGATTACTTTTTCGTTATGGCAGCGATGCCTCTAGTATGGTTCAGATAAGATTAAGGACATGGGGCTGGAAGAAGAGCTGCATATTTAAAGTCCTATCCCGGACCCAGCTGGAAAAAAAAATTAAATAGTTTTCATGAAAAGTAGGCTCTGTGTTATTTCACATCAGTGAAGGACTTTGTGTATATAGGTCTCAATAGAAAAACCCAGATAATTCATTTCGTCTTGGGTTGTCCCCAGCTGTCACCTCCCTTTCTCGGACTCCTCCTCTACCTGAGGAGATGTTATTTTTGTTTCAAGGGGAGATTATGATCCATCAAACAGAAATATTGCCTCCAAATTTGGAGTAAGCAGATAATGAGGCTACTCTGCTAATTTCACACTGATGACGAGAGAAACACCGACACGACTGACTGACAGTTGCCATGAGGAAACAGAAGCCTCTAGAATCCCTCCCAGGCTGGGCTGGGAGCTGCTCAGAGGAGGGGTAGGGGAAGAGGAGGCCCGGTGGCCCTGTCACCCCTGCCCACAGTCTGTGGGGTCTTCAGCACCTCGTCAGACATCCGAGCTGACAACGGTGTGAAATTGAAATTGTGGAGTTGATTAAATGATGTATTTAAGGCTGGCGATGGGGGTGGAGGTGTGGGGAGGAGGGGAGTGATGGAGAGCTGCAGGGAGAGAGGCAGGGAGGCAGGGGGAGGGGCCGAGGGGGCCAGGGGAAGAGTAAGGAAGAGGAGGAGGGGTGGACTAAGGAACTGAGACTGCGAGAGGAAAGAAGGAGACGGGAGGTAAGGAAAAAGGAAGGGGAGATGAAGGAAAAGAAATAAGGCGGGAGGCAGGTGTGTAACAGGAGGAGGAAGGGAAGGAGGAGGAATAAGAGAGCAGGAGGGAAAGGAGGAAGGACAGGACGAGGCTGAGAAGAAGGAAAAGGAGGCCGAGGAGAGGAGAAAGGGGAGGGGGAGGAGAAGGAGGAGGGAAAGGGGAGGAGGGGGGACAGAAGAAGGAGAAGGAGGGGGGAGGGGAAAGAGGGGGAAGGAGGAGCAGGAGGATCACGGAGGAGGAGGGGGAGGAAGAGGAAGGGGAAGAAGAAGGGCAAGGGGGGAGGAGAAGGAGCAGTGGGGAGGAAAGAAAGGTGGGAGGAGGAGAAAAGCAGTGGAGAGAGGAGGGAAGTTGGAGATGAGGGTGGAGAGAGACGGCAGCCCAGAGGGCTGCGGAGGAAGGGGGGGCTCGGAAGCACGCCCTGTCCCCTCTGCCTCTCTCCCCTGTAATGTGGGGAGGGTTTATCTCACCAGGAGCAGCAGGCTCAGTCACTGATCTAATCAAATTATTCAGCATTAAAAAACTGCCAAGACATTCCAGTACTTCAGCTTCCAGAGACCCAGCTGGGATCAAATGCTAATCAACATCGCCACGATATTTATTCCCACTGTCAGGCTGCTGCGTGTTTGTTTTCCGAGGGCTGCATACTAAACCAGGGAGCAAGATGGATCGGTCAGGGGCAGGGGGATGAGGAGCCAGGGATGGTCAGGAGGAGGGCAGGCAGGTGGGCGGGAGAGGGAGGGACCCATGGGAGGCGCCCACAGAGCAGGACACATGGACGATCCATAGCTCCTCCTAGACACAGACTAGTAGGTCCAGAGTCCTGGGCTTTCTCCTCCCTGCCCCTCTCTCAGGAGTCCCATCTTCGGGCAAATCAGCCGCCCATTTGGACGCAGATAGACCCACTACTGAGTGACCCCCGGCACGTGGCTTGCCCTCCCTGAGCTTCACATTCCATGAGGAATTCCACATTAGCTAAGGGCTAATAACCCCAGGGGACTGGTACCATTATTATCATCCTCCTTGGCTAGAGGGGGAAATGAGGCACAGAGAGGTCAAGTCACTTGTATAAGGTCACACAGCCAAGACTTCGATTTGCATGCACCTGGTCTGCCCAGGGCTTGCTTCTTTTATCACGTCCCTCTCATTGAGTCCACAGCAAGCTGGGGCAGTGTGTTTTAGGGCCCTGTGGGGTTATCTGTTGTGACATTTAAGCGTGTTATTACATGGAAGGCATACAGGGAGAACTCAGTAGAGGTTGGGAATAGTTATTAGCTCTTAGCGTTATTGCAAGGGTTGGGTGAACTAATGCACGTAAACTTCATCAGGGCAGCTGGAATAGGGGACGTCTGGTGATGATGCTGACTGGGGATGAAGGACTGAATCAGACACCTGACACCATCATTGTTTGAAAGATGCCAGCCCCCCACTTTTCTCGGGGATCCCTCCTGGGGCCCCTAACAGGGCCTCTCCAGCCTAGGCAGCAGCGGATAGACTTCTGGAAGTTCACAGGCCTCAAGACTCCTTCCCTGCAGGGCCCGCAGCAGCCAAACAGAAAGGACAAGCCCAGATTTGCCCCTGAACTTGGCACCCCTCTCCTGGGATCCGGCCTTCCCCTCGCCCACTCCCTGAAGGTCACAGCGCCCCGGGGGGTTGGGGGGGAGGCTAATTAATTTCCTTTGTTTTTCAGAGTTTCATTTTTTAAATTACAGCCTTCCCTCCTCTCTAATAAATACTCAACAATTAAAGCTTTTTTTCCCAAAGTGTGATTTCAACATTTCAATGTCCCTCCCCTCCTGTCACCTTCGCTGCCATAAACAGATTCGTAAAAACTGCTTTTGACGCCCCAGCTGCCATTAGCCACTTAAAATCCCGTAATTATCATCCTATCATGGGCCTGTTAACGAGCAGTAAAAATAAGGCCATTGAATATGGTAATTTATTCGTAAATTAGCCTAATGAGAATAGGTTTCAGACACTGTTTACTTGCGGGCTGCCTACGCCTGGCCAAGGCTGCAATGTGCGGGGAGGGCGGTCTGGCGGGGCAGCGAGCCCCATGGGCGGTGAACCCCCCTCCCCAAGGCTCCACACCCCTGACACTGGTCCCTTCAACAACAGGGTGACTGGCTTCTGTGGGCCATGGGCCCCACACAATGGCCCGGCCTGCCCCGAGCAGGTACAAAGATTCAGCATTGCGTGAATGTCAGTGCTAACCGACCCTGGGAGGCATCCATGAGCAGGGTGACCTTGGGCCCATCACTGCGTAGCCTGTTCTCATCTGCAAAATGGGATTGACGTGCCAGTGAATGGGGTCATTTTAAAGATGAATTGAAAATGTATGTACACTCAAAATAGTGCCTGGCACTGAGCAGGTGTTTTATAAATGTCATTATTGTCATTATTATTACAGCTGTTGGGGCATTGGAGGAAAAAACTCTAGAAGGCTGGATTTTCAGAGCTGACTGACTTGCCCTTCAAATGTATTCTTACCGTAGTGGGTTGAATAGCGGCCTCCGCAAAAATCATTGTTAACCAGAAACGTCAGACTGTGGCCTTACTCAAAAATAGGATCTTTGCAGGTGTAATTAAGTTATGAAGAGGTCATACTGGATTCAGGTGGGTCCTCAACCCAAACATGGGTGCCTTATAAAGGAGAGGACACACAGACCCAGGACACAGGAGGCAGAGACTGGAGGGACCCAGTTACTAGCCAAGGAGTCCTGGGACCACCAGAAGCCGTCATAGGCAAGGAAGGCTCCTCCCCTAGAGAAGGAGTATGAGTCAAGATTTGGGCGAGAATGGCTAGAGGGTGGAGTTGTTCTCTTCAGAGACTTGGCTTTGGCTGACATTTGGTCAGGGGTTTGAGTCAGGCTCTGCCACAATCATATGCCTGCCATCTGCAGGTCAGTCCAGTTTCCAGAGGGCAAGGACTTTGTCCATTCAGCTTGGCATAGCCTATTTCGTGTGTAAGTAATAGATGTTGAGTAGAGACTCAACCACAAGTCTGTGTAAGATATTTACATCCTTCCCCATGTACCAGGCACCTCGTTGTCCCTGGACCAGGCTGGCTGAGACCCACGCTGCCCTCCAGGGCTCCAGGCTGAGGTAGGTGATAGGCATCAAAGCAATCTTTGGAGGAAGTACTATCACCATCTATCAGGTGAATCTGCGGACCACGGAGGCCAGAGGAAGCCCCAACAGGGATTGGGGTCTCATGGAGGTCTTGATGAGTTCAGCAACTCAGTCACGTCTTGACTGCCCAGTAGGCATCAGCCAGAAAAACAACCGTAGGAGTTGAGTCATCAAGGGGACAATAGATCATGGTGTTTGCTGAGGCTAACAGTTCCTAGGTCTGAGCCTCAGTTTCTCCATCTGTGATATGGGCTCAATGGCCTGAACTTTATTAAACTTGGCAGGAAGTGAGTAAGATATAGCACATCCTGTGCAGAGCAGGGAGCTAGGGTGTGTGCATCCAATAGAAGCTGCCATGGCTGCCTTGGGGGAGTTGACCTTGTTCTTGGCAGTCTAGTCCTTCTCCTGGGGCTGGGAAGCTCAGCAGCTCGGCCAGGTGGCCCCACTCCTCCACCTGGGTGCCCCTCTCGCCTAATCCTGCTCAGATTCCTTTGCCCCCCAAACACTCCAACTGGAACTGGGCTTGAGATAGACCCCAGACTCCCAACTCTCAAGGAGGGCAGGCTTCTCATGTTCTAGACAAGGAAACTGAGGCTCAGCTATATGGAGAGGCTTGCCCAAGGTTGCCTACATTGCTGGTCCCTCTGCCGGAGCCAGCCCACTGTCCCATGGCTTCCTAGGATCTGGTCTTAATGCCCAGTTTTGATGCCCACCCCAAGGTCTTCCCAGTGCCAGATGCAGTGACATCCAAATCCAGCCCCACACTCAGCCCAGTCTCCAGTGGTGGTGGTTGGGGCGGGGGTGGGGTGCTGAGGCCCCTATAGCTGATCTCCAGGCTTTGTCCTCAAGATGGGGCTTGTCCGGTAGAGCATGAAAGGAGCACTGGATTCTAGAGTCGGTTGCACTTCTGAATATTGCTGTGTGACCTCAGGCATGCCCCTTGCCTTCTCTGGTGCTCAGTAGAGGTGATGAATGTAAACTATAAGTCATGGAGTTTTTATGAAGATTAATTGAAGAGAGCTGATGCCCAATAGGGATTTATCAATCACTCCCAGTGCCCTGCTTGGTGCATTAAGGGTAGCAGGGAGCTTGCAGCTGGTCCATAAATTAAATAATTAAGCAAACATTTATTGAGCACCTGTTATGTGCTAGATACTGCTGAGATGAATGGCCATGGCCCCTGACTTGGGGCTCACAGCCTGGCAGGGAGATAGACACTATCCTGATCACTGGTGGATAAACATCCTGAGAGGTCAAATGACAGGAATGTGTGCCCATGACAGGGCATTTGACATAGCTGGGGATCAGAAAATGCCTACATGAGGAAGTGGCATGAAACTAAGACTAAAGGAGAACAAATAGGCCTGGAAACAGTCACAGAAAGAATGCTCCCTGGAAAGTAGTTGGGTCTTCATCCCAACAGTGATGGGAAATTTAATTAGGAGGGAGGGCTGCCTGAGAAAAGTCTTGTATGGGGTATTAAGAATGGCAAGGAGGGTTAGAGGAAGCTATGCTTGCGAGCAAAGAGATGAATTAAGAGGCTGTTTTATTGAAGGCATGGATTAAAAGAAGGAAGGAGTAAAGAACGCCAAGTACAGCTATTCACGTTGTTGACTGCATAAAGGCCTTACAGAGCCATAGGCCCTAGGGCAGGACCAGGTCCACTGGAAGAAGAGGTTCCTTTTTCCAGAAGTGCTGTATGGGCTGTGTCTGCCATGATAAGAAGCAGCCCATGCCCCTCATCCACCTTGTCCTGAACCCAATGCAGCAACTGATTACTGCAGATAAATTGTGCCCACTGGGGCTACAGTCCAAGACAGTCTTCTCTCTCTCCACCCGAGGGGTCCTGACAACCCTGATCAGGGAATCTGACCCCATCTCAGCTGCCAGGAAAGACAGCTCCCTTTTGGAATCTCCTTGGAAACCAACATTTTGGATGACTCAGAGCTCTGGGCCCTGGAGGATCTCAGGTGTCACAAAAGTATGCTGGTCCTGAGATCATCATTTCTTCCCCTCTGGGTCCCTTGGTGCAACTCCTGCTTTCGTTCATATCCTCTCTCTCTCTCTCTCTCTCTTTCTCTCTCCCTAGCCCCTTCCTTTTCCTGGCTCTGACCACAACAGTGTAACTTTCCCTGGCCCAGCCTCCAGCTCCATGCTAGGGCAGCTGCCAGGAGCCTGCACACCCATTTCTCCAGGGCTCCTCACCACAGCCCTACCCCCTTTCATTTGCATAAAAGTGGAAACTGAGGCTCAGAGAGACTGGCCAACTTATCTGAGAACACACAGCCCACACAGCCATGGTGTCTCAGACCACAGTCCATTTTCTCGTCCAAGCTTTCCCTTCTTTCTGTGGCTGTCCAGAAGAGAACCGCTAACTCAAACATCACCCCTAAAAATGTGTCTTTGGGCCATCTGCCCCCCCCTTCACCCATGAAAGGAGAGTGGGGCCCCACCTCCAGTTTCTCTTTGCTCCTCATGGTGCACGCTTTAGCTCATGTTCTGCTCATACTTTGGCTAAGAAAAGGCCCCCATGAGGTCAAAGCAGGTGGAACACAGATTATTTTTTGCTTTAAATCCAGAGGAGGCACGTGGCTTCACCTGCCAAATTCACAGCATAAGCCACCTTATGTTCAGGTCCTTGTAAAAGTTTGGAACTACGGGAAACACATCTGAAAAATGGAGCAGCCTCTGCCCAAGGTGGCCCCCATGACACCCCCTCGTGGCCCTGCGACCCCCACTTCCGCTGGACACCTCGGCCGTTCTTCCTCTACCCCCTGAAAGAGGCTGCGAGTTTTCAGGGGCAAGTATGATAAGGTTTCTGACCGACTTTTGACCGAACGGATTTCTAACTGCATTTGAAAAGGAAAATATCTTTCCAATGTACCAAATAGTGAAAAATGACTAGACGAGTTTATAACTGTTGATTTAGCCACCAAGTTCCCCCTAGCCCTGACTCGGGTTCTCTGGAGGTTTTCATCAAGCATTAATTCACTCTCTTTCTCGGCACACAAAGAAATAGGCCCTTCTGAATCCATTCTGCTGCACATTATCTTCAAGGCCTGTTGGAAATCGTTTAGCATCTGCTCTTAGCATCCTCAGCGTGCCAGGAGGATGAGGGAAGGGGTGGGCACTCAGGGAACCTGAGGACCTCCACCTAGAGCAGCCACAGGACATAGTAGGGGAGGAGGCTTTGGGGGCGCCCAAGGACACACGGAAGTGGAGGTCCCCAAGTGAGCTAACCCACCTGTGAGCCCTCCAACCAACCCGTTAAGACCACAAAGAAAGTAGAGGGACAGTGCCTCAAGATGAACACCGAGCCAAGGTCCTCCCACTACGCTGCACATTCAAAGTGTACTGAGAGCTTTTAGAAACCCCAAATCCTGGCCGCACCCCAGCTCAATTACATCAGAATCTCGGCGGGGGTGAGGGGGAAGGATTCCAGGATTCGTACATTATTAAAATGTCTACAAGGGACTCTTGTGTACCACCGAGACTGGGAACCAGTGGCTGCCTGAGCAGGGGTCCTCCGAGTAGGATTACCCCTGGGCCAGCAGCCTCAGTATCACTGGGAAACTTTGTTAGAAGTGCAGGTTCTCCAGGGGGGCTCCAGCCCAGACCTGCTGAGTCAAACAGGGTAGGCCTGGCAATCTGCATTGCTTTCCAAGAGATTCTGCTGTCTGTATATGTTTGGGAGCCACTGAACTAGACCTTACTGGGGTGGTAAAGGTGGATTTGTTCTCCTGGCTATTCATTCATTCATTCATTCATTCATCCCTCCAATTGTTCATATATTTGGCCCCAGAGCATCTTTGCAAGGACCCTAATGCTGGGTGAGGTATTGGACATCCAGATGGTAAAGCAAATGTAGACTCTGCACCCAAGGAGCTTACAGTCTTCCAATGAATTTCCAAGATAATACAGGCAAAGGAGTTCGTCAAAGTGAAGATAAAGGTTCAGCTTCCAATTAACAGCCTCTTTCCCCTTTTTTTGATAGGTTGCTTAGATGGTGTACCTGTGACTTAGCGCCTCCTGTGTGCACCCACCTCAAGCTGCATCCTCATGTGCATTATCTTCCTCACCTGCCATTTGTTCAGCGAATACATCATTGAGCATCTATAGGGTTCCATACTCCCTGCTAGAGGCTAGAGGCTATAGAGAGGCCCATATCTCCCAATTATAAACTCCAGAGGTGAACAGAATAGATGAAGAAGAGTGAAAGGCCCAGAGCAGACCATTCTCTTTGGAAGTCCTCTTGATGATAAATGGCAGTGTGGTTCTTCCCTGTTGGGCCATACCTAGGTACCAGCCAATTTCCTCCCCACTCACAGAGGCAGAAAAACACATTGGTCATTTCCAAGGATTCTGCCCCCAACAGCCTGGGTTTCCCTCTGGCTTTTAGATTCCCTAGCTGGTTGACCTTGAACATGTTACCTTATGTCTGCAGGCCTCAGTTTCTTGATCTGTAAAGTGGGGAAACAAGCAATAGCTACTCTCTTGCATTATTATAAGAATTAAATAAGGGATGCCTGGGTGGCTCAGTGGGCTAAAGCCTCTGCCTTCGGCTCAGGTTGTGATCCCAGGGTCCTGGGATCGAGCCCTGCATCTGGCTCTCTGCTCAGCAGGGAGCCTGCCTCCCTTCCTCTCTCTCTGCCTACTTGTGATCTCTGTCTGCTAAAACAGGAAGCAGTCACCTCCCATCTTCTGGGCATCCTAGCCGAGATGATCTCACAGAGAACGCTCTCCTGGGCAGAGTCCTGGCTATGAGCTTCCCAGCCCTGCCTCCCACCCAGTTACCCAGGACCATTTATGAGCATCAGGAACCAATGGATTAAATAAGAATCAGCAAAGTCCTTGGAACAATGGCACGTAAATATTATTAAGTGTTACTTAATTCTTATTATTAAGTGTTACATAAGCATTACTTTTGAGAAATTTGCCCCAAAATAAAACCCATTTTAAAACCAGATTGCTTTTTAGATGTCTTGGGGGTTTTGTTCAATGATTACCAAAGGGAATTCATTTCACAAAGGGAATGGCTTGGGTCTGCATGTGTTGGATTTGCTTAAAGTAAAGCAGGCATGTCACTGGCTTCTGACAGTGGCAGGCAAGGAACTTTCCCAGAAAGTGTGGCAGAACTCTCAGGGGGGACACCCATCTCTGGAAGAATTGGGAAGTCCCTTGAACTCCCTGATTTTGCCTATACGGCCATCTTCCCTCTGTCCTTCATTCGCCCTGAATATTCTCCCAACACTGGGACATGAGAAGGTGTTTTAACTGAGAGATAGTGAAGGACATGTCCTCCCTTCCTTCTTAACATGTCAAGATGGAAAATATCAATCGTCTTGAATCCACAAGGTGCCTCTATTCTGAAAAAAATGGCTTCCCTGTCCACCTCACTCCACTTCCTGTACAACAACAGGAAGTGCTGGAACACGAAGCAGTCACCTCCCATCTTCTGGGCATCCCAGCCGAGATGATCTCACAGAGAACGTTCACCTGGGCAAAGTCCTGGCTATGAGCTTCCCACCCCTGCCTCGCACCCAGTGACCCAAGACCACCTATGAGCGTCAGGAACCAAAGGATGATCTCAAACTTTTCACAGTTATTACAGGTGTCAACAGGATGGAAATAAAGCCAGAAGCTGTGTCGAGATCCAACCATCAAGATCCAAAAAGGAGCATTCTGCTTCCCGGCATTTCTTGCCAAGGATGATCTCAGATTCATCTGTTCTCATTCACAGTGAGCACAGGCCTCAAGTTTAATAAGGGTGTGGCTCCGATTTCCCCTTCTTCTGTTCCTGAAACTGGGATGGGTGGGGATGATGATGATAAGAATTGGGGCAAATCCAGAGAAGAGTGTCCTCATATTGGCAGGTGGTGATGTCTGCTACCTACAAAGGATTTGGCATCTCTCCTTACCATTTTGTTCTCATACAATTACCTCTCCCCACCCCCACCCCCTGCCTGCCCCATCTCCACAGACTCATTTATGTTTGTTATTTTTTTTTAAGATTTTATTTATTTATTTGACAGAGAGAGATCACAAGTAGGCAGAGAGGCAGGCAGAGAGAGAGAGAGGAGGAAGCAGGCTCCCTGCTGAGCAGAGAGCCCGATGTGGGACTTGATCCCAGGACCCCGAGATCATGACCCGAGCCGAAGGCAGTGGCTTAACCCACTGAGCCACCCAGGTGCCCCCTCATTTATGTTTTTGATGTTGAGCATTTATTCTGGGAACACGGAGCTGGATGAGACTAGCCCTGTCTTGCAGAGCTCACAGCTGGGAAACAGGTTCGGGGGTAAGGGGACAAATAAACAGACAGTTAGGAAACATGGCACTGAAGGCAGGAGGGCAGGCAAGTGTGGAAAGGAGCATTAACATAGCCTAGAGAAACAGGGACAGTTCCATGGGCAAAGGGTATCCAGACTGAGAGAGGTTTGTTTAGAATCTCTGGCAGAACTGCCTGCATCCCTCGAATCCTATCAGGTTCAAGTCTCTTTAAGGCTTAGAGAATATTCTAGAGATCCACAAGGTAAGCTAGAAGTGTCAGGGAATTAACCGGCCACAATGCAGAGTGACCCTCACCCACTGACTCTTGTGAGACAGTGTATCAATACCCCAGCTTTCTCACTCCTCACATCCTAGATGATGCTGAAGCTTGTGTTTTATGGTGTGTTCTAGAATTTCTTTGTAGGATTAAGCTCCAGTCACCTTCAATATCTGGCTTTAGAACCTATGCTTTATTGGTTGCCTCCCCTCCCCACTCCCCTGTTCAGGCATCCTGGGATTCCTCTCCACAAAATTCTTCTTGCTTCTGTGTCTCCAAGTCTGCTTCTGGGGAGATTCAACCTAAGATAGTCTGCAAGCTGGAGAGTGATGTCAGATTTGGGTGTCTGAGAAGAACTGCCCTTTCTGTCCACATGGTTGGCAGGCATCTCAGAGCTGGACTTCTAGGTCTCAGAGTGGACCGGTGGGACAAGACAACCCGTTAATTTCCACATGCTCTCTTAGAGACAGCCCAAACTTCTGACCTGGAAGTGCTACCAACCTTCCTTGACCACAGGTGGCCCTGATCAGCTTGATCCTCAGGTGACACACAAATGAACACCTGCCTAGAGACTGAGCCCAACTGAAGACCACACAACCCAACCCCATCCCTACATTCAAGCATGCACTCAATTGGAAAGTAGAAGACAGAGTTCCTGCAAGGTAGGGAGTATCCTAATATAAAAACACAAGAGGGTGGCAGAGAGTACATTTCGTAGAGTCTCATGAAGTGGCATGTCTGTCCTTTCAGATTCCTCCCCAATATACCCTGAAGAGTTCAAATACTTTTAGTCCCAAATGTACATTGTCATAGTTACACCTATAGGGCTTTTTTTTTTGGGGGGGGGGGTTCAAGTATAGCCTAGTCCAGCCGGATGTTTGCAAGGGCTAGATACAGCCAGCCCAGCTTTGCAAGGCAGGGTGGTGAGGTTAGGAGGCTCCAGTCCCTGTGCATCCCAGAGAGCATTCCTCTCCTCCCCTAAGCCTCGGATTCCACAGCTGGAAACCCAGAAGCCTGGGGGGATGGCGGGAGGTGACTTGCCCTTGGTCACTCTGCTGTCACAGAGTAGAGGCAGGATTGGGATCAGAAAGACCCAGCTCCTAGATACCTGATCTGACATATTTCAAGGAGGGAACTGAGACCCAGAGGCAGGAGCGGTCTGCTCAGGGAGACTTCAGGGCCCAGGATCGCTGACAGTGGTGGTCAGCGTGCCAAGTACCTTCTCCATCATGCAGTCGTGCCAAGGGCGACCCGTCCTGTGTTCCCCAAAGTCATCCCTCTTTCCCTCCAGTGGCCTCTACATGACCAGGTCCCCAAGGTGTCTCATGATTTGAAAAGGAAAATTAACAGTCAATGGAAAGGAAGGGAATAGGGAAGAAAGGGGGGAAGGAAGCAAGGAAGGAAGAAAGGAAGGAAGGAGATAAAGCTCAAAATGGCCTTCATCGGGGAGGTGAATTAGGATGTGGAAGAGCTGATTCCTACACCTGTTTGCAACTCCTGAGAGTGTTACAGCTGGCAACAGTTTTCTTAATGTCTCAGCGCCTCATCTGATGCAAGTCTGCCAAATCCATTCATGAATAACAGCGATAATAGTACTTCTGTAGGGCTTGCTCAGTGCTCAGCCCTATTGTACGTGCTACACCACTTTGCCTCGCCAAGTGCTTGCAATGACCGCATGAGAGGGCATGGATCCGATCCCCTCTTATAGATGGGGAAACAGAACCCAAGTGTGGTCAAGTCACGTGTGCAGGGCCACAGGGCCAGCAAGAGCCACACTGGAGAGTGAACACAGGGTCGGGGTTTATAATCATCAGGCCACACTGCATCTGCCTTCCAATCGGGTGGCACGCTGATGGGGCCACTGGCAGCTGGATGGAAGGGTGTTCGCACGAGAGCCTGGCGTGGGGCTGAGCACCCAAGAGGTGCTTGGTACACACTCACTCCTAGCCTGCCCTGCAGGCTTCAGTACTCTAAAAGCTGGCTTCTGAATCCACAGCTCTCTCCCCTCCTCTGGGGACCCCCTCCAGTTAACCACAGCCCAGTCTTTCCCCCTTGGGGTGGCCGCTCCCAGCAGGAGTTTAGGGCCTGCCCAGGCCAGGCCCTTGGCCAACCAGTGGGTGCCCAGCACCCCATTACCATTCCACCGCCTTCTGACAGAAATTATAAGCACTTTGTGTCAACCCCCGTCTGCCCCAGCAGCCGCGCCGAGGGAAAGCGATTGAGGTCAGGGAAGGCAGACAGCCTACCCATCACGCCTGCCGCGGCCATTCCTCACGCGGTGACATGCAATCTTCCGGCGAGGGTCACCTCTGGGGAAGTGATTCCTTCCAGCCCAGAACAAGTGCCAAATTGCAGCTTTGCCGAATAATCATGTGGAACACATTGGAAACAGCCGCCTCAGTAATAAATGGTTAACCAAAGTAGCCCCTTCCTCCAGCATAACCAAGAAGGGGTTTACTGTAAATACGTTAACCTATTCGTGCTGCAGCACATGGCCCCGGAGCCTGCCTGTGGAAAGCACAGGACTGGGGAGGAGGAGACAGGAGTGAGCAGATCTTATCAGTCTGGAGAAGGAAGAGGTCATCGAAGGCGCAGGGACCTGAGCCTGCTGCTGGTTCCTGGTCCTGGGGGCCCCAACCCCAGGGGAGACCTGGCTAAAGGGAGCTTGGCTTCCATAGCCTGCTGTCACCCGCTTTCCCCCAGGACGTTGAGTGGAGGCTGGTTTGTAGGAGAGGTGTGCCTGTAGTGTGGCAACGCGGAACTCTCCAGACCAGAGTGTCTGGGGGGGGGGGGGGCAGAGAGTGTTGGGAAAGTAGAGGAAGGGAGGAAGGGCGGGAGGAGAGAGAAGGGAAGGAGTCTCTATGCAAGATACAGAAGTATGAATGGAAAACAAACAAACAAAAATGCAGAGAAGGTGATTTGAAAAGAAAGGGAGGACAATTTCAGATGAGAAAAAAGAACAATACAGAAAGAAAACATTCTGAAGGAGGCAGAGGAGGGGGGAGGACAGCAGGGCAGGGGAGTGGAGAGCCGGCAGTGGGGTGGGGGAGGGATTGAGAGGGCAAGAGCCTGCCTCTGGAAGGCTGGGTTTTGTTTCTACGCAGAAGAAATGGTCTTTGTTATCCAAAGACTTGAGTGACACCAGCAGCCCCACAAACACCCTCGTTAACACAGCGGCACCCAGACTAGCACAAGCTTGCTCTTACACACACGCGCACACACTCACACGGCATGCACACACTCCATGCGGCCCCTAGTCAATCCCTTCACCCCCACCCCCACCAAGCTCTGAACACAACTGGGTCCCAGAACAGATAGAGCATGAAGGGGTCTCCGGCCAAGGGAAACAGACCCTAAACAGACTGGGACTAGATGTGGGGGAGGGGAGGGAGAAGGTGGCTTCAGACCAGGGCAGTGGCCCAGGGCAGACCTCAAACGCAACTGGAACGCACAGAACCCCAGAAGACCACTGTGGGGCTGCAGCTGCCCCAGCCCACCCCCAATGCCCCCACACGCCCCCACCACCGCCATCATCCCAGCATCAGAGTCCAATCTTAACCAGGTTGTGACTCCCTGCTAACTGGAGAGAAAGGGGGATACAGGCGACTTGGAGATGAGAGAAACTCCTGCAAAAAGCAGCCAGTCCCTGGGCCCAGAGCCGAGCTGCAGTCTCCTTCTGGGGGCAGCGTCTCCCTTCTTGAAGTGGGTGGGCAGCTTCCGGCCAACCTTTGCCTGGCTCTCTCTTGCCGCCCCTGCAACCTCCCGGTAATTTGCCAAAATTAACAGATTTATGGCAGCGTGTTGGTTTGGATCAACTTTTCTTATGTACTTTGTGAGAGAAAAACATTTTCCTCTTCCCCGACTTACTGTTTGCCCATTAATACGCTCCACATTCGCTGGTGCTTAATGACTGTTCAAATTTTCTCTGTTCATAGAGAATGTTGTTGTGATTAAGGGTGCCAGGGTTCTCACAAGTACAAACACACCAAAGCCATAAAAAGGGCAATTAATTCTTATAAAAAAAAAAATGCAGGAGTGGGAGAGAATGGATGTTCTGTTTACAGAAAAGCGAGAAAGAAAACAGGTATTTCTAGGAGGTGTCCTTACGAGACAGTTAAGTCTCTTGGATACCACTGGGAAAATGTCCACCAGATATTCAGTGGTTGGACGGCCGTGTGTCAACTGCTTATTATAAACCCGGTTCTTGGCTGGTCCCTAGAAGAAACTGCAGCGTGTGGGCGGGATGACTATTCAGGCCAGGACTCCGTCCCTGCCTCCGGATAGGTTAACTTCCGCTTCTGAACTTTGGTTTGTTCAACTGCAAAATGGGAGACTGAACCCCCAAGGACGGCAGTCATAACTCAAAAGGGAACTAGGAATCAAGGGCTTAGTTTAGTGCCCAGCAAGTAGGTGTACAAGAATTACCGAACTCCTTATTCATTCATGCGTTTAGGCAGCGTCTTCTCTGGGTCAGGCAGTGAGCTGTGTTCTGAGGGTACAGTGACAGGAAAGACAGACAGACAAGCCCTTGCCTATGCGGAGCAGAAGATCCAGGAGTGGGAGACAGAAACTCAACATCTAGAACCACAGTGCATCTGTTCGTAACCAATGCTTGAAGAGAAATGCAACAGAACAAGAGGATAAAGAACACAGGGAGGACAGGCATGGGACTGGAGCAGACACAGAGTGGGCTGAAGGGTGAACTGTGTCTGGATCCTTCTTAATCCCCTTCACTTTTCCTAAAATTATGTTTCATAAGCCCTGAACCCCATCCTTGATGACCCTTGTGTAAGAAATTGGGACACATGGTGAGAATTGTTAAAACAAAGGTCGGGGCACACAAAGTGAATGTTTCCTTTAAAAAAAAAATACATCTATACCTGTATCTATATTCTGAGCATCTATTAGGCACCAGGCATTGGGCTGGGAAGTGGGCGTATGACATGGGGAAATCTGATGTGGTCCCTACCTCCTGGCACTTTGAGTCTGGGATGGGGGTTCAAACCATAAACTAACACAGATACTGTGATTATTTCATTCATTGCAAACTCTGGCAAGTGCTACAAGGAAGGTGCAGCGAGGTTCAAGCTCTTTGGCAGAGAGTCTGGGGCAGCTCATGCCGAGAAAGAGCTCCTGGGGAAAGAGATAGTGGAGCTGAGCTGGGAAATGTGTGTAGGAAGTGGGGAGATGAAGGGAGGGTGAGAGACGGAAAAACATTTCCAACAGAAGGAGCAGCATGTGCATGGGCAGGACTAGTTGGAAAACAAATGGGCTTTGTGGTCAGACAGACTCAGGTTCGAATCCCTGCCCCACCACCTCCCAGCTGTGTGGCTTGGGCAGGGAACTTCAGATCTCTGAGCCTCGAGGTTCTCATCCCTAAAGTGGGCTTGCTGAAATGCCACAGGGTTGCTGTGGGGACCTGAGTGAGGGACGTTTTTAGCAGAGTGAAGTCTTAAACCGTAGTTGGTTTCTTACAAAATTGTCCCATCTGGGGATGGGACAGGCTTGGAGCAATAGTCAAGACACCCAGTGTCTGGTTCCTGTTCCTGTTCTTGCCTCCCTCTGAGGCTATTTGTTCCACCATAAAATGAAGGGATTCATTCCTTATTGTTGAAAAGTAACATTCAAAGCACAGACTAGATATGAATGGAGCATCTCCTGAAGCCCACCAGTGGGCTTAGGAGCTAAAATGATTACAAGGCACTGAGCAGACCCAGTTCAGCAAAAGACAGTGCCAAACCTCTGTCTCCATTTTGGGAAAACTTGGAGTAGCCCCGGACACCCTCTCTTTTGCTCTCACTGCACATACAGCTAACACTGTTGGTTCCCACTTCATATTTATCCAGAGTCCGAACATCTCACCATCTCCACAACTACTACTCTAGCGCAAGCCTCTGTACTCTTGACAAGAATATCGTAGCAGCCTCCAAATGTCTTCCTCCTGTCCTCAGGCTATTCTAAAAGCAAACATGTATGTCAGGCCCAATTTCTCCTCTGCTCCAGATCCCCCGTGCTCCCCAGCATCCCCAGAGTAAATATCCATGCCGTCCTCACTGCCCACTGCACCAGAGCCTCGTGGACATAACTGGCCTCAGGGCCTTTGCCCTTACCTGTCAGCCTGAACACCCCATCCCAATATGGCCACACCCTCCCTAATCTCAGGTCTCTCTCAGATGTCATTTCTGTCTCTGGGAAGGTGACAGAACGCCAACACTCTCTAGAACCAATTTCATGTTTCTTCATAAGATTCGGCCCCTTCTGACATTCTCCATCCATTTTCTTCTCATTCATTCATGTGTCTTTCCCTCTCTTTACTAGAAGCCTCTGGCTCTTTGCGGTCGGTCTCTTTAGAGAAGGGAGTGTTCAGTGATTCTTTTTGCATGAATGATGTCTGTGACTTAAGCAATGATTAATTCACTGGCACCTTCTGGCGAGACCTCAAGCATCCCACCTGCCAGGGGTCTGACCTCCCCTGAGCTAGGGGATGCCTCTTGACCAAGCTGTCTAGAATCTGACCAGGGGGAAAGAGGTGGTGAAGAATCCTGTCTCAAACAGAACCCATATAATCTCTGCTCCACCAGCTGCTGGCAGTGTGAACTTGGGCACTCACTCCAGATACCTGGCATTCAGTATTCTCTTCCATACAGTTGGAGCATGTTATGGGTTGGATTGTGTCCCTAAAAAAAGATATGGTCATGTCCTAATGCTTGGGAATGTGATATTATTTGGATATTGTGTCTTTGCAGATGGAATTAGCTGAAATATGGTCATCCTGGATTGGGGTGGGCCCTGAGCCCCGTGCTTGAGAGTTTTATAAGGAGAGGGGAATTTGGACACACACAGAGACAAGATTGTACAGGAAGACAGAGGCAGAAATTGGTGGGATGCTACCACAAGCCAAGGAACACCTGAGGCTACTATAAGTGGAAGAAGTGAGGAAGAACCTTCTCCTAGACACTTAGAGGGGAGACAGTCCTCCAGACTCCTTGATGTTGGACCTCTGGCAGGTAGATCAGTGAGAGATTACATTTCTGTTGTTCCAAGCCATCCAGTTCATAATGTTTTGTTACAGCAACTGCGGTACCCAAACACAGAATAAGAACCCCTAGGGGAGAACTGCATCATGTCCAGGGGCCTCCCGAGGGCCCAGGTCCTAATAATCCCTTAAATGTCCCATGGTCCCTCTGACATGCCGGAAGCCACTTCTGTCAGCCCTGCTCTTGCAAAAGCCTTGAACTGCAGCAACCATTCCAAGCCCTCAAAATTCCACTGAAATCTTGGCTCCAGGCCCCCAGAGCCCCTTCTCCCTGCGTCCCTGCAGAAACACAGCCAAACGCCCCCATCAGACTCCTCTAAATGAATCCATCCCACCACGTACCCCAACTCGCCACACCCCACACCCCACCTCCAACTGCCCCTGCCCGCTGACATTTGGACCCAAGAGCTAAGTGCAGCAGCTTCATCTAAAAGGAAACCACAAACACGCTCTCACCCACGTTTTATGACTTTATAACTCACCAAATAAACCTGATGCCTATAACCATAAAACAAAGCCGAAACGAGTTGGACATGTACCAGCCAGGAGAAGCGGGAGGGGGGCGAAATTGCCGGAGGGGTGCTCTGAGCTGCGGAGCCACGGTTCTCTGTGTGGATTTCCCCACCGCAGTCTTGCAGAAACTTAATATTCCAATCAGCACCCAAGCAAGGCATTAGAAGCCAAGGAGTGCATGAGTGCCCCCATAGCTGGGGGAATATTACTCACCAGGTCATGGTCGGCTGCGTAAAATACAACCCTCATATATCATTATAACTGCCAGCCAGCGACAGTTATAATTGAGACAGCAATAACTAGGAGAGAGTTCTTTAATTTAACATCCAATTATTACAAGTTATCACTTCTTAATAAATGTAATATAACAGACAATCAATGTTGCATGCGACGGCCCAGACTGCAATGGGATGGGAAATTTATATCCTGGGGGAAAAAAATATACTCTGTGTAGCGTGTGCGCGTGTGCGTGCGCGCGCGTGCGTGTGTATGCTTGTGTGTGTGTGTGCGTGTGCGTGTGTGTGTGTGTTCAGCTTCCTTAAGTCTGCGGCGGCTGTGATAAGTGTTGCAAGACTCCAGCTATAAATAGCAGAGCTCCCCTCCGTAGCTGACATTGTCATATTTGCATATGTACAATAGCTCCGGGCCAAGGCAGAGGAAAGAGTAAGGGAGGGAGAAAAAGGATTTCTTCTCTTCCTACAGATTCTGAGGAATGGCGAGTGGAGGCTAATGCCCCCCACCCCGGCTCAGAGGGCACCAAGACGCAGAAGGGCAGCTGGAGAAATTGTCCTAAACTTCATTTGGCAGGGCGGTAATTTTTTTAATAATATTTTTGGTGTGTGCCAAATAGAAAAACAAATGTAATATGTGTGCAGCTTTCTGACTTTCTACAGAGTGGGTACACCCGTGGGTAATCACCCGGGACTGGGGGGGGGCAGAATATGCAGAGATGACCAGCCTCCTGGAAGCTCCCCCAAGCCCCTCTCCCAGGAGCAACCTCTCCTTGCACCACCACGTGCACCACGAGCCTGATTTCCACCTCCCTAGATTCCTTCTGCTCGTTTCATGTACAGTATGTTCTTTTGTGCCTGGCTTTTTGTGCTCAATATTATTTTGTGAGATGCATCTACGTTGTGGAATGTAGAAGTAGTTCATTCATTTTTACCTTGAGATCGTATTCAACTGTGCAAACAAACACACCACAATTCACTTACCCATTCTTAGTGGATGGACATTTGGCAGTATTCAGTTTGGGGCTCTTACAGATGACACCATTACAGATGTTCTTGTGTGTAACTTTGGTGAACATTTATAGACCATTCTCATGGCTGTGCACCTGGTCATAGAACTGATGGGCCACAAAGCAGGTGCACAGCCAGCTTTAGCAGAGATCTTCAATGTCGCAATACCGTCTGACACTCCCAGTAGACTGCAGGAGTTCCAGTTGCTCCAAATCTTAGCCAACACTTGATGGTATCTGTTTTATTGATTTTCATGGTCTTGGTGGATGTGCAATGGAATACAATGTCCTTGATTTGCATTTTACTAGTGACCAATGAGGTTGCACACCTTTTTCTATAGCCTCTGGTCATCTGTAGGTCCTCTGTATTGAAGGGCATGTTCACGCATTTTTGCCTGCTCTTCTATTGGGTTGTTCGTCCCTTTCCTACTCTGGATGCAAATATATTTTGACATTACAAATTTCTTCTCCTCTCTGAAGCTTGCTATTTCATTCTCTTGTCTTGGTTTTCAAGTTTCAATATGGCCCAATTTGCAAATCTTTGCTTTTACAGGTAGTGCTTTTTCTGTACCATAGAGAATTTTGATTACCTTCAAGGAAAGGCATCTACTGTGGGTCTAAGGAACAAATTGATTGGGCCATTTTAATAGGGTAGCTTTTTTAAAAAGAGTTTTATTTATTTATTTGTGAGAGAGCGTGAGAGAGAGCAGGGACAGAGGGAGAGGGAGAAGCAGACTCCCCACTGAGCATGGAGCCTGGCTCAAGGCTCGATCCCTAAGATCATGACCTGAGCCAAAGGTGGAAGCTTAACAGACTCAGCCACAGAGGCACCCCTATTTACTCCCTGTAATGAAATGCACGTGGATTCAAGTGGTAGAGAGTAGGGTGAATTATTCATTCACTGCTCACCTGTCCATTTATTCATTTAGGAAGACTTTTTGTGCCAGACACGGTGCTCAGTGAAAAGGAGAGTTTGCACAAATGGATAGGACAGACACAGTTCATGACCTCAAGAGATATAAAAGTCCCAGAATGAAATGTAAGAGCAAATTCTGAGGAGACTTGAGTTTGTTAAAGATTTTTGAAATAAAACATGAAAAAGAACAAAACTACATGAGCTATAAAAGCAAAAAAAAAAAAAAATCAATATACTGGACTTCATCAAAGTTAAATAATTTTGCTTTACCAATGACTGTTAAGAAAGGCTGAAACAAGTTGTATCAATAAAATATAATGATGTTCCTGGAAGTTCAGAAGCTGATAACATGGTTCTAACCCACTTTTATGGTGAATCCCCTCATTCAGCAGATATTTACTGAGCACACACTGTGTGTCAGGAAGCTTGGTGGACCTTGGGGAATCACAGGGCCTTCAAGGAGGAGAATGAGCACACAGACACACTACGGGACATTGCAAGATAAGGGCTGCAGTAGAAGTGAGTGTGGAGGTTGTGGAGACAATAAGGAGGACTTCAGGAAGACTTCTTAGAGGAGGTGACTTATAAAGGTGGCCCTGAAGAATGAATACCAGGAAGCAGCCAATGACTTAGAGGAAGAGGAGAGGTGGCAGATTCCAGAACTGAAAGTCATTTTAAGACCTGGTGAGACATCAAAGTGAAGGGGGAGGGGTGGGCCAGGAGAGGAGGTGGCCACCATCATGTCTCTGAGGGCTCCAAGTGTCCCGAGGAGGATTTGGATTTTACAGTGAAGGCAGCAGTGATGTCAGGAAAATGTTCCCATCTTGCACATCAGAGCAAGTGATATTTCAGAGCGGGGACCTGGAGTTTTGTGGCCAGGCTAGAACTGTGTGACCTCAGTTTCTTCATCTATAAAATAGGGATGATGATGACAATGACCATTTATTGATATCTTATTCTGTCTCCAGCACTGTACTAAGGCTCTCTGAGTGTTTCCTCATCTAATGCGTTCAGTGTCCCTGCGAGGTAGATCATACCTCTCTTCCTATATTATAAGTGAGAGAACAGGTCACCCAGTTCATAAGCACTGGGATGCAAACTGACTCCGTATCTGGCTGCTGGATGGTGGAGTCGGCCTCCCAGGGCTGCCATGAGGACTGATTGAGGCTACAAAGTAACATGCACCCCAAGCTCCATGATGGGAGCACAGATGGGCTTCTCTGAAGCTGGCCACCACTGGTAAGCAGCCCAGGCCACCAGCGGGCTGTGAAGGACCCTGTCCAGGAGGCCCAGGCCTCTAGAAGGACACCGGTGTCCTCCAGCTCAACGCCACTGAGTCACCAAATATCATTCACACACACTATCTAACCAGAGCCCCCTCCCTCTATCATAGGAGGTGAACCCAACAGGAATGACCACACCCATTTCACAGATGAGCAAGTGGAGGTTTGCAAACTGTGCATCCACACTCCTAGGAGTGTCGCAAAGAGAAGGGTTTAAAGCCTGGACCATGTGCACCTCAGTCCCATGAGCCCACCTATACCCCAAGCCCAGGGGAGATCCATTGAGAGTAGCAAGAGTCTCCAAGCAAAGACAATTCACAGAAATCTCTCACTACTGAGTTTCCTGGTCAGCTCAGGCTGCCATACCAAAGTTCCACAATTCTGGAAGTCAAGGAGCTGGCAGATTCAGTTGCTGGTGAGAGCTCTGCTCCTGGCTGCAGATAGCCACCTTCTCGCTGTGTCTTCACATAGTCTTTCTTCCATGCGTGCTTGGAAAGAGTGATCTCAGCCACCTATTCCTGGTGAGAACACAGCTCCCACTGGATCAAGGCCCCATCCTTATGACCTCACATCACCTTAATTACCTCCCCAAAGGCCCCATCTCCAAACACAGTCACCCAGAGTTACAATTTTAACACACATGTCTGGGGCAACACAATTCAGTTCAGAACAAAGGGAGAACAAAAAGGAAGGAGAGAAGGGAGAGAAGAAAGAGAGATCAAAGTAGCAAGTGAAGAAAATCAGGAGGGCGAAGAAGAGAGTAGCACAAAGGATGATGAAAGACAAGAAGGAAGGGCCAGCCTGGCATAATGACCTGGAACAGCCTGGAACATCCCATCGCTTGCTGGGGACACATGGAGCCTGGGAAACTGCTTGTCTGGGATGTTTGGAGCAAAAGATAGGGTTGGCCTGTATGCCAAATGTCTGCATTTGAGACTTATACCTAAAGACCCTTTGGCAGAATGAATTTAAAAAGAACAAAGATCTGGTTATCAGTGTCAGAATGCCCTTCAGAGGCTGCTAACCGAACAGCTTCATTTTGTGGCTAGAAAAACGGAAGCTCTGAGTGAGAGAAGCACCTTCTCGGGGGTCATACAGCCCGCTCAGATCCAAGTGTTCTACCTACTCCTGCTATGTTTCCTTCCAGAGGTCAGAGGCAGCCGAGGCAGCAAATGGGTGACAGATGTGGCAGATGGAGAAACTGAGGTTTAGAGCAATGAAAGGCTTGCCACAGAGCCACCAGTAGAAACGTTTGTCGGGGGCTCGGGGGGCTGTCCCTCCGCTAAGAACTTCACATGCCATGTTTTGCCCAACATGCATGGCATCACCCCTGCCTTATTCCCCTGTAGGAGAAGGGGAAGCTGAGGCACAGAGGGAAGCAGAGGGGAGATTACTCGTCCGAGGCCACCTGCACACATCCACAGGGCTTTAGGGGTGGGTCTCCGCCATCAGGCTGGACCTTGGGGAGTTTGGGGTTCCTCAGGCTTGGGATACTGTGACCATAGCTCCTTCATTCCCATCCTCTAGTGTTTTCTGGGCACACCCCTGGGGGACCAGCCTACAGGGATGGGAGTAACACCCACACTCCCCAGACAGAAGGTCCTCACGTGCTTCCCGAACCTGGGGTGTTAGCTCTTTGCAGCTGAGGCGCCGCAGCCAAGCCCACCCTCCTTCTGGGGGAGGCGAGATGTGGAGGGGCTGGGGGCCCGAGGAGGAGCTGCCACTTGGGCTCAGCAGCCGGATGGGCAGACTGAGGGGCTCCTAGCCAAGGGAGGTGTGATCTCCCCCGGCTCCACGTCCTGGAGTGCGAACTTCAAACTCCCGATTCCCAACATTTGGCCATATTTTTTTTTTCTTCCTTACCCCAAAGCAAATCTGACTCCAACGTGGGCTCCTGGCGCCTGACTGGGGTGAAGTTGGCTGTTTTGCAGAGTGAGGGTAGCTGCTCACACAGGGGGAGATGGGGGGCAGGGAGAACCTGCTGGGGATGCAGGAGGCGAAGGAGGGTGAATTTCTCTGTGGCTGGCTTTGGGATGGGTTATTGGTAGCAGGTGGGTGGGCAGGTGGATGGATAGACAGATGGATGAAGACACCAACAAACAGACACTGAGCAGGTAGTCCGAACAGGATGAGACCAGGACCAGTCTTTCTCCCCAGGTCCCCGTGCCACACTGGGACTTTGTCATCACCCTTACTTCCCTGGATAAAGAAGGCCCCTGTCCCTGTCTGTCTCCTGAAGGACCTGAGCCCTGCCAAGCCAAACCAGCGCTGTACCCAGGCAAGGATCTTACCAATACACGTGTAATGTGTATTGGTAAGAAAGAGGAGAGACCGTGGGATCCCATTTGCATAAGACTGAAAGCAGGCAAAACTGAGCTATGCAATCAGGGTTAGAAGAATGGTTCAGGGTGGCGGAGGGGAGTGGTCGTTAACCAGGAGGCAGGTGAGAGTCGCTTCTGCATGTTGGGGATTTTCTAAATCTTGATCCAGCTGGTGGTTCCATGAGGGTCTACATATGTGAAAGTCCATCAAACTGTGACCCAAAGATGGGGTGTCCTTCAGAATACGCTTTCCTGTATCCTAGTTGTAGAGCTCAATCATTTTTTTAAAATAGATAATATGACAGAAGATGGATGGATGGGTGAAGGACAGATACCCCCTTCAGCGGACATTGATGGCCACTTGGTATGTGCAGGGGGCCCTGTGCTGGTCTTGGGGTCTAGAGACAAATGAGTCCTAACTGCCTTCTCCAAGGCACTCACAGTCAGGCCGGGAGACAGGTGCATGCAGGCAGACACCACAGCAAAACAACAGGGGGGCCGTGGTCGAAAGAGAAGGGAGGGGCTGGATCAGAGAAGAGGGACAGTATTTGCCAAGAGCATCAGATGGGCAGAATGGGATACAAACAGAGAAATAGGCTGGGAGCAGAATTTTATGGCAAAAACAAAAAAAGTATCTGAAAAAGAAAGGTAAATGCACGGTGAGTGGGTGTGTGGGTGGATGGATGCATGGAAATTTCATTTTCCTCCTTGAAGGTAACAATTGCCTTGCACATGGTAAATGCTTCATTACATGTTGAGTGAATAAATAAATGAATTTAATATGTTCTAGTTTCTCAAGCATGGCTGATAACAAAGATAATCAAGCAAGGGTCTTAAACATTATGAGATTATTTAGTCCGATGGTCTACCTGCTCGGATTAGATCTGAGGAATAATTAGGGGGCATCTGGGTGGCTCAGTTGGTTCAGTGCCTGCGTTTGGCTCAGGTCATGATCTCAGGGTCGTGAGATCAATCGCCACATTGGGGTGGGGGGGGCGTCACTGCTCAGCTGTGTGCTTCTCCCTCTCCCTCTGCCCCTCCCCCCATACTTGCACTCACTCTCTCTCTCTCTCCACCTCAAATAAATAAGTAAAATCTAAAAGAAAATGAAAGAAAGAAAAGAAAAGAAAAAGAATCAGGGAGGCGGGGAAGATCTCAAGACAAAGTGTTCATTGTGGCCTTATCCATAATGGCAGTGGCTAAGGGACAACCCCAAAAGGTCATTTGAGGAGACCCTTGATGCCACTACATGAGAAAATTTCATCACTCTAAATAGGACAGGGAGAAAGCCTTGTTAACGATACCAGGAACATGTTTATGATGGAAAGTAAATGCAAAATAAAATAATTAGTATATAAAAGTCGGTGCACAAGATAAACTCACCAACGATTGTGGGTTTTTTTAGACAAAACAACTTAGGGGGAAAAATGATGTGGAGGCATTTTGTGTGCATGTGGCTTTCCCTGACTGGCAGGATAATTTCGTTTTCTGCTTTGTCACAAAGTCTGCATTAACTAAGCCTTCCGCAATGACAATAGAGTCCTTTAATTATCAGGCAGAGAAAGGCTGCTCCTGCTTTGCCGACTTCAAGGAAAGAGAAAGAGGGAACTCATTCTCAAAAATAATGATGTCAGTGATGGAGCCGTGACAGTGGGTTCCAGAATAACGTCCCTCTAAAGATACCCGTTGTCAGCTCTCTATGCCCGGGTGACCCACAGAGCGTGGCGGCACCAGAAGGCTCCGATGGGGTAGCCCCACCCACTCTTGGACACAGGCCTGCTCAGTAGCCAACACATGTTTATTGAACACCTACTATCGGCAGGTTCAGCCAACAAGCAGCAAAGGAAAACCTCTGCTGGGAGTCTATGGTTAGCTGGGCTCTCACTCTTACTCACCCAAGCAGGAGAGGACAAGCGTGGCTGGCCTCTGTGGAGTCCTGACTTTAGGCCCAGGACTCGACTTGCATCACGGACATGAGGCTCCCTCCAGTCCTATGAGATTAACACTGCCTGCATTTTACAGATGCCGTGTAACTTACCCACCAACACACACAATGGGTAGGGGAGGAAGAGCCTGTGGTCACACCCTCCCTCTCTGAGACCAGCTTTCGCACAGGCATCACAGAAATCACAGTCATTCGGGAGCAGAGAGCAACCAAGAGACAAGGAGATCATATAATGCCACACTGTGGGAAGTTCTGGGAAGGAGAACCCAGCAGGGTGACAGGCAGGGGCTGATGGACATTCATGGAGGCAGTTTGGATGGGATGGCTTCGGGGACACCATCTACAAAGGGTGGCATTCCACCAAGACCTGAATGAGGGAGCCCAGGTGGGGAACTGTAGAGGGCAGCAGGCAAAAAAAGCTCAAAGGTCCTGAGGCAGGATGGACTTCAGCACAAACAAGGAACAGGGAAGAATCCAGTGCAGCTGGAGCGAGCTAGCATGAGAAAAGGGAGAAGGACCAGGAGGTAAAGATGAAGAGGGAGGTCCCCAGAGCACATAGGGCCCTGGAGGGCTAAGAAATGCCTTGTGGCATTTCTTTCACCATGGGAAAGGCTTATTCCAGGGCCCACACTAGAACGGGACCTGAAAGGCTGCAATGTAAAGAACAATGACAGGTTGCGATAGGGCAAGGGTGGAGGTAACTACTGCACCAGTCCAGGCAAGAGATGAGTAGGGTTCAGACTAAAGCAGCACCAAGATATAGCTCCCTTTTTACTGACAAAACCAAGCAACACTACTGAACTAAGTGACTCTGTTTACATTGTCACAAACTCAAACAGTTTGGCTTGGGAGACACCATCCTCTCTAGAACTTCACAGGACAGAGGTATGTTGAGAGCAGGTTGGCTGAGGGGGGAGAATTCTGGAACACTCTATATCAGGAGTTGCTCACCTTGGAGAAGTGAAGAGGTGGGGCCCAACTCCTTTGATTAGCCCCCCCACCACCCTTCACACAGGTCAGTGCCCTGGATCTACTGTCACAAGCCCTCTTAGAATAGTCTATAAGATTTGGTTGTGCCAAGATCACAGACTGGGACACGTTTGACTTCCAAGGCAAATGACAAGACTGAGGCTCAGAGAGGCCAGGTAATCTGTCCAAGGTCACACAATAAATCCATGGTCTGGTATCACAAAGCGAGTAGGCAGCAAGGGTTTGAATTGTGACAGCTTAATCCCTGCCTGGCTCACACTACAACTACTCTCATAGTACCCTGCCATCTATTTGATGAGCAAGTTTGTTTTATGAAATGACAAGTCTACAAATCACTTTTCTGGGGTTCTGTCTCATCCCATGTGGCCCCAGAGGGCAGAAAGAAACCCAACATGTGGAATTTAGTGGGGGGGGGGGCAGTGTGAAGGATGTTTTTAGCAGGTCAGAGTTCTTCTAAGCGGAAATTGGGTGTAGGCATGCAGTAGGGAGCTCCCCATCCCTGGGAGCAAACAAGCAGAAATAAATCAATCATTACATACAACTAGGCTTCAAGCAGGCATTATATTAGATTGCCTCTATTACATCTTCCAGTGTTAATTTCCTATGCATGGGTCATTCATTCATCCATCTACTAACTTAGTCAATTACTGAGCATCTACTATGCACCAGGCAGGGGCTGAATGCTGAGTTGCAGAAAAGTGTCAGTATGGTCCTGTCCTGGGGAAGCTTACAGTGATAGTGATGTCATACGCCTCTTGGTGACATTTATTCTCTTATCAAAAGTGTTGCCTGTGGTCCAGAGATTCCTGTCCTTTAACCTCATTAAATTTTCTTCAAGAAGGAAGTGGCATTCTCCCTTTATCAAGGAAGAAAAAGAGGCATGCCCAAATGGGGTGTTCATAGCAGAGCAAAGTCATAAACATTGATTTGCTAAAATCTCTATGGAAACACCCTCCCTAACTCAAAGGGTGCATCTAAGATCCCTACAGAAAACACAGAGTTCCTTGACAAAAACCCTCTCCCAAACAAAAGAAAACCTTCATGCCAATCTGCCAGGCCAGGGGGATGCTTTTGAAAGCTCTGATCTTCATTTTACTGCAACAGGAGAAGACCCGAGCCAAGAGTCAAGTCATTTTCCTCCCAACTGAATGTGTTTTCGACTAAATTAAAATCATACCTCATTTTAAATTAAGGGGATTTAAAAAAACTAAAATATCTACAACATTTAAATATCATTAGTAATTACATTTTATTTTATTTCGAGCCAGTTGGAAACATTTTATTTCTAATTAGGTACATTTGTTTTTAATATCCAGTTTACAGAACAGAAGGACCTCCCTGTAATGAATGGGGAGTGGGAGGGGGTCCTTGCTGGGTCCATCACCTGAGCCAGGGAAGGCGTCTGGGACTCTGCAGGGATCGGAAAGCCCCTTAGACCAAAACTCACAGCGCGGGGACCAGCATGTCCTCTGTCTCCGTGATTAATCATCAGATGAGCGTTGGAGAAAATGCAGAACTAGATGCTGGTCGAAACTTAACAATAATAATTATGGCAATTTTTTTAAGCACTTACTCTTTCTCAGGCACTTGTGCTAAGCATTTTACTGCTCCAAATACCACTGCTAATGATGATCATAATTGGTTAGCATTTACTAAGTAGTAGCCTCATGCCGGGCACTTTGAGTGCAGGATTTACTTTAATCCTCATAAGAAACTTTTTTTAGGTAGATTCAATCCCTCGTTCTCGATTCTATAATCCAAAAAGCTTTGAAAACTTCAAGTATTTAAATAATGCATTTGGCAGCAAATCTGACCTAAGCCCATGTGAGGCTCTCTGGGATTTTTAAGGAGTCTGCTCAAGCAGATCTGGCCAGAACGCTCTACCCCCAAGATGCCACACAGATGGTCAAGGGCACTGGCCCAGTCAGCAGGTGAAGTTTCTAAGATCTGGAAGAGATCTGGCCCAGAGAGATTTGGTTGAGGGCTTCTGGAACTGACCCTGTGTTTCACAGGTAAGAAAATAAGTTCAGGAGTGAAATAACTCACCCCTCGGTTCCCACAGCTTGGGGGTGTGGATGTGAGCCCACGGCTTTCTGTTACCCTGTTGAAAGCGAGAGCCCTGGTGGCCCCCAAAAGCTCATTTCTTTCCCCTTGGTCCTGGCATGAGGCTGAGAATCCTGAATAGGACTAGAACCCAAGATAGTGTGTTATTGGCCCATTCCTGTGCCTGTTCAACTAACTGGCCAGAGTGTTTGCTGATCGGCTAAGTGACCTCATAGACTTCACCATGAAGGATTGAGCTTGGAGTTACCTAGTCACCGAGCTGGAAGGGACCTCAGACAATTTGGAATATACAGGTAAAACCTCGAGTAGGTTTTCATATAAAATGCAGAAGTCTGAACCCTACCCAGACCTGTGGAATCAGAATTTCCAAGGGTGTGGCCCTGAAATCTGCATTTTCATTTCCTCTCTCCCATCATGATCTGAGGATCATTAGCTCATATCCTAGGCTGGTATTTTGGGGGCTAATCACCTCATCCCCCTCCTACCTTTACTTGTTGTACAAACCTTCTAAGTGGCCTATTTTTGTTTGTATACCTCCAGCGACAGGGAACTCACCACTCTAATAGCTATTAAACCCAAATCTGAACATTATGAACCATCCCAAAGGTAATTTCTAGAGCCCTGCAGAAGGAAAAATCGCTCCTGCACAGGTTAACTTGATTAGAGGCAGAAGAGACAAACATTTATGCGTGTGGATAGGGGCCGGAGCCATACCCGGGCACATTTGGAAATTATCATTCAAGTGCCATATTTGGACCTATGGCCAATGGATTAGATGGCATCAGAGTTCACCCAGAAGATTCCAACTCTGCCCATAACTTCTTTGGGACATGTATAAACAGATGGCAGATTTCAAATTTGGACCATTTCATAAAGAGTTTATTCACTGGGCACTGTAGAGGGAAACCACCAGGAATGGTGCAGCACCCAAG
Organism: Mustela lutreola; assembly: GCF_030435805.1. Classification (NCBI taxonomy): domain Eukaryota; kingdom Metazoa; phylum Chordata; class Mammalia; order Carnivora; family Mustelidae; genus Mustela; species Mustela lutreola. The sequence goes on along the minus strand of NC_081300.1, from coordinate 72,121,816 downwards.
GTCAGTAATAGTGGGGAGCTGCTTCCACTCCCGGCTCTGACTGTGAAGTAGGGAGGGACCGCTGGTACCTGGAAGAGAGATGGCTACGTGGGAAAGGCCACCAGACAGGTATTGCTAAGGCTTTCGGGCAAGTGAGGAAACCAGCTTGTAGCAACATTGCAGGGAGGAAGAACAGGACAAGGGAGGAAATACCCCTGCCTCTCTTGCCGCGCCCTCATTTCTCCCACAGGGCTCCCTATTGGCTCCCCTCAGCCAAAAGGTGAAGGTCAAGAGAAACAACTGACGACCCATGGAAGACAGCTTCCTGGGTATGCAGCAGCAGAAGAAGGTGCAGAGAGGATCCGAAAGGGCACATGAACAATGCAGATGGCATCCGGGCTGAAGATTTAAGGAGGATTCAGAGCTCTGAAGCTGGCACTATCCTGGGTGCGAGTGTCAGCCACCGGAAGGTTAAGGTCTCTCCTGCCTTCCCGCTCTGCTGTCCCTGACAGCGACCAACACCCCAAATGGAACACTTGGCTGGAGGCACCTCGGTCAGGCCCTCAACCGGAGAGGCTGGGGGTCCCCAACAACTAGCCAATTCCGGGCACCGCACAAACACAGGGCGTGGCTTCTCCAGGAAGGCGGGTCAGTCTGGAGGTGCTGGGCCACTGGGCCTGTTTGTGAAGTTCCGCCCGCGTAGCTCTGAGCTGTCGAAATCAAGAGGCTGACATTTAACATGCAGTAGCTCCCCGTGATGGATAAATATTAAACACAGCACGACTGACAAGACTAAGTAAATATCTATTAGTCTCCAAGATGGAGTCTGCAGGCACAAGGAGAGAATGTCCTAATTGTTCACCCTTCTCGTAATATTAAATAAGCATCTCGCCAGACTTCCGCCAAGAGGACTTGCCTGGCTTGGCTCTCTCTCTTGCGCTCACCCTCTCTCCCTCGTTCTGTCTTTATTTTACTTAGATTAAGTTGAGCAATCATACATGTTTTTGAGGCCAGCCGAAAGGGGAAAAAATAGCCTTTGCAAAAGTTAGCATTTCTGGGACTCTTTTTCAAAGACAAGAATAAAAGGTAAAACTGCAAGAGATCCCTGAGAGCACCTAATTCAGTGTATCCCTTTACAGGGGATAAAAGATAAGTAAAGGAGGAAGGCCAAGAGCAAAATGATGGAAAACAAAACAAAACAAAACAAAACAACCCATCCACAAGTCAAGTCTAGTTCTGGCTGTCTTTCATGTGCATAGGAAAGTCTAATTCATAGGTAGGTATATACATGTAAGTGTATATAACATACATGCACACAGCAAACCGGCCAGAGTGGTGTCATTGCCTGTATTATTTATCTACTGCTGTATAAGAAATAGCTCTTAGATGCTGTGGGTCAGGAGTCCAGCCCAGCTTAGTGGGTCCTCTGCTTGAGGATCTCTGCTGAGGATGTCATCAAGATGTTACTCAGGACTGCAGTCTCAGCTCAGGGGGCACCTGGCCCCATGTCACGGCTTGCTGGCAAAATTCTGTTCCTTGAAAGCTGAAGAATGAGAACTTCAGTTTCTTGCTGGCTGTTGGCAAGAGGCTGTGCTCAGTTCCTTGCCATGTGGGCGTCTCCATGGACAGTTTGCAACATGACTACTTACTTCATCAAAGCCAGCAAGGGAGAGAATATCTCAGTGAGATGGTCCTTATAGTTGTATGTAAATTAATCATGAGAATGACATGGCATCCCCTTTGTTCCTACTCTGTTGGCTTAGAGACATCCTGCCCACACCCAAAGGATAGTATCACACAAGATTGTGAGTACTGGGAGGTGGGGTTCTTGGGGGTCACCTTCAAGTTTGTCTTTCATGTGCCCTAAGGAGCTTAAGTTTCAGTTCAGGAGGCAGACAACAACATGGTAGAGAAAGAAAATTATCATTAATGGTGAAAAATGTCTGAAATGAAATCATTGGGTTGCTTGATGGAAGCTGGCAAAGGGTCATTTCTGGGAAAATAGGGAGATAAGAGGAGCTGTTTGGGATGGGGCTCCAGAAACAGCCTCTCAGGGATGGAACATTTTAGTGGTGACATGAAGAATGGGAAGGACCCACACTTGTCTGGAGCAAGGGCACTCCAGGCAGAGTGAATGGCAAGAGCAAAAGGAGGCAGAAAGGAGGCCAGAGTTGCAGGAGGGCAGGGAGGACAGCGAAGGTTGGTTTGGGATGGGGCTAAGAAGTGGGCAGGGTCTGGCCACATAAGGTCTTACAGACGTGGGAGGCATTCGGAAATGACACTTAGGATGATAGGCATACATTCCTTGCCCAAGGCCGCCATTCCAAAGTACCACAAGGGGGGGGGGGGGGCTTTAAACAGCATGATTTAAAGGGCCCCCGTTGCTTCTACTCTGGTGATGGCAGCATCTCCAGGCTGACTCCCCTGCTGATCCAGCTTCTAGGGTGAGTAAGCTGTATGGACACCCAGGATTCCACACCCAGAAGCACCCTGTGCTTTGTCTCATTCTCCATTCGGCCATCTTTGAGTTCTTATAACTTTGGAGCCGTGTTTGAATCCTCATTTTTCAATGAGCCCTGCAAACCTTGTAGCCCTTCCTGCCCCAGAGTGAAGACAGAGCTGAGCAGAGCCTTAGCCAGCCCATGGGAACACGCCTCGTCTACCAGAAATTGACATGTATCTTAAGCCCTGGAGATCAGGGGGTTGTTTTGTTCCAGAAACCTAGCTCAGCCTGTCCTAACTGCTCCTGGAGGTAACCTCAAGGCCCAGGGCTTCTGGAGAGTCTGGATAGGAGAGATGGAAGCTGAGTGTGAATATCTCCCTCCTGAGTTCCAGGCTCTGGATGAGCTTTGCTTGGGGGGATCTTTGTTCTTGTCCCAGCAGCGGCCACATTCTTTATTTAGTCTATGATATTTTGGTGTAAGGAATGGTCAAAGATGTTGGAGAGGATGGACAGACATGGGTCCCCTTACTGGCTCCATGACCTTGGCTCAGTGTCTCTAAGCTCAAACTCCTCACCTGCAGAGTGAGACTGACAGCAGCCATTTCTCCCTCACTGGGCCACTGTGATGAGCCATGTCCATGCCCAGTTTTTGCTATCAGTTTTGTTGTTGACTAATGGAGAGTGTGCAGCTTCCTGCACAGTTGATTTCTCCATCTGATTTCTTCCTCTGAGTCTCACCCACGAGATGAGCGTGGACCAACCTGGGAACTTTCTCCACAGAGCATGTAGAAAAGGGAGCATGCAGCATGGAAGAGGTTCGCCAGGGGGTCCAACAAGCCACGAGGTGCAGAGATGAGCAATGAGGACCCCAGGACAGAAACTCAGGCTAGGGCTGGGGACAGCCAGCCAGGTGCTGATATCGCCACTGCACAAAGGGAAAGAAGGAAGGCTGGCCCTAAGCCGCGCTGGACAACGGCAGCTCACCTGGATCCACCCTGAGGTCTCATCTCAGAAGCTGATCACTTCCACCATACCAGGCAGGCTTTCTGCAGATCAGTGGCCAGTGAATCTACCCTCTCTGTCATGCTGCGCCCTTCATACCACACACAAACATGGTCAATTCCCATGCACGACTATTTCAAGGTTAACATTTTTCTTTGTAGGTGACTTTCTCCACTCTCTCTCATCAGAAATCCCTAACCATACAAGGTTAAGTCTGGATGACATAGTTCAGAACAGGCAATTCAATATCCTCTCCCCTATCATGATCTGATGATATCAGCTCAGATCCTGGGCTGACATTTGGGAGAGTAATCATCTCATCCTCCCTCCACCTCCATTTGTTGTTCAGTTTCCTCAACAGCGAGATGTTTGGGCTGTTTTTGTTTGTGTGCCTCCAATGATGGGGGGCTCGTTCACTCTCATAGATATTGAGCTGAAACCTAAGCCTTGTGAAGTACCCCAGTGCTGATCTCTGGAGCCTTGCAGAAAAACCAAACTCTCCTGCACAGGTTAACTTGACTGGGGTAGAATAGATGAGTGTATATGTTTGTGGACAAGGGCTGGAGACAGGGTTGGGCTGTCCTCTAACATACAATTCAGGGCTCATGGACCTGAAGACATTCATCACTTTTATGTTCCTTTAAGGGCCTCCGACCTCCTCTCTCCTTTAAAATCTTGCTCTGTGCTCTGCCTCATCCTAGAATCAGGGGTGAGTCCCCGTAGTTCATGAGCAGAATCAGAATTCTTACAAATGCCCATACTGAACTATCCCAGAGTATATCCAGCTCTGCACAGGGTTAGCACAAAATCTCCGGGGTTGTAACAAACGGGTTCACTGCCATGCCTGGTGCACACATTGGTTATCTATTGATATACTAAGTGCTGTGTGACAGTCTCAGCAACACATGATGAGATTGTATTACTCATGCATCTTGGGTGATGAGCCAGGTGGCTTTGCTGGTCTCAGCTGGGATCACACGCATGTCTGGGGTTTGGCTGGCTGCCGGCTAATCTAGGCTGGCCTCAGCTTGGGTAAGTCAGGCCTCCCCACTCTGTTCCACGGGTCTCTCATCCTCCAGAAGGCAGGTTTCTACATGTACTTCCCCTAGTGACCGCAGGGGGCAGGAGAGAGCAAGCACAGCCACAAAAGTGCATTTCAAGCCTTTGTTTGATAGTATCCCCTGTGCTGAAGACAGGGGAATTGGCAGAAGCATGCCACATGGGTGGTTCTGAGTCGGAGTTGGGAGTGTTGGGTGGGTTCTAAAAGGTCAGGTGGTAAAGGGCAAGGATGAAGGGTGAACTGAAAGTTTGGGGTCATTGTTTCAATTTACCACTATGACACTGGGCTTGAGTCACACTTCTTTCTAACAAGATGGCAAGCCAAAGCAGGGTTGGTTGAAGTTTACACAAAACATGTCAACTGACCTCTTCTGGTCTGAGTGGCTGCTATTAATTCACAAGGAACTATGTCCAAAAGATGCTGGGTAGCTTTGATTCTGCCACCCTACCACCAGCAAATTTTTATCTGAAGGAAGTCACCATGTAATGGCCAAAGATGTATGCACAGGGATGGTCCCTTGGCAGAAGATTGAAAACCCCAGTGGCCACCAGTAAAAAAAAAACAGTGAGCAAGTAAGGGTATAGTTATGCAATGACCAAAGCAAGTTGAAAGGGAAATAAATGTGAATATGTGATGCCCTAGAAAGTAATAAGTGATAACGAAGAAAAATAGATAGAGGAGGAAGACAGATATGGGGAGCAGGAAAAAGGACCTGGGGTGAAGAGGTTAGGCCAGGACTGTGGCCTCAGGACCATAGGGAGATGGCAGAATAGGGTTCCAGGCAGAGGAAACAGAATATGCAAAGGCCCAGCACATGTGAGGAGTCTTGATGTTTCTGACTCTGCCAACAGTTCTCTTCCGGTCCTTCTCCCTCCCACCTCTGTCCCCCACTCCTTCTATCTACAAGCCTTGGCCTCTGGCCACTCCTGGCCCATCTTTCTCCATGGACACGTCTACCATCAAGTCCTCTCCAATGGGTCAAAACAGCTTCCTTATTCTCCAGGCTCGGGCTATTGCCAGGAGGCCACTGTGGCTGCTCAAGGGTCACTCCATTCTCTAGAGATGAGCCGGCCAGGGACAAGGACAGGAGGGGCTGCAGCCACACAGATCCGCTGGGATAGTACTCCTAACTGGGGCTGCAGCCACACAGATCCGCTGGGATAGTACTCCTAACTGGGGCTGCAGCCACACAGATCCGCTGGGATAGTACTCCTAACTGGGGCTGCAGCCACACAGATCCGCTGGGATAGTACTCCTAACTGGGGCTGCCGCCACACAGATCCGCTGGGATAGTACTCCTAACTGGGGCTGCAGCCACACAGATCCGCTGGGATAGTACTCCTAACTGGGGCTGCCGCCACACAGATCCGCTGGGATAGTACTCCTAACTGGGGCTGCAGCCACACAGATCCGCTGGGATAGTACTCCTAACTGGGGCTGCAGCCACACAGATCCGCTGGGATAGTACTCCTAACCGGGGCTGCAGCCACACAGATCCGCTGGGATAGTACTCCTAACTGGGGCTGCAGCCACACAGATCCGCTGGGATAGTACTCCTAACTAGGCCATTAACCAATATTCCCACTAGGTGTATAACAGGAGGGAAGGGGTCTGGAGGCAGCCTGGAACAGAGGACACATAGTTGGGCTCTGCAAGCTGATTGGGGTGGATTCCCCTGGCCAGTCACTTATGTGCTTTATGACCATGGGCAATCACTTTACGTCTCCGAGTCTGCAATTCCCCTGTAAATGAGAATGGTGCCCAGATACTATTAGTATTGTTGCTACTGTTTCCTCCACCTTCCCCTTTTCCTGGCTCTGTGTAGAACAAAACCGTGGATGTATTTCCACGGGGACCCGAGCTTCTGTTTAGCATGCAGAAGCCCATGTTTTTCGCAAACCCTCTTTTGATTTTTAGATTATAGATTTGATTAAGGATTCAAGATATTAGACTACAGGAATACAAGCAATGTTCTGTTTCCTGCTGTGGAATAAGTTTTCTTCCCCCACCCTCTGTCCTTCTATTCCCTGAACTTTTCTGGGTGGTTCCTGGGACACCGATGACTGCCTCCACCCGCCCACTATCCCCAAGTCCCTCTTAGGGGTCCTGGTGAGGGTGGTGACAGTCAGCACCTTTGAAGCATCAAGCCTGTGTCCCTTCCTTCCTTCCTTCCTTCCTTCCTTCCTTCCTTCATTTGCTAAATAGAAACTCAGCACTTAGCACTTGTAGGCCATGTGGTGGGAACAGGGAAGGGGGTGGGGGACAGTAGCCAGATCTGCCCTCAAGAACTCACCATTGTAAACGCCGTGTTGATAACAGTGACAGTTCATTACTAAGTGCTTGCCACAAGCACTGCCCATGCATTTTCTCATTTCTTTCTCCTAGCAGCCAAACCCTTAAACCCTCACTAGCTCTCTATACCGCATCAAGCCCCTGCCTCAGATGCAGGACAGGCTGGGCAGCCCAGGAGAGAAGGGGTCTCTTCCCAAAAGTCAGAGGCAGCGAGGGACAGCTATGGCAGCTCCTCCCTGTGCTAGGCGGTAGGCAGTGACTAGGGAGGGGGCTCTGCTCATCCAACACTTCTACTGTGGACCACAGCAGGCTGGGACAGGGTCTCTGGGATTTGGGAAATGGCCTCTGGTCACCTCTGAGTAGTTCTGTGCCAGATGGCATATGACATCACTCTTTACCCGAGGAGAATGAGATGAACATGGAGAGCTCCCCCCATCAGCCAAGGCGAGGCTGGACCTGTGGACTGATAATTATACAAGCGATAATAAACATCTGGGTGTCAGCTCATGCACCCACTTTACAGAAAGGGAAACTGAGGCTCCAAGAAGTTAAGTAGCTTGTTCTGATTCTCAAAGCAAGCATGAGGTAGGGCGGGGACTTGAACTCAGATCAACACCATGAGAACAGTTGAGGCTGTGCCTACTGCCTCCCGTGCCACAAATGCTTGGGACAAGAACTGGTGTAGTCTCCATGCTCAAGAGCTCACAGTGGGTACAACTTGCCAGGAGCCTGAGTCTGTGATCATGTTTAATTTTTTTAATGCTTTCTTATTTCATTGATTTTGACACATGTATACACTGTAAAACCATCACCACCCTCGAGATCATAAATGTACCAATTTCCCTCAGAAATCTCTTTGGGCCACTTTATAATCTCTCTCTCTGCTTTCAACCTCCACTTCCACTGCCATCTGTCCCAGGCAACCCCTGATCTGCTTTCTGTCATGACAGATTTCTTTGCCTTTTCTAGAATTCTGTATGTATGGAATCATACAGCCCATCATCTTTTGTGTCTGGCTTCCTTCACTCAGCATAATACCCTAGAGGTTCATTCAAGGGTTAGCAAATATCAAAAGTTCATTCCTTTTTATTGCTAAGTAGTATTCCATTATATAAGAGCATCTGTCTGCTGATCCATGAGCCTGCTACTCAGCAGACTGGGGAGCAGGCTCATGGATCAGTTAGAGTGCTCCCAGTTTGAGCTGTGACACTTTTGAGCTGTGAACATTGGTGTAGTCTTTGTGTGGACGTATGCTTTCAGTTATCATGGTTAAATAAACGAGGAGTGCAGCAGCTTGATTATCTGGTAGTGGTATGTTTTTAAAGATTTTTAAACCTGCAAACCATTGTCTGAAAAGGCTGTGCTATTTCTGTTCCCAACAGCAAGAGGTGAGAATTCCAGTTTCTCCACGGCCTCACCAACACCTGGCAGGAAGAGCCTTTGAAATTTTGGACTTTCCAATAAGCGTGCAGTGGTATCTCATTGTGATTTGAATTTGCATTCTCTTGGTGATGAACAATGGCAAGCATCTTTTCGTGTGTTTATTTGCCACCTGTATACTTACTCTGCTTAGATGGCTGAAAAACCTTTTTTGGTCCATTTTGCTAATCAGACTTTTACTTTGGAAGTAACTGTAGCATTGGTTTCGAGCTGGTGCCCATTTCTAAATCGGTTTTGTTGTTGTTGTTGTTGTTGTTTTCTTATTATTGACTTTTGAGAACTCTTGGTATATGCTGGACAAAAGCACTTTTTCAGATGCATCTTGTGCAAATATTTTCTTCCAGTCTGTATATACATATATTCCCTTAGCATTGGTTTTTTTCAAAGAGCAGTTCTTAATTTTTATAAGGTCCAATGTAACAATATTTTCTTTTAGGGGATCATGATTTGAGTGTTGCTTCAAAGATGCTTTGCCTAACCCAAGTTTGTAAAGATTTTTGTCTATGCAGTGGCCACTGTTGGTGCTCTTTATTTTTTAATATGCCCACATTCCCCTCTGGTATGATTTTTTTCTCTGCCTGACGGGGCTTCTTTTAATGTTTCTCGTGGAGAAATTGTTTCAACTTTCATGTATCCTTCTTTGGAAAATATTCCCCTTTGTTTTTAAAAAAACATTTTCCCTGGACATAGAGCTGTAGACGCATTTTTATTTTCTTTCCATACTTTAAAGGGACTGCTTCACTGTGGAAGATATTCAGTCATAAAATTTCTTCAAAGGTTTTCTGTCTCCTGCCTTCCTTTAGAGCTTCCAAGTTCATGGGTATTGGGTGTCCTGAAGTTTCTCTGCAGCTTGCTAATGCTCTGTTCCATTTTTAAATTCTCTTTTTCTCTGTGTTTAACTTAAATAGTTTTTTTTTTAAATTTCTGTGTCTTCATGTTCACTATTATTTTCTGCTGCAATGTCTAAGCTGCTATTAATGCCAACTGCTCTATTTTTTCATCCCAGACATTGCTTTTTTTTTTTTTTTTCATTTTTGGAATTCATTTGAATATCTTTCATGTCTCCACTTAATGTGCTCAGTATCCCCTCTAGGGTATTGAGCATATATGAAATATAATTATAAAAGCCCTTGTAATGTTCTTGTCATTTCAGGGTCAGTTTCAACTGATTGATTCCCTCCTCGTTATGGGCTATATGTTCCTACTTCTTTGCATGCCTGATAATACCTGGAACACGGGCCAGCTATTGTGAATTTCACCCTTGCAATGGCTGGATATTTTCATTGTTTCTATAAATTTTGTGGAGGCTTTGTTCCTGGATGTGCTTAAGATACTTGGAAAGAGTTTGATCCTTTGAGTTCTTGCTTGTAAGCTTTGTCATGTGGGACACAGGAGGTGTTTGGTTTGAGACTAATTATTGCCCACTACCAAGGCAATACTCCTCTGCAAGGTCTGCCTGAGAAGACAGGGGTTATTCTTGGATGTGCCTTCCATACACTTGCCTTCTCCTCAGGTCATTTTCTCATGAGCATCTGTTGATAGGGATTTGGCCAAATACCGGAGGATAACCCTCTGTAAATCTCTATAGCTCTTTGTATTTTCAAGTCTCTCCAATCTAGTCTGCTTCTCTGTAAGCTGTAACTTTCTTGGCCTCCTGGACACCCAGCCCCATATCCATGACTTGGGAACACCCCCAATCTGCTTGGGGCTCCCCCTCTCTGTGCCATGACTGGAATCTCTCTCTGAGCAATAAGCTGGGGTGATTGTAGGACTACCCTAGAGGGCTTTGTTGGCTGGTGAGCATTGTCTTGAAAACCACTGTTTCATCTGATTTTTATTTCGTTTTCTGATGGGAAGGTAAATCCAGACCCTGTGACTTCCTCTTGGCTGGGAGCAAAAGTCCTTTTATAGCCAAGTTTTTCAGTAAAAGAAAGAATGCAAAGAGGGCCTTTGAAAGTGATGTCATCTTGGCTGTTATTGGGTACCAGATCCTCCAACGGGTCCTCTGCATGGATAATCTCTCCTGATGCTAGTTGGTTGTGCTCTATCTACTTGCAGAACAGGTAACGGAGAACCTAGGACTTTGTGGGAGCTGTCCAAGTTTACAGAACAGAGATTTGAATACAGGTCTACCTGATTATACTTGCTCTTTAACCTCATCACCCTGCTGTTTACACAAGGGCCAGACTGACTGACTGATTGAATGAATGAATGGATGGATGGATGGATGGATGGATGGATGACGTGGTAAGATGAAGGGTGTGCATACACGCAGGAGTGTTTAGCGTGCCTATGGGTCCCCTCATTTCTCATAAACAATAAAAAATGCCAGCAATAGTAGGGTATACTTGTAAGTCATTTTGAGAAGCTCAAGGGAAGCAAGGAATTTACCTAAAGCCACACAGCCAGGGAATCAGCCCTGAAACAAAAACACCCCTCCTGCTCTTCTTTTTCAATCAAGGCTCATAGAGTAGGAACAGAATTCTGACTCTGTATGTGTGTGTAGATAATATTTGGCTTTAAAGATGTATTCAAATATGTCTCTTTCACCCGGGCTTGCAAAACAGTCAGGTTTTATTTGGACAAATTAGGCTTGAGTGCATGGCAGAGCTCTGGGTGAGGGGAGAGAGGTCAGAGCTAACAAGGAGAAATAAAGCAGGGATGTTCGGTTAGGCTGTGTCGAGGCTTATTTAGAAAACATGCTCAGTCCACTTTCCCCTGCAGCTGTAACTTAATCTGGAAATCTCCCCTCCCAAACTCACTCTGGGCTGCTCTCACTCTGTTGACCTGCTGAGACTGTTTCCTTAGAAAGCCAGTTTGGAAGCAAAACCATTAAAAATGGCTTGCATTAAGGGGCCTTCCAGTTCAGGCTGAGAGGGACCTAGGGATGAACATGAGTGCTAGAATGAGATTCAGTCCAATCTGGGCACAAAAGTGTATTAATTGAGACTCTTTCTGTCGTAGATTATTTGATCTTTTTTCAAACTAAATTAATACATATATCTGTGTGTAGACACACATACACTAACATGTACACCATACCCTATATATAATCTGTCCCTATAATTGCAAAGTCTGGGGTAGAGTACTTATAGATAAGCTGAATCCAGCTGTTTTTGTTAATTATTTGAAATAATTTGTTAATAATTTGGAAATAACATACTGTTGCCTTCACCAAATGAATCTGTGGTTTAGAAAGAAAATTTTGAAATATGTTTTAAAAAATGGGAAAAACATAAAAATCACCTCAAACCTGCCACCCAAAAGTAATCAGCCTTAGTGACAAAGTTTTTTTTTAAACATCCTTAAGATTGCAAGTTATGTAAATATTGTAAATTCTTATGTTTGCCTTTTTTTTTTCTGATTCTAGAATCAATAAACACTCATGGTAAGACATTTGGGAAAGAGAAGAGTACGGAGTGGAGATAATCGATCAGAATCCAACTAAGAACATCGTTTCTATTGACTTTGTGGGATTTGCTTTTAACGCTCCACTGCCTTCGTATGGGAGATATACACTGTATAGGATATAATATCATGATATGTATACGTAGATGACTAATTGAAAATATATCAATGTTATTCAGTTCTTCATTTACACTACTGCTGAATATATTTAATCATTCATTATATATATTTAGTGTATATTCAGTTATGCAATATATGTTATTGAACATATATTCAATTTCTATTTAATTATTCAATATATATTCATTTGAATATATATATTCAATGTTTAGTCAATACACATATATATATGTCTGTATCTCGAGAGAGAAAGAGAGAGAGAAACATTAACTTTGGGTTATTTAAGGATACCAGACAAAAGGCTAACAGTTAGATGTCCCCTAATATCTACTGCTGGGCAACTGACTCATCTCACTTGATTTAAATAAAGCCCAGTGACTCAGGCATTCCAATGCCAGCTTTATGTTTAGAAAAGAACTTCTCAACTTTCTGAGTCGTAAAGTAGCTTTTGTGCCCCTCTCTGAAGCTTTGCTGGTGTGGACAGAGAGCTTGCCATGTGGTTTCATGCCCTTTCCCAGTGAGTGCCCCACCCTTACGCGCCATCCCCCCAACCCCGTCTGTGTTTCCACCACCATTGCTGACAAGGTCTGAGATGCAATAGTTACATTGGATGAGTTATTCATGTGTCCAGGGAGCAGTGAGCATAGGGTGAAGGAAGACCTAAGCGTCCAGGGCTCTGCTCCAAACCAGCAACGACCCAGAAAGCCTCCTTGAGCCTGGGCTTCTTCACTGACACCATTAAAGAGATCCTGGAGCCCCAGTTGTGTTCTGCTTTAAAGATATATGCTCCTGCTCCTGGAGGCTTGGAGACAATCCTCTCGCATTTGGGCAAATTTGGCTTGGTGGCGAGATTGGGCGATGACCAGCTAACCTTTGCCCATTCTTTTAAGGACAGTCGACTGGGAGAAAGCTTGGTTAAGAATTCTATACATCCCTGCTCTTCCCTGAGTGTGTGAGGAGCTGCTTCTGGGGCTGGGGGTGGACACAGGGAATGAGGGAGGCCTTTTACAAATCTCCTTTGATCTTCCAGATTATGTGGGAAGACCCCAGCTTGCTACTGCCCTGTTTTTAACACCTATCTAGCACTTGCTAATCTCCCTTTTTAGCAGCAAGCAGGCTTCAGATACAGAACTTTGAGCAAGACATGGCATCTGACCAGCCACCTATAATAGCATGGCATTACTGTGTTCTTGTACACCCACTATAGGGTACCTTGACTGCAAGGTGTATCATTACCTCTGCATACCCCTAAGAAAGAAAAAGGATCCTGATTCATTGTGAAAGATCATTCACTATAAATTACATCCCATTTCAAAGCCACATCTAAAATACAAAAGAAAAAGAGACAAAATAAATGCAAACTAACAATAGCAAAATTATCCTGTATATCCTATTAATGGCAAAATTCAATATTTTCATTTGCGGTCACCTTCTATTTATGGCTGGTGATGAGGGCTTTCCACTTCAAGTGGTCACATAAATTAGCTTTTGGAAACAGTATGTTTTATAAAGAAAATATTAAAATTACATTAAATTATTTTATTTTAGTAATTTAATTATAATGGGGTGCCTGGGCGGCTCAGTCGGTTAAGTGTCTGACTCTTGATTTTGGCTCGGGTCGTGATTTCAGGGTTGTGAGATTGAACTCCAAGTCAGACTCTGTGCTCAGTGTGCAGTCTGCTTGAGAATCTCTCTCTGCCCCTGCTGCTGATCATGTTATGAATGAATGAATGAATGAATGAATAAATAAAATCTTTTAAAATAAATAGTTTAATTATGATCTTTTATTTCATAAAATGACTATAAATTAAATTAGATATAAAACACATGTGTTCATTAAATAAACATATTTATTTATTTAAGGAAAAATCTTAAGGAAATTATAGCATTGCTGACATAGACAGAGCCATCTGGATTATGAACTGAAGGTTGGGAATCCCCACTACAAATGATTTGGCAAAGCATGGCATTTAATTACACAGTCTGCAAGACTTCCTGAATACTGGGTGGTGGGGAGTCTCTTGTGACTGGATGTATCCTAACTATTTTATTTATTTCCTCCTTTCTGGTAGATGGGGAAACTGAGGTGGAGGAGTTTGGACCAAACTCACGAATCCAACTGGATTCTGCTCTACCCCCACCCTGTTCCTGTTCCGGGGGAGAAGTCAGCCATAGAGAATCTCCCTCAACTGTATCTCCTTTCTTTCTTTCCCAGGACCACACAGTAAGCCATACTGTTGACTACACTATTCAGATGGAATCTCTTGCTCGATCCAAACCTAGAAATGGTTTTGGTGCAAATGTTTTGGGATCATCATTTAGCCATTCTTGAGTTCTGAATTTTGATTTGTCCATTTGTGGACTGGAATACCCCTAAGAATTTTTTTTTTCAAGAAGGGCAGATAAGGAACACCTGGTTGGTTCAACTGGTAGAGCATGCAACTCTTAAACTAAGGGTCATGAGTTCAAGCCCCATGTGGGGTGTGGAGATTACATAAATAAAACTTTAAAAAAGAAGGAAAAGGGCAATTGAGAATATGTTTGTCTTTCAAATCTTTAGATGTGTAAGAATTTTTTTTCTGTTGCTTTCATACACTAAAAACAGTTTGGCTGGGTATAAAATTCTTAGGTCACAACTTTTATCCTTTTATTATTATCCTTTTATTATTATATCCTTCTATTATTATCCTTTTATCATTCCTTTCTGGGGAATTTTATTTTTGCAGAGGAGAACTCTTAGTCTTTTGAGGGTAAAATGTTTCTTTTAATGTTTAATTATTCCTGTCTAAATTTTTACAGAATTTTTAGTTTACCTTTGAGATTCAAAGCCAGAATTCATCTAGTCATGGTCATTTTTTTATTATGTTATCTATAATGTGATGATGGTTTTCAAGACTCATTCTCAAGATTTTTTAAACTCTGGGACGTTTCTGTTATATCTTTGATGAATGCTGACACTATCATGACTCCTTTTCAGGATAGTTATCATAATTAATTGAGATTTCTCCCACAGTACAATTTGGATTGATTCCTGGCACCCACTAGGTGCTCAATATTTTAAACCCCTTTTCTATTTCCTTCATATTCATTTTTTAGATAATTGGACTTCTTATTAGAATAAAGATGATATTTATTCATACCTGTGATTATTTACATCAGATCCTCACTATTGTGTCCAAGACAGGACACTTTATGATCCCCTGGAATGCATGAGACACCTCCAACTCAATGAATGTGGCCTTGAGATCTTACCAGATTCTCTGGGAAGGCACCAGTCTTTTAGTCTCATACAAACCAACAGCAGACTCCCATGAAGCATTTTGAGAATAGAGATATTCATTCTGAACTTTCAGTGAGCAAGAAGGCATAAAAATTCAGCAACAGATAAATTCTTTCTTTCCACAAGTGCAATTAGGCTTGCTCAGCAAATGTAAACAGGATAAAAGAGTATCTCTTAAGAGAGGAAGAACTTTTTTCAAGCAGTTATTAAAGACCCATCTACAAATTGCATATATGTTAATTATAAATCAAGTACTGTAGAAACACCCATTGATAAATGATTTCTATGCAAATTATAAATTGCTTAAGAGAGCTCATTCACAAAATGATCTGTGTGCTAAGTACAAGTCAAGCAACTTAAACATACACATATATAACTTGTATATGTGCTAATTACAAAATACACTTTAGAAACCCTCATTTACAAATTAAATATGTGCTCACTGCCCACTAAGTACTTTAGAAAATGCTGTGCACCAATGATAATTTTCATGTTAATTACATAGCAAATAATTTGAAATGTGCAGTTGCAAATAATTCATGTGCTAATTACAAAACAAACACTTTAAAAACACTAATGTACAAAGGATTTATGTGCTAATGATATACCAAACACCTTAGAAACCCCAAATACAAATGATTTATGTCTAATCACACACAAGACACTTCAGGAACACCCATGTGCAAATGATTTATGTGCTAATTACACCAACACTTAATTTCAAAAATGTCAAACAACAAATTACTTGTATGCTAATCACAAATCCAAACACTTCCTTGCAATTGATTTATGTACTAATTATTAGCTGTTCTTATCTCTTTCCTTTAAGGACCTACTGTCATCAGCATATTGACAGCTTTCTTCTTCTTGGTACTCATTATGAATATAAATAAAATTTGAGTTTATAAAGAAAAGATTTTAGGACCCTCTCTTTATCCTCCCCTCCTCCCTCAATCTTGTCCAATTATTAGAAATCTGATCATGTTTTGGCATGCTGTGAATCTGCAGGACCATCTCTTAGAGCAGTCTCAGAAGTATTATCTAGGGTAAAAATAATCTCTTTGTCTCTTTGGAACCATCCAAAGAAATTAATACACAAAATAGAGGCACTTAGCCACTAATTCTGTGTAATGATATTGCATGTTCAAGGGGACCATCTCTGTCCTCAATTTATTTATACATACATGCAATTATTCTGTCTGTCATGACCACTATGCTTTTATGCCCCTTCCGACATGGGCTAGCCTACAAAAGGTTTGCATACCCATTATCCTCTTGGCCTTGCATTCATGAAAGAGGAAGAAATCAAGACTAGGGTTTACAAGGGTGCCTGCGTGTCTCAGTGAGTTAAGCATGGACTCCTGGTCTTGGCTCAGGTCATGACCTCAGAGTCATGAGAGAGAGCCCTGGGATAGGGTCCATGCTCAGTGGGGAGTCTGCTTGAGATTCTCCTTCTCTCTTTGCCCCTCCCTCCCAAATAAATAAATTAAATCATTTTAAAAAAGAATAAGGGTAAGAATTTCCAATTTTACAGATGGGAACACTGAGGCTCAGGGCAGCAAAGTTGTATTTCCCCCACTAGACCTCCTTCCAAAGTCCACCAGATTCAGCAACAGTCCTTCTTCCACCCAGTTTCTAGCTAGACTTTCCCCCACAAGAATATCTCAAACTGTCTCCCTCTGAGAAGCCTCTAACCCACACCGCCCATAAACCCCACTCTTTCTTGCTACCCCACCCCATTCTCTCTCCTCTCCCAGCGGGCATCCCAAGGTCCCTGGCCTCTCCCTCCACACCACGCTGGCATTCCAAGCCTGACTGGGGACCCCAGCATGCTTCTCACCTCTTTAAGAGTGAAAATGTATATCCCAGAGATTGGGACTTAATTGACTGATTAATAACAGAAAACCTAATTGAATGCTCCTAGCTTGTATGTACGATGTCTTAATGTTAGAGCCTTGGGAATAAACGCACAGCAGGGGAGTCTGAACCGCAGCACAAGAGCTAGCGTTCAATTTAAGAGTCAATCTCATTATACAGGAAGCTGTTCCCTTTATCCCCCTGGAAAAGCTTGCGCTCTCAAACCAGATTCCCCTCATACCAGCATCCTTGACTCTGTCCTGTCTGGGGGAGATGCAAATGTGGGGGCGGGGAGGGGAGGTCCTCTGTCTCTGTCTCTCTGTCTCTCTCCCTTCTTTATTATTTGTTCTCTCCATGGCATATCTGAGCAGCTCAGCAAATATTCATGAGATGCCATCGTGGGGTCCTTGAAGAGTGCAGAGACGTGAGCCCTGGGAGGTAAGTGTAATTTGGCATCACGGGCGCTGAAGGGTGACATGGGCAGTGAGTTGTCTCTGAGTGAGCCCTCCAGCTACAGACTGCTCCTTTCGTAAGTCTCCAGGGCTGCCTCCCTCGAAGTCTTCTGATGCTCAGAGGGCTGGGGCAGGTGTTGTGGGCTGGGCTCAGAGTGATGGGGGGGAGGAGGGAAGGCCTGCCAGGCCCCATCTGCTGTTCCCACCACTTTGTCAGACACAGCGTCCCTGAGCCAGGGCTGCAGCCTCTTTGGTGTTCACATCAGTCAGTTTAGGCTGCTAGAACAAACTGTCACCAACTGGAATGCCTCAAACAACACAAATGGACTGTCTCACAGTTCTGGAGGCTGGAGGCCCAAGATCAAGGTTGTGGGCCATTCAGTCCTCTCTCCTTGGCTTGCAGATGGCCATTTTCTCATTGTGTCCCTCTTTCCTCTGTGCATGCACTGCTCATGTCTCTGTGTTTCCAAGTTTTCTCTTCTTATGAGGACACCAGTCAGATCAGAATAGGGTCTGGTCTAATGGACTCACTTTAAATTATCACCATTTTAAAAACCCCACCTCCAAATACAGTCTCATTCTGAGGTCCAGGAGATTAAGGCTTAAGTATTTTTAAATTTGGGAAGACACAGATGAGCCCATAGAAGCACCCCTACTTGGATAGCTTAAGACCCCTCGAGCTCACATGTCCAAACTCAGCCTCATGACTTTGTACCTATGTCAAGCCCCCTGGCTCCCTTTCATCTTCCCCAACAGGCAGAGGGCCACCAATACTAGCTGGAGGGCCAGGACACCCTCATTACTCTTCTTGTCCCCTCTCCCCCCGCCCCATCATCTCCAAACCCTCCCAAGGACCTAACTCCCCAGACACTACAGCCTCAAGCCCATGTTCTTTCATGCCCTTCTGCAGCCCCCAGATGTGTCCCAATATCCCACCTTGTGCCTCTGTGGTTCATTCTCTAGCAAGCTGCTCTAGGTCATTGCCCGGACCCAGGCCTCTCACCCACCTTTCAAAGCCAAGCATCTTATGTGCTTTAATCCACAATCTCCAATCCAGATTACCCCCCCCACACACACACACACACACCCCATGGAGCAAATAGTTACAATGAGATACTTGGTGGCACAGAACTTAAAATTATTTTATTTTCACTGAAAGAGCCTACTGGCCACTTCCCTAAGTGAACATAGTAAATCACCCCGAGGTAAACTTTTGGATCCTAGAAGATCCACATTCATGATCCCTCTGGTTAAGGTGATGGACAGCCATTGCTCAGGAGCAAGTGGGAGGGGAACTTCTGATAGAAAAAAGAGGGAGACCAGACTCGTGTCCTTTCATGATTCCACAGGAACTTCTCTGCAAGACTGGGGAGGTCCTGGAAGAGCAAACTTGAGGTGAGAACCTCAAGAGTGCCCTGTGAGTGCAGTCCACTGGGAAAGAAGAAAGAGGCTGGGCTAGTGATGGAGCTCCCACAGTAACACCCAGGTGTTTGAAGAAAGGGGTGATCTTTGATGCCAGTGGACCCTCTGACCACAGTCCTTTCAAGAGCTGTGGAGCAACTGTGACCTCTCAAAGACTTTGCCTGAGACCTCGGGCATGGAGCAGCCCTGTGATCTGGGCAGAGATCTGAACAACATTTTCAAAGCAAGGGAAAGGGGTACACCAGGCTATGCCACTCTAGCGTTCAACAGCACCACCTTGTGGGGAACTGAAACTTTACAGAGTTCTAGTTCTTGTACATTCATTCTCCTCCCTGCTTCAGAAGCAGGAATCAGCCACTCAAGGACAGAAGAGGATGTCTCAGGAGAACGGAGGGACACGTTAAGCTTCCTGGCAAATCTGGCAAGTGCAGGTTCAGTTGATACACTGGAACACTTAAGAGATTTCTGTTTCACAAAAGAAGACCCTCCAAATATTCACTAAGCATTTGCGAATGCTTCAACCCCATTGCCTCAACAAGAAAACGAAAAGTTCAGCCATAATGACTAAATCATGTATAGAGATGTTGAGTCACTATGTTGTACACGTGAAAGTAATACAACACTGTGTGCTAAGTATACTAGAATTAAAATTAAAGACATAGGGGCACCTGGGTAGTTCAGGTCATGATTTTGGGTTCCTGGGATTGAACCCCAAGTCAGGATTCATGCTAGCAGGGAGCCTGCTTGTCCCTCTGCCCCTCCTCACTACTCATGTTTTCTCTCTCTCTCTCTCTCTCAAATAAATAAATAAAATATTTTTTAAAAATTAAAGACTCAATATTAAAAAGGAAATAAATAGAAATAAACCACACTGACATATCACATGTCCTCCAGAATGGCTAAAGTCGAAGGACTGATACCATCAAGTGTTGGTTAGGACAGAGAGCAACTGGAAGTCTCATACTCACTGGTCAGAGAGCACCTCAGCTCAACCACTTGGGAAGATGGTTCAGTGGTAACCATGAAGGCAGAATGCATAGATGATGACCCAAAAATTTCATATCTGGAGATATATATATATATGTATAGGAAAAAATGTGTTTTTGCCAAAGGACCAATCAGAATATTCATAGTAAACATAAACATTATAGCCTAGAATTGAAAAATGACTCAAATTCCCACTGGGAAATGGAAGAAAAATAAACTATGCTTTAGCCATATGATGGACTACTACTCAGAAAAATAAAGAACAAGAACCAGAAGAAGCAGGAGAACGAGAAGCAGGAAGAGGAACATGGGACAACATGGAATGTAGATGGAAAGAATCTAGACACACAAAAGAGAGCACATAATGGTTGGTTCTATTTATACAAAATTCAAGAACTGGCAAAGCTAATCTATGATGATAGGAGTTTAGAAGGTGGTTTCCTTTGGGAGGAGGAATGTTGACCAAGACAGAAGGAGCATCGAGGAGACTGTCAAAGCCCCTGAAATATTCTTGTCTCTATCTGGCAGTGGTTGTGTGGGTATTGTTATGGACAGAATTGTGGTGCCCCACGGGTATAAGATGAAGCCCTAGTCCCCAGTGCCACTGTATTTGGAAATAAGGCCTTTGGGAAGTAACTGGGGTTAAATGAGGTCATAAAAAGATTGGTGTCCTCATAAGAAGAGATCCCAGAGAATTTTCTCTCTGTCTTTCTGTCTCTCTTTCTCTGTCTCTTTCTCTCTCTGGCTCTCTCTTTTTTCTCTCTTTGTCTCTCTGTCTCTTTCTTTCTGTCTCTCTGTCTCTGTCACTCTGTCTCTGTCTCTCTCTCCCTCTCTCTGTCTCTCTCTTTTCTCTCTCTTTGTCTCTGTTTCTCTTTCTTTCTGTCTGTCTCTTTGTCTCTCTCTCTCTCTCTCTGTTTCTGTCTCTTTCTGCACTTATGCACTAAGGAGAGGCCTTGTGAGGACACAGTGAGAAGGCAGTCAGCTGGAAGCCCGAAAGAGAGTTCTTACCAGGAACCAAATCAGCTAGCACCTTGATCTTGGACTTTCAGGCTCCAGATCTATGAGAAAATCAATTTCCTTGTTTAAGCCAAGGAGTCTGGGGCCTGCTGTGAGGGCAACCCAGGATGGTGAAGACAGGTATCCACATACGTCAAATTGCATCAAACAATTTGTGCCTTGCACTCGGTGTAAGTTGTACCTCCATACAAAATGGGTAAAAAGAGAGGAAGGTGCAGCATGACCTCATTTGTACCCCCAGCTGGTGGGGGTGAGGTGGTGGTAGGTGATGTGGGTTGCCTATTTTTGTGCCCATATGAATAATAAGAAAAGTGAAGGTGACCTTGGTAAAGTGACATGTGGCTTCAGTGGCTGAGCGGACGGCACAGAAACCAGCTCAGCTTGGTGAGCACTACTGCCAAATCCTGAGCTGGGCAATGGGGTCGTGATGTCAGGGTCCCAGGTGGCCTCCAGGAGGAGTCCAGGCCTAACAAACAGCACAGCATGGTCCACATTGTGATGGCTTCACGGGGACACAAAAAGGCCACCTAGCAGCCCAAGATGCCAGGAGGAGGAGGGTTCTGAACTAGGAGTAAGAGGTGGCCAGACAGAGTCTGCATTTTGCCCCAGTCTCCACATCTGTCCAGGGAAGTTTCCAAACTTTGCTCCTTTGAATGTGGTCCACAGGCCAGCAGATCTGTGTCAGCTGGGAGCTTGCTGAAAATTCAGAATTGTGGCCCCACCCAGACCTACTGCATCAGAACCTGCATTTTAAGAGATCCCCCTGGGAAAAAACATTTACATGGGGAAAGGGCTGGTGTGCATGTTGCCAAAGGATATGGGGAGCCAGAGAGAGGTGTGACCAAGGAGTGGCACCCTGTGACTCCCCTTCTCTCCATCCTGCCTGCAAACAGTTTTGAACACCCCGCCCTGGACCCCCACTCAATCCCCATGGACCCAGGTGATCCAGTCCCTGGGGACTTTGTGTCTACACTCACCTCCCCTACCCGCAGGTCTCTCTCCAGCAGATGTGTGATCAGACAATTAGGCACTGATTGGAAAATGGGCTGCTTACCTGCGACAAAGGAGGGTTTCTCTTCTGGGAGACCTTGGACAAAGAAGGCTTCCAGGGTGGCTAATTACCTGATAGGTAGCAAGGCACTCACCTACTGGGCCTTTTAGCTCAGTTAATAAAGCAATTTGCCTGGCCTTTGTCCCTCTCTTGTTGTGATTTCTTGGCTGACACAGCTTTTACAAAATGAGAAAGTTATACAAAGCCCATTTCCTCCACTGTTCAGCAACAAGAAGGGAGGAGGAGAAGCACCTGGGGCAGAGCCCCTGCTGGAGTGGGTACCTGGGGAAAGGTGAGTGCCCCTGCCCTTGGGTCCGTAGATCCAACAGTGCGTGTGAATCACTGTACATACTTTGCAGGTCATCCCAAGAACTAATTTAAATAAGATCATATATGTAAAGAGGGCTTAGTGAAATGTAAAGCTCTATTTAAATGATAGTGGTTATTTTCATAGGCCAGATAATTGAAATTTAATGGGGCCATCTTTATTCGAAGATACCCTCTAACAATGAGGGGTGGCTAGCCATTCAATTTGGTCTGAGATTTAGGGGTTTCCTGGAACATAGGACTTTCAGTGCTAAAATCTGGACATTCCTGGGAAAACGAGGGTAGCTGGTCAATTTACTGGCACAGGCACTGGGAATTCAGCCACGAACAAGACTCAAGGTTTTGTTCTCATGGAGCCGAGGGTCCAACTGAGAGAAAAGGGAATAAACAACTAAACAAAATAGTACCAGTGATAAAGGTTATAGTGGGAAAAAAGAAAGACCTGCACTAGGGGGTCCAGGAAGACTTCTCTGAGGCTGAATGTATGACAGGTGTCACTTAAAAAGGTGTGTGTGTGTGAGAGAGAGAGAGAGACCGCTGAGAGAGGAGTCCCAGGAAGATGTAGCAGCAGGTACAAAGGTCCTGAGGCAAGGCACCGATGGTGTGTGTGAGAAACAGGAAGGAAGCTGGTGTGGCTGGAGTGTGTGTGAATGTGTGTGTGTGTGTGCGCGCACATGTGCATGCACGTGTGCAACTGCTGGGGGCAGTGAGAGAAGATGTAGTTCAAGAGGAAGAGGTGAGCAAAGGCAGGGCCATCCAGAACTCACAGGCCAAGGTAGGAGTTTGAAGTTTACTCACTGCAGTAGGACAGCATTGAAGGGTTAATCCTGCTATTCTTTTTTCTAACTTCTGGTCAAATACTCTGCTCATGACCTCTCAGTTTCCCTTCCTTGGTAACAAGTGCATTCTGAGTCTACATATCCACCACGAAGCACAGCGATAGCTGCTTTGCATAATTTTGATGTATATTTTTGTTGCCATTCAGGACTGAATATTTGGTAAATTCCATTATAATGCCTTCTTTGCCTCAGAAGCATTTTAACTCTAAATATATGGTGAGGAGAAAGGTGGCTAACCCTTTTTTCCCCCATTACGGTCTAAGAATGAGAGGCAGACTCTTGGACACATGGTGAGACTTGCCTGGCAGAATGGTACGTGGCACGTATTCCATGTGTGGCTGAAACTATCTTATATTCTCTAATCATTTGAGGGCAAATGATTGCCAACACCAAATTCACCCATTTTGTCATTTGAATCTGCTAGGTCCTCATCAACTTTTTGTGCTCAGTCTCTCCCTTTCCAAGACTTGTGCTCGCCACTTCTCATTATGATTACAGATTTATCTCTTGTCTTCAGTCAGTTTCTTAGACTATTTTTTGAGATTTTGTTACAAGGAACATATAACTCCAAAATAGTCATCTTGCCAGCCCTTCGTGCCTCCTAACTTGGTGCAATGACTCTCTTCAACCTTAGTAATTTCTTTTCTATCAACATTGCTACTGATAGGTGGTGTGTTGTTGTTGTTTTTAGGTTAACATTTATCTGGTTTATCTTTTTACATCTTTTATTCTTGATGATTGATTTTCTTTTGCATTATGTGAGTCAATTATAAATAGCAGATATGTTGATTTTTAAAATTTTTTCTTAATTCAAACTAAGAGCCTATCTTAACACATGATTTGCATAAAGGTACATTTGGGCGATTTCTGATACATTTTGACCTGTTTCCTCTTCTCCTTACTTTCTATTGTATGATATTTTCTTTATAATCTCTTCCATGTCCTTTGTATTTCAGTTTACTGATTTAGAGATTTTTTTTTAATTCTCCTGGTGGTAAACTATACATTTTTAACATGCGAACTTGCTTGAAATTCTAAGAATAATGTGTCCTAATTTCCCTTCAATAGAAGGCATTTAGAATTCCAAACCCCTCCCTTCTTCCAAAAGGCACTATTAGGTATCATATAAGATTATATAAATTACATTAATCATAGAATATAATTTGTAACATGATATTTCAGTTCCTTTTTTCCAAATCCTCCTAAAATATAGATATTAATATATCTTTGTATTCTCTATGCCCATATGGATTTTTTAATATGTTTATTAATTCCTCCTCTCACCATCACTTGTTCCATTCTATCCATCCCTTTCCAACATTTCAAATTCTTTCCTTCTTTGATAACACTGTGAGTGTCTCTGAGAAGAAAGCTCCCTCCATTTTTGCTTGAATATGTCTATATTTAGCCCATACTCTTCAATAATTGTTTAGTGTAAAAAAAAAATAGAAAACATAAGCCTGACAGTTATTTCCCCTGGGCACTTTGACAATCTTATTTATGGCCTCCTGGTATCTAATGGTACTGAAGAGAAGTCTGCTGTCAGTCTGATTCTTACTCCTTTAAAGGTCATTTTTCTTTTCTTCCTTGCAGCTTTAAAGTTTTTCTGTCTTTGGTGTGATGTAATTTACTGTGATGTGTCTAAGTAAAGATAGGCATGCATTTACACATTCATGTATCTGTTGAGTGGGGTGTCCTGTGTGATTCTTTGATCTGAAAACACAGCTTTTTACCATTCTGCCTTTATCTCTTTGACTTATGCTCCCCACCCCTTATCATTTCATTGTTTGGAGGTCCTATTACCCTCCATCTTTCCAGTGCCTTATATAGTGTAGGTACTTAATAAATGCTCATTGACGACATGAAGGAACAAATGAGCAGAACTGGCAGTGAGTCTAGGTGGCATATCTGAATTCACTCACTCTCTTCTACATTTGTCTCATTTACTTTTCCTGTGTCCCATCTCTTTATCTCCCTCTGCTGCATCTAGCATGGTTTATTAAAACATACCTTTCTATTCACTAATTCTCTCTTACCCTTATAATCTGCCATTGGTTTTATCCACCGAGTTTTTGTTTTGTTTTGTTGAGGAGGGGTGGTAGACAGGGAGGAAGGAGAGAAAGAATCTCATCACGGAGCCTGGCATGGGGCTTGATCTCACAACCCTGAGGCTGTGACCTGACCCCAAAATCAAGAATCAGAAGCTTACCTGACTGAGCCATCCAGGTGCCCCTTATCCACTGAGTTTTTAATTACAGTAAAATGAAATGATAAAGTAGATTCATAGATTAAAATATGCAGAATCATACATATTTTGAATAAATACCCTTTGGTTCCTTCCCAAATCGGCCTTTATGACATCCTCTTTTTCATTATGTTTTCTTGGATGCCTTTGTGTTTTTAATCACTTTCAATAGTGGTTTTTTTTTTTCCTCTCTTTCAGATTGCTCTATATGTCTGAGTTCTTCTGCTACTAATTTTTTATTAATTGCTCTGACTGCTGGCCCTCTCCTAGGGTGATTTGTTTCCTCTGATCATCTGTAATTTCTGTTGTGAGCTCCTCAGTGGCATAGCCAATTGCTCTGGGGGATCCCAGGGTGCCCCAGGTTACAGTATGATCCGCAATGAATGCTTTCTGACTTCCTATTTCCTGTGGCCCAAGTTTCATGTGCGGTCCTCACACTGTACAGAGAATGGACATTTGTACCCCACACCCATACAGGGGGCAGAAGATCTCAAGTTCTTTGGGAGAAGTTTTCTTATCCCTTTATGTCATTTTGCACCCCTACCTAAAGTCCCATATGACCAGGTTCGGAGAGGATGAATTTGTTAAGTCTGTGTGATCCAGGAGCCCTTCAAGTTCGGGGGTAGATGGGAGGTAAGTGTACTTTTTCAGAACCTGTTACTTTGTTATATCTCTGGTCCCATGTGGTGTTAGGACCCCAAACCCCAAGGCCAGCTGCTAGCTGCTCTGACCCTGACTGGCTACTTTCATGCCAGCAACTCATATAGTTCTGACTTCAACCTCTGTCTTTCTTTCCAGATTCCAGTATTTTTTTTTCTTTTTTTTTCTTCTTCTCTGGTCCTGCTAGGACCATTTTAATCACTGTGTCTTTTATTTTATTATTACATTGGATCTGGAATTCTGTATTTGTATTGGAAGACAGGCGCATCTACACCAGCTCAGCTCACCACGCTGCTGAACATTTTCCAGGATCTGTTTTTCCTTTAGTAAAATATATAAATGGAAACACAATACACAAAAGCACGAAAAAGGCTCACGTCCTGAAGTACACTATAATGTGTAGCTCAAAGGATGTTCCCAAAGTCAACACACCCATGTACCTAGCACCCAGATTAAGAAAAAGATTACAACCCACACCCTAGAAACCTAGAAACCCCCTGCCACACACACATAACTTCATTCCACTCAACACTCCCCAAGGATAGCCCTTACCTGGCCTGGGACCCTACACATTCGCGTTGCCTCTTCTTGATTTTTATAAAATGGAACCAGATGGTGTGGTATCTTGTGTGTCCTACTTTATTCAGCCAACTTTATGTTCGTGAGCTTCACCTGTGCCCTTGTGCATAACTCTAGGTCACTCACTATGTAAGGGACCCCATCATGGGAGCAGCCTATCATCTAGGCATCCATACCCCTACTCAGGGGCAGCAGGTGGATAACCCAGCTACAGCTGTTATGAGTATTTTCCTAACACGCAGACACATGAATGTTGGTTGAATACCTCTAAGTAGAAATGTTGGCTTGCAGGTGAGGGCATGTCCAGATCTACTTGCTACAATCCTTCTGGCCCTCTTGAAATTTTCTGTCTCTTCAGCTATCCTCAAGGTCCTTAAGGACCAGGTCCTTGTCATTATTTACTGTGAACTTTCCAGTGCCTTATATAGTGTAGGTGCTTAATAAATGCTCATTGACGACATGAAGGAACAAATGAGCAGAATTGGCCAGTGAGTCCAGGTGGCATATCTGACCCTATTTATCCCTCCCAACCCCACCTGCTCCACAACACGTGCAGAGTCCCCAGAGCAAAGACAGTGATCCCACCCTCCTGTAGGAAGACTAGCCAGTTCTGCATGAGCTGAGGACAGGGGGGACAGGGACCTCACTCACCCAGCCCAGCGCTAGCCATCAGCATCTCCAACCTCACCCACATCCCCAACAAGCTCTCCTCACCTTTCTATCCAGGCTGACCCCCATCATGGCAACCTCTCTCATCTCTTGAAATCACCAGGACGTGTGCCCTTCAGCCACCAAGGATCCCTGGCCCCCAGAAACTTCACCCAGATGTGTCCCTTTGCGTAACCCGGGATGTCAGGCAGCCAGAAGAGGTGTTTTCGTTCCTAGTTTCCTACTGTCTTCAGAACCGTCTGAAATGCTGACAGTTCTGGGAGAGGAGGTAATTCCCCTCCGAGCTGATCAATATAAGCGTCTCATGGTGCCTCATGCCCATGTCAAACACAGGCGTTCAGCAGCAGAGTCCTTGCAAGGCTTGGCTGAGTTCTTTTTTCTTTTTTTTTCCTTCTTTTTTTTTGGGGGGGGGCAGTTTCTGTCAGGTCAGTAAGGACATACCAAAGTCATAAAATGTTTGGTTCCCAAGTCCTCTGCCACTCTGCCATGTTCTCAGGGAAGTGTGTGTGTGTGTGTGTGTGTGTGTGTGTGTGTGTGGCACAGAGAGACAGAGGTGAGAGGGACAGGCAGGCACAAGAGAGCATAGAAGGAAAGATAAAAGGAAGAAGAGCCCAGGGCGAGAAAGTACAGAGGCTCTGGAGAAGGCGAGAGGTGAGAGAAGACCTGGAAGTGGGAGAAGAGGCCGAGAGTGAGGGTGAGGAAATGAGCAAAACAGCCCCAGAGAAGAGAAGAAGCAGAAGGAAGGAAAGCCTAGAGAGATCAGAGAGAAGGAAAGAAAAAGCAAGGAAAGGAAAGAAAATGGAGAAGTGATGCAGGGAGGAGCTAATAGGAAAGAAAAGAGAAGCCTGAGAAAGGAGAGGAGGGAGAGAGAGAGAGCAGGCGCTTCCAGAGTCCCATGAGGGTCTCGGAGACACTCGGACATTTCCGTGACCATCCATGCTGGCTGTTGTCAGACAGATCCAGGGAAACCCTGACACCCAAGCTGCAAGGGGAGCTGTCAGGTCCCCATGAGTTTGATCCCTCCCCTGCAGAATGGAACTAGGATGGCTTGAAATATGACCACAAACCCACTCTGAGCTCCCCGGTGGCCCCAGAAAGGAGGTGAAGTAGTGCTCCAGCAGCAGAGAGAGCTTGCATCTACAACTTCCTCCAGGATCCTATATGTCTGTGATGCTCAGTCCATTAAGCATCTGCCTTTGGCCAGGTCATGATCCCAGGACTCTGGGGTCAAATCCCATGTCAGGCTCCCTGCTCTGGGAGAAGCCTTTTTCTCCCTCTCTCTCTCTCTCTGCCTGCTGCTCCCTCTGCTTATACTCTCTCTCTCCCTCTGTCAAGTAAATAAATAAAATCTTAAAAAAAAAAAATACTGGGACACCTGAGTGGCTCAATCGTTGGGGTCTGCCTTCGGCTCAAGTTGTGGTCCCAGGGTCCTGGGATCAAGCCCCACATCAGCTTCCCTACTCAGCGGGAAGCCTGCTTCCCCCTCTCCCACTCCCCCCTGCTTGTGCTCTCTCTCTCTTGTTGTGTCTCTGTCTGTCAAATAAATAAATAAAATCTTTTAAAGAATACTGTTGGTACCCCATTACTTTTGGGGAAAATTGATTGTAGAAACTTGCTTAGAAAATAAAAAGAATCATAGCATAGGTCTAATGCTATGGGAATCCAAAAGAAAATATGTGTGTCCGAAAAAAACAGATAAGAATGTTCTGACACTGAAAGTAAAATCTTGCCTGGAACTTTCTAGAGGTCCAGGCAAACACAAAATAAGGCGAATGCTTTTTAAAAAAACAAGCTGCAAAATCCTTGTAAGAAAATTTCCATAATGTTGACCAAATATGTTCTCACTCTGATCTCTGAAATTTATCAAATGGGAATTATTTACAGACCAAAGAATGAATTCATGAACAACGTCCTGAAAAGAGCAAAATTCACAGCAAGATTTTCTAATGACGTCACTTCCATAAAGACAGTTCTGGGGAAAAAAAATAAGCTTATGTGGTCTAATTCCATTCCTTATCACTCCTTACTAATTTGCTTTTTCTTACGCCTTTTTCCTAGGTGCTAAACAAAACTCATCATATGGTTTATGGGGAACCTGAAGCTACACAGCTAAAAAAACAGGCACAGAGATACCGATCTGTAGCAACATTTAACAGATTTTTAAAAATAGGTTATCATAGATATGTCATAAAATTTGTGTGTGCGGGGATGCCCGGGTGGCTCAGTTGGTTGGACGACTGCCTTCGGCTCAGGTCATGATCCTGGAGTCCCGGGATCGAGTCCCGCATCGGGCTCCCAGCTCCATGGGGCATCTGCTTCTCTCTCTGACCTTCTCCTCGCTCATGCTCTCTCTATCACTGTCTCTCTCTCAAATAAATAAATAAAATCTTTTAAAAAAATTGTGGATGTGTATGTGTGTGCATACATACATGTAGGTGTATTTGCATATGTACTTTGTTCTTGAAGGTCACAACTAACCATTCACGATAAAGAACTCGATTTTGAAAAAAAAAGAAATTGAAAATTTCAAAGAGAGAACATAACAGTCCTTCAATGGACTCTGCATAAAGATGGGGACCTTTGGCTAGGTAGACCAGTTACCGAAAGCCTGCCTCTCCAGGTGCCTGCCAGGAATGAGCCAGCCCCCAAGCCCAGGGATGAACGAGCAGAAGCCTGTTAAGTGTTTACGGCAGGTGTTTTACCTTTAATAACTCCACAGTGCAATTATGCAGGAATGTGTCCAAGCCTTTTTAAAATCTATTTATACATTCAGCACGTACCCAGTTGGGGGAGGAAGTTTGGGTAAAAAAGAGATTTTAATCTCCTGAGATCTTTTTTTTTTGGGGGGGGGGGGTTGTCCTAAAATGACTTAAAGGGGAAAGCGGGTGGGTAGGTGGCAAATTATCCTGCATGGAGAACATGCTGTGTGCTGGATGCTTTATAAACAGCCGCTCATTTGATCCTCATAACACCCCTACGTGGGGGGATCACCAGAACATTTCACGGATGAGGGAATGGGCTCAGAGAGGGTCTGGTTCTTGCCCAGATTGCTCAGCTTGCCCCCATAAGAATGTTCACAAAGCTTGTGGCTCTCTGCATGACAGCACAGGGACCAAGGATGGTGGCACCTTCTCCTTCTACCAGCCCTATGGGAGCTGAAGTCACTACCTCATCCCAGAGTTGCCTCCCCATCTGATTTCTGGCACTTGCCCCACTTGCCCTGCTCGCTCCCGAAACCCCACCCTGGTGTTTCTGCACTTTCTGAAGGCAGGGAGCTTTGGGAAACAAGGCTAGATGTTGGAAGGGGTCCCTGCCTCATCCTGAGAGTCCGTGAAATACTCACGAAACCACAAGGACTTTTCATAAAAAGGCAATTTCTTCAGCACGCAGGGGGGATAAAAGCCACGATATTTTCCCATTCTTCTTCTTCAGAACTTGATGAAAACATGAGACCAGGCACAGGCAGGAAGCAGAAAATGATCATTTCACAGTGGGGGGTTGCTGTGCCTCTATACCGTACGCCACTGAACAGGAGGGGGGTATCTGGGCCGGTGCCTCTGAGGGATGGTCTTCTTTCTGCAGCCTGCTGAGGTCCCTTCCCCTCTCCAAGACCCCATGGCCACTCTCTCTATGACCCTCCTGCTCTGATGGTCTGGGACGCTCCAAGTTCCCTGGGTAAGGTCAAGGTCAGCAGAAGCCTGGCTCTTTCCTGTAGCCTGCACCCCAGAGGTAGCATTTGTGGCTAAACAGGCCCAGAAAACGCCCTCTAACTTCCAGGCAGGATGGTCAGGGGTGCTGCAGATCCAAGTTCATGTGCCTCTAACTGACTGTTTGAACTAGGCAGAGAACCTGCCTCTGGGAAAGAACATTCCTCCTGGACCTGACATGGCTGAGGTTGAAGGGGAAGGCTCAGATACCCATTCCCATCTTAGACAAATCGCTCAGGCTTCTATTCTATGGTAGTATTCAGCTTCAGGAAAAGATTATTTTTAGAATGGGTCATGTCTGACAGCCACTGGTGATGCAGAGCAGGACTGAAACCCACTGGCTTTGTGACCTTGAGCAAATTCCCCCACCTCTCTCTTTCCTGCCCCACACTATGGGAACAGGGGAATCAGCTTCATTGAACTGTTAGGGAAATGCAAGGAAATCATCCCAGAGCATGACAGCGTGTGATCAGATGGGTTGATGGTCTCCTGTTTAGGAGTGTTACACACAGCTCTAATGGGTTCATTCAACCAGAAACTCAGGATTAAGAAGGAGGAAAGCAGGAAGGCAGGTGGGTCACAGAGGTGAAGTGGGGGCAGCCTAGAAGTGCAATGGCCTGGGATTGTCCCACTTTTGCGTCTATGTTGGAAAGAACTGAGCCAAAAGTCTCAGCAGGGCCACCACCTCAGGGACACAATCTGCCATCACTTAGGAACTGGGGACCCCATATTTGGTTTAATGCTCTGCTGTCCTGCTCTTAAAATTCATATAACTTTTGAACAAGGGTCTCCACATTGTTATTGTGCTCTGGACTCTGCAACTTATGGGGCAGATCCTGAATCCATCAATATGGTTGGACCTTCTGCAGTTGGAATTTCAGCCTCCATGTCTCCAAAACAGGTGCACTGGATGGTGGCCAAAGCCAATGGGGATGCCTCTGCTCTTCAGAGGATTCTCCTGGGCTGTGCTAAGCATTCTGCATGCCTCCCCCAGGGCTTGGCACCAAATAAAGATGTGTCAGACACCCTTATGAGTTTTGGACTCAATGTCCAATGCCCACCTGTAGAGTAATGAGGAGGGATTTGGAGCCAGCTAGAGGGGGATGCAAATCCTAATCCCTCCACTTACCAGTTGTGGCCTTTGGCAAATTCCTACATGTCTCTGCAGCATGGTGACTTCATGGTTAAAACAATGATGATAACAGTATGTCTTTCTGAGGCTTTTAGGGGGCAGGAGGCATTAATGAGATTGTATGGGTTGAGCTAAGCACTTTAACTGTTAAAACGCATTTATGTACTAACTGAGCACCTACTACATGCCAGGCACTGTGCTACTCTCTGAGTGGACAGCAGCGAACAAGACTGATGCTGTCCTGACCTTCAATGGGGCTCACGACCCCAGACAGCAAGGCAGAAAATCAGCAAAGGCTGCAAGGTAACTTTGGATGGTGACCGGGTAGAGCCTGGGGGCTGCACCTTGGGGAGGGGTTAATAATCCTGGACAGTGCCTTCCAACTCAGAAATTAAGCTCTTCTTGAGCTAGAGCCAAGGATTTCAACCCCATCCCTCCATGTAACACTACTGGAGAAAGAGCTGTTTTCTGGAAATTTCCAGATGGTTCCCCCCCAACTCCATGCTTGGAGAAGATGCTGAGTCTCTCCCACTTCTGGGAGGGCAAACCACTCCCAGATAACCCCATACCGAGCCCCTTACCCAACGACCCTCGGACCCCACCCTGGAGCTGGGGAGTGCTCACAGCAAACAGAAAAGGGAAATGAACAAATTATTCTGATAATTTGTTTAAGAAGAGGGGGGAAAAAGGCACCCAAGAAAAATGATATCCAATAAGACGGTGGGTTTCTAATGAATGTGCGGGTAATGAAATAAACCCATTTAGGCCACGCTTGGCCCTGATCTTCCCAGGCCTAGATTAAAAAATGGAACATCTGTGATGATTTAATTTACATCTTAATAACAAACAGGCCTCAAGAAACCCGCGGATAAATGCCTTTTATTGCCGGCGTATCTTTCGTACTGCAGCTTGAATGAAAACTCTGGTAATTAATTGTTTTAAGCGATTCTATTAAAAAGTGTCTGCTAGTGCTGCGTGCCGAATGTTTATGCGGGCCGGGCTGCCACAGGAATACAGACGAACCCAGGAGTGGGCGCAGAATGAGGTGCCTTATTTCCAACCCCCCCCCCACCTTACATTCACTGCCTTAAAGACATGCAATCCTTTTATTTATTTATTTATTTATTTATTTATTTTTCAAAAGAGAGAGATGCCTGACCTGCTAATTTCTCTTCCTTCCCCCCCCCCAATCTTAATTGTCAGTCTTGGAATTGACACGTGGATGGTCCCCTCGCTGCCCCCATGTTGACTTAATACTCTTCTCCAATCTGAGCTGGGGATGGGGGCCGTGTTGATTTCCTGTAGCATGTGCCAGGCAAGCTGCTGGTGTCTAAGGGTAGAGATGTAGGCATGGTGCACTGTTTGTAGCATTCGTGAGGCTGTCACTGGAGGGTGGCAGAACAGACCATAAATGTGCCATCAATGAACAACTTCCTCCAGCGTGGTTCCAGCCCTGGCTGCACATTAGAATCCCCCCCGGGGAGCTTTTAAAACAAACCCAGGCCCCCACCCACCCCTCAGAGGTCCTGATTTAATTAGTCCGGGGCGAGTCTAGGCATCAGTATTTTTTGAAAGCTCCCCAGGGAATCTTCCTGCAGCCAGGGCAGAGAATCATTGCATAGGATTTGTGGACATTTCCCCGGCATCTCAGAGCCATGAAGAAAAGAAGATAAGATCTCAGAAGAAAAAGCCTGGAAAGCAATCAGCAGTGGCCTCCTTGAGGTGGTGACATCTGGGCCAAGAAGTCTGAGGTAAAGGGGCGCCTGGGTGGCTCAGTGGATTGGGGCCTCTGCCTTTGGCTCAGGTCATGGTCTCAGGGTCCTGGGATCGAGTCCCTCGTCGGGCTCTCTGCTCAGCGGGGAGCCTGCTTCCTCCTCTCTCTCTGCCTGCCTCTCTGCCTACTTGTGATCTCTGTCTGCCAAATAAAATAAAATTAAAAAAAAAAAAAAAGAACAAGAAGAAGAAAAAGAAGAAGTCCGAGGTAAGGAAAAGCTGGTCCTGTGCAGATCTAGGGAAAAGCATTCTGAGCTGAGAGAACAGCATATGCAAATGCTCTATAAGGAGGGTCTGCCCTGATGTGTTTGAGAGACAGAAAAGTGAGTGTGGATGCTGGTGGGGGAGGAGGGGATGAGGGTTCTTCCCCAGTTGGCTGACTCCCCCCACTTCCAACACCTCGGCTGGATCAAGTTTTGCTCCGCATTTCTGCAGTCCCCTAGGCTAGCCCAGCCCAACTCAGCCCAAAAGCGCAGTAGAGCATAATTCCCTGTGTCTGTACCTGGCCTGGGGAGGCGGCTGGAATCCCTTGACCTCACCCTCTTGGCCTCAATTTAAGGGCCATCTCCATGCAGGGACCCCTGCCCACATGTTTGTCTTTCTAGCCCCCTCTCCTGCCCAAGACCCAACACCCACAAAAGTGCATCAAGGTCCTCTTGGGTCTGAAGAAGAGGAGTAAAATCAGCCTTTGGAGCACAATCTCAGCATCCAATGCCTGGTTTCTAGTCTCTGCTTTTTCATTTCTTGCTCATGAGTATTTTTCAAATTCTATTTTAACTTTAAGACTATTCCTCCAGTAAACAGACTCTTCATAAATGCGGCAATGTTCATGGTTAACAAACATATGGGAAAAGCTCAGCTTCGATGGGAATCCGAGAAAATGAAATTAAAGCAATTAACATTTCACCTAATTATAAAGAAAAAAGAGCATTTTCTGCTTGTTGTTGGTAAGGTAACTTGTTCAAGAAAATCAAGATCTGGGGTAAAGGGCCCCTCCTACGTTCCTGATGGGAATGTAACCCAAAGGCAGGGTATCTTTGAAGCAATGTGCTCTACCTATGAAGCTCTTGACAATGAGCTTGCCCTGAACCTGGGCTCCAGCTCCTGAGGAACATCTTAGACATGGGGGTGGGGTTTGGGGGAACAAAGCACAGAAAACCAGGCTCCCTGTAGCATTCTCTACAAGCCTCCCAAGTGGGCAGCAACCTAAACGTCTACCCAAGGGAAAATGAGACATGAGTTATGACTTCTCTATAGGCAAGAATATTACAAAACCATTGGAATGTTTACAAAAATGAGTAACAACATGGAAACATAATTGTAACATAATCGTAATTGAAAAAAGACACAAAATTACATAGCAAATATGATGTAAAATGTTTCTTTTTAAGGCACCAAGCAAAGTCTCCAAATAAACAATAAAACCATTTTTAAAAACCCCTCTGGTTACATTGGTGGAAATGTAAATTAATTAAGACATTTCATCTGTTTTGTTTTGTAGGGCAAGGGTTTCTATGTAGCCTAATCTTCTTTCTGAGAGTTAGGATTTTTTTTTTTTTGCCTTCCTCCAGTTAGCCCCTTTCCTTATCGAGGTACAGAGGTCAGTTACTCAGTCTCCAGAATATGACAGGCTGGGCTGAATCCCTGCTCCTCCATTCACAGGCCCTAGGACTTGGGGTAAATCTCCTCTGAGCCTCTGTCTTCTCCTCTGTAAAATGGGCTTAATCATGCCTTGTGAGGTTGTTGTGGGGAAATTAGAATAAGACCAAGGCATAAGGTCCCCAGTGCCAAGCTAAGTTTATGAGTCAACACATAATAAATGACCAGCAAAGTCACGGGCATTTGCACTGAAATTGGACATTTGTTTTTAAATCAAAGCTCCATTCATTTCTACACATAAAAAATTACAAATTGAGAATTAAGTGTCCATCATGGCCCCTGAGTCTGGGGCACAGACTGGGAAAAGCCATATTTGAATCCCAGTGTCTCCTTCCCACCCTAGTGAGAGCTCCCCTGTGCCCTCCTGAAGGGTCCCTCCTTCTCCACAGACCTTGGCCACCTACACTGTATCCTTGAGTAGCTCCTTTTGAATGGGGATTCTGGAGCAGAGAGACAGGGAGTATATGGAGAACAA
Source organism: Mustela lutreola (assembly GCF_030435805.1). Classification (NCBI taxonomy): domain Eukaryota; kingdom Metazoa; phylum Chordata; class Mammalia; order Carnivora; family Mustelidae; genus Mustela; species Mustela lutreola. The sequence continues at coordinate 72,085,941 of NC_081300.1, read as the reverse complement.
GGTGGGGCTCTTAGAGTGTCAGAGACCTGAGTCAGAACGCAGAGGCCAAGACCCTCTGTTTCCCGACCTGTGAAATGGGGAGCTGGATGTCTAGCTCGGCTCCCAGGAAGCATTCCCTGGACATGAGTGTGGTATGCCCTGACTAATAGAACACCCTCCTGAAATAAGCCAGTTTAGTACTAAGTGCATTTGACCATGGACTTGCCCCACAACTGCACTTTACTGTTGTTTTGCTCACATAAGCAGACTGCAAATGCCACTGAGAGCTCCTTCATCCAGTAAAGATGATGCATTCACTGTGCACACACCTGAGTAGCAGGTGTGTGTCAGGCAGTGTGATGGGTGCTGAAGACACAGCAGGGAACCAGACAGATACAAATCCTTGCTTTTGAGAGACGGACCAAAATAGCATCATAAAGAGGTAAAGTGTAGAGTCTGAGAAAAGGTGGGAAACACTTCAAGAGAAAACCAGGAAATAGTAGGGGAAATGCAAGGCGGGGGGCTACAACTTTCACTAGGTTAGTCTGGGGGTGCTTCATTGAGAAAGTGACATTAGAGGAACAACTAGAAGGATCCAGGGAGGTTAGGCAGATGTGGAGAGCAAAAAAGTTTGAGGCCATGGGAAGAGCCAGTGCAAAGGCCCTGGAGCAGGAGTAAGATTGGTTTGTAAGAGGAGAGGTGCCAGAGCAGAGTGAGCAAGGACAGAGAGGTCTCTGGGCCACCTTGAGGGCTTTGGCTGGCGTTCTATACATTCTACAGCTCATGAATAGCAATAATGCTCCCATCTACCATGTTTCTCACCCCACGCATATCCTCAAAACAAGACCATGCCAAAGTTGAGGTAGGCACAGAGGATTCTCTCCCCTCTCCACTCTCACGCAATCCCTCTGCAGAGGCATGTTGTACCCTGCAGGACTGGCTTCCTTGTTCCCCATTCATGGAGGGGTAAATCAAGGCTTGGGGAGGTGGATTCTCCTGCCCACAGCCCCACACACAGGACCCGGGGAAGAGCACAGACTTGGGTCTAAATGGCTCCATTGCTGAGTGGCTCAGTCATTAAACATCTGCCTTTGGCTCTGGTCATGATCCCAGGGTCCTGGGATCAAGTCCCCCTTCTGGCTCCCTACTTAGTGGGGATCCTACTTCTCCCTCTCCCACTCCCCCTGCTTGTATTCCCTCTCTTACTGTGTCTCTCCCTATCAAATAAATAAATAAATAAATAAATAAATAAATAAATAAATAAATAAATAAAATGTTTGAAAAAATAAAATAAATAAATGGCTCCATTGCAGGGCCAGCCCTCGGAGGGCCTGAGGCTCCTCCTGTGAGGAGGAGAGAAGCCAAAGAAACTTCTCCTCTCCTGTCACCTACATTTCCTGGGGACACTCAAAGGCATTTTAGGCAAAATTAAAGTGCTGTAGTGCTTACTCAGTGGGAAGTAAACATATGAGACTCATTATCCCGAGAGGAGGTGCAGCTAAAAATACACGTCAGTTCGCTAAGGGTTCGGATTAAAAGTCGGGACGGTGGGTTTTGAGAGTGCTGTGAGGGAAAAGTCGGTTGAGGATGCAGGCTTGAAAGGAGGGGAGGTCACGGTGGGCAGGGGTGCCTCCAAACCCCAGCCTTCTGAGAGTAATAGGAAGCGGGGGATGCTTAAAGAAAGGGCTTATGGGACTTCAGAGCCAAAAAGCTGTGCACATACCTGCTGGGCAAGGCTTCTCACCTCTCTGACCCCAGACTCCTCTTCTGCGAAGTAGGGTGAGCCTTAAGCCTCCTCTTATGGAATTGATGTGCCGATTGAATAAGAGAATGCACACAAGGAACCAGCACAGTGCTGCTTAGCAGCCTGGGGGGTTGTCTGATATCTCTCTCCCCACAAACACCGAGGAGTATCAGAGTTGCTGCCTTCCTGGTGTGTCTGGCCAGCACACAGCACCCTGGGGACTCTCAGGACGTATCTGTTGACCTATCCATCAGCCTGCTGCCTGCCAAGGCTAGCTGTCTGGGTGTTAGGTCAAGCCCTTCTGCTTCCCAAGAATGCTACAGCAGTCCTAGTAGAGAAAACCAGCCCAAGGAACCGAGAGGCAAAACCCTCTCTCAACTAGGGCTTTTATCCAACTACCTCTCTGAGGACGAGCCACTAACCGACAGTCAGAGGAAGAGGCTCAAAACCTCAAAGTCTAAAAATGACTCCCTGTCCAGACAGACATCACCCTCAGCTGCCTGGTCCCCACAGAGTAGCAGGAATAGAGTTGGGTGTAGACGTGCGGGAGCCTTGAAACCAGCATTCCCTACCTGAAGTTCCAAGAATCCCTCCATTCTAACAATTGTGAATTTCACTGGGATGCCATGTTTTCTTCTTTTCGACAGCAAGAGAACAGTCAAAGGTTAAAAGCAACCACATGCAAGGTAGCTTCCTGTCTTGGTGGATGGAGACCAGTGGAATATTTCTTTGATGACAGGGATAGTCCTTAAGTCCTACATTCCCAGTCCAAGAGGAAGATAATGCAAGCCACATAGGCCATTTTTAACTTTCTAGAAACCATATTTTTTTTTAAAAAGATTTTATTTATTTATTTGACAGAGAGAGTGAAAGAGCACAAGCAGGGGCAGTAGAAGGAGAGGGTGAAGCTGACCAAGGAGCCTGATGTGGGGCTCGATCCCAGGTTCCGAGGATCATTACCTGAGCTGAAGGCAGATGCTTAACGATTTGAGCCACTCAGGCATCCCTAGAGTTCATATTTTAAAAAGCAAAATGAAACTGAGAAGTGAATTTTAATACTACCCTTTTTTGAAAACAATATATCAGAAACATCACCATTCCTACCTGCAGACAATGTCAGACATTTGCAATCAGGTAGTTTACATATTTTCCAAAAGTGAAGAGCAGATCAGTTTTTCAACTTAAAATAATTAAAATGAAATTAAATTTAAAATTCAGTTTATCGGTCCCACCAGCAAAGTACCCAATAGCCACATGGGACAAGTGATTACCCAAGAGAATTCTCAGGGGCTGTGGCAGTCTTGACCACTACACCCTAAACCCTGCTTTCCTTGTGCCCAAGTGTCACCTGCCACAGCTCCCCCAAAGGCCACAGTCCTGGGAAGGTGTACAGCCCCGGACAGCCTCTGGCAGAAGGGGACAGGCTAGGTGCCCCCCCCCCCGGAAAGGCTTTCCCCGTAGACCTCCCACTCAGGGACACGTAAAGAACCACACACACAGGCAGGCACACGCATCTCTCCCTGGCACAGCAGGGAAAAGAGCCGAGCAGGAGAATGGGCCTGTGCTCGGAACCGAGCAGCAATTAGCCAGCATCTCTGCCCGGCTGGAGGATGCAGGTCCTTCCCCCACTTGCAAGCACCCTCCCTCCTCCCAGCCTGGCCAGCATCTCCCCTGCCTCCCCTCATTCCTGCCAGCTCTGTCTCAGTCTCAGTCTCTGGCTGTGGCAGCCCAGGCCCTCCGCAGATGCAAACGCACTGCTTTTCTTGCTAAAGAGTAGGAGATAGAGAGTACGGCAGAATAGGAAGGAGTGAAGCCAGGCGAACGGGGCTGGGTAAGAGAACGGAGGACGGTGCAGAGGCAGACAGAGAGACCGACTGACTGAGGGACTGACACAGAGCAAGAGACAGAAACAGAAAAGCACTAGAGAATCCTCGAGAGAAAAATGCTCAAGATATAGGGTGACCCACCGTCCTGGTTTCCCTGGGACCCAAACAGAAACATGGGATGTGGGAGTGTGAGCGCTAATCCTGGGCAAGTTTGGGGTCACCTCACCATGAACCACAGACAGCAAGAGGTAAAGGCTGGAAGAGGCAGAGGGGTGATGGGCAGAGAGAAGGGGAGGGTTAGAAAGGGGCTGACGGGTTGACCTTCATCACCATCACTGGGCAACCCTGTGGGTTGCTTTGGGGACACAGGGCCCCAATCCCCTCAGGCCTCAGTGAAACTCAAATTATCCTTCCCAAAAACCCGCGTATTTGACATTCCTCTCTTTGGACAGAGGCAGGAATGGGTGCCTGTTAATGTGGTTGGAAGGTTTTGGTTTCCCCCCCAGATTCATGCGTTGAGACTCCATGGCCCCCATGTGATGGAATTAGGAGGTGGGCCTTCAGGGCTCAAGTAGGACGGCACAAGGTCACAAGGATGGGGCTCTCCTGAGTGGGATTAGTGTCCTATACGAGTCAGGAGAGGGCTTGCTTCCTCTCTCTGCCACTGAGGACAAGAAGTCAACAGCCTGCCACCCGGGAAGAGGACCCTCGGCAGCGCGGCCCCAGCCCAGCACCTTGATCTCAGGCCACCAGCCTTCAGAACTGTGAGAAATAAATCTCTGTTATTTATAAGCCACCCAGCCTGTGGGATTTTTGTCATATGAGCTCCAGCTAAGGACCTGTCCCTACTTGATGTGACCTGCCTGGACCCCCTGACCTGAGGCATTTTCAACAAAGGAACCCAAAGACATTTCTTCCCCATGCTCTTGCATGGGGACCTAGCCTCCCGCCTTGCCGACCCCTGCTCTCATCCATCTGAGTCTCTGTCTCTCACACACCTTTCCAGGCAGTCTGGAAGCTTCCCTTCACATACTGTGTTTGCAAAACACCAGCCCCCCCCCCCCCGGTAGAATCAGAAAGGGCACTGGAATGATGTCTTGGGTCCCCCTCTGGGAAGTGTGTGACCCCAGGCAGGGGGACACTTGACCTCTCTGACCTTTAGTTCAGCTTCCCATCACACCAGGAGAGGGGAGGGGAGATAAGAGCTCATGCGCTGACATGTCAACCCTCACAGCAACCCCAAGAGGTGAGAACCATTATTAACTACATTGTATAGAAAGGGAACTAGTGAGGAGAGGTGGTGTGTCCAAGTCACACAGCTCCAAGTTGGCAGAGGCAGGATTCAAACCCATGTGTCCTGGGGTCTCAGACTGTAGCTTTGACCCATGATTCTATAGGGCTCTCTCCAGAGTGCTCTGGGGGGCGGGGCGGGGGGACGGTGTGACTGCCTTTCTAATCACTGACATTAATCCTAAATTCCAGGACACGTCTGGACCCAAGGCTCTGGCTACAGGAGCATGGTCTCTGAGTCATCTATTGCAAAATGGAGTCTTAGTGAAGTCACCGGCTGGGCATTCCCCCACAATTCCTCCACCCCTTCTCCACCCCCTCCCCTACCCCTTAACCCCCACCCCCACCCCCCACTCCCACCATTCCTACCACCACTCCTGCATCTTTAGCTGGCTGAGCTGTCCTACAATCCCCCAGCCTGAAATATCCCTGCGCCCGGGTGCCTGGTGATCCTCCCCCCCTCCCCCCACCACCTTTTCCCTGTGCTTTAAAATGTTAACCGTGAATGGATTTATTTCAAACGAAATCACCTTTTCCCATTTTCCGGGGGAAGTGTGACAGTCTGCAAGGCCTGTAATTCTTTTCTCTGGAGTTAAGATTTGCTGGAGAGAAATGGATTTCCCCCACATCGCACAAAGAATTCAGAGAAAAGAGGAGAAGGTATTAAAAAAAAAAAAATAGGGGGGAGAGAAACACATTCGTCAGATTTGGAGTGTGTGCGTGTACAAGGGTGTGTGTGTTAGTGTACATGTGTGTATATGTGTGTGTGAGAATGTCCGTGCTTCCTGCCGTCCGTCAGCATTTCACCTAATTTTGATTCCACTGGTTAGTACAATTAAAATCATGAGGAGAAGTCAGGTATAAATCAAAGTTCCTTTAAATTTCACCAGAAAGATGTACATACGACTGTCTTTACTCAGCATGTACCAATAAAAGATATGTGGTCGCCTTTGGCGGGAGAGGCAGAAATAAGCAATTTGGGATCTTAAAAGATAAAAGATAATAAAAGTAATTAAGATAATTAACCACCCTGAAGAGAGAAGAATTTACTGCTGTAAATTTTGTATTTTGTTTCGCTTGGCAATATCACAGATGCCACTCTTTTAATATACAGCCCATCAAGTATTGGAGAGTCTTGTGCTGTCAAAAAAAAAGCATACATAATAAAAAAATTTTTAAGAGAAGAGGAAGTGGGGGGGAGAGGACTGGGGCTGCAGTTATAATTTTTAAAAATCTGGTTAATTGGCTTCGGAGCCAGGTGCTTGGGCTCTCTCTTTGGCTTGAGGGTTCGGGAAGGATGGCATTTTCATTTCTCTGAGGACAATCTCTGCTGCCACATAGGAGTCCCATCTGCAGCCCCCTGGAAGGTCTCCAAAGTCAGCAGCTTGGACCAGCCCTTATTCTCCCCTTCCTGCACTTTCTGGCTCCTTCCACGGTGTCTTTGTGGCACCAAAGAGATGGTTCTAAAGTCCTAATGGACTGTGCCCCTCTCCTGCATCCATCTGGTGTGTCTCCAGGGTCCTCAGGATGACATCTGAATTCCTACTCTGACATTCAAAGTTCTCCAAGAGGGGACCCTTGTCTCAGCCCTGGGTCCCTGACCCTTCTTGCAATTTCCACGTGGATACTGTCAGATCTTCCTAAGTGATGCAATGTTTCTCTCCCTGGTGTCCTCTCCCCCATGAACCACTGCTCAACTCCTGCTCATCCTCCACTAGTCAGTTCAAGTGTCGTGAGCTCTTGGAAAATGCCCCAACACATTTCCCCATACCCCAGGACCCTCGTGGGTGCTCCCACACCCTTGTGGCTCTTGGGTCATCCATGGAGAATGATATTCATTCTGTGTCTGCATATTTTCTATTCACTTGTCTCCACCTTTAGTTCAACAACTATTTAGCCCTCAGTGTGTGTCATCTACTGTGTGAGCTGTTGTAGATTAAAAGGTACGTGTGTTCATTCCTAATATCACTTATTGAGCCCCTATTATGTCCCAGCCCCTGTTCTAGGTCCTGAAAATGTGGCAGTGAGTAATAAGACAGATCTGCTCTCAACAAAACTGAGATCCTAAGGGGAGAGAGGGAAGTGACAGACAACAAGAAATGAATAAATACGTATCATGTGAGTTGGGACCAGAGCTAAGAAGACAAAGCAGAGAAGGGATGGGGTGCTCAGCATCAAGCAGAGACTTGAGGGTATGGGAGGAGGCAGACATTTAATTGGGGGTGTGGCCCTTCCAGCAGAGGGTTCAAGGAGCATGGAGACCCAGAGATAGGACTGAGTCCCGAGGGTAGGAGAAACGGCAAGGAGACCCATCCTGGTGGTGGGAGCAGGACAGTGACAGTGGATAGTAGGAGGCCGAATCATGCAGGACCCTGTACACCATTCTAAGACTCTGGCTTCTGCTCCAGGTGGGGTCCGCTACAGGGTTAGGGCAGAGGGTGACATGATGTGCCTTACTTTTAGGTGTCCATCCTGGGCTGTGTGAGGCATGGAATCAAGTGGGGAAAGGGGAAGGTAAGGCAGGAGGGAAGGGGCTTCCCCAGCCTTCCAGGTCAGGGTGGCCATGACCAGCATGAGACACTGATTGCCCTGAGCATCTAGAACCAACCCGCTACACAGGAGCCTCACATTTTTGGTGTGTGCCTGAGTGAGGGTATGCATGCACACAGGCACACACCGTAGGCACACACACACACACAATCTACACCTATATAGCCTGTAATTTAGGTGATGTGCTGGGCAAGGTGTTAGGTCATTGAGATAGCACAGTGGCATTCTTACAAAAATCTGTGTTTTGTACCAACAGTTTGTCAAGCATTCAACTCAATGAGCATCTTTCACCTCCCAAAGCCTTATATCAAACATTGTATGATGGGTGCCCTGATCTCTTTACTGAGTGAATAAATGAGTGAGTGAATGATGGAAGACTACTCAGGAAGTGAGTCTTGTGAACAAGTAGGTAATCACGGTGGCCTTGAACCAGAGGCATGAAGTGGCAGCAGAGCCCACCCTAGGGCTGTAGGAACTTTCCAGAAGAATGAAGATGGTTCCCCAAGGAAGCTCAGCTGTGCTGGCTCAGACACACCCCATTCTAGGTGCACCTCTGGGCTTTTCCAAGTATACCCTCCTTGAGACCAGCCAGTAGCTTCTGTGTCTGCACCTCTAAGGAGACGTGCCCCGCAGAGCCTGCCTGGGGCCATGTAAATATGGACCCAAATGAGGCAGGCCTTTCAGATCTCTCAATAATTAGACTTCAAGTGGCCCCCATAACTCAGTAGCTAATTACCTCGCCAGCTCCCTCGGCTCGGCCCTCCGAGGGAACCGGCCCATTTCCCTGGCAGGCTGGCCCATAAAAATCCCTGAAAGCACATGGATTTACTGTATTTATTTATTGGGATTTGGAGAAATATACCTAGTACCCAGAGGCCTTGGGATGGTGGGACATAATTTTGAAATGCAGATCATTAAAATAAGGAAGAATTATAAGGAAGAATTATCAGGCTCCCGCTCTCCCAGGTAGCAGAAAAGATGCCCCTGTTAATTTGTTACAGGACCATTGTGATGGAAGCCACATGAGGATGCCCTGCATGGAAGGTTGGCAAGGTCCTTGATACCCCATTCAAGTTCCCCAGCAGGCTACTCCTACCACAGGGCCTTTGCACTTGCTGTTCCCTCTGCCTGAAACCATGTTCCCTATACACCTTGAGGTGGTTCTTCTTATTACTTAGTTCTCATCTCAAATGACACCTCCTCATAGAGGTCTTCTCCCCTCACCATTCTAATGCTGCCTGCACCCAGGCTATCCATTAACCTGTTCTACATTCTTCCCCAAATTTATCTCCTCTTGAAAGTAATTTGTTCATCTACTTATGGGCTTGGCTATTTTTTCCCTTCTGGCAGAAAATAAGCTCCTTGTTCATTTCAGTCACCTCTACACTCCTAGTGCTTAGCCCACAGCCAGGCACAGAGTAGGGGCTCAGTAAATGTTAGTTGAGTAAATTAATAATCTTGCAGATAGGGGATGGCCCCTAGCTTTTGCTTACTCCCCTCCTTCTGCCTATAGCATCCTTTCTAATAAGTTTATAAACATTGTCTTGTTGGATTTCATGGCAACCTGACGCTGTGAAAGCCCTTCTTACCCCATGTTATAGGTTAGGAAACTGAGTTTCATGAGGTGAGACAATTTCCCCCATGGTTGCTCAGGTAGAGAGAGACAGCAATGGTAATTAAACCAGATATGACCATCTCCATAACCTCTTCTGGGAGCCATTGCTCCAAGGGGTGGGGAAGTACAGAGCTGAGCCTCAAAGGTCACAGTCCTCCTGGAATGGGGCAGCCACAGATCTGTGCTGAATGGATGTCTTCTCACTCTAAGCAGAGTGAGGCCTTAGAAATCTTTTAGTCTATCCCTTCATAGTACATATGGAGAAGCAGATTCAGGCACATCATGTACTTGTGGTAGAGCAAGAGCCAGCATCCAGGTGGTAGAGTACAAGAAAAGTGGAATTTGAAGACCCATGAACCTGGTTTGGGTCCTGGGCTCCACTCTTCCCCTTAACCTCTCAGAGACACAGTCTCTGAGCTATAGATGAGGGGAGACTTATATCAGCCCTAAGGCTACAGGATGAGAGAGTACATGTAAAGCATCTCTTGGAACACAGTAAGTGCTCAACACATAATTCGAGAAGGCATATATTGAGCACATTCTCCATGCTGGACCTTATGCCTGGCACTTTACAGGTGACATCTCATGTCTTTCTTGTACCAAGTATAGATAGATGGGTACCATTACCAGCTCACATTTACATAGCAAAGCAGCCCAGAGGCATTAGTCACTTTGGCAATGGCAACGGCAGTCAAAGGAAGAGCCAGAATTTAAACCCAGTTCCATCTGACCTCAGATTCTGAGTTCTCTGTAATTCTACTTGGATGGTGGTTTCTTCATTTATAAAATGGGAAAAGCCATGCCAATGGTCATCTTGAAAACTCTGGTATGTAGTAAGCAAATTGGGGTAGGGGGATGGATGAGTGAATGAAGTAGATAGACAGAGAGGAGAATGGGTGGGTGGGAGAATGAGTAGATGGATGGAATGAAGGAAAGGTAGATGGATGAAGATGGTGGACAAATGGGTGTGTAGATGGACAAACGGATGGATGGATGGGTGGATGAGTAGATGGTAGATGAAAGGATGGGTGGGTGGGTGGGTGCATGAGTGGGTGGTGGGTGAATGGTGGGTGGGTGGATGGATGGATGGATGGGTGGATGGGTGGATGGGTGGATGGTGGATGGATGGATGAATTGGATGGGTAGTGGATGGTTGGGTTGGGGGATGGATAGACGGTGGGTAGGATGGATGGATGGATGAGTTGGATGAGTTGGATGGGTGGTAGATGGTAGCAGACATGTAGGTTGAGGGGTGCATGAATGAACGGGTGAGTGAGTAGGAGAGCAGCTAGCTGGGTAAGTAGATGGAAAGGGATATAGTCCCTGTACACCACAAGTGGTTTTTCTGCTATTGAAAGGACATTCTTATCTCTGGAAGACAACTGTTTCTCTCCCATCCCTTGGTCCCCTATAGGCATATCACATACAGTCAGTTTCTCAGAACTCCTGTGGGGAGTGGAGGGACACCTGTACATGGCTCGATGCTAGTGTACTCTCTTCCTGTCTCTCTCTGTCACACATGCAGAGAACACACAGAACAGCACAAAGATGCCTCCACAAATGGAGGAGAAGGGAGACCCAGGAGGTCGTCCCTTGGGCTTCTCCCATTAGCATATCAATGCAGGCCCCAGAGCAGAGGGACCTCTGCTTGGATTTTGCAAAGCAAATTATTCATTCTATAGTAGGACCTCCCCAAAACCAATCTAAAGATGGGGAAGTGGCATTTTTTGGTTTGTGTTTTGAGTAAAAATAAAGGTCTGCCTTGAGCTCCTCTTGCTTTTTGTTAAAGTTTCTCCCCTTTGGGAAGCATGTTCATGGAGGCCATCCCTCCTCACCTCCATGGGCCTGCGTGTCTGGATGTCCCCAACCTGGGAGACCTCCCTGGAATTTTCTCTGGTGTCAGACATACCAGGAACCAGCTCTGTGCCTCATCCCCCCATGCTTCAGTCTCTGGCCTGTACTCCAGGGCTCAGAAGGTCTTCAGGGTGGGAGCTGTTCTGTCAACAGGTACTTGTGCAGAGCTTGGAGGCTGAGCAGAGGACATGGGGCCAGATTCCAGCAGAGGCTGCCATGGGATGAAAGGAAACAGTGCGAGAAAGGTGCTCCACGCGGGGCCGGACATGTGACACTCAGTGAGTATGCCTCTAAAATCACAAGGTAGATGACAGGCCTGTAACAGCACTCCAGCCTGAACCAGGTCTCAGGCTGGAGGCTCTTGCTTCCTGTGGGCATTTCTTCCTGAAGCCTCTGTGGTACTTAGGACAAAATAAGATCTAGTAGAAACGGGTTCAGAGCTGCCCTAGGTCTTTGTTCCCGCGTTCCCCTTCCCTTGCTGTGTGACCTGGGGCTAGTTGCTCGCCCTCTCTGGGCCACCATTACCAGACATAAAAATGGCTACGCTGGCTTGAACTGGTAGTTCTCCATCTTCACCAACAAATGCCATCCTTTCACTTTCTATTCTTTTTAGACAAAGTGACTGTACTAAATATTTATATACATTATTGCAGATAAGGACCATCAACCGTGAGGACAGCACTCACAACATCCCCATTTTATAGGTCACAAAACTGAGGAGGCTGAAGAGGAGAAGGTCAGTGGCTCAAGGACTGAGTCCATACTCACGGCCTGTCTGCCTGACCCTGAGGCCTGCTTGTGCCCCTCACCAAGTCCCTGTGCCACATGTCAAGTCATGAATCCAAGCTGTTTACAGTTCCCAGAAAACTGGCATCAATATTCTCTAACAAGCATCGGCATATCTCCAGATCATTCAGCCTTCTCACCTCCACACGTCCCTGGCAGCACCATGTCTCTGTGTGTGGGGGCCCCAAGCCAAGCCCCTCTCCACGGGCATTTAGGCCGACCCTGAAGGAAAACGGTTTTAAGGCCAAAAGTATGATGCAGTCCCTCCCAGGGGAAGGGTTGTCTTTTTAGAGCCTGTGTTTGGAGGATGTAACTTATGACACAAGCAGTTAGGTATTTGCCAAGTGGTGCCGAGAACACGTGTTCCAAGCATCCTAGTTGCACCTGCTTCCCTCAGAGGAACAGTGGGCAGATAATATGGGTGTGGGGGAGATGGTGAGTCCATGGAAGGAAGTGGAAAGCAGCCAGGAGCATCCTGATCATCCTCCTGCAGGCTCCTGGAAGGCTGGTCGCACTCCCACCACCTGTACCCCAGCCTACAGGGTCATCTGGCCTTTGGGTAGAGAGGGGGCAGGGACTCAACCAGCTTCTGAGATAGCCCCTTCTTTGGTACTCACCTCTGAGTCCTCTGATGGAGAGTTGGGGGTGGGGGGCGGAATACAGCCCCAGTCCTAAGAGCAAGATTCTAGTGCCCACCTGTCATTAATGCACTCCTTGAATAACCTTGAGCAAATCACTTTATCCCCTGCAAGGCCTCAGTTTCCTCATCTGTAAAATGCAAATAACAATCTTCCCTGCTATCCCAGGGCCAAATAACTTAGCTTCTCGAAGCCTCAGTTGACTCACCTCTGAAATGGGTCAGTAAGAATAACCAAGACTCACAGAGTGCCTCTGAGCCTTCAGGACAGGGATAGACACCCGAGGTCAGTAATTTTTTCAGTAAAGGGCCAGATAATAAATTTTTTCGGATCTGCCAGCCAGGTGGTCTCTGTCACAGACATTCAGCTCTGTGGCTAGAGCCCAAAGCAGCCATAGACAAAGTGTAAATGAATGGGCGTGGCTGAATTCCAATAAAACTTTATATATGGACCCTGAAATTTGAATTTCATAGAATCTTTATGTGTCACAGAGTACTATTCTTCTTCGAATTTTTTTTTCAATGATTTAGAAATGTAAAACTTATTTTTAGCTCCCAGATCCTACAAAAGCAGACGGATGGTTTGCAGCCCATCGTACACAAGCAAGTCACTCTCTACCTGACACGCCGGCCCCACAGTAAATGTTCATTTTGTCTATTTCCACTGAAATTCACGTTTTAGAAAGATGCTTTGAGTTTCAATATTATTTCCACTTCCAGAAGCTCATCCGTCAGGCCGGAGAGAGCTGGCTGGTGGCTTTCTGAATATAAATCTTCCAGGATGAGATACTTGCTCTCTGCCCTAAAGCCTTCCTTTCATCTGCGGCCAGTCTCGGTGAACGTGGCTTTACAATTAAATAAAAATACTCACATGGAACACATTTCAAGGCTCAGTTTACCATCTCCATCTCCCTAAGTGTTCCCAAATCCGAGGAAGTAGTTCCGACTCTTCTTTGCCATTTTTCAGATGAGAAAAGTGAGGCCAGCCAGAGCCATGGAGTCTGTGGGCCAAGGCAGGGTCAGGATTTGAACTCAGTCTGTGGACACTTCCATAGGGCTGTATGGCCAGGGGCAAGGTCTTTAGGCTTTTGCCAGGATGGAGGCGATGGTTTCCTCCGCTGTCAGTCTCCATTACTTGACACTCACCCCAGACACCGCACCTCATCGCCCACACTGTACAACTGCTCCCATGATTCAGCGAAGCTGAGCTTCTTCTCCCCTACCCCCCTTCCCAACAAGAACATCATTCTTCCAGAGATGCAAGGTTCTGATGTTGGGGATGGGGGAGGTGGCAAGGAATGAGCACATAAGCAATTAAAACAAGTAAGAAGAAAATGATCTATATTGCAGATCACGGCGGAAGGCCGAGCAGATGCTGGGCGCTGTTCCTTCGTGGGACGTGGGGACAGATTCCGCTAACTGTACCCACATGCAGTGCGGGTTGTCGGGGGACCTCCGAAGTGATCCATCTCCTGTGGCAGGCTCGTTCCGGGAGGCGAGCGAGGGAGGCCTTATCGAGCGCCTCGCAAGACTAATATCCCACAGCACCGGGAACCGCTAGCAGGAACACCCTCGTTTGTTTTTCAGGATTTTTTTTTTTTTTTTAATAGGACTGACACGGCAGTTTTCCTCCTGATTTTTCGAAGTGGCACTTATTTACTGCTCTTTGTGCGTCTTCAGAAAAATGTGACCCTCAAATCTCTTCTTCACAGAACCAATGTGCCAGGAAGATCAGAAAATGAAATTAGCTCATCTTAAAAAAAAAAAAAAAAAAAAAAAAAAAAATCGATGTTTTATTTACATGTGATTAAAACGAATCTAACCGCACCAAAGGGCATAAAAGTAAACAGTCAAATCCCTCTCCTTAAAAATATTAATTTGTCCATCTGACAAATTTTTTTTGAACACCTACTATGTGCAGGGCTCTGGGAATACAGAATTGAATAGCAAAGTCCTTGTTCTGTCCCTTTATCGTTCCAGAATTTGTGCATTATCATCTATCTATCTATCTATCTATCTATATCTATATCTCTCTATATATGTATATATATATAGAGAGAGAGAGAGATGTTTATCATATATACTATATATATCTTCTACATATATTTTTATCTTTTTAAAATAAATTGAATCATTCTAGGCACTATCTTCTGTATCTTGAAGGAAATTTTCTTTAAATTCACAATATATTGGGGGCATTTTCCCCCATTTTAACAAATAAAAAATCTGTTACAGTTTCTTCTGAACAGCTGTGTGATATTTCAAGTGTGCCCAGAGGAACATTTAATGAATCCCCCATTAATGGACGTATTGGCTGTTTCCAGCTTTAAGCTATTGCTACCAATGGTGCAGAGAACAACCCTAAGCAAAAAAATTCTGTTTCCATAAGTGTGTAAGGACCCCAGAGAGGACCGACATGATGGTCACTCGTGTTAGCCACCTCAAATGTCTTGCTATCTCCTCAAGCAGTGCTCATAGAAGAACTGCCCGTCCTTTCACATGTGGTGTGACCACGGGGCTGGCTCTGGTATTACGTGGCCTTCATGCATGGAAGCTTTAGGACTGTGGTCCTCTTCTCTTTGTCCCCTCTGCCTTAGTGATCAGTTGTGCTCCAGAAGGTGACTATTCCACCCATCAATACTGTAAGTGACAAGTAATAGAAGTGTGTAGCAGATCCCCCAGCCAACCTGCAGAGAACATGCAATATGAGCTAGAAACAAAACATGTTGTTTCATATCGCTGACATGAGGGAATATTTGTTACTTCAGGATAACCTCGTTTATCCTGACGGATACAAGCTACTGCATGTCTTCCATTTTATAGACAGAGAAATAAAGCTACATTTATCACCTCTAATCACTCAGGTTTCAATATTTTAATGGCTCCCCACCACCCACGGGTAAGAACTCAGATTCCTTAGCACATCATTAATAAGCTTTGATTATTTTATAGCACCATACCAACCATTTCAGTATTATTTCCGCCTGATTTACCTTGTGCTCCAGCCACACCTAGGACTCAACATAATTTCAGAGCCTCCAACTTGGTTCATGCTGTTTCCTAGGTCTTGGAGTATGCCTCCCTGCTTTTGCTTCAGAAAGAATTCCTAATCATCCTTTAATATCCTGCTCAAAGAGGTGCCCATCTGCAAAGACTTGCATTGCATTTCTAGGCAGCCTTGCCTTGCCCTTCCTCAGTGCTTCTGTAGCACCTTAAACAGACTCCATGTGGGACTATATCACTCTTTCCTAAGTGCTTATATATGTGACTGTTTATCCCACCCCCAAATTGTGAGCCCCTTGAGAGTATGGACTCTATCTTATTCATCTCTCTCCAATACCCAGCACAGGGCCTGGCATGGTGGGTGCTGGTTAAATGTTGAATCAATGAATTAGTCAATGGATGGTTGTATCAATAGATGGATGGATGGATGGATGGATGGATGGATGGATGGATGGATGGAGAGCTGAATGAATCTTGACCTTCCAGACCTTCCTACTACTACAGACACCCTTGGGATAAGTGCATAGGACACTGATGGTGGACAGAAAGTTTCAGGATACCAATGTGATTCCTTTAAAGACATTCCTACCAAGTTATGCACGGTAGAACAGTAAGGTATTGTGGCAGTTCCTCAAAGAGTCAAACTTGAAATTGACACACGTGTTCATAGCACCATTATTCCCAACAGTCAAATGTGGAAACAATCCAAATGTCCATCCATGGATGAATGAATGAATGGATAAACAAATTGTGGTCTATCCATAGGAGGGAATATTATCCAGCCATACAAATAAATGAAGGGCTGACACCTGCTACAATAGGGATGACTCTTGCAAATGTAATGCTGAATGAGAGAAGCCAGAAGCCAAAGGTCACGTATAGTATGATTCCATTTCCATGAAATGTGCTAAATAGGGAAACCCAAAGAAAAAGCATGGAGGTTAGTGGATACTAGGAGTGGAAAGTAACCGCTAATGGGTGACGGAGTGATGGGAACATTTTGGAAGGAGGTAGAGGTACCAGTTGCACAACATTGTGAATGCTCTGAAAGTCACTGAGGTATTCACTTTCACATAGTAAGTTCAATGTCATCTGAATCCCCTGTCAATTAAAAAAAAATTTTTTTTTTTGAGAGAAAGAGAGAGAGGGATGGGGAAGGCAGATGGAGAGGGAGAGAGGGAATCTTAACCTGGCTCCACAACCCTCACAGTGCCCAGCAAGGGGCTCAATCTCACGATCTTGAGATCTTGACTTGAGCCGAAATCAAGAGTCAGACACTTAATGAACTGAGCCACCCAGGGGCCCCCCAAAATGACTTTTTAAAAAATAAGCCAGAAAGGCGGCTGACACATTCCTTCCCAGCTTCCTTCCTGGAGGCGGGAGGGTGGGTTGAAAGTTGGGACAAGTTGGGCTTGCTGAGCAAACTTGTCCAGGCACTAAGCAGCCAGTTTCCCCGAGGGTGGTGCCTCTGAGGGGGCAGAAATGAAATGCAGGGTGTCAGTGGCAGGGGTGGGTGGGGGAAGCCGGCATACAAACACTAGATGCAGGTAGAGGAGGGAGATGGAGGCATGCAGAGTCAGGGAGAGAGAGGGAGGGATAAAGAGAACCAGGGAAAAACTATCGCAGGAAAACTAGGGGATGGGGAGAGGAAGGAGAGAAGAGGGAGGGTCTTGGGTGAATTAATAAGCCAGGAGGGCCACTGAGCCCTGATTACTCCCTGGGCAACATGTGAATAAGGAGCTGAGGAAAAAATAAGCAGAAAATCAGTTACTTTCCTCCCAGTGACAAACCCACCCCACAAGCCAGATGGAGGCTCAGCCACAGGCCTCTGTGTGGGGCTGGGGGTAGGACGGCTTGCTGCCCCTCCCCTCGGGGCTGTGGATGCATTCCAAGGGGCTCTCCAGGATGATGAAGGGTGGCTATCCAGCGCTGTGTGACCTGGGCAGACGAAGCCTTTCCCTTTCTGAGTCTCGTCTGCTTTATCTGCAACTGGAGCAAACTGGCTTTCCCAAAAATGACAGCAGCAACATTTTCAGAAGCTTGCCAACAGGGTTCAGGGCTAATTCCCCTCCCTTTGCAACTGCACAGGCTTGAATGAGAGCCACCTCATGACTTCCAAAGCAGGATCATGAAAGGTGAGGTGACTTTGTCCTGGTGCCCCTTTCTGGATATTCACTCTGGGAATCTGGCCACCATGTTGTGAGGAAGCCCAGATCACAGAGAGAGGACATGTCCATGTACATGCAGTTTCCCCAGCTCACAAAACACATCTATGGGCAAACTGAGAATCATTGGTTCAAGCTTTTAAGTGTTGGGACAGTCTGTTCTGTGGGGACAGACAACTGCAAGACCCAGCAGGGTGCCCGATGCACAGCCATCACTCCTGAGATGTTAGCCACTGGTGGATGAATAGTTCTGGAAGGATCTCCACCTCACCTACAAGGTGAATGCTCCATCATTGCTATGGGCCAAATCATCTCCCCTTCCCCTACTTAATTCATACTATATCCTCCCAAAACTCATTTTCCTATTAAGCTTAAATCCTAAGCCTTGGAACCTCAGAATGTGACAGTATCTGGAGATTGGGTTTTTAAAGAGGTAATGAAGGTACAGAGAGGTCATTTGGGTGACCCTAATCCAATAGGCTAGTGTCCTTATAAGGTGAGACACTTGGACACACCCTCAGGGGAAAGACCATGTGAAGACAGAAAGGGAAGGTGGCCATCTACAAGCTAACGGGAGAAACATCAGAAGAAACCAACCTTGCCAACACCTTGGTCTTGGACTTCCGGCCTCTTCAACTGTAATAAATACATTCTGGTTGTTCCAGCCCACCCCCACCCCACCCCACCCCCTTACCAGCTGTGGTACTTTGTTAAGGTAGCCACAGCAGACTAATATAATCACCGAAACCACTTTACAGATGGGAACACGGCACACTAAGAATTCATGCCTTACCGGGCCACGCAACTAGCAAGGGATGGATCGGGCTTGTGTTAGGCCTGAGTGTAGGTAGCATAAACCAGCAGTCACTACTCAGATTCCCCAGACTACATCCAGGGGAGATGTTGCTAATCCATCCCAGCACTATCCCCCCGACCCCAATGGGACCCGAGTCTCCAGCAAGGCAATCCTCTGGGGGCCAGCAACGGCCAGAGGAAGATGTTCCTGTGCCCAGCTCAGAGGGCTATGTCTAAGGCTGCCTTATTTGGGGAGAACTTTGGGGAATTTTTCACATTTGGGGGTAACTATGGTATAATAATATCCCTGGAGGCCCTATGGTTGGCTTATTTGTACCATTATCACATGGGTTCTGTGAGAGAAGCCAGGACTCCATATGCAAACCTTTCCAAGGGGCAGATCTGAGCCCACTAAAGGGAAAATTATTGGTAAATGTTATCTTCAAAAGAAATACTCTTCCCCTGCACAGACGCTAGCCCCTGGGTCAGGAAAGTTTAGCAAGACCTTGGCCTTGGAGTCTAAGGAACCCCACCACCCAATCTGTCCATTGGAAAATTCTAGAACATTAAAATAATTACCTGAGCCAGCCCCACTTCCAAAAGGCTTGATGGTATTACCCAGGCACAGGCCCAAGCATAGATTTTTCTTCAAAGCCCCCTGAAGATCTCAGAGTCAAAGAACCTCTGATATAAACTTCACTGCCCACTGGAATGTGGTACAAATGGGATCCTGGGTTTGACAATCATCATAGACCTCCTATATGTTTCTCAATGGGACAAGCTTATGGCTACTCCAGGACCATTGTACAGACGGTTTTCCTGGCCTCCATGCTTTGTAAGCTCCTAATCCTCCTGTGGACCTCAGCTTAAACTTCTCCTTCCCAGGTTGTTTTCCTCCCTCTTCTCTCTCATGGCGCCCTATTGTTTTCCTTTAGATCTCTTATAATGTTTTCCCAATTTTATATTCAGTGGTGTCTTCTTCCTTACTGTGTGTTTCCCCAATAAAATGTAAACCCACACAAGATGCTACTGTATTAGTGCTGTTCACCCTGGGCCCCAGCAGGGAACTGAGTGCCTAGCACATAGTAGGTGCTCAATAAAAACATAGAAAGTGAATTTAATGACAACAAAATCAATTCTCTCTGAGCCCCACTTTGCTGTGAGGATTCAATGAGTTAATTTTTGTAAAATGTAGGTAGAAAGTTCTGCCCCATGTTCATTAAATTAGCTGGAGCAGATCAAATGCTTCATGCAAGACCTGACCTCTATAGAATAACTCTCATCACCGATGATCAGTTACTATGATCATTGTCACTGTTGTAGGAGCCTCAGAAAATTGTGAACTATGAAGGTAATGTAGCCTTGGACCAGCCACAGGGATGGGGGACAGGGCTGCGCAAGGTAGCCTCAGCACTAGTGGGCTATAGGGTGGAAGTTATGGCTCAGAGACAGGAAAGCACTGACCCAAGGTCACCCAGCAAGTCTGAGGCAGGACCACAGGCCAGAACTCTGGACTTGCCCTCTACACTCCTGGCCTTGTGCCCTTAGTCAGGTCTCCTCCCCTGTGTGTACTGGGCCTGGGGCTCTGGCAAGGTCACAGAAGTCAGGCCCACCTCTGCCCCTAGCCCAAGATCCCGAGCCTGCCCCAGGGTGACCTGGTGACCACTTGGTGGCACTGTGGAGTCACCGCCAACAAGCAGCCACCCACCTGGGGACCCCATTCTCGCCTAGTTTGGCCCAGAGACCTCAGAAGAGACAAAACCAAGACTGAAGGAGTGGCTCAGTGCTGATCTCATCCCAGGTGAGAAACTGAGGCCCAGAGAGGGGTTGGCACGCCTTGCTAGTCACACAGCTAGCCTGAGAAGGAAGACAAAAAATGGGCCTCTTGCGAAGCACCTACTATGTGCCAAGTGGGCAACTATCTCATCCAGTTTGTCCCCATGATATGAGAAATATTCTCCCCACGAGGACACTGAGGCACGGGGAGTTTAAGTGGAAATACAGGAACAATGGTCATCTTAACAGCAGTAAATAATATTCACCAAGTGCAGCATCGGGCATCAGGCCAGGGCCACAAGTTAAGGCTTGGACCCCAGGATCAATCCATTTTAAAGAGTGGGAAGTGGAGACTCAGAGAAAGGAAGTCCTTTGCAGAGGTCATATGGCCACGGCTTGTCTGCTGTCAGGACATATTCCTGCCCAGGGAGGATGTGGCTGATTGCTGCTCTGTCTCTCCAACACCCCAACTCCAGGTCGGCACTGCTGGACCAAGGCCAGACCTAGCCTTCTAGGGATCTGGGGGGACCCAGCTCCTTCTCTAAACCCACAGCTGGCTGGACTGGGCTACAATCGGGTCCTGGGTGCCCACTGGAATGTCGAGGGTGTAGAGGGTTCCCAGAAACTTCTCCACATGGCCCAGTAGACCCTGGTCCAGACCTGAGCAACGGAGGATATTACTGCAGGTTCCAGAATGGTCTCCAGGATCCCCTGAAGGCAGAGGGTGGGGGAGAGAGGCTAGGATGAGGAGGGAGTCTTGCAGTAAGGGACAACAGAGAAAAAGCAACCAAAAGATAATGAAGTGAGAGACCAGGGACCATCCAGAAGTGGTGACAGAAATAGGACAAGAGATAGATAGAGAGAGACAAATGAAAACAAAACCAACCAAAACAGAGAGGGACCCACAGAGCCAGAAAGACAAGGGCAAGGGAAAAGGCATATCCAGGGACAGACAGACAGACAGACAGACGGGAGAGAGATGGAGAGACAGAGATTAGGAGACACAGGAAGTCTCAGGGACAGACAGTGACAAAGGGACGTGGAGGCACAGAGACATAGAGAGATGTGTTGCAGATGGAAACTCGGCATGAGACAGGCACCAAGAGAAGGCCGTCGTCCAGTTCTCAGGGGAGCAGGACCAGGAGGTCAGGCAGACAGAAGCCACAGAGAAGGAAGGGCTGGAGGCAACTGAGATGAGAAAAAAAGGACCAGAAAGATCAGAGACAGGCAAAGAGGAAGGTGGGATCGTAGAGAAAGCGGAGGAGGAGGAAGGGAGGGTGGAGGATGAGCCAGTCAGAGGGTGGAGGCCACGGGTTAGGGGTCCTCCCACCCTCGAGACCCTCCCTGGCCCCTGGTCACCTGGGCAGCCCAGGCCCTGCTCCACCCACTGGAGCCCTCCTCAGGCCCCAGGGGCCTGGCCAGTTCACTGGAACCCCCAGCCCAGCACCTTCTTTTTCCGCCCACTCAGCAGGCCCCGAGCACGTCGTTTGCATAAAACAATATTCCTGTGGGAGATGCTAATGCGCCCTGCTATTTTTGCCTCTCCTGGATTGTGGTTTGCATACATTTGCATACCCGGGGAGAATTAAGCTAGGATCATGTAAATGAGCCCACCAGCTTGGGGGTGAGGGGGCCTCCCATCTCCCTGCCTCCCAAAAGGCCGTGCAGGCCCTGGCCTTCCCTTGGGGGTGCCCTGAGCAGAACCACTTGACAAAGAAAGATGAGCTGTATGCACTCCCCATCTGGAAGCCACTGTCCACCCAGGTTTGGGGAAGCCAGAGGGAGCTTTAAAAAACCCAGATCTGAGTCTGTTATATCCCTCTTTAAATCTTCCATGGCTTCTGGGATCTTAGAATAAAAAGCCAAAGCCCCACTGGAGCTACAAGGGTTTGCCCCTGCCAGCCCCCCTTACCCACACTGCCCCTCCTTCTAGACACATGGAAATCCCCCTCCCAGGAGTTGCCTTTCTCACACTTCTGGCCACCACAGGGCCTTTGCACCTGCTCTTCCTACTGGCTGCAATGTTTTTCCAGCTCCCTTCTCACTTATGGACATCTGATTCAACCTATAGACTCAGACAGAGCACCATTTCCTCAAGGAAGACCTACTGTCATCTGCAACTTCGCCCCCGGCCCCGTCATTTTCAGCTCCTCCCCAGACCAACCCCTGCGTGGCTGAATTACTACCAATGCAGTACGTCAGCTCATGGCTATCTCCTCTATGAGACTGTGAGCTCCATGAGCGCAGGGACCCTGTCCTTTTTAATCACTGCCCCCAGCCGCATCCAATGCCTAACGTCGTAGGCTACACGTACGTTCCCAATTAATATCTGTTGTATGACGAACAGAGCAGACCTGCAAATTCGTTTTCTAACCTGGAGCCTTTCTAACCCAGCCCCAAATATGGGAGGTAAACAGGACTTTAAAAATAAAATTAAGGATTTACTTATTTATTTGAAAGAGAGAGAGAGAGAAAGCATGAGCCTGGGCGGGGAGGGATAGAGGGAGAGGCAGAAGCCAGCTCCCCACTGAGCTGGGAGCCAAAGTGGGACTTGGTCCCAGGACCCCAAGATCATGGCCTGAGCTGAAGGCAGATGCTTAACCGACTGAGCCACCTAACTGCCTCAAACGGGACTTATGAAAACATCTCTGAATTGAGCTCCTACTATGTACCAAGCATTAGGTGACATAGTCTATGGATATCATCTCAGTGACTCCCCAGAACCTGTGCATGGGAGGTATAGAGAAGACACACGTGTTATAGAAGAGGAAACGAAGGCTCAGAGAGGGAAAGTCATGGGTCAAGGTCACACAGCAAGCACATGGCAGAGCTGGGAGCCTCACTCAGATCCATGGGACTGCAGAGCCCCCGGCCCTGCTCCTGAACATTTTCCACTGACCCCTCTGGGTGATATTCACCCAGCTCACACCGAGGCGGAGAATACTTCCCTTGGTCTTGTGGGAGGGTTGTATAGATATGCACAAGCAGGTGCGTAGTCACGCAAGGATGGGAGCTCACCAGTGCACATGCCACTTACACCTCAGACTCCACATGTGTGTCCGTGCTGCACACATGCAGGTGCTTATATCTGCCCATGTGGACTCATGGGAAGAGACACACCCAGGCCTGGGTGCAGACAATCCCTCAGTCATTCAACAAGTGCTTTGTGCAGACCCACTGTGTGCTAGGCACCATGCCAGGAGCAGGTGTGTGATGAGGATTGACTGGGCCTTGCCAGCCCTCTCGGGCCTTCTTACTTCGCAGCTGGGGGAGAGTCCCATATGCATGAATCCCACACACACTGGAATATTTATTCACACACACACCTGCCCTATTGGCACAGGAGTGGAAAGCCCACTGGGTGTGAATGCGTGGAGTTAAACTGAGGCACGCAGAAAGCCACATACCCACTATGTGCCCCAAACAGGGGGCTGCCCTGAGGCATGGGTTTGCTCCAGCACCCTCACCCTCAGTGTTCAAGGGGGAAACCGGAGGGGCCGGTGACTTGCCCAAGGTCACTCAGTCCTCGTCAAAGCTTGAGACAGACCAAGGATGGGCAACCACGTGGCTGAAAACCATGGACTTGACCCAGACAGGCCTGGGCTCTGATGGCTCCTGCACTTCTGTGGGGTTGGGGGACCCGTCACATGCATTCTACCTTCCTAAGTAAGCCTAATTTCCCCTTCTGCAAAACAGGCACAGTAGAGAATTCCTTCTTCAAAGGGCTGTGCCCCAGAGGCTTCCGTTGTGCTGACACAGTGAGCACTTGAGCACAGACAGGCATTCTATTATTTTTATTACCATTACTCTCTCTTATTTGGACCTCAGGACTCTAAGTCCAGTGCTCTTTGAGCCGTCCCACTGCCCAGACTCCAGAAGCCAGACATGCCCACACGACCTCCTCCTCCCGGGGATGGTGTCCTGCAGGCCCCCCGCAGACAGTGAGGCAGGACACATGTCTAACTCTCTGCCCAGCTGAGCAACTTGTGGCCTGGGAATGAAGTGCTTTCCCCCAAGAACATTCCACGCCTGATGTCAAGGGTCCCTCTTGCTCAATAAACCAATGCCTGCTCAGTGATTCAGAGACGTTCTTCTGCCGAGGCTGGGATTTACAGAGGGGTCAGTGTGACCCACAGGCGGGTGTCTGGGCTCGAAGGATGGGGAGGGAGAGGTGTGGACGGCAGAGCTGGAGGAGGCACAGTAGGCATGAGGACGTGGTCAGGCAATCCCTTGCCTGCATCCCGGCACTCCCACCAGAAGTCGAAATATCATGGAAACCACAGAGACTGATCTTCACTACCACACTCCTCTCTCTGGGGACAGTCTGCTCCACCCCAACGCACACCCAGTACCCTGCTCTGAAACCTAATGGCAGAGGCAACACCCATCGTTCTTAAGGGCCCCATTGGTGCAAAGGTCCTGACCCGGGTGGCTGTGGGTCATGGTTAGGTGGGAAGTGGGAAATCCTTCACCATGAGGTTGACAAACAGAAATCTTCCACGTGAGTGTCAGAGCTATGGAAGCACCCTGCATGGGATAAAAACCTCCGTGGGTCCAGCACAGGCTAAAGGGGCGGGGAGCTCCCCAGCTTGTCAGGAGAGACCCCCACAGGCAGCAGAGCTCTCCCTAGGGGACAAAGATGCTATCCGTGCTGAAGGTTGAAATTTCCACCTGGTACCAGCCACACTCCACATATCAGGAGCCCCCACAGAGTAACCTGAAGGAAGCAAAGGGTTTCCTGGAGAATTGCAAAATAAAAAAAGCATTCCAGTCTCATCCCCTGTCTCCAAGCCCCCATTAGAGAGCAAAGGGGATATGAACATCAGCTCTGGACTGGACACACTGGCAATGGGCTTCCAATCCTGACTCCACACTTACAGTCCACGCCAGGCCCTCAGAGACACTGTTTTCTCATCCGAGAAATGGGGATGGACCTCAGACTAACTTCATTCACAAAGTCTTGGCCAGGATTAAATGACACTGGGCAAAGGGACATACCCCACACATAGGAAAAGCTCAATAGACACATCTTCTTTGTTATGACAATTTTCATTAAGCCTTGAGTTTCTGCTAGATTTACCACCATCTCCCTGTGTGACCTTGAGCAAGTTCTTACCCTGCTTGGGGTCTCAGGTTTCCCCATCTGAAGAGCACAGATGATTTCCTGGAGGCTTTTCCTACTTCACCATTTCTGGTAACAGAACGTTCTGTCTCTTGAACTCCGGGGTTTTTCTGCCACGATGATTGGATTCACTCATTTCCCAGGAACATCAGCCAGAAAGATCACAAGGTTAACTTGAACTGTGACCCCAAATGAGATGGAGCCCACACTCCTCCTCCATGAAACCCCCCTCCCCACCCCATCCATGACACCACCATCACCAAAAAGGACAGTGTGGCGTGCTGGCCCCCGTTGCACCTGTAACCCACGAGATACAACCAGTGCCTCCACTGTGCATATGAGGAATCCAGAAAACTGAGGCACAGAGAAGGTAAGCCACTTGCCCAGAATCACACAGCTCAAAAGTGGCCCAGCTAGGATTTGCACCCAGGTGATCAGGGGGCTCAAGCCCAACACCCCCCTCAACCCAAAGATGGGACAATTGGTGGAATGTCCTGCATTCCACAATCGCTTCGACAATCCGATGGCAGGTGATGTGTGGGTGAACTGAGACCTCCACAGACATAAAAGCTGCCCCTTCTTGGCAAATGCCTTGGACTGGCCTTGTGGAAACACAGCTTGGCCCAGGGAAACCCAGACAACCTCCTCCAGCCTGTTGGTTTAAAGAAGATATTCATTTATCTCAGCTGCAGTGCTCACACGTGCTCTGATGAGCTGAAAAGGCAGAATAAGGAGGCTGCATCACGTCCTGTTGGAGATAATTAGAGGTAACATCACTTTTAAGGAAACAAGCCTGTGGCCAATTGTTTAAGACTGATTAAGTTGGTGGCCCGCACTGAGCGGGAGAGGACGGCAGTCTCCCCCAATCACAGTGCCAGTGTGCTATGCTGATGTGACCTCCAAAAAGCTGATGGGGCCACCAAAAAGCTGAGCTGGGAGGTCAAGGTGCATGGCTGGCAAGTGTGCAGCTCACATTCTCCCACCCCAGGAAACTGCTTTTTAATGGGGACTTGGGGGTGGATGTGTGGTAGGGAGTGCCTGGCCCCTCGAGGCTGGACAAGGGCAGGTGTCAGTGCTAGTGTAGACATTGTTTCATTGCACCTGCCATATGCCATGAGGCTGTGTAGCCTGAAAGGGTGTTGCAGACAGGAAGGGCCATGTGTGCAAAAGCCCTGAGGCACAGGCAGGCCTGGCACATTTAGGCCAGGCAGCAAGATTGGCCTGGAGCGAGCATGTTCAGGCACTCAATGAGGCCTTTGAAACACTGTCCTGAGCCATGGGCGTGTCCTGAATGTTTTTTCTGTACCAGGTCTCGGGCTCCAGCTGCCCTGTGGGGAAGGCACTGAGATGGATCACAGATCATAGATGAAGAGCCTGACGGTCAGAGAGCTGAAGTCATTGCCAAGTTCCCATAAATACATGACAGAGTGGGATTTCTTTCCTCCCTCCCTCCCTCCCTCCCTCTCTTTCTTTCTTTCTTCTTTTAAGATTCTATTTATTTGAGAGAGAAAGAGTACGGTCAGAGGGAGAGGGAGAAGCAGACTCCCTGCTGAGCAGGGAGCCCTGGGATCATGACCTGAGCCGAAGACACTTAACTGGTTGAGCCACCCAGGGTCCCCTGGAATTCCTTTTCTAACGTGACCATCCCATGACCCAAATCTGTCTGCCCCAAACTATAGCTTCCCAGAAGCTCAGGTGACCTTGAAAAGCTATCAGATTCACCATATTCTTTGTACATAATGAGAAACAGCCCAGAGGAGGAGGCCAAGCACACATTGGACTGCTAAGAATCCAGGGACAAATACATCCTTGGGTCGAACACCAACGCACCATTATGAGACACCCACAATGAACAGAACCCACAGTGGGGGACTGCTAAGGCAGGGCCAATACACAGGTTTTCTGTGACCTAGTGGGCATTATCCATTCCCCAGAGCTATGCCAAAATAGTATTTCCAAACCATCTTGGGTACACATACTTTCTGGGATGCCCTTTGGAAACTCATGGTTCCAGTCACTTGAGTTTGTAAAATGCTGCTTCCTCAACTGCCTTTGGAAAGTCACAGGGCACATTAAACATAGCAAGGCTCTGATAAGTCCTGCTGCAAAGATACCTACTTATGTTTCCTTAGCCTGTCCTTTCCGAAGTTCATGTGAGCACCAAATCCTTACAGTTATTGCCAGAATGGGGATCTCCAGAAGTGCTAGTGGGAAATACTGGTCTTGGTACAGAGAAGCTAAGATTTTCTCTGACCTTGGTGAAAATGAATACATTTTGGAAGGTGGGTGAAATAAGCAAGTGATGGAAAAATACTTAAAGAACGATGAAGCTATTTTATGCAACAAAACAAAGACCCAGAACTTCATGGTGGCTGTCTTCAAATCCCTGGGCGTCTCCCAAGATGCACGGGGAGATCTTCTCTCTAGGTCCAGAGAGCAGAGTTAGGACCAGTCAGTGGACATTAGTGTAGGAAAGCAGTTGGTGCTTTTCATAGAAGACCCACTGGCCTGCTAGAGCGTGAATTCCCCGTCACCAGAAGTATACAAGTAGCCTCTGAAAGACTAGTGGATGAGGACGGCCAAAGAACAAATCTCCTCTACAGTTGCAGAGTTTCCAGGGTGAAGAAATGCAACCTAGGCCAGGCTGGGCTCCTTTCCCGTCCTCTATCAAGACTGGGCAGAAAGAAACCAGGCATGTCACATCCATCTGACATTAGGAAAATTCTTATAAATAAAATAGTTCCTATAAAAGCTGTATGAGCTCTCTCCAGTCCATCTCATCTCGATGGTAATAAAACCAAGCCCGTAACTCCAGCGTCGTCTTGCCATCTACAAGAGGAAACGCTTATTTTAAGAAGTATAAAAAGAAAAGTAATTTACAGTCTATTAACATTTTAAAAAGTGTGTTAGCGAGAAGGGGGAATACATTACTGGCTCGACTAGGGGATCTGGAGAGATGAGCAAAGTGGAATCATATGAATTTCCTCTGGTCTTCATTTTAACCTGGAGATGCACAGACTTGTCCTGAATCTTCTAGCAGCCCCACTTTCCCAAAGAAGATGGTCTGATCGATT
Organism: Mustela lutreola; assembly: GCF_030435805.1. Lineage (NCBI taxonomy): Eukaryota > Metazoa > Chordata > Mammalia > Carnivora > Mustelidae > Mustela > Mustela lutreola. The sequence continues at coordinate 72,057,725 of NC_081300.1, read as the reverse complement.
GAGAAAGGCAAGCAGGAAAGGGTGTAGGTCGGTGGGTGTGGTGAACAGGCTGCGGCATGGGTCTGGAAGTCAGGTCTGGGTTCCCGGTTGCTCTGTTAGCTGCCCAGGTTCTGGGAGCCTTGGGCAAGTTGTCCGCTCTGTGGACAGTAATGAATCCCCAGGTCCTCTTGTTTCTTACACGGTATAAAGCCTTAGCTTTCAAGCAAGACTTGGGAGGGCAGCTGACGGGGTGATCAGTGACCCTATCGGGTGCCTGGTGCATGATAGTCCCCACCACCACCACTGAGCCAGGCCTCCTTGCCCTGTGGCTGGGTCCTCCCTGTGCATTCCCAGAACTGAGCTAGTCCCCGGGCTGGGAGCTGAGTGGGAAGGGGATGGATTTCTAACTACGAATCAAGGGAAGTACATGGAAACAATTATAAAAGGATAGACTGAAAGGAAAAACAAACCATTCCTTCTGAGGAACGCAGCCACGCAGGACTAGCCAGAGGCAGGAACTGGGGCCTTGGGGAGGATGCCAGGCAGCTGGACAGAGGCAGCAACAAAGGGCACCCCACAACATGGGCAGGCTCCATGTGGCTGTCACTTGCAGGCCAGGGCAAGGGCTGAGCCGTGACTTGGACCGTCCCTCACCACGACATCACACATGAGCCCTTTTTTTCAATGCATCACAAACACACACACACACCCCACCATATATACGTACACAGACACAGGCCAGCACAATGTCACACAGAGAAAACACAATCACCCACATGTGCACACACACACCTCTATGCTCTGCACACATGGGCCGATGCAATCACATGCGCACACATACACATTCACACACACACTCACACATACACACACACCTTGTAGAACACATGCTGTCACCATCCCATGCACATGCACACAGCCTTAGACACATGCCCACACAACCACCCACGTCGGCTTCTTATACCCATGTGTCAACACAACCATGCGTGTGCAAACATGCCACACCTCACACATGTTCTCATGTATGTCGGCACAATTGCCCATTTGTACATACACATGTGTGTGCATACATCGCGTACACACCCACGCATGAGTAATTACACTGTTCGTGCTCAACACTCATGTGCACACATGGTTGATAACCCCACACCCTAACACGTGTTCCACACACACAGCCACACACCCAGCATGCATATATGCCACACACGCCCGCCTGTATATCCTCATCAGGAACCCTTCCCCTCCAGGGGCTGACACCATACATCACAAGTGCCGCACAAGCATGTGCTCCCAGGAAAGTGTCCGTGGGGCACAAGCACAGGGCGCCAGGCCTCTGGACAGATGCCTCTCACATCTCAGCTGCCTCCCTGCTCCAGCCCGTGTTTGTGCAGCTGTTCCCTCCCCCTCCCAAGTCTGGGGAGGGGGCAGGAAGCGCAACATCAGGGAGAGGGCAAGCCACTGCCGGCCCTAATCAAGAATTTCACACCCCCAATGGGCCCAGGCTTCTCTGCAAAACCCCCACATCCAGCTGCATAGAAGCCCAAAGCTGGCTTTGTTCACAGGCTGCTGGGGACCACAGGGGCCCCAGCCCCACCAGAGGCCCAGGCCCCACACTTGCCCATTGCCTGAGCCCTGCTCCCTACAGCTGGGAGCTGTAGGGCCAACAGGCACCAAATGGGCCTAGACGGCCCTCCTCTGCCCATTGCCCTGACCTGGCCGAGGAGGGGCTATGGACCCCAGCAGGCTGGGGCTCCAGGTGAGGCTGAACACGGCAGCGGTTTTAAGATTTGAACCTGGAGAGACCCATGGTCAGAACTCCATGCCAGCCCTGCCTCCCATAATTTTTCCTGCCCACTGTCCTCAAAAACAGCCCCAGTCCCACCTCTGGCCAAGCTCTTTTCCCCACCACCCATCTCAAATGCCTTTCCTCTCTTCTGGGCCCAAATGGCTATTCCCTACCACCACTCAAAACCAATGCAGATGCCTCTTCCTCCTCCAGGAAGCCCTCTCTGACTTCCTCTGTGCTTCCCTGGGGTGAAGTGGGCAGCTCCCTCTGTGCCCTTTCTCTCCGCTCCCCCTGCCGCCTGCGCATCCTTCCGTCCTGCCCCTCTGGCCCCACACTGTCGACTCCTTGCTTTACTTGTGTCCTGGACTATGAGGTGCCAGGGGCAGGGGCTGGGCTTCCATTGCTTTAGCAAGCTCCAGCCTGGCACAAGGCCTGGGACATGGTAGATGTCTGTGGAAAGAAGGCAGGATTACCCAGCGGATAGGTATGATGAAGTTCGGCATTGGGGCCTCACATCCACGGGCCTTGTGGAATGAATTAGATCCCTGATCTTAATTTAAGAGTTAAATAATACCACACATATATTACAAAAGTTAGGTAAATTTCCCCTTCCCTCCTGTCATTACCTAGAAAGCTGCCAACTTCTAGATTGTAATTATGTACATGAATAATGAAATTAGCATATCTATCAGCTCACTCCCTGCTCATTACATACCGGGAAGAGCCATGTGTTCTGATTCCAAATCACCCACCTCTGGAGGCTGCCTGGGCTCCTGGCTCAGGAACGGCCCCTGGGGAGGTGCTGTGGGCCCCCTCCCTATACATCTGCAACCTGGGGTTTCTGGGAGACCATTATAGACCCTCCTGGCTGGGGAGTTCATGTCTGATCAGGCTGTAAGTACAATCTGATGGGTGGATGGGAACCACCCATGGCAAGGCAGTTGGCATTGTGCAATGGTTGGAAGTAGAGGATCTGAGTCCTGGGTCCACTCCAGACCACTGGGGACCAGGGGACAAGCCTCCCTGGGGCCTCTTCTCCCAGCTGTGACACCTGTGAAGTGGGGATGGCAATGCATGTCTGCTCAGAAGAAAATGTCTGGATGCAAACATGCTTGGTTCAAGTTCCAGCTTTACCGCTGGAAATGACTTCTCTCCACTACATGACTTCTCTCCAACCCTCAGTTTCTCCGTTTATAGAATAGGAATAATAGGGCAAGCATAAGGATCCAAGGATGTTGCATTGTATCCAGCACATAATAAATGCTCAATAAACACAAGTTATTGTGGTTGCCATTATTAAGATTGGTGCTCAGCCCAGGTCCAAGCCGAGTTCCCTCCATCATGGACTGAATGTTTGTGTGTCCCCCCACCCGCCAGAAATCATATGATGACCCCCTCACTCACCCAGTATGATGGTATGAGGAGGTTAGGCCTTTGGGATTACTGTCCTTATAAGACTCAGGAGAGACCTTGCTTCCTCTCTCAGCTCTCCACCACATAGCAATACTAGAAATGGGTGGTCAGTGACCCAGGAGACAGTTCTACCCAGAACTGGACCTTGCTGGCGCCCTGACCTCAGATGTCCAGCTTCCAGAATGCTGCGAAATGCTTTCGTGTTTATAAGCCACCCAGTCTATAGTATAGTTACACCAGCCCTGGGCTGGCTAAGACACTCTCCTCATATAGCTTCTTGTCCCAAAATGGGAACAGAAATGAAACCAAGAATTCAGCACTCAGGTCTTCCTGGCCTTCTTCCTGGGCACCCCAACTCCTGGATGTCCCCAGAATTCTATTGGAATGCCAAGTTCTGGACTCTCTCTACCCACCGTCTCCCATACTGCCCCCCACGTGGAACCAGTCACGGCCAGTTGGATGGGTGAGGACTGGCCCAGTGCTTGTATGGTGCTCATTTGCTCACATGTACTCACCCCCTGGACCCTTGACCCAGGGCTCACTGTGGGCAGTGTAGGAAGCGATGGGGAGCCAGCACACACTTGAGAGTGGAGGAGGACTAGATTCACAGTTGGGCTGTGCAAACTATAAATGGCATATTGTTCTGAGGACCTTTGTCCGAATGACTCTAACCCCACAGACAAAGACCCAGGGCCCCAGCTTGCACCCTGGCATTGTCTGCCTAGTACTGCGGGGCTGGCTGGCTTCTCCTCAAGTCCACTAGAGCCCTGAATTGGCTGGCAAGCATCATAGTTGCCTTAGGGGTACTGAGACGATCAAAGCCTTCTCCTAGGGCTCACCAGCTAAAGTTTTGCCACCATGAACTGAGATTTTCTGTCCAGTGATGCTGAGCTGAGCCACACTGTTGCTCATTTCACAGACTGGGGATGGGAAGGGTAATCCCAGGGTCATGGCAAGAGTCCATGGAAGCATCTAGCTGAGACCCATGAGGCTGGGCATCATTAAAAGGAGAGGCTACACATTACTTATAATTTTACCACCTCCGTCTTTTGTTTTGTTTTGTTTTTCTTTCTTTTTTTTTTTTCCTACCTCCATCTTCCCCCCACCTCTTCTTGGTCCCTGCAGGAGACAGGCCACATAGTAGGTACGTGTCGGGAATAATACCGTCATAATAATGGGAACCAGCAAACTGAACATCTACTCTGTGTTCTGGGCATTTTACATATGTTCCTTCATTTAACCCTTGCAACGCGCTTAGCTCAGTGCCCGGCCCATGGAAAGAGCTCAATAAATATCTGTTCCTATATGAATAAGTTAAAAAACAACCAAAACAGAAGCAAATATCTTGACTTCAACCCCATGCTAGGATTCAGACAGAACTGCGATCAAATCCTTGCTCTGCCATTTAGTAACTGTGTGACCTTAGCCAAGTTGCATCCCTTCTCGGAGACTTGAGTCTTCCCATCTGTAAAGTGGGCTGATGTGAGGATTCCATGAGGCTCTGTGGATGACGCTCTTGGCACCGTGCCCAGGTCAGCCTGGAGGACAGACAGAAGGTTTTTGTTATTGCTTTTGTTGTTCTAGATGCTGTTGTTTCCAGCTGTCCACTCAGCGAGCAGTCATGGGTTAGGAAATTAGAGACCAGAGGTCACACATGCATGGTCAGGAGGCCTCATCCGACTCCCAGATGTGTTTTGTTTGGCTAACGTCATGCTTCATCTTTTTTTTTTTTTTTTTTTTTGAATTGAATTAGTTGCCAACATCTAAAGATTGGGAGATTTCACAGAGTTTTAGTCCCTCTTGGAGCTTCAGAAGTTTGAGCCACATCAGAATGACCTTCATCCAGAGCCAAGGTCCCCAGACTGCCCCAGTCCCCACCCCTCCATGTTGCCTCCCTCCTAGCAGACCGATTGCACTTAGTGAGGTAGTGCCCTTGCCGCTGGGGGGAAGGGGATTTTGCCTTCAAAAGCTCTGTTCTAGATTTTCTTTTCTGTGAGATCCACAAAGGTTGAAGTCGCAGAGTAAACCAAGAGGAGTTCAACCAGAATGAAAACATACACCTTACAGTGGTAACCTGGGATCTTCTCCCAACCTCACGGTCGGGGTCTGGAATGGAGTTTACACAGTTCCCCACCTCTGCCAAAGCTCCATCACCCTGTGGAAGCTGAAAGCCACCCTCCCACCTGTGCCCACTTGAGGCGCCCACAGAGAGCCCCAGAGCAGCCTCAGCCCTCCAAGAAGGAAGAGCGTGAACAGGCAAACCAGCTCCCCTTTGACTGGTCTGAGTCTCCTCTTCTTGGCTACAGTTGGGGACCAAGGAATGATCTAGATGCTGATGATGGCACCGTGTACCCAGGGCTCAGTTTTCAGACCGAGGTTGCACCGACAGACCATCCCATTTGGAAAGTTCTCCTGACATTCCTGAGCTCGGCTGCCTTGCCAAAGAAAACTCAAGCGAGGCTTGTCTTGGCACTGACTCAACCCCCAGCCTCAGCAGGAAAACCAAAAACATTTACACAGCTGGGCCGTGACGCCCGCTCCCCTCAAGAGTTTGTCAGGGCTCGGGCGGCTCAGCCGACTCGGGGGGCACCTCTGAAGGGGCCAGTGTTCCTGAGCACGGCCAGGCAGGGCTGGCCAGACAGAAAACACCATGGCCATCCCCAGGAGGTGCGAGAGAAAGTGCTAGAAAATGAAGGCCAGCAGGGGCCTGAGGTTTGGGGTCGGGTCTGTCCCCAGAGCGTGGCCCCCAATTGCAAACATGTCTGCACAAGCCAGCCCGGCCAGCCTGCTACCCAACCTGTGCACGCTGACCAAGAAAAAGGTCCCAAGAAGGGGCCAGTGCTAGGTTAGGCACCCAGGGCCCCCATGCTGACGGCTCGGAGGGACAGCCTCTTTGCCATTTCTCTGTATGCTCAATTCCCCTGTCACTTATCCTGGCTGCCTTTCCAGGGGGTTCTCTGATGCTCTCTGCAGCCTCTTCCCTGCCAGGCACCCTCAATGATGCCCATCTGGCCTCCCGTTCTCATGACAAAGGATTATGGTGAAGAAGTCCCAGAGCGTTCGGTTAAAAGCCGGAAGGCCAAACACTTCGATGAGCATGCTGGGATGGAAGGGTGGGGAGGAGAGCCAAATTACCCAAGATGCCCCTCTTGAATGCTCCACTTACCCTTCACCCCCCACACTCCCTCCCCTACCACCAAGAGGTTTCTTTACTCGCCCCATGTTGGTGATCATCATTTCCCTTGGTTTTCTTTAGACCTGAAAACAACAACAATAGTTTAGTTTCACCTCTTCCTGGATTTTATAGAAATGAATTTTACAGAAATATAATAATATTGATATGAATTATCCACGGACAGACCCAACCCCAGTCATAATAATTATTATTTTGTGTCTTGTTTTTTTCCTTCAATATTTTTTGGTGAGATTTCCTCTATATTGTCTCATATTTATTTTCACTGCTCTGCAGTATTCCATGGTGCATCCATATCACTGTTCCTTTATTTTACTACTGATGAATTTGGGGTCATTTCCAGTGTGGGATTATTTTAAGACTATAAATCATCTCTTCTTCTGACGTCCCAGGGAATGGCACATAGCAGATTTTGGAGTCACAAACAAGTTCTGTAATCAAACACAAATTCAAGAAAAGCTGTATTACACAAAAATGAAATTGCTTGTTTTCCTACAGGACTTGTCAGAACCTTTCATGTTTTAATGCCTTGGTGTATCCTGTGACTCTTCACAAGCACTGCCCTTGTGCCAGGCCCAGATGAGGCAAGGGTGAATAAACCTGCCCTAGAGAGTACGTGGCGGTGGTGGGGAGTGGGGGTGTTGGAAAATATTAACCTTAAAATCTGGTTGTGGTTTCTGGCTTCTTCTCGAATTTCTGTGTAGGCTTAGGCAAGTCCCTTGCCCTCTCTGGGCTTCCATTTAGTCATGTGCAAAGTGCAAGGTGAGGAACTGTGGCTCCCTAAGAGGGTCTCTGCTCTGACACTATAGTACTCATATATGGTTGTTTTCATCAGCCCAGAAGATTTGGGGAAGGGGAGGGCATTTGACCTGAGTCTTGAAGGTTTAGGCATTCCTGGCAGAGGGGAGTGGAAGAAGGACAGCATACACAGGAGTGCAATCTGTAATGCCTGGCACTATTTAAGGGAATATAAGGAAAACAGCAACATATAGAGGGTTTATGCAGCAGAATATAAAAGAAAAATGCTGGGGTTTCTGGGTGGCTCAGTTGTTTAAGCATCTGACTCTTGATTTCCACTCAGGTCATGATCTCAAGGTCCTAGGATCGAACCCCGCCACCAGTTCCCTGCAGGGTGGGGAATCTGCTTATCTTCCTCTCCCTCCGTGACTTTCTCTCTCTCTCTCTCTCAAATAAATAAATAAATCTTTTTAAAAAAATAAAAAGAAAGAAAGAAAAGACAAATGCTTATACATTCCAACCCAATTCCTATCCCTACCCCACCACAGGAACCACCAGAGGCAGGCAGAGATCTTATAACCTAGAGCACGATTCTCAACAAGGTGTGAAGTTTGCCCCTAGGGGACCAAAAAGTCTTAGTTATACATATGGTCCATACGCAGACATCTGAGATATCTGCAATATGAAAACTTTGCAGGTGGAGGTGGGGGAAGGTAAGTGAAAACACCTAAAAATGTCCTTAGGAGGTTGATAATTTTTAAAAGGCTGATCTGTAGGTCTCCAAGCCAAATGAGCACAGGAGCCAAGCTTCACTTAGGGAGTGAAGGAGGCGGTAGTGAAGGAGGCAATAAGGAGGGGTGGGGATTGCGGCAAAGTGGAATGCCCAGGCTTAAGTGAAATATATCCATTTTTGTCTTTCCAAATCATGCTTGAGGCCAAATCAAATGCTTCCACAGGCTGGATCAGCCCAGCTTTCCACCAGTTTGCAACCTCAAGTTTAAAGAACCAGACCAGGCCCAGCTTCTGCGGCCAATGCAGTGACAGCATGCACTCCAGCTTGATGCCAATTGGCAGCCACCATGTGAGGTGTCCACCCACGACCCCCCAGCACACACACACACACACACACACACACACACACACCACTCCAGGGGGTTCGTCAGGCATCCTCCCAGACAGGACCCAAAGCCGTGTCCCACAGAGGGCACACATGCGTATTATGGGGATTAGGGCTGCATGATGTATAATTAATGATACTGAATAAATATGCAGATTGGCAATCACCGATTGACTGCTAGGATCAGATTCTCCAACATGGGCTGATTGATTGGCTGTCTGTAATTACCATATTCAGCACCACTTTCTCCAGCCATGTGCAAACCCATCCTGGCGAGGGGGGCCCGTGGCCTCATCAGTACTGAGAGACACAGACCTTGCGTTGGAAACTTTTCTCATTGTTCCATGTGAGGTGCCTTTGGCCCATGGGCTCTTCTCACCAATGGGAACCAGGTATTTTGCAATCACCTAGGGAAGTCTAATTATTGCAATTTTGCCTATACAGGAAGATCAGTACTGAGAGGGTGTTTTGCTCAGGGACGCACAGCTCCTAGGGGGATCCCGAGTTCCAGATCAATCTACTAATTCCAGCATCTAGCCTTTTCCTTTTCTGACAAGCTCCTGACCTCCTGCAGCTGATGGTTCAGCAGGGGAGAAAAGGGATTTACTCCCCCATTCATCCAGTATCTGTTGAACTGTCTGTGCAGAAAGTCCTCACATCCTGTGGGGGGTGCCTCGTTACTTATCCAGGTCCCCCTCAGGACCCCTTAACTCCTCTCTCTCTCTCTCTCTCCAGGCTTCTCCTCCTCCAGCCTTTCCTGGTTGTTGGGGCTTCCTTACAACATGGCAGCTCAATTCCCAAAGCAAGAGTTCCACGAGACCTGGGTGCAGGCTCCCTAACTTTAGGACCTAGCTCCAAAATTTCCAGAATGCTGCTTTCCAAACTTTTTACAGGCAAGTTGAAAGTCCAGCCTGGAATCAGGTGGCACATGGATCCCATCTCGTGATGGCAGAATTTGCTGGGACCTTTGGCCCACCACCCAACCTCCCCTCTTAAAAAATACCTGTGAGACAAGATGGAAGGGGTTAGCTCCATGCCGACCCCCTGGAGATTCTGCATGAATCAAATGAAATCGAATCAAATTGTCACTACCCCCAAGTTGTGATCACTTCTAATGCCCTCACCAAGCTTTCTAAGGCCCATGACGTCAGACACAGGCTGACCTACCACTAGCTCTGCCCCAGAAGCCCTGTGCTCCAGTCTGTTTAATTCCTACAACATACCTCTGCTCCTCTTGTCCCAGGGCCTTTGCACACACAATTTCCTCTGCCTGGGATGCTCTTTTGCCCATCTCAATCTGGTTACCTCCTCATCATGAAGCATCACCTCCTCCAGGAAGGCCTCCCTGACTGCCAGAGAAAATCTGTTCCTTTTTTAAATGTTCTCTTTCCACTAGCCCCTTAAAGCATGGATCACAGTTTAGAATTGTGTAATTATGTCATGACTGAATTATAATCCTGTCTCCTCTGAAGACTCAGAGTGTCGTGTTTCCTGCCATGTCCCCTCCTGCTGAGCACACAGCCTGGCACCTAAACTCTGTAAATGCTTGGAAGGAAAGAAGTGGGGAGGGAAGACCAAAGTGAGGAGGGAAGACCAAACCAAAGCAGCATCACCAACACTGCCCCCAGAAACAGCAGCCACAGGCTCTGCCCTCAACTTGCGCCAGCACTCAGAGGACCTTGCCCAGACATCTTGGACCCCCCCAATCTCCAGACAGCCCTGCCAACACTACTACCCAACCCACACACTGCCGTCGGGGCCACATCTGCCTACAGCTCAATGTGGATCCATGAAAGGCTGCAGCGACTAGGTAGGTGGGAGCTGCTTCATTTCAGTGGGGACAGCTACTGAGTGGGTCCATCTGCTCCGTGAGCAACTGGGAACATGGGGCTAAGTCTGAAAGAAGCCTGAGGGTCCGGTGACCCCTCAGAACCTGGGTCCCTCACCACCACCACCGTCCCTGACCTCAGGAGCCCAGATGCCTTAGAAGAAAGCCTGGTTCACCTTTTTTGGGCAGCTAGCAGTCTTGTGCTCTGTGCAGCTTCCGGAGCTCCGAGCACAGCCTAACACATACAAAAGCTCTCCATATGACAGTCAGGAGATTGCACGTGACAACGTCCACCATCTAAAAGGTGCCTGCTATCTTCCAGCTCCTGACCACCTACCTTGAGGGCGGGAGCACATGTGGAAGCCCATGTTACAAATGAGGAAACTGAGGTCCAGGTAGGGGAGGTGACCTGCCCTAAGTCACTCAGTGGTAGGTCACCAAGCTGGAGGATGGACTGTGGTGTCCACCCACATGGTGGACAGAGGAGGGGCAGAGGAGGGGCAATGACCTAGTGTCATTATGAGTTAGGGGTGGGAACAACAATGACAGGAAAAACTGTGCCCCCCCAAATCACACTCACATACTCGTGCATATATGTACACGCTGCACCCAGCCCCACACACTTACAGGCTCGTCCTCACTTGTCCAATCTGCACACAAACACACACACTCACATGCTCAGATGTGTGTTCACACACCCTCTGACACACCCAGCACTCATACACACTCATGTCTGCACACAAAGCTACATCGGGCCCACAGCTCCACACATGCCCCCACGTATTTGTTCACACACATTCATACCACGTTCACATCCCACCCCACGTTCACATTCACACAGTATGGAGTTTCCAAAAGCATCCTCTGAGTCAGAGCCTCCCGGTGCTCAGGGACCTGGGGCGCCCAGCACATGAAGTGGTGGCCAACAGCATCCCACAGGGAGGGTGGGTGTGATAACTGACCATGCCCCGGGAGCCAGGAAGGATGACCTCCTGGCCCCCCAGCCCCACATCTGGGTAATGGGCACATAGAGAATGAACCTCTGCCTTCCTCCCCCCAACTACACCAGCTCCTCCCTTGCCTTCTCTGGTCCTCCAAGCAGACAGCATGGGTCCGGCCAAGGTGCTCTGGCTCCAGAGCCAGCCCCAGCCTGGGTCCCCCATGTCCTCGGGCAAGTTCCTCACCACCTCGAAGAACCCATCTCAACAGGCTGAGTCTAAATAAGATGATTCACTTAAGGTACTTGGCATTTATCTGTCACAAAGCTCTGAATAAATGTCAGCTCTTAGGGTTAGCGATTCCTGATTATTATGGGTATTATTATTTGGGAAGATGGCTGCTGTTTTGCAGTGTGTGTTGTGGAAGTGTGGCAGGCAGCTGCTCTGGAGAGCGAGCTTTGGATGGGGAGGAAGCCAGAGCAACCAGACAACTTGGAGATCAGGGGCCATTTAGCCATGAAGCAGCCTCATGACACCCCAGGGATACCCAAGGGCCGTATCATGTCAGCAAGGAGCGGTCATGCCAGGCTCCCTTCCACTCCCTCCCCTGAAGCCCGCTTCACATCTCTGCCCTTGCAGGAGAAGAGAGAGCCCACATGCCCCTAAAAGTGAGCCTTGCCTGATTCCAACAGGTTGCAAAGCAGAAATAAACAGAAACATCGCCGAGAGCCTCTGCTGCCTCAGACGATTTCCTTGGGTTGTCCTTCAACTATGTAGAATAGGAAAGGGACAGAAGACACGATTAAAGCAATGTATGATTCACCATAAATAATAAATCAATAACCATCGGTGATTCGCCCATCTCTCTTCAACTGGGTTTAAAACAAAAAATTAAATATAGAACAAAGGGAGCTCTAAAGGAAATACGAGAAACAGCAGGAGAGAGATTTTCCTGCTGTCTCTTGCCTTTAAAAAAAAAAAATACCCTCCAAGGGAATCATCTTGGCTGAGGGGGAGGGCTGGGTGGCTCTGTGGGGGGTCATCATCTAGGCATGCCCCCTGAATAAGTGCTCCCCCCAACTCCCCAAACCATGGTTTTTGCCCTGCACAACAAAGGAGAACACCATCCAGAGCAGGGGCTGGGGGCTAGGATGGGCAAACCAGAGTTTGGGCACATCGGACTGGACTCCACACTCTGCCATGTTCCTGGCCATGGGGCTTTGGGGCACCTCCAGGCTCCCCATCTACAAAACAGGGGAAAATGTCCATTCTTCTGGGGTCATTGGGACAATGAAATGAGATCTAACAGAAGGGTCTGTAACCATGGAGAAAATTAGTGAGCTCATCCAGGTCACATGGCATTCTGGGCCTGAAAATATGCCACTATTTTTTATCAAAGCGAGGCCTGGGGTAGGCATCTCCTTGGTGGGTCCTACCACTCTCCATGGCCTTCCACGTGCCCCAGAGTTCACCTGCAAACCCCCAAAGGGTGAACACCCAGCCTGTCTCACTGTGTTCTTGGCAGCATTTTGCTGAATGTCTACTATGTGCCAGGTGAGGCTTCCATCTGCCTCCTGGCCTCTGGGGCTTTCTCTCACAGAAGATAGCAGAGGAAGGCTGGGCAGTGAAGGGGAAGGACAAGGTGGACCAGATATCTGGCTCCTCAGCCATACCACTCGCCTGGAGACCACTTCTCCGTCTATGGCTTCCAGGACTGCCTGTGGTCAGCAGCCTCCAATCTCCAGTCCAGGATGCCCAACAGCCCACTGACTTGTCCACAGGCCTGGTCTGCCACTCCCAAATGTTTCCCCTCCCTAGGGCCATGCCCTTGACCAAGTAACCTCACAATGTCCTCTCCCTGATTCTGGGGTCAGCTACTTGCTTTGGCCAATGGGACACTGATCATGTGTTGCACTCAGTGTCTTTAAAACACATGTGTGACTGGGCTTTCTCTTGATTTCACATCCCCATCGAGGCTGTGAATGCACACTTGGGCTAGCCTGCTGGAGGACAGGATGTGTGGAACTGAGCCAATGTCCCCAATCTGGCCGGAAGAAGCCCACCCACTGTAGGACATCGAGCAAACCCAGCCAAGATCAGCCGAGCCCAGCCCAGGATAGCCAAATCCCTTGGGCACATGAGCTTGTCCATGTTGTTCACAGATGCCCACTGAGCCTTAGGGGCTGCTTGTTACGCAGCATTAATGTGGTCATAAATAACCGATATGCTCGCCAACTCCTTGGACTTGAAATGTGCCCACCCTAAACTCACTTCTTTGTCCCCCAACTGCTCCCTGAAACCCCCTCTCACCTAATTCTCCTCCCTTCTACCCAGCAGCCCATGCCAGAAATCTTGCCATTACCCTCAACTTTTCCCTCTCCATAACCTTCCCACGTACAGGTGCTGCACCATAAATTCCACCCCTGAACCTCTCTAGATGTGGACTAATCTCTTCTGAACACCTGGCACTCACACTCAGATCATTTCCATAGCCATCCACCTCTGAACCACTCTCCCCCATCCAGACCTATCCCTGCCAATTATGTATCCCTCCAGCAGCACCACCACCCCCAACCGCCAGAAGAATTTTCTAAAAGGGAATCTACTGAAAACCATCCACCAACCACCAGAAATGCACTCTCCCCTGGCTTGTGTCCCCAGACTCAGACTCCTAGGCTACTCCCTTAAGGATCTTTCCCTTACAGCACACAAAATCCCTGCACCTTTCTCTTCAAACACCATCCTCTTTCATGATTCTGTGCCTTTGCCTATGCTGGTCCCACTGCCAAAAATGTTTTTTCCTACCTCTCTCATGTTGGTAATTTCTATAGAACTCCTTCATAAATGATCACAAGCACCACCTTCTCCAGAAAGTGCAAGCTGCCCCAGGAAGAGGTGCAGCAGCCCAGATGAGAGCGCCCCCTTCTGTGAGTGGGAGATAATTCACCCTCCTCCTGGAACCCAGGAAAAGCTAGGTCTGGGACTTTGACCTTTGATTTCCACTGGGCTGCTACAGAAAGCACATGGCCTGGGAGGATTGGTCTTAAATCCTGGCTTGTCCTCTCCCTAGCTAGAATTTGAATTCTCTGGGTCTCAGCAGTCACCAGATTTTCCAGTAGAATGTGAGAACCGAAGACTCATCCAGCCTTGTGTGGAATACAAGGGCTCGTTGAATCTTCCCTTGATCCCATTGTGCAGAGGAGTAAACTGAGGGTTCAGGAGACCAAATGATTCACCCAAGGCCATATGACTTGGGTGCAGACAGACATAGAATTAGAGATGCGCTCCCAAGGGGTCTTCAGAGCCAAGAGGGAGGAGCCCCAGACTCTTCCCTTCTACCCCAACAAGGTCCCCTTCCCCCAGCTCCGTCTTCCCCAACTTGCTCGCCTCCTATTTCATTCCAGCAGTGCCCCTGACCCTTGTCCCTGGGGTCAGCATTAGATTACAGACAAAGCTCCACCGGGTGGGCAGGGGAGGCCCTGCCCCCACCCTTGACCTCTGCCAAGAGATGAATGGGGTCAGTATGAGGCAGAGACAAGGCTGCCCAACGAGGGAGGAGATGAGAACATGAAAGACATTCTGGGGTGCTGGCGTCAGAGTCGGGAGCCAGTGGGAGATGGTGGGATGGTTAGTCACAAATGGGAAACTGGCCAGCCTGGCATCTATCTGACTCTCAGTGGCCATTCCCAGTAGAGCCCCTGACCTCCAGACTCCTGATCCAGTGCTCCTCTGAGCACTAAGCACAAGCGCATCCCCACGCCCTCAGTTGGAGTTCCACCTTTCCCTCATCCCATCTATAATCCAGAAAGACTGTCAATCTGGGCACACCTAGACCCTGTTTACGTGGGAGAAACTGAGGCCCCTGGTGCTGCACTGCCATGCCCACAGACAGACAGTGGAGGGGCTGGAATTCAGACCCAGCCTCGCACCTCCAGGTCAAGGTAGACACAGGCACTCCTGGATCCTGGTGTGCCGAGGGGGAGCTTGGCACACAAGGAAGACATTGGTGTCTATTGTGTGCACGGGTTACAAGGTGAGCAAGACAGGTGTGGGCCCACTTGTTCAGGGCTCACACCTAGAGGTGGGAGACACTACAAGTAGGTCAGTGCAGTAGGCCAGGCAGTGATGGGGGGACCCAGGCACATGGGGGCCAGAGAAGGGCAGTATTCCTTTAGGCAGCAGCCCATGGGGCATGGCTAGGCCCATTCCACAGATGGGGAAAAGCAGCTCCCATCTGGGAGGGCCGCTGGGCCCCGAGCTTGGCTCCCTTTTCCACTGTCTTCCTGCCTTCTCCATCCCCAGGACCATCCTCGACTTGGATTCTTTATGTCCTGAAGGCTGTCCCGGTGGACAGAGGGAAGAGGCCTGACAGGGCCACAGCAGGCTGCCAGCATCAACCACGGTCCCCAGGAGTCTTGAGATTTGGGAGAGGGCTTGAACCCAGTCCCCTGGGATGATGGAGGACCCTGGGTGCCACGGTGTCCTGGGACAGGGCTGTCATTCATGGTGAGCGTGCACCTACTCACACGTGCATGTGAACACACACACACACACACGCAATCTCTTTGGTCTTGGAAGCAGCCCATCTGTAGCTGCTGGAGATTAGGACAGACCCAAAGCGAATCCAGAAATCAAACTTCTCTTAAAGTCACTTGCAACACATTACTATGGGGTGAGAGCTCCTTCTATTTCATGGGCCATGAAAGATGCCAGTCGTTGACAAAATCACGCACTTTATTCTGAAAACTTAGCGCGTTCTTGCGCAGTCGGCTCTCTGCCCACCCGTTCCTCTCCCTCCTCGGCATCCCCTGGAGAAGTCTCTGAGACCACTGTCATGCTCACACTTTGCAAAGCAGGGACTGAGGGCTGGGCTGAGGGAGGGGACTTGCCCAAGGTCACCCACTGGAAGGGAGTCTGGCCAGCACCAGCAGACTGAGGCCAGGCCCCCCTCCCATTGGACCTGTGGAAAATGAGCTCAGGGTCTTTTCTACTTTTCTTTTCTCTCTTGGCCTTATTCTCTCTTCTGTCATTGTTTCTCAGCGTGTTTTTATTTTCTCCTTCAGTCCTTCCTCTGCTCACGCCCTCTCCTGTGATTCTCCTTCCCTCTCTGTCGGTCTGTCTGCCTGACTTTCTCCATTTCTCTACCTCCTCGCCTCTTCCACTTCCCTCTCTCTCTGTCCTCCCTTTGTCTCCCGAGACCCCCCACTCTCTCTTGCAGACCTGCCCACCCCTCCCCACCCTCTGCAGAGGTTTTGCAGCAGAGGGGCCTGAAGGGGCCAGGAAGGCAGCCAGGAAGCCCCCTCCCCACCAAGACCACCAGGTGGTATATCTGTGGCCACAAAGGAGCCCCCCACCCCAAAGGAAAGAGCAGCTTGATGGAAGGCGGCTTGGGGCTGGGCGGACATGAGCCCTGATTAAAGAATGTGCTTCCCGCAGCCTGGTTTGCATTACCTCCGGCCGGGCCGGCTCCAGGCTGACAGCTGGACACACTTTTCCAGGGTGCAGGGAAGGGAGTTGGACCGTCTGGGCGCACACATGCGTGGGCTCCATCCCGGACAGCCCAGTAATGGCTTTCGCATGGAGGAGGAAACAAACTTCTCCAACCTCAAGCACCGATTTTCCTGTCAAGAGATTTTGGATTCAAAAAAAAAAAAAAAAAAAATTATAATCACAAAGAAAAGGGCTTTGCAGTTTGCACAAAAGGGCCAAGCTGTGTGAAGTCAGACTCTGAAATGGAACCAGAATCCCGAGACAATGGGGCAGGAAGAAAGAGGAGGGGAGAGGAACCAGGGCATCTGTCCCAGGCCCCAGAAGGACAGAGGGGGATCCCTTGCCTGAAGGAGCAGCTCAGGCGGGCCATGCCTTCGGTACCCCCTCCCACTGCCACCCCCTCCCTCTGTGCACCCCCCCCTCTGCAGGTGGGAGAGGCCGAGGTCATGAGACCAGATTCCAGCATTTGGCTCATGGTCCAAATCCCAACACCTTCATGGACGGCTGCCTTAGACCCACCCAGTCCCAGCTTCCTCCTCTGTTAAAGGGACCCAGGGCCTTGTTCCTGGGGCAGCTAAGACAATTCTCTGGGCTGAGACCATGTCTGGGGTGGAGTGAGCTCTTCATTCTCTGAAGAGAGACTCGAGCTGGAACTGGACAAACGCAGGATCTGTCCTGGCTCCCACTCTTGTCTTTGTGCCAGGTGACCTTGGGATCTCAGCCTGCCTGTCTGCAAAATGGGCGGGCAGGCCCCGAGCCCTCTCAGATCTTCCGAGCTTTCTGATCTGCTCTAGACCCTGGTCTGCAGAGGGGATCCCAGGACAGACCCCTGCTCACGCCCCCACCCCCAGCTGCTGCTTCACGACCATTGTGCCCCCCTCGGCACCTCCTCCTCCACCATCCTTCCCTTCACTGACAGGCCCTGCGGGATATGGCTCCTCCCAGGGAAGTCCTCTCTGATCCCCCGCAGCCCAGGAGCCTCAGATTTCACTCATGCAGCCTGGAACATTGCCTTTATTACCCTATATGACACCTATTATTTCCATGAGGTCTTGTTCAGTATCTTCAGGAGCCTTTCTAAGCCATAACACCTGAAGATGTCAGGGACCCCAAACTCCTGTGTTTCCCCTACCCCTTCCCCCCACAGCACAGGGCACCATAATGGCATGCCTAATTATAGGAAATTACATATATATAGAATACCAATCATTGCCAGGAGTTGTGGCTGCAGCAATGGATGGATGGATGGATGGATGGATGGGTGGTTGGAGAGATTAAAGTACATGCTTACAAGGTGCCCATGCCAAGTCTGTGCCAAGTGCTCGACATGAATTACCTTGTTTGATTCTCACATTAACCATAGGAGGCAGGTGCTATTATGATCCCCATTTTGCAGAGGAGGAAGCCGAAGCCCAGAGAGGTTAAGTAACTTGTCCAAGGCCACACAGTCATTGTGATGGAGATGTGATATAGTCCCAAGCAGTCTGGTTTCAGAATCCACGGACTCAACCCCTCAGCTGGACTGGAGCCACCAGGAAGCGATCAAGAGGGCAGACATGTTTCCCCCACTTTCCTTGGGCTGTGGGTTCCCGGGAACAGGGGCCAGAGCTGGCTCATCTCTGCAAGGAATAGCCTGGGAATTAGCTCCCAAAGCTTCATGGGGTGGTTTGGGCCCGGTTTTAGCTTTGAGGACTTGTGGTCACACCTGGCTCCAAATCCTCCCTCTCTCCCACCCTACACACGTAAGGGGCCATTTACTGGTTGTCTGACCTCAGGCAGGACACCTCACTCCTCTGAGCCTTGGTCTGCTCCTCTGGGTAATGGGAATAATAAACTCTGTCCCACAAATTAACGTTCTCATGTTGCAGACATGTACCCAGACAGCTCAGAGCTGGGCACACCTAGCAATTCAACCAAGAGGACCATTCCAGGGGGCAGCTAGGGCCTCTGCCTAGGAAGGACTCGCGCCTCCGGGACCCAGCTGGCTTCTGGCCTGGGTCCAGCCTGGCCACAGCCGCCAGTCCTCCAGGCTTAATATCCTTGGCGGCCAGGCTGGAATAAGCTGCCTTTCAAGAGGGAAACTTTATTTATACCCCGATGCCAGTCGCGCTCCTGCTATTAGAAATTTCATCGGCTGCTCTGATTTAGGGCTTGCCACGAGCTGCCAATCGCAGCCGCCTCCCGGCCCGGCCTGCAGCTTGGCCAGCCTTGTTCCGGCTCACAGCGGCAGAAATGAACATTATTTAATTTCCCGCCAGCGGGCAGTGAAAGCCAGGGCTCCCCCTCCCGCTGGACGATGTATTTATTCAATCCTTTTTGGAAACAGTGTCTGGGGAGGGATCTGCCCAGCGGCTCTAGGAATAGCGCTAATCCTCTGCTCCCCAGCCTGGGGAGTAGCCCTCCCCACCCCTGGAACCAAGGAGGTATTCCCCAAGCTAGGAGCCCAGAGTGACCTCTTGACCACACCCCTCCCCCATGAGGTGTCTTTGCGTGGGAGATGTCAGCAGGGCCAGTTTATCTGGGAGCAGATCCCAGGAAGCACCCCCAGGGGACTAAGGAAATGTAGCTGGAAGGGGATAGCAGCCAACTTAGTCTGCACAAATGAGCAGGTTCCCCTGGGGGTCCCTGAGGCTCACATGTGCCAGGACCTCTGGGACACAGCGGAGAACGCACATCTCAGGGTTATGCCCCAAGGGGCAAGGGAGGCACAGGAATTATACCTCCTTACCCATCTTTCATTAGATAAGAACCCCCCCTTACCCAGGGGGGGCATTAATTCCCAGCACTTCTCCACTGTTCCACATTCAGACCAAACATGTGCCTGCAGCCATCTTGTCACCTCGCGGGGGTGGGGGGGGGGGCGCATATGGGCAGGCATTGCTCCCATGAGGCTGTCCAACTTCCTTGTCACCTACTCAAGGACACCTCCTTCAGGAAGCCCTCCCTTGACCATCCCAAGAAAGAGATCTTACCCATCACCATTTTGTCATCCAATTACTTCTTTTCCGGTATATATCATGAGCCAGGATTATCCACATCATTGTTCGTGCCTTTATTGTTCATCAATCCCCGCTGAACTGGAAAGTTCCTGAAGCAGGGGTTCGTGTCTATCTTAATGTCCAGTATAGCCCTTGCACAAAGTAGGTGTTCAACAAATGTTTTTACAATGGGTAGGGGATGCCTGGTTTGTGTAATATTCCTGGTCCTGGGTCCTTTACCCCAGTACTTGGCACGAGGCGGGGCTGTTTACATGCGATGACAGGTCCTTCAACACTCAGGCCAAGCTTTCGAGGAAGGTATTGGCATGCCCATTTGACAGATGGAAAGATGAATGCACAAACACGCTGCATTAAGCTCAGCTGCAGACTTGCACAACACCCACAGCTTGCTCCATTCTGCCTGAAGCCCCAAAGATCAGGTGAAAAAGTTTTCTGGACCCCATTTCATAGCTATAAGAGTTGAGGCCCTCTGGGACACCCCAGAGGACGGGGACAAATGGGTTCCCCACCCTTGTAGGTCCTTGTGGGACCCTTGTAGGGCCTTAAATGCTAGAGGATGCCAGTGGAGAAGAGTATCCAAAAGGACTGGAGCAATCAGAGGGTGCTCCCTGGAAGAGTGACTTTTCTCCCTTCTCTTATTAACAGTTAAACAAGAAAGAAAATCAGTCCCTGGAGATTTGGGGAGGCAGGAAATTAAAAATATTTGATGACCCACTCGCCCCTTCAGCACATCACTTAGAAACTTACATGTACAAGACACCTCCAAAACAGAAATTTTTAATATGTAACATAATGTTTTGCATGTAATGCATTTTAATATGTCACTACTCCAGATTACCCAAGTTGAGAGATTAGAGGACGGTTAAAAATTAAATGAAAGAAAGCACAAGAAACAAAATTGTAGTTACATGAGGTGACAGATGTGTTAACTAAGCTTATCACGGCGGTCATTTTGCAATATAGGCATACATGAAACCATTGTGTTGTACACCTTAATTTTACATGATGCTGTATCTCAGTGAGGCTGGAGAAAATAAAATAAGCAAAACATAAATAGGAAGGAGGGAAGGAAGGAAGGAAGAGAGGGAGGGAGGGAAGGAGGAAGGAAGGAGGGAAATAGTGAGCCCTAAGGGCAAGAGACAGGTGGACAGAACACTGGAGAGAGGCATTTCCCTGGACAATGGATTCAGCACAGAGGTGATCCTGGAGCCTTTGTCTGCAGGACACGGTGGCAGCAGAGGCCCAGAGGGTTAATTGTCTGTGAGTTCTAATAGGTGTAATATTCTCAAGTGTTACATGTGCATTAATTAAGTAACACTGCATTTAGCTCCAAATCATGCAGAAGGCGTGTGCAGTGTTTGCACAGGCATAAATATCCGCTGAGTTAGCGAGAGGTTGGCACGATCCTCCCTCTGCCCACGGTGGTCTGAGAAGGCATCTCGGGAGAAACGGGGAATAGCAATGTGGAACCAGCGAGGGGTATAGGGGGTGCTGCAGAGGATGAGGGAAACCTCCCCCACCCCTCAGGACTGGACAAGGGACGAGGAACTAAAGAGAAGCTCCATATATAATAGCACAGCTAGTGGGCGATGAGGTCCTGAAGATGTGAATCCCGGCACTGCTTCTCACTTGCTGTGTGGCCCTGGACAAGTGGTTTGACATCTCTGAGCTTCAGCTGTCATATCTGGAAAAGAGTGAAGATGATGGGACCCAAATTAGGGAGTCGTTGTGAGAAGCCCACGTGAAAGGTTGATGCCTAGAAAGTACATGCCACACAGTGTTTCGTGGTTTGTGGGGTTGATGGTGGCCATGGTGGTGAAGATGATTCTAGCTTCCTTTCATGTTAAAGATCTGGAAATTCTCTAAACTGGGGTCTGATGCCAGTGGATTCTCTGTATTCAGAATGCTCCCCAAAGAGCTGAGACCACAGGAAGAGAGATCATCATCCTGCTCCAGGCAGCACTGAGCTCTCCGCATGGCCAGGAGAAGTAGCTCGGGTTGAGGAAGGGGTAGAATCACCCCAGG
Organism: Mustela lutreola; assembly: GCF_030435805.1. Taxonomy (NCBI): domain Eukaryota; kingdom Metazoa; phylum Chordata; class Mammalia; order Carnivora; family Mustelidae; genus Mustela; species Mustela lutreola. Next base: position 72,036,219 of record NC_081300.1, on the reverse strand, counting down.
AAGAGGGTACACAAATGCTGTCTATTCTTCCTGCTGTCTCCTGCAGGGTGTGATTTCGGCTTGGTGCCTCTCCTGCTCTGAGCAACAGTCTGTGAAATGGGATGATAATTTCAGGCCATCCAGAGAGGAGCTGATGGCACAAAAACCGTATTGAAATAAGAGGGCTCTTGCCCTTGACAATGGGACAGAATCTGCAAAGCAAGGAGACTCCCCAAAGGTCCCATCTGTCCCCATAGAGCCCTGCTGTGCCCACCTGATCATGATTAGCCCTACCTGCAGCTCTGTGGGTTCCAAGACCACACCCCCAGCTACGTTTTAAGACACAGCATTGCTAGCCCTCTTGCCGAATCCCCTTATGCAGATGGGGAGACTGAGGCTGCAAGAAAAGAAGTGATTTGCTCAAGGACACCTGGTGATCTGAGGGCAGCCTGAAGCTCAGAAGCCTGCCCAGGACCCTCAGCTTCGTCCCCTGTCAAAACTCTGCATGGTGACCCCCAGCCAGAACAGAGCCCCCACCCCGACCCCCCCACTCAGGTGACCAAAGCCATGGGGTTGTTTGTCTGTTTAATCCTCTCTCATCGTGCTGTTTTTGCTTTTCCTTTTAAGGGCTCAAGATGCAGGAAAACCAACTCAACGTGCATAATTTGGTAATTATTTCTTGCGTTCCTCCTCACGGCCGCGCCTGCATACAGATACTGGAATTTGCATAAAACAATCTTGCTACCAGTCCCACAGCTTCCCTGGAAGAAGATGCCCAGGCGGGGGAGGGGAGGTTCAGGTTGGGCCCACCTGTCCCCACTCTGTCCTGAGCCACAAAGAGAAATAAAGGTAGCACAAGGGCGGGGGGTTGGAGAGTGTGGCTCAGCCCTGAGCACCCATACCCAGGGAGACGGAGAAAGGCAAGGATCCGGTGGGGTCTCCGTGGGCAGGAAAAACCACCCCATGGCAGCCCAGAACGCTCCCAATTAGTATTCAGCAAGCATCTCGCTCAGAAAGGATTAATGGAGTCTGATGCTTAATATCCTGGAGAACAATTAATTTGCCCACAGTTTTGTCATGGTTGAAAGTCAAATGCTGGAACAGATCGATGCTCGCGCGGCGAGCTGGAGCCCAGAAACGTTCGGCAGGAGCAGAATTTTAATTTTCCCGTCCTGCGCGCCCCCTCCTCCCCATTCCCAGCACACCCACTTTCTGATAGTTCTAAAAGCCACTTTATCCGTGTACAGCGCTTGTGGTCTTCACAAAAGTCCACTGAGAGCCTTCGAAGGCAAAATCCTCCCTGATTTTCATTATGGGATTAAAGTCGGACGGCCCTTCTTGGGGGGCTGACCTCCATCTTATTCCAATTGTCCTCCCTTGCTCCCCCTCAGCCCCGGCAGGGCCCCTGATGTCTTGACATTGTCACCAGGACACTTGTTCTGAAAAGATGCCCGAGCAAGGTGGGATGTGGTGGAGTGTGATGGGGGTTTGCTCATCTATTTGCTTGCCAGGTTTTGGCCATTTGTTTATCCCGAAGAGTCAGCTTGGCCAAGGAATGCGCAGGCGGGGTGGTGGTGAGCTTGGGAACAGGGGAAATCGGGAAGCAGGCTCAGGAGGAATGTGGGCTTTGTTTAAAAAAATCACTTCCAGCGGGGCTGGGTAGACGACTTGACTTGGGCAATTTGATCCCAGCCAGTGGTTTGGAGGCCATGGGTTGGGGGCTTCACGGGTGTGGGGACAGGATGCCAGAGGGGAGGTGCCTTAGAGGTCATCTCGTCTCACCGCCCCGCCCACCTTCCTGCTGAGGCACCCGAGGCCCAGAGAAGCCAAGGTGGTTGTCGAAGTTCACACAGCGGAGGACTGGGAGCTCTGTTTCCTGACACCAAAGGAGCATTTCACGTCTCCCGCCACAGCAGCGAAAACCCCAAACTCACCTCCTCAAAGTGCGGCCCGGGGCCAGCGCCATCAGCCACACCTAGAGTTTGTTAGAAAGGCAGGGTCTCAGGCCAGCTTCCCAGGCACGAGACCCAGGCAGCCCCTTCAGGCCCCAAGCCCAAAAGGGCGCCACGCTTGATTCAACACTCTCTCACCGATGTCTTGAGAATCTTTTGAACCATTTTTGAACGCAGGGCCCCACGCTGTTGTCTGGGTCCTGCCGATCACCAAGAGCTAGGCCTGCTGAATCAGAATCTGAATTTCAGCTCGGTGTCCGGGAGACTCCAAGGAACACCAACATTTAACAAGTGGCTGATGTAAAAACCCCACTCACCAGCCCCCCATTTGGAGGGTCGGCCAATGCCTGCACTGTCCAAGAATCACAAGAGAGACAACGGATGCCACCCACCTCTCTCGTTGGGGAGAAAAGAGACAGGAGGCTCGAATACCCATGGCCACCGGGGCTGGGTCATGGCCGTGCCTGCCCTCTGGGCTTTGGGGCTGCTGAGGGTTGCATGGTTTCGGGGGGATTAAAAGTTTGCCTCAATAGAAGTGTCTAAATAATAAATAGAAGCTTCAGACTGGAAAAGGCTTTCAAGAGGAAAAGGTTATCACCTTGTGGCTCCCCGGTCCTGAGGACCTCACCTCAGGACTGCCCCCCATCTCTGAGAAGCCTGCATGCCGAGTGAATCTCAGGGCACCCCCCACACCCCCGGGATCCCTGGTGGCCCCTCAAACCCAACTTGATCTCAGTCACCTGTGACAACAGTCTTCCCCCACCACCCCTCTCCCAAGGCAAATTCCACTTTTCTCATTTCTCAGGTGGGAAAACAGAGGCCCAGAAGGGGGAAGGGACAGGATCCAAACGTGACCCCCGGACTTCCATGGTTCCCCACAGTGAAGCCTGTAATGACAGGTGCGTCACTAACCTCGGTGAGGGGCAACTCTGTTAGAAAGTGGGTGCGTGGAGTGGGAAGGGGCCAGGGAGCCTGTGGGGGGGGTAACTCAGGACACCCCTGCATTGAGGAGCCCACCCATGGGCCCGAGAAAGTTGGCGTCACCCCCTTCCTCTTCCCAGGGCATCTGGACACTACTGTGGAAGGGGAGATGGGGACGGTGAAAGGGGAGGGGGGAGGGGGAAGTGAAGGGAGAAGAAGGAGCAAGAGAAGAGGGAGGAGGGAGAAGAGGGGGGGTAGAGAAAGAGGAAGGTATTTTATAAACTTTCATTTAAAAAGTATTTTATAAACTTAAACATCCACCTCCTCACAGAATCCGTGAGTTATCCTGGCCCCACTCTGCAGAGCTGGAAACTGAGGCCATCTGCTGGAAACTGGAACCGTGGAGACTTGGCCTCCTGCCTGGCTGCCCGGCCGGGGACCCTCAGTAGAAAGATGGCCTGTGATGTGACATTTCCACGTTGTCAGTGTGGGCCACGGGCCAAGGTCCGTGCCAAGAGTTTTGCATAACCCATGAGGAGGGCACTGGATGTAAACCCATTTCACAGGTACGGGCTCTATGACCCAAAGAGGGGAAACCTTTTACAACAGGTCTGCAGGCTGGGAAGGACTGGGAGAGGTTGAGGTGGGGATAGGTTTCTCTTTCTGGGCTAGTTTCCAGGCCGCTCAGGGCCAGGTGAGCTTGGGGAGACAGATGATCCAACCAGTCTGACCCCTCCTAACTGATCAGGCAGTTGAGGCCCAGAGAGGGTGAGTGACCTTCCCTGACCACACAGCCAGCCAGATGGAGCTTCCTATTTGTCCTAAGGAGGTCAGTCCTAGAGTGACCCCAACATGCCTGGGTGTCGGGGGACTAGAGAACAGGGGTCAGTGGGATCTCCCCAGTCAGAAGATTCCTGCAAACCTTCACCCCTGCACAGTTGATTCCCCAGCCCACACCCGACCTCAGGCTGAACCCCACTGTGAGAGTGCCCCTCCCAGCCCCATGGGGTCAGCCAAGGAGGTCCTCTGCCACAGCTGGAGCTTTCTCCCTGGACACCAAACATCTGGCCGCTGGCTTCTGGAAGCAGAGAAGCCCCTTGAGAAGGCCTCTGTTCGATCTCCCCTAGGAGGCCCCAAGCCAGGGATCTGTCCAGACACACAGAGGAAGAGAATGTAAATGAACGCACCAGAAAGCATGTGCTTCTCTGGGAGGCAAGGTGGGCTGACCCTGTTCTCTCCCAAGGCTCACCTCCATTGTCTCATCTGCAGTTTGGGGACCTTTCTGATCTGACGATGCTGAGGATACCTGGCATAGCTAAGTGCTCAGTAGAAGGTCACTGCTGGTATTATTACTTTATCTGGAAACACTCACCCCGCTGCACAGGCTCTGAGCTCCACTTGGAGAACAGAGAGTTCAAGGTCAAGGAAATCGGTGGGAGAGAGGCAGCATGGTGTAGAAAAGCAAAGTACCTAAGGCCCCCTGCTTAGCGGGGCCTGCGTTCGAATCCTGGTCCCAATTCTTGCAATCTGGAACCTTCGAGTAGATACTCATGGGACTGAGCCGCAACTTTCCCACCTGCAAAATGGGATCAGGTAGGGCGCCTGGGTGGCTCAGTGGTTAAGCCGCTGCCTTCGGCTCAGGTCATGATCTCAGGGTCCTGGGATCGAGTCCCGCATCGGGCTCTCTGCTCAGCAGGGAGCCTGCTTCCTCCTCTCTCTCTCTCTGCCTGCCTCTCTACCTACTTGTGATTTCTCTCTGTCAAATAAATAAATAAATTCTTTAAAAAAAAAAATGGGATCAGGTAAAATCTGGATCAGGAAGGTGCTCCTGAGCTGAGATTTGTACTAGGGGAAGGCCCTGCCAGGTTAGCCCGGACTCAGTGTCTGCGCTATACAATGGGGAGAACGCTCTGGTCGAGGACAGGCTGCCCCAGCGGTCTCCAGATATGATCGAGGAACCAGAGGCAGCCTCCGGGCAAGGAACACATTCCCCGAGGAAGGCCGGAGAGAGGGCTGGGCATGGTGGGGAGGCCTGAGATGCCATCCATCTTCCGGGCCTGTTCCACGTGCCTGCACGGCTGTTAGCATCATGAAGCCCCAGCTAGGGCACTATGCAGTCTCAAAGGCACATCCCTTCCCAGCTGCCTTCCACCGCAGCCCTCCCGGATCTCAATAAGGGAAGAATTAGGGAGTAGGCAGACACTGTTCTTTATGGTCCTGGGGACAGGGTGTCCTCACCGTGGTTGTCTGGGAGAAACACAGGGGAGCAGGGCATAGATTCAGATCCTGCTTTCGCCACCTCCTCGCTGTGTGGCCTCCCCTTCCTGAGCTTTGGTGTCCTCATCCACAAAAGAATGATAAATGTAAGCACTGGTGCAGTAGTCCGGGTTGTACAGGGCTGGGAAGAACACTCAGGAAATGGAAGGTGCATTGCACTTATTATGGAATCAGGAGGCTGCGAAGCACTGCCTCGGTCCCCAGACCCATGACGACACTCTATTTATTCATTGCATTTAGAGACTCAGCAGCATTTGGCGGAGCCCCAGGCTGAGCAGCTTGGGACGGGGGGAGGAGAAACGGAAAGAACATGTTCTCCAAATTCAAGAAGACCCAGCTTCACATCCCAGCCCTGTCACTCCAGCTGTATTAAACTCAACTAACCTCTCTGAGCCTCCTTCTCTGCCTGGGAAATGCACAGTGCCTCCCCTCCTCGTAGAGTTCAGGGAACATAAAGAAGAACCAGTCATCATTAAGTTAGCATGGAAACCATCCCAGCATACAGCAGGAGCTGAATAAATGCTCATTTTCATACTTTCATGCTCAAGGCAAACATTTTTTTCTTTATTAAATCAAATTACCGGCTTCCTCTAGATAGAAAAAGGTATATTTTCCTCATAGAGTTATAGTTTCTATTGTACCCATTTCACAGGGGTTACAGATGGGACTGAACAGGGAAGAAAAGGATCTGGTTGGATGAAAGAGATTGAAATTAGCCCAGTGTCTGGCCAGACCCAGGAGAATCCCATTCCAGAAAGAACAGGTGTTCTGGATTACCTCCCTCACAGACATCCATCCACAGGAAGACGTGGAAAAGCAAAGAAGTTTCATCTCACATCCCAGTTCCGGTGAACGATTGGTAATGTCTATCAGGAACACTGGGCTGAGCTAGGTTTTGAAGCAGGATGTCCAAACACCCTGGTCCTTCCAGGACTACAACTGGATTACAGCTCGGTTTACAGCTGTTGTTCAGCTGTCATTTTTTATCATGCCCCTTTCACTCTCAAAAGTGTTTTGGTTTGCACTGCACATTGCATGCTCACCCTATTTTTCAGACCATGTCCAGCTCAGTGGAAAGAATTCTGTGATCAATTAGCAATGTCTGCAAGGATCACAAACACAAAGAAGCTTGGGTACTGAGGTCTCGCAGCTGCCTTACTGGTGCCCAAGGTCAGAGCCTGCTCTGGGAAATATTCCTCAGGTAGATGCCCTTAAAGGAAGATGCCCCACCAGCATGATTTCACATTTCTAGAGAAGACTGCTAGAAATGATCCAGTAAGAAAGAGAAAGGGAGAAATAGGGTAAAAAAAAAAAAAAAATGGGACAACCTAACCTTGGCTTATATCATGTGGCTCAGGTTGAGAAAGAAAAATCCCAGCTCAGGTCCATTTATAAGACTGTAAATGGGAGTAGGTCATTTTCTCTTGTAAATGGTCACAAAGTGGACAGGGAACACATACCCCAACAAAGTCTCCATAGGTGATGGGTTATGGGGCAACCCCCAGAAATCTAAAAGAACTCGTGAGGCCCCTTGGTATCCCATTGGGTCTTCCTCAGAGACCTTGGAAGTTTCCCACTCCCAGGCCCAGAGAGAGCACCCCTACCTGGACTCACAGTCTCTTCCCTTCCCTGACTTCAACACAACACTGGAGCCACTGAAACCCTCTTTTCATGTCCTAAGAATGCACCATGCTGTGCTTTGACTCTCTCGTTGGGGCCATGCTTTCCATGAATTGAGAATTTCGCCTGGGAGGGCCACTAAGGCAGGCCCCTTCCTGAGAGGCATGGGAAGCCTCTTTTGAAGGACTTTGACACAAGGAGTCTCCATTGGTCTGGCTGAAACTTCTCTAGAAACATGCAGCCACCTGAAACCCATCCTACCTAATCCTCCCTCTTCCCCACTCTCCTGCATGGGAGGTCAGACCCACTTCACTACCCAAAGGCCCTCCACCTCCCCCCTCACTCTATTCCCTCCTCTTTCTAAGCCCATCTTGGTATCTGCTCCTCAGAGGAGCAGAATAATGGCATCTTGTAGAAGTCCACACCATAATTCTGCACCTGTGAATACATGATGTTACCCAGAAAAAGGGTCTACAAATCTGATTAGGTGAAGGATCTGAAGAGATGGGGAGGTTACCCTGGATGCCCTCCCCTGCATTCATCTGTTCCTCAAATATTTACCCTTCATGTACTATGGGCCAGGCCAGGCATGAATGAGACCCAAACCCAGCCCTCCAAAAATAGGTGAAAAGTTACAATTCATAGAAAAGAGGAAGTTGGGGACAGATCTCCAGAGAAGGTGCACCAGGCTAAGACTTAAGACTTAAGTGGTGAGTGGGAGTGGTCTGGATGACAAGGAGGAGGAAGAGCATCCCAGACAGGGGGAACTACATCTGCAAAGGCTTCATGGAAACAGTGGGGGTGTGGTCCTCCTTGGGCTCACCCAGTCCCCTGTACTGCCCCATCCACAGTGATCTCTCTGGGTTGTTTGTGTCATGGTCATCCTCATTGACGGGGGGGGGGGGGGGGCTTCTTGAATGCAATGACTCTATTTTAGCCACCTTGGAATACCCATATGTGGAACAAATCAGGCACAAACTACTTGATAGATTGGTTGGGTAAATGGGTATGGGTATGTGGGAGGGATGGATGCATGGATGAGTGGGGTGGATGAGTGGAAGGATGGGTGAAGGAGTGAATGGGGGATGGATGGAGGATGAGTGGATGGGGATGGGTGGGGGAATGAGTAGATGGATGGGGGGATGAGTGGCTGGATGGGTTGGAGGATGAGTGGGTATATATTCAGATGTATGGGTAGATGCATGGGTGGATGGATGAATGGGTGAATGGAGAGTCATGAGGATGGGTAGATGGGTAGATGAAAGAACAAACAGGTGAGTGAGGTAATGATAGAGAGGAGATCAAAGAAACTGCCAAGTGAATGAATGAACGCTTCCAGGATCTGCCAGTGAGAAAGAACTCCAACTTCTCTCCAAATCAGTCAGTATCTCTGGAGCCCCAGAACTTCTCGGGGGGCTTCCACAGATGGCTGGAGCATGAACAGGCCTGTCTCCCCATGACTTTTTACACCTCCCATCCCATCCCCACAGTCCAATGGGACAGGAAGCCCTTGTCACAACCCCTGTGCCTGATGACTGCTCCTCTGTCATAGAATTCACAGCCATTGACGACAGCAATTGGGACAAAGATCAATCTACAAGGGGTTCTCTCAGGCACTTCAGAGGCAAACAGAGATATACTACACAAATTGAACCTGGGGAACCCTCTTGGGAAACAGTTTACAAACACAGAAACAGCCTGGCCCTGGATTGTAAGATGCAAACCATCAATTCAAATAGGTTTCTCCAAGTCTGACAGTTACGCTCTTGATGTAGCTACTCGTGCAACCATTGACTCTTTTACTCATCCATCCATCCATCCATCCAACCATCCATCCATCTATCCACCCATTGATCTGTCTGATGTTCACTCGGGGCCTGCTACACACCAGGTGCTGTACTTGGTGCTGAGGCCATAGAGATCCCATATGGAACCCCAAGATATTCTTAGTTCTTAGTTATACAACATGGAGAAGGAGGTTGAGAGAGGGGAAGGAATGGGATCTCCTGTTCCCCCGCCCCCTCACCTCCAGCATCCTTCTGCCTCCCAGCCTCACAGGAGGGTAGCCCAGCTCACAGGCTGCTTGGCCACTTGCCTGAAGCGTTTAGCACATTCACAGCCCAGCAACCTAGTTCACACCAAGGTGTGAATAACTGAGTCCCCCTAACCCCTGGGCTGTTTTCCCTTGAAAATGAAAGCTGCTGAACCCCAGGGCCTCTCTGGAAGAGCCCTCCTGGATTTCAGAAGGAGAAACCTAATTAAGGAAGAATTTGAGACAAGATCTCAGTGGGGGTGACATAATGGAGGTGGGAGGGTAGACTCGGGAGTCTCTTTTGTTGAACAGCTGGTTTAGAAGAGCTCTTCAGGGTGAGGAGTCCCCGGTCCTGGGTCAGGCACTGTTGTTTCCAGCTCATGCTCCTGTGCATATCACTCAACAGTCCATACAGTGTGCTGGGATGGACACCAGCATTCCCTCCTAGGTGAGGGGACAGTCCCAAAGCCAAGGCCACCAGATATCCTTCTGCTATTGCCATGGATCGGTAACACATGCACAAGGCCCTTCCTCCAAGAAATACCTTGGGGCTGGCTTTGGCCTCTGAAGTCCAAAGTCAGGGAAAAGGGAAGTGGGAGGAAGCAGTGAAGAGCTCTGAGGGCCACCACAGACGTGAATGCCTTTACTTCTCATGACGACTCTGGGGTGTGTTGACTGTGAGGCTGTGACAAGACTGGGGATCTGGAGCGAGAAGTAACTTGATCCAGGTACTGAGCGGAATCTGTGGTTCCCAACCATGGGGCTTTTGTCCATCCTCACAAGCACCACAACCCTTTCTTGCCTCTGGGCCTTCGCATCTGCTGTTCCCCTTTCCTGGAATGTCTTTTCCACCCCACTCCATCTCATTGCCTGTTTCACTGCTTCCCAGCTGTCCGATTTCATCTCAGGGGTCACTTCCTCCAGGAAGCCCACCCCCAACTATCCTCTGGACATGTGTAGGAGCCATTCAGGAGGTGCCATGCCACACTCTCCTGACCCACTGATTTCAGCACATTCGAGTGGACACTACCTTGCCGGTGGCCAGCATCCCGTAAGTGGGTATCTTCCAGTTTTCCTGCCTCAGTGCTTTCTCAGAGCTAAGATATGTTCCACACTGCCCCTCACAAGCTCCCCTGCACTGTTGCAGTCCAGTCGTCCACAGCGGTAACCAGACCAATGTCACCCCCTTCACTGGGATCATCTACCTTTTCTGATGCCCTGTCTCTGAGCCGTCATGGCGGCTTCTGGCAATCACCTCTGAATAAATGTCCAACCCTGAGGTCTGTGCCTCAGGTTCTGCTCTCATGGGCCCCAAACTAAGATATGTTGTGGCCCAGCTTTTTCTCCCCGGTTACACTCGCCAGTTCCTTGAAGGCAGAGTTCGGATACATTTGGGTCTTTACAGAATCCCAGTGCCTAGCACTGGGCTAACAAATATTCTCAGAAGGAAGGGAGAGCAAAAGAGGGGAAGAAAGAAGAGGAAGAAGGAGGAGGAGGGGAGAGGAGGGATGGGGAGGAAGAGAAAGGATGCTGAGAGGGAGGCAGAGGGAGAAAGGGAGGAAGAGGTTGCTGGTCCTGAGCCCAGGTGTGTCCTGCTGCATATCCCAGACATGCAGCCTCCCTCCCCCCACCCCCAATATAGGTGGTGTAGACCAAGGAGGTCCCTTGGTGGACAGCTTCCCTCACTCTGGTGTAGTCATCATTCTGTCTAATTCTGGCTTCTACTTTCCCCGCTCCCCCCACTCCCTACCCTCCCACACACACATGCAATGAATTATATCCTCAGGAGGTCCTGCCTGGGTTTGGGGGGGGGGGGAGCCCAAGACAGAAAATTCCACCGGCCATTTTTTTTTTCCCTTTTTGTCCCCACGAGCAGGTGCACAAGGTAATGCCCCTGATTTTCAAGATCTGATTAAACTGTCATAGACATGGCACAATCACAATAACTCCTCCGCCTCGGTGAGGCCCAAATTATTACAGGCCTGCGTGTGCCCCGAGCTGCTGTAGATAAAGGTCTGTCAGCGTTTCCATTACCGGGCCCTGTTTGGGGGATGTATTTATGTAAATTGGATGGATTGGGTGCTCCAGGGAGTGACGGATGGCTCCTTCGTGCTGCCACTTGTTGACATCATGCATGCGTGTCTCAGGTTCAGTGGGATGGGGCGGGGCCACTTACAGCAGCTGGGGTAGGCAGTCAGAAGCTGGCGACATTTGGCCTGCTGGGTGGGCAGAGCAGCTGCAGAGAACTGGGGTCAGAAGGAGTCATGGGAAAGATGAGGGGAAGTAGGGAATGAAGGCAGACATCATATCCATCTCCAAGTGGTAGGGATTTTGGAAGGGAGTCGGGGTGAGTAAATGGGAAAGGAACTAACAGACAGAAAATGCAGCATGAGTAAAATACCTCCACGCCAGGTCTTTGGGGTGTGATATGCTTAAACCTGAGCTGGATCTCACCAGTGGCTTCCCAGCTCAGACTCCAATCCAAACTTGACTGTGGCGTTTGAGACACCCAATGTGTGATGGACCCTCAACTCTGCCATGGCCCCCATCCCACTCACTCTGCTCCAGCCTCATGACTGTGCAAGTCCTTAATCATGCCCCACTTTTGTACCACAGGGCCTTTGCACCAGCTAAGCTCATCACCCCAAATGCCCTCCCCCAGCCGTTTCCGTCTCCGTCCTTGGAATCTCAATATAAACGGCCTCTTCTGAAGACCATTCTGATCACTGAGGTCAAGGGTCCATTCCTGCCACCCATTAAACTACTCCTACAAACACCCTGCCCTTTGCCAACAGAACATTTATCACCATGGGTAATTATGTGCTTGAGTGATTGTTTATTTGTTTACTATCTGGAGAGGACATATGTGGTGTTTGTCTTCCCTCCCCCCTTCTTCTTTGGAGGAAGCTCAGGCTGTCCTTGCACGTGGTTCTGCCTGGCCTGTCAATCGCCAACTCAGCCCCCTCGCCTCTCTCACATGCACACTGAATCCAGGAAAGGAAGTCTGACCCAAGCCTGGATGACCAAACCCTCAATGCTCTGAAACAAGGACCGGCTCAGGGTGCACACAGGGGACCTGAACAGGGACAGTCAGCGTCCATAGAGCAAAAGGAGTACAGTGGTTTTATGACATGTCAGCCTTCCAGAATTACACCCTGGCCTTTGGGGTAATTAACTATGTGCAGTTAGGAAACAGGAGCAGATTGGATAGAGGTAAGGAGACACAGAAAGTTGTGTTCAAATAAGGCCGGAGTAATCCAATTCCCCAATTTGGTCCTGCAGTCTCAGGGGCAAGACCAGAGTGAAGGCTGACATCAACCTATAGGCTTGACCCACCACCTTCTTTGCGACTTACAGTCATGGCAAAGGCCTATTTCCCCTCTCTGGACTTCTTTCTCTTGCTCTCTGAAATGATATTAACTCAAGCTGTACCATCACCTGGAGCAAACTCCTCCTCAACCTTCAAGATCCCAACCAAAATGTCCTTTCCCCTCTGACCTCAAGTAACATGTGCGAACGCTCATGTCTTGTGAGCCCCCTATGATAATAAAAAAAGCTCATCTTTACTGAATGCCTTCTATGTTCTAGGCAGTTTTATAAGGGCATTACAGAATTTAAATAATTTGATCTTCACATTGACCCCTGAGACTCATTTTGCTGTGATCTCCATTTTGCAGATGAGAGATTAGCAAGCGGACCCGACTGGTAAGCTCCAATGCCACCGAAAGCCCTGAGTCTTACCCTCCCCCTGCTCCCCACCCCTCCCGGGGCCCACCCTCACTCCCAGGGTCTCTGGTCCCATTTGTCACATTTGCCAGAGCCCCGGAGTGGGCCATCCTGGATGTGGCTGTTCTGACACTCTACAGCCCTCCTCAGGCCCTTCAGCACGGGGTGACAGGTGGGAACCCCCAGGGACAGGGAAGGAAGATTAGAGAGAGGAAATGATGTGGGGGAGGACAGGTGTGGGGGAGGGACACACACCACCGCCACCAGGGACAAAGGACAGGAATGGAGAGGGGGCACAGAGAGAGACCGAGGCAGAGAGACGCGGGCAAGGGAAGGCAGAGAGCCACAGGGAGAGCAAATCAGGCAACAGAGACTCCGAAGCCATGAGGGACACTGGAGGGAGGCCAGCGACTCAGGGGCCCGGCGGGAGGGGAGAGGGCCAAGAATGACGTGGGGGCCAGGGCCTTGCAGACGCCCCCACCCCTGCCGCCTCCTCGCCCTGGCTGTTCCCTCCTGTACAAACACGGCTTTGTTGGCCAAACAAACCTGGGCGGAGTCTGGGCTGGGATCCCTTTCATGCAGCAACTGTTACCATGTGGAGAGACACCCCGATCTAAATAATTCCACATCTTCCCTCCTCCCGCTGGCTCTTGACAGGCTGGTGAGAACTGAGAACGCCAGTGGCTCCCTCCTTCCATCCTCCGTGGGGAGGGGGCTGTGTTGGGGGGGTGGGGGGGGCGAGAGGTGGGAGGCAGCGGGGGAAGGGAGGTGGGGGGGTGCAGAACTCCCCCACCCCAAGTCGGGGAAAAATAAAATGTTCCTCTGCCTTTCCCTCCCTCCCCCCACCTCCCCGCTTTTTTTCCTGTCACGGCCAACCCCATCACACTCCCAGGCACTTTTTTTTTTTTTAAGGAAAACGGGTCTTTTGAGACAGAGGTGACCCCGGTGGTGATAAGGGACAAAGTTCACCTGAGAGTGTTATCTGCTCTCCATGGCTGCCCGGGCCTCAGATTTCTCATTTCGATGAGGAGGCCGGGGAAATTGGATGCAACCCGACAGTCCCCCTCTGATGAGCTTCCTGGAGCGGAGCCTGCAAGGGCAGCAGCCAGGGAGGGAGGCAGGGTGGGCTGGGCGCTCCCTCCCCCCTCCCCCACCCCTCCCCACCCCTTATCACCCTCACTCCCCCCTACTTCCCCAGCCCTGGGCTGGCCAAGGAGGATTCTCCCTGGTGCCTCTGTCTTCTCGCTTCTTCCTCTTCCTGAGGCTTTCAGCCTGGCCTGGCCTTCCTGGGTGAGGAGGAGATGCCCGCACAGGCCAGTTCAGTCCCCCGGAACCATCTGGGCTGTGGACACAGCACTGCCTCAGGGCTCAGAGGCCTTCCATCCATTCCTCCTTCCAACTCCCCAACGTCCCCTCTGAGGCCAGCAAACTTGTGCTGTAAAGGGCCAGAGCATACCTATTTTCAGCTCTGGGGTCTACACGGTCTCTGTCAAGGCCAGAGACAAAATGAAAATAAACATGTGGCTGTGTTCTAACGGAACTATATGGCCAGAGGCGGACGGTGGGCGGGATTCGGCCTGGCCTGCGAGCTGTAGTTTGCAAACCCCAATCTGGGCTGCCTTGCTACTTAAGGTGAAGTGCAGGGATGCACGACCTCAGTGGGCCCAGGGAGCTTGTTAGAAAAGCAAAACCTCAGATGCCACCCAAGACCCACATCCTCTGATAAATGAGGAAACCAAGGCTCACAGACGCAGTTGCCCAACGTCATGGACCAGGAGCAGCGGAGCTAGTATTTGCACCAAGTTCAGAGCCTTGGTCTCCATGTTCTGTAAGGATCAAAGGGACATGGGTGTCTCAGAGATGCTCATTGACCTGGATGTTCAGAGAACATGTGGTCAGAGCTGCAGACAGAGACTCACTCTGCATCATGCCTTGTCCCCCTCCTCAATACATGAGAGAACCTTCCCTGGGCTCACATTATGTGCCAGGCTCTGGGCTAGCAACAGACATGAACAAGAGCTTCTGTCCACACCCAAGGAGCAGAGAGTGTGGTAAAGGGAGGCCAATGTGCTCCAAAGTGGCCTCTTGCAAGCTACACTCCTTTGGGTTATACCCAGTGCTCAATAAAAAATACTACTGTTATTGCCATTACTGTGACTATAATATTGTCATTATTTTTGATAGTATTTTTTTGCCAGACTCACCATTTGAAGGGAAGTAGACTTTCCCATGTCTCTGCCAACTTGGAGCAGCTCAGTTTCTCTTCTTTTAGAAGGAAAGACCAGATAAGAGAAATTACATTTTCCCTATCTTACCTGTCTAGATGAAGATTGGCAGAGAAAGGTCAAATAACAGTAGCTTCAACAAGATTGAAGGTTGTTTCTCACTGACAGAACAGAAATCCAATGGGAGGCAGTCCACATTCTGTATGGAAATTTTTCCTCATGGTCCAATATGGCTGCTTGAACACCAGCCATCATGTTCATCTATCAGCCAGCAGGGAGATAGCAAGGAGGAAGAAGAGGCAAAGAGTTGCCGACCAACTGTGTTTTAAAAAGGTTTCCTTGAAGCTGTTCCATAGCACTCTGCTTACATCTCAGTCACCAAAATTTAACCACCCAGACACAACTAGCTACAAAGGAGGTTGAGAAAGATAGCCTTTTGGGGGGAGGCCACGAACCCAGTGAAAAATTGGAGTTTCATTAGTTAGAAGGAGCAAACACATTCAGGGCCAGGCAATTCATGGTCTCTGCTGTCCCCATGATTTGGGGGGGTGGTCTCCCAAGGTGGCCTGGGACAGAGTTATCTTTGGAGGGACACAGACCCAGTGAGGAGGAACCCACACACACATTCAGACAGGGTTCTCTGGTGTGCTGGGGGCCCTCCCATCCCTCCATGCCTCCATGCTCATGCTGTGAAGGAGATGAAGAGGTCAGGTTAAGAGGAGAGAAACCCCCCAGGGTCATTCAGCTGGTTGGGGACAGTGCTGGGTTCTGGGTTCTGAGAGGCTGCACTTGGGCCACTTTCTAATATAGCTCACCTTGAGCTGTTGAGAGTATGTTCCTTCTCTTTCTGTCTTTCTTGTCTCCGCTTCTCTCCCTCTCTCTACCGGTTTCTCTCTTCCCTCTACCTGCATATACATATATATGCATATCTCTCTATGTGTACGTGTCTCTCTCTCCCACCTTTCCGCCTCTCCTCTTGAAAAACAATTCAAAACTTCAACTTACCAAGGCTCACCCTTCCCATACGGGGTGCTCTGAATGAGACCAGACACCCCTGCTTCCTCCCTCCCCAAATAGGCCCCAAACAAGGGTCCCACGAGGCCATGTCTTCCTATCTCCACCAAGGAAGGCCTGGTGCCTTGTAGTTACTGCAGGGTGACAGGCGCAAGGAGGCTTGGCACGGAGCCAGGACTCCGCTGGGAGGAGCGGGAACCGGATGTCTCCAGGCTTTGAGGAGCATGTCTGCACCTGTCCTGAGCATCTGGGGCTGAGCTGCCCTCCCTGTAGCCGTCAGGGCCTGTGGAGGCAAATGCCTTTAGGGCGCCAACCTGGGGAGGAGGTGGGGGGCCCCGGTAGACAGACATCGCCAAACTCTGGCAACAGCCCGGCAGGTTCACTCCAGTAACACCCCATCTCACTAGTGAGAAACTGAGATTTAGAAACCCCCCTAGCTGAACCCCTAGCTTGAACCCTAACAGAGAGGGACAAAGCCAGGATTTGAACCAGCGTGGCTCCAGGGTTCTGGCTCTTAACTAGTATCCTCCTCACAACCCCATCCCACCCCTGAGTCAGGGAGTTGCTGGGTCCTTGAATCCATAGTGA
Source organism: Mustela lutreola (assembly GCF_030435805.1). NCBI lineage: Eukaryota > Metazoa > Chordata > Mammalia > Carnivora > Mustelidae > Mustela > Mustela lutreola. The sequence goes on along the minus strand of NC_081300.1, from coordinate 72,019,885 downwards.
CTTGAGGTCCCAGCAAAGGCCTAGGGGAGTAGACAGGAATGGGAGACAGAAGGGTTCGTTTTCACACAGCAAGGCATGCATGTGGACTCCTGAAAATACACACATGACACTAGCATATACACCTATGTACACGTGGACATACACAGCATATACACGTATCTGCACACACATAGGCACACACAGGCTTGCACACACAGAGATGCAAACACACACATTCTTGCACACCCACAGACACACACATGCTCACTGTATGTTCCAAGGTCTCTCTGACCTCAAGATGAGGCAGGGGACAGTTTCTAGCCATTTCCTTCCAGGGCCCACCCCATGCTGGAGACTCTATAGAGGCCAGGGAAAAAGCAAGGAGCCCCTTACAAAGTCAGTTCCCAGGATCTGACTCCTTGATCCAAACTTCCCTCTTCAGACCCTAACATGGAGGTCCCTGGGGGTATTTTGGAGTCATCCAGCTCAACCTCCACCTTCAGAACCTTCTCCTAAGCACAGCCTATGAGCTTGAATGCCCCCAGACGCAGAAAGCTCATTACATTCCTGGGCACTCACACCAGTGCCAGGCAGTTCATGACAACATCAGAAGGATCCTCTCTTGCCAACCATGTGCCTTGAAGAAATCCCTTCGCTTCTCTGTGCCTGAGTTTCCACAGCTGTGAGAGGAACTGTAGTACCCACCTTCAACCTGGTCTTCACCCCTGTGAGGTTCGAACACCATTGGGCATAGACAGCTCTTCCTCGGAGAGGCCAACACATGAGAGCAATTAGTCCTCCTCACAGACTCATCCAAAGCCAGCAGGCCCTTCCCTGTCTGGAGCACAGTGTTCCCACCACAGAGAGGGGAGAAGCAGGGAACCCAGAGAGTCATGGGGCCTCCGGGCAGGGAATGACAGCTGCCCTATTCCCACTCGTGAGGGTCTCCAACCCTCGTAAGGCAGAGCTGCCCTCCCACAGGTGAATGGCCACTAGCCAGTGCCCCCTGTGCATTAGTCTCAACTTCTCAGGGAATGCTGGGACGGGAGGTCGCGGGGACCTCACCGAGCCGGGATAGCTGCCAACCCTCATGAGCCACAGCACGCAGGAATGTGACAGAAAAAGATACTCTGGGCCAGGAACTCAAGCAGATTTCTGCTGTTGCCTTTCACTCCTGTGCTATCACCAGCAAGCCTTCATGCATTCCCGGGGCCTCAGTTTCCCCATCTGTCCAGTGGAAATAAGTATGTCAACCCCAGCCAGGCTGCTGTGAGGGCAGAATCCAGAAGTATGCGCTTATCCCCCAAACAACATGACTATTCATTTCAAACAAACTATTCTATAGACAGCAAAGCAGAGGCCCAGAGAGGTCATGTTACCGGCCTAAAGCCACACAGCATGCCAGACCCAGACCAGGTCATCCCACCTCAACTCCCATTCGGGGGAAGGAAGGAATCTGCTCCACACACATGGGGTCCCCCAGTGCCGGGAACACCCCACTTCCGTCCTTCAACAACGTACCCTGAGCCCACTGGGGACTGAATTAACTCCTCTTTTTGTAAATGATCCCCGACAGAAAACTCCTTCAGAGACAAGGAAAAATATTTCCCCCAAACCTATTTACTTTTCAAATTTCAGTTGCCATAACAACTCGGCACAACTATTTATGTGAAATCTTCCCCTTCCAAATCTCCCCGAGCACCACACTCTATGGAGAGTGCAACTCAGCCCTTTCAATAACAACACATTTTTTCAATCAATTTGGGTCTGGGATCTTTTTTTTTTTTTTTTTCCTATAAACACACATAAAATATGTTGTGCAAAACTTTTCAAAGCTAACAGGGAAATGCCGGATTTTATCGACCTATTCCTCTCTAATTGCCCCCGATAGATGCTTTCTGCAGCATGATAGTGACAGAAATAACCAGCCAACTTGTTTGTTTGTTTGTTTGTTTGTTTGTTTAAACTCCTTTGAATCGTTTCTACTGGAGGTCATCTGGGGAGCGCCCCAAGTCAGCAGGGGTCCCAGTGGAGTCCTGAGCACTGGCTGGCTTGGGCTCAGGCTCTGCCCCTCGCAAGCTGCGTGTCCTTGGAAGAGTGGCCCGAGTGTCTGGCCTGAAAAGGGCCCCATCTGGGCCAACTGGGCCCCTACCCAAGGTTGGGGGTGGAGGATCCTCAAGGGGAGGACTCTGTGTTTAAGGCGTCCTGCAAATGTCCTGGGATCTGGCAGCTGCAGGTTTGGGATCTTGGAGACGCTCCCCATTCCCCGTTGAGGATTTTCAGCTCTGGGCTCCTTGAAAGCCTTCATATAAAGCTGTTACCTTTGCCTGGAATGTCCCCTTCTTTCCAACCTGTTGGGTTGACGTGAAGGAGCCGGGGCTTGGTTTCATGCTCTACTGCTGCCATCTTGAAATTCTTAATTGGTTTTGAACAAGAGGATCTGTGTTTTCATTTTGCAACTGGCCCCATGAAGTCCATAGCCATCTCAGCCAGTCCCTACTCTAGCACATTGTGTGCGTCAAATCATTTCGTCCCAGATGACCCTTTGAGGCCGGCATGATCTCTGTTTTCCGGGCAAGGAAACTGAGTCCAGAGAGGGCAAAGGTGATCACCACCCCAAACAGGCTGTTATGCATTAGGCCCTGTTCCAAGCACTTTTCCCATGTTAGCTCGTCTAAACCTCATGACAGTCATGTAGATTGGGAACTAGTATGATCCCTATTTTCCAGAGGCACAGAGAGGTAGGACAACTTGTTCAAGGTCACACAGCAAGTAAGTGGAGGAGACATGCTTTCCTGAGAGGTCCATTCAATCCCCCCTCCCCACCCGCCACGTGCCTGCACCAGTTTCCTCAGTAGGTCCAGGCCTCTAGGCTGACCCTTCCAGCCCAGCCTTAGTATAGTAAGCAGAACTATCCATCTCACTTAATCTGACCAGTCATGACAGTTTCTGGCTGCAAATCCCCCCATGGCTCCCTATGCTTTCAAGAGGCATCTCATCTCCTTGGCCTGACCATTGAGACCTTCGCTGATATGACCTACGCTGACCTCTGCAGCCTCAGCACGGATCTTGCCCCATTGTACTTGGTGTTCCTGCCCTCCAGACTGCCTGCAGTTAGATCTCTGCACACCCCTGAATTGTCAAGTTAGGGACCACTGGTTCCCTAGACAGGTCTTAGCACATGGGCACTCAAGAAAGCTTGCGAATCTGAACAGTCCAGTGTAAGCCATGCTGGGCATCACTCTCTCTTCTTCACCCCCTTACCCAGAATGCTAACTCCTCAATCCAGCTCCTTCTCCCTGTCCTCTGCCAGCACTCCTGCAAAGGCTTACACAGATGCCCGCTCCACCTTCTCCCCAGCTTCTCTGCCTCCAGCCACACCCCTTCCAGTCAGTCCTCCAACTCCAGCTGGAGAAACATTTAAAAACACAAATCTAACTACTTCACACTTTGCTTCACACTCATTCCCAAAACAAAATCTAAAAAGCAAACAAGGCTGAGAAGCCTCCATATTTGACCCTTCTAACCTCACCGGGCATGTCTCCACATCCCCAAGACCCCATGACACGCTAAGTCTTGGTCTCCATAAGCCATTTCTTCTGGCTTGGCTACCCCAGCTCCTGGTCTACCCACTTCTGCCTCAGCTAAACAGCTCTTCTTCTGGAAACTTTCCCGAGAACTATCCCTCCCCTCAAAGCAAAATCAAATTCCTCCTGGGCTCCCACAGCCCCCTATCCTTCCAAATCAACACTTGTATCACAGTAATATAAGCACTGGTTTGCATATCTGTCCCCTGTCCTCACATTAAAGGGGAGCTTCCTGAGAGCAGAGGACATATTTTGTTCCTTGATGTACTCTCTATGCTTAGAACATAGAAAGTACTTAATAAATAGATGGATGAATGGTGGATAGGTAGATGTGTGGATGAGTGGATAATAGAAGGGTGGATGGATCAAATGGTAGATGGATGGATATAAGGGTGGATGGATGGATGGATGGATGGATGGGTAGATGGGTGGGATGATGGAGGGATAGATGGGATAATGGATGGATAGATCAGTGGATGGATGGATGGATGGATGGAATGGTGGATTGATAGGATGATGGATGAATGGATGGATGGGTGTATGGGATGATGGATGGATGAATGAATAGATGGGAGGATGGATGGATGAATGAATAGATGGGAGGATGGATGGATGAATGAATAGATGGGAGGATGGATGGATGGATGGATGGATGGATGGATGGATGGATGAAAGAAAACCTTAACAATCCTCTCATAATAATTCATCTTTGGATGGTAAGGTACTCAAAGTTCTGAATTTATAACAAGCTGGCAATAGATGTTTATTGGATTGATGGCTAAGTGGATGTCACAGAGCAGCTGGTCATCAGCCCTCCAGGAGCACCTGTTTTTCCTTTTGTTTGTTCCATTCCCTCCCATGTTCACCTTCATCAGTCTCCTACCCTCCTCTTGCTTCCCACAGTTGCCACATGACTCAAAGTGTCCAAGTTCCCCAGATCCATGCCTGCACATTAATTATTGAGTGATATAATCCAAATTTATCTAATGAATTAATAATAAGCCATAGGGGTATTTTAATAATGAAATACTTGGTGTTATGTTTTGATAATTACAGAAGGCTTTCATAATTACACCACGGCTGTGAAAATAAAATCAAAATCAATTAGGTGGTGTGCAGTGACACCCCAGAAGTGCTCCTCAAAGCTTCAGTGGATAGACCCACCAGGATCACAAAGATCAATTTATCTCTGAGCCAGCTAGGGTCTGGGGTGTCAACATTTTCACAGGATTGTAGAGCTGGGGAGGGATTCCAGGAAGGACAAAAGAAGGAATGTCACTGAAAACATCAAATGTTTAAGTCAGAAAGTGCCTAAAAGACCAACAAAACAAGCCTCTGCTTTCACAGATGAGAAGACAGAGGCTCAGAGAGGAACAATGACTCCCTAAGTCAGCCTCAAATTGTTGGGGTCTGGACTCCCAGTCCAGTGCTCTCGTGGCCCCAGCCCACTCACATGTCCTCCTTCTGCCATAACAAACCCTCAGTGGTCTGCCTGAGTTCTTCCCATGCCTCCTTTCTCAACCCCTGCGACTCAACATATGTACAGCCAAACCACCTATGGGTCATGAATGCAGTCTTCTCCACACCTCTGCATTGGCCCGTGCTGTACCCTCTGCCTCGGGTGCCTTCCCTGCTCCACCTCTCAACCCTGAGGTCTGCATGGCAAAGCCCTCCCAGCAGGGATGACCTCCCTTCCTCCTGCCCCCGAGGGCCTCTACTATGTGATGATGGCTCATCTGTCTCCTCTAAAAGACTGGGAGCTCCATTAAGGCAAGGACAAGTCCTGTTCATTTTCTCTCCCAGGAACGTTAACACAGGGCCTGACAAACAGAAAATGCAAAATACAGCCTTATTCAAGGCCAGATGGTGGAAGAAAAGGGAGAAGAGAGACGAAAGAAGAGAAATAAACAAGGAAGGTTGGCTCTGGAGTTATTTCCAGAATGTACTTAACCAAGGCCACCTAAAGGACATTTGGGCTTGAAAGTGCTGGTTTAGAGACATGTCACTGGAAATTTAAGCTACAATAAAATGACATGAAAGTGAAAGCAAAAGAAATCTTTCAGGATAACTAACGCTAATGATGGTAGATTGACAGATTCGAAACCATCCCCAGCCCCCAACGTCCATACAGAGAATCAGGAAGCCTGGACTATTGACCCCAAGGACCATCAGTAGGATGCATCCTCAAAAAGGCACTTGAACTTGTCACAGACACTGCCCCAAACGGGTCCCCTGTGCAGAGCTGAGGAGCAGCAGCTGCAGCTGGAAATGGTATAATCATAATGTGTTTCTTCAGATCTGGTGGCCGTCCCACCACTGGTAACCACAGATGTTCCAGGTTCAATTCTAGCACAGTCTCTTCCAAGCTATGGGACCTTGGGCAAATGTCTTAGCCTCTCTGTGCCTAAGGGTCATTGGGGAGCAATTCATGAGCTGATTTCCTTAAATCCCTGGATCAGGGGATGTCTCTGTTCTTACCTTCTCTGCTAAGCACCTTGATTAGCAAGGCCATCTCAGACTCTCCACGTGGATTGGATGGAACTGACCCCTCCCACTTTCAGGCAGTTCCAGGTGCGTTCCCAATAACTAGCCAATCAGCAGAGTCCATTCTTGGTGAACAACCCTGGTGTCACCCATGGTGACTCAAGCCAACCAATCAGAACTCAGGAGGGCCATTATCAACAAATGTTCATTAATATTACTGTTACATTATTGTGGCAAATGTTGACTCCCTGAGCTGAGTCTCACTGGTGGGCAGGATAGAAAATGAAACTAAAAAGTTTGTGATCCAGGGGAAGCAGAGACGGGTGCCGTTGCCCCTGGTCGCCCCAGCCCTGACAGGTTAGAAGTCTTCTCTCTTGGCTCCTGGAAGGCCCGCTGCTCATTCGTGTTCTAACTTGAAATAAAGCGAGGACTCTGAGCATAGGCATAGAGCCCGGTTCAAACCCCAATCCCAATCCTCCCTTCCTAGTTAGCTTCCCCTCATGGCTTGTTCCTCAGATTTTTCACCTGGAAAACAGAAGACCAAAGACCTAACTCTGGGAAGGTTTTGGAATTTCAGTGTAGTCAGGTTAGCCGAAGGCCTGGCACACAGGAGGGGCTCTGGAAGAGACGCCAACCATTAATAGGGTGCCTGGTACTTCCTTCTCTTGTAACTGGTGGCTAAATTCCCTGTCTACTGCCAGACTGCCAGGGCTCCGAAGGCATGGCTGGTGTTGCTCATTGTGTCCTCAGTGCACTGTGTAAGGCTAGGCATGAAGTGGGAGGAAATGAATGAAGGAACAGAGGGAAAGACAGCAGGAGGAAGGGAGAGAGAAGGGGGAAAGGCTTGTCTTCTTATGACACCAGAAGTCCAGCTGCCCTGTCTCAAAGAGCATCCAGAATGGGAGACAGAAGACCCATCTTAAGCCCTTCACTTCGTAGAGAGTGAGCCCAGAGAGAGGCTGTGACTTCCCCAATGTCACACAGCAGAGTGTGGCTGAAGAGGCCCCAGCAGAGAGCACCCCCCAACACCCCAGCCTGTCCCCAGCTCCCCAGTATCCTGCCTCCTGCCCCCAGCCCTCCCTTCTCCCCCTCAGGCCAACCCCAACACATGACACCTCTTCCTGTCTGGAGAAGACACCACCCTCAAGCCAGGTGCTCCCTTCAGGTGTCTGCTGCACACACACACCCGTACCCCCACCACGGGCTGGGCCCCTTTGGAAAATACCCTAGGGCCTCCAGGCCGGAAGGAGTAAGGTGACTCAGGGCCAGGTGGGGGGGGAAGCTCAGAGAGAAGGAGGCTGGGGGTGCAGGTGGGTGAGTTCTTTGTCAGTGAGTCAGGAAGACAAGCTTCTCTCCCAATCACAACAAGAATCTCTTGGCCCAAACTCAAGTATGCAGGACACGAACATTAGCTTCCTGAAACGTTGGCCACACGAGCTAAGTCTGATCCCACCCGCCCCAGCACTCACATCATGGGGTGATGCCCAGGGCGCTGCTCTCCAGGCCGGGGCAGGGGGAGCCTCTGTCTAATTTGGGGTTTGGGGGCAGTGCGCTGGTCATATTACAAGTAAGGAAGTTGAGGCCCCAGCCAGGGAAATGCCTCAACAAAAGGCAAAAAAGGGGCCACACATCCAGGTCTTTGAGCCCCAAATCCAAGAGAACCTGCTCCGGAGTTAGCCCAGGGCCCAGGTTCAAATCTTAATCAGCCTATTCTGGGCTTTAGGACACTGAGCCGGAGGCAGCACCTTTCCTTTAGCCTCAGCGCCGTTCTCTGCAACGTGGCGACAAGTTCAGCCCCTCTTGCAAAGCCGTCGCAAAGATCCGAGGAGGCAACTTGTGCAGACAGAGCCCCGGCATGCAGCAGGGGCCTGTGATCTTTTTCCTCTGGGCCCCTTTTTACCACTGGCTCTCTCTCTAGGAACGTGGGTTGAGCGAGAATTCAGTAACACGGGAGGGCCCACCTCCCAGAGTGGGAGGCCAGGAAAGGCCCAGTGAGCTACCCTGCAGGAGGGTCCAGAAGACTGGAGGTTTTGGGGAGGTGTGAGGTCACGCGCAGCCAAACAGCGGCTGGGTGAGTCTTCAGGGAGGCAGGCGGACAAGTCACCAGGAGTCAAGGATGGATGGCTTTGGGCAGGACCTCGTCCCCCCCCCCCCCCCCCAGTCTGGGCTGTCCCCATACCCAATGCTGCCCCTACTGTGGGCCCCCATCCCTGCCTTTCCCTGACTGTGGCCCACTGGCCTGGCCCCTTCCGTTGGCACCATGGTCGCTAACCTGTTTGGGCCCCATGTGTTCCTTCCTTCCCTAGTCAACCAGACCCCTCTTCTCCAGGACAAACTCTGACATGAGCTCCTGCTGAGAGAGAGAAACTGAGGCCAGCAGAGTCAGCAGACATGCACACTGAATCCGGGTCTGGGGAAAATATAAATCACGGTGGGAAGGAGCTTTTCCCGAGACGCACTCACTTAGCCCTCAGCTCTTTGGCATGCCCCGGGGGACGAGCGTCCTTCCCCTGACCCTCAGAGAGAGCCACCTGCCTGGCTGTGCCCTCTCTCCTCCGTGAGCAGGAGGGACTCTGAACTCACAGGCCTGGTTGGAGGCTTCTCAGCAGATCAACTGGGGACAGAGCTAGTGTGGAGTGCTTCTGGGTCTGAAAGTGGCTCCGGCAAAGAAAAACGCCTTTGAGAGGTTGTTCCGAAACACGTGTCCACAGAATAAGAGCGTTCAAAATAACTTTGCCTGCTTGTGTTGGGTTGTTTTGCTTTGGGTCTCTTTGCAGCTTTATCAGGAGGTAGGCAGCAAAGATTCCTCCATTCATGGCACTTTGCCTGGGGTGGGTGGATTTTCACGGATGGGACCACCCGGCCCCGGCCAGAAGCCAAGGTGAAGCAAGGGCACTGCTCAAGGCCAGATGCCTTGCTGACCCATGAGTTCCCCTCCACCTGAGCCCAGGCCTGGGGATGACGGTGATGAGGCACCAAGTTCCCAGAGAGACACAGGAACACAGGCAGGAGCCCCAAATCCTGGGACGGCTCACCAGGCGCCTGGAGAGATGGGGGGGAGGGGGAGGAAAAGAGTGACAGAGGGGTAAACTGAGGCCCAGAGAGTCGGTGGCAGCCAGGAGTTCAGGTTATCCTGTTCTCAGTTTTTCCCTCCCATTCTTTCCTCTTGGTTACTTTCCTTCCTTCCCTCCCTCTTTCTCCCTCCCACCTTCCTTTCTTTCTCTCTTTCTTTCTTTCTTCTGTAGTAATTGATATACTACCATTGTTCCTCATTTAAAAGTTAAAAAAGGATACACACTGGAAAGTCCCCCTCCTGGGTGCACACCTTCGACAATATATCAAAGCCATGGGATTGTACACTCTAGATTGGTGAATTACATGGTATGTGAGTTATATCTCAATAAAGCCACCGAAAAAAGAAAAAGCCTCCCTTCCCACTGCCACTCTGTTGTCCTGGAGGCCACCCTGTGACCTGTGGCCTTCTGCCCCTCCCATTCCTCCATTCCTTTTTAGACTTTGGGTGGAATCGGGGGTAAAAGGAAATGAATACAGTCCAAATAAAAGTGGGGAAATATTCTCTCTCTCTTGTCTTTCAAAAGCACCTACTATGTGTCCAGACCTCCATCACTTGTTTCACACCTGATGACCATTCAGTGACGCGGTGATGAGTAAGTCCACTTTCCCAGCCAGGAGCGAAGCAGAGCATCTTCAGGGGCCACGCCACCCCACCCCCACTCCCCACCGCCTTCTATCTCCTCTTTCTCTCTTTCTCTTTCCTTCTGGTCTAGTCTGCCTGGAACCTCTCCTTGAGTTTTGTTTTTTAGATGACATCTTCTTTGGAAAGCTGTTCTAAGAACTGGCTTTATTGATGATCACACAAAGAAATAAATGAGAGAGAAGAGACAAATCTCCCGTACAGAGGAACTCCAAAGAATTTCTGTAGCTCCTCTGCCCTCGAGGAGGTAGAGCACAACTCCCTATTCCTTCATTGTGGGCAACACTGAGTGACGTGCTTTCAAAGAGTACAGTGTGACAGGGGGAGGGAAGGACGCTGTCATCCCACGGAGGACCTCCAGTCATGTTCCTTAGCCGGGTGACCAAAGTTGGTGCCATCAGTCATCTGGCATGGTGATAGCATGTATCCTGGATATTATGTCTGGAGAATGCCACTTTACTGCTGCATCCTTTCTAATCTAAGCAGGAGAAAAATATCAGACAAGCCCAAATTGTGAGGTATTCTGCAAAACACCAGACTGATGCTCTTCAAAGGCATCAAGATCATCAAGGATGGGGCAAGTCCAAGAAACTATCACAGCCCAGGAGACCTAAGGAGACACAGTGGTGATCACCATGGTTTCTGGAGGAGATCCTAGAACAGAAAAAAGTTATCAGGGAAACCCAGTGAAGTTCAAAACAAGTCGGAACTTCAGTTAAGACCAACATGCCCGTATTGGTTCATTTGTGGCCGCGGAAGTACCGTATTAGTGTAAAGGGTTAAAAGCAGGGGAAACAGCTGGAGAGTAGGCTGAACACTTCACACTCTATTTGCAACTTTTCTGTAAATTGTAAACTATTCCAAAACTGAAAATCTGGGTGCCTGGGTGGCTCCGTTGGTGAAGCAACTGCCTTTGGCTCGCATCATGATCCCGGAGTCCCGGGATCGAGCCCCGCATCAGGCTCCCAGCTCAGGAAGGAGTCTGCTTCTCCTTTTGATCCTCCCCCCAACAGTGCTCTCTCTCTCTCTCTCTCTGAAATAAATAAATAATTTAAAAAAATAAAAATAATACAATAAAGTAAAATAAAACTGAAAATCCATTTAGAGGGAAACAAAAGCAGCTTTACTGAGATCAAATTCACATACCACACAATGAACACACCAGTGCCCATGTGATGACTTGTTATGTATTTACAGAACTGTGCAACCCTCACCACGGTCAGTTTTAGAACATTTTCATCACCCTGTAAAGAAATCCTGCGGGTACCTGAGTGGTTCAGTCGGTTAAGCATCTGCTGTCAGCTCAGGTCATGATCCCGGTGTTCTGGAATCCAGCCCCAGGTCGAGCTCCCTATTCAGCGGGGAACCTGCTTCTTCCTCTGCCCCTCCCCTTCCTTGTGCACACGTGCACTCTCTCTCTTTCAAATAAATAAATAAAATCTTCAAAAAAATAAAAATAAAAACAACTCTGTATCTTGTCATTATCACCTCCTGCCCATCTTCCCCACCACTACCTCTGGCCCCTGACAACTACTAACTGACTTTCTGTCCCCATAGATTTCCCTATTCTGGACATTTTTTATAAATAGAATGATCCAGTATATGGCCTTCCGTGGTTTCTTCCAATCAGCACAATGATTTCGAGGTTCACCTGTGTCGCGTTAGTACTCCACCTATATGGATAGAGCACAATTTTCTTTATCCATTCATCCATTGATGGACACACGAGTCACTGCCACTTCTTTTTGGCCGACTTAAATGATGATGCTGTGAACATCTGTGTGCACGTCATTGTGCGGACATGCATTCTCATTTCTCTTGGGTAAATATCTCAGGGTGGAATTTCTAGGGGACACGCAGACTCCGGGTTTGAGAAAGAGCTAGACTGTTTTCCAAGGGGGGTGCACGTTTCCGTTCCCATTTCTCCCCTCTGGTCAAACGCACCACTGAGGAACCACAGGCTCACACACTTCACCTCGAATCCTTACCAGAATCTACAGAGAGGGTGGGCATGACTATCACCCCAACTTCCAGATGAAGAAACTGAGGCTCAGAGAGGTGGAGTCCCTGGCCCAGGTCCCTCAGCCAGGCATCAGGGCACCCTCAGCCAGGGCACCTGGGCCAGGAACTCCAGGGTCCCAGGGCACCCTCAGCTCGTGTCCCAGGATTCAATCGAACTGCCTGGCCCAGAACCATACCACCAGGGGGCTGATGTTTTGGAGGCTGAGATGAGAAATGGGGGCCATGGCACCTCTGGCACGAAGGGGACTCTCCCCCAGGCCTGACAGGTGATTCTAGAAGAGCATTTACCCTGGGGCTCTGTGGCTGATGGGGGAGGGAAGCCCTCAGGGGCTGTAACTGGAGAGGCCGGTCTTGGGGCTCTGCTGGGGCCAGAGAAAAAGCACAAAGGGTCCTTTGTCCTCCCCATTGTTCCAACTCACAGCCCTTCTTGCTGTGCCCCTCAGACCAGCAAGGGGCACGCAGGGTCTGCAGCTGGGCAGTCAGTCTCCAGTTCTCCAGGGGCCCCTGGAATGGGCCAGAGGATTTGCCAGTGGGGGCTGGGAAATATGGGGGACTGAGCAGATACTCAGTGTCTAGGAAGCCAGCCCCCTGATATTTTTCCCTAATCTTCTGTTTGTGATTATAAAGTCACCAGATGCATGCCCCAAGAAAGGCAATGAAACAGCCCCAAAGGGCTATGTATCCAGCCTCCCACCCTGAGGGCACAGCACGTCAAGAGCTCTTGTCAATCTGTCTGGAATGTTCTCCTTGCTTCCATTTGAAAGCGTGCACCCGTGTAAGTGTGTTCCTTTTTCATGTACAAAGGACAACTTTCAATACCCACTTTTTTCCTTTCTCCTTACAATGCACCTGGAGATCATTCCAGATCAGCTCAAGGACCATGTTTTCCTTCTGCTCTGTGCCTTTACTCACCTTGCCCAGCCAGGTTTAAGTCATTCCAGTCTTTTCTGCTACTCCATAGAACACCAAAATAAACGTATCACGCACAGGTCTTTGCACACGAGTTGGAGAATGTGCCGTGGGCCTGTGCTTACCTACAGCATCACTAGGTCACAGAGAGGTACCTTAGTTTTGCTTCCCCGCGGTGGGGGGGACCCCATTGCACTCTCCCCAGCCAGGCTTGGGAGCACCTGGGCACCCAGAATCTCACCTGCAGAAACGGGACCATAATCTTGATCTTGCAGAAGTGCTGGGGAGACTAAAGACGTTTATGTGCGATGTGTCAGCCCACAGGAGCCATAGCCTAAACACCAGCCCCCGTGTGGGCCCCCCTCAAAAGTCTCTCTAGATGGGCAGCCTCAAGGCCTACTGCTTTGTTGATTTGGAGAATTTTGCCCCAAAAAGTGAGTCTGCGGGCACAGCTGGAGGCGTTCCCGAGTTTGGGAGACGCCAGTTATGACTCTGAGTGATGCCGCCTCAAACACTTATTGTCATAAAGGAAGTTATTCAAACACAATCAATTAGGCGCCCATATTAGCATATTTTTCATTGTAATACACCCGCAAAGAGGAGAATCGAGAGACTGTTTATTGCTGTTCTGAGCTAATATTTGTTAAAGTGATTAATATGTTTTTCAAATATCTGTGACAGGTGTGGCAGGCATTATTTATCTCCACCGGCAGGAGCCTGAAAGGGTGAGGGCCGGGAGTCACTCGGGGCGGCACCAGGTGGGGGCCTTGGGGGCTGCTAAGGGCTGTGTCCTCCTCCTCCTCCCGGCTTGGGCCTCGTGCCTTCCATCGTCCCCTGTCACCCTCACCTCCAACTTCCCCACTACGGACCGTTCCCATCAGCGTTCAAGGACACCCCTCACCATGACCAAGGAAGACCTCCCAGAGCCCCTTCTCCATCAACTCCTCCCTTGGGCCCCTCCCTCCTGCAGCCCCTCTCCCCTATTCCCTTTCTCCTCCAAACCCATTCTTCAAAAGAAGCCTTCACCCGGCCGACTTCCTTTGTTCACTTCCCAGTCCCTGCTTTTAAAAACTCATTTTGAAATATGAAGAACATGTGGAAATTTCTAGAAGAGCAGCACCTGAAAGAACTCTCTGCAGTGGTGGAAATGTTCTGTATCTGTACTGTCCCTTCCAGGAGCCACTAGCTACAGTCAGCTCTTGAGTCATTGAAGTGGGGCCCATGTGACCGAGGAACCAAAATTTTAGTTGTATTTACTTTTGGTTAATTTACCTTTAAATTTAAGTCAACCACACTTGGCTAATGGTTACCACATTGAACCACTCACCTGTAGAGAAAAATATCATGAATGTTTGCATAACCCACCACCCATCAGCTTGGTCAGTTGTCTAGATTTTGTCATACCTTGCTTCAGATTTTTTTTAAGTCATTCAATGTTATGAATCTATTACCCTTTTTCCCCTGCAGAGTTCATCAGGGTCATGAATATTTATGTCTTGGTATTTATCTTTCCCTTTCCTATCTTTATGCTGTTATCATATGTGGATGAATCCACAAGCAATATATAGCAAAATTGTTCTCTTTTTAAGACTTTATATACATGATAACCCATTCCATGCATTATCATACAATGTGGGTTTTGTTGTTTTGTTTTGTTTTGTTTTGTTTTGTTTTTGCTCAGTCTTGTTTTCCCAAGTGACATGCCCTGGTTCTTCTTCACCAGTGTATAGTATTCTACTGTGTATCATATGTGGATGAATCCACAAGCAATATATAGCAAAATTGTTCTCTTTTTAAGACTTTATATACATGATAACCCACTCCATGCATTATCATACAATGTGGGTTTTGTTGTTTTGTTTTGTTTTGTTTTTGCTCAGTCTTGTTTTCCCAAGTGACATGCCCTGGTTCTTCTTCACCAGTGTATAGTATTCTACTGTGAGCACCCTTCAATTTCTTTCAAATGCTTGTATGGAGGAACATCTGTTCCTAACAACATGGTGGTGAACATCTTGTAATGTATCCCTCTGGGCAATGGGCTGATGTTTCTAGAAGACATGTGCTGAGAAGCAATGGTTAGGTCAGTAAAAGTTAGCTTTTGCAGTCCCAGATGCTTCTAGATGTCTCTCCAACATGGTTCTGCCAATTGTACTTCCCACAGCTGCCGAGGAAAGCTGCTTCCTTACAGGCTTATAGTCATTCATTATTCTCAAGTTTTAAAATTTCTGTTAAGCAGGTGGGTGATATCTTGTAGTTGTTTCAATTTATATTCCCCAATCACTAGCAAGGTTAAATATCTTTCAAGACTATCAGTCATTTGGGTTTTCTCTTTCGCTATCTGGTTATGCTCACTGCCTAATTTTCTACTATATGGTTAGTGTTATCCTTATTCATTTGTAAGCGCTCTTTATATATGAGGGATTTAAGCCTGACTCAGTTAGATGTATTCAGATATCTTTTTCTGGTTTTGTCTTCTTGTTTAACTTATTCAGGATGACTTTGATTGAAAAGGAGTGTTTAATTTTAAGGTAGTCAAACTAAGCAAACTTTTTCTTTGGGGTTTAGGTTTTTTGGGGCTATCATTAAGAAATCATCCTTTAGTCCAGGATTATAAAGGCAATCTATATTTCCATCTAGGACTTTAAAATGTTTCCTTTTTGTATTCAGATCTCTAATGCATCCTGAATTTATTTGTTTGTGTATATGTATGCTGTTTGAGTTTGGAATCTAATGTAATATAGTTTATATTAATTCTATATGCTGCATGACAAAGTTATTGTTTAAAACATCATATGTTTATTATCTTACAGTTTCTGTGGGTCAGGAGTCTGGGCATAGCTTCGTTGGAGCCTCTGTTTAGTGTTTCCCAATGCTACGGTCAAGATGTTGGCTGGGCTCATCAGAGGCTTGACTGGGGAAGGATCCACTTTCAAGGTCCTCGGGTTGTTCACAGAACTCACTTCTCTATAGCTGTAAGATTCATGGAAGCTTTTTCCTTCAAAGCCTAGCAAAGTGGGAAACAAAGGGGAAGAGAGAGAGAGAGAAACTCTGAGCAAGGCAGAGTTTTATACAGTATAAGGTAATTAAGGGTGGACATCTCATTCCCTTCACCATATTCTATTGGTTAGAAGCAAGCCATGGGCCCACACTCAAGAGGGAGGGAGGACACAAAGGCCTGAACATCAGGAGGTGGAATCATAGGTACCGGACTGTCACATTGTCCCTTCGATCACCATCTTTTTGGTATTCTTTTTTTGTTTTTTAAGGATTTTATATTTTTGGAGCCAGCTAGGTTCACAAGATAACTTAAAGGAAAGTATGCACCCATGCCCCCACACACAACCACCCTCATGGTCAACCTCCCACATCTGAGTGGTCCATTTGTTACAATTGATAAACCCACTACACTGCTGACACGTCATTATAACCCCCCATCCACCGTTTACCTTCAGCTTCAATCTTGGTGTCATACATTCTGTTGTTTGGACAAATATAGAACGACATGTACCCATCATTATGGTATCATGCAGAGTATTTTCACTGTCCTACCACTCCCTGTGCTCTGCCTGTCTGTCTTGCCCTCTCCCAGTTCCTGGCAACCATTAATCTTTTTACTGTCTCCATAGATTTGTCTTTTGCAGAAAATCCTATAGTTGGGTTCATATAGGATATGGCCTTTTCAAATTGGCTTCTTGCACTTGGTACCATGCTCTTGCACTTCCTCCATGTGTGTTCACGACCTGATAGCTCATCTCCTCTCAGTGCTGAGCAATACCCACGAGCACTTTCCTAGGGAGGGCCCACCCCTTCTCTGCTCCCTGCCAGTGCCTCCTCCACCAGGTGTGAAGTTTTCATAGGCACATGAGTCTGCTTCTGGGCTCTTCCATGATTGTTGTCACTCTAATGGTCTTCCTGCCCCTACCATCCCTCTACATGTCCCCTATTCAGGGCCACCAATGGCGATCACGTTGTTGAATTCCACTGGGTCTTTCCAGAGCTCATCTCACTGGGTGCCTCAGAAGGGTTGGCAGTCCAGTGAAAACAGAAACAAACAGCTTAACCAAATGACAGGTCGTCAAAGAGCCCCATGGACCTCCCTGTCGCCTAGTTCCTTGGCTGGGTGGCATCTTCTCTCTCGATCATACTTCCCAGGCTTGAGGCCCTTTGTCATGGGGTCTTCTCTGCCAGATACCCCATCCTACCTGACATGGGGGTCCTGGAGCCTGTAGCTTATTAAACTCCATCTGGAAGATTTCCCGACCATCTCAGACTCAACATGCACCCCTGAGGACAGTGGCTCGGTTCCGCCATGCCCCACCAGGGGCCCCCACCCCCCATCTTCCTCTAGTAAGAGATGGATCCCCTGACCCCTTGTGCTGATCTCAAACTGTCGAACTCCCCCACGGGTCTGATGACCTCCCTACATCTTCTCAGCTGCTGTCCTTCCCAGGCCACTGTCACCTCTCTTTTGAGTATCTTCAGCAGCGCTCCTGACTTCTAGTCCTGCCCTCTACAGCCAAGTCTTCACATGGCGGTCAGAGGAATATTTTCAAAAACATAAATCATTTCACATCATCCCCCCACTTAAAATCCTTTCCATGGCTCCCCACTGCTCTTGGAATAGGATCCAGATTCCTCAATGTGCCCTCAATCAATAGTGGGCTGTCACCTCCTTTGCACGTCCATCCATCACCACCCGCCCCCCACTCAGGTCCCTTCTCGCCGGGCCGGGGGATGATCTGATTATTTCTCTAAGGGGGAGACTCTGGGGGTGGTCCAAGTGGTCTGAGGGGGAAGGTGCCAAATTTCCCCTCTGAGTGGCAGGGCCTGGGCAGGGCCATGAGCCCCAAGCAGGTCAGGTTAAACGGCACTGTTTATGTTAGCCCTCTGCAAAGTGTGTTTTGGTGGCAGAAGAGAGTTATGAATAAGCTCTTAATTCCAGCAAGGGCGTGGGTCAGGTCTCCGACTGTGGCGTTTATTGACTTTTGCGTCTGCTCCCTTGCCCAGTGTCCCGAGACTGAGGGGCCTGTCTGTGCCCAGGGCTGGTGGTGGCCTTGGCTCTGGCTCACATGGACAGAGGCCGGGCTGACCGGCCAGCTCGCCTCAAATTAGCACCAGGACATCAGCCTCTCCACCCGCTTTGCTGTGGAGCCCGGGCGGGGGTGAGGGGAGGCATGGAGTGGAAAAGGACCCAGACCGCAGCCCAGGAGAGGCTAGAAGCCAG
This sequence comes from Mustela lutreola, assembly GCF_030435805.1. Classification (NCBI taxonomy): domain Eukaryota; kingdom Metazoa; phylum Chordata; class Mammalia; order Carnivora; family Mustelidae; genus Mustela; species Mustela lutreola. The sequence continues at coordinate 72,001,965 of NC_081300.1, read as the reverse complement.
ATGCCACCCAGCCAAGGAACTAGGCGACAGGGAGGTCCATGGGGCTCTTTGACGACCTGTCACTTGGTTAAGCTGTTTGTTTCTGTTTTCACCGGACTGCCAGAGACCTTGGGGCCCCAGGCCAGAGCAAGCTGGGCTTGTAGGCTCACTGGCTGGGTGCTGTGAGACCCAGTCTGGTTTCCCTGCTGGGCCTCAGTTTCCCCATCCGCTTTATCCCCCCCTCTGTTCCATAGACAGAAACGAAAGCACAGGTGATGGCATCCCACAGCCTCACGGAAGATCGCAGCGTTTACAAAGAAAAAGATTTGAGAACCCTTTCCTAAACGGAAATGGACAGTTCAGAGAAGGAAATATAGAAAGCATTCATTCTTGAAAGGACAACACTACAGAGTTGGAGAACAGATTAGTGATTGTCTGGGGACAGGACAAGGTGGGGGATGGGCCCAGGTCTAAAGGGGCGGTGCTGGGGAGCTCCTCCTTGGTGGTGGGGCAGCTCTGCATCTTGGTTGCAGGGGTGGTCATGGGCGTGTAGATGTGACACCAAGTTGCTCAGAACTGCACACATACCACAAGTTCACCTACAAATAGGTGGAATTTCGAGAAAGTCCTGCCTTCCCACCCACGTCGGTTTCATGATTTTGAGGTTACGCGGCAGCTCGGTGACTTGTCACTCTGGGGCGAAGTGCCCACAGACTCTGTGTTCCTTTTGCCACTGTTGTGAGTCTAGAATTTCAAGATAAAAATTTCAAGACAAAGCTCAGAGAGGGCCATGGATGTGCCCGAGACCACACAGCAAATTGAGAAGGAAACTGAAATTAATGCCAAGGTGTCTTGATAGCCAGGTTCTTTCTCCTCTTCTGTAAAAAGACAGGGCAGGGTGGGCATTTTCAGCCGAATCAGAATAGATGAGAAAGAGGGATGGGAAGAGGAGAGCAGCAAAGGGGACACAGCAGTCACTGTAGTCGGTGCTAGAACCCCAGGGACAAGAATGACAGCTTCTATTTACTGAAAACTGACCTCAGATCAGGCGACCTCGCAGATGGCTTCACACATCTTACTCCCATGCCCCATTCTGCTCTCCAAGTTGCCCATGATCCAGAAGGGAAACTGAGGCAAAATCTCACGAACACACAGATAGCAAAGGCTGGATCTGCACTTTCCAGCCCCATCTTCCGAGTTGGGCACTCACCCCAGGTCCCATCCACACTGGCCTTGGCCAGCCTCCAGCATCCCCATTTGAAAGCCTTGAGCAAAACCATGGCAACCAGGCTGAAACTGGAGCCCAGAGCCCAACATCAGCCCCTTGGGCATGTCTGCTCTCTGAGAGGGTCCTGGCTGACATGAAGGGGGCATCCCAGCAGGAGGGAGAGAGAACGGATGACCCCACCTTGGGATCCTGGGTAGCCAGCCGGGGACACTGAGTGGCCCTTCCCACTTCTGCCCAGGAGCCATCCTTATGGAGGTCAAGGGCTGGGACAAGGAACTGTCCAAAAAAATAAATGGGCCAGGAGCCACGTGGTACTTCTAGGAAGCCCTAAACCCTGCGGAGCCATGGGTGGACAGTGCAAGGGTTGGGGAGCCTTAGGCGGCAGGTCCTGCCATCACAATGTGGCTCCCTGGGTTGAGCAAACCCCTCTCTGGGCCTCAGTTTGGATCTCAGAAAGCTCCTGAGGACCTTCTTACTCAGATGCCACATCTCCCCTGGGGTGGGGAAGTTTCTAGCTCCTGGATGGCCTGGTGTGGCCCAGATGACCTCTCTTCCTGGGGGTCCCACCGTGGCATCCTGTAGCTGCCACCTGTGGCATTACCCCAAAGGGGGTGGCTTACAACGGCAAACATTTCTTGCCCTAGCTCTGGATGCCAGGAGTCTGAAGTGAAGTTGTGCTCTGGGCGGCACTCCCCGCAGAGTCTCCAGGGAGAGATCCCTCCCCGCCTCTTCCAGGGTCTGGTGGCCCCAAGCATTCTCTGGATCCTGGCTGCATCCCTCCAGTATGCCTCTGCCCTCATCCTCACAGGGCCTCCCCCTCTTCTTTCCTCTGTGTGTCCCTTATAAGAACACCTGTCCTTGGATTTAAGGCTCACTCGGATCATTTGGGATGATCTCGCCTGACTTGTTTACATCTGTGATCATTACATGCACTTCTTTTCCAAATAAGTTCCCAATCACAGGGTCAGGATGTGGCCCTATCATTTTGGTGTTTCCCCCCACCCACTGCAGACCTTTTGTGTCAGTCATGCTGGAGACAGAGATCATGACACCCTTCTTCTTCAACCCTGGAGGCTACCAGTTTCTGAAACCACCCTCTGTGTTTTACACCCTCTTGAACCCTCTGGTCTTGCCACAGGGCCTTTGCACTGGTTGTTTGGTCAGCCTGGGACACTACCTCCCCCACTCATCACTGACTCTTTCCTGATCTCAGAGCTGAGATTAGCTTCCTAGGAGATGCTCCTTCAGGCTCCCATACTGGACCAAACTCTGGTCACAAATCCTTATAACACCCAGAACCTCTCCCTTGTAAAGCTGGTCACGGTTGTCATTTAAGCTTCATTTGTGGGATTGTTTTGGTTTGTGTCAGGCAGACAGGGCTGATGTCTCCATCAGGTGCAGAAGGTACGGTACCTAGGGCCCTGACTTGTTTACAGGCCCACACACATGTTTTCATTTCTCTCAAGACCAGGAGAAAAATATGACCATAATCCAGCCTGGAAAACAATGCAGTCATAAAACAATTGTGTATGCTGGCTATGGTGGGAAGGGGGCACAGGAAGGCCAAGGGCCCAGGGCTCACGAAAGTCATCCCACAGCTCTGGCATAGACCGTGCCTGTAGTAGGCGCTTACCAAATGTCTGCAACTGCAGGAAGAAGAGAGCGTGGAAGGTCCTAGCAAGTGAGAGAGGACGGGCTCAGACCTGGGTTTGAGCCTTCTTTTCTTCCTCCCTTGCTCTTGACCTTAGGCAAGTCACCTCTCTTCTCTGGACCTGTCTCCAGAGAAGAGCATGAAATAAGAACTGCCTCTCCTTGTTAGCTCACACGTATATTCCTTATGCTCGAGAGAGACATGAGGTCGTGCAGAACTTGACACGTAGTTGGGCCCAGGAGCGTGCGTCACCGTCGGTATTTCTCAAGTGGACAAAATCAGGCGCTGTGTTCAACGTTCGTCACAGCCTCTTGGTGTTTCCGTGGTGGGTGCTCTGTGCTCTAGGCCTGTCCCCATTTTACAGATGTGAGCAGTCACTGAGTCACATGGTGGTCACACATGGACTCTGTCTTTGCACAGTGTGGAGAGCTAGATAGGCTTCCAGGGGGCCCTGGTTGGTGGTTGGTTCCCTGGAGACCACAGATGCCCAGGCCTCACTGTTGAGGGGCAAGCAATAGAGGCGTGGGGGGTGGGGGGAAGCTAAGCATATTCACCCTTCTCAAAAACCATCCATTTTGAACTAAGTATCTAGCTCTTGGCTTATGCCCCAAACAATGTTAACGTGCTTTCAATGTGTTCCCCAGAAAAGCTATGGAAATTTGAGTTGGCTTTGGAGAGAGAGGGTGGAGAAAACTGCTGTCTCCACCAAAAAGTCAGCAGGAAGAAGGTCAACCAGAAGGTGGCATGGGGTTCATGGGAAGGGAGAGGAGGCAAGGCAGACCTCTCTCCAAAAATACCTAAAGCTTTCATTCAGTCTCTGCAATCGGCTGGCCACATCAGAGGGGTGCAAGCAGCAAGGGGGCCATGTAGCATGGTGGTAAGAGCCCACATGTGATCCCACGCCAACCCCGGCTCTTCCCACCTCTGCTCCTCACTTGCTGACCACTTCTCCCTCTGAGCCTCTGTTCCCTCATCCTTGAAATGAGATGGGTTTTAAACTACCCTTGCTGAGTCTCTGGGAAATGTGAGTGAAATCTTAGATGAACATACGTTCAGTTAGAGGCCCAGCATATGCCAAAGGATCAGAAAGAAGCATGGTGTTTATCCTTTCTAACAAAAAGACAAAAATCTTTGCTACTTATCACCTGTATCGGAGGACGATTCCATAGCCTGGCCTATGTTGGGAATGGACATCTCAGAAGGGGCTCAGGAGGGTAAAGCAAAAGTTTATAAAAAAGACCTCAAGGGCCATGAAGAAAATAAAAGAGGGCCATTGGAGACACTGGGGCAGTGAGGACAGGAGACCCCTTAGTTGGGGTAGCCAGGAAAGCCTCAAACTGAAATCTGAGGGATAAAGACCCAGTCCAAGGACAGAGGGATCCAACCAGGGGAAGAGCTGGGTTGAAGTCCCTGAGATGAGAAAGAGCCGGGTGTTTCCAAGGACTAGAAAAGAGGTCAGTGTGGCTACAGCAAAGTGGACAGAGCTGAGACTGGTAGGGGCTGAGGTCAGAGAGTTGTCCAGAGGCTGGGTCATGAGGACCTTGCAGGTTGGGCCAGGGCAGATTCTGTTACCTGTGCAGGATGTGGGGTCTGTCAAGGGACCAGACAGCTCTGAGATTTGCCTCAAGCTCTTCGGTTCTAGGAGAATAGTTTAGAAGCCATTAGAGTGGATGCTTGGAGGCCAGGAAGAAGGCTTATGCCATAATGCAGGTGACAGTTGAAGGTGTCTGGAAGATTCTAGACACATGATGGAGAGAACTCTGACAGAATGTGCCTGTGGGTGGTGTTCCGATTACCTATCATGTGTAACAAAGCTCTGAAACCTTAGTGGCTTAAAATAGCAAGCTTTTCATTGTCTGTGATTCTGTGGCTCCGTGGGGACAGCTGTCTCTGCTTCACACGGGGTTATAGGGGGCCTCCTTATGTGGCTGCCTTCAGCTGAGATCAGGGCTGGGTGGGAAAGTCCCAGAAGTCTCCACCCACAAGCCTGGGGCATCTTGGTCCCCACTAGGTGGCATGTCTCTCCAGCAGGGTAGCCTGAGCTGCCTTCTGTGAAGGCTCAGGGCAGCACAGAAGGGAAAGCAGAAGATGCTGGGCCTCTCCAGGTCTAGCCCAGAACGCCTACAGTCATTTCCACTACATTTTCTCGGCCAAAGTGAGTCACAGGGTTGAAGCCAGAATCAAGGACAGGGAAAAGAGACCCCACCTCTTATGGGAGCAGCAGCAAGCGCAGACAGGAGGAGAGGAATCCATGGCAGCCACGTTGGCCAGCAACTACCACGGGCAGGATGTGGCTGGATGGGAGGAAGGCTCAGACAACTCCTAGGGGTTTGGCTGAGCCACGGGGCAGAGGGTGGTGCCATTCATCGGGATGAGGAAGTCAGAGGGAGCAGACTAATGGCAGGGGAAGGGAAGCAAGAGTTCTACTTGAGCTCTGAAGATACAGAGCTGCCAGGCGGCCCCCCAGGGAATTCACCAGAACAAATGGGGCTAACGTGTAGAAGGGGAGGGAGCATCTTCTTTTAGCTCCTTTTCTTGTGCAAGGAAGTTAGGGATGAATGGCCCCATTCTAGAGATGAAAGATGTGAAGTGTTCTGCCCACAGTCGCCCAGCAATTTAGTCTGACTTGGGATTTAAATCTCAGTTGAGAAACAGGAAGTACTTTGTCAGTCTCCCTCTTGCTCACCATGGATCCAAGGGGCTGGAAGGGGAATGTTGTCTTTCTCTTCCAGAGCAAACAAGGAGTGCTGTTTGTTGAGGGCTCTCCGTGCACCAGGCATTGCTAAGTTGTTACTCCAACAGCCAATCCTGTATATAGATCCTATTATTGTCTGCATCTTACAAAGGAGGAAACCAGGGCTCAGAGAGGCCAAGTGACTGGCTCAAGATCGCACAGCAGCGTGCCTCAGAGATAGGACTAGAACCCAGACCTGTTAGTCCAAAGCTAGCTTCCAACCATTTGCCTTGACTGTCTGCCATCTTTGACACAGCCATGCTCTCATTTTGGCCTCATAACGTGGCAACTCCAAGGACCTTTCCCCAAGAATCTCCACTAGGGTTGACAAACCAGAGCCCACCATGGGCCAAATCCAGCTCACAGCTTGTTTTTTGAAAATAAAGATTTATGGGAACACAGCTATACTTTTTTTTGAATGAAACTCCTCTCACATTCCAATGGCAGAGTTCAATAGTACAGAGACTAAAACTAAAATATTTACTATCTGGCCCTTTGCAGAAAATGTCTGCTGAGCCCTGATATAGAATGAAGGTAGTCAGATCCTGGCTTCTTATTGTGGAAATGAGGAGCGTGATGTCCAAATGAGGGGCCCCCCTTGGCTGAGGCCACACAGTGGCGGACCAGAGAAAAGGACAGAGGTCTCACGATCTGGCCCCTTACACATTTCGCTAGTGAGGCTTTCAAGAAACGGTATGCAGCGAGGTGAACCCAGGTCAAGTACACCTTGATGGCAGGGCAGAGGAAGTAGAGAAAGTCTCCTTCCCTGCTGAAGAAACTTCTCAACTAGCTGAGGAGAGAAAGAGCCAGGAGATCTTGGCTGCTCTGACTTTTCTATCCAGCTCTCAGGCAACTCTCCCACCCCTGTTCTTTCCTCTCCAGCTCAAGGGCTCTTTCCAAGGCTTTGGCATGTTCCAGAAAATGTAGCCTCTGACCTTCTAAGTCACCAGGGCCTTCCAGCTCCCAAGCGAGCCCAGCTTGCAGAGTCTCAGCATATAATGAAAAATCGGTGAGAAACCCAATCTGGGGCTATCAGGTGGAGCGTTCAGCCCTCGGCCCCCTTGTCCCCCCGACAGGCTGGACCCCTTTCCCTTCTCACACATGGCTCATTCCCAGCACCAGTTGGATCCTCCCAGCTGAAAAATAAAAGTCCTTCAAACATTGCAGGGGTTCCAAAGACTTTTTTTTAAGTAACCCCCCAAACAGCGGCTTTTCAAGCCACACACAGACTGAATCAAACTCCATTTGTTTCCAGAAGGCCGAGGGGCAGCGGTTTGGAAAAAAGAACCTTCTCTGAAACTCACGGGGAGGCGAAGGCAGGGTCAGAGGGCACATTCCGATTGCTAAGATGCATTGACAAGTGCCCAGGCCCCCCTCGGCCCTGCCAGGAGACCTGGGGAGGGGAGGGGGCTGTGGCTGCAGTGGGGGCATTGGGGCCTCCAAAGCAGCCAGCCTCAGAAATGCTCCCCCCCCCCAACCCCGAGTTGGCCACAAAGAGTCGAAGGGCGAACTCTTCTCCCTTGCAGGGCCCCCACCTCCTACAGATATGCCAAAAAAGAAGCCCCAGGTCTTGGGGGAAGAAATGGAGTGGAGCAGGGGCAGTTTAGCTAAAAGATTCCCTTTTTGCTTTTTGGTTGGTTTGGTTAGTTGAGTTTTGCCCCCGAACTGGAAACTGGATCTGGAACCCATGAATAATGGGTGAAAACTGGGGATTTTCCATCTGCAAAAGGGGCATCATCATGGATGGGGGTGGAGGGGTCCCGCTGTGAGTCTAGGCTTGGCCATCAAGGGCTGGGTGAACTTGGACAGCTGTCCTTGCCTCTCTGAACCTCAGTTCTCTTGGCTCCAACTGGGACGTGCACCCTGGGATTGGACAGTCCACTCAGATGTGACAAAAGGTGAGAAGCACCTGTGTGATGACTGTCACAGGGCAGGTGATCCATAATGCTGGAGGTGGGGGAGAGTCAGCAGAGAAACTAACAGGGGGCTGCGGGGCTCTGGGTTCCCGTGTGGGCAGGGCAGGGAGCAACCCTGACCTCGAAGGAGGAATGGTGGACAAATCAACCTTGAACCATAACATGATTCAAATGGAAAGAAACTCAGAGAGTCTTTTGTCGAAATGCCCTTTCCAGAGAGGAGACTGAGTCAGTGAATGTCCTTCTGGCATCATCCAGCATCCCAGACAGCAGTTTTCTCAAATCACTGTCTCCTGGAGGCTCTTTGGCCAAACGCCTTGGGCCAGCCCTTTAAAGATGGGTCAGGCCCATCCTTCCCTATGGAGAAGATGGAAGAGAGGTTTCCCTGCAAAATTCAGAAATGGGGAAAGAAAACTTGCCTTTCTCCCCACAAAGGATTAGAACTCACAGCCATTGTATTTTGGCCTCAGCTGGGACAAATGGAATGTGTGAGAAGAAACTCAGAAACATAACCCGGGATCCAAAAGGAATCCTTGGGGGTACAGTTGGGGGGTCACTAGGGGTGGGGCACAAAGCCTGGGTGCGTGCAGAGGGGCTAGCGGGAAAGACCCCGGGGAGCCAGTGCGAGAGACACCTGCTGTGCGTCCGGCTGTCAGAATGGGTCAGGTGATTCAGCGTCCCCAGAACCCTCCTCGTCGGCAGCGCCCTGCATCCCGAGGCCTTCCCGCCGGGGCTTCCCAGACACACTAGGCTAGAGGCCACCTTGGCCTTCATGAGCCTGTTTCCCTGGGTCTACAGAGGATGCCACCCTCACGGGCCAGCATTGCGCTGGCAAAAGCCACCACAATCTCCTTTGTTTCTCAGCCCCAAGAGACCCCCTGCTCCCCACCTCACCTACAACCAGGCGAGCCCAGAGTTCCCCTAACAATTGGATGTTGCAAATCCACCTCGACCTAAGAATACCCAGGACCTGGGTTTGTGTGCTTGGGGGAAAAGAGTACAGCAGCTCGCCCCAGGACTTGAAACAGCGCAGGACATATGAGTTGTCTTACTCCCTCCGGTGACACTCTCACGAATGGAAATCACCAGAAGGCCCTGCAGTGGGTGAGCCCTGGCCTATGGTTGCTTCTGACAGGTGGGATATGTGTTTTATCCCTGCTCCCCATGTTGCCCCCAGGGACCTGGTCTGCTGGACCCCTCCTTCTCTGCTGTGCCTCCCCCACCCCCCCAAAGCTCCTCCTACCAGGAATCCCCACTTTCCAGATGCCTGGACCTTGCGCTCCTCTGAAATTCCCCCATCGGCTCTTTCTGGGCTCCTGCCAGCGGAAACAGCCACGCTCAGGGCTGCGGGAAGGATTCCGTGTCTGTACAATGGGCCTGGTTCCTGGGGTGGCCCTGGGGTCGGTACTGTGTGAGGGGTCGCCACCACCTCCCCCCACAGGAGATTCCAATGGGGGCAAAGCACCAGCAAGAGTGTGAAAGTGACACTTGGATAAACAGTGCCACCTGTGCGTGCAAATGAGAGGTGACGTCCACCACAGCCCAGTCCACAGTGCTTCATTATTTACAAGATGCTTTCCCTTCATGAGAGCTTCCTGGCTCTTCCCTTGCAGGACAGAGAGGGCTGGGATTCTTATCCCCACTTGACAGATGAAGAGCCCAAGGTCAGAGAGGACCAGGGAGGACACTGGGAAGGAAGCAGAGGCACCTGGAAAAGCCCCCAACTCAGGACCCAGGCGGTGGGGGGAGCCCATCTTTGAGCCACTATGGATTAGTTATGCAACTTTCGGGGAGTGGCTTAACCACTCTGTGCTTGTTCCCTCCTCTGTCAAATGGGAATACTAGTGAATTTCTACCTTCTGAGATCATGGTATGGATTAAATGAGTTGATAAACGTAAAGCACTTAGAATATCCCCAGTACGTGGCAAGCTTGCAGACTATCGGCCATTATTACCCCACTATCATTACTGTCATCCCAGCCCTGAAGCCAACCAGCTAGAGAACCTTGGGTAAGGCCCTTTTCCTCTCTGGGCCTCAGTTTCCCCACTGACAGAATGACATATGATAGTCTCTAGCAGCCCTATGTGTCTAGAAATCCCTGCTTCCACACAGGCCAGAAATGGGGGCCCACAGAATCCCTTGAGAGGCCACCTTCACTTTTCTGGGTCTCCCATCTGACAGTTTCCCCATCTGTCAGGCGAGGAGGTGGAACAAATAATCCCCTGAGAAACACAAAGCCCAGTTTTTGCACTAGGTCCTCATCGGGGACCCAGCACTTTGTGGCGCTCTGGGGGAAATGGAGTCAGCCGGCCTCCATCGCCCTTCTGTGGCATCTCGGGCCGGAGGCTAGGGTGAGGTGCAAAGGGTTAACTCCCACTGGCCTGGTGAAGGGAACACTGTGTGTGCCTTCCTGACACTAAAGAGCAGCCAGAGCCCTAAAGAGAAGAGACCCCGTGTTTGCATTGGTGGCCGGGCCAGACAGTGGGAGTAATCAGCGCTCGGCGGGGCCTGGAAAACTCAGCTCATCCTGCAGCCAGGCCAGGCCAGCCTTGCCCAGTCCACCACCTGCCACCCTATTACCTAAGCCCTGCACAGGACATGAGCGCATGGCCCTGGGGGTGAGGGGTAGTAGGCCTCTCAGACAGGGCGGCCATTCACAGAGCTGTCGCCTGCCCAGCTCAGACATATCCTGGGGGGGGGGGGGGGGGCTCAGCAGGGAGGCTACTCAATGGGGGTGAAGGGGACAGAAGAGCCTGACTGGTGCCCTATAGAGCTAGCTCATGCCTGAGAGGAAATGTGCTGTCACGGTAGGGGGAGGGGGTGAGTAGAGGCACAATGTGAGTAGGATCAAGGAAACACACTTCCTTCACTGAGCCCGTGGAAAGAGGGCTGCAAGGAAGGCCTCTGGGAGAGCACGAGCTTGTCCAGCTTTGGGGATACTGAGGATACTGAGGATACTGAGCAAAAGGGACACGTGAGGGACGCCTGGGTGGCTCAGTTGGTTAAGCAGCTGCCTTCGGCTCAGGTCATGATCCCAGCGTCCTGGGATCGAGTCCCGCATCGGGCTCCTTGCTCCGCAGGGAGCCTGCTTCTCCCTCTGACTCTGCCTGCCTCTCTGCCTGTGCTCGCTCTTGCGCTCTCTCTCTCTCTGACAAATAAATAAATAAAATCTTAAAAAAAAAAAAAAAAAGGGACACGTGAGCTGGCTCTTGACAGACAGACGGTTGGGCCATCAGAGAGGAGGACAGTGCTCCTAGCTGGGAGAAACTGAAGGAGGCAAGGCGAGGCATACGAGGACCTCAGGTGGCTTTGAACGGAAGGGAGGTCGGAGACATAGTTTTCCCTGTGATGACAGCCACCGGCCCCTCCTCAGGCCAGGCCGTGCAGCACTGCAGCCAGAGCAGGAGACTCCAGGTCAGGCCTTATGAGGGTGAAAGTCTGCTCCACCTCTTGCAGGGGGCCCAAGCTTTGAGAATCACGGGCCTAATGCCTGCAGAAAGCTGATCGGAATGCCCAGAACCTGGCACAGTTCTCTCAAGATTATAGGTCTGCTCATGCTATTCCAGAAATAATCACGGTAATAACATTCCTCTTCAGTTAGAATTTCTGGCCATGCAGACCCTGGAATTTGATTCAAACCCTTGTTTCTGGTGTTTTGCCAGTCCTAGGGCCTCCCCTCCCCCCTCCCCCCCCCCCTCCTCGTGGCAGCCCCCGAGCCCTCCCCCAGGGCGTCCCCTAGCAGGCCCACTAGCATCCCCAGCTCTGACCTCTCAGGCAAGAAGGAGGCAAAACAATTAGCTGCTGGGGAGAGGTGGGCTGCTCTCAGTCCCCAGCCCCTCCCACCAGCTTCCCCATCCCCCCACAGTCGCCCTTAGCCCCCTGACCCCCACAGCCCAAAGACCTCTGAAAAGAAATCTGAGCTGTCTCTTTTATCTCTCTTTCCCTTTGTCCTGCCCAGGGTGGGGCTGTCATCAGAACCTTCCCCAATGCCCAGGCAGCCTTTCCTGAAGCCATCCCTGGGACTCCTTCCTTTCCCTAGGAAATGTGCCAACCAGTAAGGAGATTCAGACAACCATATGTCCCTCTGGGGCAAAGGCCAGCTTGCCCATGATGTTCTGGGCCACAGATAACAAACTCCAGAGGTTTTAAGGCCAATAAGGAAGGAAAAATGCTTTAAGAGGACAGGGTGAAAGACAGTAGGGAGTAGTGTGGGCTATGGCAAAATAGAGAGCAGCCCTGTCTGTAGGAAGCTAGTCAGCTCCAGCTGGCTATATGAACCCAGAAGGCCCACTTCTTAGTTCTTTAAGAGAAGCTGGACGTTTTTTGTTTTTTTTTTGTTTTTTTTTGACTCTTCAAACCCTGCAATGACCAAATGAAAAATATCTGAGGACTGCATTTGGCCAGTAAGACAATAGTTGTGACACTATTCAAGGGTGGTCTGTCCTGCAGACCAGGAATCTCACAAAATAGTCCCTGATTAAAGGGTCCCCTGGTCAATACTGGTGGATCACAAGACATTCTTCATCCCCCCCAGGAGCTCCAGTGCACATTAGCATATTAAAGGTTCTGAAAAGATCTGCAGGAAAGAGGCCTGATTAACGTTGTGAAGCTCAGGAGAGCTCTGTGCTCCACAGTACCTCTCTTGGGGCTGTGCCCTCTGCCATGGGCTCACCATTGAAAGCTTCACAAGCCCCTTGAGTTCGATCTCAGCCCTGAGTTAGGACCTTCTTTCATCTGCTGATTCAACAATAGTTGAAGACCATTCTGGCCAAGCATAGTGACATGACAGGCATATGTCCCTGCCGTGCCTGGTGGGGCCCACAGCTGATGGCCCCTTTGTCTAGGATTGCTGCCACCTGCAAGCCTTGCCTTCCCACCACAGAGCATGAATGCACGTATAAAGCCTTTGTCAGGCAAAAGCAGGGACTGACAGAAAGTCACAAAGACCTGGGCCCCAGCCCAGTGTCGTTTGAGAATGCACTGTTGAGACTTTAGATTTCATGAATAATGTAAACAAGAGGCTGAAATAGAAAACATAATGAGTTAGGAAACCTACTTTTGATGGTGTGTTCATAGAAGGTCTCTCTAAGGAGGTAGCATTTATACTGAGATCTCAGGGCAAGAAGAAAATAACCAGGAGAAGGCTTTGCATGTGGGGGGCACTTCATGGACAAAGGCCCTGAGGCAGAGAAGAACAATGATGACAGAGGAGGATGGCAGAGGTGAGACTGGAGAGGTCAGAAGGGCCCAACATATGCTGTGGCTGTGAGCTGTTTGTATCAGCTAGCTATTGCTGTGTAACAAGCAACCCCAACACTCAATGTTCTGTAATAACCACCATCTGTGATTATAGTTCACAATTCTGGGGGTCAGCTGAGGGCTGGAAGTACTTTGCCCTACCTGTCCTTCATCATCCTCCTGGCACCAGATGGCTAGTGTGGATGCATCCTCATAGCAATGGCAAAACACAAGAGAAAGCAGGAAGGCTTCCTGATGCCTAGTCTTAGAATTGACAGGCTGTCACTTCTTCATTCTATTGACCAGAGCAAGTCACATGACCACCTTCAAGGGCAAGGAGTGACCTTCCCACCAACTGGGAGAAAAGTGCAAGGGAGGGAGGTGTGGTGGCTTGGATGCAGATACTGCCTGTGAGCTGGAGACAAGTAGATGAATTCCAGAGCCATTGAGGGACAGAATCAACAGCAATGGTGCCAAAGGACAGCATGGAAGCCTTAAAAAAAAGGACAGAATCGAGCTTGGCTTCTGAATTTCTCCCAGAGTGGTGCTGTAGGGGAAGAGCAAAGGAGGCAGGAGAGACTAGGCATGGGGACACACGACAGCCGGCTCCATCCCTGGGCTTCCTCGTCCTCACCATACCCACTCACTCCCCCATCTCCAGCCCAGGCTAGCCCAGGCTCTTCTTCACCCCTACACCAGCCAGAGCCCAAGCTTCTTGCACCCGTGCACGGGAAGACCAGACAGCTCTGCTGTGATATACGATGCCCATAGCTCACAGCCCGACTGCCACTGGGATGATGTGTTGTTACCATCCATCACCCGCCTGACGGGCACCCAGCTCCAGAATTCGGCAGCTGCCCTTCACCGGGACACTTAATTATAAAGGCCTGAAATTTTTCCCCACCGGCCTGGGAAATAAAGGCTTTGTTTACCAACGGCCAATTGGGAGGCTCCCAGGGGAAAGCCGATAGATCAGGGCAGCCTGGCAGGAACAGTGCAAATCCTGCATCCTGGTGGGGGACCGAAGGCTTCCAGGGAGCTGTCACCCTGACCCCCACCGCCCTCTGGTTCTTCATGGGAGTATTGATCCCCACAGCGCTAAGTCATCTCTGCACCTGGGAGGCATTTGAATTTGCTGAAAGCCAACACCACTGTAGAGCACTTGGTTGCATGCCTGGGCTGCTCCTCTGGGTCTGCTAACTCCTCTGAAAACTCGCTGGGGCTCTTGGATCATGGGGGTGGTGAGCAGGCACAGCAACACCTCGAGGAAACCAACTCAGCATCCCTGCTCTAAAGGATCCAGGTTCATCTAGCTCTTGGGTCCTCAAAGTGTGGTCCCCGGACCAGTAGCACCAGCCTCTCATGCTAGAACTGGTTAGAAATGCTCACGCAGTGCACAGGTCCCCTCCCTGACCTAGCAAGTCAGCAATTCACTGCTGGGGGTGAGCCCAGTGATCTGTGCTTCAGCAAGCCATCCAGAGGATTCTGATATTCGTAGGGCTGTGAGAACCACTGGCTAGTTTGTTCCTAGCCTGTACTTTTGCCTCTGAGCCACGGTAGCTCCAGAAAAGGGAGCCGGGCTTTCCACCAGCTGATCCAGAAAGCAGGGACAGCAGGAACAATGGACCCAGGCCTCCACTCTCCCCAGGTCCCTGATGGTTGAATCTTTCTGAGCACCAATTTTCTCTTCTGTATAATGGAGGTAGGAAAGCTAACCTTGTAAACTGCGGTCAGGGTTAAATGAAGAATTCTCCTGGTAGCCAGAAGATGTAAGACATAGGTTGGCCATTCTCTGGGTCTTCCTACATGGTTGGGGGTCATGGCCATTCCCCCCATCTGCACAGAGGAGCCTCCCTGGCATCCCTAGGAACCACCTGCAGCAGACACCTAGGCTAGGGCAGAACCTGAAAGATTCTTGCCAGGGTCTATTCAGCTCACCTGCCAGCCTCAGTCCTGGGCTTTCAAAGCTGGAGAGGGTGTGGCAAAGAGGTCTCTTAGAAGTGCAGAGGGGTCGTAATGAGAAGGCATCTGGCACACCTCCTGGGCACCTCCAGGAGGCATTGTCCAGAGCCCTTGCATTCTGGGCTCACAGTACTTCATATAGGCAGGACCACTGGCTCCTTAACTTCATCTTGAGGTAAAAGGCAAGATCCCACAACCCATGGGCACCAGAGCTAGGCCTTGAAACCAAGTCTGTCCTGCTCCCTGACCTCTGGGGTTCTTTCTATGAACAAGGTGAAGTTAGAGAAGAATAGGTCTCTACCAGGGAGAAGGAAGGTGTTCCGGGAGCTGTCAGCCCCCTGGAGCAGGTGCTGCTGGAGGAGGGATGCAGGGGAAGGTTAAACTTGATCTTTGTCAGATTATGGGTTCAGGAAACCTCCTCTCCAGATCTAATCTCAAGATATGAGGAGATCACAGTCAAAGTGGTTCAGGGAGGGCTTGAAAGCCATCAAGTGGCACATAGGTTTCTGTAGAAGGACCAGCCACTGGGCAGACTTAAAGGGTGACCCTCCCCTGGGACACAGTTTCCCCCACTGTACAACCAGAGGATCAGACAAAGTGAACTTGTAAGTCTCCTCCAGCCCCAAGCCTCCGTATTGATGAGTCTTTTTGTATGGAGACAAGACCCAGACACCATCTGCAAGGTGCCTGGTCCATAGCAGGTGCCCATGAAATAAAGAAAACTTCCAAGTCACAAAGCAGGTCAGGATCAGAGCCCAGGCTGGCCAGCCTCCATCCCTTTTCTCCCTCCCCCTCTCCCTGCTCCCTCCCATCAGAAATGCCATCTTCATCTTGGTTTTTGGTGTCCGGTCACCAGGGAACCCCATCTTTAACAGCAGTTGGCTTATTGAGCACAGAAAGATCAGCTCCCTCGTGGAGGAAGTGGTTACAATCAACCTTTCACCAACTGCAGGATCTTAATGATCTGTGCTGTTGATCTACCCCTGCTCCCCACTCCCAGGCTTGGGAAGCATCCCTGATCCTCCAGAAGCCTGTTGAATGGGGGCTGAGAGAGGCCAAATTTCTGCCCACCTAATCCCACTGCCACAGACCTTGTTATCTATATGGCAAATGTCTCCTCCAAACCCAGATAAGGATACTCAAGGTGGCTACTGGATAGAGAAGTGGAATGAGAGCCAGTGGCTAGCACAGTGCACAGTGTGCATTTAACCCAACCTTTGAGAGGATGGGGTAAAAAAGAAGGATTTGGGAAAAGGTGACTCTGGGGGCTTGGTCCTTGGGATGATCCTCTTTTATCAGGTAGAACTTTTGCTATGGGTATTACAGAAAACCAAATTATTCTTAAGCACAAAAAGGGGGGGGGGGAACAGAGGTGGAATATACAAGGGAATTTGGGGGGAATGATGGAACTATACTATATCCTGACTATGGTAGACATTACATGACTTTATGTATTTGTCAAATTGCACAGAACTGTACCCTAAAGAACGTGAATTTGACTATAAGTAAATTTTACCCCGATAAACTTGACCCTTTAAAAAAATAATAAATTTATTAACATATACATTGAAGTATCCAGGGTTTGCTGCTTTAAGGCAAGGCTTGATCCAGCAACTCAATGTCTCCAAGGTCCCAATTTCTCTGTTTCTCCATTCTGCCTTCTGTAGTGCCTGCTTCTCTCTCACCTCTCTCTCTCTCTCTATCTCAGCTGCATCCAGCAGCTCCAACGTGCCCCCTGTAAGATACACAGAAAGTTCAGTGTCTCTTGACCTGGTAGAAATTTGGCCACCTCCAACCCAACAATTTCTTCCTCACTTCTCAACCTCAAGTAGGAGAGAGAGGAAGTGCCTCCTTTCTGGAAGCCCCAGGAAACACTTCTTTGCATCTCATTGGCTCTTGCTGGGCTCCCCAGAATCTACCCTTGAACCAATCACTATGGCTTGGGGATAGAAAAGGCTGATGGGTTTAACCACTTAGGGGCCTACCTGGAGTGGAGGGGGGATTCCTAAACCACCCCCACAGAGTTGAGAATGCAAGAAGTGAGGAACTCCCAAAGCAACACCAAACAGGCCTGGGAGGAAGGGGAAAACAAATGCCCATTACATCTCCACTTGGGAAACTCTCCACCTGTTACGGAAGCACCTCCCCTTCCAAATAAACTAGTCACATACTGTCTTCCGCAGGGACACTTCTCAGCCTCCCTTCCCCACATGCTCAGAGTACACTCAACCAACCTTCATTACCAACTTTTCAGAGATGTCAACACCCAGACTCCATCAGCAGGGCTGGAATGATTTGCACAGCGGCACACACACACACACACACACACACACACACAAACGCACCCTCCTGGCAGTCCCCCACTTTGTTCCAGGGACCATGGGGCCTGGCAATTGCTCCAAGGGAATGAGGTGGTTTGTGGCTGAGGGATAGAAGAGGCTCACCAGCCCACAGGGATTTCAGTCCTCGCCCCATGCCCCTGAAAGGCACCACACAGTGAAAGGCAGAGAAACTGAGTCATTGAGCCCTGAAAGCCCTGAAAAATTGATGTGGGAAGATGTCAGGCCTGGAATCATGGCTGGCTGGCCTCCAGTCTATCATCCACCGCCCTCAGGCTGTGTGTTTCTGAGCAAGTTGCTTCAGTGCTCTGAGCACTGGAGTCTTTGCCAGCTCAGAATGAAGATGTCTTCCCATGGGGTTGGTCCAAACCCGAATGGGATTGCATGGATTCCCATTCCCAATCCAACATGGATTCCAGCCCTCACCATTGATGTAAATCATGTGTTACATTTCAGGAACAAAACATGTTAGTGACCCATGTTTCTCTCTCCTCTGCTCTAAGAGAAAAATTTAACTAACTACTCTATTGTCTTAGTTTGGATTCCCCTAGAAGCAAGCCTTGAGAAAAATGGTTTGCTTGGTATGTGCAGGAAGGCCTAATCAGGAAAGGCACAACAAGTGAAGAAGCAGCTATACAGGATGTGTTACCCAAGGCGGTTATGATTGTGGGCAATTGGGACTCAACCTCACTAGGAAGCATTGGCAGATTCAACAGAACACACACCTCAGAGTTATTCCATCTAAGAAGCAAGGGAGCTGGGGTATTGATACACCCATTCCCATCTGTTAGTGATCAAGGATTTCCTTTAAGTGTTAATTCCCAACCCCTTCATCCCTGCCCCTCCAGAGGGAAGAGCAAGTTCTGGTGACCCAACAAACCTTCAGACCCAGAGCTGTCGGTGCTAGCCATTGGGTAAGGCTGGTTTGCCCAGAAATGCTTAGTGCCAAGAGATATGGGCAGAGCCCCAACAATGCATGCCACCCCCTCCTTCCTTCTCCAGGTGGAGAAATGCTTTCTTTATCTTCTTCAAGACCCAGCTCAGAGTGTAACTTCCGCTGTGAAACCTCCTCCAAATCCCCCAAGGAGAACTGGAATGAGCCTTCTTGCTGCAATTTTATCTTCTCTCTATCGGGAGCACGGCTATCATTCACTTCCCAGATGTTTCTTCAGCCATAGCTAGGTGCTGGGTACTGTGCAGGTCTTTGATCACAGCACACGGTAACTGCTCCTGACCTGCCTGTGAGCACTGAACCATGAGGTCTCTGCAGGCGGGGCACACCAAGTTCATTGTCACGTCCCTAGAGCCTAGCACATAATATAAACACTCAGTAAGTCCGGGCTGATTGGAACTTGAAGGTAAAAGCAGACCTGATGGTCCATGAAAAGCACCCGGCTTGGTAGGAAACCTGCCAAAATGAAAGTTCTGAAGAAACGGTAGTTAATGTGTGGGTAAAAGCTGCGTGAGTCCCTCTGGAATTCATCGCCTCACCAGTTGGCACCCACCTTTCCCCAGGCACTGTGGGGTGACAGTGTCTGCATCCTCTCGGGAGACCCCAGCCCAGGAGCCATCTAAAATTAGACCTGCACCCGCTGGTGCTTAAAATTAGAAGGACCTTGCATTCCAAGATGCTAACAGGTGCTGAGCAACAGTTCACGGTTGAAAATAAATCGGTGGCACTCTGGGACTTAAAATTAGATGAGCCCTCTGGGTTCAAACCGTTGTCAGCGTTGGGCAGACTGTCTCGGATAAAGGGCTGAGAGGAGGAAATGCAAGCACTTCTGTGTCTGAAGTCAGAACTGGAAATCTACTTACGGCCAGTCCTGTGCCGACAGCCAGGTCTGCGTTTTGCAGTCCGATGTTTGCAATGGTGCTGGGAAAACATTATTGATTAGGATGCCGCTTCGTACATGACACGGAACAGTGTCTCCCGGGTCTTACCCAAAGGCATCCCGCTGACAGGAGGCAGGACAGGGTTTGGTTCTCCACTCCTCACTGGTTGCTCCCCCATTGGATTCAGGGACCCAAAACACCATCCCCCGTTTCTGCGGGGACCCCTTATCCACTAACTCTACAGCCCTCAGTAGGCTCTGTGTGAGTCATGTGACCTGCCCTGGCCACGCTAACTGGCCAAAGCAAGGGGCATCTCCCCAAGAGCAAGGTGTTCATTGGTCAGCCAGGGACTCCTGAGGTCCGGCCAGGAAGGATGAACCCGACCCACTGAGATGTCTTCCGAGTGAACATGCACAAGCACAGACATGGTGACATGGTGACTTCGACTGATGTCAGGGAGCAGCAGGGCCTGTCACACTACATCCTCCATGCTTCCTTAGGAACCGAACCCTTTCAGAGATGATAGTAGCTGTGGATCAGAGATGTCATCAAGTGACCCAGAGAGAGATGAAGACAATGTCCAGGGCCCCAGGGTTTTTCAGGGTGCATGCGTGTGATTGGGGATTGTTGTGGGTGCGTGTGGTTGTGGGGGCCACACAGGAGGGAGTCACCATCGGGGGTCCAGAGGGGCATGACCCCTCAGTGCAAACTGCACTTGGTGCCCCACCCTTCTGGGATTTCTCTTGCTTTCCTTTTTTTTTTTTTTTTTTTTTTTTGAGGATTTTATTTATTCATTTGAGAGAAAGAAAGAGAACCCATGAGCAGGAAGGGCAGAGGAAGAGGGAGAGAGAGAAGCAGACTCCCTGCTGAGCAAGGAGCCCGATGAAGGACTCCATCTCAGGACCCTGGAATCATTACCTGTGCCAAAGGCAGACACTTAATGGACTGAGCCACCCAGGCATGACCTCCTGACCCTGCCTTTTTTTTTTTTTAAATTTTTAAGATATGCTTTCCAATAACAGAGCCATGTCAGCTCCTCCAGGGATCAATGGGAAATTGTTGTTGACACCAAATCAGTAAAAGCCTTTTTCATTGCCCTGGCCCCCATGGCTGGTGGCTCTTCCAGGCGACAGCACCAGGACTCTCCGGGAGCTCCTGTTTCTCCACCCATCATGTAGGTGAAATAATGGTACCTTCTTCATAGGTTGTTCCAAAGAAATAAAAATACAAAATCATGGCTCAGTATTTTGTCAGTTTCTTTGAGCACCTTGAATGATGGCCTAAAATAAACCTTGTGCTCAGGATCAGAAACACTGGGTTCTATTTTTTCACTTGGCCACTGACATATTGCGTGACTTTTGACAAGTGTCTTGTCCTCTTGGGACCATAGTTGTCCTCAATTCCATAATAAAAGTGTATCCTGTCTTCATTCATTCATCCGTACTATGAACGGGATCCTCCACTCAGTATGGGAGGTGCAGATGTGAATGAAGCAGAGAAGGTTGCTGTGGCTTGTGGGAAGGCTTCCTGGAAGAAGCACTTAGCTGACTTTCTTAAGGGGTAGCAAAATTTCAAAAGAAACAGTCCACCTCCAGGCTTCTTGTGGGTGTGTTTGTCAATTGGCTCGCAGAGTACAAACACACAGGTGTGCTCACATCTGTATGGGCCTGTGTGCACAGGCAGACACACACCCACCAAAAGACAGGGTTCTACAGGCCCAGAGACGATGTCTCAGAGAAAAGGACTGATTTGAAAGAAAACAGGAAGCAACTCCAAATGTTCAAGCCTCCCTCAGCAGCCCCATCCTTTTTCCATACTTTGCAAAAATGAGATCGGACGGTGGAGGGCGGGGAGGTGTGTAATGCTCTGGCTATTTCCTGACGTCCTTTCCCGTCCCCCAGAGGCTTGAACCAACTGGAGTTATCTCCTCCCTGGCTGGGAGGGGGCTAGTTGGGAGCCAAAAACACCAAGATAGGGGGAAGAAGCATGAAGAACTGTACAAACAAGCCAGGAGTGTGGCTTCATGCCAACAGGAATGGAGCCAACAGCCTTCCCCAGCCCCATCCCAACCGACATGCAGGCTGGTCCCCCGGCTATTGGCCAGAGAGGTTAGGGGGGTCCAACTTTGGGATTGGAGCCCTGCTTCTTGAATGGAACTGATGGGCGGCTGGTGCATGAATCTGAGAAGATTGGTCTCTCTCTCTCCCTCTCTCTCCCTTCTTTTTCTCCCTCAGTTCTCTCCAGCTGCCATGCAGAGGGCTATGAATCTGCCTTTGTACCTTTGCTCAGCATCTGTCCCTGTCCTTGTCCCTGTGTGCGTGTGTGTGTGTGTGTGTGTGTGTGTGTGCACGTGTGTGCATGTGTGTGTGTCTCCAGTGTCTTATCTCTGGGGGTTGGAATCTATTTCTATCCCGAACGAGTAGGGGGAAGCTGGCAGGATAGCTGATAAATCCAACCCTACAAAAATCTTGCTATGAAACACGAATTAAAATGAGACAACTGTGTTCTGTCTATCGCATTGACAAAAATGAAAAGATCAATAAGATCGTTCATTACCAAGGGCGGAGCAAAGAGGCACACTCAGAAACTGTTGAGGGGAGTAAAAACCGGTATTGTTGGGGTTTTTTTGGTAGGTTGTTTAGCAATATCCACAGAGATGTTCAATGTCTATGCCCACCGACCCAGCAGAATGACTCTAGGAACCCACCTGCACGGACAGAGATATGTATGGATGTTTAAGGACACAAGAGCACTCTTTACACACTGCTGTTTGTATAGTAAAAAAAATTTAAAGTAATCTAAGAATTATTTAAAGGGCATGAGTCAAATAAATTAAGGTGTGGCTATAATATTCCATACTTTGGAATATTATGCAGATATGAAAAAGAGTGGGTTAGAGCTACATGTCAGGGCATGGCAAGATGTCCATGAAATTAGGAAAGCCCCATGATCTATTCTTCAGGAGGGCTGCTGAAACAAATAAGGCCCAGGACTTCTGTAGTTTCATGCAGAAAAGTTTTACTGCTTGCTTACATGGTGTCTGATGTGAGCTCAGTCCCTCTCCAGGAAAGCTGTCCTCCACGTGGTGACCCAACAATCCCAGGCCATGTCTACCCTGTGGTTCTATGATGTCACAGTGGCCCCATGATCCCCAAAGCAGCACAGCAGCAGAAGAATGGGCACATTCTCTGCCCCATTGCAAGGAAACTGGGGTGAGGATGTAACTATCAGGAGAGTAGTAAATGACTCTGCCAAATGTAATGATCCCTTGCAAAGTACAATCACACTTACATAAAAAACGTTCAGGGGCACCTGGGTGGCTCAGTGGGTTAAGCCGCTGCCTTCGGCTCAGGTCATGATCTCAGGGTCTTGGGATCGAGTCCCGCATCGGGCTCTCTGCTCAGCGGGGAGCCTGCTTCCTTCTCTCTCTCTCTCTGCCTGCCTCTCAGTGTACTTGTAATTTCTCTCTGTCAAATAAATAAATAAAATCTTAAAAAAAAAAAAAAAAAGTTCACCGTGTTGGAGGGTACGTGATATATGTGCAAATCCTTAAGAAAAGTTCAGGAAGGAAGGGGGCACCCTTCAGTCAGCGAAGTATCTGACTCTTGGTT
Source organism: Mustela lutreola (assembly GCF_030435805.1). NCBI lineage: Eukaryota > Metazoa > Chordata > Mammalia > Carnivora > Mustelidae > Mustela > Mustela lutreola. Next base: position 71,979,473 of record NC_081300.1, on the reverse strand, counting down.
TTGGCTCAGGTCATGATCTCGGGGTCATGAGATTGAGACCCTCATCGGGCACCATGCTCAGTGAAGAGTCTGCTTGAGATTCTCTGTCCCTCTTCCTCTGTTCCCCTTGCTGCTCCTCTGTTCCCCTTGCAGGCTCTCTCTCTAAAATAAATAATTTTAAAAATCTTAAAAAAAAAAAAAAGATCAGGAAAGGCATATCAAGGTGTTAAATAAATTGATCTCTGAGGAGGGAAATAACATTAGAATCAATAGGTTGGGGCATGATGGTCCCAATTTTATTCCATATTCATTCATATTGATTGAATGTTTGCAGGCAGGTATGTTTGTTAAAAAAGAAAATAGAGTAGGCATGGGAAGAAATTGCTTCTTTTCCACAGGTCAACCACCTCAGTTTACTAATCATTGATCAACCATCTCATCAATTATTTTTCTTTTTATTGTTTTCACAATGACACAAGAGAGGCATTCTCTGCACTGCATAAGGACAACTTGATAGCCTGGTCCACATGCCCAGGGGCAGGGGTGGAGGAAGAATGGCCTAGCCCAGTCCAGGTGTATTCTGTGAGTTCCACATTTTCCAGACTCACAAAATCAGAACACCACCCTGCAAGAGACTCTTCTTCAACAAAAGCAAATTTTAAAAGGTCTAGTGATAAATTAGATTTGGAAAACATTGCCTGCCACGTCCTACCTCAGAGAGTCTCCAGAAGTCAGACAAGTGCTAAAGATACTGACAAGTCCTGCAAGAAAGAAACTCACTTTAATGTTATTATATCCACTGTTTTTCAAATGATTTGACTGTAACATCTTTATTCTTTTTATCATGGCATACATTTTAAGGACCCCTGCCATTGAGTCATAGGCTCTCAGAATGACAACACTCTATGCAGGTTGTATAACCATCCCCTTTTTCAAAGGGTTTTCTCTATGCCAGGCACTGAGCTAAAAATGTATATACATCCTCTCATTTTGTTCTCACAAGGCAAATGTAAGGATTGTCTCCACTCTATATATTTAAAAAAAAAAAGAAGAAGAAGAAGAAGTCTCAGAGGGACTGTCACTTGCAGCAGTGAATATTTTTACCTGAACATCCATTCCCCTCTGCTCCAGCCAACAGTATCACCCTTTTCCCTTTGGAAAGGCCTGTCCTATTCTCTACCATGTGGAATGGGTGGGTCCCTGTTGACTTAGATTAGTTGCCTCTCTCATTCTCTCAGCCAGTAATGGGTTCTAGAAGGTGTACGTAATCCAACCAGAGCCAATGCAATGGGACACATTCACAGGAACTCTCCCCATTCTCTGGAGTTGAGAAAGGTGAGGAAGTTACATCTTGGAGCCACAGAGCCATCTTGCCATCACGACATGCCCCAGTTGAATGACATGAATAATGCCAGGATGGCAGAAGGCTGGTAAGACAGAGAATTGGACCCCTGCAGACCTCATTTGATCAACTGGGTCAGTCCATTCCTGAATGTGATCCCAATTCCTGCAGCCAATTTTATGCTTACTTTTCCCTTTTTCTGAGTGTTTTGTTTTGTTTTGTTTTGCTTTGCTTTGCTTTGCTTAAACCTCTTAGAGGCTCTTAGAGGCTCACTGGGACTTGTGCCCAGATCTCGTAGATTTCAATGACCACCCTCTTAACCAATACATAAGGTGCCTTGGTCTGGACAATGCAGTCAGAAGAGATCTTCAATACTATTTGATGCAAACTCTCTCACTTCATAAATGAGGAGACTGAGACCTAGGGAAGTCATGTGACTCCCCAGACGTCACACAGCAAGCCCATCCAGGAGCGTGCATTGCTGCTAAGTTCCATCTCACATTTACCTGACCTCAGTCCCTTGGGTGGCTCTGAGGCCCTAGAATGTCAGCATCATTTCTAATTTTTAGCAGATGATGACTAGGGCCCACCGTGGTAACCTTGGCTGTGAACTCTGTCCTGCACCATTTGTTACCAATAGCAGTTGAAGTGCTGACACTTGAGAATGACTTAGTTCCTTTTTCATTTCATTTAGTGTGGATTCTAATGACATCATCCTCATCCGCCTTCCAGTGGGTTTTGTCCAGTGGGAGATAAAGCCATAGACTTGTGGCTGACCAGCTGCAGAAATACATAAACCCCACAAGCCATCTGCTTCATCCCCCTGTAAAATGGTGACAACAACAGCACCCATCTCTTTGGGTGTTGCCAGGATTGAACAAAATCTGGAGCGAGACAGCCAGATTCATGGTGGCGGGAATGCCCTGTGTGAAGCGCAATTGGCATCCTTCTCATCATCACTGGATTGGTGCCCCACCTGGTAGGGTAATAAGAGTTTGGGGCTGAGATTTAGGAGGCATGCATGCCAACCCCAGCAATGTCACTCAATTCTCTGTACCCTAGAAAATTTCCCTCCACTCTGAACCTCAGTTTCCCCAAGGACAAAGTGAGACCAAGACTCTACGAACCTTCCAGCCCCAACATGTGGATAGCCAGCTGGAGGAATAACATCAAGCTGACTGCTGTGATTCCTTGGACATTTATTACACCAGGACCCCTCCACCTATTAGCTCAGAGTGCTGGTAAGATGGGTGCCTTCCTCCTAATTGGCAGAGGAGGGAACAATGAGACCAGAGAGTCTGGAAGACTCATGTGGGCAGTCCCAGCCCCAACATCCATCCCTGGACACATTCCTAAGCAAGCAAATTGAACTCTCTTCCAAGTTTCAACAAGGCTCTTCAGAATGTTTTCTTTGTTTCCTTGGAATGAGAGTGCCTCACTTACTAGTACGGACACCCCAAGTCCAGAGGTCTTGATTGACTTGCCCAAAGCCACTCAGACATAGGTGAGGAGCACAGAGTGGGATCCCAGAACTCTTGGCTCCCAAGAAAGGATTCTTTCCACCATGTTTCTTTTGGATTAAGAAAGCCCTTCTCAGCTCTCTGCAAATAACAAGCCATCAGAGCTCTTTCCAGAGGCTAGGGAAATTTTGCCCCATGATCACTGAGACAACGAGGTAGGAAGAACTTGACTCCGAAAATCCAGTCATTCTTGAGCTTCTGTAATGACCACTGGTGACCTCTGGAGTCATGTAAACTGGCCACAAGGATGGTTCTCAGGGAATAGGTGGGGGGAAATGTGAGTGCAGTGATGAAGAACATATCCAGTTCTGCCTCCCCATAATAGTTGTGTGGGCTTGGGCAAGTTACTTCACCTCTTTGAGCCTCCATCTTTCCATGTTTTATCTGCTTACCAGGGAACTATCAGCCAGCTGTGAATACTGAAGTTACTAGATAGGTATTGAAGAGGGAAGGGGATCTGCATGAAGTGATAGGAAATAAAGTCTCCAGTATGTTCTTGAGTGGGAAAACCGTACTGCGGGACAACGTGGCATGACTATTTGTCAAAGGGAATGGCAGCTTTGCCTTCTCCCATCTCCTCTTCCCTTGTGGTAGATTACATTAATGGCTACAATTCTCACCTTCCCAGTGTGCATGCCCTTGGCCAGGTGATCTTACAGAATCCACCCACTCCCCGATTTGGGCTTGGCATGTGACTTGCTTTTATCTAACGAGATGTTAGCAAGCATGATGCAAGCAGAGCCTTAAAACACGCTTCTGAATTTCACTAGAGGAGCTCTTGTGCTCCTCTGTGATCATGGGGAGCACGTACCTAGGGTGGCAGATAACTGAAAAGGAAGCAGAGCCAAGTTGTCCCCAGCCAAAGCCATCCCAGATCAACCCAAGCCCTGGACTTGTAAGCTAGCCCAGCCAAGATTGAAGAAATGGTCAACAAAGCCCAGTCTAAATTACCAACCTGCAGACTCATGTGTGAAGAAAATGCTATTGATTTACAGGACTACATGCTGGAATGGCTTGTTACGCAGCATTATATGAAGATCAGTGACAGACACACTATTGACCCAGCTCGGGTAATTGGGTCAATTACCTCATCTTCATTCCCAATATCACCCTATCCTAAGCCCACACTTCTCTCTCCTGGATTTCCACAGTAGCCTCCTTAACAGTCTCTCCCTTGCAGATTCTGGGCCTCACAATCAGTCCTCTTCATATAACAGCAAACTTGCAGGGGCATGCCGCAGATCTTTCTGAGTTTTGAATGTGTGAAGTGAAGACACTCAAGGGTTAAATTCAAGATGCTTCACCACTGGTACCAAGCAGACACCCAGAAGTCAGAAGACAGCCAAGTATGGTGGCCCTATAACCTTGATGTCAGCCCAACACAGCTTCCAGGAAGATTAAATAAGAACACAGTCTCTACCCACTGCAAAACTTAACAACCACACAATTCTGAGCTGGAGGGAACTCTGAAACCAGCATCTAGTCTTCTCATTTTAAAGCCAGGGAAGCTGAGGCACAGAGAGGGAAAGCAATTTGTCTAGAATCACACAGTGGGCAGGAACTTGAGAGGTGATAAGGGATGTCAGTGCCATAAGGCGGGGCACCCATGGGTCTTGCCAAGACTGTATCCTGGCAGCCAGCTCAAGGCTCAACTCATGTCTATGAAATGCATGACCAAGAGTCTAGGCCCTTCCTTCCTTTTGCCGCATGCCTCTCTATGCTGCACCCCATAGACTCTTAACCCCACCCTGAACCAGGTAGGGGGTGGGGTGTGTACTCTGGCAGCCAGCCAAAAAGAAGTCTGGCCTCATCATCCATGGACATGCCCTTCTGGGTGATGATTCAATCGGCAGATCTTGACTCCACCTGAAGGACCCACAGAGCCACTAAAAGGCCCCGGGGCACTAAGAGAACCCAAGATGGTTGGTGTCACTGTAGGAGCTACTAATGATTTAGACAATCCTAGGTTCGAACTCTGGCTTGGTCACACTAGCTAGGCTGAATGGCTCTATGTTGCTGAGCCTCCATTTGCTCATCTGTGAAATGGGGATGACAGGATCTAGCACAGTAGGCACTCAGTAAATATTAGGTCTCCTTGTTACAGCACTCAGGCATTGGTCACCTCCTTTCATTCTGTTAACTTAACCAATGTGGCTAGAAACCAAATGACAGGCTTTGCAGGGTCCCCCCACAAAGACAACTGAGAGGAGGTTTTGGGGTGCTACTTCCTCCCCTTAGGATGTCCAGGGGTGGGAGACCATCTTCCTACACTCTTCCAAGCTCTAATGGTCTGCTCTGCCTAGTCTGTTTTTAGTTTGAAATAACCACAACCCCGGATGGACCCTGGCCAGATGTGATCAAAAGAGATCCATGGCTTGGCAGTGGTTTAAATCTAAACAGAGGAAGACAGGAGGTGGGGTGAAGACCCATCCCCTCTGGGCCTCCAGCTAGTGAAGGTTGGATCCAGGGCCACCCCCCAGAGTGGACAAGGAGGTTGATTTTATTTTATTTTTTAAAGATAGATTGATTGATTTGCGGGTGGGGTAAAGGGAGTGGGAGGGAGAGAGAAGCAGACTCCCCACCAAGCGCAGAGCCTGAAGTGGGGCTTGATCTCACGACACTGAGATCATGACCTGAGCCAAAATCAAAAGTCGACACTTAACCAACTGAGCCACCCAGGCACCGGCAAGGAAGCAGATTTCAAGCCAGCCCCTGGCACCCTAGGAGACCCAAGTTTGAATTCTGAAGCACGCACTTACTGAGTGACTGAGGGCAAGTCACTCTGAGCCCCAATTTCCCTGTGGCACCTGGCTGGCCAGCTGGTTCGTGGTGAAGGTTAGCAGACAAAATGAGCGTGAAGAATTTACTAACAGTGAGTTGGTGTGGGCAAGCATACATACCACATGCGGGGACCGTAGAGGCAGAATCATCTAAGCAGATGGGACACCAGAGCCAGACCTGGGGGAGGCCAGAGAGATGCCTAGGGCACATGCTTTCAGAAGGTATTGTGGCCCAGACATGGTTGGGGTCCTTGTTTCCAGCCCCAGCAAGCCTGGGGCAGCCAGCCAGGCAAGCAGGGGTTAACTAGAGCCCTTTCCAAAGCAAATAGAGCCAGTCCTGGCTCAAAAGGTAGGGGGAGAGGGACACCCCTCCTCCTTTTCTTCCCTCTCCTCCTGGCCTACTTTGTAAGGCTTCCCTTCTCCCAGCTAGCAAGTCCTAGGGATTCTGCCTCCCCTACTCCTCCCTGCCTGCCTCCATCTTTGTCATCGCCAATCTGAGGGCGGAGGTACCAGGGCTACCAGCCAACCTGCTCTCCCACCTCCCAAACACTCTCTACCAGCCCAGGCCCAGCCCACCCCTGCTGGGGACCCCCTGCCCTTGATTCATCCATCACTCTGTTGCAGGGGCACCTGACTGTTGACATCTACGGAGGATCTGAGGGCGGAGGTGTGTGGAAATGCCCACACTGAGCTCCCCACACTGAACTCCCCACAGGAGGAATCTGACTGCAACCAAGACAAGGGTCTGCACTTCCTGTGCAGCTGCCTGCAGTCCCTCTCTGGGCCTGTGGTCCTCCCAGAAAATGAAATGGAAGTTTTCCGGTCTTCCTCCAAGCTCCCTTGGCTGGGAATGGTGGGGTCTCAGCACCATGGCGTCTTCACCTGTGGGCTTTCTTGCTCAGATGACATTTTCCAGGAGGAAAGAGACTCTGGCTCTTAGAATCCTCACCCCTCCAAAACAAGGGCAGGCTAGAAGCCATTCCTGAGCTTTTAGTAATAGTAAAACAGAAATATTTCATTGATCCCCACTGGCACCCCAGTCCCCGTACTGGCCCGTTTCCACAAAGTTTTTGTGTAATCTACACAGCAACTCTGAAAGGGAGTAATGCTCTGCCCATTTTACAGATGAGGAAATTGAGGCTCAGTGAGCTGAAAAAGGTATCCAATTGTGTTTCTCTTTGAAGAAGAAGAAGAAAATGGTGCTCCCCCCACCAAAAAAAAAAAAAAAAGGCAAAATGTTTTTTTCAGGGTCAGAGAAGCTTCCAGTCTGTACCAGGGATCAGGCAAAAGCTGATCGACAGGTGCGCAGGTCAGCACAGACAGTCTGCCCAGGTAAACTTGGAGGTCAGTCATTTATTCCCTTATTGTAAAAGTGGGTTTTTTCTAAATGATCCATGTTTGGGATGCTTTATATGGACAGTGAACAAGGTAGAATGTCCCTGCTCTAGCCACAGGCAAGGTAGATCCAACCCACCCATTTTACAGATGAGGAAGCTGAGACCCGGATCGGGGAAACAACTTGCTTGTGGTCACAGGCAATTAGTTGGATCCAGAAGGAGCCTTCATGTCCCTGACCCCAAGCCTGGATTCCGTGTGCGAGAGACTATCAGGGTCTACACCAATGAATCGTGAGCAAGCTTCAGAAGCCCCTGGCAACGCTTGTTACAACAGACTGCTGAGCCCATCCTTAGAGTTTCTGATTCAGAAGGTATGAGTGGACCGAAGAATTTGCATCTCTAACAAATTTCCAGGCCATGCTGATGCTGTTAGCCCAGGAACCCCTTGGATGAGATTCACTAGAATGAGGGCCTCTTGGGCATTTTGAGAAGCTCAAAAAAAAAAAAAAAAAAAAGACAATATTTGGGATACAGATGGTAGCACCCAGAAATCATTCCATGTGGACAATTGCAAATGGGTCCTCCCATTTTGCATCTGGGAAAACAGGTCTGGAGAGGGCCTGTTCCAGGACCAAAGTGACATTGCTGAGGTTATGACTAGATCCTCAGCTAGGACTAGCTACATCAAATGCCAGGCCCAGGGCAGAATGATAATGTGGGGTTCCTTGTTTAAGAACGTATGACAAATTTCAAGGTAACAGTAGATCATTAAGCAAAGTGGGAGGCTCTTCGAGCACGGGGGCTTGTGCAGTCACAGAGGTCCTTTGCCACAAAGCTGCATTGCCCCCCAGGTCTCCTGTCTGCACCTTATACCGAGTCCCCAGGGAGTGGTCTGCAGGATCTGATCTGCCCCTCAGGACCGGGACCAGGGACAGCCACCTAGAATGGTTAGAATGGAATTCGACTTGCTTTTTTTAGGAGGAGTGGCACTGTGGAAAGCCTACCCCCACAAATCAAGCCTCCCCCAAAACACCTCAGCCTGCCCTGGCCCAGCTCCCTTAGGACCTGCCAGCCCTGCTTCCCTCCCAAGCCTGCATTCCCTCCTTGAACATTTTAGAAAGATTTGTGGGCAAGGGAGAAGAATCAGTTGGGTAAAAGGGGGAAAAAAGTATTTTAAAAGTCACAGACCAAGAAGGCACAGTACTAAGGAGTCATGAAAGGAGGAAGTGAATTTTCCAGAAAGAACTGAGGGTGGAGTCATGCTTAAACTGAAACCTCCAGCCCCACACAGTCTGAGGAAGGACACAGGGATTCCCCCCTTAGAAGAGACGCCCCTATCCCCCCCTGCTATCCCCCAGTCCAGCTGCGACCAGGACTTCTCCTCCTCTGACAGAAGACACCTTTGTGGCCCCGCCACAGGTGATAGGGATAATTTTCCAAACTCTAGTGCTGGAGCCATAAATGAAACCACCGCATCGTAACAGAGTTCCAGTGGGAGCTGAGCCACTGCAGGGGACAGGGAAGAAAGCCAGCTGCAGGACAAGAACCCAAGGAGAAACTTGTTTGTGTCACCAAGCCATGTGTCAAGGTGTCTGACCTGCATGTGTTTATGGGGGCAGTCTGTAGACCAAGGTTATCTGAGGAGGGGGTGGGAGAGAAGACAACCCTGGTCTTTGACATAGAAACCCTCCCCACTATATGATTTCTTTTCTAGAAATACATACGCTCTGGACATATGCGTTACATTCTTAAAATAGTGCCCATTAAATGATGAATGGGTAAAGAGAACGTGGAATATTATTTTTTTTAAAGATTTTATTTATTTATTTGACAGAGAGAGATCACAAGTAGGCAGAGAGACAGGCAGAGAGAGAGGAAGAAGCAGGCTCCCCGCTGAGCAGAGAGCCCGATGCGAGGCTCGATCCCAGGACTCTGGGATCATGACCTGAGCTGAAGGCAGAGGCTTTAACCCGCTGAGCCACCCAGGCGCCCCAAACGTGGAATATTATTGAGCCATAAAAAGGAATGGAGTACTGATAAGGTGCCACCATGTGGACGGACCTCCAAAACATAAAGTTGAGTGAAATAAGTCAAAACCAGAAGGCCACATGTGTTATGATTTCATTTGTATGAAATCACCAGAACAGGGAAATCCAGAGACAGAAACCTGAGTGGGCTTAGGGTGGGGATGGTGAGGGGAATGTGCAGTTTGATTTCCAGACTGGGTGTGAGGTTCACTTTTAGGGTGATGAAAATGTTCTGGAACTAGACAGAGGGGGCAGTTTCACAACACTGTGAATGCCATAAATGCCACTGAAGAATTCACTTTCAAATGGTTAATTTCATGTTGCGTGAATTACACTGGAATTTTTTTAAAAATTAACATGAAAGTGGATGCTCGGCACCCTCACCACCTAGGAAGCCCGCTCAGGGCATGCACCTGACCTTGCAAGCCAGCCACTCCTAAGGCTGACACCCAGCAGGAAGCTCTGTGCAGACAGCAGAGCCCCATGGGACAACACTGGTAACGGGCTCTTCCTCATCCCCGCGAAACTAGAACCTGCGCAGGTGCCTGTCAATAGCAGAATGAGTGAAAGCATAAACTGCAGAAGATTCACAGAATGGAAAATTCCCTAGCAATGAAAGACAGCAAATTCCTGATACCCACAACAAGCGCGGATGAATCTCAAAGATGGCAGTGGGAGCCAAAGAAGCCATACACAGAGAACGCAGGCTCCATTCGACTGAAGATCAGGAGCAGGGCACATTAGAAGTCAAGATAGGGGTTACACCTGGTGGAGGGGCACAGTGATGAGAGAGGAAGAATGTTCTCGTGGATGGAGTGTTTTGAAGTCTTTCTTACTTGATGTGCATTGAATCCTTGGAAGTTCTTATATTCATTTCACAGATGAGGAAGCAGGGGCACAGGGAGGTGACATCTTGGGCTCCAGGGCGAGCAAGGAGCTCAGTGGCAGGTGGAGGTCTGGATGCCATTCTGCTTGGCTCCAGGGCCTGTGTCCCTAAGTCTTATGTGAGGACTTTATCAGAGAATGTCTGACTGTCTCCAGATGGGACTTGGATTTAGGGCTTTTCTGAAACCACAGTCTTATGCATTTAACCCCTACCTTCCAAGTTAGAGTGCATAAAATACTGAGCACACACAGGCTTTCCAGCCATGTTGGCTCTTACTATCAAGAGTAATAGTGGCAGCCTTCATTTAGCAGTAGGTGGACAGTGAAGGAGAGGAACAGCCTCTCTAGGAAGCTGACTCATGCTCAGATGGCGGATTCAGCCTTGCACAGTGGGACCAAGATCCAGGCCCATTGCTTGGGAGCCAGCAGGTCAAGGTGAGTTTCCCCACATCAGGGGCCAGGCCCCTGGGACCTGTCCTCCTGGAGCCCCTAAGCCCTGGACCTTCTGAGGTCTTCTTGACCAATTGCACCAACCTGCATGGTCCACTCTAGGCCTGGCCTGTGTCAGAAGGAGCTGGAGTACACATGTAGAGAGCCCTGAAGGGAGCAGCTAGTGGGGGCGGGGGTGAGACCAATGTAGTGCATCCTGATCTACTCCACTGTGATACGTGCATTGAAAATATTCCCAGATCGATCAGAAGCCAGAGGTCAGGCTCTAGGGACAATAAGTATTCTCTGCATGCCCAAATGTCCCCAGCAATTTCACAAATGAAAATTGAGAATGCCTTGATTGTCTCCCCTAGGACAAACAGAACGGGCTCCTCAGGGCCCCCCTTTAAGTCCAGTGTCTCATGCTTGCAAAAGCAATCTCAATCTCAGACTCAGTAGAACTGAAAATGGCCCCTATTTCATCTACTGCATTACCCCCATTCTACAGACAAGGAAACTGAGGCCCAGCAGGGACAATGGACTTGCCCAGGATCAAAGACTGGGAACTAGAGGGAGAGCCAGGATTCAAACCCTTGTTCCTTGACCCCCCTTCCCCAGGCTGGGTTCTTGCTGTATAACCCCACCCCACTCTGTTGGCCAAGGATTCATTGTCCAACCTAGAGAGTCTTTGAATCACTCTTGCATTTCACAGATATTCATTGAGCACCTACTATCAGACTCCATACTAGAAACCAGGAAGGCAGCAGTGAGCAAGCCCAGGAATGGATGGTATCCTGGAGCTTATAGTCCAGGCAATGGCACGTCCAACTGGCCATCCAGTTTCTAGCTCTTTCTCAGCGTTGGAAATTCTTGGCATCTTAGCACTTCACACATGCCTTTCTTGCATGCCAGGCTCAGTGTCAAGACTGAGAAATGCACAGATGAAGAACGTACAGCTCAGGATCCTAGGAAATCCAGTCGGTTAGATACTAACTGCACATAAATAATTACAAACTGAAGAAGATGAATGGCGGATGTTGAAACAGACAGAAATGGTGCCACAGAGCCTGGAAGGTTCTAAGGGCTTCTTGGAACACTGTGGCCTTGGATGTGGGTCTTAAGGCATGTGGTTTTGTGTAGGGAGGTGAGATGGAGGGTGGGGACAGGCATTCTAAGTGAGAGAAATGGTGATGAGCAAAGGTGCAGAGGTGGGGCCATGAATCTTCTGTTGAAAGAAATCACAATTGGCCTCATAGGGTAGAGCAAAACAGATAGAAGCTGGGGTAGTAGTTTGCGGTCACATCACAGAAGTAGTTCAAAGCCAGATGAGAAGGGTATTCTTTATGCTGCCATGCGAGGGGAGAATGGTGGAAAGTTTGGATTCCTCTTCCCCTACCCCAGTCCCGTTAAGTAAAAAAAATGTTTAGGACCCCTCTGACAGTTCCTTAAAAGGTAAAACATGGAGCAACCAGATGACACAATTCTACTTTTAGGTAAATACCTGAAAAAAATGAAAGCAGGGACTCAAACAGATACTCCTACACCAAGGTTCCTAGCAACTCTGTTCACAACAGTCAAAAAGAGAAACAACCCAAATGTCCATCAATTGAAAAATGGATAAAATGGAATATTAGTCATGAAAAAGAACAGTGTTCTCATCCACGTTACAGCATGAAAGAACCTTGGAAATGGGTCCAGTGAAAGAAACCAAGCACAAAAAGACACTTCTTGCATGATTCTATGCCTACAAAAAGTCTGAAATAGGCAAATCTATGTACAGAGAGAGTAAAGTAGGGGTTTCTAGGGCCTAGGGTAACTGTAGGGAGTTGGGGGTGATGGCTAAAGGGAGTTAAGCTTCTTTGGGGGGTTTTTCTATTCTAAAATTGTGGCAGTGTGTATATATCAATTATGAACAGTATACTTCACATGGGTGAGTCAAATGACATGTGAATTATGTCTGACTCAGTCAGTGGAACCAACGACTCTTATTCTTGGGGTCATGCGTTCAAGTCCCACACTCAGTGTACAGATGATTTGAAAAAAAAAAAAAGTGTTAGGAAATGCCTGGGACTTGGTATTTGGGCATATGCATTTTAACAAACACCACAGGTAATTTTTGCTCACCGCACTTGGAAAACATGAGTAGGGATCACTGGGCAGTCACAGAGGGAACAGGCAAGGGGAACAACAGGACGTAAGAAGTGTTTCCAGAAGAGGGGTCTGGCAAAAAGAAGGAACTCAAAGGGACGTCTCAGAGTAACACCATCACCAACACAGGAGGAGTCCAACCCTATGTACTCACCATTTGTTTTTGGCCAAACCTTGGGGAAATGGTGAGAAGTCTAAGGAAATTCGTCACCTACTTCTCCCAGGGCCCGTGTGGTCCACCCTGATCATCTGAACCCCTCGTGGGGTTTGCTCCCCTGTCAAAGCCCCCACTTCCAACATTCTTCCTAAAGCACAGCTGAAGCCCCTCCTTGCAACCATGGCCATGGGGACAGGAATGGACACGGTCACCCTTGCTAGACAAGGCACGTCATGTCAACCTCACCCTTGCTAGACAAGGCACGTCACATTGGTCCCACCCCAACCATGCTCTTCTGGCTCAAACCACAGGTTTCAGGTTCCCCACAATTCAGACATCATTGGATCTGCAGCTAGATCCACACCACTTTCTGGCTGACCCCTCCACTCTCCATGCCTGAATTTCCCCGCTTTTTTTTTTCCTCTCTCTTGGGAGCTGGGTTGGCAAGAGCACCCCCACCCCTGCTCCCGCATGACCACCCAGACTTCCTTGCACCTTCCATACAGACTTTCTGGGAAGAAGCAAGGGTGGTCCTCCACCTTACAGGTCATGAAGACCTCATGTGGGGGCCCCATTGCACCACTTCCCAGGAATCGGCCTTTCTGGGTTGTTCCAGAATGTTCTCAGGAGGGGGGTCAAACTTCTAATCACACCCTTACATGATCACAGCACCTCACATTTTGTACACCACTCCTTACTTCACCTCTCTTGGCCTTGGTTTTCCTCATCTGTAAACTGGGAGCAATACTAGAACCTATCTCATAGAACTGGGTGACCAGGCTCTGTTTTAAGTGCTGAGCATACAGTGGTGGACAAAGTAGACAAACCAGATCCCTGCCCTCCAGGAGCTGACACTGAAAGTGGGGGGATGGGAAGAAGCAAAAGCAAACAATACAAATGACAAATAAGCAAACAGTATGGTTTGGCAGGAAGGGAACATGAAGGGGGACCTGAGGGCTGGTACGTTCTTTTCTTCATCTAGATGCTGGCTAGATGCAGGGGTGTGTCTGGTTTGTCAAAGCCCACCAAGCAATGCCGAAGGGGCAGGCACTTTTCCAAATGCTCATGACAATTTTATCCCAATAGTTAGGAAGTGGTAAGTGCTTATTTAAAAAAGAGAGAGAGAGAGAAAAGCAGAGCAGAGCTAAGGGACAGCATGCCAGGGTGGGTAGAGCAGCCTGATGTTAAATAGAGTGGTGGAAGTAGGTCTGGGGGAGGAGACATTTGAGCCAAGAAGTAAAGCAGGTGGGGGAGCTAGCCTTGGGTTACCTGGTAGGGGGGAGAACAGTCCAGGTGAGCCCGTGCAGAGTGCAGCAGGCAGCAGGCTGTTGATGAAAATATCAATTTACTGGTAACGTGGTTTCTTTGCTAGCTTTGCTCTTGGCACCAATAGCATGTCAGAACAGAAAGCTATGCCTCTGTTTTATAAAAAGGAAACTGAGGCCCAAGGAGGACACTGGCTCGTGTAATGTCACATACAACTTATTGCTGGATATGGGACTTGGGAGTAGGTGAGGTAGGCGGGAGCAATTTGCAGCACCCCCCCCCCCCACCTCCAAATCTCACAGGGCCCTGGCCACCACCACCTGCCCCAGGTGTTCCTTTCCGGAGTCTCCATGGAGAGTGTCCCACCCCTACCCTACCCCGAAACCCTCAGGATCAGTCGAAGCAGCTGAAACCCATCAGATCCTGGCCCTGTGCCTTTGTGGGGCTGGAGGGGTGGGATCAGTGCTGGGAAAGAGGATGGAGAAAAACAAAGCCTTCCTCCTTAGAGACAGTTTGTTCTCTCAGTGGCTGCTGGAAATCTGAGGCTTTTGTGCTTCAGGCTCAGGAAGGAAAGAGGAGAGACAGCCCCATCACAGGAAAATTCCTCACAGACATCTGAGTGCCTGGAAGGAGGGTGTGCATCTATGGGACCCTGCAGGCCCTCTGGGCAGCCCATGGCCCAAAATAGGCTTCGGAAGGCTCCCTAATCATGTTGCATTCACCCCTCCACCATGCACCTCCCACAGGCAACTTGGCCACTCTGAGCCTCAGCCTCCTCATCTATAAAATGGACCCAACCGTAGTCCCTGCCTTGAGGGATGACTGCAACAATGAAATCACTCCATTCTTGGAGCTTGGCTCAGTGCCAAGAACAAGCATGCGCTCCATAGGTGAAAATTATAATAATTAATTATGTACATGAGATTTGCATTGTGGAGCCACGCTGTGGGGCTGAGGCCATCCTCCCCTTTCTTAAATCCGGAGTTAAATCCCAGGTGGTTGAATGACCCATCTATGGTCTCATGGCCGTAGAATCTCCTATGTACGGGATTTGGGTGGCCTGGTGCAGGATGGAACACAAGCCCCCTTGTTCAGAAATTCTCAAGAATTGCAAGATGGCAACAGTAAGGCACTAAACCAGGCTTGGGGTGCTCTTGCACAAAAAAGGCAAGGAAAAGAAGGGAGGAAGGAAGGAAGGGAGGGAGGGAGGGAGGGAGGAGTGGGGGGAGGGAGGGAGAGAGAGAGAAAAGAGCCTTGGTCTTGGTCGGGGCTGCTGAATCTGGCTGAGGACTTCTGGACTGGCAGGTTTAAGCTGTAGGCTGCAGAAACATTTCAATTCAGATATTTTTTAGACTAAGCTTTTGTATTTTTTCCAAATTTTCTATTATGATTGCATGGTAGTTGTATAATTAGGGAGAAATGAACTTCATTTAAATGATATTTTAAGGCATGGGCTATGATTAAATGATGTGGAAGCGTAGGGGCCTGTGTGCCTGACTCCCAAACTTGTGTACCACTTTGAGCCTCAGTTTCCCCATCTGAAGATAGGGGGATGGGCTGAGATGCCTTCTATCCTGAGGCTCAGAACATTTGCACATGGTGGGTTGCCACGTGGGAAAAACTGGGTAGTTTCTGGTCACTAGCTATGCCAGACCCTCACTCATGGATGCCTATTGCACACTTACTATGTGCTGAGCCTGGACACGCTACAAATAACACACCCGTGGGACAGCTTCACACATAATGGCAAACAGCACACAAGTTATCTCAAATGATCATTTGGGTAAGTCTAAGTTTGCAACATGCTGCAAAGAAGAAGTACAGAAGAAGGTTCTGGAACATAAAGTACAAGATCAAATGCACAGGTCAGGTGATGTTTCCTCATGGAAGCAGCACGTAAGGGTTAACAAGAACCAGCCAGGGAATGGGAGCAGGAAAATTGTGTGAAGACCAGGAGGCAGGGGTTCTATGGTTGTGGGAAGGATGTTCAGCGTTCTGGAGCAGAGAAAGTTAAGGGGACAGAGGTAGAGGACAAGGATGTGGAGACCAGAGGAGCTGGTCCATACGGGTCCTTGGCCAGGCAAGAGTTAGCACTTGCATCAAGGGCACTGGGGAGCCATGGGTAGTTCTCACCTCAGAAGGAGGATGGCAATACTCTAGGAAGACTAGAGCCCCCTGTCCTGGGCAGTCACTTGAGTTGGAAAAGTCTTCATTCATAAATGAGGTCTGGCTCGGGTGTCGGGAGCAAGAGCCCCACAGATGAAAGGATTTGGGGGCATCAAACATCCTGAACCTTCCCCAGCTGCCATCAGAAGGCTCTGCCTTTATTACAGAGCCATCCCAGGTAAGCTCAGAAGCCAGACTGCTGAGTACTCTTCATTACATGACCTGCACTGTCTCATCTCACATTCTCCACCAGGCATGGGCTTAGATGGAATATTCCAGCACAGGGCAGCACACAATAGGTGCTTTTCAAAAGAAGCCACCATTCACTGAGCAGCAGCCACTGTTCCCAACATGGTGCTGGGAATTTGCAGTTATCAACATAGTCCACCATCGCATCAAGACTTGAGGTAGGCACCAACATCACACTGGCATGCAGAGACATTCACCCCCAAGACCAAGGTGCTGGAGTCAAGCCCCAAAGAGCACATCCCTGTCACAAATACCTCTTTCCCTCATTCTCACTCCACCTTCCTCCTCTTTACACACACAGGACACCCGACAGGGTCTTTGACTTTTTCCCCGAGGCCATCTGCATACATTTTCTCAGGGAGAGCAGAACAGGATCACAGCTGAGAACAGGCTTAGAATCCCCGCCCATGTGCTGTGGTGGGGATGATTCAGCATGACATAGCTAGTGCCTGCACATCATATACGCTCAATAGATGCTCCCCATGATGATTGGCTCCCCCTGCCCATGTCACCACTGAAAGGGCTTCATGGCATATAGTCCACTGGACAGATGGGCCCACGGTGGGGGGTGGGGGATGCAGAAAGGCTAAAGCCAAGTCAGAAGACTTACAATTGGGTCAAATCTTGGTCTACCCTGGCCTACACTTGCCCCAGGGATTCCGGCTGGCCCATTCTTCAAGTGTGTTATAAAATTATCCAGAGAGCAGGAACTATATTTGTCTTACTATTTTGGTCTCCCTGTCTGATATTGTGCAAGCTACTAATAAGTACTAGTTGAATGGATGGATGGATGAATGGATGGATGGATGGATGGATGGATGAATGAATGAGTCATTGTGGCAGACAGACTCTCAGTGCCCCTTCCCCATGATCCTCACCTCCTGATATTGATGCTCTTTGTATAATCCCCTCCTCCTGAGTGTGAGGGGGACCTGTGACTTGCCTCTAACCTGTGGCAGGTTTGACAGGATACATGCAACGACCTATATAAGATCATAACGTCTGTCTTACAGGAATCTCTACCTCACTGATGGGCTTGGAAGGAGAAAGCTATTGTGATGTAAGCTACTGTGTTGGAAAGCCTAGATGGCAAGGGCATGTGGGCTGTTTCTCAGAGCTGTAAGTGGCCTCTGGCCAACAACCAGCAAAGAAAACTGAAGCTTTCAGTCCTACAACCACAAGGAACTGAATTCTGCCAACAGCCTAAGTGATCTTAGATCCCACCCCAGTGGAGCCTCAGATGAGACTGCAGCCCCAGCCGACACTTTGACGGCAGCCTTTTGAGACCCAAGTGAAGGCCCCAGAGAAGCCAGACCCGGACTCCTGACCCATGGAAACTGTGAGATAATAAAACATATATTGTTTTAAGCCACCATATCAATGGTGATTTATTACCAAGCAAAAAATAACTAATATGGCCATAGTCTTCAATATCCATTGGGCCTTACTTGGTCCATTGGAAAACCAATTCCCATTCCATATTTTCATCAAGGAATATTAAGATAAAAAGAAAACTACTGGGGGCTAGCAAGAGAAGGGGTTAAGGGAACTTTTAAGACCATCCTGCTCTGATGTCCTTGAACTGAGGACACACTCTTCCTAGAACTGGCTTGGAAATGGGACCTCATGTCATCACCTTAAGAGAATCCATAAGAGGAAAGACTTGATCATCTCTACTAACTGATGCAGCCACCCATCCTCTGCTGGAAAGTGAAGGTGGGGCTGTTCTCTGCTTCCCAACCAGGATCTCAGGCTCCTGCGGGTGACACGTACTCTGTTTTCTGGGCTCAGCCAGACACGATACCTGGTATAGACCAAGAAAAAGTCTGCTCTGGCTCAGGGTCTCCACATGTCTTCTCTGAATGTCAGACTGTTCCAGGTATCAGCTCCTTGAGTGGAGGGGTCGTGAGATGCCAAACCTCTGTAGGCACAGACGCCAAGAATCTGATAACCAGCATATCTGTCCTCAGAACCAGTTCGGGTGGAAGAAGGAAGGTGAACACAGCCGGTGCTGGGTCCCTGGGGTTTCTTTATACTGATCCTATACCGATGAGATTATTGAGGCCTAGAGAGGGGCTATGACTTGCCTGGAGTCCCACAGCTGGGAGGGAGCTGAGCCAGGATTTGAACCTCTTACGAGTCTTCTCCCTTCATGGCTTACACCCAGGACTGGCTACACAACTTGCAAAGCCCAGTACAAAGTGAAAATGCAGGGTCCTTTGTTCAAAAATTTTGCATTTCAAATCAGTCACAGTGGTGCATTGGCCTGAGCCTAGGGCTCTGTGTATGACTGCATGAGTCACATATACCCTTTGAAGCTATCCCTGGTGGCAGGTGATGATAGTTGCTGGTTTTCTCATTTTAATTTCACACTTATATATGCCTGGATCTTCAAATCAGAGGACAATTCTGGAGTCTCAGGATTTTGGTGATCCCAAGATTATATAATAGTACCCATCTGCTCAAATCCTTGCTAGATCAGGACCCAGAAGTTCATGAAGAATGAAAGATAGGTTGTCAAATCCAGCGTTGGAGCTAGAAAAGGTCACTGAATCAACCCATTTGACAAATGTGGAAATTGAGACCAAGAGAGTGGTAGTGGCTTTCCTGGTCTCCAGGACCCTGGGATCATCTTCATCCCTGAGAACAACTGTCTGGGTCCCATACTCTGTGCATTCAGCTGCCAGGCTTCCCCCATTCCTTCTTCCAGAGTTCCTCTAGGGAATTCTCCAACCTGTTATCTTCCTCCTGGGTACATCTTCATCCAAGCCAACCACCTCTCTTTTAGCTCTGCTCCCAGGGGAGTGTTATCAGTGGCTGCTTAACCCAAATTATAGCTTCTTTAGAAAGCGAGAAAAAAGGAGAGGGGATGAAGGAAAACACTGCCACTCTAAAGAGGCTCTCGTCAGCCTGTTATGAGTGAGGAGTTTGTTTTTTGTTAATATTTTTTCTGCATGGCATGCTGCAAATAAGAACATTCAGAGAGCAAATTGGTGGCGTATTTATTGCTGTTGGTTCTTCAGCAGCACTAAGCCAGTAATAACGGAGAAGCCACTTCAAGTGCTAGCTCCATTCCGCCTGGTTAAAGAGATCAGGGCTGTACTCACGGGCTGTGTTTTGTCAAGTAGATGCAGACTGAAACCCCAGAACACCCAAGCTAATAGCATAATAGGATTGAGTCTTCTGGGGCTTCCCACATCCCAGCAGGCTCTGCAGCACAGGGAGCTGGGCTCCAAGCTCTAGGTCCCTACTGACTCCCTAACTGACAATGCTTAATGCAAAGTGAAATGAAAAAGCAGGGTCCCTTGTAATTCGTGCACCAAGAGGGTAGGAGTACCCCTTGAGTGGAGGATTGGAGAGACAAGACAGCCAGGGAGCTACCTGGGTTCAAATTCCAGCACTGGCTCTTTCTGGCTGGGTGATCTTGGGCGAGTTACTTTAATCACTCTATCCATACCTCTGTTTCCTCATTAATATGATAAGTATAATGAGTTCCAACCCCATAGAATTATTATGAGGATTAAAGGGAGTTAATACATGGGAAACCCGGAAGACATGCCTGGTCCCTAGAAAGAACAATGAATTTTATCATGATTGGGAAGACCACAGACCTGAACTTGGCATGCTGTGTGAACTTGGGCAGGTCACTTCATCCCTGGCTGCTTTAATGGAGTTATAACTCATGTCAATGTCATGGGGAGCTGAGAGGGTTATCTGGAGTAAGGAATGTTTACAAATTTTGTAAGCAGCTCTGTACACAGTTATTAGTGTGGCCCAGTTCCAGGCCTCTTGGGAAATCATGTGGTCTACTGCCTGTGTACCACCTGGGAAAGAATTTGCCACAATATGGCACCAGGTGAAAGATATCTCCTGACCCAGCAATTCCGCTCCTAGAAATACACACAAGAAGAATCCTGGCCTGTGTGTTCCAGAAGACGTGCGCACGCATCACAGTGGCACAGGTCAAGACAACTCCCAACTGGAAACCAACTTGATTGTCCATTTCCATTCCTCTTCTTCTCAGGAGCATCAGGGCCTTGTCCTGCAAGGAAATAGGCAAGTTGCATCGCTTTCTCTCTCTTCTCTGAATTACCCAGGTGGGTACAGACCTTGCTGGTTTTCTCCCATGAGTCTTCCTTCTACACAGGCAATTTAGCATTGAACTTGGTGGACTGTGAGCCCCAGAGGCCTCATGCCTGGACCCTGTGCCTCAGCCGAACTGGGCTTAACTTCACTAACAACCATATGAAGTTCACGCTCCCATCCCTCTCTTTCCACCCATATCTCCATTGAAAATCTCATCATGTCTGCTGCTTTGAACAATTTAATTCTACTACTCAGAAGGGCAGGCTTGGCTCCATCATGATTGAAAGCCCAAACACCAAAATAAGGCAAAGTCAACCACTATTCACCTCTCTTCACCTGCTCTTACCATATGGTCAGAGGCTCAGTGATGAAACATTACTTCCATTTAGAATAAACCTCTGTCTCTTTTCCCCCTGCTTCCAGCTCCCCAGATATGTGTGAATAAAAAATATAAATAAGTGTAAATATAATTCTGTAGCCATTTGTGTTCAGGATTTAGAATTTCCTCCTAGAGGGAAAAGACAGGAAGGGAAAGGCTTGTAAGCACAGGCTGTGCTTCATTAAGAAGCGTGTTTGGGTGGCGATCACTTTTCTCCAACCTAGACAAGCGGGCTGGAAGCTGACCTCGGTACATCCTGAAATTTCATCAACTCCTCCTCCCAACCCCCCCTCCAAAAGCCTCCCCTGACTCCTCCCCCACCAAAACAGAGCCCCTTCCTTCCTGTCTCCCCAAGGACCTCCACGGGTCACAGGGACTGCGTGAAATACGCTCCTCCACTCCCATCGGTAGGGCTCTGGGCTGCCAGACAGCTTTAGATGCCTGGCAGTCGGCCCAACGGCACGTGATGGGGCCCCGGGTCACGTACAGTGGGGCTGGGGACTGAAGCCGGGCCATGCCTGGATCGACAGAAAGGGATCCTTGTCCTGATTTCAGCCACAGACACGTGTAGCAATCTGCGTCCTCAACAAAACTGTTCAAAAATACTAATAAACAGAATATGGACAATAATGCTAATAATCCTAGAAGCTTATCTGAGCGCTTTACGATGTCCCATCAAGCTGGAAAGCATGATCGCCATTTATTAGATATTTACTAGATGCTAATATTTTATAAACATTTGGGGATCCAATTTTTACATCTCTCCTATGAAGAGGGGCTGAATATTCCTCCCATTGCCCAGATGGAGAAACTGAGGCTCAGAGGAGGTAATTTCCTCTGCCAAGGACACCACCCCCTCCATAAAGGGCAGTGCCTGGCACTGGACCTGGAGCTTCATCTTCCTTTCTCATTCCAGCATCTACCACGGCATGGAGATGTCAAAATGATGTTTCTTCCTGGATTTCACTCAACAAAGGCTCCCTCTGAGCCAGAGCCCTTGGAAGGTGTCCTTGGTTCCCCACATGTCCCCCTGGCCCCAAGCATCCTCATAAAATTCCAAGATTCCCCACCAAGGTCCATTCCTGCAGAGCCCTATTACAAAACCATTGCCTGCCAACCCGCCAGCCTATGGGTGAGGCCAGGAATATCAGAAATCTTGAAAATCGCTCACAGACTCTCCCCTGCCACAGCACCCCCAACAGCCACCTTGGGGCCGGCAAGGTGCACCCCCCTCAATGCCTGGCTTTGTGCAGACACGCAAGGCTGCCACATTGGCTTCAGTTCTGGGTGGGCCAGAGGGCGATCCTGCAGGAGGCAGAAACTGCTGGTGCTCTCAACTTAACCTCTCGTCCAGAGTCAGCCAGTCACGTGGGGGCCAGGGTGGGGGTGGGGGGCCTGTTCAGCCTGAGCGGTGTAGCCCCCTTCAGCTGGCGGGACATCAAAACCCACACAAAATGCTTCCATGTGGTGCCAGGTCTCAGCCTGTGTCCTTCACGTCGAATTAATCCCCGGGCCGCTCGGACAGACATGTCCTCACAACTCTGCTTTCATGTTTGCCCACAATTTCAACGTCATCACACAAAATCAAGGCTAATTGTGAACAGACCTTCCCCAACACCCCCCCCCCCGGCCCTACCTCCCCTACCTCCCCTCCCCCCTCCACATCTGGATCCCACAACCTTTCCCGGGGGCCTCAGAGACCTGTGCAGGCTCCGAACTCTTAGACTCTAATTTGATCTCCCTTCCCTTCCCCAGCCTCCTAAATATATGGATTGGAATGTTCTTTTCTTTCCTTTAGCCATCGACCTCATCATTGCCAAGACTTCCCTACAAGTTCTCCACCTCTCTGGGCTCTAAGTGAACAGCTATGCTCTGGAAAAGCCGAGGGATAAACCCATCCTGGCTCAGTAGGGAAAACCTCTCCCCATCTATCTGCCTGGCCCATCCCATCCTCTGGTCCCATGCAGTACTTCCCATGGCCCATCCGGGAGGATGAGCATCCTCAGCGCACCCTCACCCTCCCTGTGCCCAGACCCTAGGAGGGACAAGTTACCCACAGCAGAGGGGAGGTGGTCCAGCTTGACGGGGCTCCCTGGGCTCAGAGAAGGAGTTCAATGTTGGAGAAATGGAGGTGTTTTCCATCCTCGGAGAAGCCCAAAGGAAGTAAGTGTCTTTGGTGTTTGCCAGTGGTTAGTTTGGGGAAGGGAAGGAGGGATCCCAGGGGAACCTCCAGGTTCTGAAAGCTCCTCAGAGGTGGGCCTGGGCACCCTCAAGTACCCCCAAGGCTCCATGGGTCCTTTGGGGAAGGAAGGTAGGGGTGGGAGGGTTTCCAAGCACAGGTTAAGGTCAATTGTGTGGGTCCAAGCCCCTCCAAAAGGGGGTCCTTAAGTTGTAGGGAACCTATGGTCTCTTCTCAAAAAAAAAACCACATAGTTTCTGAGAACCCCAGAGTGCCCATTTTGCAGATGAGAAAGCTAAGTCCCAGAGAGAAGAGAAGGGCTTGCCTAAGGTTGACGAGAACGGTGGTCCTTCAGGCCTAAGAGGGCCTTTGTCGGGTGCTACTTGTTGACAGAGATGGCAATGAGCACCACTGGCAGCCAGTACTGGGTGTTGGGGGGTGGGTCCCAGGAAAGCCAGTCCCACCCAAACAAGTTCAAGAGGGGACATAAGAATCTGAGTTTGGATCTGTGCTCAGCAAACACCGCTCCATTGTGGGCTGATGGCCCAGGCAACACATGTAATGACCTTTAGCAGAACAGGGTGGTGGGAGAAGGAATGCAGGCTCTGGAACCAGATTCCACCTGCTTCACACACGTACCAAGTGACCTAGTGATCATGAATGACGACCCAACCTCTACGGGACAGAGTACTATCCACCACCCGCCCCTATTGTATCGGCCCGATCCTGCGGGCCCTTGCCGTGAAGCAAGCCCTTCATTCAAATTACCTCAGTAATTTAGTCCTAGTACAATTCTGGACTGCCATCATCCCATTTCCCAGGTGCAGACACTGAGGCTTCCAACATACACAAGAACACACAAGAGGTCAGGATTCCAGCTAAATACCCACAGTGATTAAGGAACGGAGTAAGAGCCAACACAAATTATCGAATCGGCCCCTGAACAAATAAACCAGTGGATGAACGACGGATGGGTTGAGTGAATATAAATTTACCCTTCTCCGGAGCCCTAGGGCACACTCTGCCTTGTCCCCTCCGAGGTGACACACGGTGCTTGAGAAGGACCCTCCCCCGCTCTATCATTTCCAAAAACCACGGAAGGGGATTTAAATGCACTTTGTCCCCTATCAACCACATCTGCCGAGAATAAGGCTGGAGCTGCTCGGACAAATGAAATTCTGACAAAGCATGTCACAGACTTGAAGCATCTGTTACCGAGGAGGAGAGACTCACATTTGAATGCTCTGAATGCAGAAGGGCCACGGCTCTCGAATGACAATTGTATGGTCCTGCTGACTTTCCCTCTGACCTTCTGCCGGCACCCGAAGGGCTCCCTCCTGTAAACATCCCGCAAATAGTTTATCTTCATAAAAGTGCCTGTAATGGAGACAGAGTTAATTTGAAATGGTTTCCTAGGCCGTTTGTCTTGCGGGCCAATTGCTGGGTGATGGCCGCATCGAATACGGCCCAGCGTGGCAGGGTCCCAGAGGCCTCGGCTCTCGTGCCCACGTGACAGGGCAGCCGGACGCTGTCTTGGGGGGCTTGAAGGAGCTCAAGTGGTGACTTCAGACAGCACCAGACTTGACCACGGACATGTTCAAGGGCCAACCCCCCACACTCCCGACTCTTTTGCCCAGGGTTCGGAAGCAGGAGGCAGAAGGCTTAATGACCACCCCCCCCCCCCCGCCAGACATAGACACTGAGGCCCACAAGGAGGACACAGGGGAGCCTGTGGTCATCTCGCCGACTGTCTGGAGGGTCGGAAACTGTGTTTTCCCTTCTGGAACGCATATGACACAGAGTTCAAGAAATTGCTGTAGGAACCCCCAGGTCTCCCCACCAGTTAGCAAAATGAGTAGAGGTTTTGGAGGCAGAAAGACCTGGGATTCAGAGTCCACGCTGGGCTCCTCCCGGCTGGGTCACTTGGGGGGCATTGCTTCACTGTTGTGAGTCTCAATAAGAAAAGTAGTAATATTTCACAGGAAGGCTTTGAGGGCCAGACGGCTTTGCTCGGGGCCTGCCGCAGGGGAGGCCTGGTCAAGTGCAAATTCCCTCCCCCGGGGCCTAATTCGATGTCTTTTCACCCCAGCCCCTCTGCCTCCCTGGACTGTCCAAGCCCAAGCCTCCCGGCTGCCCGACCCCAAACCTTGCAGATGTGACAAAGATGGAAAGCATTAGGCTCGCTGGCGATCGTCGGCGCAGCCGTGTTTATGTTGGCAATAAAAGCAAGCAGGTGCTGGCAATTTGACTAATCAGATACCATCCTGGCCCCAGACGCCGGCCTGCCAGTGGTCCTCGCTGGGGGCTAATCTCCACTTGGCCTTCCCCGAGCTGCAATTAGCTAGGTCCCCCGGCCCCCGCCCACAGCTTGGATTATGGCCGCTGGATGGACGGATGGACAAAGGGACAGACCTCCGGTGATCCGAGACCAGCCGCGTGGGGCTGAGACCTCTCTGACCCATCCCACCAGTGACATTGAACCAGGCCTCTTTCTTTCTCTAGAATCATCTTTTGGAGGCAAGCCTGCTAAAGAGATGGGATCTGTCTGGCGGTTTCAGCAGGGAAAGAGGAGCAGCTTTGAGAAGTTGTGCAGTCCACAGACCCTCAGAAAAAAACTCAGCTTGAGTTAGGCTGCATCACTGAAACTCAGCTGGACTGACTTGGCCTATGGAATCAGACAGAAGGATCTTTAAACCCACTGAGCCTAGCACAGTGCCAGGCATATAGTCTAGGGACAGACATTCATGAGTCCTGCTTGTCTGACTCCAAACACTCCCCCTGTGACCCCAGACAGAGCCCATCAGCCAGTCTGGGCCTCAGTTTGCTTATCTGTGAAATGGACAGATTAGACCAGAATAGGATTCCTTAACCCGGGCACTGTTGGAATTTGGGGCTGGATTATTCTTTGTAGTAGGGCCTGCTTTGTACATTGTAGGATGTCTAGTAGCATCCTGGGCCTCTATCCACTAGGTCCCAGTGGCAGTCCCCTCTAGTTATAACAATGCAAAATGTCTGCAGACATCACCAAATGTCCCCTGGGAGGGCCACATCCTCTCCCCCACCCCCCATGCTGAGACCACTGGATTAGAACAGAATAGCACATCAGAATCCCCAGGGAAAGGACTTGGAAAAAGGAACAATTCCCTGCTCCTTCTTCCAGGGGATGCCACTGGCCTGGAGTTTCTTTCAAAGCTCCCCAGGTGACTCCAGTGATGGGGTAGTCTTGAGAGCCATGGTGGGCTGGAAGATCATCAGGACACTCCCAGCTTTCTGGGCAGAGGCCTCCTGGCGTGACCTTCACCTCACCTCCTACAGCCCCCCAACCCCGAGTCCCCACCGTTTCCCTGTCTGTCACACGGGACCGCCTGGAGACGCACACCACACCACACCACACCCCGCCGCCCCATCCCACCGCATGTGCAGTCTTTCAAGTTTCCTAGCAGACATTATTTAACCAATTTTGAGTTGACCAGAATCCAATAAAATGCGGCCCCTACAACACCTTCACAGCTAATTGGTTTCACTGGTACATTGTAAATGCGTGAAGTGACTTTAGTGAGGGACAGCAGGGCCCTCGTTAACCTTTCCAGGGGACTTAGCTGGTTTATGTGTCTACAAGGGGGCCATGCCTCACCCCTGGGGGTGCTGTGTCTTGCCCAGAAAGGGGACCTCAGCCCCCCCGGAGCCTCTGGTTGGGGTGCCGCCCTGGGCTGCATGAAGTCCCACCGGCCCTCCCCGCCAGCCTTCTCCCTCCATCCGGCCCCGTCCTCCCCGCCTCCCCACCTCCCCACCCCCCCACCTCCCTGCCCCCACTGCCCCTTCTTCTTGCCTCGCCCCTCCCCATTCCCCTCCGACCCTCCCATCTGTGCCATCACCTCAACATCCAGGCCATTCCTTCCAGCCCTCAGAGCACAGCTCAAACATCACTTCCTCGGAGATACTGTCCTTGTCACCAACTCTCTTAGCATAAGTGGGGCTCCTTCAGAGGTTTTGATTGGTCACCATCTGTCATGAGGGGAGTTTATCTGTCTCCCTGAACTCAACAGGGAGGTCCTGGAGGACAGGCCCAGGTCTGCCCAGTCAACCGGCTTTGGGGGAAGTTCGCTGTGCCTACATGGGAGCAGAGAGTCAGGGAGGTCCGGCTTCTGTGCTCAGGGACTCCCATCACAGGCGGGGACCGAGGAGCCTGCAGCGGGCGGCGTCCACCAGGCAGAGAGCCTGGTCCTAGCACTCACCTGGCTGCTTCCTGGTAGAAATAAGCACCCTATCTGTGAGTCGCATTCCCTCCACAGGTGCTGAAAAGCTTTATGGCCACAGCAGTGGTTCCCTGCCCTACACCTGCTTATTCCCAGTGTATTCTTATCTGCCATTTACAAACAGGGAAACTGAGGCTCAGAAAGGCTAAGTGACTTAGCACCTAAGCCAAGTCCCCAGCCACCTTGTCTGTGTAACTCAAAAACTGTGCTCTGCACATTCTGCTTGATGTGATCTGCTAAGTCTCCACCCACACTTAATGTTTGTGATGATCTGCTCACTGTGGGGCTGGGAGGGGAGACTCAAGTTCAAGGTGAGTTGGAGAGAGGGCATCTGAGAGGTCTATGTGGCTGGACCACAGAACCCTCAGGGAGCCATGGCGGGGACTGGACATTGTAGAACCCCAAAGGGGCACGAACCATAGAAAGGATGAGTTCACCTCAGGCTGCGACGGTCCCCCCTGCCTCTAGCTGGGTTCCTGGGTCGCAATGCGCTGATGGCCTCTCCCCACCCACGCAGGAGAGGCCTCTGGGGGCACTGGCCTCCCTGTTCAGCTCGCCTAACGTTTTCTATTTAAATGCAAATTTTGACTTTTCACTTGGCAGCCAGCAAAAGTTTTTTGCACTGGAATGAGGGTCACGATAATAATTTATCCACAGGCCTTTTTCTAACAATTATTATTTGTTCAAGGGAGAGAGCGGAGGCCCCAGTGGCTGGGAGAAGGGGCTCAGTGTCGGCATGGAGTGGCCTGCAGGTGTTGGGAGCAGAGGCCATGCCTGGGCCTTATCCTCTGGGGCAAGGGGCAAGGTGCAAGTAGAGGCTGCCCACCCTGGGGTCCCAGCCCTGGGGAGGGCATGAAGAAAGGGAACTGGTGTTTACTCAGCCTGGAGCCCCTGAGCCCTGGGCTGAAGTCTGAATAGGTCTGAAAACCAGTTAATCGCAAGGGTTCGTGTCAGGGAGCTCCCAGTCTGATGACGGGGAAAGAAAAGGAAATAGACTAGTGACATACAGCGTGTCACAGACTCAGTGAAGGAGGGTGGGGGTCCAGAGAAAGCTCCTGAGACATCCAGAGAGTCTGGGAAGGCTTCCTGGAGGAGGTGACAGTTATCATGTCTTAAAAATGACGAAAAGTCAGCCAGGCTGCTCTCATATTCTTCTGGGGACAGTGTCTGTTGGGTCTCTCTATGGGGTTAATTAGATAACGTCTGTCAATAAAATAAATGGACATTTTCAGGTCTAGGAATTTATGCTATATAATTTCTCCCCTATATGTAGGTTATATTATTCATTGAATAAGGTTATTCAATGAAATATTAAAGTAATGGGAGGGAAATAAAACCTCCCCAGATACCCATCAGTAGGAAATTAGATAAAGGAAAGGTGATGTAGCCACATGCCACACCATGGAATACTATGCAGCAGTATAAAATGAAAACATGAAAAAGATACATTGATATATTATGTATGGTGGAATTCATGTAAAAGGCAGCAGGTGGATAATCTTTCTAAGTGTTTACTTATATTTGCAGAAAGTGTCTCCAAAAGGACACATGCAAATTGAACCCAGGGCTTGCCTGTGAGGAGGGGGTGTGGAGAGGCTGGAGGACAGGAGTAAGAGAAAACTTGATGGTGCATGTCTTTTTGCATCTTGATGAATTTTTGATCCATTTAAATGTGATACTCATACAAAAACTGAAATAAAAATTAAATTAAGGTGTGCCTGGGTAGCTCATTTGGTTAAGCATCTGCTCTCAGCTGAGGTCATGATCCCGGGGTCCTGGGATGGAGCCCCAAGTCCCTCCCTCTCCCTCTGCCCCTCCTCCTGCTTGTGTGTTCTCTCTCTCTCTCTCTCTCTCTCTCTCTCTCTCTCTCTCTTTCTCTAATAAATAAATGAAATCTTAAAAAAAAAAAATAGAATTTTGACTAAGCTGTCAAGAAGCCAGCAAGAGCCCCAGGCAGAAAGAAGAGTGAGTGTAAACTTGGACTTGCTCTCTCTGGAACGACAGAGAATGCAGTATGGCCCAGAGAGAGCCCAGAGAGGGCAGGGGCAAGGCAGGAGAGGGTGGCTGGGCTCACTGGGGGGAGCGCTAGTTGGCCATGCTGCAGGAGCCTATCTTTGTCCTGGAGACACTGAGACCACCGGTGGGGTTTCCACACAGAGGGGACAGCCAGACTTCCCACTTGGAAAAATATCTCTGGAGAACGATTTGGAGATGGTGGGAGGAGGCCAGGAGGCCAGTGTGAAGACTGCTACAGAGACACATTCCTTGCATCTAAACGCTCATCATGCACTCCTATTTTACAGATAAGGAAATCAAGGCACAGAGGTAAGTAAATTGTTCAAGGTTACATACCCTACCCGAGGCAGAGTCAGGCTAAGAAACCAGTCTCCCAGGCATGCAGCCCATGGTCCTGCAATCAACCAGGATCCTCTAGGAGAAAACACTTCTCAGAAAGGCTATAGGGACTGTGGCCCTGGGCCTTTCTCCATGCATCCTGAGCAACCCACTGGCCCTCTCTGAGTCCCCCTCCCCTCATCTGTGGTTGGGGAGCATTGTGCCTTCTTGGCTGACATCCCCAAGTTGTTGTGACCATGAAAGGACGAATGGCAGGGAAAAGGCTTTATATATTGTAACCTGCTGTGACCCCAGGTCACCCTCCTCCGTTCTGAGTATCCCTTCTTCCAACAGCATCTTCAGAACAAGAGCCATGTTGGGAAGCAAGTGTCCTAGCCACCCTGAGTCAGTGGCTTATCCCCAGCCCTCAACAGGACACCTCCTGCAGATTCAGGAGGGTGCCCCTCTGGGAGTTCCAGCCAAATCCCCACCTGATCTGTCGCATTTCCCAAGAAAACAGTCCATGAAACAAGGATCTGCACGCAGGTGGCTAATGGGGAGATGACCCCAGGAGAGAGTGACAAGGGAGCAGAGAATGAGGCAGGGAAAGAGGAAGAAAGGGGCTGATGCTGGGGATTACTGTGTGGTCATCTGGGGCTCCGTCCTGCTGGGAAGCACATCAAACATAGCTCAGAACCATCCTTCCAAAGGATGGGAGGCTGGATCACTTATCCACAATGCTTCTACTGATGGCATCTCCCAGCACCAGGCAGATGACGGAGGGATGCCGGGACCCAGATGAGCTGCTGGCATTGTGCCTGGAGCTGTCCACCCAGCTGTCCTGCAACCAGAGGCGGCCAAGGCTCTGTGACTCAGGACACAGAAGTCACCTGCTTTCCTGGACGGTCCTTTCTCCTTTTATGGCCTTCCCTTTCTGCCCCATGGCACCCCAACACATTTTCCAAGTTCCCTGCACTCAACTGAAGGGCAGGAGAAATTACTCCAGGGCCAGAAGGAACTATTCCCAGCGTAGAAAGGCAATGAGCTAAAAGGCGATCCCCACCTCCGCCATCCCCTGCAGTGGAGGTCATAGCCGGAGGCACGTCCATCAGTATGAGCTCCAGCCCTTAAAACCCACCCTCCACAGTGGGCTCTTCCTGCGTGTCTCCTTGTGCTTCCCCTGTTTTCACACACACAGTGGACACCCATTCGCAAAGCTCATTCAGGTCAAGTCCACACTTGTACAAAACACCTCCCCTTCTCTTCCTCCATCCTACCATCCAGGTTAGTAAAACAAACTGCGGTGCCCGGCATCTAGTTCATGCTCCTACTTCGTAGATCCTAGATTCCTAGGATCCCTGACTGCTACTCTTCAAATACCAGGAGCATCTACAGGGGCCCTTGTGCTTAAGCCCCAGCTCTGTCTCTCCCCCACACCCCCTTCTACTTTCTTTATTTTCTACATCAGCCTCCTTTCTGTCCTTGAAATGAGCCTTCACATTTCCTACCTTGAGGCTTTTGTGCTTAGCCGGCCCCTCCCCCCTGGAATTCGCCTCCTGCAGCTTTTTACTCGCTACAATTTGCCTCATTCTGTGGGTCTCTGATGAAATGTCACCTGATCACACTGAGCTGTTGTATCAATTAGCTGCTGCTGCGTAACAAAACATCTTGAAACCTCATGGCTTAAGACAGCAGGTGTTTGTTTAGCCCACAAGCCTGCAGTTCTACTGACCTCTGCATTTGAGGCCAGCTGGCAGATCAGCTGGGTTCTGGCTAGTGTAGTTCAGCCTTGACTGTGACGCTCATCTCTGTTCTGTGCACCACTTTTCCTCTGGCAGGCAAGCCTGTGATTATTCTCAGGGTGGTGGCAGAAATGGGCAAAGTCTCTTGAGATTCAGGGCTAGAGCTGGCCCTATACCATTCACACCAGGTCCTATTGTCCAAAGCCAGTCACCGACCCAAGAGGTGGGAGGACAAAGGGTCTAACTCTCGCTGGAGTGAGCTTCGAAGGCAGATTGCAAGGTGGTGTGGTTACATTACAGGAAGGTGTGAAAGGCTGGGCACGTTTGTATCGTCAACCCGTTCTACCTTCCTTGACCACTCAGTCTGGAAAAACACCCCAAAGAATGTCTCTCTACCCCTTTGGTTTCCTGGGCTGCATTCATCCCAGTGGGCTATTGTCTTGTTTATTTAATTAGCTTTCTCTTGTCTGTGGTCCCCATGTAAGCTCCCAAGGCCCAAGACCCAGAGAACATCACAGTACCTGACACGTAGTAGAGAATGCTGCCTGACCTCATTTCTACACCATGGTATGAACAAAACAAACCAGATCCATGGCAGCTCAGGCTGGGTGGGGGGGATAGTTAGGGAGGTAGGGAGTGGTGCTCCACTACTGTGAATGGGTCTCAGCCTAGCCTGGACCACTCTGTCCAGCCTCAAAGCCCCCTGGCCCCAGCCCCACCCCAAGAGTGTAGCTGATCGGCCTCTACCTCATTCTTGGGGGCCGCTCTGAGGAGCCTGGGTCTTTCTTCACAACGGTGGCTGAATACAAACGGCTCTGCCGATGTGAATATATTAAAATCCGCAGTGTCAGCGATCACAGTGGAGGAGGGGAAGGGGAGGGATCCTTGTGGGACCCGAAACACAAATGCTTGTCTGGATCATCGTTCCGTCCCAAGGAGGCTGGAGGGTGTGCACCTCATTGTGTACGGGGAAGGTTTCCTGCTTAACTCCGCCAAAACACTCACCACTGGGGCCAAACCCTTCCTTGGCTGGGACGGTGAGGCCCCAGGGTAAGGTGGAGGGTCTAAGATGGTAGAGGTGGTATCTTTCAAAGGGAATCACCTGCCAGGTAAGGCTGACTTGGGGGATTGGGGAGGTGAACAAAAGAGGACAAGACAACAAACCCCTGTGGGACACAGTGTAGGTGGTGCTCACTTACCATCTCATTCAACTCGTTCATTCTTTCATCCACACAGCATTCCCTGAGCACACACTCAAACTTGCTGTGCCCTTTCCTTAAAATCGCATCTGACATTCTCTCAAGTGCCTGAAACCCACAAGGCCTTGCCTTACCAGTGCTCCGGCCTGTCCCCTGGCAGTGCAGCACTTCACTGAGAACTTCATTACCCTTGCCTCCTCCAGGAAGTCCACCCTGACTGCCCCTTGTCAATGGCACCACTCACGACACCTTACCCTGCTCCATATTTCTTCATAGTCCTGGGCATCATTCTTAATACTAATTCGCTTTTTCGTAATTCAGTCTCCCCATTAAAAATGTCAACTCCATACCAATCTTTTTTGTAGCTGGGTCCCCAACATTGGCCCATTGCCTGGCATGTGACAATAAATGTTCATCAAGTGGCCAAATGTGTGATCAGCAAGAGAGGTGGCTGTTACTTATCACTGCCATCCCTGCACACCTGTTGATATCAGAAGGAAGGCAGAATGAGATAACCCCATGATTGTGACTCGGGAGATCAGGAGGGACAAACCTTAGGATGAGGTCTAGGCAGCAGCCCTCTACCGGCCTGGAGGCCATGTATGTAACTCCATTTACGTACCTGGGAGCATCGAGAGAGCCAGGTGGACAAAGCCCTGCTCTCAGGAGCTCATGGGCCAGTATGGGAGGCAGACAGTCGAAGAAGTATATGATGCAGTATAAAGTGGGAACATGAGTGGAGGAGGAAAATGAAGCTGGAGAAGGGGCCAGGACCAGGCAGAGGTCGGAGGACAGGGGGAGAGAAGGCTTCTCAGAGGAGGTGGTGTTATGGTAGAAAACTGGATGGAGAAGCGCAGCCCTGTGAGGGCTGGGCACGATGTCTCCCAGGCAGAGGGAACAGCCAGCCCGGGGGACCACAGCTGGCATATTTTAAGGGTGACACTAGCCTTGGGGTGACCGAATGGAGCCAACAGGTGGGGACAGGCAGGAGATGTTCTACTGGGGCTGGGGGATGAGGGCTTTGTGATTGGAGCCTTTCAGGAGCTCCAAGTAGACCAGGGGAGATCTGAAAATGGGTTCGAGGCTTCCCTCTGCTCTGCGAAGGGGAGGCGGGGAAAAGCAGGGAGCCCAGAGAAAAGGCCACCTCAGGTGCCACATGGGAGGGTGACAGAGGCTTGCAATGCTCTGAAGGCACAATTGTCAGGACTCTGGGACTGGGTGTGAGGTGGAGGGAAGGAGAGGATTCCAGAACTACCCACGGGTGTGCCTTGGTGCTGGAGGCAAAATGAAGCCCGCTGGGTGTGGCAGGTGGGGGAAAAACAGGCTTGGCAAGTACACATCGTAGTCACTCCAGGCAAGTAAGCCCGACAGGCAGGTACAGGTCCCCCCAAACCATCAGGCCCACCTCCACCTCACTTCAACACCTGCTCTGAGTTGTCATCCAGCTTCTGCTAACAGCCGGGAGACGGTGGGGAGCTCACCGTTCAGCCAGGGAGCAGGTCTCATTGTCACAAATATATCCTTTTTTTTTTTTTAAGATTTTATTTATTTATTTGACAGACAGAGATCACAAGAAGACAGGCAGGCAGAGAGAGAGAGGGAAGCAGGCTCCCTGCCGAGCAGAGAGCCCGATGCGGGACTCGATCTCAGGACCCTGAGATCATGACCCGAACCAAAGGCAGCGGCCCAACCCACTGAGCCACCCAGGTGCCCACAAATATATCCTTTAAATTAAACTTTCCTCTGCTTTCCTGAGCCCTCCCTCCAACCCATTCCAAAACAGCACCCCTCTTGGAATTCTGGAATCTGCGGAAGGCAACAAGAAAAGGAAAAGAGGGAGAGAGGGCCGGAGGGGGGGAAAAAGCGTGGACCAGGGCCCTAGGTTCACAGAAGCTCCCTTTCTCCTCTTCATCGGCTCAGGCTGCAATTCCCAAATACCATAGACTGGGTGGTTTAAATAGCAGCGTTTTGTTTTCACACATTTCTGGAGGCTGGAAGTTGGGGATCAGGTGCCGGCACAGTCCGGTTCTGGTGAGAGCCTCTTCCTGGCTTGCACAGAGCAGGCTCCTTCAAGTGTCCTCACAGTAGGGGAAGCATGGGGGGGGGTGTATAGAGTGCTCTCTGCTGTCTCTTCTGGAAAGGGACTAATCCCAGTAGACCATAGCCCTGCCTTCATGACCCTAATGACCTCCCAAAGGCCCCCAATACCATCATTTGAAGGTTGGGGCTTCAACACTCAGCCTGCAGCATCCACCGAGCCACTCCACTACAGCAAAGCCACTACCATTCCCGCATGACAGTCCAGGAGCCCGTGGCTCAGAGATGAACGGATGTGCCCCAATACCCACCCCCCCCCCAGCCCCTGTCAGGCAGTGAATGGCAGAGGGAGGCTGGAAACCAGGTTGAGTCCCCATCTTAAGCACAACCATGATCCCGCACCGAGACTGAACAGAACTGACCTGGGGTAGGGGGTCACATGGTCCAGCCTCTGGCACCCCAGCACACAGGAGAGTGAGTGTGACACCCAGGACGGCCCCCTTGCCACACTGCCAAAACACGGGTGTGAAGATGGGACCAGATGGTGCTGAGGCCCCTCTGTCTTGGCAGTACCTAGAGAAAACTGTTTGGGGCACACGGTCTCCCTGGAGTCAGCGGGACTCACGCTAACATTTCTAACACCTGGGCCAACAGGAGCAAAATCCCTGGTCTGCTGATCACTGTCCTGGTTGGGAGCTCCCTGCTTGGGGATACTGTCTGCCTCACCCATGCCTGACCCCAGCACCCACACAGCCCCACAGTATACAGCAGGTGCTCAGTTAATGTTTGGGTGCATGTATGAATTATGGGGTTCAGTCATGACCTGTGTCTGTCCCCTTTCCTGGTAGGGAGAAGAGATCATCAAGCCTTTCTTTTAGAAAATAATAATAATAATCAATCAATCAATCAATCAACCCCAGGGTTTCAATTGCAGGGGCCGGGAGACCAGGTGGGCGCGCCAAGTTGAGCCGGGACAAGGCGGCTGCGCCAGCCCCACTGTGAACCACTGATAAGAGGGCTCGGCTGGGGAATCCAGACGGCTTGTCTATCAGCCTACTAAACACCATTCTTACAAGTTTTTTTTTCCTCCCCCCTTTTCATTAATACGCAGGGTGAATAGAACATTGAATAAAAATCAGCCCTTTCTGCACAATTGCGGGATTGAAAGGTAACTGTCAACAGAAGAATTGGGTGACAAAGGGACCCGGTTTCGTGCTTAGCAAATGATTTTCGGCTTGTCATTTCAATGGGCTGTGTTTTTCAGAGATTGTGGGGTGGGTTTTTCTTTTTCTTTTTTTTTTTTCTTTTCTTTCTTTCTCTTTTTTTTTCCTTTCTTTCTTTCTTTCTTTCTTTCTTTCTTTCTTTCTTTTGAATAGCATTTATTACCATGCTTTTAAAAAAAATTCATATGTGTGTTGTCTTTGCAGCCATGCTTCCTTCACAGATGCTGTGTTTCCCCCCTCCTCCTGGGTCTCCTGGATGCAGCTTTCTCCAAAAATAAAATAAGATAAAATAAGACACACAAGAGATCTGGAAAGCCAATGGAGGGGAGGAGAGGTTTTGCAAAGACTGGATACTTGCAAGGTAAGGAACAGACAGTGAGGGGGCGGGTGGAAGGAGAAGGGCATGAGCTGGGGGGCGAGGGGGCTTAAACTCTGACCCAGGGGCTCAGCCTGCCAGATCTGGCCTCGAACCTCTCTGGGGGCTCTGTTCCTCTCTCAGCATGGATTAGGGATTCTCCCATAGCCCGAGAGTACATCTGCTCTGTCCCTCTGGGGAGTCAGCCTTCTGTAGCCCTTCCTTACAAGGAAGGGCTCTAGGTCTGTAAAGAGGGTGAGTCGATGGTCTGAAAGCCATCCGGCAAAGATCTGCTGTGACAACTCATGGCTGGTAGACACCATGAAGCCAGCTCTCCAAACAGGCAAGACACAGCACAGAAAGCATCCTCCTGTCAGAGTATCAAAATTCTGTCTTCCACACTTTCAAATAAAAGTCAACATCCTTTTTAAAGAACTTCTTTTTCTCTCTTTTCCCAGAAGAACATGTGACCAGGAATAAATCTGGTGGTAGGAATGCAGCTATAGCTGGGCAGTCTGTTTCCATGCATGAGCCTTGGTTTCTCTCATCTGTGAAATGGGCCAGTGGTTCAAAACCATTATTATTAACCACTGAGCAGGAGATCTTAGCAAAACCGCGGTTAAAATGGCAATGAGACATCACCACTCACCTGTCAGAAGGGCTAAAATTAAAAATAGGGACACCACCAGTTGCCGGGGAGGACTAGGGGGACCTGATTCACTCACACAACGCCCATGGGAATATAAAATGGGGAAAACAGGTTGGTAATTTCTTCAAAAAGTAAACACTGTACCGTACAACCCAGTAATCGCACCCCTGGGCATTTGGCTCTGAGAAATGAAGACACGTCCTCACAAAAAGCTGTACGTGAATGTTCACAGTGGCTTTATTGGCAACAGCGCTGAGCTGGAAACCACTCAGATGTCCTTCCACCGGCGAGCATCTCCGCACACCGCGGCTCATCCGGACCGCGAAATACTCTACAGCAGTGGCAAGAGGCAAGCGACGGATATGCACGACCTGCGTGAATGTCTGGAGAAATCTCTTGGGTCAGAACAGCGAATCCCCAAAGTTCCATACTGTCTGATTCCTTTTATATATGACCGTTGAAGTGATAGAATCAAAGGAGGAGAGGACAGATGATTTTGTGGGGGAGGGGGTCAAGGAGAAAGTGGGGCGAGGGGGAAGTGGGCGTGGCTATGAAAGGCCAACGGGACAGGTTTCCCTGTGGTGATGGAGAGGTCAGTACCTGGGCTATTACGTTATATGTCGTATATTGTATCCTGTCTTGCAAGGTGTTATCACTGGGGGAGGAAGGAAAGTGGGTAAAGGGTGCATTGGATCTCTCTGAATTCGTACGGTTCAGCTATGTAGGAATCTGTAGGTATCTCTGAATAAAAAGCCTAATTCATAACTAAAAATAAAAACCGCAGAGCCCATTTGACAAGTAGAATGTGATGCAGCCCAAGATGTGTGCCAGGTGGATATGGAGGTGTTCTTGTTGAATTGGGGTCCTGGCCAGCAACCTCCCCTCTGTCTTCCAGGGGCACCTCCCATTTGGAAACCCCTGGGCTGTAGGACCCCCTCCAGTATTCCCAGCACTGGAATCTGCTGGGTCTAGAAGGTGTCACTGGTGGCTACCCAGGCCTTGTGTTTCCAGACCTCATCTGTGTGGGCCCCAAAAGGCGAGAACTTGTTTCCCTTAAGCTATTGTGGCCACTTGTCACCCGGGTCCTGTGAGGGTTCCAGGCAGGAAGGGGGTGGACAAGACATGCCAAGCAAGGGCAGGGGCCACAGGAAATCCTGGAAGGCTAGACTCTGTCTCCGCCTCCCTGGGAAGCTGGATCATGCCCCTGCCACACCCTCACCCCACCCTGGCCAGGCCCATGATGTCTGTCTGTTTACAGAAGTACAGCCCTGCTCTCTTTCCATGGCAGGCCCACACAGTCTGACCCTCTCCACTCCAGTCCAGCCGTGACTCAAGGAGGCTGTGCTAAGACTGGCAGAGTGTGGGGACTCCCAGGACAGGGGGCAGGAGAAACACCCACCACACTGCCCTCCTCCCCTCCACTGGAGAGGCTCACTGCACTACTGAGTGTCCCCCTGTCCCTTCTCCTCTTTGACCTTCTCTGTCATCCTCTGTGAGTGAGAAGGCACTCAGTCATGTCATTGGCACTCACGGAGCACTTCCTCTGTGCAGGAGGCCTTTCCAGATGCCAGAGGAACCCCAGCCCCCTCTCTGGTGGGGCAGCTGAATGTTAAACCAGTAAACACATAAAGAACAGTTCGCAATAAAACATGGCGATGGAGCAGGGCTGGTTGGGTGAGAGGGTCTCTCCAAAGAGGGGAGGTCTGAGCCCGAGGCAGCCATGTGAAGGTCTGGGGAAAGTTGTTCCAGGTGGCAGGGGAGGGGGTGGGTGAGGGCATGAGCAAAGTCCTGAGACACAGACACGTGCTCAGCAGATTTGCGAGACAGAGACCAGTGTCCGGATGGAGGCAGTGAGGGCTGCAATGCAGGATGTGAGGTCAGAAGAGATGAAGGAGCCTAATGGATCCTGAAAGGCTAGGCTTGCCAAGGGGGAGGAGTCCATTCCTCCTTTGCAAGGCAGGAAGGAGGCACTAGGGGGGAGTTGAGGGGGTGCTGAAGCTTCAAATGCTTCCAAAGGATTGCTTCAAAAGGACTCAGGAGTGGAAGGACTCCTAAGAAGGCACAGACAGTACAGGGCAACATCCCTGGGAGGTCCCAGTTGAGGCTGTGGGTCCTGCAAGCATGGGAGATTTATTGACCTATATGGAAGGAAGACATAGAGGTCCTACTAGATGCCAAGCTGGTGCTGGATTTTGAGGAGTGAACACAGCAGACAAAGCTTTCTGCTTCTACCAAATTTATATTCTAGTTGGGGGAGGCAGACAATAAACAAAGAAGTTAGATAGCAGTCGGTGAAAGGTGCTACCAAGCAAGATAAAACAGAGAAGGACATTGGGAAGTGCTGGGACTGGGGTAGCAATTTAAAAGAGGGTGGTCGGAGGAAGCAGTGCTGGGAAGGTTGTCAGAATCAGAAAGGGGAAGAGGAAGATGACCATGCAGATATCCAGACAAGGAACAGTCTAGGCAGGGGGAATGGCAAATGTAGAGTCTGAAGCAGAGGGTGCTGTGAGTGCCACTGTGCTGGGTTGCAGTGGGGGTGGGCCGGCCACAGGGAGCACATTGGCCTTGACCCTGGGTAACATGGCGGATGATGCCATGAGCCAACTCATGTTGTACGACCCTACTGGGTACTGAAACTAGGTGCCAAACCTACATCTAGGTGCCTAAAACAGGGTAGGCCATGGAGAGGCCAGGATGGAGGCCTGGAGGTGAACAAGGAAGCTGCCACAGTGATCCAGGCAGTGCCTCTCTGCTCAGCTCCTCCCTCCTCTGCCATCCCCACCCACACTCACCTTGGCTGAGACAACGGCATTGAACCTGAGTGTCTTTCCAGCCAGACCTTCCAATGCACACACCGCACTCGCTCCTCAGCCCCAGTCTGTGCGCTGCCACCATGGGGCTGTGGGACCCCGCAGCAGAGGCTCTGACATGAGTTGGGCCTCACTCTCCTTCTTTGTGCAATGGGCACCACAACTTCAGTCCACAGTGTCTTTGATGATCCATGGAGATGAGGCACATAAATCATCTAATACTGGGCCTAAGGCAGAGAACCGCCTGTTGAGGTCAAAGCCACATGAAGACAGAGGCCAGGATGGGAGCGACATGGCCACAGCCAGGAAACACCCAGAGCCATCAGAAGCTAGAAGAGACAAGGAGGGATCCACCCCTTGAGACTTTGCGGGGGTTGGGGACACATTCCAACTGACACCTTGACTTTGGAGTTCTGGCTCCCAGAACAATGAGACAATCAATTTCTATGGTTTAAGCCACCGGGCCTGGGGTAATTTGTTACAGCAGCAACAAAACACTAATCCGGTTTTGCTTCTGTTGATATTCTTGTATCACTGTGGTTATGAATTACAGCTGACCGCACATCTGTCCTCCCCTTTAGTCTCTGAGTTTCAGGAATACAAATGCCATGCTTTGGGAGCCTACGGAAACATGGGATCCCCCTTAGCCATTCTGCCTTAGAGAAAATCAGTCCCTGCTGGGTCAGGTCGGAAAAGACTCAGAACAGGAACACTGTCCTTATTTCAGATCAGAAGACTGAAAGAGCCTTGCCCCGGGGCCACTGGCAAGACTTGAACCCAGAGCCTGGAGACCCAGCAAGGTTCTTCTGAGCCTGTTGCAGCTCCTGCCAAGGGTACATCAGCCCCCAGAGAGCATGTCACCCAGTCACTAACAATTCAAGCAGGTCCTGCCTGACGGTTGAGTCAGAGGCAGAGAGAAAGGAGGGCCACCTAAAGATCTCTGTGGACTTCTCATTCATTTAGTCTAGTCTGTGAGGGAGGCTGCATTTTATTAGAACCAGAGAATCGTAAGTGCTGTGATTCAATGGGCCTCGGGAAGAATTGGCTCAAGGCCCCAAACGTATTGACAGGTGGGTTGGAATTACAGGCTGATGGAGAGAGTTTGCCTCTGGGCTTCTGGGGGAAGTGAGCTTATGCCAGCCTCTTCCCACCCTACGCCCCACACATGCCATCTTCCAGGTGGAGCCTCCAACGCCCAAGTTGGGTCCCCATGCTGAGTGGGAAAAAGCTGGCAGGCTTAGACTATGGCATCCGACATGGTCCAAGTGGTCAGTCATGATGACAGACAGTCAGAGCCCAGACATGGTGGCCTTAGGAACAACTCTGGGGTCCCTAGGACATCACTCATCATTAAGGATGGTTACTGTCTGGCACATGCTTGATTTACGTTGGCTGGCTGGCATGATGGATGGATGGATGGATGGATGGATGGATGGGAAGGAAGGGACACCATGGGAGAAGGAAGGAAGGAAGGAAGAAGGGAGGGGAGGGAGGAAGGACAGATGGATAGTTAAATGGATGGGTGGATGGTCGGATGGACACATGAATGGATGGATGGATGGATTGATGGGAAGGAAGGAAAAAGGGAGGGACAGCATGGGAGAAGGAAGGATGGAAG
Source organism: Mustela lutreola (assembly GCF_030435805.1). Taxonomy (NCBI): domain Eukaryota; kingdom Metazoa; phylum Chordata; class Mammalia; order Carnivora; family Mustelidae; genus Mustela; species Mustela lutreola. The sequence goes on along the minus strand of NC_081300.1, from coordinate 71,938,321 downwards.
GATGGATGGATGGATGGATGGATGGATGGATGGATGGATGAAATCTTTTGGAGTCGAACAAACTCAGATTCAAATTCTTATCCCTCTCCTAACTTATCTGTGTGATTTCTTCAAGTTACTTCCTGTGTTTGAGCCTGTTTCTTTGACTGTAAAATGGCGATGATGATGCTTAGCTTGCTATGAGTTCTAACAAAATCAGGCATGTTCACCACACTACACTTCTCAGGGTCTCCTGGCCAAGTTCACCTGGAATATCCTGGGTCCTCAGCATGCCTTAGAGGGGACCCTCACTTTTAAGCCCCCAATCACCCAGCTCTCTTTGGAGCTTTGAAAGCCCTTTTCTCTGCGGAATCAGAGGAAAATTCTGATTTCCCATGAGGACGAGAAGAGTCAGGCTGAGACATGACCCCTGCTTACTGAGGGTCAAGGCAGATACTCAACCAAGACCTATCCTCCACAGGAGTCCACAGGCTGGGAGGGTCCACAGCACAGCATGCATGTCCCAGCTGACCTCCCTACAGGTGGACTCACCTGAAGAGGAACAAGAAATAGCCCTTTTCCTCTACCCTCTGTCCCCAAAATTGGAGAAGGGCAGACTGCAAGGAGCAGAAACAGATGGACACGCTCTACCTCTCTGGGAGACTGGACACATGTTCCCAGCTGCTCCACCAACCCATGAAGGCGATATTTGGGAAACAGGAGAATTTTCCCAGTTGTCTTCGAACCCACAGTGCTCCTATAAAATTCAGAGAATGGTATAGGTTTTAGAGCCTAGAAGATCCTGTGTTGGCTTCAACTAGTGAGTCTACCTCCTTGACCAAAATGGGTGGAGGTTGGGGAGCAGTGCCCACATCTCTGGACAGATACATTGCTCTCCAAAGATCCCGTGAACTGTATCGTGTCAAAGAGATGTGGGCCCAAATGCAGTGATCCAAAGGGGCATGTGCACCCCAATATTTATAGCAGCAATGTCCACATTAGCCAAACTATCTGTGGAAAGTGCCTAAATCTATCAACAGGTAAATGGATAAAGGAGATGTGGTATATATAGACAATGGAATATTAGGCAGCCATCAAAAAGTCCCTGAAATATTGCCATTTACAATGACGTGGATGGAACTAGAGGCTATTATGCTAAGCTAAAATAAATCAATCAGAGAAAGACAATTATCATATGATCTCACTGATAGGAGGAATTTGAGAAACAAGACAGAGAATCATACGGGAAGGGATGAAACCAGAGAGGGAGACAAATCTTAAGAGGCTCTTAATCTCAGGAAACAAACTGAGGGTTGCTGGAGGGGAGGGGGGTGCAAGGGATGGGGTGGCTGGGTGATGGACATTGGGAAGGGTATGTGTTATGGTGAGTGCTGTGAATTGTGTAGGACTGATGAATCACAGACCTCTACCCCTGAAACAAATAATATATTATATGTTAATAAAAAAGAGAGAGAGAGAAAATGCGGGCCATGAGAGTGAGTGGTCTACTGCACAAGAATGGAAATCCCCAACCTATCTCTTGGGCCACAGGCAGTAAGGTTTTCTATGGCTGGATGTCACCTGGAGTGGCAGCCTGCCTGGCTAGAACCACTCCAGCCGTGGGAGTGTGTGCAGCCGAATTCACATGAGTGAGCCTGGTAGATGAAAATTATTGTTCTCGGGTCTTCACCTGCTCTTAACCAGCTGTCAGGGGCTCTGTGAGGGACACCTGTCATCTTCCAGGCTGAAGCTGCCCCATCCCAAACTCCCCTGAAGTTGCTCCATGAATGGTCCCAGCGCCTCCCACACAATCCTTCCTTCCAGAATAAAGCAGCAGAGAATTTTCTTCTCCCTGCAGATGCAGCCTCTAACTGGGGCCCCAGGAAAGGGCTCTCAGAATAATTGAATAATCCCAGACAAGTATGAACAGGAGTTGAGGAGGTGTGTGGAGGAGGAACCCAAGGTGAAATTTATTTCTGTCAACTGGTGGTCTATTTCCCTGATACTATTTCCTTGTATACAGATAAGGAGTTATCTTAAATGACCATGTCTTTTTCAATTTGTACTTAACAGTCAATCCCATTTTCCTTATATGATACTATCACAGCTGGATGAAAAATGCATTCAATAATCCCTAAGGATCTTCATATATCAATATCAAATGGTCTGAAATTGACCTGTTATAAAATCCAGTCCTTCAAGCTAGCAAGAGACTAAATCAAAAAGAAGCAAATTTTAGCGCTCACAGTGTTTTGTGTAAGCTGAAGGCTCCAGGCCTGGACCTCATGTTTCCTGGGTCCTTAATGAGAACAAATGCTCAACATCCATTAAAAAAGGAAAAATTACCTGGAAGATGGGTCTGGAGTATTGATACATCTGCCTAATGAATACGGCTTCTCAGATAGGTGGACCTGGTAGGGACACTATGGAGCACGGAGGTGTTAACAAGATCCCACCCAAAAGTTCTTGGGAACCTGAGGTTTGTGGCCCAAGCTGTTGAGTGTCATGGAGTCCCAGGGCTCAGGAGAGAAGGCTCAGATTCACACCTCACATGAATTGTGTGATCAAGCACCTTGATCCACTCTCCACCATAAAAGTGTGATAGGCATTCTTCCGAAGTTCCTATGATGGCTAAATAAAATAAGGGGTCCAGTCACTGTTCACAGCTCTTCATCAGCTCTTAACAAGGCCTCAGAAGCTCTCAAGAGGGCAGTTTTCTTCTTGGACCTTAAAGTCTCCCTGATTCCTCTCATTAGTAGTTACAATGGAAGAAAGCTCTTCCTTCAATCTTATAGAATCCTTAGAATAACCCTCTGATATAAGAGATTGAAGAAACTGATGTTCAGGGCAGTAAAGGGACATGCTGAAGGCCATCTGCCTAGGGACAGAGCTGGACTCCAAGCCCAGACTCTCCTAACCCAGAGACCATAGCCTTAACAAATGCACTTTTCAATGAAGTAAATGCCTAATTAATAGTTGTCAGTTCGAGGAGGAGGAGGGGAGAGGAAGAGGAAGAAGAAGGTGATACAGATGATGCCAGAGTCTGGGCTCTTTGGGGTCAGAGAAAAGATAATGAGGTCCCCATGATTGGGGCAATCAAGGCAAGCTTCCTGGGAGAGGTGGTTAATCAGCACCCAAAAGGTAATAAATGCTGGAATTGATTCTGTTTGATACCCTATGCTCTGTCTGTCTTTGCTACAATTTAGACACCATGTAGGATCCATGGGGAACCAAGAAGAAGACACACTTCCTGTCCTTGAGGAGGCTCAGATCAGAAATCGGGTCACCACGGGGACAAAGAATGACAGCCTCCAATTTGGATTATCCCTTCCACAGAAATAGGATACTAAATCCCAGTGAGACCACCCTGTTGCTGGTGAACTTGGGCAATTGATTTCTCCTCTCCAAGCCTCATGGGTTGGTATCTGGGAAATGTGGCCAAAAACCCAACTTAGGCTGGTAATGAGCATACAAATCACACTGGAGAAATTCCCAGCACGTAGTAGGTGCTCACAAAACATTGCCTTCTTGTCCATCCTGTATGGAATGTCAGCTCTATGAGGACATCCATCCGTCTTGTTCATTGCTGGGTCCCCAGTGCCAGACACAATCAGTGCTCAGAGATTATTTGTCTAATGGATGAACAGATGGATGGATAGACAGGGACAAAGTGAGCCAGGCTCCAGATATCACATCAGGGGCTGAATGTCCTGCAGTGCCCATGTCCTCCCAGGGACAACATCCTATACTTTGAACCAGGGGGCTAAGCCCCAGAAGTCATTTGCTTCCCAGCCCCAGCCCTTCCCCCAGCTCCTTCCAGCAATTTCACTACAGTGGGGCCAGGATGCCATAAATCTCCATGCATGCCTTCAAAGCTTTGAGTGTATGCATGAGTATCTCCTGCCAATATTAACTCCAAGACAGTTCAAGAACAGCCAGAGTGCAAATCTAAACACATCCCTAGCCAATGCTTGGGGTTTATTGAGCTGAAAGTCTGTCCGAGGTGAGGCAGTGGGGACAGCAGGGGCAGTGCGGGCTGTCCCAGAACCTTTAGTCAAAAAATACCCTCTGAGTATGTAAGAAGCATGGCCAACACCTATTGGCACCACTGTGTACCAACAGCACTGTGGTAAGCAGCTTCTGAGCATCATGGCAATCTACCTTGACAAAGACCATTCTTTACTTCCCAGAGGGGAAACTGAGGTCAAACAACCCTCTGAAGGGACACAGAGGTAGGATGAGGCTGAGCCCAAAATGGCCATGGGGCACAATTCTGAGGACATATTAATGTGTATCTATCATGAATGCTAAGGGAGGTACATCTAAGGCTGTCAGGGGAAGCGAGAAGGGCTTCCTGAAGGAGGCAGCATCTAAGGTCTGAGCTTTATCAGTAGTAAAAGATATTTACTAGAAGTCTCTCTGGAAACAGGTAAAATGATCACACTTTACCTGCCAAAAGATAGAGATTTGGCCCAAAGAATGGTGTATGAGCCCATAAACTCCCACCATAACACCCTATAAAAGCTTCCCACCAGACTCAGAATACAATCCAAGCTCTGCAGTAGCCTATATGTGGCCAGGCTCCTTACTATAACACGCTGTCTGCCCTTCACCTACTCCACTCCAGCCACACTGGCCTTCTGCTTATGTCTTGTCCACGCATTGCTCTTGCTGCCCCGGGATCTTGGTGCATGCTATTCTCTCCACTTCCTTAGCTATTCATGGAACCTGCTTTCTCTCATTTTTGAATATCAAACCAAAAGTCCTATTCTCAGCAAGATCTTCCCTGACCAGCCCTTAAGTGTAAAGTAGGGGCTCCTACTTTAAAATGAAAGTGGGATCATTATGAGAGTGACCTGGCCTGTCCTCTCTATGAATAGAAAGGGCGTCAGAGATGACGTACCACAGACATAGCCCAGCGGGGCCTGGAAGCAGGACCAGGAGCAGGCTGAGCTGAGGAGATGGTGGACACAGAGACTTTCCTCCACACGGCGTTCTTCAGAGCCGTCCCAGAAACAGCTGCCTTGGTATCTCTGGGAAGTACTGAATCCGCAGTGAAAGTGCAGATACCTGGACCACCCTCTCCAACCTGCTTGAATCAGAGTTTCCAGGGCTAGGGCCTGGGTATCTGCATTCTCACCAGCCTCTAAGTCAGTGAGAAATTCGGAGCCAAACTGAGTCAGCAAGCAATCAGCCGACAGTCGATCTGATGTTCTGACGTCCCGCCCCCCACGCCCCCCCCAGGCCTCTCTCTCGCTTCCCTTGAGCATCAGTACACCCCGGGGCCAGCCCTTCCTCTCCAAGTCACGGGTTCCCTATTTCCAGAAAAGACCCTGGACCATCCCTCCCCGTTTGGCGCTCATGGACTTGGGCTGCCCCCGAGTGTCGATGCTGTGCCCCGGGGAACTTGATAGATCAGGGAGAAAGATTGGCAAACACGATGCAAACCTCACGCATCCTGTTGGGTGGTGGGAGAGCTTTTCTTTTTTAAAAAGGGGGAAAAAATTCTTGATGATTGACTGTGTTTTTGCATCGCCTAGCCATTTGTTGCCATGTAATATAGACATTTGCCTGTCAACAAAAACGCCGTCAGTTTTACAAACACACTGATTCCGCTGGCTTCGTTGGGGGGAGTGTTTTGACTGGCTTCACTTGTTGAGTGTCTGCGCTGCTCTGCCCTGGCCAGCTATGATACAGACCAGGCCTGCCTAAAGTTTTCTCCTCCCGGCAGACTTCCGTCCTTTCCAACCAGCAGAATCCGACCGGGAAAGGAGCTGAGTCAGTGAGAAGCAGGACGGTGGAGAAAGTGTCTGGGCATGGAATCAGACTGAATGGTCTGCAAGCCTTAGGCAAGTCATATTCCTTCTCTGTGCCTCAACTTCCCTCTTTGGAAAATGGGAACCGTCCTCAAAACTTTATGGTTAGGATGGAGTGAGATCGTCTATGTGAAGGAGGTAGCATGTGTGGTAGCCAGCCTCCAAGATGGCCCCCAATCCTCCTTGGCTTCTGCTGTTTGTGTCTTTGTAGAGTCTTCTCCCACACTGAGTCAGAGCTAGCCTGTGTGACCAGCAGAATATGATGGCCATGACGGTGTGTGACTTCTGCAGTTAGGTCATAAAAGCCACTCTTGCTTCCACCTTGAACTCTTGGATCACTCATTTGTGGGAAAGCCAGCCACCATGTTGAAGGGAGCTCAAGCAGCCCCGATGATAGACCCACGTGGAGACCCAGAGTTACTGAGGCTTCCAACCAAACCAGCCATGAGTAAACCACCTTGGAATTAGATCTTCTCATCGTGCTCAAGACTTCAGATGATGACAGCCTCACCTATCTGATTGCAACACTAAGAGACACCCTGAGCCAGAGCCAGGGTGCTACCAAGTTCTTGATCCTCAGAACCAATGAAAGACAATGAATGATCACTGTTGCTCCAAGCTACTAAATCTCAGGGGTGATTTGTTACACGGCAATAGCTAGCTGATATACACAGTCACTGGCACATATATAAATATACTTGAAGATAAATAATTGCTAATATCTAGTGTTTCCTGGGTGCCAGGGACTCTGCTCAGTGATTTAGACACCCCTCACTCTGTCCACACCCCACAGCCATGAGGTAGATACCAGTATGAGGTTTGCATTACAGATGCGGCTCAGAGAGACAGAGCCACTTGCCCAAGCTCACACAACCCGGGAATGGCAATCAGGATTTCAACCCAGGCCTATCTGACTCCAGAACCGAATTCTCCATAGCTGTGTCTCACGCCTTCCAGAGAGTGGCAGGAATTGTGGCTCTTGGCACTAACACTGAATTTCAATGGGGCATTTTTTCCAGCGAGAGGACCGAGGAAAGGTGGTTTGTCCTTGTGCAACTCATCCCCACATCCTCCCCAGTAAATGGGACAAAGCCCAGACTCCCCTGGCCTCCAGGACGTGAAGTTGGGTGGCTTCCGGTGACCGGTGACCATCTGGAGGAGGCAGAGAGAGGGCCAGGAAGTCCCAGGGTGGCCCAGGATGGACAGCCCCATCTGCCGTCTGCCCGGCCTGCCCACCAGGGCTGCAGGGGTTAAAGAGAACCGTTTGGCTGCAAGAAAATCTCTCCACCGGTGTAAGAGCAGGGGAAAAAGGCAACATGATTGTAAATTCCTCCAGGGGAATTCTGCCATGAATCCGGCTCACCTTTCGCAGACCCCCCCCCCACAGCCCCCCGCCCCGCCTGAGAGGATAACTGACCTTTGGAGGGAAATAATGAAAAGAAGAAATTCCTTGGAGAAAATAATGTGTCCGGGCCTCAGTAATGAGATCGGCTCCTTTTATGTTGCCATGGCGACGGCAGTCATTTTATAATACAAAATACATGAATGGGTGCGAGTGGGCGCAGCTTCATCAACCAAGGGGGGCCATGGGGGTGGTGGGGGGAGCTAGCCTCTTGCAGGCTGCGGTCTGGGGGTCAGGCAAATGGCTGGGGTCAGGGCCTGCAATGTCTCATTCCCACAGAGAAGAAGGCCTGGCTCCAAGGGTCCTCTTGGGCTGGGGAGTCAGGACTCTGAGAGGGACTGGGAGCCCTATAGGCAACATCAGCCTCTGGGAGGGCTGGGGGAGGGGGGCAAAAGTGCGGGGCAAGGCTCTGGCATATTAATAATAGTGACAATCAACCCTACTTTTCTGTGGGCCTGTGTAACCTGGCACAGGGTCTTGTCATCCCCGCCCTGTGAGAGGGAGGGCAGAGCAGCTCCATTGGACAGACTGAGAAACTGAGTCTTAGAGATGTGAAGCAGCACATTGGTGGCATCACAATCAGGATTCCAGCCCAGGTGTGGCTAGGGCCACAGTCTGGGTTCAAGTGGTGACCCTGGATGCCAGCCAGGAAGGGCCACGAGGGGACTTTCCAGGGTGTTTTGTGTTGGGCAGTGTGCGTATGTAAAAAGGCATTAAGCCCGCACGTAAACTTTGTGCACTCAACAGTTGGTAGGTTAAACCTCAATTTTTAAAACGTGTTTGTGAGTGAGTGGGTGGGTGGGTGTGCACGTGTGTGTGCAGGTAACACAGCGGACAGAGGTGTGAGGTCTCTGGGGTCAGCTAGACCAAAATACAGACCCAGCCCCGGCTTCATGTGTGACCCTGGCAGGTGGCTTCCTCCTCCAGGCCCCCCTTCCTTGTCTGGAAGACGGCACCATAACGTTGTCGGAGGGTGCTACCCATGGGAGGGACTTAGCTCATGGCTTGGGGTAGAGGGAAAGCTCACATTCGCTGCTAAGTGTCATTCCTCTGTCCTGATGTGTTTTCAGTATTATGATGAAAATAAGTGGAGTCGGAAGCCTTCTGGAGAAGGAGCCAGAAGAGAGGAGGAAAAGCAGGGAAGTGAGGAGACAGGGAAGAGGAGGGAGAGTCTGGTGAGAAGGAAAGAGGCAGCAGAGGCAAAGCAACCAGAGAGAGCAACCCGGGAGTCTGGGAGAACTGTTCACTTTTGTGCTGGGTGACCTTGCGGAAAACACGGTCCCTCTCTGAGCTGTGGCTTCCTCAGCTATGAAAGGATTATCTGGGAGGCCCTGGGAGCACTCAGTAGGTGTTCAGACTACTGAAGGAGGGAGGGAGGAGAGGAAGGGACACAGGGCCACAAAGGAAGGGCGTAAATTTTAGCCCCACACCTTAACCATCGCTGACACCCTCTGTCTGTTCCTTGACCTTGAAAGCCAGCTCAGAGCTCTGCCACCAGCCATGAGAACCAGAGGTCAATTCCATCGGGGACCCTTGGAGGGAAACACAGTGACAGCACTCAAAATAACAGCCTCGGTCAGCTTTTTATAGATCCAAGCCTGAGCTAGAGGCACATGGATGAGTTACAGAGATTTTTGTCTGGGAAAGGAAATTAGGAAAGGCAAGTGCAGGGTCTGCAGAGAACCTGAGGTCTGTTCCAGAGGGAAGGCCTGGAACGTCACACGTCACCTGGAGGGCTGGCCTGCACCCAGGGTTGAGCTGTGGGTTCATCTGCCCCAGGCTCCGACCTGGCCATTCGCCTGCAAAAGCTGGGCCCTCTCACTGTGTCGCTTTGTCTCTCTGGAAAACGGGTTTAAAGTCCAAAGCCACTGACACCTGCCAATGGCTTTCTGCACCAGCTCTGTTGAGCACAACACGTCTGTTATTTTAAGCCCCATAACATATGATTATCCCCATCTTACAGATGAGAAAACTGAGATCCAGAGAAATTGGGCAGCTCACGTGAACAAGGTTATCCAGCTGGTTAAGAGACTTAACCGGGATTTGAGCTCACTCGCCTCTGCCTCTCTCAGAAGCCCATCCTCCTGAACCAACCACATACGTGGCATATAATCATGTCTGTCCCCGGCACTGTGCCCCTTACATCCTCACGGTGATCCCAAACTCCCACAAGCCCAAAACTCAAGTCAGGAGCCCGAGGTGAAAGAGAGCAAAGCTTCAGGTCTGGGGAGAGGCAAGTCCTCCATCCAGGCCATTAGTGTGGGGCCAATGGGATGCTTCTTGGAGAAATTTCATCTTGCTGGTCAGTAATCCCCAAGAAAAATGTCTTGGGGCAAAAAGGAAATGTAAGAACAGGCCCTCCAGCAAGAAAACAGAACAATCTTTTCATTCCCGTGTTCTATTACATGTTGCTGCTGAAGGAGCCGGTTATGTTCAATATAAGGTTATCCAGACAAGATTTGTAGGAGCCGATGTCTGAGCCTGATTTTGCGACCAGCTCGCTGTGGGACCGCAGATCTGTTTTCCCACCCGTAAAGGGAACACCAAGAGACCACATGAGGTCTGAGTATCAAAGTCCTCATGTGGCCTTGCTGTCCTATTGCGCAGATGTGGAAACTCGGCTCAGAGAAGGCACAGAGTGGCTTCAAGCTGGACTCAAACCTTAAGTTCTCCTACTTGGAGCATAAAAGACAGCCCCACACCCCCGGCCTGCTTCTCCAGCCTGAGGAGAACCTGTGACCCTTGTGGAGCCTCTGGCTCCTCTCTGCCTGGGGCTGAATGTGGTGTCATGGAGACATCTGGGGGCAATCTGGTCACCCCCTCGGCCCGCGGATCTCGGAGACATCCTGGGGCGTTGAGCACATCTGGCTGGCTGGCGGCAGCCGCGGCAAACATCTGGGAGGTGGGCGGGAGGGAGGGGCGGAAGGAAGCCGATGCTCCTGGGGTCTGAGGGACGGAGTCCTGGCCACGCTCCAGAAAGCCAGGTGAGCACTGTAGCCTCGAGGCTTCCGACCGTGTGTACGAGTCCACGCGTGTGCACACATCTGTGAGACCATATGTGCACACATGTGTGTGCCTTTGCGTGACCGTCGGTGAGTCTGTCGGGCTTGCAAGTGTGCATGGGTTGCATCCACGTGTGCAGATGTGGGTCGTGTGTGTGAAAGTGCTTGTGTCTGCGGGTGAATACATGTACACGTGTTTCTGCATGGGTGCATGGGTTTCTAGGTGTGCCTACTGGTGCTAGCACAGTAAAGACTGGTCTCAGATCCCAGCTCCACTGCTTCTCGGCTGTGTGATCTCAGGCCAGTTGCTACACCTCTCTGAGCCTCTGTTTCTTCATCCATGATAATGGACAGCTAATGACAACACCGTAGCTTTGTTGGGATAACGCAGGAAGATTGATGACCATGGACCCACAGCAAAAACAGCATACTGGCCACCATTATTCCCCCCGTTGTCCTGCCCACTGTGTCTCTAGGTGCTGTGAAGACCCAGCCGTCGGGGCCCCAAGGCCCCCAGGAAACCCTGCAACCGCCTGCTGCAGGAATGCCATATTTCTATCATCTTACCGACAGCGTCAGCCCCTTTCCGAGCTGTTTCCCTTTGGCTCGCAGCCAGATTTGAGAGTTTTATGAAAATTCCCAAGACCTTTCACCGTCGCGACTTGAGAAGTCGGGGCTGCTGGGGCTGGTGGGGGGATGGGGGGATGCGAAACGAGACTACCGAAGGCAGGAAGCAAGCTGCTTTCCTAGTCCCAATGAGGGGCGGCTGGCGGGAAGCTCAGAAGGGCTGGGACATTCCTCTCCCAGTTAAAAATATGTAACACGTCAGCTGCAGCAAAGGCCTCCGTGACCCAAACCTGTAACAGAAAGCAGGAAGGTACAGGCAGCGTCTGCTGCAGGCTGGGAAGCAGAGGAGGTGGGTTGATCCTCCAACTGGCCTGTGTTAGCCACATCCTTATGCGGGGCAGCAGGGTCCCCTCTATTGGGTTCATGTGTCCTCAGTCACAGTCTCTGCAGCGCAACACTCGGATCTGGGGTTCAAATCCCAGCTTCAGTTCTTACTTGCTGTGTGTCCTTTAGAGACCTGCTTAACCTCTCTGCGCCTCAGTTTTTGTTTTTGGTGGTTTTTTTAAATATATTTTTTAATTTATTTATTTGACAAGGAGAGAGACACAAGCAGGGGAAGTTGGAGAGGGAGAAGCAGGCTTTCCATCAAGCAGAAAGCCCAATGTGGGGCTCGATTCCAGAACCCTGGGATCATGACCTGAGCCAAAGGCAGACACTTAACGACTGAGCCACCCAGGTGCCCCTGTTTTTGTTTTTTTAAGCAGGTTCCACACCCAACAGGGGCTTGAACTCACAATCCTGAGATCAAGTCATATGCTCCATGGGCCAAGTCAAGCCCGGTACCCCTGAGCTTCCATTTAAAACAAGAACAAGAAGGCATTTCTGAGGATAGAAAGAGACGGTATCTGGGAAGCTCAGCCTGCTCTGGTTCCAAATTCAGGCCGAGCCTACCCCTAGGGGAGCTTTGCTCTCCTAATATACACAGTTGTTTAAGGAAGAGAGGGTGGCCCCAGGCCTGGGAGTCAGGAGGCCTGAGCTGGGCTTGCTGTGTGGCTTTGGGCAAATCACTGAACTTCTCCATGCCCTCTGATGAAATAAGATGTTTGAACTTAATCAGTGAGCCTCCAAGTGAGCTTTAAACATCCCAGTGGCCAAGAAAATGTGGTAATTTTTTTAAATTAAAAAATATATATGTATATAGTGATGCTCTAATATTTATTTTAACATGTTTTAAAAATATCACCACTTGTAGCCTGGGAAGTCATGGATGTTGTTGCTAAGGCTGAAGCTAAGATGTTTCTTGAGTGAGTCGACGTAAAGTCAATTTGGAGAATGACCCTGGGTAAAGAACGGGGCCAAGAACCGCCGAGATAGCCCAGGATGGACCAATGTTGGAGAAGCAGCCCCTGGACGTCGCGCAGAGGAGCTCAGTCCAAATCACGAATCCTCCTTTCCCATCTTCCAAATGGGCAGCAAGTCACGGCACGTCTGAGCCTCAGTGGGCCCCTCAGTGAAACGGGAACAATAAAAGCGGCCCTCCCTCGCCCACGCTACTGGGGAAGATTTCATGAGAATGCAGCTTGGGAAGCATTGGACGAGGCTCTAGCCAGTGACAGTCCCAGGCAGTGACTGAGTTACGCTAGTACTGTAACTTCAATCCTAGGTGAACTAACACTTAGCAAACTTCCGTATTACCATTACTGGTACTGTCGTCATCCCCTGGACACTGTTCCAGGCACTTTACACCGATTCGGCGGGGATCATTCATTTTTTAAATTTTTTTTATTAACATATAATGTATTACTTGCTTCAGGGGTACAGGTCTGTGAATCCTCAGTCTTACAGATTAAGTTCCGGCCGTGGCCCGGGCCCTCTCCATATTTTTTCTTCTGTAACCCTCACGTCTCTATACACTCTGCTTTCTAGCAGATATTTATTGAGCACATACTGGATGGCAGACACAGGAGAGGCCAGAGGGAGCGAGGTAGTTGGGCAAAGCCCCACATGGCAGCAGGGGACCTTCCTCTTCCTCCTGTGAGAGCGGGGGAGTCTCAGGAAAGAGGCAGAGCCCCGGGACCAGGTGGGATGCAAGCCCGGGTCTGTCTGATTCCAGCCCTCAGGCTCTCCCTTAGCCGTGTGGAGTGAGGGCACCTTCTCCAGCGCGCAGCCTTAGTGACTGGGGTCCTCTGCGCTCCCCGCATAATACCTGCTAGAGGACAAGGTGGTCCAAGAGGCAGAGACAGCCCCACCTGCCTACAGGCTTGTGCAGCCCCTGCCCGCGTGAAGGCGTCACCCGCCTTGGGACGAAGCTGTACTTGATTAGAAACCCTGGGGGGCTCCGCCTCTCTCCAAAGTGTCCTAGGTTCTAATTCTGCTCATCCTGACTCTGGATCCTGCCATTTGAAGGATGCCACTTTCCACGTACAGATGCTCGGACTGGATGGAAGGAGAGTAGGCAGGTGTGAGAAGAATGAGAGGGACCGCCGCACAGGGGGACGCAGCGGGGCTCCCACCAACCGCAAGTCGGACTTGGCCTTCCTCACTTGGCTCCAGCTTCCCAGCTCTTTGAATTCCCATGAGACCTGAGCCTCCACGTCCCCACCTGTAAAATGGAGGTAACCTTACTAACCTTGCAGAGTGCGGCGTGTGTGAGCGTGCACAGGGACACGCAGCACACGCAGAGGCGTGAGGGTGGCATCTGGCCTGTTCTCAGACTGGCACACTGTTCCAGCGCCGCATCCCGAAGGCGTGGTGGTTTTTAGCAGTGCCAAGTCTCCCCATTCGCTCTACAGAGGAGAAACTGAGGCCCAAGGGTAGAAGGCAGGGCTGGTGCGGCTCTCTCCATCCCCCTGTTGCTGCTGGCTCTGCCCTCCCGCGCCCCCCACAAAAGCAACACCCTTCACAGAAACCATGAAGTCAAGAGGACCCTCACTGACACTCCAACCAAGGCTGCCCCCGGCTTCCTCAACCAGGAAACCCCCTGGGTCATACCCTCACCCCACCCCAGGAGCTCCAGCATCGGGACACTGGGGCAGGCTGACAGTTAGCCACGAACCTCCTACCGTTAAGTCAAAATGTGCCTGCTCTGGCGGACACCCTGCTTGAGTGTGCCTGTGGGTACTGTGCGCGTGCATGTGTGCACCCCGATGTGTGCCCTGCACAGGTGTGTGCAGGAGGTCACACGGGCAGATATAGAGGTCTTTGAACAATCTCTGAGAAGGTTCTATGCTCACAAGCCCCGGGGGTCCCCACCCCATATAGAGGAAAATCTGAATCTCATAATCTAGCCAAAAGACCCCTCATCGCCCTCAAATTGTGTCCCCCAACTCCATCCACTCTGTCCTACTATCTCCCCACTCCCCATGACCTCTGCCTTTCAGGTTCCCTCTTATGGAACATTCTGTTTCTGAGAAATTTCCATACATGACCAGCTCCTTGTCATGACTTCAATATGGGGATAGGGTGTCTCCCCAAGGCCCGCATCTTATGTAACCCCCTTTCCCACCACAGCTGCATCTAATTCTACCACAGCCCTTCCCCCGATCAGAATGATTGTGTTTCACGTGTTTTGTTTGGGGCTCACTGAGGCATCTGCCTCCCCCATTAGACTAGACATTCGGGAGGTCCTCATCGGTCTCTGTCAGAGTTGGGAAGCCCTGCCTAGCATGACCAGCCCCAGACAGACTCATTGGACTGAACTGGATTGAGTGTGTGTGTGAGTATGAGTGTCCACAAAGTGTGTGTCTGAGAAAGGGAGCATGTGTGCCAGGGAAAGATGACCTGGAACTCAATCCACCAGCCCGTGTCCCTGTGTACATTTCCTGGTTCTGCCTGGTGTGCAGAACCCCCCGGTGTGGCAGAGAGAAGGCGCCCACCGCTGCTGGCCCCTGAATGTCTTGGGGCTCGGTCTCATTTCACCCTCCCTGCTCCATGCCGGGTGGGCCCCCTAGTCACCCCGATCTTCCAGTTGGCAATCAGGGAGCCCTAGAAGAAACCATTCATCCAGGGTCCCACAATGAGGGAGCAGAGGTGGGCGTCCAAACCCAGGCCCCCTGGGTCTTGCAGCCTGTGCTAGAGCCTTGTGAAGACACCAAGAGACAGGGGAAAGCAGCGGGAGGGAAAGAATTCCTCCAGCTCCAGCCCCCGGTCCCAGGACTTGGCAGCCTGTCCCTACGTGTGACAACAGCGTGAACACAGACACAGGAGCAACAGCTGGTCCCTACCCCAATCCAGATGTAGAAGAGACAGTCTCTCCCAAAATACTCACACTGTGAAGTCAGAAACCCTCCCAATATAAACAAAACGTGCTGCTCAGTGCTGGGAAGGAGCTGCTCACGCCTCCGCCAACGGTCCCCAGCCCTGCCCGCAAGCCCCTCTCTGGAAGCTCCCCCTCGAACAGTCCCTGGGAAGGCCCTGTTCACAGGCAAAGGCATTTGCCTTTGCCTTCGCAGAGCCCATGCCCCTGCTGGCTCTGACCAGACGACAGGAGCTGGGGGCAACAGGACAAGGCAGAGGTGGGCTTTCATAGCACAGGGGGTCTGGGGCGGTGACTCTGAAGCTTCCCTGTTTGGCCTCTTTCCTTGTCAGCCTCCATCTCCACCTTGCTCTCTACGGAAGAATATTCTAGACCACCCCTACGATGACTCCACAGGGCACAAATATGAGACCGTGACTTCGTACTCCCAGCCTCCTAGATCGTGCACTCAGCCTTCTTTACCCTCACCCGTTTCTATCATCCCAACTTCTGAGACCTTGTCTCATGCCTTTGTGTTTTTGTCACGGTCTTACCTGGGACTCAACACCCACACATCGCTTCTCTTCCACCTAAGATTCCATGCGAAGGAAGAAAGTTGCTGCAAATAAATGGGCAGGGGGTGGGGGAGAAAAAGAAAAAGGATTCTCTCAGCTCACTGACTTGACCCAACCCACACCTTGGACAGGACGCTAAGGCATGGAGAAGGCAGGTGACCCATGCAGAGCTAAACGCTGAGTTTTTAGTGAAGTGGTACCCAGGTCCCCACTTCCCAACCCGGGGCCTCTGCAAATCTCTGTCCCGCTGAGGGTGGGTGGGGAGATACCAGGCCCCACACAGTCCAGGAGACTGAGAGGCTTTAAAAGGACAAGGACTCCTGGACTTTAGAAGACCCACTTGAGGCAAGGATCAGGTGACAGCAGAAAAATGACAGTCATACTGGGGGAGGGGGTGTATCTCAGGAAATAAGTGGGCCCATCAGTCACCAGGGATCCCTATCCTCCTGCCAGAAATCCAGGAGGAGCCCACTCGGGTGGAAATGTTGGGACAGGCACAGTGGGCTCTGCTCCCTCACCCAAAGAGGACTTCCTCATCACCCGAGCCTGGCTAGTTTCCTTTAAAGAGGCAAAAGCTTTGTCATAATTCAGATGGACACAGAGTGGGTCTTGACATTCTGGGGTCCAGCATCCCCACGGGGAAGTTAAGGCAGCTGCCAATGGTGGCAGGATTCAAACCCACAGAGCCCAGCAACAGAGCCCGAGTTTTCACTCCACTCGACACAGCAGGAAGAAGGTTCCCAGGCCAGAGCTGGATGGGAAAACCCAGAGTCCCGTGAGCTCAGGGTGCTTGCAAACACACACGTCGCTGGGTTTCCACCCAAGGGGCCCGCCCAGACGGGAGGCAGGAGCAGCTGCTGTGTCCAAAGAGCGTGGAAAGGACCCAAAGTCGGTGGGCTCCGAGTGGGGCACAGGTCCAGCGTTGCCCCAGCAACCCCAGACAACAGCCTCATAAACAGGACAGGCCCAGGAGGAGGCAGGCTGAGTGGGGCCCCTCCTAGCCCAAGGATAGGGGGTACCTGGCAGAATCCAACAGGTTTGAGGAGCCAGAAGCCAGTGTGACGCTGGGAGCCTGAGCACAAATGGGCTCAAAGCCAAAAGACTTGGGGCAATTCAGTGGGAGGGGATGCTGGCCGGGATCCAGTCCCTCGTCACTGACACCCAGAGTTGGGAGGGCTTTGAAAGTCCCTTCGCCCAACCCTCTCACTGGTGCCCAGAGCATATCAATGAGCTGTCTACGATTTGCTTGCATGCCTCCAATGACAGGGAGCTCACTTTCCACTTCAGGAACAGAACAATCTGTTTAATATTGAGCTTAATCAGTCCCTATTCATTCATCCACCCCTTGGACCACTCAGAACTAAGCTATAAAATGTCCAGATCCCACTTATAGAGTTTTTGTTCTTCTTTTGTTGGAAAATATAAATTCTGTGAGAGTTATCCAAGCGTTTTTATCGCTATACCCCTAGGTCCCCACACAGCACCTGGCACATAGTACATATGTAGCAAATATCAACAGATTTTTAGAAAATGACTGAAAACATGAAGGGAGGAAGGGAGGGAGGGAGGAAGCTCGGTGAGCATGCAGGACAGCTTCCTCCCTAGGCATTTAAACCAAAGTTCTCAGGCTAGACTGGTTTGGGAATGAGTATTTGCCCAGGGAATCCAACAGCGGTCAGAGAAGCGATGTGTGGGTATTGAGTCCAAGGTAAGACTATGAAAAAAACACAAAGACATGAGACAAGGTCTCAGAAGTTGGGATGATAGAAACGGGTGAGGGTAAAGAAGGCTGAGTGCACGATCTAGGAGGCTGGGAGTACGAAGTCATGGTCTCATATTTGTGCCCTGTGGGGCCATCGTAGGGGTGACCCCAAGAGCCTCACAGGCTGGGTCAGGTCAGGGAGGACAATATCCCTTGTAAGAACACAGCAACCTTGAGGTCCTCATAGCATCCTTTCAGGGCCAGGTACCACCCCAGTTTGCGGATGGGGACACTGAGGCTAATGAAAGGCAGAGGCCAAAATATACCATGGCTCTTCTCTGTCCATAGCTACATTTATGCTGCCCCACCCCACCACCACCACTACCATATACCTCTGCAATGCAGAGGAGGCAAGGAGAGACTGGAGCTGCCTGGGTCTTTGGGAAAGATTGCTTTGGGCTGCCAAGGAATGTGAAGGGGGAGGAGTCTGGGCTCCTACAGAGGTGGGACACTACTGGGCAGGCTTTCAAGAAGTAGCAAAGAGCAGTGGAGAAAATCAGTGGCCGAGGCTTAGTCAGCTCCTTACTTCCTTGCTGTGTGACCACAGACCAGTGACCCAACCTCTCTGAGCTACCATTTTCCCATCTGTGACACATCCATCATACGATAGCTCCAGTGGGGCTGCTGTAGAGGTGATGAGTGTATACAAGGCCTAGTCCCCTGCACACAGTAAGTGCTCAATAAATATCGGTTACTCTTACCAAATCTTGAAAAGAGGCATCTCACCAGCTTCTCAGTCCATAGCTGCTCCCTCCCCAGAGCATTATCTCTAACCCTCAACAGCCTCCCTCTGCTGAAGGGCATGGCATCTGGGCAGAGGAGGTGGAAGGGAGACAGATGCTTGATGCTACACCCTTGAGTCTCAAAGTAGCACCAGCAGGGCAAGGTAAACCAAAGCACTCTGTCCATAATCTCCACAACCGCTCATCAATTCTCCATTCAGAAACATTTTGCCACTCTCTGCCAATGGCCTGTCCTACTGTCACTTCCTCAATGTAAGGGGTGGAGCTGATAATTTACTAATTTTTGTTCACACACAGGACTGGGGAAAATGGAAATCTCCCAAAAAACATGGCTTGCTCTCAGAATTCATCCATCCATCCATCCATCCGTCCATCCATCTATCTATATACCCATCCATTTATCCATTTATCAATCCATCCATCCATCCATCCACCCACGCATCCACTTGCCAACCACCCATCCCTCCTTTCATTTAACCCATGTCCACTGAGTACCTCCTCTGTATATTCTACTACTGGAGGATCCAGGGCTCAAAACAGACCAGACTCTACCCTCATAGAGTTCACAATCTGGTATATATCAATCAAATAATCAACAGAACCAATGCTTCTCACCCCTAACCCATTCCTCCCTGTGGTCCCAGAAAGACTCTTGGGAAACCCAAATCCCTGACCCCCATTAGGCTGGGAAAAATTACCCCCACTAGACTAGGGAGAAAAGTGCCCCCCCCCCGCCGCCCCAATCATCACCACCAGATGTAAGGTGTCACAGCCTTCCAGAAAAGCGATTGTACTACATCTCTGAAAATGGAAAATCTACCTTAGGGGCCTGCAAATGCCCCTCCTGGGAGGCTCTCCCACAGAAGTAAACGCATGGCTCAAGAACATTTCCTGCAGTATCATTTGTGATGGCAAACACTCAGCAAGGCAAAACCACACAAACGCTCTCAGGCGGGAACCCATGAGCGCAGGAGGGTGTGTCCATCCCACAGCCTATCAGAGAGCCCTTGACAAGAGGGACCTGGGCTATACTGGTCAGCTGGAGAGATTACAAGAGCCATTTTGAGTGGGAAAAGTGAGGTGGAGCAAAACAATGGGACCCTCTTGCTGGAAAAGTCACATCAATCACAAAACTTTGCATCAGTATTTGTGTGTGTCTGGTTATGATGCTGCGAGCACAGGGCCAGTTAGGACAATTGTAAAGGAATTAAGACTAGGTTGTTAACTTGGGTGACCTTGTTGGGCAGGTGGTCTGAGGTGGCGGGGGCGGGGCAAAGGTTGGGGACGGGAAAGAGGAAGCTGAGGATAAAGAAAAAAAGGAAATAAAACTGTCAACACTAGAGAAACACAGGGGCAACATGACATTTATGCGGGTTTATAAAATTACATACATGGGGAGTGTATATAGGAATTTTGAAAGTTGAAGAGCAGGAAAACTGATCTGATGTTGCCTCCTCCTGCCACGCTGCCGGCTCCCCGCACCAACGGTCCCGCCCCACCTCCTCTCTCCCGTCTCGCCAGGCGCCCTGCCTGCACCCCTACCCTGCCACCCAGACAGGGCAAGGTTTCCTAACCAACCACAGAATCCGCCCCATCTCCAGGCCTTTGCACATGCTCCCCACTGAGCCCAGGATGCCCTGTCTTGTTGACCTACCGTATCATGACCTCTTTTTGAGGATCCCTGAGATCTCTTTCTCAAGCCTCAAGACCAGGCGTGAGCTGACAATATTGAGCACCCACTATTTACCAGGCAAGCTGTGGGGTTTTCCAGCTGACTCGCCAGCCTCACCCAGGCTCGGGCTTGCTCTTCCCAGTTCTGATGCATGCTGTTCTTCCCAAAGGCCATCAACCCCATCCAAAGCTGGCTTTGCTTCTAGACTCTCAGCTGCATTTGAAAATTTATCCCTGTTTATAGAGAAGGAAACCAAGGTTCAGAGTGGCCCAATTATTACACAGCTAGTGAGACAGGACTTGAGTCCAAGACTCTGCACCCTTGGGCCTGCTCCTTGGAGAAGGAAGACAAGACGTGAATTTGGTCCAGGCAAAACCATCTGAGGGTTAGACGCTACCATCTCCGGTGGGTTCTTTGCTCAGACATGTGCTCTGGAGTGGGGAGCCAGGAGCTGACGCAGCCACCGCAGACACAGACATGGTCGGGACCTCTCATGCTTCCCAGCTGGGAGAAGCCCAGCCTGTGGCCATCACCAGCGCTCACCTAATATTTACCTGCCTCATTAAACACCCTCTTGCTGGTACCCTACTGACCTCCCTGGCTGAAAAGGCACAAACATCGTGACCTTCGGGGCAGGTACATTAATCTCCCAGGGTCGGCAGAAGTGCTACTATGTGTAGGTCACGTCTGGCTGGGCAACAGAGGCAGGGACCCACTAGGCTTTCATTGGATACTCCTGGGGCTGACTCTGCCCTGATCTTCCCACCAGAAGTTTCCCGAGCGCCGGAGGACACAGGCTGCCTGCATGAGGCCGTATCATTCAAAGCCTCTGTGAAACAGAAAGGCCAGGAACTACAGGCCATCATAGGGCATTGCTATCTGCTGAGATCTCCGAGTGAGTGCGGGCCAGCCCAGAGAGGGGGAGGACCTGGCCTGAGGCCACACAACAATCTCACCAAAGCAGCCGGTGTCCCTGATCACACACCAGATGATCACCTCAAGCGGAAAAATCCTTCCCCTCTTCTTCCTCCTCTTCTTCTTCTTCTTCTTCCTCTTCCTCCTTCTCCTCCTCCTCCTCCTCACGATCATCTGGCTGCCGTGGCCCATCCTACAGGCCTTGCTAAGCCCCGTAAACATCCTCAGAACCTCTCCCACTTCTGCCCCCTTCAAAGACTGTCCCAACTATTTATTTGTCTTCTTTTTTTCTTTAATTGACTCATTTTTTTCCCACCTGAGTCACAGTCGAAGCAATAACACCCACAAAACCCCAGGTGGGAATGCCCACATTAGCCGTGTGTCCAATAGATAGTAAAACAAATACACAAACAGGAGAAATAGAAACTTTGATCACCTCTCGTCCCACCCACGAGTGAAATGCAAACCACACTTGGACAGATGCTGTGTCCTGGGGCTTAACCCTCACAAGCCCGTCGTGGTTGGTAGACTGTGCCCATTTCATGGATGAGGCAAACAGAGCCTCAGAGGTCCACAAGAGCTGGCGGAGTCGCCTGGTCAACCAGTTCAACAGAGGCAGAGCTGCAGTTCAGACCCGGGCCTGTGGGACACAGAGGCTGGGCTCACAGCCCTTCTCTTGGCTGCTTCTAGAAGCTGGATGTGCTGGGAAGCTTTCAATCCGCTCGGCACTGGAAAATTATGGGAGGTAAGAGGGACCACCCAGCCAGCAGGGCTCCCCATCTGTGGATGAAGACACTGAGGCCGCGGTGGGCAAATCACCCAGCCACAGGCAGATCGTAGCTCCCAGCCTCCTCGCCCCCCACCCCTGGTGGTCCTCAGGGGCCTTCTCCAGGCTGTTTGTCCAACCCACACCTGACCCTACACCTGCCTACCTTTTACTTCCCGTGAGATTTCTTTTGCTCCCTGAGGTATTTATTATTTTCTGGGGTATGACGGGGGAGAGTCAGCTCAATGAAGGAGCTCAAGAAAATGGATGAATCTTTCCAATGCGCTGAAGTGTACAATCTACTCAGGTGGGCCAAGGTCCAGGCCCACTGGAGACAGGCTGGGCGAACTTAGGATGCAGAAAAAGAGGTTCCCTCCCCCTAGGAAATCCTGGAACAGCCACAGCACCCTCTTTGGAGTCCCAGCCTCTGCACAGGGCCCCTCTCCTCCTAGAATGTTCTTCACTCCCAAAGTCACCCACAGGCATTCAACCTAAACCTCCCCTTCTCTGAGACGTCCCTGGGCACCCTCTCCAGGTGGGACCCCTGCTTCTCTCTTCCTCTGTTTTTACTTTATAGCTTTTCCAGCCGAATTTGTACTCTTGACTACACTGGTGGGTTGACCAGATTCCTGTCTCCCCCTGACTTGGCAGCTCCAGGAGGATGAGGGCCTGTCTTCCCAGTCCCCTGCTCTTTACCAGCTCCAGGTAGAGAGTGGGTCCTGAATAAACATTTGTTGAATGAATGAATGTATGAATGAGTACCTTGCCTGTAGGACTAGACCCCTTGTAAGTCTGAACATCCTCTTAGCACCCAGGGGAGGAATGAATGAAGGGAGGGGGGCAGAGAGAGGGAGGGAGGAAGAGCGGAGGGAGGGGGAGAGGGAAGATGGAGAGATGATGAAACATTACATTTTAAAATAGGGGAGACCGAAGCCCAGAGAGGAAGAAGGTTTGCCTGAGGTCACACAGCAAGACAGCAGTCAAGCATCCAAGAATCAGAGTCCCTAGGTGCCACGCTACTAGCCTGCCCGCTCTCCCACCTCCTGCACCTACGGGGGCGGGGGGGGGGGGGGGGCGTGCGCTGGCCTGCAGGGATGGTGGCAGGACGCTGGCCAGAAGCTGGACTCTGCGGGCCTCCCGCTCTCCCTTCCCTCGAGCCATGCAGTCCCAGGCAGAAAGCAGTTGGGGAAATCGGCCCTCCTGTCACAGACAATTGAATTCCAACCAATTTATCTGTCACAGACCCAAATCCTGGAGCTTATGACTCTGTAGTCCAAACACACCCCTGACGTCTTCCCCTTATGAGTTATGGGCCCACGTCTCAGGCGACAGGCTCCAGCTGACCTACTTCCCTCTCGCTGCAGGTCGGGAGGAGGCTGCAGGCAATGGGCGAGGGAGGGTTAACTCGCTGTGGATGGATTCCTGTCTGTCAGCCACAGGAGGGCTGGTCACGTGAGTGCCTCGTCCTGTGGCGTCCACGTCCCATAGATGGTCATAGCCCAGTGTCCCCTGGCATCTAAATAAAATGGGAGTCCCAGGCTGGGGGATAGATGGGGTCCATCAGGAAATCAAAGCTGCCCAGGGCCACTGGGGCCACCTGACCAGAGAGGCGGCTGCAGGATCTGCCTCAGGGTTGGTCACATTGAGGGGTTTGTGGCGGGCAACCCACGATGAGAATATAAAGCAGCCATTGATATCTGTATCGGCCTATTTGCCTCTTGATTCATTTGTTCATTCCTTCAGGCTGTTCCTCATTCATTCATTCACTCATTCAGCCAGCCAACCAGTCCATCATAGAACCATCACCCACGGTAGGTAGCTAAGACTCAAATGCTGGAATCTTCCAAGTATCAGGCCCAGCTCCTCTTCATCAGGCCTCTTGGGCCCGCCAGTTCATCTCTCTGTGCCTTGCCTTGCTTATCTGTAAAATGGGATAGGAGTTCAACGGTAAGGGTGTGGTGTTTAGCACAGGGTCCAGGAGGAAGCAACTTGTGCAGTCCCTTTATTGTTAATCATTAGGCCTCTATTCCACAATGGGAAAAGAGCATGGTCCTGGGAGTGGATTCATGTGCGAATCTCTTACTAAAGAGTGTAACTGCAAGTAATCGCTGCATTCCAGAGTGCGTAGAGGGGGATGTGTTCATGGAGGTCTTCCTGGAGGAGATGGTTCCTAGTCTGGGTTTTGCAGAATGAGTAGGAGTTTTCTGGAGAGACAAAAGAGAAAGGCATTCCAAGCAGTGGGAATATAAATGTTAAAATCCTAAAGGCTCCAAAGGCTTACTGGGCTCAATAGAGCTGGAGTGTGGTGCATAGGACACGGACAAGGGACAACAGAGCTGGGAAGCAACCATACTATCCTGAGTCATGGTTCATGAGGGTCCAGCCACTGGTTGGAAGAGTCATCATTCCCTAAGCCCTATTATGTGCCAGGCTCTTAATGAATGTGGTCTCCCTTAATTATTCATCACTCTGAGCTGGCTT
Organism: Mustela lutreola; assembly: GCF_030435805.1. Taxonomy (NCBI): domain Eukaryota; kingdom Metazoa; phylum Chordata; class Mammalia; order Carnivora; family Mustelidae; genus Mustela; species Mustela lutreola. The sequence continues at coordinate 71,914,407 of NC_081300.1, read as the reverse complement.
CCATGTGCGCATTTGGATAGATGGGAAAATCGAGGCCCAGAGAGTTAAATATCTATCTCCCCAAAGCCACACAGCTAGGAAGGGAAAGAGCTGGGATTTGAACACAGATCCTTGGGTCTCCTCATTCAGTCCCTCTCCATGCCTGCAGGCCTGGGCCAGGGGCAGAGTGTGGGACATGAAACTGTACAAAAGTATGAGTGTGTACCTATATTGGAGAGGTGTGCAAATATATGCATGAGCACCCATGAGTGTGTGTGTGGGCATGCATGCAGTGCGGACGCACATGAACGAGCATACCAGTGTATTTGGGTATACACGTCCAGGTTTAGTGCACAGGCACTAAACCTAGTTAAGTGCATGTTCCCACATGAGTGTGACTTCCCTGTGCATGTGCATGTGCATGCACGCCCATGAATATGTGGGCAGGACCACGACCTATGCACATGTGTGACCAGTGTGTGCATGCACCGTGGCTGAGTGTAAACGTGATCCCACGTGTGTGTGTGACTCTGCATTCCCTCACACGTGTGCATGTATGTGGGCATGCCTACTGCTGGAACACGTGCATATGAGCGTGAATGCGTGCCCCAGTGGCTACGTGCATATGTGCATCTCCTGTCATTTCCTAAGCAATCTGCAGCACAAGCCCCAGAGGCTAAAAGATGGGACTCCCTTTTCCTCTCAGCGCCTCTCAAGCAAATGGTCCAACTCCGTCAATACGAGGAGGACGGATATTTTCAGGTAGTGATTTTCATATAAAAAAACGACAGCCTCATAAATCAGGCCAAAGCGGCGGTCATCACAGCCTCCGGATTAAACACACATAGTGGCTTGTTGCAGCATAAATCACACGGACTTGAACTGGGCCAGGCGAGGGCAGGACATAGTAGGTGAGTGTAATCCAAGAGGTTTGCTCTCTCTGCCGTCTGTGTCAGGCCCGGAGTAGGGGTCCCCAGGGGCCAGGGGGGGAGGGCTCATGACGGTGGGCTAATAGTGAACCTCAGGATGGAGGAAGGCAGAGGCTGAATGGAGGGGGAGACCCCAGAGCTACCCTTGCTGTGCATCTTTGGGCCTGTCATTGGACCTCTCTGAGCCTTAGTCTCTTTTTTCTGTAAAATGGAAAATTTGGTCACACTTTGTGGAGATGTTACGGGATTCGATGAGATGAGGTAGCAAAGGCCTGGCTGTGTATAGCACGCGGAGTCGGAGCACGGTCCCTGTTCCCTGCCCTGGTGATTGCTGTTCCTGCTGCCACTAGCTCATATCTGGAGGGAAAGCCCCACCTCGGAGAGGAGACCCGCCCAACCGGCTCATCCAGTCTGAAGGGATGCTTCCTCCCCGGGACCCACAGATCCCTTGGGGAAGGATAGGGAGATGTGCCACTGTCTGGGCAGCCTGGAGGGCTCTGGGCCAACCCAGTCCAGTGTTGCACAGTGGTTCCACAGACAGGAGATCCTGAAAGGTCATGTAGGTCCTGTCCCTGCCCGCATGTGCTCCCACACCCACCCAACTGGGGCCAGAATCCCGGGCCCTTCTCTGCAGCTCCTTAAGCCTCAGTGTCCCCCATCTATAAAATGAAGGCATAAAAGTGCCTGCCTCCAAATTCTGTAAGATAATCTGTGAAGGGACACCTGGGTGGCTCCATCGGTTAAGCATCTATCTTCAGCTCAGGTCATGATCCCAGGGTCCTGGGATGGAGCCCCATATGGGCTCCTTGCTCAGCGAGGATGCAGCTTCTCCCACTCCCTCTGCCTGCTGCTCTGCCTACCTGTTCTCTCTCTACCTCTCTGTCTAATAAATAAATAAAACCTTTAAAAAAACAAAAAAGATAATCCGTAAAAAGTGCTTATCAAGAATACCTGCTATTACTACTACTATTATTATTATTATTTTAAGTTTGTATTAATTCATTTGAGACAGAAGGAGAGAGAGAAAGCACTAGCAGTGGGGAGGGGCAGAGGGAGAGGGAGAAGCAGACTCCCTGCTGAGCAGGGAGCCTGATGCTGGACTAGATCCCAGGACCCCCGGGATCATGACCTGAGCCAAAGGCAGACACTTAACAACTGAGCCATCTAGGTGCCCTTACCATTATTATTTCTATCTTTCGTGAATAGCATTAATTCCATTTGCTCTTCCTTTGAATTAAACCTTTCTCACTCTCTTCCCTTCTTCCTTCTTCCCCCTTCTCCCCATCTTACCTGCCGCCTGCAGCTTCTGGGCTCCCCCTGGGCAAGAGGCTGGATCTGGCGGCAAAAGCCAACCGAGGTCAGTCAGCAACACCGGCCATAGTGACATTCAAACTCTCTGATCTCAAGCTGCACCTGCAGTGGGGTCCGACCAAGGGCAGGGGTGGTGATTTTTGAGGTGGAGGGGATGTCCTTCTGAACCAGCTGAACACCCACCACTGAGAAACTGGGGGCAGGATCCTCGGAAGCCGACTCACATCCAGATGCCAGCCTGTCCTCTCCGAGCCTTCCCTCCTTGATAAAATGCAGCTAGGGCAGGTGGAGAGTCACCCTGCCCGGCCTTGCCCATCAGGGTAGGGGTGATCAGTAGACTGTTTGCCACACACACGCCTCCTCCCAGAGGGCCTCAGGTGCAGGCTTAGAGGTTTGGACAGCGCCTCTCAAGCTGCTCAGAGGCTCGGTCATGGAGAGCCACAAACAGGGCAGAAGGCAGAACACGTTGGGCTTTGCCTGGTACCAGAAGATGCCATCCATGAAGCCAAGCATGTGGCTTTTTTCAATGCAGTCATTTTGCGGAACGAGCCGATCTCCCTGCCTGTGGCTTCTCTGTGCTGAGAGATATGCTTCGGTCAAGGCAAGCTTGTAAAAGGCACCTGGACACTCGTAAGCCTCTTGCCCCTCTCTGGGTGATAATCCGGATCTGAAGGCCCAGAAAGCAAAGCAGTCAGGGGCTTGCCCTTCTCCTTATGATGTCCTGGGGATCAGGCACCATGCCCTGTGCCTCCTCCCAGGCTGGGGCCTCCAGAAGCTCCAGCTTTCTGCACCCCATCTCTCACCCAACGTCAGTCACCTGCCCACCTTCCTCCTAACACAGAGCCCCCATGTCCTTCTTCTCCTTTTGCTTTGTGCCTGGGACCTCGTGGACCTTTTGCAAATAATTCTGCTTCCTCTCTTCAAACTGTCCCCATTGGGGCTGGTGAGACGTGACTCAGTATCCCTCTCCTCCCCTTACCCTTCTCTCACACCCCTGATTCACCGCCCCCTTCCTCTTGCTCTTCTCTTTACCCAGATTCTTCAAGCTTCCAACCAAGCATCCCAAAATCCAAGGCATGGCCTATCACAAATAGCTCTGGGTTCAAATCCACCCTCCCCCCTTCCCGGCTGTAGCCCTTAGTAAATTCTTCATCTCTGGCTTGCTTACAATAAAAGTCATAGACTCATCAGACTATTTAGGGAATGTTGTAAGAAAGTGAGCAGAAACCATTCAGCCTTGTGCTAGCACATTGTAGGCTTGGAATATAGGTTTGCGCCTGTTGTGGCTGCTGGCTGTCCTGTTAGGGTTGTTATGGGTGTTGTTAAGGTTTTTAGGGTTACTGTTACCCTGGGGCAAGAGAAAATCAGAACAGGGCGATCCAGGAAGAGGGAAACAGGCTCTGAAATATAATGCAACGTGTCTCATATGGCAGAATGGGGGGAAGGGACTGCCAAGGGAAAAGAGAGTAGGCCCCGAAAAAACTTGTAAGAATTTTCATAATACCCTTAGATTCCAACAAAGTCCCAAGTGGGGTGGGAAAAGATGGGTTTCTCCTGGGAACCAGCAAAATATCCCCGTAAATCACTCCCAGTTAGACGAAGCCAGCAGAGTTGAGAACCCCTTCCCCACCCTCCCAATTTCCACCAAGCAGCCTCCCAGGCCCCCTTCCTCAAAAGAATGCTCAGATTCCAGGGCTGGGAATGGCGAGGCCCAGCCAGTTCTGGTATGCAAGCTGTGGGGACCTGGGATCCCTCCGGAGCTGACAGAAGGACCAGAAGTCTCAGGCAGAGCCGTCCAGGGAGACTGATTTCCCCTCTATAGTCTGTCCCATTCCCAGTAACCGGCTCTCAATGGGCCCTGCTTCTTTCCTGCTCAAAGAACTTTCCATGGCTGCCCACTGCCTACCAGCCACAGTCCAAATCTTATGCTGACATGTGAGGTCCTGCCTGGTGGGTCTGCTCCTGCTTTTCCACCTCATTTGTCAAGCCTCCACACACTATCCACCCACAGAGCCCTTACCTGAGCCCCACCAGATTGTCCTGCCTTCCAGTCTTCAATCTCCAACCATCTGCATATGCTGTTATCTCTACCTGTAACTCCATTTGCCTCCTCCTTCCCTCCAGAGAACTCCTACTGACCCTTCAAAACCCACCTCATTTGGTGCCTACTCAGTGAAGTTCACTAGCCTCAGCATCCTTCCTATGTGTGTGCTCATGCTTAGTTCATACAACTGTGGGCGCACACACCTCCAGTGTCACCCATGGAGACACAGGAGGTCACAGAACGGCCCTAATGAATCATCTAGTCTCAGCCTGACTTTTTAGTAATGGAATTTTTTGTTCAAACAAAATTCTAAAGCGGAATTCCAAAGTTCAAGATGGAAATATGTAGGTCAGCTCCAGTTAAAGTAGGATGAGAGTCCATGTTAGTTGGGACCCTTTGGGTTATAAGTTATAGAAACTCAAATCATAATTGCTGAAGGGGGAAAAAAGAGGAATTTATAAGCTCATAGGCTCCTAGAACTGAAGAGTCCAAGATGTCAGGTATGGCTGGATCCAGGAGTTGGAAAGCTGACATTGGGAATCTGCTTTGTATTTTGGATCTACTTTCTTAGGCATCAACTTCATTCTGAGACAATGTCTTCCCAAATCATGACCAAGATGACCTCCAGAGCTCTAGTCTCTCATTCCCCTGGCTCTGCCACCCTGAAGTTAAGAGAGACTTATTCTAAATAGTTCTAGCAAAAATGCCAGGAAGAAGGTTCAGTAGCTCTGACTGACCACACATGAGTCATGCGGTTTCTCCAAACCAATCACTATAGTCAGGATGATTTGTTAATCTTACCGGCCAATCCTGGGTCAGAGCCACCCTCTGGAGCCAGGAAGTGGGTTAACCCTTCGAGAACTACATAGACTAATAAGACCAGAAGAAGAGAGCTACCTCAAGGAAAAATCAAGGTGTCAGAACCCAAAAAAGAGGTCCAGACAGTTTCCCCAAAACCAATGCCCACTGTGCTCAAATCTTATCTCATATGCCTTTTTTTTAAAAACCTCCAAGACACTTGGTTCTGTGGGACATGATTTGAAAACCATACCAATAGTCCCATTCTATAGAAGAAAAAAAACAAAGGTCCAGAGAAGGAAAGTGCCTCCCCAAAAGTCACACAGCACACTCTATCCTCACATTCCCAATTCCGTGAAAGAACCAAAGCTTCCTTGATGAGTCTCTTCCCTGCTGGTTCTACAGCATCTCCATTACCAGGTTTGGCTGAAAGGATTTGTCAGTTGTCGGCTTGCTTGTCTAACTAAATTAATGTTTTACATTTCTTCTCCAGTTTGCAAACTTTTTAAAAATTAATCCCATCATTTCAACAAGTGTAACAACTAAATTATCATCTTTACATGATTAAGGAGCCTGCCGCGTCTTCTCTTGGCAAACACTGCATGCACATAATTTTACTAAATGTAATAAACCAACCATAGAACTATTAATTTTGCCATGGTATTCATAACAATTAGAAACGCATGAACCTTAAAATGATAAAAACTGAATGGAATACTGAAATTGCAGGAAATCCCCAAACCTCCCTCTGCAGGCTGAAGACAATGTCATGAGACACAGATTAGGGTCGAGAGACAGAAATTAGATGTCATTTGCCTCTTAGCTCCATTGCAATACACTCAGAACGTGACAGGCCAGAGTAGGAGCACTTGGCTAACTAGATGAAGCAGCCCTCAAAATCCAGACATCTATGAGAAACAATGTCTTGGGGAAAAATCCCTACCTACTCAGAGCTTTAATAGCCTCCTTGCATGTCTAATCCTGAAATAGCAAATACACAGCAAAGGCTCCATAACCATGGGTATCCATGGCAGACATTATTAATTGATCACAGAACCTCTCCTGCCAAGTAGGGACAACTTGGCGATCTCAATCTAGCCCTCCAAGGTAGGCATTACCAATCAATCCCAAGAGGATCTTATTTAGTGTTCTAAATGTAGCCCAATTTTGCTAGTTTACAGGGGGAGAACTCAGAGGGGAAAATGCTGCAGAGAGGTAAATGACTTGCTCAAAGTCAAATAGAGATTCAGGGCAGAGTCCTAGGAGGAGCTCTAAAGTTATGGCTTTAAGATTACAGGCCAGGAGGCTGAGCCCTCACTGACAGACTGTTCCTCTCTCAACCTGCTAAAGCAAAATCTTTCTCTACAGGCTCCTGGTAAATCGAGTACTCCATCATCTCCTCTCCTTTTCCTTCTCTTACCATATTATCAAATTTATACTAACCTTTTTTCTTTCCCCCATTATCAGCAAAACAGCCCATCAGCACAGCATTCCTAGAGAACAATTTGGCACTGTGTATCAAAAGCCTTAAGACATCAAATATCCTCTTGCTCCAAATTCCTAGAATTTATCCCAGGAACTTAAATGGACAAAGACCAGAGCATGTACATCATAATATGGAATATTATCACTGAGAGGATTAAAATTGAAAATAAACTAATAACTTGAATTATTTTAAAGACATTTGGAAAATGAGCTATTTATTAACATGAAAGATGGTAACAGAATTTTTTTAGTAATAAATACAACTTTTCAAACAGTATGTGTAGTTTTGTGTCATTTCTATAAAAAACAAACATGGACAGATATACACATACCCAGGGTTGCCATACGCAGTGGTCCAGGCTGTGCTTTAGACAACTTTAATCACTCAAGGGTTCCGTATGAATGGTGCCTACTGGAATTGGTCAATGCAACATCCCTGCATATAGCTTGAAAAGTATGAAAGGTTATTTACCAAAATAGTAATAGTGGCTACTGGGGAGAATAATTTTATTTTTATCTCAATGTTCTAGGATTTTTATCATGAACATGACTCACTTGGTAAAACATATAAAATAATCCTTCCAAAGCACTGTCCTGCTTGAAATCCATTTGTTACATATCCTGACTTATTTCATTACACATCCTGGCTTACTCTGGCATGGGGGAGGGTGTTTATTTTACAATATTAAATCAGCATTAATGGAGGACCTACGAGGTCTAGGCATTGTGCTAGGGATGCAATCTCCATCTTTACAAGTTTCAAATCTAATGAGAGGGTCACTTGTAAAGCAAACGCCCTGTAAACCATTGTGAGCTAGAGCTGTGAAGAAGGGGAGAGCAGCCTGCCTTGGTGTGCAGTGGGGGAGGTTCTGAGGAGACCTCTGGGTTGTTCTATAAGGTGCATTCCAGGGCAATCTTATCTTTCCCTCTAGACCAAGTATCTGGTGGCTGATACTGTGCCTTGTTGATATTCTTTGAACGAGAAGCCCAGACACACCCCAGTACAGGCCAGCCAGCTCCGGGCACACACCTGCAGGTTGAACACTGAGCCCGAAGTCTATCCATAACCCTCAGCCTAATACCTCAGAGCTCTGAAGCCAGCAGTTCTGGGTTTGAATCCAGATGACAACTGACTCTCGGTTTCCTCATCTATGAACTGGGAAGAATTCCTAACTCTTGAGGATTACGTGAAGTCAGATGGACAATGCATGATGTCCCACTTGGAACAAGCGTTCCCTCAATGGTGGTGTTATTTATTGTTACTATTAGTAATCCAGGGTCTCAGCTGATGAAGACACCAGACAGAAGTCCCACCCAACCCCCTCTGGATGGGACTGGAGCAGGATCAGAAAGCAAATGCTCTCCCAACCTGGCGAGTTCCCACTATCCCCGACCGAGGACAGCAGGGCCAGCCCAGAAGGCGGAGGTAGCTGATGATAGAAGTGACCTAGACATTACGAAGTGCATCTTCCTTCTCCCCTTCGTCCACCCTCCAGGCTCCATCTGTTCAGCCCCAGACATTTTTCCCCATAGATGGCAATTTCCTTTGAAGAAATTGCAGTCTGTGCATCTGTGACCCCCCCACACCCACACTTCAGGTAACATTGAGATGATCTGAACATGTCTGAATTTCCCTCCTTGGCCCCAAATGCTTCTCTGTAGGCCAAGGACCTCCTGGTTTTCTCTTCAGGATGTTTCAAAAGCCTGTTCTCAAACGAGAGGAACTTGACTCAGAGTAGGGAGTCCTGGCTTTCCATCCTGATTCTGTTGGAAGACTGTGGTCAAGACCCCTGCCCCTGGCCTCCATTTCCCCACCTGTAAGAGGAGGGCTGGGTTTGAGGTTTCTATAGGTCCTCCCACCCCTGAGTCTTTCTTTTGTTTTTGTTTTTGTTTTTTAAGATTGTATTTTATTTGAGAGAGAGGGAGAGAGAATGCACGAGCACATACAAGCAGGAGCAGAAGGAGAGGGAGAGAGAGAATCCCAAGTAGATTCCCTACTGAGCACAGAGCCTGATGTGGGGCTCAATCCCAGGACCCTGAGATCATGACTGAGCCGAAATCAAGAGTCAGATGCTGGGGCGCCTGGGTGACTCAGTGGGTTGAGCCTTCAGCTTGGGTCATGATATCAGGGTCCTGGGATCGAGCCCCACATTGGGCTCTCTGCTCAGCAGAGAGCCTGCTTCCCTCTCTCTCTCTCTGCCTGCCTCTCTGCCTACTTGTGATCTTTGTCAAATAAATAAATAAAATCTTTAAAAAAAAAAAAAAAAAGAGTCAGATGCTTACCTGCCTAAGTCTGACTTTCTAATACTACACAGCTCTTGGCTTCAGACAAGCGTCATTGTTGGGCATCCCCCTCCACCCAGCCTGTGGCAATTTCCCTTCTGAGCCTCCAAGCCTTTGTCTAGGCCATTAGACTTTCCAGAGGATGCTGTTCCCAGTTAAGTTTCCCTTCCCTGTGCCCCGAACGAGACCCAAGCCACCTTGACCTGAGTCCTTTCCCCAAACAACCGTAGGCTCCAGGTTCCCACATGATGAGCCCCACTTAGCCCCAGCCCCGGAGACTATCTCTGCACAGCTAAGCCCCTTAACACCACAGGCTGAATGTCCAGGCCCCTGGGACCCACCACGTGTCTGGGCAAGCACCCCTCCCTCCCGTGCTTTGGGCCATCTCTTCTGAGGACCTGGTTGACCAACAGGCTAGCGTCATTCAGTCATTCAATGACCATGCCCCCAGCCCCTGCTCTGTGCTAAGGCCTGTGATGGGTGCCAGGGAGGCCAAAGGCATAATGTCCAGACCTGTTTCCAAGGAGCTCACTGCCCCAGGGCAGGACAGGCACGGACTGTTTCAATATACGATGGCTTTCTAGGCAGAAAGGATAGCGGGTGCAGTTTGGGGTATGAGGGAGAAGAGAATGAACACATGTGAAATTACAGGAGATCTGGCCACGTGCTTGTGGCTTGGCCTAGAGAGGGACAGGGCTGGGGAGGGCAGGTGGGTGGGCAGGGTCCAAACACAGGAAATCCTTGAGAAGCTGGATTGGAGGCAGGGAGAGAGAGACTGTGGCTGCTGTGCAGCAGATAAGCTGTGATGGGAACAGACCAAGGGGCCCTTGACAGTGTTTGAGGAAAGGGAAGATGACAGCACCAACTGGGCGGTGTCAGTGCCTGAAGGGAGAGGCAGACAGACTCAGGTGAGGTTTGTCAGGTAGATTCTCAAGGCCTCGGGGATGGTTGCGCCTCAGGACTCGTGGGAGAGAGGAGCCGAGGGAGCCTCCTGGAAAGACAGAGCTGTTCCTCCTGTTTCTGAGACAACCCACCCCAGAGGAGAGCAAGGAGGGAGGAGGAGGGGGTGGCAGGTTCCCTTGAGGACGTATCGAGTTCCAGATGTCCACTGTGGGCAGCTAACCCACGACAGATGCTCTTAGAACAGGAGTGAAGGTGCTGACATCCAGGTAGGTCCAAGGACCCGGTGAATGAACCTCCAAAGAACGGACGGGGCTCAGCAGTGTGAAATGAAGCCTCTGGAAGCCTGCATCTCAACCCAAAAGACTGGCCAGGAGGCCAACACTTAACCAGAGTCCTCTACTCACCCAAAGGCCCAACCCCAGACGTGGTGGCCTGACCACCAGAAGACCAGGGCCCCCGTCAGGTCTCTACCACCGGTTGACAGTATCACCCTGGCTGAGTCCCTATAGCCCTCTGAGCCTCCCAGGGCTGCTAGGGGGATCAGAAACAAGACAGGGTGTGCTGACAGGGGAAAGAGAACGTTCTGAGTGGGCAAATGGAAAGTGCTAGGCAAATCGGGCTGGGTGTTGTCAATTTCCTTCCCAGCCACCAGGCCACCTGCCCCACCTGCCTGGGCTTCTTCGGCCCCGATCCACAAAGACCCTGCTCAGCTCCCCCGACTGCCATCCCCAGACTCATCCCAGTCCCTGTTTAGAATGATCTGGAGGAAAATCAACGCCAGCAAGGGAGGCAAAGCAGTGTCACCAGACATGGCCCCAGCGGAGAGCGAACATCCCCGGGACTCCAGCAGTTTGTTCTCCAAAGTGAGCTCCGGCCTTGCTGCGAACCAGATAAGTCTTTCAGTTGGATTTGAAACTCCACATTTTTCCTCTTTAGAAAAACGTCACCCACATTCCTCTGTTTCATTACTCTTGGCTGTGCGGCTCTGGCCGGTAGGGAAATTGCCGGCGGAGGGAGGCTGCCTGAGCTGGACGCCGTCTTCGCCTGCCCCAACCGTCACCCTCCTGGGCTGGTGCCACCGCGGTTCACGGGTGACAGACCCCACAGGCTGGCCAGCTCCACCCTCCCCAAGGAGGGCTCCCTTTCTCCGTCAGCCGCCCCTCCACCAGGCACCAATGGGGCCTCACCCTATCTTTGTACCCCTTGGTCCCCAACCCTCCTCCCCACTAACTGCTCCTTCGTGTCTCATTACACTCGGGCCCTTTTTTTCACCCTCTCCATTTGTGTATCCAATGAGCATATATTGAGCACCTAGTGTTTGCCAGGCACTGTCTAGAAGCAGAGGATGAGACAGGGAGTAACACAAGGTCCCGACAGTAAATGAAGAAGCAAACAGACATGGGCAATAGATAGTTTCCAGAGATGGTCACAAATGTCTCCCTTGTCCCTGGTACTCAAGAGGGGAAGCCTCTGTCCCCTATTCTTTGAAACTTTGACGGCCTGCCCAATAGAGGGTGGCTGAAGGAGGCCGTGTTCCTCCCATGCCTGGCTCAGGAGACATCACGCTCTTCCACTATGCTCTATGAAGAATCTCACTCTAGGAACCAGCCTCCACGCTATGAGGGAGACCAAGCAGCTCATGGACCACAAAGAGGAACAGAAGTCCCCAGGCAAACCTCAGCAGCGACACCCCTTGGAGCAACAAGGAGTCCTTTCTGCTGAGCCCTCGCCAAATAACAGATTCAGGAGCCAATTGAATGATTGTTGCTGTTTTAAGCCAGTAAGTTATGGGGTCATTTGTGAACCCAGGCACGGACACCTAGAATAACATGCAAAGTAATGAAAGTGGTGATGAGCATGAGCGAGAAAAATCAAACCAGGAGATGAGGGAAGTCAAGGAGAGGAGCAGAGGGAAGTGGAGCTTGGGGGAGATGGGTATCCAAACCAGCCCTGGTTGATCCTATTGCCCAAACTGTGCTCCCCATGGACATGGTGGGAATACATCTACTAAAGAAGAAGAGCCTCAGAGACAATCTCATTCCCAGGGTGAGAACTGCAACCCCAGCTTCTGCTTGCATACTTCCAGTGATGGAGAGATCACTCCTTAGCCAGGAAGCCCTGCTGGATGGAACAGTTGAGGCTGTGAGAACCAGCTTCATTCCACCCATGGAGGCCTGGCTCCCTGCACTGCTCTTGGGGGCCATCTGGACACAGTCAGGGACGTGTATCCCCCTGGTCCCCTGTAGCACTTTCTACATCATGCTGACCCTTAGAGAAAGGACTGTACGCTAAAAATGTAATTAGGAGCAGGATGGAGTCCCAGCCAGGGAAAACATCTGTCATCATACGAGGGAGGTAGTCACAGGGGACATGTAGCAGAGTATAAGCAGAAGTTCTGAGCCTAAGCTGTTGAAATGTTAGCAAAATCATGCCTGTATATTCACAAGCTTTTCTGAGGAATCAGCCACCAACTGGGCCCCGATCTCCAACACCACTCCATTCCAAAACTTGAGTGACTCCTGCAATAAAAGCAGAGGTTTTACAAAGACCTGAGTGGATCCTTTCTAGAGGCTATGCACTTGCTGTGTGACCTCGGGTAAGTCACTGCCCCTCTCTGAGCCTCAAAGTCAAAAAAACACAGATGTATTTGTGGCCTCCAGCATGATTTCTGTGCTGATATACTTAGTAGTTTCCTCCAAACTGACCTGCCTCTTTTACTTAAGCTGATCTTTTTTATTTTCTACTTAAATTTATTTTTAAAAGAAACTTAATATCCCACCTTAAATGGAAACCAGTATAAGATGCCATTGATAAAAAAGAACCATCAAAATGAAGAAAAAACATGCTGCTGACTTAGAGACAAACATTGTTACCTTCCCCCGGTCGTAAGGTGCGACAAAGGGAGATAAACCAGTCTTATAAGGGACAAGTGTCACTGACACATTAGCACCCTACTGAGACTTTTTCCCTGGTGTTATACCAGGAGATTGAAGGGAAACTAGCAAGAAGCCACTTTCTGCCTATCAAATGCCCTTTGTGCCCACAGCAGCACCTCTCCCAGCCCTGGGCAGGTGGTCCAGCCTTTGGGAAGTCCAGAAGTCCTGACCTAGTGACCAAGGCAGGGAGGGAATGATCTATGGATTCCCAAAAGTGGATTTTGGCCCAAGACAGCCTGGGCAGGAAGTCCCAAAACTACAGAAACCAAGAAGGGGAGACCTGTGAACGGGCTTTTTGAGGACATTGGGAATGTGTCACCTTGTAGACTACCAAAGGCCTCCTAGACACTGGACACCAGCCATCATGGCTACAGCCCAGACCCAGGAGAACATGGGGATTAGCAAGAGGCTTTGGGCAGAGGCCAGTCCTAGGGACCCAGTGAGATCACCCCAATCTTTGTGGTAAGCCTGCCTCCAAAACACACACTGAACCTTGGTTTTCCAGCTCCTTTGTTAACAGGTTATGTGTCCCTGGGTTAGCAGCCTTACTTCTTTGAGTCTCAACTGCCTCCCCATGCCTCAGTTTCCCCTCTGTACAGAATCAACTTATCCATCAGGTGTGGCAGTGACAGAGCCCAGGGCCCACAATAGCATGAGGGGCTTTAAAAATGTTTTCATTTTTTTTTTTTAATCAGAAGAAAAAACAAAGAACTTTTGAATACAAATATTTGATATATAAAATTAATATTTTCATCATTATACCAACATAGTCATAAAAATATCATGTTTAATATTTTTTAATGAAGAAAGGAGCTTATGAAAACTAAAATGAGATCCCTATAAAACAAGGTTGAAAAAAAGTACCTGCATGGAAAGCCTTTGGCTCAGGACCCAGCACCTATGATACATTTGACAAATGTTTTTATGGTCATTCTTGGAGGAACTGACATAGGTCTAAAAGTCAAGACAAATCACTCTGGACTCTTTCTCCTTCTCTGCGAACTTTGGAAGCTGTCCCCTGGCAGGCCAGTTTCCCCAGCTGTACAGTGAAAGTCCCACAGCCAGGGATCCCCTTCCAGCTCTTTCTCTGCCTTTCTGCCTGGAGAAGCAAGAAGCCCCCCACCCCAAAAAACACCCCACTCCCACCCCCAGAGGCAGGCCAGCCAGCAGCTGGACGACTCACTCTTCAAAATTACATTGTCTCCCAGTCAGGTAAATATTACCGGTTTAGACAATCATTGTGGTTTCTCTTTTTTTGTTGTTTATTTCTTTAATTCCCGGATGTTTGATCTGGCCCAGGCCCAGCTCCCAGTGTTTTTACTTGGCCATCTCTGATTCCTGCTCCCAGAACCAGGTTTGCCTATAGGGACTGGCAGAACTTCTTTCAGGGGGGTTAATAAGCATGGTCTAGGCCAACGGAGGTTCCTGAAGGAGCCGGAGTTTGCAAGGCGTAATGGCAGCAAACACTTCCTGAGCACCTAATCTGTGCCTCATGCTGTTCCCGGTGCTGGGACTTTGCCAAAAAGGTAACAGACATCTCTGGGGAGCTTCCTCTTCTCACAGTGCAGAGGAGGAAGGTGGGCACAGAAGAAGTCCATGCATAGTAGGATGGAAGGGTCATGGCAGGGAACGGGGGAAAGCCGAAGGAGGAGTCAAGGGAACCCTGAGAAGGCAGGCTCAGAGGTGCCAGCCAAGGTCCCTCCTAAAAATAAGTGACATCCAAGCTGAGCTCTGCCTAATGGATAGGTGTCAACTAGGAAGAGAGGGGAGGAATGGGAGTCCCGGGCAGGTGCGATAGAATGTGCCAAGGTGAAGGTGCTTTCCAACCCAGTGACAGAGATCAGCCTCATTTTCCAGGTGCAGAAACGGAGGTTCAGAGGCATCATATAATTGGTCAACGGCAGAGGCACTACTTGAACCCAAGTCTGGCTGGTCCAGAAGTCCGGCCAGAACCACTAGACTACGTTTTTCCCTGCCTTGAACATCCTCCTCTGGCTTCAGCGGAGGAAAAGATCGAAAGCTTAGATCGCCTACTGAGTCTCTGAGAGAGGCTGTCACTGTTGTTTCAAAGTAACTCCCAGCACCTCAAATCCCACCACCAGGGCCCAGCACTTACAAAATAGTCTCCCCCCACTAGGACCCAGGGGCCCAGTGCTCTCCTTGGAGGGAACTCAAATGGAGAAACGGAGGGACGCCTGGGTGGCTCAGTTGGTTAAGCAGCTGCCTTCGGCTCAGGTCATGATCCCAGCGTCCTGGGATCGAGTCCCACATCGGGCTCCTTGCTCAGCAGGGAGCCTGCTTCTCCCTCTGCCTCTGCCTGCCATTCTGTCTGCCTGTGCTCGCTCTCCCCCCCCCCCTCTGATAAATAAATAAAATCTTTTTTTAAAAAATGGAGAAACTGACGCAGAGGCTGCTGGAGCTCCTTGCTCCAAGTCACCCAGTGCGAGAGACGATGTGGCCCTCCCAATGCTAAGGCCCCGGAGCCCCAGCTCCATCTGTGGGTGGGACACGCCCCTCTCCAGAACCTCTGCTCCGGGGCCCCAGCCCCCTCCCGCCCCAGCCCCAGGACAATGGGGCCTTTCAGAACCAGACAAAGGGAAAAAGTTTAAAAGGCGAGAATTATGTTTCTACCATGGCGCAGGGGGTGGGGCGGAGAGAGGGAGGAGAGGGGTTGGAGAGAAGCTGCCGCCACCGCAGAAACGGACCGGTGTGTATTTATTCACGTCTGACACAACACAATTTGATTTTCCACATAAAAGATCAAATAATATTTCAGTTACAGTTAATTACACACCCCAAATGCACATCAAAGGATGGCCCGCGTCCGCCCAGCCCTTGCTCTGCCGCACCGCGTGCGCCCGGATTTCACGCCCCGCTTCGCCGTTGGAGGCTTGGGAGCTCAGACTTTCAAGCCCCCTTCGGGCCTTTGAGGCTGGGTCCCCGGGGGTCAGGGTGCCTCCCGCGGCTTCATGCCCCTCGCTGGGCTCCTAGGATAGTGAGGAGACAGTTGATGATTTGTCTCCTCACCAAAATAGTAGCCCTGGCAGCATGGTCTGACTAGGGCTCACTCTCCCCATACCACTACCACCACACACTCCCCCAGCAGGCAGGCAAGGTCAGAGGTGGGCAGCCTGATGTTCATCTGTCAGATGAGGAAACTGGCCCAGGAGGGTGAGGTGATTTGCCCAGGCTGACTGACAAACTACAGGGCCAGTAACTTTGGGGCTGCAGAAGCAAAGCTGAAGCAGAGGGACCCCTCTGGGAGGGGAACCACCAGCTGGCTGTGAGCCTTAGCTGCTGTGTTTCTGAGAACAATCACTGGTGTACACGGGAGAGACCCAGTGGTTGAGAAAATTCTGGAAAGCTCGAGTCTGAGAATCACGGACTCTCAGAAACAGACTATCCTCAAAGGACCTGAAGATAAGAGAATCTTAAAATTCTCAAATTAGAAAATTCAAGAGCAAGAAAAGAGAGCCCTAACAGACGTCCTTTCCAGGGCAATCAGGAGGCCCAGAGAGGGTGTGTGATCTGCCCAAGATGACACAGCAAGTAGGGATGGACTCCAGGCACCCTGGGGGCAGTGCAGGGTGGTGGTCTGTGTGCCCAGCCTCTCAAACCTGGACAGAGCTGCCAGGCACTCTGTATGGAGTTGGGGGTGGTGGTGCTGGAGGGGGTTGGAGAAGTGGTTAGACTCAGAGCTTATCAAAGGTAGGGTCACCCCACACCCACACTCTTTGCATCACCAAGCTCCATGCCAGAAATCTCTCTAAGAGCCACCTGCCTCTAGGAAGGGCCTCTGAAGGACATGGGAAGGGTTTCTGCTCTATGGTTAGAGCTGAGGGAACAGCACCCTGGGGGGACAGGGGACAGGGTTGAGGGCTGGGAGCCCCAGGTTCAAATAGCAGCTTTGGCAGCAGGTGGGAAAACCCCCAAAGGGAGCTCCTCCTTCTCCAACCCCCAGATCCTGAAAGAACCCCGGGTCTGGAACTGGAACCTGGATTTAATTGAGGGCCCACCACGCGCTGGTGGGATCCTGCAGGCAGCCACTTCCGCTCCCTGAATCTCTGCTTTGCCCTTCTGGGGGCTCAGGTCCCTGGGAAGCTCAGAGGAAGTGGCCTTGCTTCAGAGGCTGCGGAATGGTTGGCAGGGGCCTGGCAGGGGGCCGGGGGCAGAAGGAGGACAAGAACTATTCTGGGCCTTTCTTCCCCAGCCCCACTGCACCCCGAGGCTCAGACGGCAAACGACCATCCTGTTTGCACGGCAAAGATGTTTCCTGTGCAGGCCTCAGCCAGGCTGAACCACCCCTCACCTACCGGTGCCCACCGCAAGACTTTCCCAGCAGCCTCTGCTCCTCAGTCACCTCAGGACCGAGCTCCACCTAGAGCCTTTAACTGCCCCCATCCCAGCAGCCTCAGGTCCCGAAGGCCCAACCAAGAGTCAAAACACTAGACCTCACAAGCCTAAGATGTCAATAAATTAGATCCACCATGGGAGGCCTGGCATGTGGAAGTTTCATGATCCAAATGCGTGATCATTCTCGTGGTTTCTGGCGCACCAAAGGGAACTTGAGAGCAAGAGTAGGTGATGGGTGCCACAGTGTCGTCAGCACCCAGCACTGTTCTGCACGCAATGGGTGCCTTAAGGGTGTACGCTCACCTTCTCCCTGGACCACGGCTGTTTGTTTCCTTGGGGACAGAGCTCTGTTTTGTTTGCCTCTGTACCTTGCATTCATCTGTGCTTCACAGACATCTGTTGGGTGAATGGATGGATGGATGGATGGATGGACAGACAGACAGACAGACAGAGAGGAAAATGGACAGACTGACGGAAGGATGGGAAGACGGACAGATGGCTGGTTAGGACCATGTAGATGGATGGTTGGAAAGAAGAAAGGCTGAATGAGTGAATGGATGACAGGGTGAATAAAAAAGAAGAAATCAAGGGTGAAAAAATACCCTTTGGTTATAGGGGTCCTATCTATAGCACCCTAGATTCAAGTCCCCTTAATCGGCTGTGCAGCCTCAGTCAGTATAGTCACCCTCTCTGAGCCTGTTTCCTCATTTGTCCAATGAGTGTGGTAACGCTGTCCTGCCAGCTCCCTGGGAGGCCTGAAAGATTCCCTGTAGGGCTAGGGGAAATGACTTCCTAAACTGGAAAGTGTTCTGCCCTGGGTAGGCTTTGAGGAAGGCAGGCCGAATGGATGAGCCCTGGAGTGGGGCAGCCTGGCAGGTGATGGAAGCACAGAGGGCCAGCACCCTGGTGGG
The DNA here is from genome assembly GCF_030435805.1 of Mustela lutreola. Taxonomy (NCBI): domain Eukaryota; kingdom Metazoa; phylum Chordata; class Mammalia; order Carnivora; family Mustelidae; genus Mustela; species Mustela lutreola. The sequence continues at coordinate 71,896,475 of NC_081300.1, read as the reverse complement.
CTCTAATCCTGCATGGCCGCCCTGATGGGCAGCAGCTCTAGCTCTAGTAAAATTTTATGGCCTCTGAGAGCAGGCAGAGGGCTGCCAGTGGCAACTTGCTGGAAATTTATGGCTGGCTTCCTCCCTTCTGGCCCCCTCTGCCTTCATGCAACTCTCACCAAAACTGAGCTCCCTTAACCTTGGCCCCTGAAGCCTGAGACCTTCTGTGGGGCAGGGGAAAGGGGCCTGAATTAAGAGAAAGTGAAACTTTGTGGTTAAAGGCAGGGTAGGAGCAAGTTGAAAGACCAGGATCTGAGAAGCATTTGCTTGGCAAGACTGCGAGAGACTGAATCACACTGCGTTAGGTGACAAAATTGCCTGTTACCCAAAATCCCCTGGAGAGAAACAGGAATGTGGCCACAGCAAGCACAATGGCCTCTTTTAGTCCCTGAACATCCCTGTGCCCTCCCACCACAGGACCTTTGCACATGCTGCTTCCTCAGTCAGGTGCACCTTCTCCCCAAACTGATTAGCATAGTTACCCAGGACGCACAGGTGGATGTAACACACATAGCCATGTATGTGCAAGATGTCTGTGTGAATGTGTCCTTGACACACCTGATGCACATATGGGCATGTGAAGACCATGGGCATTTTATGAAAATCAAGGGACTGCTGTGGAGGGACATGTGTGTGTTGCAAGTGCTAAGTGTGACCACAGGTAGACTAGGAAAAGGGGCAGAGCTCCCATTTCTGAGATTTTACTGATCCTGGGCACTGCATGGCCTATCATGCATTATTAGCCCAGAAACCCAATGTGGGGTGTACTTGAATTATCCCCATTTCAGAGAGTGAGAAACTGAGGCACCCTGGAACTTGCTAGAGAGTTTGCACTCTGACCCTAGGGTGGTTGTAAGCATCTAGGAGGCTGAGCCAGGGGTGGCAAGGGAAGAGTCTTACCTGGGCCTGGAGGTGCCAGGGACTAAGAGCAAGCCAGGCTTGGGGCGGTCCCTGTGGACCAGGGTGACTGTGGGGAGGGACGAAGGGCTCTGGGGACAGGGAGAGCGAGAAGAGCCAGAAACTGGGAGAACAGAGTCAGGTATGCCCCTGCCTGGGGCCAGGAACCCAGGAAAACCGGTCTGGTCACCGGTAGACTCCCTAGGGCTGTGCTCTGGTCATGAGGCACTGGCCAGCGTGGTCACCCCGGTCAGGCTGATTTACAGGCGCCCGCTGCAGGGGCAATCAGCTGCGGCCAGATCTATTATTGATGAACTTCCCAAGCCGGCTAATCAACCTCGTATGCTCACAGCAAGTGGCCCAGCAGTGGGGGCTCTGATATAGTCCTGAGGCCCCAACCTGTGTCACCAGCACCTCCCCCACCCCCACCTATGGACCATATGGAGGGAGGAGGGTGCACAGGGGGCTCAGGGCAGAATCTCAGCCATCTCAGTCCCAGCCCCAGACAGGGAGCGGGGTGCCAGGCTCTAGCCAGGACCCCCAGCAACATACTGTGTGGCCTTAGGCCACTGCTTAACCTCTCTGACCCTAGGGCAAAGATCATCTAGAACACTGCGACAGGGAACTGGACCAGTGACTCCCCTGCTAACCCCCAGAGGTGGTGGGGAGGCATGAACTTCAGGAGACTAGCCCATCAATGGGACCTGGGTTCCAGTCCCTACTCAGGTGCCTGCTGGTGGAAGAGCAGTGATGGGAGATGGAGGGTGGGGAAGGGGAACTTAGTTGGGGTTGAAGGCTTCCTGGAGACTGCTGAAGCATCAGGGAAGGAATGGCAGGGGGAATGTTCCAGGCAGAGGGAACAGCTAGAGCAAAGCTGTAGGAAGGAGGTGGGCAGATTTTGAAGACCAGCAAGGAAGAGATAAACATACAGGTGAGGTGAGGCGAGCCAGCCAGGGGAAGGGGGTCGGATAGGAGAGTCAGTGGGTGGGAATTTGAACCCAGGACTGGGGTACAGAGAGAGGTACCCCAAGGTGCCTTTCAGGAGTCTCTACCCCACCTCAGGGTGCAGTTTCTCCCCCTTCCCGGCTCCCTTACCACTTGGGCTCCTGTGAACTTCATCTATCCCCTCTCCCCCACTGCCCGCCTATAGCAGGTTCCAGAGTCAGGATGGAGACACTCCTGGGGGGCATGGCCAGGACTCTGAATCTGTCCTGATTTCGCACATGAGGACACTAAGGCTCAGATGGGGCAAGCAACCTATCCAAGACCACACAGCTGAAAGCACCCCATGAGCACCAGCTCTGGGGCAGGTGCAGGGCAGGAAGGTCCCACACGCACAGCCCCACCCCCTCCTTCTTCTGAGCACCTTGCCTCCTGTCCGCTGGAGGGGCAGTGGGGTGGTAGGGGAGGTCTTTCTCCCACTTCTCAGAAGAGAGCTGGGCTCCAAACTGCTTTGAGAGAGAAGTAGGAGTTCAGTTTGTCTGTAGTTCTTTTTCATTGTCTTGAGACATTCCTTTTTCTCATCTTGTACTCAATTCATACAATATTTATCTTGTTTGCTCTGGGGTTTTTTCCCCCTTTGAGTCCTCCTCCCGCTCCCATCCAAAAAAAAAAAAAAAAAAAAAAATGGTTGTTTGTGTTGTTTGTGTAGCTATGGTTTGTGTCCTTTTACATCTCTTTTCCTAAGTCTATCCTTTGGGGGGTCATACACACACAGGATTGGAAGTAAAATGGAAGTGGAGCAAAGAGACAGAGAGAAAGGGATAGAGAAACAGAGAAGCAGAGACAGAGACGGAGAGACACAGGAGACTGGAAAAGTCCGTGGAGAGAGGAGAGGCACAGACAGAGGGACAGACAGAGGGACAGAGCAGGGACGGGAGCCCGGCCAGTCTGAAAGCAGTTGAAGCCAGAGTTCTGAAGGCCAAAGTGACCGCTGGTTCGCGAGGGCTGGTGGAATCTGGGGTGGTAGGGAACACCCCTGATTCCATCCTAACGTCTCCTGCCTCCTCCCTCCATAGAGCAGAGTCACTTGAAAGCTGGGATCAGAGTGGTGATTTCCTTCCAGAGGCTCCCTCTGTAGACAATAACATCTCCAGACCTTTGAGATCACTGGGCTCTCGAAACCTTGGGGTCAGCAGGGGGTTCCCCAAGTTCCTCGGTGCTGAGAAATCTCCACTGTGCCGACCATGCGGGGTGACTTTCTTCAGGAAAAGACAGAGGTACAATGGGGCGGTGACAGAACCAGCTGCTGAGGGACAGGAAGCTTTGAGGTGGGGGACCCAGAAATGCTGTGTCACCCTTGACAAGTCCCCTTCTCTCTCTGGGCCTCCCCCATGTGCCCAAACCCTTTGGTGAGCCAGGGGGAGCTTTTCCAATGGAAGGGGTATCATTATTTCTGTGTGGAGCCTTATTATTGTTGAAACGAGGGCAGTAGATCAAGTTATAGATTTGGAACCATGCAGACCTGGGTTCAAATCCTGACTCTGCCACTTCCTGGCTGTGTGACCTTGGGCAAGCTCTTTCCCTCTCTGAGTCTCAGTTTCTGCATCTGTAAAATGGGAGAGGGGGGCAGCAGCCCCTGCCTTGTGAGTGGTTTGAAGGAAAGAAGCTAAGAGGGGGGTGGGTGACAGCTGGCACCCCAGTAAGTAGAGAGATGCTCCGTCGCACTGCCATTCTCCTTCCCCTCTGTCCTGAAGAGCAGACAAATCTGGCCTCCCACCAGGGATGGCCACCCTGGTGCTCCTGGCTCCCTCTCCTCCCTCCCACAAACACCTGTGCAGAACCCCTTTCCAGCCTCAGGGAATGAAAATTCTGTAAAGTGGCTCATGCAGACAAAGACCGAAAAGAAAAATTCCAAACTGTCCCAGGAGGCAGCTCTAAAGGCAGGAAAGACTGCAGCCAAGACCTCTCCCCCCCATCCCGGGGAAGGACTGTGGGGGGAGGGGCTCCCCTCTTGTGGTTCACCTTCCCATCCTTCCCCGGGTAGGCATCCCCATTTGCTAGAAGAGAAAACTGAGGCCCGAGAGCAGAAGCGTTACCCCCCAGACTGTGATGATGCAAGGACCCTGCTGGATGGCTGGGAGTGAGGCAGTGAGGCTGAAAAAGTGTCTTGCTCTTTCTGGGGGATCGGAAAGTTCTGGGCAGGAAAGCAGATGCTCCAGAGGGGGCCAGAGGCTGGCCACAGACAGCAAGGCAAATGCCATTGAACGTCAGAGTGACACAAGTCCTCCTGATTCTCTTCCAGCTCTCTGGATTCTGGCGCGGGGGAGACCTCGCCTGGTGCTGCACGTCCCACTTCTAACAGGGAGGGAGCTGCTGCTGATCTGAGCCCAGGAGCCTCAGGGGAAGACACGGCCAGCTGCACCTGGAAGACCCTTGCATTGCTAATTCCAGAGTTACTTTTCCTTTCTGGCAAGTTTTCAATTCAAAGCAATGAAAGACAGCATCCTGATGAAATGAGAAGTGAATGTCTTTAAACACAGGTGAAGTTAGAAACAGGGTAGTGGGGTGTGGATAACGTCAGCCCTGGGAAGGAGGGATGGCCGCTTGGGAAGTGTGTTTTTCCCAGCTTGGTGGATCGGTGGCTTTCGGGCCTCATCTTCTCCAGAAGGATGCCCCACACCTCCCCATTCAGCAGCCACCGGCTGGTAGGTAGTAGCTAGCCACCATGCACGCAGTTCATGGTAGAGGACTCCAAATGCTCTGTGCCATCATCAAGCAGACATAGCCCTGCCATCCAGAGCTTCCAGGCTGTCAGGAATGAGACATGAATGAGATCTTCATGGATTGTGAGAAATGTCCTGAGGGCCCAAAGTTGTGCTAGAGAAAATGAAGGACAGAGTTGAGTAGGGGTGTGGAGATTACAGGGTGGGCAGAGAAGGCCCCGCAGGAGAGGTACTAATTAAGCAGGCTGTGCTGAGAGCAGTGGGGAAAGCACATGCAAAGGCCCTGTGGTAGGAAAGGCTGCACCCTCCCTGTTGGAAGAATTAAAGGCAGTGGGAAATGAGGTAGGCAGGCTCCAGCCTCCTCAGGATCTTGCATGTCGTGGGGAGGATTGGGGGCTTGTTCTCGGTACAGCAGGGAGCGGCTGGGTTGTTTTGGCTTTGTTTTTTTTTTGTTGTTGTTGTTGTTTTGTTTTGTTTTGTTTTTGTTTTAAGATTTTATTTATTCATTTGATAGAGAAAGAGAGATCACAAGTAGGCAGAGCCAGGCGGGGGCGGGCGGGGGGAGAAGGCTCCCCACTGAACAGAGAGCCTGATGCAGGGCCCAATCCCAGGACCCTGAGATCATGACCTGAGCCGAAGGCAGTGGCTTAATCCACTGAGCCACCCAGGCGCCCCTGTTTTGTTTTTTAATCAGGAGAGTGACTTGGTCCAAATTGAATTTTAAGAAGACCCTCCTGGCCACAGCTTGAGCAATATGCTGAAAGGGTCACAATGGAGGAGAGGCAGTGGGTTTGACTGGGATCCAGAAAAGCAGTCAGATCTAAAGTAATAGTTTTATCTAAAATAAAACTATTATTTTTATATTTTATCTAAAATAAAACTAGTAATAGTTTTATCTAAAATAAAACTATTGGAGAAAGAAGCAGTGGGGCTGAGTGGTTTGTTTATGTACTGAACAGACATTTATGAAGCACCTACTGTGTGCCAGGCACCAGCTGGAGCAGCAGGGAAACCCCATCATCAGTGACTAACACCCACCAGGAATCCCATCCCCACGGGGCAGACTCTCCAGGGGGTGTGCACATCCTTTATGTTCTCTGACCTGTGAGTATCACACATGAGCATGTGCATACACATATTTACACACCTGCTCAAGCCCACACACCCTCTCCGGGTCCACAGACACACACCCATATGCCAGCATAGCAGCCCCAGGCACCCACGCGCACACACCTGGCCTCAGCGCCTTTGCACACGCACACCCCTCTCTACCAGGCTCACTTATAAAAATAACCTTGGTGATTAGACTTCACCGGGCTGACGTTGCCAGGGAATAATTGAGATCCCGTCGCTCCCACGGTACCGGGTGATTCATTGAGAATGCGCGTTGCCCTCACCTCAGCCCCGCCGAACACCGCGAGCACTAAGAATACTTTCTTTTATTGTAGCGAATGACATTTGAATTCATTTTCCTCCCTATTATGTGCCGAGACGGCAGACACGGAGTGGTTATTACCTGCCTGCCATTATGTAACATGACAGAAATACGACACGGCTCACCGCTGTCGGAATGCCTCTGGCGCTGCCTGGACCCCGCGCCGGCCGCCAGGACAAGAGCACAGTTCCGTAAGCCGGCTCCTCACCCAGGCTTCAGGCAAGTCATTTTGTCGCTTGGGGCCTCAGCTTCCTCATCTGCTATGTCAGGGTGAAAGGGATGAACTAACTGAATGATCTTTTAAGAACTTTTCCAACTCTTTTGCATGTAATTTGGGGCTCAGGGAGGTTAGTCTCCTCCTGGGCCTCCTTTCTCCAGGGAATGAGGTTGCCTCTCCCTTGAGGCTCACAGTTCATTCATTCACAGAGAAGTGGGGTTCCGGGCTCCCATGTGCCAGTCCTGCTCCAGGAACTGGGGAGAAGGCAGCGAGCAGGACAGACTTCCTGCATGAGGGAGCTTCCATCGGAGTGACAAAATTTCAGCAACAGATGGTTGTGAGTGAATGAGTGGGCGGATGGACGGGTGGGTGAAGGAATGGGTCTGGGATGGAAATGGAGGTTGGGGGGGTATTGGTAGAAAGTGGTCATCAAGCCCTGGGTGTGGGCAGCAGATACAAAGGCCCTGAGGCAGGAAAATCCTGTCCCTTAGAAAAACTAAAGTGGGAAGCAGAAGTGGGGAGCGGAAAATGCGGCAGGTAAGAGGTCGACATGAGGTTGCCACAGATCAGAGAGGAAAAGCCACTCCCTGCCCATCTGATGTGGGCTCCCAATGCTTCACTGTCCCCAGGAAACAAGCTGCCTCCTGCTTCCAATGCCAGTGAGGAGGAGGAGGAGGCCCCCAGCCAGGCAGGAGTGGGGAGCATCCCAAGACCTCCAACCCCTTCCCCAGTCCCGGCCTCGACCACAGACTCGGGGTTAGGGTCCAGTGGCCATTCCAGCCACCCCACCTCCCACCCGGAGGAATTGACTGTCTTAATCCTGAAATATCATGGAAGACATTCCAACCAGACATATCATCAGCAGGGCCCTGGGGAGCTGCTTCCCACTTGTACAGAAATAAAGCAAACACCCTGAGGGGGCCACACCTTCAGATGGGGACGCCAGCCTTAGGACCTTGGGGTCATTTGCCAACAAATGTTTATCAGGCCCCTCCTATACGCCAGGGGCTGTCCTAGATCCTAGGGAAAAGAGCAGTGAAAAACAAACAAGCAAACAAAAAAACAAAAAGATAAACAAGAACCTTACCCACCCCTGGAGATGACATTCTTCTGCTGTATCCTGTTAATAGACCGGCTGTCTGATATTCTACCATGGGGATGCCGCACGATTCATTTAACCAGTCCCCTATGGTTGGGCAGGAAGATTGCTTCTAAATGTTTATAACAGCTGAATCTTACGTATATGGTGATAACTTACTTTTTTAAAGACGGCGCCCCAAGAATAAAACAGCTAAGCAGAGAGATCAATAAATACATATTTATATGTAATGCTTTGGTTGCCTACTTCCAAACTGCCGTCCAGAAGAAATTGTACCAATGGGGACTTTGGCTGGCAGGGAAAGAAAGCGCACAGTGGGGCTGTGTTGATTTGGACTGAAATGGAGAGGGGCGCTTGGGGGCTCAGTTAGGTAAAGAGCTGCCTTCAGCTCAGGTCATGATCTCGGGGTCCTGGGTCAAGCCCCACGTCATGCGCCCTGCTCAGCAGGAAGCCTGCTTCTCCCTCCCCTTCTATCCCTCCTTTCCCCCACTCATGCTCACTCTCTCGCTCTCGCTCTCTCTCAAATTAAAAAAAAATTTTAAAAAATCTTTAGACTGAAAAGGAGAAAGGTGAGGAGTTTCTTAGTGTTTCTAAACCCCTCGGAGATTCAAACAAACTCTGCAGTTTCTGAAACACACCACATTCTCGAAATAATGTGGTCAGCTCCTAACGGGATCACCTGTGTAATTGTCATATATGTAGGGACACCAAGGCTCAGAAAGATAAAAGTGATATGAAAAAAGACTTTGCATCTCAGGTTTTTAAATTCCCAGTGGGTTCCTGTCCAGCCTTCCGGCCAGGATTACATAGCATGTGGGCCCAGAGGCCCAGCATGGTGGGCACGGGGACAGGAAGCCTTCGGGGCACAGGAAATGTGTGCCGTGTAACAGCCACCATAAGATAAATATAAGGATGTCAGTGCTCAAAGGGTGGGGGGGTGGGGGCTTCTTATGTGTCAGATCCTACTCTGAGCTCTTCATTTCTGTTAGCACATTTAACCCCCTGACAGTCCTCGGGGTAGGGACAATTGTTATTATCAACCCCATTCTGCAGATGAGGAAACTGAGCCTCAGAGAGTTTAGGTGACTCATCTGAGGTCACACAGCTAGGGCAACAGGCATGAGATTTGAACTCAGGAAGCGTGGCATCAAAGGCCTCACAACCACTAAAACATTTCACCTTACTGGTGAGGGGAGAGCAGGTTTGGGGGCCACCCCAAGTGGTGGGTCCCCTTTCCAACCAGTACCTTGCAGCTGAATGGTCTGGGCAGGTTCCCTGAGTCTATCACAGGCTTAGTGGGTGTTCTAAGGATGAGGGTTTGGTCTCTGGGGTCTGCGTCCCCAGGAGGCCAGGAAGGCCCTGACCAAATCCAGCAGGGAAAGGAGAGAGGCTGGCCGCAGGGGAGAAGGGTCTAGACCAGGCTAGACTAGGCTGGAGCAGGGCCAGCTGGTTTGCTGGCTCGGAACTCGAGCCCAAGGAGGATATGTTCGATATGATGTGAGCAAACCAGTTGCTCTTCAGAATTTGAGCCTTCCCCCGCCCAGGGGGGCCACTCAGCAGGGTCCACAGTCACCTGGAGGCCCATATACAAGTTGTTGGACATATAGAGTGAGAAGCACCTCTCAGAGCTGTCTCCTTCAGTCTAATAGAGGACGTGCTCTGTCTTTTTCCTCCTGAACCTGCCTCCCAAAGATTTAGAATACCTGCAGAGGAGAGCGTCAGGTCAAACCAGTGCAGAAGGGACTACGGGAGGAGGCTCAGGGTGCAGCCCAGAGCCTGGTGCCCACACACTGTGCCGTCTTCAGCAAGGCCTCTCGGACCTCGGTTTTCTCGCCTGTGAAATGGGAATGAGCCAGAGTCCAGGAGAATCAGCGCTCACTGAGTGCCTGGGACTTCATCCTCTGAAGGATCCGGGGTGGTGGGGTGTCCTAAGACCCAGAGTGGTGACTCACTTACCCAAAGTCCCCCAGCTGAGAAACAGCGGGGGACCCCAGGACCCACATTACTTGGTCTCTGAAGAGCAGGTTTGGGAGAAGAGATGAGCCCTAGCCTCTGGATTCAGACCCCAGCTCAACGCCCCAGAAAGTTAGGGATGCCTCTAGTCTCCCTCCAGGTCATCTGAAGATGCCACCGGCCTGGCGCTTGGGAGGAAGGAGGCTGCGGCTGGGCCCTCAGAATCCCACTGAGGTTCTACAATAACCACAGCCCAGGGGAACACCTGGCGGGTCTTCCCTGAGTAAGCTTCACATCAACCCTTTCTGGAGGGGACTACACCCATTTCACAGATGAGAAAACAGAGGCCCAGAGAGCCTTAACAACTCACCGAAGACCCCATATCTATTTCCTACTGCAGCTATAACAAGTCCCCACAAACTCAGCAGCTGAAAACAACACAAACTGATTATGGTTCTGGAGTTTACGATTCCAAAATGAGACTTTTCTAGCCAAAATCAAGTGTCAACAGGGCCATGTTCCTTCTGGGAACTCTAGAAGAGAATCCGTTTCCTTGTCTCTTCCGGCTTCTAGATGCCACCTGCATTCCACCACCCAAGGCTCCTTCCTGCGTCTCCAAAGTGCATCACTCCAAACTCTCCCGCTGTCACGCTGACCCCACCTTCCTCGCAGAAAGACCTTCTTGTTACCGGAGGGCCCTCCCAGATAATCCAGGATCATCTCACAACCTCCAGATCTTAGACTTTGACGTTTCTCTTGCCACGTAAGGTGACATAGTACAGCTCCCGGGGAGCAGGATGCAGGGGTCTTCGGGAAGAAGTGTGGGAAAGCGTATCATTCTGTCCACTGCAACCTCATGAGAAGAAAGTACCCGAAGCCGCTGGAACTACATCTGACTGGCTTTGAAGTTCATTTCTGCTACCCCCAGACTCTTCCAAGGCTCTTAAGGACTGGAGAATGTTGCCAGGTAGAAGACAGAAAATACAATTTTTCAATACAAGTATGTCCTCTATATTGCGCGGGATAGACTTATACTACATTTTGTTCATTGTTTATCTGAAAGTAAAATCTAGCCAGGCATCCTATGTTTTGGTTTTTTTTTGCTAAATCAGACAACCCTAAAAGCCAAAAAAAAAAAGAAAGAAAAGAAAAGAAAGATTGAAACGTATCTCAGGAAGAACAAGAAGATGTAGGTCCAAGGCTTAGATCCGAACAGGTGTCAACTGGGGGACTCCCTCATTTCCCCTTTCTGGGCCTCAGTTTGTCCGTCTGTAAAATGGGGCTATGATGGTGCGAGCGCGCGCGCACACTCTCTCTCTCTCTCTCCCACACACACCCCCAGCCCCACCAACAGATGCCATTGACAACACGAAGGGGAAAGTGTGTGCACGCTGCAGAGAGATAAGCCCACCCCAGGAGCCTGATTCAGCCCCACTCCCCCTGTCCACAGGCCAGGGACTGAAGGGGCTATTCCCAGGGCCCAGCCCAGATGGGGCTTAAACTCCAATCAGACAGGAGCCAATTTCCCCAGCTCATTATCCCAAACCAAATTAGGAGCTGCCTGGTCCGTGCCACTCGTGGCTTAATTGGGGCTCACAGACGCCCTCGCCCCGTGGCTCCTTTCTTTCCTTTTCCCCTGTCCCCAGCCGGGCTGTGCCTTGAGGGAGCCAGAGGCTGCCCAGGCCTTGCCACCTGGGCCCGCACAGACGCCCCAGTGTAATCAATTAGAGCCAGGCCGGGCCCTGCTCGTAATGGGGCGCCGCTGGGCAGCTGGGCCCGGCATCGATCCCGGCCCCCCGTGACCCCCAGGGAGGCAAGGCAGCCAAGACGGCCACGCAGATGGCGGTCTCCAGGGTCTTCTGTCCCCACCCCCAACTAGGGCTGGCCGCTGGGACAGAGGCCTGTGCACCTGATGGGCCCCAGATGAGCCTGGAGGCTGGACTTTGGTGTTTGGTGCCCCCCAAAAGAGGCAGAAATATTCAGAAAAGACTGCCTTGCTGAGGCCCAAGTGCCCCCCACACCAAAGCATCTTTCTTCTCTTCAAACCACTGGGATGCCCCCTCCAGCCCCTATTCTGAACAGGCCCACTGGGGAGCCACACCAGAGGCTCTGAATGCAGCAGGGGCTGGGGGCTTTCTTTGAAGAATCTTCTGGGCCCTCCCCTGCTCCCTTCCCCCATCACAAAGGCTGGTTCAGCCAGCGGGGTGTGGGGTTTGGGGAGTAGCGGAGTGGGGAACAGGGAGGGAAATAGTGACAGTCACAGGATTTCCATCGGGGGACCTCCCCACTCAGCCTTGTTTTTGGCCATCAGTGCTGTCTCTGTCCCCCTCCCCCCAAACTCCAGTCACCCAGGGATCCAGAGCCTGAAGCTTTGGGACAAGGGGAGTGAGGTGGAGGACTTGGGTAGTGGAGACCCCAGGAAGTGACTAGAGCCTCTTGTGTGGTGGGGGGATCTGGGTATCAGGCTCTGTGTGCAATGGGGCAGGGTTCAGGGGTACAGATTTCTCTGTATCCCCCATGTGGGACACACAGCAGGTGGTCGGAGCTATTAGTAGTATAGGTGTTGTGCAGGATCTGTGTTTCTGAGCTCGTGTGTGTGTGTGTGTGTGTGTGTGACCGTGTGGCATTTTGTCTTCCCTCTGGATGAGGGTACGTATCTAAGAAAGGACCTCAGGGCTCTGTGTCCTCCTCTGGAGACTCCAGGTCCAGGAGCACCTAGCCTATGTGGGTTTTGGCCTTGGACCCCTGCTAGAGGGGAGCTTTCCAGCTCAGCCCTGGTAAAATATGAATTTGGAAAAATGATTTAATAAGAATAAAATGAACACCACTACATGCCCCCTCAAGATAGATGCCTGAGCCTGAGCCTCCACCAAGCCCCTTCTTTTGTCCTCACAGCCTGTGAGGCAGGTACTGACAAGAGCCCATTTTACAGATGAGTAGAGTAAGGCCAGGGTCAGGGCTGAGCTGCCAAGTGGGGATGCTGGAGCTGGATGAAAACCAGACCTTCGGGAGGACGCTACCTTGTGGATGGAAAGAATCCGGTTTCCTGTGGGGTTGGTGCCCTTTGGGGCTTCATTTTACATGCCAGGTGTCCCATGTAACAATGTCTGTGGAATCAAATCGAACCTAGCCCAGGAGATTCGGTCAGGTTTTAAGTCTTAAACACCTGCTACCACTGGCTATGTGACCTTGGGCAAGTGCTTTTCCCTCTCTGGTCCCGATTTCCCCATCAGCACCCCGGCCCCCATAAGCTTAGATCTCCCAGAGGGTCCATCCTACTCTCTGTCCTAATAGAGGATTCCCCACTTCGCCCAGTATCCAATGAGAGGTCCGCCCAGCTGCTGTTTACCCTTCTTGCCAGATGGAGAGCTCCCTCCCTCCAGAGCATCAGGTTGCACCACTGTCCACCTGAACCACACAGGAGAGGTGTAGGCACCGGGGAAGCCAGACTTCCTGGGTTCGAGACGTGTGCTCATCATACTAGCTGTGACTCACCTAGCCTCAGTTTTCCCATCTGCAGAAAGGAGTTATGTACCTGGCAGGATTTTTGAGGATTTACGGGAGCATAGCTCCGTCTTAGGAACTACCCTGGATGTTATCTGAGCCTCCATGAAGCCGCCCACCACCACCCCATCTCCACCAAAAAAGGAGGCTTTGGAACCGGGGAGGGGGGTGTGGGGGGAGTAGCGCCTGGCTCAGAGCAAGTGACATCAAAGCAGTTGTTATTGTCATCATAACGGCCCTTGTCACTTCCACTCATTAGTCCTCAAGCAAGAGTTATCTCACCCACTTTACAGACGAGGAAACTGAGGCCCCAAGAGAGGAAGACATTGGCTGAATTCACCTGGCGGCTTCCTGAGTGATGCAGCAGCCCCGCCTCCTGGGGTCCGGTCCTGCGCTGTGTCAGCCCCTCCTTGTCAGTGTAAGGCTAAGCCCAGGGGGTTGCTGCAAGGGCAGAGAAAGGGGGTGGGGGGCAGAAGCCCCCTCGGGCCCTGCCAAGGCCAAGGTGCCGGGCCAGTGGGCTGTGGGCCAGCCACCGGGCGCAGGCTGGCTAATTGCCGACGCGCGGTCGCTGCCTTGGACCGTGACCCAGGCCCCTGACAGACGTGATTTATGAGGGCCCTCGGCAAAGCGGAACCCACTCAATTGCCTATTACCTCACTTAGCAGACACCTTGTCACCGCCCAAGAGCCGGGTGTTAAAAATACAAACCAGGCAGCAGCAGGCCCAGAGTACTCAGGCCCTCCACCTGCTCCAGGCCAGATAATGCCCTCCCTTCCCCCCTCAGGCCGGCCAGCCAGCTGATCTCCAGGAGGGGACCCAGGGCCAGATTTGCCATGTAGACATCATCAGGCTCCAGCTCCCAGGCTGAGGAACAGGCCTGGCAGAGCCCTAACAGGGCCCCCACATTCAGACCGGTCTGTGGGCAGTGCCGGGTGCAGAGATGGGGACAACTGAGGCCCAGCGAGGGGTCACTGCTTGTCTGAGGCAATGGCAAAGGCAGGCCTGGATCTTGGGAGCTCCAGGACCCTCACCCTCTCTGCTCCTGGCCCAATGCACCATGATGCTCGCTGTAAACCAGTCTGCCGCTTCTGGGCCCCTGGGATGGTCCGGCTCCCCACGTGGGAGCCTGGCCTCCCGCACCCTTCCTGCCTGGCCTCATTGTTTCCAGAAAACTCTAGCACAAGTCTGGTGCAGGTAGACCCTCCCTCGGTGCTTGCAGGTCGGAGCCCCCGGGGACACACCCAGTGCCAGCTGTTTCATTCGCAGGGCCCAGGGCCCTGTGACACCGTGAAGTGCCTTGTTCAGAAGTGACTGAGAATTTCCAGATGGCGCTGAGAGAGCAGGAAGCCAAGCGCAGGGCCCTTGAGAGTGGCAGAGGTGGCCCCAGGACACCCAGCCTGCCCCAAGTGCTGAGAGCCTCCAGCCTGGGGCGGGGGAGGGGTCAGGAAGCTGGGGTCTTTACCACACTCCCTCACTTAACCCTCACAGTAAGCTTGCGTGCCAGGTAGCTGCTGTTAGCCCGATTCACCCCTGGGCTGTGGGGAGAGTGTGAGACCGCAGGGCAGAGCCAGAGGCCTGCGGATTACCCGGGAGTGTCCTCCTGCCTCAGGGCACGTGACGTGTGCGTCCGTGTGCGTGTGTGCGTGTCTCTGTGTCTGTGTGCATGCCCATGTGTGTGTCTGGGTCCGTGTGCATATCCATGTGTGTGTCGGTGTGTGTCTGTGTGAGTCCTTTTATACATCCATTTGTGTGTTCACATAAGTCGGTGTCATATCTGTGTGGGTTCGTGTGCATATCTGTGTGTGTCTGTGTGAGTCTGTGTGCATATACGTATGTGTGTCTGTGTGGGTCTATGTGCATATCCATGTGTATGTCCATGTGAGTCTGTGTGCATACCAGTGTGTGTGTCTGTGTGGGTCCGTGTGCATGTGTGTGTCCATGTAAATCGGTGCATATCCATGTGTGTGTGTGTGTGTGTGTCCGTGCGTGTCTGTGTGCATATCTATGTGTGTGTCCATATAAGTGTGTTTGCATATCCGTGTGTGTGTCTGTCCATGAACGTGTATATATACGTGCTCCTCTGCCTGTGATTCTGTGTATACCTGTGTCTGTGTGTTTGCACAGGTCCTTAGTATGTGTGCTGACAGTTTTCAAACAACTGAGAACAAAAATCAAATCAAAAGCAGTTGACTCGTTGGATGAAGCCTCACGCCTTCTGGTGGAAGCTTCCTCCTGCTCTTGAAAGAAGAGGACATCCAGCACCGCTGCCCCACCCTGGGGGTCCCTGCGGGGTCATCAGCTGGGGTGTGGGCAAACTTCTGGGGTGGGGCCACTGGAAGCAGAAGGGACTATCCCTGTGGGTCTCCTGGGTGCCAGCGTCTACAGCCTTCACCCTCAGCAAAGAGTGGCCTGGGGATGATTTTACTCACTCCTTCCTTTACTCAACCAACACTCCCAGGGCCCCCCACCCCACAGTAATGATGGAGACAGTGTGGTGACCACACCTGGCCCTGCCTTCAGGGAGCTCACAGCCCAGTGAGCAATTTGGGAGGCACAGGGGACCAGTCAGGGCCTAGAGGATGCCACCAACTCAGCCAAGGGGACTGGGGGAGAGGCGGACAGCTTCCTAGAAGGGATATTGTCTGAGCTAAAGCCTGCAAAGCAAGTTAGGAGACAGAGTAAGAGGAGGGAAAGGCCGAGTGAAGGCCTGACCATGGAAAGAACCACAACATCAGACCCCTGGGAGTATCTCATCTTCTCCTTGTCTCTGCGCACCTGCTGGGTCCCTCCTGACTCTCCATCCCCCTTAAGACCTCCATGTCAACCTCACTTGCTCTGGGAAAGCCTCGCTTTGTGTCCCACAGAAAGAGCGAAACAGAACAAGGCGAGTCCCACATTTCCCTGGACTCCCCCTTCAGAGCACACACAGAGTGCAGGTCAGCTGCAAACTCATGTTCCCCAGAAGGGGCACACTTAGCAGTAGCCCAACACCAAGACCTGTCTGGGCTCATAGTAGGTACTCAACAAGTGTTTGTTGATTGAGTGCGTGTGAAAGAAGACAGAAAGGCATGCATCTTTCATGTCGAGTTCAAAGAGCCACCAACAGCAGGGGCTTTAGAGGTTAGTGTCAGCGGGCCTGGCCCCCTCAAGGCAGGGACTGTGGCCAACCCACATGTCGCCTGTTGTCATGGTCAGGGGCACAAAGGTCCTGAGTCAAATCCTATCTCTACCCTCTTCCGGCTCTGACGTTGGGAGACTCCCTTAGCTGCTCAGGGCCCCAATTGCCTCATCTGTAAAATGGGTTATTGAGAGGCTTAGATAAGTTAATATAGGAAGTGGGCTTAGGAGAGCATCAGGCACATGGCAAACACTTCATGGATGTGTTCGTTGCATTATTCTGGTTCTCTGCCTCCCTAGCACTCAGCACAAGCACTCACATTTTCATCATCACCATTACTCAGGAAGATGAATCAGGCCATTCCTGGCCATGGGAGCAGCTGGGTGTGATGACAATAGCCACTGAGGGTCACAGGGGTCTGTTGAATAACTCTTCCTCCTCCTGAGGAGCAGAGCTGTGGGGAGAGGGGAGCCAGAACCCGCTCTCTCCAGCATGGCTCTGGGGCTGCCTGCAGCCAGCTGCTTCTCTGCCTCTTGCTGTGTGACCTAGGCTGGTTCAGTCCCTCTCTGAGCTCTGGGATAGACGGGCATCTCAACCTCACGGGAGTGTCCTTGCAGCCTCAGGTAGAGGAGCCCATACTCAGAGAACAAACAGGCTCTGGTTCCAGGCTGATCAACCAGTTCTCAGGCCACACAGGACCAACAAAGGCCCTCCCCAAACTGATAGCTGAAATCTTCATGACTTACCTACTTCCCTGGGGCCACAGCTCAGGTTCCCCAACCACACTGGGGTTTAAAACCAACATTTAAAAAAGCTACAGGGACTCCTGGGTGGCTCAGTCAGTTCAGCATCTGACTCTTGCTTTCAGTTCAGGTTGTGATCTCAGGGTCCTGGGATTGAGCCCTGGGTCAGGCTCCAAGATCAGTGGGGGAATCTACTTGAGATTCTGTCTCTCTCTCTCGCCGTACCTCTTCCCACCCCCTGCTTATGCTTATGATTTCTCTCTCTCTCTCTCTCTCAATTAAATAAATAAATCTTCAAAAGAACCTAGGGGGTTGTGGTTTTCCAACAAGGTCATGCATTCATTCAACAAACATTCCTAGCTCACTTGGGAACTGAAGAAGTAGAGATGAAATGGATGTGGCCTCTGCCCAGAGACGCTCACACTTCAAATAGGCAGACAGCAGCTTCAGTCCAAGCCTGGGGTTCTGGGGGGATGATCAGGGAATGCCCCACTGACAGCCGGAGTGTTGAGGCAGAGATCTGGAGGAGGAGAAGGAATGTGCTAGAAGGGAGGGAGTTTCAGATAGAAGGCAGAGCACATGCAGTGCAGGGCAGGGAGGGTACAGGAGAAATATCGAGAATCCTAAAACATGCAACAGGGCTGGCACAAAGCTAAGGAGGGGGAGCCCAGCAAGAAGGGGGTGGTGCTTAACCAAGACTTCCCACCACTCAAAGGCAAAGACTGGGAAGGATTTGGTTGCGTGGACACTTCATTCATCTATCTGGTCATTCAACAGTTCCTAATCTGGGCCAGGCCTGGCGTGGGCACACGGAAAGGGAAACAAACAAGGAAGTGACATGAGATGGGTGAGGGAACCCCGAGATCATGGGGTAGAGCAGATGGGAAAGGCATCAGGGAAGACTGCGTGGAGGAGGGGCCCCCAGGCAATCTAGGAAACACTTCCTCCTACCTCTAAGTTAAGGAATATCAGCCCCATAGTTCTCCCTGCTGTCAGGACTGAGAAAATCCAAAATTCTCCAGTGAGCCGCATATCCACTCATTCATTTGTTCATTCATTCAACCTGCCCAGCCTCTACTCAGAGCAGCAGCAGTAACCCAGCCCAGCCCTGCCCTCAGAGGCCCCCACTGCTGCAAGAGAAACAAATGTGAAGACAAGAGTGCAAATCAGTACCAAGGGTGGCGGCAGGTGGACGCCCCATGCTAGCAGGCAGCAGAATCACCTAGAAACTTTGTAGAAAGCAGGTTTCCAACCCCCCACACCATGTCCCCACATTAGGCTGCTAACTCTGCCTCTCGGAGTCAGGGCAGGGAATCTGTATTCTAAACCCTCCCACCCCCAGGGGTGAGAGGTGGCTCACATTGGCACCGTCAATGAAATGACCCACCGTCATTACAGAATCCCGCATGCCTGGAGCGCTGGGCCCTGAGGGGCTGGGCAGAATCAGGGGTGACCAGGGAAAGGTCCCTGCTCACTTCAGTCTTATTTTAGCCTCTGTGTATCCCCCAGAGGCCCAGCGGGAGGAGGCTGGGTATTTTACAAGCAGGATTTGTGTGGGTCTGGACAGAGAGTCAGACTGGCCGCTGCAGCAGGAGAAATCAAGTGTTGAAACCTAATGCTGCCGCCACCCATCACCCACCCTGGAGAAGTGGGCTCTACTGGGGTCTGGGGCAGGAGGCTTTGCAGTCAGGGATGGGGTGGAGGAGCCCAGGTAGGCTGCATCAGGTCTATCATCTGGTGACCCCAACAGCTTGAGACTCTAATTACAAAAGAATGGTGAGGCCAGGGGCATTGTCCCCATTTCTCAGATGCAGACACTGAGGTCTGGAGAGGTCAAGGCCAGTGTCAGGGCCTGACCCAATCCAAGTCCTCATGCAATGAACTAGATCTTTGCTAAAAAGGCAGCCTCGGCATTGAACCAAAGCCAGGCCACGCTGATGATCGATAATGTTAGTAACAGCCAACGTTTACATAGTCCTGTTCTAAGCACTGGATACATTTTGTAGCTAACTCATTTGCATTCCCATAATGCACCCACCTGATAAAGCCACCACTCCACTTGGAAGTGCTGCAGAAGGGTCCACGGAGCCTGGAGTCCCCAGAGAACATTTTTCTCCCCAGACCACCTCCCCAGCCCCTCCCTATTGCTGGCTCTGACTGGGAGCCCCGAGGCTGGGATCAGTGAGGGGCTTAGCAAGATGCACAGCCCCCCACACCAGTTGGGCTTGGCTTACACCTACCAGGAGGAAGCAGAAGGCAATTTGGTATTGATGAATGAAGCCCATCAAGCCTGGGTTCAAATCCCAGCCTCTGAACCTCAGTTTCCCCTTCTGAGAAATGGGAGCCCCTTTTCCCATCCACTCTACCTCCCAGCAAGGAGGGTCAGGCCAAGCAAGCGAGACCAGGCTTCCCTGCTTGTGGATGAGGGCCAGAGGGGCTGGGAGAAGCCCAAGGCCCCTGCATGGGGCAGAGACCAAATGGGCCCACTGTCATAATGACAAGGAAGGGGGGGCAGAGGAAGGCTGAGGGGCCCCGCAGCAATGTCTGAGACCTCTCTGAAGCCCAGGCTAGCCATCCTTAACAACAGAAGGTGGGCTCCTACTAACCAGCTGGGTGACCCTGGGCTAATTGCTAAACCTTTCTGAACTCTTCTTTGTCATCCTCAAAATGGGGATGATCACAGCAGGGTTTTCAATGAGAAGCCAATGATACACAATGTTTGGAGTTGCC
The DNA here is from genome assembly GCF_030435805.1 of Mustela lutreola. NCBI lineage: Eukaryota > Metazoa > Chordata > Mammalia > Carnivora > Mustelidae > Mustela > Mustela lutreola. The sequence continues at coordinate 71,877,075 of NC_081300.1, read as the reverse complement.
CTTTTTATAGGCATGGCACTGGAAACTCGGAAGGAACAGGGGGTCACTGGGGAAGGGGCTTGTCCAAGATGGCCCAGCAGAGCACCCCTACTGCCCCCACCTCACCCACAGTCTGAGGAAGGCTTAGGGCCCTGCCAGTGACGGGCATAGGGGGCATCAGTGGACGGGGATCAGGAAAGGGCTCCCAGGGCACTGGCAATCACAGGAATGAAGGAACAGCCTAGACTGTTGGACAGAACAGGGCGTACATGGAGACTTGCAAGCAATTTAAAGGCGAGATCTAAGAACGCTCCAAGGTCTGCAAATAGGTAGGCAGAAAGGGTCTTTCTCATCTATACGTGCATGTGTGCGTGCATGCCTGTGTGTGTGTGTGTGTGTGTGTGTGTGTGTGCACTGTTTGCCAGTCCGCTCTCTCTCCTGCTCCCAGGGGCTCCATGGGTCACCGACAGGGAAACAAGTCCTTGCTCTGATGGTTAAACCAGATGCCCAGGCCCCGTCCTGCCTGGACCCCCTCCCAGCGCAGAATGAGCAATGGAGCTGCTGGGAAGGCCCCGCCTGAGCCACATCAGACCGTGGGGGGCCACTGGGTCCCAGGAGGGACAGGGCCAGACAAGGGGAAACCCAATCCCTGACACATGGAGATCATTTGCAGAAGGAACAAAATCCGTGACCAGCTCCAAATGGACACAGAGGGGAAGAAGGGGGGCTGGCCAGGGAGTGCTCAGGGCCAAGGGGAAAGAGAATAGAGGCCGACTCCAGGCCAGCCACAGACCAGGTTCTAAGGCTGGCTCTGCGGCTGCTTGGCCGGGAGGCCCAGACAAGGCTCCCACCCTCCTTGGGCTTTGGGGCCCTCCTCTCGAATATGGTGAGGACTGAAAGAGACAATTGACAGCACACAGCTTCCCACAAACGGAATTGATGTGCCAATGAGGACACGGGGCCCAGAGGGGTTGTGTGACTTGCCAAAGGGCACACAGCAAGTCAGTGAAAGAGTGGGGCCAGAATCTCTAGAAAGCCTCAGGGGGAAAAATCCATCCACAGGGAGAGGTCATAGACAGCCAGCCATCATTTGCCAAATGGGGCACACAGTGGTCTTTTTCCCCACAAAGGCATCTTCCCCTTCTTCTCATTTTACTGGGCATCGGAGGAACCCCAACATAGCTCCCGCCTGTTCTGTTCCTAGAGACAGAACTCATACGCCACAAAATAGACTCACTTAATGTATAAATTCAGTGGGTTTGGGTGTATGATTAATTTTTTTAATTGTGGTAAAATATATATCACATCAAGTTTGTCGTTTTAAACATTTTCTTTGGACAATTCCATTGCGTTAAGTACAGTTACAATCTCATAATGTTGGGAAACCACCACCCCAAAGTTTTGTCTGCTTTCAAAATTTTTTCATCACCCTAAACAGAATGCCCATACCCGTTCCCCACTCCCCACCCAGGCTCTGGTAACCTCTACTCTTCCCTCTGCCTAGGAATTTACTTCTATTGGAAACATTTTTTTTTTTTTAAGATTTTATTTATTTATTTGACAGAGAGAAATCACAAGTAGTCGGAGAGGCAGGCAGAGAGAGAGAGAGGGAAGCAGGCTCCCCGCTGAGCAGAGAGCCTAATGTGGGACTCAATCCCAGGACCCCGAGATCATGACCCGAGCCGAAGGCAGCGGCTTAACCCACTGAGCCACCCAGGCGCCCCTCTACTGGAAACATTTTAAGTGGAATCACAGTATTTGTCCTTTTGTGTCAACTTTCTGTCACTTAGCAGGATGTGTTTAAGGCTCATCCGTGTTGTAGCCCAGGTCAGGACTTCATTCCTCTTTAAGGCTGAATAATAGTCCATTGTGCGGACAGACTACATTTTTTTTATCCATTCACCTGGGATGGGCACTTGAGCTCTTTCTACCCCATGAGCTTTTGTGAGTAGAGCAGCCAGGAATGGGGTTATATGAATATCCCTCAGAACCCCTGTTTACAAGCCCTTGCGGTGCATCCCCAGGAGTGGAATTGCTGGGCCCTAGGGTAAATCTTAAGTTTTCTGAGGACCCGGCAAACTGGAGTACACCGGGAGTCTGCAGCCCTCTGGTTTGGACTCCAGCCTGTGTGAAAATGTGGGGCGCAGGGCCAGGATCTAGTCACCTCCCACTTGGACCTTCCCAGGGGGCCCGACGCCATCCCCTGCCTCTGCCTCAGCCCCTCCAACCTGGGGTGATATCCCCAAACCCTCAGAAACCCTTGCACGGTACTCCATTGCTCTCTGGATAAAATCTTCCTCCATGGTGCCTCCGTGAGGCCCTCCTGGACTTCAGGAGGGGTGGGGGACCCCCCCTGAGGTCCTCCTGTAGCCTCCACCCATCCACCCCAGGACTTACCTTGTGTGCTGGGCTTTCTACTAACTCACCTGTCCCCCTACTTGGCAGAGATCTCTGCAAGGCTGGAGACTGTGCCTGATTTACAGCTCCTCTCCGTCCTGAATAAAGGAGGTGCTCGATAAATAAGGGCATCTCGAGAAGGGAACTAGTGTGCCTGAAGACACAGAGCTGGCAAGTGAAGGTAAGCTGAAACAGGTCTATCTGATTCAACACAGTGGGTATCAAGGGCTTCGTACGCGGCTAGTGTTCAATACAGACAAAGGGCCATTTTCCTCCCTCCTCTTACCTTGGGGAGTCTCACTGCTCCTGAGTCCAGCCCAAGCCCTCCGTCTAACTCACTGTGTGACCTCAGGCAAAGCTGTTGCCCTCTCTGGGTCTTGGTTGCCCACCTGGGATCTGGGGGCTGGAATTCGAGGTTTCTCCAGCCACCTCCCCCACCCCCTTTCCAAGCAGCTTCCTAACTGCTTAGCTGGCCCCTCAGGGGCCCTCCTGCCCACAGGTAATTAGAGGAACGCAGTGGGGGTTGGGGGCAGGGGGAAGCCTCAGCAGGCGGCTCCTTCCTCTGAAAGGGGCCCCTCAATGCTGCCCGCCCAGCCCCTGCTGTGGGAACAAAAGGCCTTGTGGACGTTCAAAGCAAAGGCGCTGGGCGGGAGGCCAGCGTGGGCGGCCGCAGCAATGGCCACGGGGCTCGTGGCAGGGATGGCCGGCGACTGGAAGCTGTCCCCATCCATCAGTCAGCAGTGACAGCTCCCAGGGCCCCGTGGCCCCCTGCAGCCCGGCCAGCTGACCATGCATCCCGGCTGCGGCAGGCCCTCCCTCCCCCGCCTGGTGGTTCAGCCTGATGACCTGAATAATGGAGCCGCCTTTAGCATCCAGCCAGAGGGCCAGAGTGACAGACACATCTCGGATCCAGGCCTCTCCTACTTTGCCACCGAGCTTTTCCTTCCCAGCCACGTCCCTGGCCACCGGCCCCTGGTGTGGAGAGAGAGAGATGTGGCACTTATACCCCCCTTCCATTGTGGTGGTAGCGTCTGGGCCGGTGTGGCCGGGGGCCTAGGAGTCCAGGAGGTGACCAGGAGCTTGGCCTTGCATGCTGCCGACTCTCTGTGTGACTCTGGCCAAGTCTGGGTCCCTCTCTGGGCCCCTCTCTGGGCCTCTCTTTTCCCTTTTACAAAATGAAGGTGGCCTATATGTGAATTCTGGGATGCTAACAGGTCCAAGGAGACAAGTGAAGGCCAATGGTGATGTGAGCAGTGCAGACCTGATTTCAAATCCTATCTCTGTTTGTCCCTGATGTGTGATCCTGGGCAAATCCCTCAACACTGGTTAACTCCTCTGAGCCACGGCCGCCGCCTCCCCACCCATAAAATGAAGCCCCACTTCAGGAAACGATTGTGAAGATCAAGTGAGACCGTATCTGTAAAGCTCTCAGCCCGGGGCCTGGCGTGGAACAAACTCTCCTTCTGAGCATTACTGAATGAGTATCTAGACAACGGGGCTAGGTGCTAAGGACATAGAGATGAAAATCCAGTCTTAGCTCTGTGGAACTCACACACACACACACACACAAACCATGACCCAAAGGACTAGTGAATTCTATGTGTCATGAGTGGGAAGGGTCCAGGAAGGGTCCTGAGAGGCAGCATGGGAGATGAGGCTGGAAGAGCATTCTTGGCAGAAGGGAGCAGCTGGTGCGAATGCTCAGACTTATGACCAAGCTGGGGGTATTTGAGGGATGTGATGGGGTCGGGGGAGAGGGGTGAGGAGGGAAGCGGGACCCGCAGGGCCAGGCAGATGTTACGCTCAGAGGGTTTGCACTGTGGCTGGGTGGCCTGGGGAAAGCTGCTTAGCCTCTGTGGTCTCCACACCAATGTCTGTGACATGAGTTCGATGCTGGAGTTCGCCCCATGGGACATGAGGATGCAAAGGAGGCTGTGGGCTAAGGCGCCTGCAGCACACCTGGATGACGGAAGCCCTCGGGACCTGGGAGCTGTCTACTATCCTCGTCATCCCCGTCGTCATGGGCATGCTGAGCAGTTTGACAGATACTATTGGCTTTCTGTCACCAGGTGGTTTTCTTTCCTAAAAGAACACTGGAGGCCGAGGGTGTCGACGGGTACGGGAAAGTTCCTCCAGCTTGGGTGGTAAAAGAAAAAAAAAAAAAAAAACTGGAAACAACCTAAATGTCCATCACCAGGAGGATGATTCAATGAGTAGTGACATATTCCTACTGCGGGACAGTCTATCACGGTGACAGTGTGTCAACTGGAGCGTCACGTATCAACAAAGATCAGTCTCAAACGGGAACGTCGAGCCAAGAAAGCAATCACGGAATCTACATATGGGATGTTTGCGTTTACAGAAAGTTTTGCAACATGCCAAGCCACGCTGGGTGCCATTCATGGTCACACACGTAGGCAGTCACGGTAAAGACCAGGCCTGGGAATAAGAGGCCCAACTCAGGAGCGCTGTCCTTCTGGGGGCCTGACCACCCCCGGGGGCCTGCCTTCAGGTTTTGTTTTATTTTTACCATTACCTGACCTATCATCTAGTTTGACCTATTTTGTGTATCATTGGTCTTCCTCCTGTTAGAATGTAAGCTCCATGAGGTCAGGGAGCTTGGCCTGGTGAGTTCTGGGCTGTACCCTCAGTGCCTAGAAAAATACCTGGGAGGGATGCCTGGGTGGCCCAATTGGTGAAGCATCTGCCTTCGGCTCGGGTCATGATCCTGGCGTCCTGGGGCCGAGTCCCACTTTGGGCTCCTTGCTCAGCGGGAAGCCTGATTCTCCCTTTGCCTCTGTGTTCTCTCTCTCTCTAATAAATAAATAAAATCTTTAAAAAAAAAAAAAAAGAAAGAAAGAAAGAGAGAGAGAGAGAGAGAGAGAACAAGCACCTGGAACATAGAGAGCTCTCAATCAATTTGTATGGAACGGAAGGAAGGGATGAGGGAAGGAAGGAGGAAGGGAGAAAAGAAAAGACACAAGAAGGAGCGAACTGGCGTTGCAGAGAGAAACACAGAAGGGAATACCACAGGGTCGCTGGGGACACCAGAGGGGTAGCCCAGAGAAGGGGTTACCTCTGCACCCCCTCTGTCACCTCTGCACCCCCCCCGGGCCCGCGGCCACACCCCACCCCATAGCTCCATCCTCCCATGCACCCACCATCTCCAGGAGCTGGAAGGGGAACCTAGAAAAGAGATTTGCCATCTCTGAGTCAGGGTGATCTGAGAAATACAAATGCATCCACTTCCCCACATTCCCGGCCCCCATCTCTCTTGGACACTGCAGCGATGTCCTTGGTCATTTCCCTGTGACCTCGCTGGCCCCCTCAGAGCCCCCTTCCTCACGGCTGACCAGGCCCCTCTCCTGGCCTGTGGTTCTCAGGACATAGTCTTGGCCCCAGCCAGAGACCTTGCCTCCTGCACCCCAGAATCATCCTCACCCTACCCCCACTCACACTGTGCTATAGCTGCTTCCTCCGAGGCTCCCCTACCTTTCCCCACTCTTGAGTTTTTGCACATGCTGTTCCCCCCACACCTTCCCTTCCACCTCGCCCCACTCACCCTGGAATCACACACCCCTTGTCTTGCTGTAACTCAGCTCATAGGCTCTCCACCACCACCGCCACCAGGAAGCCTTCCTGGCCTTCTCAGTCCAGGCTAGGTGCCTCTGCGGGGCCCTCATGGCACGCTGGGTCTCTCAAGATAAAGCTTGTTGCATCTGGGAGTGTGAGCCACAGGAGGGCCAGGACAATGTTCTCTTCCCAACTGCATTTCCCCAGCACGTGGTTCAGGGCAGGCACAGGTTAAATATTTGAGCAAGTGAGTGAGTGAAGGAACAAACGAATGAACCACACCTGTCCCACCTAGACAAGTCCCCAGACCCTTTGGAAGCTCTAGACTTGGGTATTAAGAACCATTGGAATGGCCCACAGCCGCTTCTCGAGCGGAATGACGTTGTAGAGACTTTATCTCCAACCCCACCTGTACAGGCTGGCCTGACGAGCAAAGGGAGCATGATAGAGGTGCTGAAAGCACATTCGCATTCCCCTCCACCCTATTTCCCTACAGGAAAATGGTGGGGCCCTAAATCTCTGTGGGCATGAAATACAGCTGGGGGAGGGAGGGGACAGCGGGCCCATAAATATCCCTGGAGCCACTGCCCAGAGGGCTCAGCCTAGAGGAGGCCCCCTGAGCAGCAACTACAGGGGTCAGGTGGAGAAGGAGAAGGTGTGAGGGGCCTGGGTGGCCTGGAAGGGGCTGGGCCCGGGGACCCTCTCCCTGGCAGCCAGAAACAGCTGTACAGATGTGCCTGGAGGGTAGGGGCCTGGGAGAGGAATTACCAAACCTGCCAAGCCTTCAGCTCACCTGCCCGGCTCCAGCCCCAGAACAAAGGTGCATCCCTTACGGCCCTGTTTCCAGATGGGGAAACTGAGGTTCAGAAGGGTGAGATGACAGGCCTGATGTCACCTGGCTAATTAGAGGCCCAGAGAGGTGGGCTGAGGCTCAAGGGTTTCAGTGATGCATGGAGGGAATGCTTAAATAATATCCTTCTGAGGGGTGCCTGGGTGGCTCAGTCAGTGAAGTGTCTGCCTTCGGCTCAGGTCATGATCTCTGGGTCCTGGGATCAAGCCCCGCATCAAGCTCTCTCCCTTTGCCCCTTCGCACCTCTCGTGCCCTCTGTCTTTCAAATAAATAAATAAAATCTTTGAAAATAAGAATATATTTTTTGTTTCCAGCCTCATTACGTCCAAGGACTTCCTGTCCTTGGTGGCTCCAACAGCCTCCAATTACCCTTCATAACGAAGGGGATGCCTACCTCCAGGGATCTCAAACAAGAGGCAGATCCCAAACCATCGAGTCGGCTGTCACGTGACAGCTTTTTACTCTCGCGGTGTTTATGTTTGAAGACTTTCTGTCAGGGGCCACTGATATTGGTTTCCTGTTATTTTCAGCAACAGAAAACTTCCTTGAGAGAATGTATTTTGTGTGTAAAGGGAGCCAACTTCCAGAAGAACATGGAGCAGATGACACAGGGCCCAGAAGCCCAGCGCTCACCCCCTAACCTGCCAGGCAGGTTGGTCCTGTGTGGTCACACCCCCTCCCCCTCCATGGGTGAAGTTCAGAGGGCAGGAAATTCTGGCCAGCTTGGGCCATGGATTTCTCCCCAGGTGGCCTAGAATAGAGCCTGGAACATAGTAAGCGCTCAATAAATATTTGTGGAAGAAAGACACTGGCAACACAAGGTGGGGTATTGACAACTCACACAACCAGCCCTGAGCAGGGCTCCCCGAGAGTCCAAAACCTCCTGCCCCCGGTGCTCTACTGTTTTCCCAGATTTGAGAGACCCTGATTGCGGATCCCAGGATTCTCAAGTCTGTGAATCTCTGGTGATGCCCGTTCTCTGTTCTGAAGCCTTCTGTGGCTCAACTGGGACATGCGGTCACTCTCAGAGTCTAAGAACGTGGCTGCTATTGTGTGACTCTGGGAGACAACCAGGGCCAGACTACAGGAGCAGGTTCTTCCGCTCTTGTTGACAGAGTGAGAGCAAGAGGATGCGGGCTGGCCCAGGGGAGAGGGAAGGGAAGGAGGAGGAGGGGAGGGGCAAAGGCAGAGGGAGAGGATATGAGCACAGATCGAGGGGAGACAGGTCCCACATCCACATATAGCCCAGCCCCTTGTGAACTCCCTCCCTCCACAGTCCTTTACCAGGGCAAGGGGACAGGCCGCCCTCATGCCCGCCGCAGCCAGGGGTGTCACCTGGGCAGGAGATCTTCCTTCCCCTTTCACCGGCATTGTGTGACATGGCTGAGCCCGGGACTTGCTGGGTAAAAGGTGGTGGACCCTGGGCAACAGCGAGAGCTGGAGGAGGAGGATGTGTCTGTTTCCCGAATCCAGGCACTGAGGCCAAGGATTCTGAGGGAGGTGTCGGCAGAGCCCTCCCTCTGTACCAGGCATACCCTCAGAGCTGTGCATACATCAACTCGTGTGATCCACACAGCAGTGCGGCAAGGTAGGGGTGCTGTCCCATTCTAAAGAAAAGAGAACTGAGGCCCAGCAAGGTCATATATCTTGGCCAGGCCAAATAAAAAATCTTAATAAAGATCACATGAATCGGTGAGTAGATGGACAGATGGAAGAAACAATGGGTGGATAAATGGCTGGATGGGCAGATGGATGGAGGTGGTCGGGTGAGGAGGTAGACAGATGAACAAATGGGTGGATGGATGGAGGGATGGACAGGTGGGTGGACAGGTGGGGTGGATGGATGAAAGGACGGGGGGGTTGACGGGTACGCAGGTAGGTGGGTGGACAAGTGAACAGACGGATGGTTGGTTGGGGATTGGATAGATGGATAGATGAGCAAGTGGACAGATGGACAGATGGATGATGGATGGTTGGATGGACAGTGGGTAGATGAACAACAGATGAACGGATAAACAGATGGTGGATGGGTGGAGAGAGGGACTGGTGGATGGATAGACGGATGGACGGACGGATGAAGAGATGGAGGAATGAATGGATGGGTGCACTGGTGGATGGATGGATGGATGATGGAGGGATGGGGGGGATGGATGCATGGATGGAAGGAAGGGAAGAAAAGAGGAATAATTTTTTTAACAAATGACTTCACTACCTAGTGAAGGGTGCCTCTCTCCTCCTGCAAAATCATTTCAGCCACCCTCCACCTTCATTGTCCCAATCTTGTTCCAGCCATGTCCCTATAACTAAATATCAAGATAATGACCACAAGAAAGAACATAAGGGGATAAAAATAGAAGTTCAAATACTGACAAGACCTGCCAGACAAGAAGACACCAGCCCTGAGAACACAAAAAAGAAGGAACAACCTGAGCCAAGTTCTGAAGTGGGAACCTAGTTGAACTTGGCGTGTTTAAGGAACAAAACTGAGAGCAATGGGGCTGAGGACGGAGAAGAGGAGGACCCTGCAGGCCGGGATTACATTTGGGCTTAAAGCCACAGGAGGTGAACAGAGGACTGAGGTGACCACTCACACTTGTCCAGAACCTCCCTTGCTTCCAGTGGAAAACAGAACAGGAGGAGCAGGAGAGAGGCGGAGGGGAGAGACTGTGGTGAGGGTGAGAGAAGGGAGAGCGTAGGTCTGGATTCAACTGGAGGTAGAATCGGCGGGTCTTGGAGATGGCAGGAAACAATGGTGCCATCCAGGCTTCTGGATCTAGGTTTTAAGATCATGGCGGGAACATATATTGGGCTGGAGCTTTCAGGTGGGGAGATTAAGAGTTGTTCTGTTTATTTACTCATTCGAAAATATGTATTGGAGGACCTACTGTGTGCCCGGCACTATGCTGACCTCACAAGGAATGTACCAATTCCCTGCCCTCCCACACCCTCCTGGTCATCCAGCACATCATGTACCCGACCAGGTTACCCACCAGCTCACCAAATCCCCTGGGATTGACAGGACCAAGTGTTCTGGGGTGTCAGGTTCTCCCCACTCCTCCCCCTGAGACCAGCTGGCCTGATGACTGCCTCGCCAGGCCTCCCAGGGAGTAGGCAGCCTCCACGAGTGGCCGTGTGTCCCTGGGTGCTAATCCCTCCCCCTCCTCCTCCTGGACAGGCACACGCAGAACTTGCACAATGGTGACCTGTGTCGCCACCAGGGTCCATGCCCTCACAACTATCAGCTGACCCTCGCCTGCTGTATGACCTTGGTGGGGAGGGTGCATTCCAGAACCCACCACTCCCGGGAGATGTCATCCTACAACCACCACTTTGCACGGCAACTCTTATGTGCCCAAGGCTCCCAGGGAACAAAAATCAAGACCTCTGGGAGAATCCCATCCACACCCCGTCCTCCCCACCCCACGCTCCTGCTCTCCCCGCCAGCAGCAGATGAATCCACCGAGATTTTTGGAGTTAAGTCTTCCCGGGAAACTCAAGAAAAGACAGTGAATTGCAGATCACAGACACTGTCATCTTCACACCATCCTCAAGGAGACCAAGGGAGGAACAAAAAGCCCCCTGGATCGGTGGGGAGAGCAAGGTCCATGTGGCCGATGGGTCTTGCCAGCATGCACAGAGACTTGGAGGTGAGCTGGGTCTCAAACCCATACCTGTGACTTCTAGCTCAGGATTCCGTCTTGGCACCAGCTTCCTCCAACCGAAAGAGAGGCACATGATCAGGTAGCCTGCAGGCTGTCGGATAGAGAGGAATGATTACGAAAGGGGGTGTGTTCCAGGGTATTCTAATGAAGGACCTGAGGGTTTCTTGCACCCTCGGATCCTCCTCCTGATCATTCCAATTCTACCCCTTCCCAAAAGCTTCTAAGAGGTCCCCAGATCCCACACAGGAGCCAGGGTTGGAAAGATGAATCAGCCGGGGTTACACAAGGCTTTTCATGTTCCTAAATTTAAAACTGCAACGTGAACCTCGGGAAAACACTTAGGAGGATAACTGGGGCCAAAGAAAAAGCTTTGGAGGCCTCCCCAGGCCCCCCGGAGTGCCACAGAGGGAGGCAGTTCCAAGGTGTGACCAGAGAGTGGCTCCTGAAACCAACCGTGCAGACAAGCAGGAGAATTACCTGCCCACCCCCAGCCCTCTGCCCGCCTGCCCACCTGCCCTGCTCGTTGGAGCCACACTCTGCTTCCTGACCCAGGAAGCGCGGGGCGTTGTTCCTGATTCCAGGGTGAAAAGACAGAGACAGAGACAAAAGAGCCTCTTTAGCAGGGCTTGAGGCAAATCCCAGTACCTCCTGAAGGAAGAGCAAGTTCGATTTCCCTACAAACCCTTCCACAACAATTAAGTTATTTCTCAAGTTACTGAACACCAATATGAAATGTTCAGAGCAAGCATGAAGCCATACCTTACGAGGGTCTCACAGCTACTAGGTTGTATCCACCCATTCTGAATACACGTGTCACACACAACACACACAGGTGCAGAAAGTACAGGTGTGCCCATGTGCACAGCAGGATCCATAGCTCTTAGACCCTGTGGAGACATAAGGGCCCTAATACATATGTGAACGCACAACCACATGCACTGAGGCCCGTTCTTCCTGGTTGTGGGATGGGCACACAAACCTGCATATACACATGATGTGATCCAATGTGTGAGAATAAGAGGAAAAAAGACCCTAAGATGTGTGGACCACAGGGCCTTTGCATCACATTCAAACAACCAGGAACCTGGAAGAAGAGAAAGACTCAGGGGTGTCATGAGAAATGAGAGGCAAGTAGTTTTAGAGGTGAGGTCAGGATCAAGGATGAAAGGGATCATGAGGTCAGGGGCAAAGTACCAATCAAATATTTGTGTCTTTCTTCCACCCATAAGACACTCCGGCTTCTAGCCCACCAAAGCCCAAAATGGGCCCTAAATGAGGGTTCCCCTGGGCGAGGTCCATCTCACTGAGAAAGAGCAATCCCAGCCCCTGGTCCTTGGCACCACCAGAGTGCATCCCCCTCCCTCTCAGGCCCTACAGGGGTGTCCAGCAGCTGCTCTGAGAATAGGCACCTGGTGGGGAGGAGACGAGCCAAGTCCTCTAGGAGGCGAGAGCTTTGCCTGCCGAAGTCAGTTTGAGGCCTCCATTGGATGTCCGTGTCCTCATCTGTCAAAGGGACAGTAAAATCTGGGCCACTGGGCAGTGAGGACTTGGATAAAATGAGGAAATTCAGGTATAGAGCTTGGCCAGGGTCAAATTGTGCTTACATGCACGATTAATATTCCTATCATTGTTACCATCACTACATAGGCTGGCTTTTGCTGTTCTTCGCTCAACAGGGGGAGGAGGGGAGAACCAGAAGGAATCAGTCCTCGTAGGTCCTACCACTCAAGGGAAACCAAGGCACAGAGAGGGGAAGGGGCCGGGCAGAGCTGGGGGGGCACTTCCAGGTCCCTTGACCACCAGGGATCTACAGCAAGAGTGACCCTACAAGCCGAGCTGGGGAAGCTACTGCCTGCCAGTAATCTCCACATGGTGGCTGGAAGCTGCCATTTCCCAGGTGGGGAAACCAAGGCACAGGCCTCAAGGTCACCTGCCCATGATGCCAGAACCAAGTCCAGGATGGGACTGCAGCCAGTGCTGGCAAGTCTAAAAGGCCCTAATCCAGCTAACCCTAAGGCCCCATAGTCCCCCCAGTTGCCTGCTTCCCCCAGGAGACAGTGGCACTTTCTTTCTGTTGCCTACATGGTGCCTGTCTCTTTGTCTTGAGGGGTTCACTCCCTTCCCTTTTCTTTTTCCTCTCTTTCTTTCTTTTTTGCCCCCAAGTCAGAAGAATGAAGGAACAGCTCCTTGAATGGCATGTGGAAACAAAAGGGCTGCTGTCAGGCAGCCTGTGACCACCCCACCACCCAGAGCTGGGGGATATGGAAATGAGCTGGTGTCAATGCAAATGAGGCTCCTGGGTTATTTGCATGGAGCCAGCGGGGCGGGGCTGAGGTGGAGCAGGTGGGACCGGCTGCTGGGAATTCTTGGCAAGCTCCCCTGGGGGGCCTTTCTTCAAGGTACCTGGCTTCTCCAGGCCAGCCTCCCCTCTGAAAGTCCTGCCTGAATGCTCCAGCCTCTGCAGCATGAGATACCTGGACAGCTGTTGGGATTTTGTCATTACTATTTATGTAAATAATATTAATTTTCTATTTGTTACCTCATGGTACAAACACACGGCTGGCTGAATTTTTTTTTTTTATTATTATATTCAAAGGATACTATTGCTCTGACTTAACAAAGTTTTCCTGTGTGACAAATGAGTAAGAAAGATTACCATGGTAAGTTGTCATGGATAGAAAATATACAGAGGTATCCCGTCGGGGCCCTGGGCTAAGAGCCCCAGGAGAAGATTTTGATGTGGTTTGGGTAATGCTATGGTACAGGGAGTGGGGTGAGAGTGTTGGGACATCCCAGCAGTGCCAGGGTGGGACGGATAAGGGGTGAGCAGAGGAAGGATGGGGCAGAAGGATGGGTGGATGAGTGGAAGGAAAGAAGGAAAGGAAAGAGGAAGGGATGGGGGGAAGAGAGGACGGATGATATATGGATGGACGGATGATGGATGGATGGATAGATGGATGGATGGATGGATGGACGGATGGATGGATGGATAGATGGATGGATGGATGGACGGATGGATGGATGGATAGATGGATGGATGGATGGATGGCTAGGAGATGAAATGATAGAAGGATGGGTGGGTGGAGGGAAAGAAGGAAGGAAAAAAGGAATAAAGGCAAGGAGGAAGGTGAAAGGGGAGTGGAAGGTGTATTAGCTCACACTGCCAAGACAAAATACCATAGACTGTACGGCTTAAACAACAAAAATTTATTTTCGTGCAGTTCTGGAAGCTAGAAATCTAAGATCAAGGTTCCAACTGATTCAGTTTCCAATGAAACCTCTCTTCCTGGCTTATGGCTGCCTTCTTGTTGTGTCCTTGCATGGCCATTCCTCTGTATGTGTGCACGGAAAGGGGCGGGGAGAGCTCTCTGGTGTCTCTTCATACAAGGATACAACACCTATTCAATCAGGGCCCACTTTTATTACCTCATTTAACCTTAATGATTCCTCTAGAGTCCCCATCTCCAAATATAGTCACACTGGGAGTTGTAACTTCAATGCATGAATTTGGGAGGGGACACAAACATCCAGTCCACAGGTGAATGGGTGGATTTGTTTGTGGATGGGTAGACAATGAACCTAACATCCTTCTCTTATTTCTTCATTAATTCAACAAGCCTTTCTGAAGCATCTGCATAGAGGGCCAGGCTGGACACTGGGGCCAGGACAGGGAAGCAGGCAGGCATTGTCCCCACCACCACAAACTTTACAGAATATGTAGGCTATCCCTCAGCAGATGGCCTAGCAGAGAAGGGCCTGACTTCAGAGTCAAACATTCTGCCTTCAGATCCAGACCATGCGCTTGGGCTATGACACCTTGCCACTCACAGTGTTCAGTGGAAAATATATCCTCAGGAAGGTCATACTTTCTCCCTGAGTCTGGCTGCCATTGCAGACTCAGTGAATGGCCCTGGACACAGTCCCTGTCTGGGCTTCCATTTCCTCCTCTGTAAAATAAAGAGCTGGACAACAACCAGCTCCTTCCAACTACCCAGATTTCTTTTCTTTTTTCATGTTCCCTTTACCTCTGGTGAACTCAACAGAAAATCTAGAAATTTTATTTGCCCACTGCATAACTTAGCTCAGAACCATAATTCCATGGTTATGTCACAGCTATCAGCCAACACGAAATATGGCCGTCATCATGGCATCCATTGTCAAATATGGCCACCATCATGGCAGCCACTGTCAAATATGGCCACCATTAAGGAGAGAAGGGTTGTTTAATTTTAATTCTCTAACTTTCTGTGAGAGCCAGAGGCCCCTGTGATATGATCCTGAAACCGCTCCCTTTGCCTACCTCCAGTGAGTGTCCCTGTGCTCACAGCCTACACACAGAGCTTCTCATTTAACATATGAACTCAAACTCTCCCTGCTAACACCCCAGAAAGGAGATCAATTTATATCCTCATTGCCACATTGCCAGGCTTCTATACCCCACTGGGAAATCGATTTTCCCCAGCTTTCTGGAAGGTGAGCCATCTGAGAACATGGAAGCACTCACTAGTCAAGGACTCAGGCACCCTGAGATATAGTCCCAGCTCCGCAGCAGGCTACACATGGTCCCCACCCTAAACACATGACCAACCTGCCACGCAGCCTGGCCAGTGCCATCCGTGTCTGACTCTGGGGTTCAGTTTTATTATCAGACCTTTAGAAGATCAATCGAGGCAACAGCAAACAAGTCCTACATACTAACCTGGAGTCGGGGTAGGCCCCCCTAGACCGAACAGCACCTCACCTCTGACTCAGAGATTCCAACATTTATTTCTCAGAATGTAAACTCTGATCGCGTCCTCTCTGCTAAATTCTTGCTTTATCTGAAACCATTTCTCTAGAGCTGAGACAGAGAGAAAAACAACTTCTGAAGAACTCCCAAGCCTTCTCAGCAACCAGCAACACTCCGAGGCCCTAGGGGCCAAGTCATACCTTTGCCCTCCTTCAGTGGCTGAGGTGAATAGCAGAGGCTGGCAGAGGCCCAAGGAAAGGACAAGCCCAGAAACAGGTGACAGCCCATTTGTTTGGCCCATGGCGGGCAAGAAAGGAGGACCAGGGACAGATCTCTCTTACTGTCAGGCCAGGACAGAGCTGGGGAGAGGGCTGCTCCCTGTGTCTGTGTTTGCCCCTTGAGGTTTGGTCCCACCAGGATCCCCCGTGGCTTATCACCACCAAATTCTGAGAGTGATGGAGTCAGGAAGCTTCCCCAGTGGTGAGCAGGAGAAGAAATCTATACCTACCTCACTGCTATTAGCATATTAACTCATCTAACGTTAACTGGGGTGTAGTAAGGCTTATTTTGGATTCAGACAGCTCTGGGTTCAAGCACAACTTTGCTACTTAATGACCCTGGGAGTGCTTTGCCTCTCTGAACCTTCATTTTTTGTGATCTGTGAAATGGGTACAAGATCATTCCCCTTGGTAAGATGAATTAAGCAATCCCTGTGGGCCCAGAAAATATTGCTTCATATGCCCATCCGAACAACCCCAACCAGTTGGTTCCTTTTTTATTATCCCCATTTCAAGATGAGAGGCCTGAGTGATGGAACAAGAAATAACACCTATGATTATCCAGCGTGGGATTCGAACTTAGGTCAGTCTGAATCCGAGTCCCAGCGGGTACCCCTACCTGCCAACTACTCCCCTGAATCCCAGGCAAGGACACATAGCACGGGCCTTGGAGATGGAGATACAGGAGTCTTAAGATGGGGCTCTGCTGGGCAACTTGGGCAGGTTCCTCGATGGCTCTGGGCCTCCTTGGCCCTCCCTGTGAAATGGAGGAATGAGTTGCTCCTGGGCATGAGGGTTAGACCAATCCCTCGTAAGCACCCAGCTCATGCTAGGCAAAGAGCGCCTTTCTTCCACCTTGCCCCACTGCCTGTAGCCCCCCCCCCCAGCCCCTGCTGCTGACACCCCCACCCTGATTCCTTGGGCCTCTCGATCAGCGCGCAGCAAAGCCACTGCCAAAACAACAGAGCCACATTCTGCCCCTCACCTCCCAGAGCGCCCATGACATGCATTAACTCGGCAGTCCTGGGGACAACTTATTCCTGCTTCAGAGAGGGCAAGGAGGAACCACTGTTGAGGGGACAGGGCTTGCCACATAGCTAGTGAGCAGCTGGCCTAGGACATGACCCCACACATGCCACCACACATGCACTGCGGCCTCCATGACTGGACAGTTGCTGACATTCAAGTGACCCTCAGAAACCACATGCAGGTCCCCCGCCAGGAACCTGAACTAGCTCTTAGAGACTATTCCACCGAGAGCCCATTTTATGGCTTTGGAAACTGAGGTCTCCAGATGCTCAAATGTGCTTATAGAGCTCCTTTACTATGTCAGGCTCTGGGAATCAATGAGGTCAAAACACAGGAGGATCCCCCCCCCCTTTTTTTTTAAGATTTTATTTATTTACTTGACAGAAACAGAGAAAGAGAGAGAGCACAAGCAGGGGGAGCAACACGGAGAGGGAGAGGCAGAGGCAGGCTCCCCACTGAGCAGGGGACCCAACTCCAGGCTCAATCCCAGCACCTTGGGATCATGACCTGAGCGGAAGGCAGGTGCTTACCTGGATGCCTCCAGGAGGATCCTCACTTTCAAGGTCACATGGGGAGGGAATTGGGCCAGTCCAGGCTGCCCTAACTTCCAGCCAAGACCAACAGGGCTTGTGGGTTGCTGGAATCCAGCTGCTCCACACCCCCATCTCATCCCCTGCCCCAGGTGTAGCAGACATGGTCCCTTTTCCATGGTTCTTTGTCTCTGCCCCTGCCCAGCCCACTTGCCGTCAATCCCCCTGTCAGTGACGGGACAGCTGGACCATCTCCCGGCTCTGGACGTGCCCCATGGAGACAGTTACACTTCTGGGGGTAATTACTGCCCGGCCATCTCCACTGGCTTCTTCAAATGGATTTCCTGGTGATTTAAGGTCTTATTCATATTCTATCAATAAATGAAGTTCTCAGGCCCACATTTAGAGCAAGCAGTCCTGAGCATCTGGAAGGTGAAAAAAAAAAAAAAAAAAATCTCATCGCTAAACTGCAATGTCTTGTCGAATAGGATTCTGTGACTTACAGTTCTCTCCTCTTCGCTGCACTTGAATATTAAATGTTGTATTAATAGCTCACTCTTAATTATCCATGAGTAATGTACTACGGCTTGGAAATTAATGAAGGGAAGGACCCAAACGAGAATATTTCCCACTCCTCTGGGTGCCGCAGGGCTGATGGGAGGCAGGAGATTTGCATACGATTTGCATGAGATGCTCTGGGTTTGGTGGCCCTGGTTGGGTGGGTGGAAGGAAGACATGGGGGCTCAAATGTGGGAGTGGAGGGGCTGGGGTTGACCTGGCCATTTTCCAGCACTTTCCCAAGAGAGAACTCACCTCTCTCGTTTCTACCTCCCAGCTGTTGCCCATACTAGGTCCCCTGCCAGCTATGCCCACCTACCTACCTCTATAAGTAGAACAGAATGTATCACAATAGCTGCCATTTCAGGGCAATTTCACACTAAGACACATAAAAAATGTGCTTACATACCTAGCACACATGTACAAACCCAAGTGTCCATGCACACTAATTTTCTCTCTCTCTCTCCCCCCCCCCCTCTCTCTCTCACACACACACACACACACACACACACACACACACATGCTACTTTTGAATTATTTCAGAAAACTACCTGGAGTTTCCTTAAAAAGTTAGACCTAGACCTATCATACGATCTAGCAACTCCTCTCCTAGGAATACACCCAAGAGAAATGAGAACACAAGGAGGTACAAAATTGCTCATAGAAGCATTATTCTTGACAGTCAAAAGGTGAAAATGATCCAAATGTCCATCCACTAATGAATGGTAGGTAAATGTGGTGTGGGGGAACCTGGGTGGCTCAGGTGTCTGCCTTCAGCTCAGTTCATGATCCCAGGGTCCTGGGATGGAGACCCTCATCACACTGGGCTCCCTGTTCAGCCGGGAGTCCACTTCTCCCTCCCCTTCCCAGCACTCTCTCACTGTTTCCCTCTCTCTCTCTCTCTCCAATGAATAAATAAAATCTTCAAAAAAAATAAATAAGTGTGGTCTGTCCATGCAATGGAATATTTTTCAGCCATAAAAAGGAATGATCCTCTGATCCACGTTACAACCTTGCACACTAGGCTACTGCAAGAAAGAAGGCAGTCACAGGAGACCACATAGTGTATGGCTTCATTTCGATGAGGAGTTCAGAATCTGCAACTCTACAGAAACAAAGTAGATTGGAAGTTGCCAGAAACTGGCGTAGAGTTGGGGAAAGGATGAAGGGCCTGGGGACTAAGAGCTAAGGGTACAAGTTTTCTTCTTGAGATGATGAAAATGTTCAAAAATTCATTGTGGTGATGGCTGCATGACTCTTGAATATAGGGAAAACCACTGAACTGCACACTTCAAATGGGTGAATCATATGGTATGTGAACCCTATCTCAATAAAGCAGTTACCAAAAAACACCCACATGTTACACACTGTCCCATCTGGGATTTGGCACTCGCTCTTCCCAATGGTGGGAACACTGTTCCCCACACCCCTTCCTCTGAGCAATGGCAAGCATCCTCTTGGGGGCTGAGAAGCCAAGCATAGGGTGACACATGTGGGGTCGGCAGAGAGCTGTCCTAGAGACCACAGGTACCCCTGATGGGCTGGCTGGATGGGTAGCCCTGGGTAGATCCAGGGCTAGTGACTTCATGGCCCCGAGTGTCTTGTCGAAACTAAGCATGTTCAGTAGATATAAGCCAGCAGCTCTGAGAAGAAGACACTTAATTCAGGCTCTGACCTCAACGGGGTGCCCAGCGAGTTGTGGTCATCAGGCCACCTCTCTTGTCATGATGCTGAGGTCAGAGGGTTGCTGGGAGTCTGGGCGAAGCAGGATACAGGCAGCCTAGCCCTGGGGGATGCCCAGAGCAGGGGTAACACTGGGGCCCAGTGGGGCAGGCAAGCCCTTGGCCAGGCCAGGGAAGGGATTTGCTGTTCCCCACCAACTGGAAGTTGGTGGTCCCCAATCTCCATAGGTGCAAGGGGGCCTTGGTCTATGGCTGTGCAACCCCGGGGTAGGGGGGAAAGGAAGCCGGAAGGGTCGGGCTGGGAGGGATCCTGTCGGAGCCACGCACTGGAAGGTTGGACCTTCAAAGCTCAGCAGACCTCTAGCCACGGCCCCATGGCAACCCCATGACCTTTAAGAACTGGAATTCGGTCACGTTCCTCCCATGCTTAAACCCTCTGCTCACCTCTGACCACGGACTTTGAGACTGTGCCCTGGCCCTGGCTCCCCCTGCTCTTTCCCTCGTTCATGCCAAGCCAGCATCGCCTCTCGCCTTCTCATTTCTCTCATCCCTTAAGCCTCAGCTCAGAGGTCAGCCCCCAGGGCCCCCACTTTTCCATCCACTCCGCTTTTCCCCACCCCACCCCGTCTTCAGCTGCGATCGCCCCCAGTCTCGGTCTGTAAACAAGCACTTGTCTGGGTGACCTGGATTTCACAGCTTCCCTTGTAGAACAGAAGCTTCGGGAGAGCAGAGACCAAGCCTGTCTGATCTGGCCTTGATTCCTTGGGGCTGAGCACAGTTCCTGGCATAGAGACGGTGCCCACTAATGATCGTCTGATAAATGTACAAGGCAGAGGGCCTGGACCTGCCCCGGGTCTGCTCCTGATTTGCTGGGGGGACGTTTGTTGAACAGATCACACCTTCTCTCTAGATGATAAGCCGATCCTTTTCAGACTGAGGATTCTTCTTGATCAAAATTGTAGGTGGTCCCCAATATCTAAAGCAGCCAATCACAGAGCTGTTCGGGCTCAGAGTGGGTAGCTTCCCTACAAAACTGTGGGGTTCCTCAGACCCCAGGAACTGGTTATGTCGACTGAGGATTCCCACACTTGGAATTTTCCACTGCTGTGTTGACATCTATGTGGATTCTTATTGACGTGAGGTACAGCTAGCAAGTTATAAGATTAAAGAGCCAGTATGATTTCAACCACGTAAAGAGAAAAACAGAGGGCAAAATCTCCACAAGGAACTACAGCCAGATGTCAACCTTGACTGCTCTGATGGTAGAAATGGGGGGCAAGAGGGGGAGCTCTTCTGTTCCTTCATACTTTTATCATTTTTCAAATTTTCCACAATGAATAGTTCTTTGTTCGCCAGAGTGAAAAAGTTACCTTTTTTAAAAAATCCTAAAAACATCTGAGAATGGAAAGCTAGATAATTTCTCAAGGTTCCTCCAAGTCTGGAAAACGCAGTGTGGAACTTGAGCAGATGACAGGAGGGACTCGGGTCCTTTTGTAAATGAAGGAAGGAGGAGAGGCCAATGGGGGAGTTTCAGAGAGTATGGTAGACCAGTAGGCGTGGGGGGGACTCGGACACCTAAGCCTTCACTGTTCCTTATTTGAGGACTCCAGAGTCCTCTTTGTCTTGGTTACAGGCTTCTAGTCTCATTTACTCACTCACTCACCGAATTCACAATTACACAGCATCCCTCCATCTTAATGGTGTCATCTGTGAAACAGGAACAGTTCAAAGGGCGCCCGGGTGGCTCAGCCGGTTAAGCAACTGCCTTCAGCTCATGCCATGATCTTGGGGTCCTGGGATCAAGACCCGTGTCCAGCTCACCGTTCAATGGGGAGTCTGCTTCTCCCTCTCCCTCTTCCCCTCCCCACCCCCGGTCTAGCTCTCTCTAATAGATAAATACAATCTTTAAAAAAAAAAAAAAAATAGGGACAGCTCTAGAATCCACCTCTAAGATTCACTGTGAGAAATCACAGAGGCCCAAACAGAGGAATTTCCTAAGGTACCTGGCACTGAATAGATTCAAAATCTATGCATTAAAATGAAGACAAAAAATAGAGAGAAAGAGACGCCTCGCCCCACCACTGCGGACAAACCCAGACAACATTTGGGGTTCATTTCCTCCAGAAGTTTTTCTTGGCACAGATTTAGAGAGAGAGATAAAATAATTTTTTTACAAGAATTGAGATTGCATTAGAATTCTATTTTGTGACTTGATTTTTATTTTCATGTCATGGCCTGAAAATGTTAATGTCAGTAAAGTTTTCTTTATTTTCATGTCATGGCCTGAAAATGTTAATGTCAGTAAAGTTTCCTCGAAACCCTGATTTTCGTGGCTGAACTGTATTTCAGCCTTCAGCCATATATAATTTATTGGGGCAATATTAGGAAAAATCAGTGAATAATAAGCAATCATTTAAAAAAGGCCGCCAGGGGCGCCTGGGTGGCTCAGTGGGTTAAGCCGCTGCCTTCGGCTCAGGTCATGGTCTCAGGGTCCTGGGATCGAGCCCCGCATCGGGCTCTCTGCTCAGCAGGGAGTCTGCTTCCTCCTCTCTCTCTGCCTGCCTCTCCGCCTGCTTGTGATCTCTCTCTGTCAAATAAATAAAATTTAATTTAATTTAATTTAATTTAATTTTTAAAAAGGCAGCCAAAGAAGTAACAGTGGTTGTTTTGGTGTTGGTCATTTCGTTTGTTGTTATCTGCTCACTACAAATGTTGATAAATCTTTGTCCACAAGGGACAAATGCTTTAGGATTTCCGAGGGATGGGCGCCTGGGCAGTTCAGTTGTTAAGCATCTACCTTCCGCTTAAGTCATGATCTTGAGGTCCCGAGATCTATCCTTACTTCAGGCTCCCTGCTCAGTGGGGCGTCTGCTTCTCTCCCTCCTTCTGCCTCTCCGCACCAGCCATGCATGTATCTCGCTCACTCTCCTCTCTCAAATAAATAACCTTAACAAAAAAAGGGGGGCGGGATTTCCAAGAGAATTAATCTCCAATGCCGAGACCATGGGGACAGTCATTTGGGGGCTTTTTTCTTTAAAAAAGTACCCCAAATCCCAAGAGTTGCGCCCTAACCCTATCACTGAATCCCTGCAGCAACTCTGTGAGTTGGGCACGATTTCCTCCATTTCCCAGATGAGGAAACTGAGGCCCACAAAACTGCATTGATCTCCTTTCTCATCTTAGTTACTTCCATGGAGAAGCACAATTTTAGCGAGCTGCCCTCCTGCTGGTTCTTCGTGAGAAAGTCTGTTTGCCCACACCACGGCCAACACTGGCTCTCACGATCTAGGTCAGTGAGTTAGTGCTGCATGACAAGCCACCCCAAAAACTCACCCCCAAAACTGGCTTAAAACAGCAAGCATTTATGATTGTTCCTGCGTCTACACAGGTCAGCGAGGCGGGGCTCCTGCCAGTTGCGTATACATCTTTGGGTGCCTCCCCTGATCGTGACGCGGTGCTGTCATATGTCCGGGCTGGGTCTCTGCTCCACCGGGACTCTCATGTTCCCGCCGGCCGGCCCAGGCTTGTTCCCATGGTGGCAGCACGGTTTAGACGGAACAAGCTAATGCTCCCGCCGTCGCTCCGAGGCCGCAGGGCGGCACATCCGCCATCTCTTATTGGCCAAAACAAGTCACATGACTGAATCTGGATTCCGGAAGTGGGAACCAAACGTCCTTTTGATGGGAAGGACTGGGAAGCCATATTGCAAAACGTACAGGGAGAGTAAGAGTATTGAGAAAATTTGTGTGATTCCTGTATCATCCTTTTAAATGATATTTTAAAATACTTTTTACAATTTCTTAACAACAAGAGCAACAAATACATCGTCATGCGTATTTACAGGTCACCTACTACTGAGGCTACCCTCTTCCCCTTTCATCTTTCTTCCCTCTTTCATCTGTTCATCGGCCCTTCCTCAGTGGGCTCGACATACCCAGACACTAGTTTCTACACCCGCCCCGGCCCACCCTCCCCTTGGAAGTCCTGCTCCTGCCCCTTCTGGAAACCAGCCGTCAGCCCCACACATCAACTCCCCCTTCCCATAATGAATAGCTCAGGAGCCTGCAGGAGAGAGAGCCATGCCCGCCCACCGCCCGCACTCCCCCCTGGGCAAGCCCCGTGATGACACCATCCATCACTGCCACCCTCGATGGCTGGGTGCCCCAGGCCTGGCCAAGGAGGGGAGGAAACACTGCCCACAGCTCAGTGGAGCCCTTAATGATTACGTCAAGTGGCAAGCCATTTATTAGTCTCTTTAGCAGCCAAAAAAAATAAGGCCTGAGAAGCCAGCAAGCACATTGGGGGGACTGTGGTTTTATTTTTTATGAGTGCTTCAAGCCTCAGACACTGGGAGGGATGCGGGTGGGAGTAGGCCAACCTTGGAGCGGAGGGCCCCCTGTGGGCAGGAGTTCTGGGCTCCCAGCCTGCCTCTGCAGAGGGACCATGGGTACATAGTGGCCTGTCCAAGGTCAGACAGCCAGGTCTAGCTTGGGTCCTTCCACAGGGCAACTGGCTTCTCCCTTTGCCTCTGTGTTAACAGCTCCTGTGTTCTATGGTAAATGGCCTTGGACTCCTCTCTGGATTTTGGTCCGTGGAAATTAGACCTGAGAAGGCATGGTGGGGGAGAAATAAAGGGCGCTCTGGAGTGCATGAAAATTCCAGGGTGCTCGTCCCCTCGTTTAACTCCCTGAGCCTCTGGGAAGCTCATCTAGGAAATGGACATGGTCAGGGTTCACTGATGTGTGATCTCTGCAGTCCCACGAGGCTCTGGGTGGGCGGTGGCAGGGCAGAGTGGGTGCTCCTGAGTGCAGGGTCCTGCACCAGTTTTCACATTTCTCTGTTACCCTCTTAAAATTTTTAGCAATTTTATCTTGAAAACTGTGTTTCGTAAGGGAAGCCTGATGGGACAGTGGGAGCATAGCATGCAGGCGGGCAGACAAGACAGGCAGAAGGAAAGAAAAGACTTTATACTTTAATACCTTTATGGGCACTATTGCTGCTTTTTGAACAAGGAGCCCTGTGGTTTTTATTTTTGTACTGAGCTCCACCAATCACTGGGTTCCCAGGAGGCTTCCTGAAGGGGCTTCCTGTGCTGGTCAAGGACTCCATCTCCCCTTTCCATCCACCATTCCTGACCTCCCTTAGAGCCCTAGGGCTGTTACCCCAGGTGATACCTCCTCCTGCCACCTCCAGACAAGTATCGGGTCTTTGCCTTCCACCTCTTTCTCTTCCCTGCTCATGCCCAGTCCCCTTCTTACTGTTCTTCTGGGTCATATCCCTCACCTCGGGGCCCCCCCACCTGTCCCCACTAAAGTGCCAAGTCAGACCACAGGACTCCTTCTGTGGCTGTCCAAACTGAGCCACAACCTCCCACTCTGGGCTTCAGACGTTCCCCACCCGCCTCTGACTCATGGTTCTCCAGGTCCAGTTGCCCTTTATTCTCAATACTTTCTCACCAACCCATGTTTATTGAGCATGTACTGTTCACCAGGCCCCACGCTAAGCACCCTATGTGGATTATCTGGGGGTCATCTTCACCTTCATCCCATGATGGAAGAACTGTGAAGGTCTTCAGCTTACAGATGTAGAAATGGAGGCACGGAGCAGTTCATTCCCTTGCTAAAGGTCACACAGCAAGTGGCGGAGCCTGGATTTGACCCTACAGGTCAGCTCTAGCGCCCACACCCTTAACCATCTCAGAACTCCTCCAGATCTTCGCACAAACCAACCCTCCTCCAGGAATGCCCTCCTTAAAGGACCTAACCTGCCCTTAGTACTCCAAAAATCTTTGCCAAGTCAATGAGTGAGTGAATAATTGTGTCCCTTGTTGGCTGTGTGGCTTTGGGTCAATCGCTCCCCCTTTCTGGGTTTCCATGTCCTCTTGCATCTATAGAGAGTGAGCTCAGACAATCCCTGAGCAAAGAGAGGCTAGGATTTACTAGGATTGGCTGCAGCTGCTGGGAGGGAGCAAGACAGAGGTAGCCGCCCCTGGGGGACAAGATTATATCTGGGCCATGACTAAGCGTGCTGAGCCCTGTCCCATCTGTCTGTCCAAGTCTGTCACCGTGGGGAGGGGGTGGGGAGCTATGTCCCTGATCTCCAGCCCCATGTAACACTTCCTCCCAAAAGGCTAAAGTTGACCGCTCAGGCTACCTGCTTCTCCATTCAACAGTCCCACACAGGACTGCAGCTCCTCTAGGACTCACACCCTTCCTTCCTGGGCAGGAAGAGCTAGGAGGAGCCCTGGGCTGATCCAAGCTCCCCTCACTGTGACCTTGAGAAAATCCTTTGTGTAGCCATCAAGCAGATGTCCACTGTTCCACTAATCCTCCTATAACCAGTGCCAGGTTCTGGGCCAGACTCTGGGCCCATTATTTCCTTGAACTTGCCCCATAACCCTGTGACCTGTGTGACCATGTTAGATCCATTTCACAGAGAGGGAGACCGGAACGTGGAGAAGGTCAGGACCACCCGAGGATCACACAGAGGTTGTGGCTTGAACCACCGGGCTTCACTGCCAGCCTCGTGCCAGCACTGGGGGACACTGGCAGCCAATGGTTAAGCCAGCGCCCACCCTCAGAAGGCGTCCATGAGAGAGTGCAGACATACATGTGACTCTTGTCACTCCTCACCAAGGCCAAAGGCCCCACCTGGAGCCCAGCCACTGGCAAAAGGAGACAAACAGGTGACCATTTCCCCGCTCACCCACCCTCAGCAAGCACTTGACTTCATCTCCCCTTCAAGGTGAAGCTGCATGACTTTAGCACAGTCTTCTTAACTCTCTAGGCTGCCTTTTTCTCATTCATTAATAGCCCTGGCCAAGGCAGTTAACCATGTGGCTTATTTGGCTGGAGCCTCAGAACTATCCATAGAGGTTGGAAGATGACTCCCATTACCCTGATGTGGAGACTGAGGTTCAGAGAACGGGCAACTGGGGAACTAAGGTCAGGAAGTGCATCTGGAGTCAAACAGAGGATGTAGATGTCTACAGGGCGAGGGTGTTGCCGGCCCAGACCTGAGGCGGGGCCAGCCAGGAGGAAGGGACTATAACCCTTTCCTGGCCATGCTCCTCCCTCTTTCTCCAGCCTCCCCACTCCCCCACTCCTGAGGCCTCCAAACAAAGATGCCTTTATCCAGACCTTAGCCACATTCCTCAGTGACACATGAGGACAAAGGCGGGGGCCACCAGCAGCGACAGGAAAGCCCTGCCGTCCCAAACCAGTTTACAGCCTTCCCACGCCCCGCCCCCACCAGCAGGGCCTCCCCAGGGCCTCCAGCCCAGCCCAGCCTGGGGGTGGGGTGGAGCTCTGGGAGGAAGCCTGTCAACCCTGCCTCTCCTGCCCCTTTGGAGCTGGGTTCTTCTACCTGGTGAGGAGACAAGCCTCAGGCAGCCTGGGGCCTAGGCTCAATCTCCACCTCACCAGGCCTCAGTTTCCTTGTCTGTAAAATGGGGATGGATGTAAAATGGGGAAGACTTAGTGAGACAATGCATCTGGGGAAGGTGATGGATAAGTTGCTGGCTTCCCCATTTCTGTCCATTTTCAGTTGCCTTTGGTGCCTCAGAATGCCATTCTCAGCACTTTGCACCTGCTATTCCTTTCCCTTGACCCTAAACACTCCCTCCCCTCACCCTCTCCCCATCTTCTCCTGCAGGCGTTTTGTCAAACACCCCCTCCTCCAGGCAGCCTGCCCTGACAACCAATACCCCAGGCTGATTTAGGAGCCCCCTGAGGGCTCCCACATGCCCTGTGGGTCCCCATCACAGCCCCCAACACCCTGAATTATCAGAGCCTCCTGACCTGCTGTCACCCCCACCAGGCTCAGAGCCCCTCAGGGCAAGTCCACAGCTGCGCCTGTGGGGCAAGTGGGTAGATGGGTGGGTAAGGGAGGGGGAGGTGAAGTAACGGATGAGTACAAGGCCCTGCTATACCCAGAAAGGAAGGAAGAAAAAAGGCAGGCTGAGGCCCCTGGGAGGGGAGGGAAGGGCACAGCCAGGTGTCTTTCCAGCCCAACAGAGGGTTGGGGGTCTCTGAAGCTAAAGCTGGCGCCTTAATCCCACCCCATCCCCATTCTTCGCCTCACCAAAAATAAGGAGGCTGAGGCTACAAGATTTCCATGAATATAAGAAGTACAAGAACCTCTCTCCTCCCCCACCCCAACCCAGCCCTGCTCACCGCCCCCTCAGGAGAATGAGCCCCTCCTGACAGCCAGAGCCCTCCAACCAAATCCATACAATTTGGTGCCCAGACATTGCTAATGAACCACTTAATCACATTTCTGTGTTCCTTCCCAGAGCACCTACTGTGTCCCAGGCAAGACTGAAAGCACATAGAAAGTTCCGGTGTCCCCAGGAATTCACAACCTGGACACCCAATGTGAGAGAGGGCCTTTGAGATGATCTGACCAGAGAGGGGCAAATACTGGCCTGAGGTCTTACAGCAGAGTAGGGCAAAGTGAGAATCAGGACCCAGGGTTCTAGACTCCTGGCTCATTGTGCCCCCTTCTCTACTATGTAGGTCCAGGTGGGAAGGGAGGCCATGGGGCAGAGACCAAGAGAAATGTGGGTTGGAGGAAAAGGAGGAAGGAAGAGAGGTTCCCAGCACCTGGTGCATGCCAAGTCCATGCCAGGCATGTCTCTCTCATCCAGGATGTCAGGAAACCTCCCAGCCCCCCTTTGAAGCTGGTTTGATCATCCCCACCAAGTAGATAAAGAAGCTGAGGCACAGGCAGGAGGGTTGGCCCTGGGATTCAAGCCTAAGTCTATTGAACTGCAGAGCCTGTCCTTTTCACAGCAGAGGTTGCCCATGGGTTCATTCCTAAAGACCAGAACCGAAGGTGCTAGAATGCAGGAGCTTGGCTCCAGTGTTTCACAGCAGTTAAGGAAAGGGAGAGATGGCCCTTCAAGTGCTGCAATGCACACCCCTCCCGCCCTTGTGTGTCTTCACATGGGGCACAGGCCTGGGTGAGTCTAGAGTCGCCTCTCCCAGGAAGCACGGCTGTCCTTCCCGGAGTCCCCAGAGTGACCACAGGACCACTGCCAGCTCCAGCTCCAGCTCCAGCCCCAGACGATCTTCAGCTCTGATGGGCGGCTCTGAGGAGCCCGCTGGCCATTCAGCTGGACATAAAGGCTGCGTCTAAAAACAAACAAACGACTTCCGGGGCAGAGGGCAGGGAAGTGGTTCCAGCGGGGTGTTTGGGCAGCACGTCGGCCATTCAATCAGACCCGCTGGGCTGTGAGGGGAACGGCAGAGAATCAATCATGGGCTGTATGTGTTTGCAGAAGGACGTGTGTGGCTGTGACAGCAGCGGGAGCCCCAGGGGAGGCCCCCTGGGGACACGTGTCCACCACCTGGGCTCCCACCCCTGCTGAGCCCCAGAGGGAACTGCTGAAATACAGAATCCCAGGCCCTGGGCCCCATCCCCACAGCCAAATTGCCAAAGTTGGGATCCAAGACTCTGTAGTTTCTTTGAGTCCCACAGATACTTCTGGGGAGCCACCAGGCTTGGGGACACCAAGCAAAGTCCTAAGGGTGGAATGCAGAGGAAGAGGGTGGTTTAGAGAGGATGGATTGGGGGGGGGGGGGGTTCATCCACAGGACGAACCAGGAAACTTTGTCTTCAGGAGACCTGACTGTGTGCATGCTTCCAGACCATCCTACTCTCACCCAGAAGGCATGGCCACTCCACAAACACAGTCCAACAGCTTCTCTCTTCTCTGCCACTAACACATAGTAGGTGCTCAATAAACACCTGTGAAATGAATGAATGAAACCTGTCTTGGTTTTTCTCTGTCCTTTTTCCTGTCTCTCTATCTCTTCTCATCTGTGCTGCATGTTCCCCTTTCTCTCCACCTCCGTCTCTGCCTCCAGCATGGCATTGGGCACCTAGCAGGGGCTCAGTGAATATTTGTCAGGTGCATACAAGTGGGATGCTCTTCCTTGGCTTTCTCTCTTGCCCCTGTCCCTCTCATTCTGTCTCCCCAGCCATTCTTGCTTCTCGGTGTCCCTGCATACCCACCCACACCCTCCCCAGATCCACCTGCAGTTGCTGGAACCACCCACCCTCCAGTCAGGTTCAGGGACGCTCTACAAGTTCAGAAAGGAGTAATGGGGATGCAGCAGGAAAGCTGCCCCATCCCTGCCTGCACCCCTCCCCCAAAGCCATAAGCATACTTCCTGCTCCTCAGGCTTCTGGGCTTCCATCTTGCATGTCTTTATTCCAAGCAAGCTCTCCTTCCTGGAACCGGAGATGGCAGTCCTGTTCTACAGCCCCAATGCCTTCCTCTGCCCAGGGTCTGCAAACAGAAAACTATGGAACCAAAACACTCAACACACAGATGGGGAGATAAAGCAGGGAAGCCTGCACTGCCCAGGGTCACCCAGAAAGTCTATGGCAGCCATTAGGACCTGGGGCTTGGGGTGTTTTTATCTCCCAAAGGGCAGCTTAGAACCTTAGGACTGGCAGAGGGGACCCATTTTTCCAAGTCCACCACACCTCCACTCCCAACCACCATTTATTTATAGCTAAGGACATTGAGCCCCAGAAAGATTAGGTGACCTGCCTGGGGCCACATGAGGATCACAATTCAGGTTTTATGACACAACCCTGACATCCCAGATGGCTCAGGAGGTGTTGGGATTATAGGCAAGGAACAACTGGTCAATCAAGAGTTAAGTCCTTAATATACTGGCCTCATGTCATAAGTGATTTTAACTGAACTTCGTTAAAATGAGTCAAGGTCAACTTAACTAACCATATCCCTCCCCACCCCCCATCCCCACAATGAGGCAGGTTATATACAATAAGCACATCCCCCAGCCCCATCAGCTCTCCGGCAATTCAAAAAGAAATAAGAGATCTGGCTTTTTTTTTTTTTCATCTCTACCAAAGTAGAACCTACATGCGCAAAAAGGCATACATTGTAAGTCTACAGCTCCAAAAAGCTTCACAAAGTGCACATACCCATATAACCAGCTCCCAGAAGTCCCCTCTCCTACCCTGTCCTAGTCACTGTCCCCCAGGGGAACTGCTATCCTGACTTAACTAACCAGAAATCATTTCCACCTACTCTGCACATTATATACAAATAGAATCATAGAGTATGCTCCCTGCTATGGGAAACTTACAGGACATCTATGATTCATCCCCCTTGTGTGTTGTGGTAGTCCATTCGTAACCCTTGCTGGGTATTATTCCACTTGTGACTATACCACAATGTAATCATTTTACTCTTGATAATGTATCAGTTAGCTCTGGTTGGGTAACAAAACTCCCCAAAGCTTGGTACCTTAAAACAACTATTTATTTAGCACTGCCTTCTGCTGGTAGATTTGGACTGGGATCTGCTAGCTGGTTCTTCTGGGCTGCCCTGGGCTGGACTGGGCTGATCTCTGCTGGGCTCACACGTGTGCCTGCATCTGTGGCTGGGGCTGGCTGGTCTAGAAAGACGTCAGCTAAGAAAGCCCACCCATCTCCCATCTGCCAGCCAGCCAGCCTAGACTCCTCACACGGTGACTACAGACTTCCAAGAGCAGGGGGGAAGTGTGTAAGACCTCTGGAAGTCCTAGAGCTAGCACGTGTGACTTCTGCCATGTTCTACTGGCCATGCCAATTAAAGACCAGCCCGGATTAAAAGGAAAAGAAACAGATGGGCTCTAAAGGATTGTGGCTGTTTTTGCAATCTACCAGGACAGGCATTTGGTAGTTTCCAGTTTCAGCCAAGATGAATAATTCTGCTGTGAACATTCTTTTTTTTTTTTTTTTAAGATTTTATTTATTTATTTGAGAGAGAGACAGAGACAGAGATAGTGAGAGAGCACTAATAGGGAGGAAAGGGAGAAGCAGACTCCCCAGTGAGAAAAGAGCTGGATGCGGGACTTGATCCCAGGATCATGACCTGACCCCAACAACGCAGACACTTAACCGCTTAAGCTTAACCCACTAAGCCACCCAGGCGCCCCTGCTGTGGACATTCTCATGCATATCTTCCGATGACCCCAGGACTCATTTCTACTGAGGATTTTCCCAAGAGCAAAGTGGCTGGGTTATTAGGAATGCTTTCACTCAGCCTACACTGGCTCCATAGGGGCCCAACTGTTTGTCAGGATGAATATAAACTGCTAGAATATTTGTTATCTTAAGGAAATCTCCCAAAGGGGCATGTGTACCTTCGGAAGACCTTCCTACCTCTAGACAAGCTCCAACTTCACACAGGAAGTGCCCTAGTTGCTTAAAGAGTGTCCCCCTCCCAAAAAAATTCCTATCCATCAAGAACTGAGTCATGTGACTTTATCTGGAAAGAGGGTCTTTGCAGATGCCACCAAGTTAAGATGAGGTCATAGTGGCCAGAGTGGGCCCTTATTTGGTGGCCGGTGTCTTTTGAGGGGAATGGAGGGGAGATTTAGATACAGAGACAGAGATACGCTGAGGGAACTCTTGCCTCATACCTGCAGAGATAGAGTTGGAGGGATGTGTCTACAAACCAAGGAATGCCAAGAATTGCTGGCAAGTCCCAGAAGCTGGAGGACGTGAAGATAGATTCCCCCTCTGATTCTTCAGAAGGAGCATACCCCAGCTGACACCTTAATTTCAGATTTCTAGCCTCCAGAACCTGGGGAGACTAAATCTCTGTAGTTTTGTGTCCTTGAGTTCACGGTACATGTCCATTTCGGCAGACCTGAGAAACCAGGTTGCCCTCCTACCACCTTCCTGCTCCCTGATCTGGTCCAGAGCAGTGAGAGCAAAGGACAAGTTCCTCTCTGCCCTTCGCACTTGACCTTTTCATGCTGTTTGGTCTCCGAGGTCACACGTGTAAGCACATTACTCAGAAGATTTATCCCAAAGCACGCACAGGGTGCGGGCCCGTGCAAACACTTGCCGCTGGTTTGCCATGATTTACTCTAACAGAGGGGGCCTCAGCCAACGAGTCTCTCTCATATATCAAAAAGGAAATCCTGAAGACATCCCTATAAACGCAGCAGGGAGGAGAACCTGCCGCCACCATAAACTTCCACGACGTGGTAGCGTCAGATGGGCCATCTGCTTCTCTCCCCCATCCAGATGCGCTCAGCGGCTCTCTCCTGCCTAATGGTTCACTTCTGCGACTCTGTGCACACCCCAGATACCCCCCCTCTTCTCGCTGCAGCATTAGCAACAGGGCAGCCTACAGCAGGAGCACATCCAGGCATGGAGGGAATCTGAATTACAGAACAGAGCCATGTTCAAACCTTGACCATGCCACTGCTGACTCCTGGGCTCTTTCTGTGCCTCCTCTGAGTTCTAACTGCCTTGACTGTAAAATCAGAGAGCTCCCAGGCTCACAGAGTTGCAGGAAAACAAACAAGAAAACATTCTTCCTGACTTAATGCATGGTAATCCTCCTCTCCCTACTGCTCTGTGGTCTTACCAGGACTCCTGGTTGTAAGTGACAGAAACCCAACTCATAGTAGCTCAAGCAACGAGCAAGCAAGAACCATCATTTGGGCTCTCTCATACCTGAAAAATTCTTGAAGTGACACCTTCAGGTATGGCTGGATCCAGGAGCTTAACAATGCCAACAAGAAGCTGCCTATGTCTTTCAAGTCAGCTTTCTGCTTGTTTGACTTTTTTCTCAGGCAGGCTCTCCCTTTGGTATGGCTCAGCAATTCCACCAGAAGAGAGAGTTCTCCAGTAGATGCTGGACTCACCTGAAGAAGCTCTGATTAGCCACAGGGAGAGCAAGAGGTGGGAACAAATGCACAGACTCATGTAACTGGACATTTATGAGATATCAGCCATTGCTTTTATCACCCTACTCTGTCTTTGTTCACCAATAGCTTCCCGATTACTAGGTAGGGTTCCTACTGCCCTCCATGGGATACTCTCCTTTCTCCCATCCCCTCTTTCTATGCCCCCATCCCAGGAACTGCCCTCTATCCCAGAGTGGCAACATCTGTGACTCGTAATAGTATTCCATGTTACCAACCGTATTCTAAATTTTGTGCCCTGGGCCCTTCAAGACTTAGACTTTCGAGGTTCAAAAGCTAAATTCCAGTGCCATAGAATAAACCTTTGAAATCCAAAAACCATAAATTTGATGCTTTCTTATTCTTCTTTTGCTGGTACAACCACTCTTAAGGCAGAAATACAGAATACTCCCTATGCCACTTAAAATGGAGGAAGGATGGCGAAGTAGGGGACATGAGTTCACTGCTCAAAGCATCATTCTGACCCGCTCAGAGCATGCTTCCCATGCAAAGCTAGGACTCACCCTGAGCCAAACAGCAGCCCTGCCAAATCCTCCTGGGGAGAAGATCCCACCCCACCCCTTGTCTGGGTCCTTCTGCCCTCCAGCTGGCTAAAATACCCTTCTTCCAGAGTGCCCTCCTTGGTTTATCTAAATGAGAATTGCTCTCATTTTTTCCTTCTTCTCCAAGCTTTAGGCAACCTGGCCTTGAGAATTAATATTATAGCACAGGATAATATGCTATATGAGATCTGAGCAGATCTCACCTCTCCTAAAAGAACATCAGCTATTTACCAGTGAGGACCTCTTTTATGCTCCTTTGTGTCCCTGATGCCTAGCACATGGTAGACAGAAGGGGGTGGTGACTCCCTATTTCCTCCCCGAGCCACTGAGTGAAAGTGAAAGACCACAGAAGGCAATTTAGGGAAGGGCACCAAACCATTAGAACTATGCCAAGAAAAAATGGTCTACTTGTTAGGTGATGAGCTCCCCGTCACTGGAGGAAGACAAACAGAGGCAGCTTGGCAGAGACAGGCAGTTGGTTACCTGGAATATGAGCACCAGGAGAACTGGACAGCATCTACTTTTGCTCATCATTTTATTGTCTGTGTTTAACACAATGCATGGCTCCTAAGAGAATTTAAAGTACCCTCAGCCAGCATCCAAACCCCTTTCTGTGCTCTCTAGGTTCTGCTGATCTGAACCCCCACCTTCCTCTCCAGACCCCTCTCTTCTCACTCCTCACTTCCCTCCAACTACTCTGACCTCCTTTCCCTCCCCACCTCAGGGCCTTTGTACGTGCTGCTCTCCCTGCCTGGAACATACTTCCTGCAGACCTTGGTGGGGCCAGGTCTATAGGCCAGATGCTATAGTCCCTTCTCAAGGAAACTTTCCCTGACTGCCTCATTAAAGAATTCCTTTCCCCTCCCTGACTCTCTCTCCACCATTAACCTGCTTTGTTTCTCTGTATTGTGCTTGTCACCAACTGCAATAATCCTGTTTGTTCATCCACTGTCTCCCCAACTCAAATGGAAGCTTGTTCACCACTAAATCTCAGAGCTTAGCCCAGTGCCCTGCCCATAGGAGCTGCTCAGTAAGTATTTGCAGAATGAGTTGTGGTTTTTAGGATAGGATTAGATGCTATAAGAGGCAAGCCCCTGGGGCAGTGGCTTGACACCATGATTGTGTTTTCATCTGAAGGTCACGTGGTGTTCTCCACCGGTAGGCAGCCCTCCAATGACCCAGGCTCTTTCCATTGTATGGCTCTACCCTCCTCTAGGACGTCAGAGTCTCCTGCCTTCAGGAAGAGAGAGAGAGCAAGGGGTTTGGGGGGTCAGGGAGGTTGTGGATCAGGCCTAAATAATGGTTTATGTTGCTTCTGCCCACATTCTGTTAGCCAGAATTCGGTCACAGGGAAGCAGGTTTAATCAACAGCCAGCCACAGGGGTGAGTGATGAATGAATAAATGAATGAATGAACGAATAAATGAAAAAAAAAGATCTTTTACATATCTCACAGTTCAAGACCCCTTATAAAATTCCAGCTCCTGCAGATCCAAGAAATCTGATGTCAGTTGCTGTGTGTCCTGATTTTTTTATCCCCATCGCCAGGATGACAGAAAACAAGGGCTCCGGGCCCCACATGTGCAGCCCTGGGAGCAGGCAGGCAGGGCAGGCAGGGCAGCCAGGCTGCTGGCTCCAGGTAAAACCAGCTCAGGGGTGCTCTGGGCTTTCTTGAGGGCTCCGTGCTCCCTTCCCCCATTTCTCCAGCTCCCCGGACTGGATGCAGACGGGAGGGAGAGGATGCCTGTGCAGGGGCAGCTCTCACCCCTTCAGAGCAAAGGAGAATTGAATCTATTTGCTCGGGATGACGTCATACTGGCTGGACTAGGAGACAGCAGGCTTGGGGGAGTGGAGGGCAGCCTTCCAAGAATGTCCATAGGCATCAGGAACTATTTGTGAAATGCCTTCTTTGGGCCATGACTTTCTGCTGGGGTTAATACAGGGAAGTGCCTAGAGCCGCACCTGGCATACATAAGCGCTAAATATGTGCTTGCTAGCATTGCCCTTCTCTCCCTTCGCGATGACTCCATGCATTCACTCACCCACCTGATGTCTAGGGCCAGTTCCTGCCCTTCCCTGGGTTCTCAAGAAGTGGCAACAAACAAGAAAGACAGGGCTTGCAAGAATTATAATAGATGTCAGCCCACCCTTCGCGGAGCTTCTAGTCTGGAGGGAGACAGTACTCAGGAATGGCACCGGGGGAGGGAATACTGCCAAGAAGCAGGTGCCGGGACTACGAGGGAGTCCCAGAAGCTGGCCCAGCATGTGGAGGGGAAAGGTCAAGAAGATGCCTTCTGGCTCACCCTCTCTGATCGCACACTCACACGCTCATTTTGTGCTGGGGGCCACCACCACTGGGGACATTCCCTAGACAGACTCTTCCTCCTGGCCTGAAGCCAGGAGATCCAGCCTTGGCCAGTGCCCATGGTCTGATCCTTCCCCACCAACCTGATGCTGCTGCAGCCGCTGTGAAAGGGGGGACCCACCAAATGGGGAGAACTCAGCCCCCAGGAAGGTTCAGGGGCTGCGGTGGATGGGTGGAGCGGGAGGGTGGTGGCTGGACCCCATGCTCCCTGTCTCTGGATCACAAGGTGGAGCAGTCCACCGGAGGAAGGGTCCTAGAGCCCCCAGGTCTTTCACCCCAATAGCTACTTATCGGATTGAAAGAGAGCCGGCTGTATGTTCAACTGTGAAGGGCAAGAGCCAGCTAAGTGGACACATATGAAATTCTAGCAAAAGACTATCAGTGACTTTGCCTAAACACAGCCTACTGGAGGCTTTAATAATACAGTTGAGCTTTCTGGGGACAGCAGCCTCACCTCTTTAGAACATAGGGACTTATTGCTCAATGTTCACACATTTGAATTTCATAGCACGCATGCAGATAGATAAGGCAGGAATTCAGGGGGTCGCAGGGAGCCCTGTCCTCAGCACCGGCCGGACCACGGCTTGAGAAGGGGGCTGCCCGAAGCCCAGAGATCCCTGTGAGGAGCCAGGATTGGGACCAGCTGGCACCAGCTCCCGGAAAAGCACCCCCAGGGAGAAGGCTACCAGATCCAGAGGTCCTGAGCGCCGCCAACCCCTCCCCACCAGCACCACCAGGAACAAAGGCCAGCCATCCTCTCCCTCCATCTGCAACCAGTCCGGGGAGCTGGAGAAATGGGGGAAGGGAGCACGGACAAGGGGAGTGTGGCGAAGCCTGTGTGCCTTCCTCAGGAGGCCAAGGGCACCTGGGACGTGGAAATTAAAAAGGAGGAGGGGAGGCCCAGCATATTAACCTCTTTAATCTTTCATTTCTGACACAGATTGTGGTCCCTCATTTCAAAGAATTTCAAGCTAATGTCTGGAGGGCAGAAAAATCTATTTCCCAATACGCAGCTCCAGCTTTTTTACCAATCGACTGCCCTTCCTGGTACAATCAGCCAAGAATTGATTTTTTTTTTCCCTTTTTTTTTTTCTTTCTCTCTCTTTCTCTCTCACTCACTCTCTCTCTTTTTAATGCTAAAGCATCATCCAAAAATCTATCAATACAAACAACATCTTTGGAGAAAATACCAGGCTGCTTCTTAATTAACCCCAAAGCTGCTGGCCAGAGACTGTGGGGTCACTTCTGGAAGGCTCAGCCTGGGGACCCATTTGTGTCCCTCCTCAGAATGTTAGTCTCTATCTGGAATTCTTAGAATCCCTGTGTTAGAACCCTCTAGCACCTGTACCACAGGAGGCTACTTAAATGTAAATTAAGTTTCATTAGATAAAATTTTAAAAGTCAGTTACTCTATCAAACAGGCCACATGCAAGGGCTGGGGAGCCACATGTGGCTCGTGGCTACCATCCTGGATAGTGGCAGCCCTCCAGAACTCCGCCATCAAAGAAAGTTTTGCTTTAGAAAAGAGAAAGCAGCAGCCAAGGGTCGGATGTGAGCAAATGGGCATTTCACTAAAGCTCGATTTACAAAAAGAGGCAGCAGGTCTAATCTGGCCCATGGGCCGTAATCTGCTAACTCCAGCTTTAGTGGCTTCTCCAGAGAATATAAGGATCACAAAAAATTAGAAATAGTAGTGGTGGGGCGCCTGGGTGGCTCAGTGGAATAAGCCTCTGCCTTCGGCTCAGGTCATGATTTCAGGGTCCTGGGATCGAGCCCCACATCGGGCTCTCTGCTCAGCGGGGACTTTCTGCCTAATTATGACCTCTGTCAAATAAATAAATAAATTTTTTTCAAAAAAGAAATAAAGAAATATAGTGGTTAGGACAACTGGAAGAGGCCTATAGAGCCATCAGGGGCTAGAAACATGTCCTATTTTGGTTCGGGTGCTGGTTAGAGGGGGTAATGCGCTATTTGCCTTTTACCGTATCCAAATTGTCTCGCAATTCAAAATATCTTTAGAATGTTAGACTATCTTAGGGAGCCAGAATGTCTTGGAATGTCAGAATCCTGCAGGGTTCCCGAGCAGTCTTACCCCCATGGGACATCACTGGAGTCTCAGAGGCCGCCAATCAGGGGAAGACACAACCCCCTTTACCCAGACCTGCTTTATTCATAAGGATTTTTGGGGCTAAGAAACAATTAAGAACAATAGCAACTGGAAGGTCCCTTCGGTGTGTCTGTGGCTTCTAGGCATGTGAGAGTCCCTAAGAAAAGCAGATACAAGGCAGGACTTGGAGCCAGAACCCTGGCAGGGGGTGGGAGTAGATTGGGGCTGAGCCTGGAGTTCTCCAAGGCTCCAGTTCCCACTCTAGCCAGGGTGGCTCTCATCTTCCATTTTTTTTGTATATTGGGTTTCCAAGTAGGAATTCACCCATGGAAAACTCCAGAACTCTAGCTCAAACCCCTGCCCTTTAGTGCAGGCATCGGAGTGTTTTAGCCCAAAGCAAGCAGCAGAGCAGAGAGATAAAAGCACACAGGTGGGGAGCCTGGGGGGCTCAGTCAGTTAAGTGTCTGCCTTCGGCTCAGGTCATAATCCTGGGGTCCCAGGGGTATCTTCAGTAGGGAGTCTGCTTTTCCCTCTCACTCTCCCTTGGGGCTCTCTCTCTCTCGTTCACTCACTCTCTCTCTCAAATAAATAAGTAAAAATCTTTAAAAAATAAAAATAAATAAATAAAAGCACACACTCTAGGGCCAAAAGGCGAAGTTCAGATCCTAGTTTTAGCTGTGTGACTCTGGGGAAGTCACTTCCCCTCTCTGTGCCTCAGTTTCCTTCTCTGTTTAAAATGGGGTTAAAGACAGGACCCACTCGTGGGTTGTTATGAGAATAAAAGGCATTCATGCTTGAAAAGCACTTTGAACCCAATGCACGTGCTCAGCATCTCATGTTCACTAAAGAACAAGGACTTTAGAGTCTGCCCAGCACCACCCCCTCATTCATTCCTCAAGCAATCTTTAAAGAGCAAGCTGCCAGGCTTTGGCAAAGGGGATAGATTGGCTAAAGTACGACAAACGTCCCCCTTTCCTTACCTCCAGTTCCTCCATTTCTCACATTCTAGCTGCCCCATCTCCAGTGCCCCCCAGCCAGTCCCCTTGTTTGGACACCCAGGCCTCAGTCCAGGAGAGAGCTCTTCTCCAGAAGCAACTACTGTCCGATGGCCCCAGAGTGAGCTGGGCAGAGAGAGACCCCTCTGTCCCAGAGCTGGATCTGGCTGCCCTCGGCATCCCACTGCACATGCCCCAGACTCCCTCTCCCAGGATCCTGCTCCCTATTATCCCACAGCTGAAGGAGTTTCCACTCTGGGCACACAGGTAGCCTGAGGCTCTGTCCCTGCAGACATTCTCCTGCCCGTCCATCCTGGCAGCCTCCTGTCTCTGAGGAGCCCTCACCCACAGTCACTCTCTTGACATCTCTAAGATACCTACCATGTGACAGGTTGGGTCCCTGAGGGCACAGGGAGGACAAGAAACACAGTCTGCTCTCGTGGACTTCGTTCCTAGTTGGATGTTCAACAAACGAGTAAAGATCATTGCACTTGGAGATCACTTTGAAGAAGAAGATAGCTGGACAGCGTGGGAGCAGGTGTGGTTAGGGAAGGCTCCCTGGAGGAGGTGACTGTTACACAGAAACCTCTCAGCTGCACAATCTCAGGCAAGGCCTCCATTCTTACTGAAAAATGCAGAGGCTAATGCATCTGCCAGGGGCTTAGAGTCGGGTCAGAGCGAGGGTGTAAAAGGCTTAGCACAGTGCCTGCCACGTAGTGAGTACTCAGCCAACATTAGCCAAGACAGAAAATCCGTCACCCCTGATGCCAGGCAAGGCCTAATTATAGACGCCCAAAGGTCTCTTTTCAGCTCCTTGTGACTCGGGACAAGGGCCAAGGAAGCTTGGGCTGCCCAAGAAAGGAAGGTTCTCCCTATGGTCATAAGGTCTTTGCCAGCAAGCCGACCCACTCCCTGTCCACCCCTGGCTCTGCAGGACCTGACCAACCCAGAGACAGCACGAGAGCAGGGGACAAGGAGTCGGGTGGGCCTCACCTATGAGGAATGGCGAGGGGTGCTTCAGTTTTCCCATCCGCTAAGTGGAGATACCAGTGGAAGTTGCCTCCCGGAGCTGTGTGAGGCTTCAGAGAAGGGCCTCAGTCCTTAGTACTTAGGCAGGGCTCTGTTTAACCTCTACAGTGTATAAGTACACACATAAATGTGAAATTAGTTGTAATTTAGGTAAATT
Source organism: Mustela lutreola (assembly GCF_030435805.1). Taxonomy (NCBI): domain Eukaryota; kingdom Metazoa; phylum Chordata; class Mammalia; order Carnivora; family Mustelidae; genus Mustela; species Mustela lutreola. Next base: position 71,836,869 of record NC_081300.1, on the reverse strand, counting down.
CTCCCAGGGGCTTTCTTTTCTTTTATTCAGCAAATAGATGCAGAGGTCCTTGCTGTGTCTGGCTCCGTGTTAAGTGCTGGGTCTACAAAGATGCCCACGACAGCCACCTAAGATCTTACAGAGCCAATGAAGAGGGTCGGTGAGGTTGCAGGGGCATGTTTAACCTGCTCCCAGAACAAACTAGAGGTTCTAGAAGGAACACCCGCTCTTCTTTGTTCTTCCGCTGGTTTGTTTACTCACCATTATAGGAGCCAGGCCTTGTCCAACATGCCGTGGAGCCTGAGATCTGCTGGCGGGAGGCGGAGGGACTCTTTCTCCAGCCCCAGATGTGGAACACTCTGCCTTGACCCTGGCCTCCAAGATGACTGTCTTCACAGTCAAGTTCTGTGTTCGAGTTCCAGTTCTCTTCCCCTGCCCTGCTGTGGTATCTGGTACAGGCAGTGTCGCCGGACTGTCACTTGGCGCCCTCATCTGTGACACGAGTTATGGTCACAGTAACAGCACTCTGTCAAGGCTGTTTAGGGGTGTGTCATAGCAAAGGTTCTCTGCATCTATCTAGTAGATGATGCTGATTCCAGCCCAGACAGAGCCCTGGGTTCAAGCCCTGGGACACGCTCCTGCATACCCCCAGCTCCAAACCACTGGCTGACTTTGGGGAGGACGATCCTACTCTGGGACCATTTCCAGGCCACTTTCTGGAAATGAAGGTTCTGAGCTACATAGAGGTGATCACCTTAGATTCTTCCTTTCTTCCCATTATCATAGAATTGTTGCTGGGAAAAGTTTGATCAGGCAAAGACTACATTTCCCAGCACCCTTGCACCAGGGCAGGGTCATGTGACTCACTCTGACCAATGGGTTATGAGAGGAAGTGGTGCCCATGGCTTCAGGACCCATGTGGTTAACAAGGGCATGTGTGTCCTCATCCTTTGTTTCCCCATCTGCCAGCAGAATGCATGGGATATCAACACACATGGTGAAGAAGGTAGAACCACAGACAGAAGGAGCTTGGGTGCCAGAGTCATGGCGCAGAGGGAGGCCCCCCAACAAGGAATGCCAGCAGTGGGCTATGATATTAGTGGGGAATAAAGTTTTATTGCGTTAAACCAAAGAAGCATCCATTTTTTATATCAACGCAGCCAGCATTGCCTAAATGACTGTGTGTAGGTTCTACATATTTTTTTCAGTTGTATATACATCATCTGCTATAATATTCAACAAACTTCTAGCATCAGTATCACAAACCACTAATTTTCTGGGCATTTAACATGTGCTAAGCACCGTGCTCTCTCGCACATTTTCTTCTTTATCTTAACCACAAGAGATGAGGAAATCAAGACTCAAAGACATTCAGAAAGCTGTCCAGAGTCCTCAGACTGATATACAGAAGTAGTTAGAGTCGAAGGTTCCCGTTCTGAATTGCTGGCCTTCCAGAACCCACGCGTAGATAGGACAAGCCCAGATTTACGGTTGAGGACACGGAGGCTCACGGGAGGTCCATCACTTGGCCACAGTCACAGAACAAAGTGGCAGTGATCAGCTTAGAACCCAGAGTTGTCGGGCTCCTCACCCAGTCTTCTCGCCTCAATTGCTCTCCTCAGCATGCCCAAAAAGCCCTGACCCTGTTTGCATTCACCAGTGTGACCGTGCCATGACTGAAGGCAAACCTGGCATCCACGGAGACTCTTATAATGCTAAATAAATTTTTCTCTTGGCAGCCCGGGAACTTATTAAACACCTGGGAGGCTGTTAGTGCCATGTGCTGTCCAAAACACTCTTAATTACTGTCTAATCAAGATATCTTTTACAGTAGAAAAAAAATAAGACAGGAGAGAAGGGGAAAGGTTCATGCACCCAACTTTTAGGGCCACTGTTGGGCACTATATCCCCTGAGTCTCTGTTGGCAAAGGGGGACAAAGAAATAAAGAGGAAGGAAGGGAAACTGCCCTTGAAACTGCCCCAGATATCCCACTCTGTGGACTTGATCTGGAGGGAATCAGGAACAGGTGAATAGTGAAGATGGACATACAAGGATAATCCTGGTAACTCAGCATCATACTGTCTAAGTGAAAAGTTGGAAATATCTGAACTGCTCCACGACAGGACCCAAGTCACGTAAACAGGCGCATACACAGAAGGGAGTACTATGAAGCCATTAAAAAGAATGCCCCAGAGCCATCTGGGTTGACACAGAACAATCCAGTGGGTAAAGCTGGTTGCAGAACAGTGCATCAGCTGTGCTCCCATTCCAAAACAAGATGACGTGTATCACTATTGCCGGCACCTATCATGGGCTTAATGTACTCTAAGTCAAGCAGTCACATTCACCACCTCCCTTTAACCCCTGTGAGAACCCTATGATGTAGGAACCGTTAACAACCCCAAGTCATAGATGAAGAAATAAATCTCAGAAGTGCAGTCATGAGTGCCCTAGGGTCATGTCTTTAGCAAGTGGTGGGCTAGGATTATTCATACCGAGGAAGTCTGAAGGCCACAACTAGCCATGAAGCTCTCCATAGGCTCCCCAGGCACGAACAAGCATAATGGTTGGCAGGATATTTCCATTTCTTCAAAATGGGGGAAGCAGGAGGTACAGAGCAAGAGTTTTCTGGAAACCAAGAGGATTAGGTTTTAACAGCCATATGGAGACAGGAAGCAAAGTCTATAGCTTTCAGATGATGAAGTATTGGGACCAAGAGCCCCTACCTAAAACCAGGACCCCCCAAAGGGCAATATTCTTAAAGGATAAACAAAATAGAGGGGGGAAAAAATCACACACCAACAAAGAGAAGAAACAAGGAATTTTGCCTGTCCCAGCTTGGACTCCATGAGGGAAAATATTTCCCTTAAGAATTTGTAACCATGGACCTACAATCACACCACTTTGGAGTTTAAATCTGTATTCCCTGCACTGAAGGGAACTTCCATGCTGAGACCAAGAATGAGCATATCATGCCAAACCAGGCAGAAGCAAATGCTCATCCTTCTGTAGATCTTTCTGGAGGGGATCAGACACCCACTCAATGGTAACGTCCAGGATTCCCATGGATATGGTCACACTAAAGATGAGCTTGCAAACCCAGATTATACCACGTACGAGAAAACAAACCACCACAAAAATGTCTGGAAAGACACTGGAGGGACTGATAGTCTTTGGAGAGTTAGTAATGGAAGGATAGTGTGAGCAAGGCTGTGGCTTTTTACTTAACACACATGTAAGGCAGGGTGAATTTCTGAGAATAAGGAGTTAATAATACTGCTTTCTTCTTTCTGCTTTAAAATATGAAATATTTAAGTTGAACAGAAATAAAAGAAAGAATACAGGAGGGAGATGGGAAAAGGAGGGGAACCTAGTTTTTCTGGCCCCACTCCCCACCTGCAAGCCCCACTCCACCCCTACCAGTTATAGCCATGGCCACTGGCTTTGGCGACGCTTCCTAGAACAGAGTTGGGATCCTTCCCATTTGCCAAGGATGTTCTCCTGTATAATGATCAGCCATATAAAATCCCTCATTGGGGTCTGTGCTCCCAAAGCCTCCAATAGAAGGGAGGGACTACTTTAATTCCTCTGCGGACATCAGCTGATCCCAGTCTCTTTGTTTCTATCTCTTAAATATTCCTCAAGCCCCACCACCATTCTCCTTCCCCAGTCCCTCCCCTGTCCAGAACACATCTCAAGCCTTGCTCAGAACTCAGTTCTCTTGGCCCTTCTGCTGACCGCCTTCCAGCCCATCCACCAGGTTGCACCAGCCAATAGAGTCTTCTTCCCAGCATGCGAATCAGACTCCTCCCCTAACTAAAATGTTCCAGTGGGTTCCCTCTGGCTCAGAATAAACTACAAGTTCCTGGATGACCCTGTCCCCACTGGCCAGGCCCAGGTAATCACTCACGGTGTCCCTCCTGTCCATTCCCTCCCACTGACTCTACTCCATTCACATTGGCCTCATGTTGGACCTAGGAACACACAGCTCAGACCCCCTGCCCAGGGGCCCATCCACTGCCTGGCCATTTTCCCTGCACAGGGAAACCTCTAGTTTTCAGATTCAGGCTAAATGCCCTTGCCCTCTCAGGAGGTCTTCCTGTACTTGCCTAGCATGGTGGATAGAATTATGACCCCCAAGGTTGCCCACACCCTAACTCCAGAACCCATGAATCAGTGATCTTACCTGGCAATAGAGAGTCAGCAGGTATGATGAAACTAAGGATCTTGAGATGGGAGGATTATCCTGGCTGATCTGGATGAGTCCAATGCCATCATAAGTGACCTTATAAGGGAAGAGTAGGAAACTCAGAGTCAAAGAAGGCAACAGAGACAGATATTGGAAGATCCAAAGTTCTGGTTTTCAGGATAGAGTAGAGGACCACAAGTCTAGGAAGGCGGGTAGCCTCTGAAAGCTAGAAAGGCAAGGACACGGACTCTCCACCAGGGGCCTCTAAAAGAAATCATCTCTACTGTTAAAAACAAGACAACAGGCCCAAAATGAAGTTACTGACACTAAGCCTCCTGCCACCAAACTGAGACTTAGTTACAGTTCTGCCTGTCCCTGGGATCTTAAACCAGTCAGCTTGATGGACCCTTCCCCTCTCCTAAAGGAAAATAACCCTAAAATAATAAACCACTCGTTTGCCTAGAACATCCTTGTCCCCACTCCCATCTGCCTATAACAGTCTTCCTCATTGTGTAACTCCTCAGAGCTCTTCTGTCCCCTAGATGGGATGCTGCCTTGCCCATGAGTCTGAATAAAGCCAAGAAGATCTTTCAAATGTTCTCAGTCGAATTTTGTTTTTCGACATCACCAACACCTTGATTTGAGGACCTCGGGGCTCTAGAACTATAAGAGAATAAATGTGGGTTGTTGAAAGACACTACATTTATAGTGATTTGTTACAGCAGCCACAGGAAACTCATACACCTCAGACTGGTTGTCTCCGTATTCCCAGCATTACCCACCTGAGGGTTTTTCCGGACCGGCAAAAGGCATGTAGGAAGTGTTGGGGAACTAAGAGCTCTGGGAGTTGGAGTATAAACATCCCAGCTCCCTCTCCATACTAGGAGCATAGCTGGAGGGGCATGGCTTGTGCGGAAATGGTCTCCCGAGGCACCCCCAGCTGGAATGGCAGCTGCCCACCACCGTCATGGACTCACGTTCCCTGTGGGAGCTGCCTTCTCCTCCCTGCCTCACTGCCCCACTCCTCCTCAGGTGCTTTCTAGAATCATTTCTCACACAAATCACTTGCCTTTGAATCTTTATCTCTGTACTACCTAAACCAAGTCGTACCCCTCCCACCATCCCATCATTGTCCTGTTTCCTCCCTCACCATCCCTCTTCCCTGTCCTCCCAGCATCCATCCAGGCTGTCACTCTCTGTCTTGCCCCTGGGACTGTCAGCCCCTCTGAGGCAGGACCCTGTGCACCCAGTCACTGCATATCTCTGGATCCTGGCATGGGGTCCGGCACACGGGGCACACTTGATAAATGTGTGCCTAGTGGCTGACTGAATATATAAGCTTTGTAGAGAAAGAGCGTCCTCTGGAAGGCACAAGGCACTCCCACTGCCAACAGCTTCCTAACTAGCCCTTGGGGGCCGCCTTCATGGATCCCAAACACCAGCTACAGTTAGTGTCCTCCCATCTGCATGCAAATAATAGAGGCCCCAAAATCCTCAAGGGGAGTTTGTTCTAAATGGATTAACTGTGCCCCCTGCAACCATCACCTGCTTGCCTAGACAAGGCTTCCTGACCTCTGCGGAGAGGACAAAGCCCCAACTCTTGGTGAGGGGCCCCCAGAAAGAGGCTACATCTGCGATGGTTCCCCGTGCACTCTTAGGGTGGTGTTTAGAGGCACCTGGCAGTCTCCTGCCTCCTTGACCTTGTCCAGGCTATGTCCCTCACCTGGAATTCCTTTTGTACATCTGGAAAACAGTTTATCTTTCCAGATATCCCTCAAGCAGATATCTCTCCAGGTCTTTGCTTACTTTCCTTTTCTTGGACCATCCTTCTGCCCAGTCCCTCTGACACTCACTGGTTTGGGCATCTTGTCTCCCAAACACGTTTCTTGGACGAACCCTCCCTGTTCCTCTCTGTTCTCCAATGTCTGGCACACAGTAAGTGCCCAATGCTTGATAGCATGTACAGTCCCCCCCCCCTTTGGCTGTAAACCCGAGGGGTTTAGAGGCTCACCCCACACCCCTGCCCCACAGTGGGTCCAAAGTCCAACAATTGGCCACAGCTGGAATCTGGGTAGCCCAAAATGAACAAGTTAGGAAGATTCCAAGAAGTCTCTAGAAGGAGAGAAAAAAGATGAAGAGACAGAGCCAAGGGACTGGGGCAGCTATACAAGGCAACCCCATCTCCAACCCCGTATCCCAGGCCACAAAGTCGGCATTAGGCACCCTCACCCTGTGCCCCATCAGCACTGATGGACCTGGGCATTACCTTTTCTCTCCTGCTCACAAGCTCCCGCTGGGTTATGTCTGGAAGTCTTGGGGGGTCAGGTTATGAAGATACGATTCTCCAAATAGCTGAACAAATAGATAAAGACAGGATCTTATCCCATCATATAACTTCAGACAAGTCCTGTGAGCCAGAGTGATTCAACTAAAAGAAACCAACAGGTGACACTGCATATTCTCCTCCTGGCTTTACATCCTCGGCAGGGCCTGGCCTGACTTCTCTCAGCTTTTCTGCAGGGCGGTTGTGATGGGTCAGGGAGACAGGCCCATAAAGGGCTTGCTGGGCCCTGCAAAAATTCACTCATCCAACCAGTATACATTGGATGAACACCTACTGTGTGCCAGGCACTGTGCTAGGCTCTGAGGATGGGACCAAAAACAAAACAGACAGAAAAAGTAAGGAGGGTGTGGTAAGAGCAGTGTGTGCAGGAGAAAGAGGTGAGCAGGCCCAGGTCCCCAAGAGCTCAACAGATAAATCAGAAGTCTGGGGCTTGATTTGAAAGACAGAAATAAGCCCAGAGAAAGTTTTGAGCAGAACTGGAGCCCACCATCAGAGTTGCCTGAAACCAATGTAACCTCATCTTGACATGGGTGAACATCTGACTCTTTCCCCGCAAATAAGCCTGCCTTCCCTTCCCATGGGCAGCTGCTCCCAAAATCTGAATGTTCCCAGCACACTCTCAAAAGTCAGAATCCTTGGCCACCTTGTCAAAAGGATGAAATCATTCAGAATAACACTAAACAAGACAGGGACAGTGGCGAGAACCACAATATGGTGCCACAAAGAATTCATGGCGGTCATACCACGTACTTGATCACCATCTGTGTAGATCAAGATGCCTGTCCTTGTTCTCTTACATACTCCCAGGGAGAGTGGTGGCTCTTTCCAGTACACATGCCACCTTTCTTTGGGTCAGCTTGGCATTGGACTCTGCCCCCCTACCAATGGTGCTCCTTGCCGTTGACCAAACCTGCTCAGTACCTGCCATGATGAAGCTCGGTTGGCCAGACGGAGTAAGAAAACTAAAGACCTTCTGGGGGAAAGATTCCCAGCCATCTGCTGATGAGCAGTGACTTGGGAATCTCAGAGGCCCCTGTCTTCCCCCCACGGGACCCCCAGACTCAAACGTGCGAGTGGTCTGGATTTTCTCCTCACTGCAAATTAGATTTGCCCACAAAGCTGGGAAGGAGTTGAAGCTGTCAAAGCTGGTGAAGGTCCACACACTCATACCGAAATGATCTCATCAACCAAGGAGTCCCTGGCGTGGCTGTAGATTCCTCCATCAGATTCCTTTTCTCCCTCAGCCCGCCCTCCAGAGCTTTTTGTGGGTGGTGCCTGCTGATCTTGCCAGCCTTGGCTCCTTCTATTACCCCACATTTCCCTGCTCACTCCAACCTCACCAAACCCGTCAGCAGGTCCTCTTCATCCTCTGCACCTTTGCACCTGCTGGTCTGTCTGTCTGCAAAAGCATTCCCTTCCTTCTGTCCCTGGACAATTCCTGCTCCCTACCCAGCTAAAATGTCCCCTTCTCCGGGAAGCTCCTCTGTCTCGAGTCTGGCTCTGATCCCCCTCTGACATTCTGGGTCCATCACCCCCATTGGACAGGGAAATTCTCCAGGAGTGGAGGGACACTGTGTCTCCCTCCCTCACCATCTGACCCTGTCCCAAGGGTCCTTTGGGTCCACATGCCTTAAACTCCTGAGCCTCAGTTTCCCCAACTGGAGAATGGAATCATCATTCTAGCCTCCCAGCTTTGTGGGGAGGAGGACACGAGCACGCGAGGCTCCACATGGAAGCGGGACAGCTCAGAAGAAACAAATGGCTCTCCCTCGGGGCATCCCAGGAGGCCAGAGTGGAACCAACCCCTGCCTGCGGGGAGTGAGGATGACACTTGTGTGCATCTGTCCCCTGCCAGGAAAAAAAAAAAAAAGGCACTAATGAGAAGTGCAGACCATGGGTCCTGGGCTCCTCAAAGCCATCTTCCTCTCATGTCCTACCCCAACCCCACAGAGTGTCCCTGCCAGGCTAACACTCACTGGCCTCATACCACACCGGTCAAGAGACCAAAAGGAGAACTTATCCTCAGCCAAGGGCCAGCTGTCCTCACAGAAGTCACGAGGATCGGCCCAGAGAGCTAAACCCAAAGAGGATCTGAGGCTCCCACCTTTGCCCTTGGCCTGGTCAAGACTGAGGTGGAACTGAGGCCAAGCACCCCCAGTCCATGGGGCCCTCCTGGTGCCCAGGGCTTCCCACACATCATCTCAAATCCCCAACACCAGCTCAGCTGGTTATGTGCCTTTAGCATCCCCACTCTACAGATGGGGAAACTGAGACTGAGTGTTGTGTGATGTGCCTGAGGCCTCACAGCCAGTAAGCAGGGAAGTCAGGATTTGAACCCATGTCTATAGGACATCCTGAGCCTCCTTGCTTCCCAAGCTTGGCCTTTGCCATCGGTGTTTATGACCTGGGGACACCCTTCTACACTCCCATGTTGGGACTGTTTGTTCTGTGTCTGCAGCAAAGAGACCTTCGAGAAAGAGTGGATAAAAACATGGGTTCTCACTCAAGGCCCCTTGGTGCCTCCACCGAGGGTCTGAGGGCTCTTCCCCCAGGGAACCCAACTCAGCTGTCCCCATAACTCATGGCCTGGACAGAGGGAGCTTATGCCAGAATGTTGAGCCCTAATTGGCCCTACTGCCACCTGGGGAGGGTCAGAACAAGGTACAAATAGACACCCTCTAACCCAGTGACCTTATTTATTGAGTGCCTACTGTGGTCGCTGCCCAGAGAGTGGTTCCTGGAACTTTTTTGCTTGTGCCCTCCTGGTCCCACCTCCCAGGGTTTACACCCACCGGTCCTCCCTCAACCTCTCAGCAAATACCCACTGATCCTAAAGAACAGAGCGGTGCACAAGATGGACACACTCTATCATCACATGGAAGAGACAGATGACACACAAGTAAGTGACCAATCACTAAATAAGCAAAGATTGCACAGGTATGGGAGAAATGAACTGAGCACCGTGCAGAGAGTGCAGCGCATGGTGCAATCAGCAGGGACTGCCTGGGGGAGGAGGCCCCTGAACTGAGAGCTTAGACAAGAAGAAGCCGCCATGCGAAGGGCTGGGGGAGGAACCGAGATTAGGGGAATGGAGTTAGAGAAGGATTCGCGCAGTTCCTGCTGTACACGGAGGCTCCATCAAGGTCATTCCTAATGTCTGCCTGACCTTACCTGACCCTCACCTTTCAGCAGCTGGTCTCATATTGCAAAGCACTTTACAGTTTATAAGACACATTCCTCCCTGCAACCTTCTAGGCTCCTCACATCTGCCCTAAGGGGCATAGATGAGGAAATGGAAGCTAAGAGAAGAAGATGATCTCCAAGGTCACATAGCCAGGTGTCCCCTTCCTAACCCAGGTCCTTGCCCTTTTCCACCTGCCTCTTCATCCTCCCCAGAAGGCAGCACCAGAGGACCCCTGCCTACATCCCCTCCTAGGCCCCCAGCCTCCCCGAAGGGGAAGCAGCTTTGCACCAACCCATATATAACCCACTCCACGTGCCTTCTCTGCATTAATAAATGGGGAACCAAGGGGTCATAAATCCTGGGTCTGCCAATGTCCCCGGGACCAGCTCTTTCTCTGGCCACGCACTAGTACTTTTTACAACCCATTAATTAGTCCCTCTAATAAAGTTTGACAAAATGATAACTTGCCCATGAAAAGTGTTGTAATAAATACATTTTCCCTAACTTTCAACCATTCGAGCATGGCCGCCTCATAAACCCTCCGCCATGGTTCACTGCCTTATTGTCTCTCTATATTTCTCCATCACCATGGAAGTTCCGGGGCCTGGGGCCTCATGGACTCAGGATAGGCCAGTGCCAGTCTCCGGGTACCCAGCACCTCCAGGGAGACTGTCATGGGTGGTCCCTTCCCTGCTCACAGACTTTCACTGGCTCCCACCACTCGGGACAGCCGTTCCAAAACTCCAGGCTCATCTTCCTGAGTCCTGCTTTGTCCATGCAGCAGCGGAAGAAACAGGGTCCGGGGGTTATGTTCTCTTCAAATGGGCTCACTTTAAGAAATTGACTTTTCAAGGAACCTTTATATCATCATTACCAAAAACTGGAAAAGCAGCGTAACCAGCCCAGAGAAGGAAATAAAGACAAATAGGATAAAACAAAGCCGAAGCGTGCCACGAAATCCAAGATAAATAGTACTACTGTTTGCTAACTCTCCAAGCCCGAAGCCTGCCTTCTCTCTGTGTGCTAGAAAGGGCGATCAGCCGGGACTAGAAAGACACTAAAGACACATCAGCGATGAGTGGCTTTCTCTTCGGTGTAGACGGAGGGTCAGAAAAAGAATTCCAGAACCAGCTTCCCCCTTGAAGAGTCTCGGAGGTTGAATGTCACGTCCCTATTTCTCACCCCCAGAGGGTTGTGTTTAGCAGCTAGGTTGAAGGCCAGGTGGGCACGGGGTGGGGGTGCTGGTTAGAGGGGTTGCTGGGGACCCCCACTGGATGCAGCAGGTGCCTCGCCTGCTTCAGATCAACAACAGGAGACACAGCTCTTCACGATGTAGAGACAATTGAGAGAACAGCCATTGTTCCTATGACAAAGGAAGCATCCCAAGGTGTGGCTTTGGGGAGCAGGCTGGAGAAGCAGCAGAGTTCACCCTGACCTTTACCAAGATCATTTGTGCTCCCCCAAGCCACAAAGGAAATGTTAGAAATGCTCCTACAATCAGCGCTGACCTTGACCTGTCTGGGATTCCCGGAGTCCATGCCCGGGAGCTCTTAGACCGCATCCCCATCCGCACACCATGTGGCTGCAGGATCAGGTTACCCTCTCATGATCCATCTCAGAAGGATCCTGGCATTCCTCATCTTGTCCCTTGATGTGATGATGGGGACATAGGTAAGTTCCGGCACCTGACTCCACGCAGAGGAGGGGCTCTGTCAGTGTTGCCTGAGTGAGTGACTGAGTGAGAAATCAGGATATCTGATGACGAGTTATTCCCATTTCACAGATGAGCACAGAGAAGCAAAGCCCAAGAGGAGAAATGCGGAGCCCATGTCCCCAGCAAGTCTGGAGCAGAGCTGAGACACTGAAAAGTCATCCCCCCACCACCCTTCACTGCCCAGTGCTCCTTCCACTGCAGCCCCAGAAACCGCCAAGGATGTTCTGGCTCCAATCCCTGCCAACATCTCAAGACCCATCCCCACAGAGCCCACCTGGACAGACAGGGGTTTTCAACCTCTTTGCCACCCTCAGAAATTTGCAAACGTACCAGAACAACACAGCTTACTGAAAAACCAGTTGCTGACACAGGGAGCTCGGCCCCAGGGCCCAGGGCCCTGTCCCTCATGATGAAGGTCCCGAGCTCTGTGAGCCATGCCAATAGCAAGGATCTTGTCCATGATGGCTCCAAGTGTTCTAGGTAGGCACCGTCGATTTACCGCAGCTGAGTCTCTCAGGAATCCTTCGAGGAAGAGATGAGTGTGCCCGTTTAACAGGTAGACAAACTAAGGTTCCAAGAGGTGCAGGCCCTGGGCCCAGCCCTAAGCACCCTGGTTCTAAGCTCTGAAGGGCCATCAAGTTGGCCCAATTCCGAAGCTGCTGTCACGAGGAGTAACTTGTCATCCATCCAGTGCCCCAAATCCCACGCTTAGTCTCACCCACTTGGGATCAAGCAATACATTGCCTGAAGGCCTCTTTGAAGTAGAGCGAGGGAGTCTAACACGAAAGTGCATTGGATTAGGAATCGAAAGACCCAAATTCTAGTGGTCGTTTTTCTTTCAGCTCTGAGTCTATCCCACCGCCTGCCCTAGTTCCCATAATCCAGCTCTCTTAATTCCTAATCCACAGACAAGGAAACATGGTTTCTGCAGTGTGGGATGTGCCCTGAGAGGCCGATTTTCAGAGGATGTGTGAACTCAGCTTTAAGACGTACCTAACCAGGTGGTGGTTATTATAGAGGGCACGGATTGCATGGAGCACTGGGTGTGGTGAAAAAATAATGAATACTGTTTTTCTGAAAATAAATAAATTGAAAAATTAAAAAAAAAAAAAAAAGACGTACCTAATGACGGGGTGTGGGGGGCATCTGGGTGGCTCAGTCAGTTAAGCATCTGTCTTCGGTTTGAGTCATGACCTTAGGGTCCTGGGATCCTGCCCCACCTTGGGCTCCCTGCTCAGCCGGGAGCCTGCTTCTCCATCTCCTCCCCACATGCGCTCTCCCTCTCACTATCTCTGTGTCTCACTTTCAAATAAATAAATTAAATATTTTTTAAAAATTAAGAAGTACCTAATGAGGGGTGCCTGGGTGGCTCAGTCAGTTAAGCATCTGACTCTATTTTGGCTTAGGTCATGATCTTGGGGTCATGAGATAGAACCCGCATCAGGTTCCATGCTAGGCGTGGAGCCTGCTTTTAAGATTCATTCTTTCTGGGACACCTGGGTGGCTCAGTCATTAAGCGGCTGCCTTCAGGTCAAATCATGATCCTGGGGTCCTGGGATCGAGCCCCGCATTGGGCTCCCTGCTTGATTGGAAGCCTGCTTCTACCTCTCCCTCTGCCTACTGCTTCCCCTACTTGTCCTCCCTCTCTCTCTGTGTCAAATAAATAAATGAATAAAATCTTTTTAAAAAAAAATCTCTCTTCTTCTGCCCTCCCGCTCTAAAAAATTTAAAAATTACATTTTTAAAAAATTTTAAAAAGATAAAATATTTTTTTAAAAAAAGAATTGTCTGATGAGGGGCGTCTGGGTGGCTCAGTGGGTTAAACCTCTGCTTTCAGCTCAGGTCATGATCTCAGGGTCGTGGGATCAAGCCCCACATCTGGCTCTCTGCTCAGCAAGGAACCTGCTTCCCTCCCAACCCCCTGTCTCTCTGCCAGCCTCTCTGCCTTCTTGTGACCTCTCTGTCAAATAAATGAAATCTTTAAAAAAAAAAAAAAAAAAAAGAATTACCTGATGAAAGTATTACCTCCTTTCTTTTTTTTTCTTTTTTCTTTTTTCTTTTTTTTTTTTTATTGTTACCTCCTTTCTGATCACTTTCTGATTACTAACAAATGGAAAGTCTCTGGGGAAAAAAAAAGGGAAGGAAGGAAAATCTCTGTTTGGTGCTGACATGTCTTTAATGCCTCCTCTTTGACTACTTGCCTTTTCGACAAACAACAAGTGGATCTCAGGCTCAGAGCACCTCCCCACTCACCCCCACCCACACATCCCACCCCCTACCACTCCTACTACCCCCACCTGTGGACTGCCATACCTAGCTGGCTTCTCTGGAAATCGTTCCGCTCTGTTTTCATTGCATTTGGGTTTAAAGTCACCGTCCATTTAGGGCAAGTGGAATGCACTTTCCGTTTATGATAGCAATATAAAATTTCCTTTTTAAATGTTCTCCTTTAAGTTAAAAGAACTAGCTGATATAAAGAAAAGCACCACATACATGTGAGCATTGGTAGCAGCGAGACGGAGGTACTTGGCCAAGCAGAAGGTGAATGACAGGTGTGGGGAGGGCCCTGGCTGAGGGGTCCGCCTCTCATTGCAGCCCCTCACTGCAGTTTACAAAAGACCTTTCGAAGCACAATCCCAGCAGATGCATCCTGCAGCCAGGGGCACACACACACACCCCGGGGCCTCGTGCAGCCCACATCTTGGAAGCCCCCCAGCTGCCAGTCACAGGCAGGGATGGGCATTTTGCATGGTCCCAAACCATGCCTTATCCATAGCCTCAGAAGCGGGCATGGGCCCCATCTGCCAGTGGAGAAAACTGAGGCTCAGAGAGGCTGAGGGACATGCCCCAAACTGCAGAGCAGTGGATTTGTTTCCTGGGGCATCTGGAACAGATGACTGCCAACTTACGGGCTTCAAACAACGGAAATTTCTCCTTTTCTCAGCTGTGGAAGCCGGAAGTCCAAAATCAAGGTGGTAGAAGAGAGGCTTAGGGAAGGGGACTTTTTCACCTCCTCTAGCTTCTGGGGGCTCCAGGCCCTCCTTGGCATATGGTGCTGTCCCTCCAGCCTCTGTCTCTGCCTTACGCGGCCCCCTTCTCTGTGTCCTCACTACCTCTGCTTCTGAGCATTCCTGCCATTGGTTGAGAGCCCATCTTAACCCAAGCGGATCTCATCGCAGCATCCTTAATCCAATGACATCTGCAAGGACTCCAAATAACCACATTCACAGGTTCTGGGGAAATCTTTTGGGAGACCACCATTCCTGCCACTCCAAGTGGGGTCGGGCTTGATACTCTGAGTGTTCTGTTCTCCTACTCTAGCCACACACACACACACACACACACACACACGCACACACGCACACATGCACGCACGCGCAGAGGACCCACCTCCACTGCCCGTCCCATCCCGTCCCACCAGCTTCCTGCCCAGTGACAGCGGACACCGGGGGCAGCAGCGCCCAACCTTGGGGGCCAGCTGGCCCTGCAGAGACCCATACTCCTGTTTAATGAGGACAGAAGACTGAACTCTGTTCAACAGCACAGGCATCCACCCACCCACCTGTCTGGGGACCCATTTCTTTGAGGAAATTTATGGCCATAATTTAGTGGGTGAGTTATAGCCCCTGGCACCTGAGCTCAGAGCATTGCCCGGGCGCATGAAAGCCACCCGCTGATGCCCCTCCGCATGCAAGCCATCCTCACAGAGCCTGTAAAACATGGGGTGGCAGAGAATGGGGAGCCTCGTGGGAGCTGTGGAAGGCCTAGCTCCCAGCAGCTTCTGGAACTGAGTACAGAGGCCTGGGTCCCCGTCTAAGCATTTCCTGGTTGGTTACACCGTGCCCGGCGCTATGCCCACCCAAGGTGCCTGCGAGCAGGACCACACTGCGCGTACAGTGGCCACATCAGCAGTATCCACAGAATGGCTATGAATGCAGAAACTGTAGGACCCCACACTGAATGCAGCCGCCCCCCTTTCCCAGGGATGTGTGGGCATCAGTCGGTTAAGCCTCTGCCTTCAGCTCAGGTCATGATCCCGGGATCCTGGGATCAAGTCCCACATTGGGCTCCCTGCTCTCCCCGCTTCTCCCTCTGCTCCCCTGCTCAAGCTCCCTGTCGTTATCTCTGTCTCTCTCTCACATAAATAAAGAAAAAGAAAAAGAAAGCACAGGTCAGAGTTGAGCCCTGTGCAAGCCCAACACACTTGGGAAGCAACTCCAAAACTTTCAACACATTCTCCGTCCCCCCTTCTTCCTCTTCTTCCCCCCGCTCCCCCTCCTCCTCCTCCTCCTTCTTCTCTTTCTCTCTCTCCATGGGTCAGAGGTTAAGATGCTCAAGACATTTTCCGTGATATGTTTCACGGTGTCCTTAAGACAGCCATACTGATCTGATTTTTTTTTTTTTAATTTCCTTAGATCTGAACTTTTCAAAGTTTAGGACAAAGGAAACCCTATTCCACAAGGAAGGTCAGTACATCAAACCCACATGAGGCCTTGAGTAGACTGACAGCAGGGGGCGGGGGGCAGGTAAATAAGCAATGATGATAACGAGGGTAATGGGCAACAGGCTTTTCCGGGTGGTATTGGGGAGCGAGGCCCCTGACCACAGGAAAAGTGATGCAGATCCTTGTAAAATAACCTCACACCAGTGAGGCAGGAGGCCACGAGCTGAACTGGGGCACAGGAAGATGGCAGAGGTGACTGAAGGGGGTTGGGGCAATCCAGGAAGCCTCCCTGGAGGAGAGCAGTCTCCCTTCCCCCACCTCTGCTGGGCCTGGGTCTCCTGGCTCCCATTCTGCATCAATTGCCCTCAGCAGCTCCCCTCTGTCTCCCTGAGCTCAATCGAGAAGATGCACTCAGAAGTGAAGTTCCAAATTAGGTTGTTTGGAATTCCAAACCAGTGCAATTAACAGATCCC
This sequence comes from Mustela lutreola, assembly GCF_030435805.1. Classification (NCBI taxonomy): domain Eukaryota; kingdom Metazoa; phylum Chordata; class Mammalia; order Carnivora; family Mustelidae; genus Mustela; species Mustela lutreola. The sequence goes on along the minus strand of NC_081300.1, from coordinate 71,820,541 downwards.
AAACACTGTTAATTATGTTTCCTGTGGCCAGTGTACACAGAGGCTGATCGATCCGCCCAGCACTGCCAATTACAGAGACACCATAGCTTCGAGGCTCGTGGGGGGTGTACAGGGAGATGACAAGGCTCGGGTGCTCCTGGTTGGGGGGGGGGGTTCGGGGACTTCTCCCTGAGCAAAGCTTCACACAGAGCCTACTCGTCTTTGAGGGTTGGCTGGCAAGCTCGAGCCAGACCCCGTAGGACACTGGGACCCAGAGAGCAAGGCACCCTGAGAGCCCTTCACATGGGAGGGAGCAAAGGATCTGAGTTCTGTGTGTGCTATTGTGTGTGAGCATTAGAGTGTGTGTGTGTGTCCATGTACAGACATGAGTGTGGGTGCAAGTAGGCAAGTGTGAGCAGGGCTGCAACTGGAGGGCACATGCTGGAAGCCATGTGTGTGTTCATGTCTGAGAGCGCGATATTGATGTGAGTGTGGGTGGACGCCAGGTATTGAGTGTAAGCATACGTGTGAAAGGAAAAGCGTGTGGGGCAGTGTAAAAGTGAGCACACAGATGCCAGCAGCTCAAGGGAGTGTGTTTAACGGAGGGCGGGACGGTGCTGAGTGCAGGGGCACATGGGTAGAACAGGGAGTGAGTGTGAGCAAAGAGCACGTGGCTGAGAATGCGTGAGCAGTGAGCATGGGTGGGAAGGTGAGCAGTGCTGGGAGTGGTGATGAGAGCAAGTATGCTGGGGAAGGGGTCCTCCGTGGGCCTGTGTGGACACCTTGAGCCACTGCACTGCTAAGCGTGCATCCTTCCCTATGGAAGGATGACACTTCCTTAACGTCCTGCATGACCCTGTGACTTGCTCTGGACAACCGAATGGGAAAATGCCATGTGATCACTTCCGGAAGGAGCTTTAAGGGCCAGGGTGCGGTGGTCCTTTCCCTCTGCCACGACCACAGGAAGATCGAGTCTGCACGGTGGACCAGGTGGGAGGAAGGTGGGGTGGAGCAGAGCCCGCACCCAGACGTGTGAGGTTCGCAGTGTGAGGGGCACAGGACTCCACAATGCTGAGGTTTGGGGCTGCTCGCGGCTACAGAGCGATCCAGCCCACGCGGACGGATAGCATGACCGTGTCCATGGGAGCTAGGGGCTGCAGGAGGGAGTGGGCAGGACACTGGGTGTGTGTGTGAGTGTGTGTGAGTGGGAGTGGAGCCTCTCTGGCTGGGCGGTGGGGGCGGTGGGGATGACTCTTATGGCAGTATGAACTGGCACACGCTGACTGATGCGGGACTCTGTGTCCTTCAGAGTAAAGGGACGCGGGAGAATCCAGGAGTGAGCAAGAGTGTGAGCGGGGCAGGATGACTGTGAGGGAGGAAGTGAGGGCATGCAAGGGACATCCCCCCTCCCACGGGGTGTCTGCTCTGTACCCAGGGGCCCAAGTCAGTCAGGTCAGGGGTCATGGTCGGCACCCTCCTACTGGCCACGCCAGAGCAAGCGACACCTACACTCCTCTCTCTTTACCGCCGAAACTTCTCTTGAATCTCTCAGCTCCTCTTCCCCGTCCTGCTGCCTCCTCGCTCCTCCCAGCCACCCTCATCTCCATCTGGAGGGCACAGCTGCCTCCCCATCTGACTGCCCTCACACTTGGGACTTCTCTCTACACAGCCATCTTTCTAAACCCAAATCTTGGAGCCTGTCACTCCTTTGCTTAAAACCCCTCACTGGTTTCTCATGGCCCCATTTCCCTCCTTCCTGTGGCTAAGTCACCCTCAGCCTTATGGCATAGAGTTCCTGCCACACTGGCCTCCGTTCAGCCCATCAGGAAACTTATACCCCCCTCTCCCCTCAGACCCTTTTCACATGCTATTCCCCCTCCCAGAATGCTTGTTCCTTATGCTCTCCCCCTAGTTTTAATCTCAGCTGCCACTTCCTCGGGAAAGCTCTCCCTGATACACACTCTCAACACTCCACATGCGTCTTTTTGGAAGCACCGGATATACTTACTCCATAAACTTGGTCTCTCTTGGGAGACTGTGAGTTCCTGGTTGGGAAGTAGGGACTAGGCAGGGACAGGACCTGCTCTCATTCACCGCCGAGTACATTCACAGTGCCTAATATGAGCACTGCCTGGCATACAGTAAGCGCATACTAAATGCTTGTGAATGAATGAATGAATTGGTAAATGAGCAGCCTCTCCATCTTTTCTGCCCATCTCGGGGGCAGACAGGGCGCTCAGGCCTCTGGGAGTGACTGGCAATGAGTGAACCCCTCCATTCAAGGCTGAACAGAGAGACCATCTGTGTTATTCTCCCTTATTCTTTAAAAGATTTTATTTGTTTGTTTGTTTGTTTGTTTGTTTATGAGAATGAGAGAGAGTGTGTGTGCAAGCAGGGGCAAGGACCAGGAGGGTAAGAATCCCAAGTGGCCTCTCCAACAAGCATGGAGTCCAATGTGGGGCTTGATCCCACAACCCCGAGATCATAACCTGAGAGGAAAGCAAGAGTTGGCTCTCAACCGACTGAGCCACTCAGGCGTGCCATGTTATTCTGCCCTACGAGGACAGGGGTCCAGCTTGAATTCCTTGTGAGGCAGCCTGACAGAGCCAAGCAGGACACTCGGGTCTCTCTCAGGGTTGGGGGCAACTTCGTCAGCTTTTCCCAAATTCCTGCAATGGGCCAGGCTCTGTGTGGGGCACCAGGAGCCAAATGCTAGGAGTCCACTAGCCCAACCCTCAGAGAGCCAGTGCTCTGATGCAGGAAAGGGCTTAAAGGGTCTAGGCAAGGAGCGGGGTGATGGGGAGAAAGATCTGGCCGCAGCCAGCAAGGTGGGCTTGCAGAGGAGGGCGTCCCTTCCCCTCAACTAGACCCAGAAAGACAGGAAGGACAGTCACCAGGCCAATGGAGACAGCAAAGTGTTAGGGAGAGGTGCTGGGACAGAGGGTTGTGACAGGTGTCAGTACACCATGGGCGAGACCTGGGAGTCAGGAAACCCTGATCTGCTCAAATTTAAGCTCTGTCTATGCAGATACTATATCTGCATTATTCATCTTTGTAATCTCCAGAGTCTAGCTCATAGTAGGGTGCTCTGTAAATGTGGGGGGAAGACACAGACTGTATTGCTCCATAAGGGTTTTCTAAGTCAGTCCTCGAGCCCCAAGCTCTGACCATGGTTCTGCATTTATCAGCTGTGTGAGCCTGGGCAGGTCATTTATTCTTTGTGACTCAGTTTCCTCATTAGTAACATGAATATGAGATGCGCGGACCTCTGCGACGGACACCCGGTTGCCTATCACCCATCCTCTCTTCCGGGATCAGCACACTGATTCTCCCTTGGGGACCATCCTCCCACGTCTTTCAGTCTCTGAAGTCTGAGAAAGATCCCTTTCCTCAGCTCTCCCAAGGGCATATCACTCAGGCGTGGCCAATCAAAGCACTCTACCCCCCGGTCTTGTGATTGATTCAGGAACATGCATGTGACTCAAGGGAAATTAGTGATAATGAGTTCTGGAACTTGTGTTTGAGCCATTGGGAAGGGTTATTTTGGTTTGCTCATTGGGGTTATGTGTGTGTGTGTGTGTGTGTGTGCGCGCGCCCTTGGGGGAGGGTGGTGATTTTCTGAAAGAATAATGTTATAGTTCTGCTATAGTTCTGAAAGAATAATATAGTTCTGGAATTTCCCAGAGTCCTATAAGTAGAGCCAACCCGAAGAGGAAAACAGAACCAGCAGAAACCAAGCGCTGATATCATTTGAGCACCTGGATCCAGCTATGCCTGAAGGCAGTGTTGAGCTTTTTGGTGCCTAGTACATAGTAAGTGTTATACAAATGGTAGAGTCTGGTATACGGTAAGTACTTGCTTGGCAATATTAGTTCCTTTCTTCCTTTACTCCCATGCCCCTAAAATCATTTTAGTATGACTGCTCTCCCTCTATTATAAATGCTTCAAAATGGATTGTGGTGCCCCATATAGGGTATGAGCAAAATGTGTTCATGACGGAATGTCTGTCAGAGCATCTTCCCATCAAGCTGTTTTCCTTCTTCACTGAAGACAATCAGGGGACCAGACAGGTGCCGAAAATAGTGAGGCCCAGAGTCACCATGATCTCTGCCTGGCAAATTCATAGCTGCCCTGGGACAGCCAGAAGGAGAAGGGGAGTAGGGGACCTCAGGCATATTCTGGCGCTGGGCACCTCTCCATTGGGCCAACACAGGTGCTAGGATTTGTGAGCTGAGGCCAAGCCCCAGTTATCAGGGTAGTCAGGTGGTGAGAGCATTTAATGGACACCTACTGGATGCAGGTCTGTGCTGGGGTTACAGTGGTGCATAGCACAAAGCCCTGCGTTCACTCAGTGCTGAGGCTAAAAGAAAAGACAGGGAAGTCAGCAGACAGTTCCAGCCCCATGTGAACAGCAATGGGGTAGGGGATGGATCTAGGGGAGCCAGGGTTGGGGGGAAGGTCTGACCTGGCTGGACACAGGGAGGGAACAGAGAAGGCTTCCTTGGGGTTGTTTGTGAACTGAAGTCAAGCCTTCACAAATGAGAAACTGTGCTTGAGGGGGCGGAGAGACGTTCCAGGCAGGAGGAGGAAAGCAGCAAAGTAACCCAGAGCAGACCGGGAATCGGGAGACTCCAAGTGCACTGGGGACTCACAGACCTCTCTCAGGGGTTCAGGTTTTGAAGTGGGGCACTAGGGAACCGTGAAAGGGCTTTGAGCTAGGGCTGACCTGACCATATTTGGGTTCAAGAGAAACCTCTCCCGTCACTGTAGGATAACACAGAAGGAGAAATCCTGGAGGCAGTTAGAGTCCTGGCAAGTGAGTGATCCTGGGGACAGAACTATGCAAGAGATTCCAGGAGCAGAAGTAGCAGTGGGACCCAGATCAGAGGCCAGGTGGGATAGGAGGCCCAGGAAGAGGATCTCAAGCTCAAGGTCTTGCCTCCTGCAGCCAGGTCATAGGTTCCTCCTCTGGAAAAGGGAGTTGAATAATATCTTCCCTGGCAGACTCAGGGGGTGGGCATGAAAACCAAGTGCAATGGAACACAGGGTGTCCATCGCTCGGAGAACAAAAGCTCCCATGGACGAAACATAAATGAAAGGGATTGTGGCTGTTTTCCAGGAAAACCTTGTTTCTTGGCCCATGGGTTAGGGCTGGCAGACTCCTGGTGTGAAGTGATAAGCAGACACCAAGACTTTCTTATCACCCCTGACATATCCTGTCAGAGCTCTTCCTACAGAAAGAAGGCTCTTCTCGTTTTCTGTATCTCCATAGCCCAGAGGCAAAGAACATCTTGTCCCCTGTACACCCATTTTATAGATGAGGAAACCAGCACAGAAGAAGAGGAAGACTTGCACTTAGGAGGTGTTTTGTTAACTGCTTATTGAATGAAGGAATAGGACTCGGAGATCCAACCCGTCGATGACACCCACAGCCCCAATTGCCAATCCCATTCCCATGGCAGACATCACTAATCGATCCCAGTGTGTTCTTCCAGAAAGCAGTGAGTCGGCTTCTAACTTCTCAAGTCAGCATCCCCAGCAACCACCTACAATCCACATCCACAACTAAGAAGAAATGGGATTCAGTTCAAACGACCTATTTTGTGGCTGCGGAAATGGAAGCAAGAGGTCTCAGGAGGAGTCTGTGGACCAGCTGGTACCCTCTGGCTGCCTGCTTCACCCACCCGCTCCAGAAGCTTCACGGCAGCCCTCATCCAGCTGGGCAGGGAGGGGGTGCCAGGGAGGAGCACAGCTGGGCAGCTGGCATGGGCTCATCGCCGTGCTTCCCCAGCCCCTCCACACCGTGATCACTGCTCTGGCCACGTCCCCTCTGTTCTCCACCCGCCTGCTCCCTACAGCTGCTCTTTTGAAAGCCCCGCATGGGAAGCTGTTGATGTGTCTCTCTGTTCCCTTTTCAGACCATTGTCCTCTCGTTGGCGCCAGCCGTGTTCTTCTCTTGGCCGCTTAATTAACAGTATTATTAATGCTGAGAGGCAAGACTCGCCCAGAGCCTTTCTCATAGCAACTCACGCTTGGGAGTACGCGCTGCAGGCAGACAGGAAGCAGGGGCTGGTGCCAGGATCTGCCCCCTCCCACCTCTGGGGCCCTTCACTTGCCAATGCCCAGCTGGACCACTCGGCCCCACCTCCCCTGGGGCAGCCATGGAAGGCCCATGACGGAAGAGTCAGGGAGGCAATAGCTGGCAGTGAACCCCACGTGCAGGTACTTAACTAAGACTGATTGATGAACCCTATTCTGAGTGCTGGGTACAACTCTTTTGGGAAGAGCCCTAGGCTGGGCTCAGACGCCAACAGTTGTGTTCTGACCACCTCCATGCCAAGAAGCAGCAGAAATAGTAGATGGAAAACATGCCCAGTAGCTGTGTGACCTTGGGCCAACCCACCACCATCTCTGTGCCCAATTCTTCTTGTGTAAAAGGACCTTATGATGCATGTAGTCCTGGGCTAAGCCGCTTCTGTGCCTTATCTCACCTACTCCTTGTTCTGGCAATCTTTTACTACATTACAGATCACCCCAAAACTTAGTGTCTCAAAGCAATAATAGTAACTTTAGTGACTATTCTGTTGGCTTGCCGATCTATAATTTTGGTGGGGACTCAGCAGAGACAGCTCACCTCTGCGTCCCCCAACATCAGCTGAGGCGGACCCGCTATGGAGTAGAGGACCGACTTCGTTTAGTCACCGAGCTGGCAGACTGGTCCTGGTTGTGAACTCTGTCTGGGTCCCCATTCCTGTCTGCAGGTTCCCTGAGGTTCCTTACAACATGGAGGCTGGGTTCCGAGAATGAGTGTCACAAGAGAACCAGGCACAACGACCTAGCCTTGGAAATCGTAGCATCACCTCTACTGTACTCTGTTGGTCAAGGCTGTCACCAGTGCCCACCCAGCTTCAATGTGAGTGGATTTAGACCCCACTTTTTGATGAGGCAGAGCTAAGGTTCTACCAGGGCGCAAGGCATGGGAGATATTGTTAGGACCACCTTTGGAAAATACAGTCTGTCGCCTTCTTCAAAACAACTGTGACATAGGTACTATCATTATGCCCATTTCATAGATTAGGAAAATAAGGTTCCTGTGCAAAGTCACACAGCTAAGTGGCTGAGCAGAGATTTGGACAAATGCAGTCTGACTTCAAAACTTAGGGCTTTCAAACATTTTTTTTTTTAAGCTATAAAATGTTTCTTTCTAATAAAGCCTTCTGGGGAAGGTCTGTGAAAAACAGGGTGGAGGGAACACAGTAGTGAGGGCTCTGCTGTGGCCTCCATGATCTCAGGAACTCAACTTCCCAAGAAGTAGTCCAAACCTCCCTGCATCATCTAACTGGTCTACCTGTTCTTTGTCCCCGGTCCCATTGTCTTGTTTCATGGGTTTCCTGCATCTCTGATTCTCCTCCAAGATAATCTTGGAGAGCCCAGTTGCCTTTCCTTGTCCCATCTCCCCATCCCATCTCCTGGTTCTTGTTGGAGGTGATGTTTAAAACAAATAGGAGTCAGCCAGGTAAAGGAGGTCAGAGGAAGAGCGGTCTAGGTGGAGGGATCAGCATGCACGAAGACCCAGAGGACACGGTCAGTAACTGGGGCACAAAGCGTGAGCAGGAAGTGGCATAAGCTGAAGCTGGCCGGAAGGGCAGGGTCCGGGCACAGGGGAGGAGGGAGGAAGGAGGGAATTTCTCTTAGGACAATGGGGGACAGAGCGGATGGTCAAGTCTAGCTGGGTCACTATTCCTGTCTCTAGGAAGCTCCCAACAAAACAGCCACCGGGAACAGAGGAACATCAGATAGATGTGAGGAAGAGGGGGTGACTCATTGGAGCCCCACCCCAGCCTGCCAGCCTGGTGGCTCCGACGTCAACCCAAGGCTTCTCCCTGGCCCTGGCCCTGCCTGAACGTCACTTCCCAGGATGCCTGAGGTGTTCCTTACGCAGTGGCTTTGACAGGAACCTGTTTCAACCTTAAGTAGAGGAGTTTAAAAATAGCCACCTTTTCATGAGCTGTAGGGAAGAGAGAGACCCCCTCCCCACCCACGGGTGAGAGGTGGAAAGTCACAGGCACTTGGCAGAGCTGCACCGGTGCGTGCCGAGCCCAATCGGGGCAACTTCGTGCAGACTGACAGGCGCCCGGTGCTCGGGAATCTTCTGCAGTGTTAGGCAGTTCATCCCGGCATTCGGTGACATCTGCCAGCTTCGTTGTCTCTCCTCTGAGGGCTCAGCAAGAGTGAGAAAAAGATCCTTGCAGCCATCAGGGGGCCCCCCAGGGGAGCCTGCCAGGGAAGTGCTCAAAGCCTGGCTCTTCACACCGGTATACCTAGTGTCTTCTCCCTCTCCTTTCCCAGCAGGGTGATCTCAAGCAACTGATGTAGCCTCTCTGGGCCTCAGTTTCCACATCTTTAAAATGGGGAATATAACCCAGGGAGACCAGGGAGGTAATGGAAGGAAGCTTCTAGAAGGCCGGAGCTGGCCTCCCCCATGTCCTCATGCAAGTCCAGCAGGTGGCCGCTTCCCATCTCTGCTCTCCGCAGGGAGCATGGCCTGTGGGGACAGCCTGAGTGCCTTCAAGCTCCTTGATGAATGTTCCATTTAGTGCAATAAACAATACAATTACTCAACCCCTGCAAACTCCACTCGGACTGGGGCGGGCAGGCGGGGGGAGCAGGCAAGACCGGCCTTCGGAGTCAGGCCTGCTATTAATTACAGGCACTTAAGCCCAGTTCTAGAACCCCTGTCATACCTTGGCTGCTGAAAGGATGGGTGTTGGTGGGGGGAGTGGGGGGGTGGACAAAGATGGTGTCTCATGGTCCTTCATTATGGCATCCAGCAAAGCAGACACAGCCAGACATGACTTAGGAAGACACTCTCCCTTTCTCCCCCACTGTCATTGCCTGTTCTCTGTCACAATACATCTGCCTGACAAATAATGACCTACTCTCGGTGCAGTCCAGGGCCAAGCGTCAACTCCTCCCACTTCTAGAGCAGCCGGTCAGGTAGCTCTGCTCATCTTGGCCAGACTCGCTCTCCTACCCAGGGCTCAGCTGACTGTTGGCTGATAGGCTGGCCTCATCGACTCAGGTCAGGTCCACGTGCCTCCCATGCTCCAGCAGGCTCGCCCTGGCTTCTTCTCCTGGCAGCCAGGCAAGGGTTCAAGACAGAGTGGAGAGAGCAAACCCTCTTGAAAGCCCAGCTGGGAACGGCCAGAGTGTGGTTTCTACCACATTCTATTGGCTAACCCAAGTCACAGGGTAGAGGCCAGGCTCAAGGCTTGAGATGGAGACTCACCTCTCTGTGGAAGGAGCTGCAAAGCCACATCATAGACAGGGGCATAGACAGGGAGGAAAGCATCAGGAAAGGAACTGAGGCATTTCCTTTCACCCTAATGGCACCAGGCCCAAAGCATAGAATTTATGGGCACATGCTTTGGAAGAGAGCAGACATTCTGGCTCCTCCCATTTGCCAGCTGTGGGACCTGGAGTCAGTCCCTTGACCCCTCTGCACCTCCATTGTCCTTATCTGTAAAATGGGTATAATAATAACCACTGCCTCCAAGGGCATTGTAGGGTGCGATAAAATAATTCCTCCAAGAGGCTTAGCTTAGTGCCTGGCAAGACATTGAGCTCTTCAGAAGCAAGGCTGATTATGATTATTAATATCTATAAATAGGAATATTAATACCCATCTAGAGAGCAGCTCTAACTAAGAAACAATGGGGTTAATGAACCATGGAGGTGCCTTGGAAGCCAGGAAAGACTTGCATTTATCAAACCTGTTTTAGTCATATGAGACAGAAACACAAGTCTAATTAGCTTCAGCAGAATAGGAGATGTGTTCTTGGTTCTCAACACCAAAAATTCTGCGAGGGAGGATAGGCGTGAGGATGCCAACCTCCTTGGAACATTTCCTTCATCTTCATCTGCTTCTCTCATTACTGGTCACCTTCTTTCCCACAGACCAGCTTCCCTTTAAAGCAGGGGTTGCCCTCCTTGCTAGCCCAGGGCTCACTTCTGTGGAGGAAAGGGAGCTGTGTTCATCTGGTCCAAGAGCAGAAATCCCAGGGTGGGGACCTGATTGGCCCAGTGTGGGTCACACACCCATCTCTAGACCAATCACTACCATCAGGTGGTGGGACATTAAGACTGGTAGCCCCATGTTGAGAAAAGAAAGAACAGGTGCCTGTTCAGGGAGGTTTCTCTCTTTTTTTTTTTTTTTTTAAGATTTTATTTATTTATTTGACAGAGAGAGACCACAAGTAGGCAGAGAGGCAGGCAGAGAGAAAGAGGAGGAAGCAGGCTCCCCGCCGAGCAGAGAGCCCGATGTGGGACTCGAACCCAGGACCCTGAGATCATGACCTGAGCTGAAGGCAGCAGCTTAATCCACTGAGCCACCCAGGTGCCCCTGTTCAGGGAGGTTTGCAGAAAACCAAAAGGCTTGCTTTGGCTCTGCTCAGACCTACTCTTGGGACCACTCGCACCACTGGACGGGTAGAGTCCCCTAAATTTAAGCAAGGTCAACAGATTCATTGAGGTTACACAGCAGGAAAATAAAACCTCATTCCCCACACAATGTGATATCATATCTCCTGGAGGGAAGAGGCTCCAATGCCCGGGCAGCCTTCCTCAGCACCTCGCCCAGCCTGGCTAAATTCCCCCGAATCTTGGTCCTTGTCCACGTGTCCCTGGCACACTCTTGGGATGAGCCATGGCATTCGGTTGTTCACTCCTGGACCGGCGGCTGCAGCCCAGTGCTGCTGGTCCATTCTGCTGAGTCTGGGAGTTGTCAAACATCTCAGAAGCAAATGCCCACGTATTTTAAGTCCAGCCAAGGCAGCCTGCCATGGTCCAGCATCATTTGCTGTATATTCCAAAAGAAATTGGATCCATATGGACCAAATTCCTCCATGCTCCTCTCACACAGGGCCGGGGTTTGGCTCAAAAGGGCCGAGCGCTGTGGAAAGGCTTCTCTACCTTCCCTGGGGGCCGGAGCATAGACACCAATGCCAAGGGGATGACAAGCCCCCAGCCAAAGGTGCAAGCAGTGCCTTCAAACCTAACCGCCCCCCCCCACCCGCATAGGATCAGAGCAGGACAAAGCCTGGGAACAAGAGGGACGCACTATCTCTGCTCCCTGGGCCAGGGGGAAAGCTGGGCCACCTGCTCTCTCATGGCTGCCTGCAAGCAGGAGGCACGAAGTCCAGAACTCGGGGCTCGGGAGTGCGACCAACCTGGCTCCCCATCCCTACTCTGCCATTCTACAGCTGGGTGGCCAGGGGCAAACCTCAGTTCCTACATCTGAGAAATGGAGATAAAAATGGGATCAATCCCATGAGATAGTGACTCAATAACAATGAGATGAGGAGTGTGGAAGTGAATGTTAGTTGGTGGTATTATTTCTGGGGCATAAGCCATTACCATCACCACTGTCACCAGCACCCATACCACTAGGCAAAGCCTAGTTGTTAAGTCAGCACGGAGGACTATCTCCACTATCCTCCTCTGGGTCACTGTCATCTTTTAACCAAGAGCACTGGTAGACTCTCTTAATGGTCTCCCTGCCTCTAGTCTCACTACCTCCAAACCCCTTGCTCCTGCTCAAATTTCTTCCATGACTCCCACCACCCATAGAATAAGCTGTGAGCCCTTTCGTCTGGCACTAGAGTCCTTGCCACTCAGATCCCTTCCCACTTTGTCATCCACGCCCCACAGTCCCAGTTGCATCAAACGGCTTTCCTCTCTCCCAGTTCGGCTTTGCTCCCCCATGCCTCTGGGCAGGACCCAGCACCCACCGCTCCCTCCAAGCAGAACGTTCCTCCCCCCATTCCCTGTCTAACTCCCTGAGACATTCCCCAGCTCAGTTCGAATGGCTCCTTCTCAACAGAGCTGCCACTAAATTCCAGCTAGACAGCGTTGCCTGCAGAAGGTTCTGGGCTTCTTTGTGGAAAAGGGAGTCGAGCAAGAGCTGGCGGGGAGCTAGCACCAACAGGAGTCTCTCCCCGATGTCATGAGAGAAACTGGAAAGGAGGTGGCTCACTAGGGACTTTGAAATTATCTGTCTCACTTCCCACTGAGGGAGGGGGGTGCACCCCACCCTTCAGGATGGGCCAGGTGGGGTACTTCATGCAGGAGTCTCCCTCCCCTGTTATCCTCCGAGCAGAGCCAACCTCAGACCACTGGGGGCTCACCTTTTAATGACTGAGATTACATCATTTATCCTTCTCTAAAGCAGACGTTCCCAGTTCAAACGCCAACCTCATCCTTTCTTGCCTGTTGGGATGCAGTTTCCCCAGCTTTGACTGGTTGCAGGAAAGGACCTCGGGGAACCCTTCCTGCTCAAAGCAGGGAGACCCAGGCTGTGAAGCTGGCAGACCTGTACTCATCTGGCACAGCCGCTCACCCTTAATGCAAGAACAGGAGCTCCCCAGCAAGCTGGCTAGATGCTTCCTCTTCATCTCTGTTCGCTGTAAGAAGACTTGCAGCTCTGAGTGGATCATGCCCTGCTCCTTGCATGGGACTCTTGTGGCACCTGGATGATGCTTTCTGAGCTTTCTGAGCGCCTGGGGCCAGGCATGGTGAGGGGGACTCCGCAAACACTAGCTGGACATGACTGGTGGCTCTTCCCCATTCTTCCCCATTCTTCTCCAAGAGTCCCCTCGCCTGGAGAGGGGATGGAAGATAAGGACCCAGGGAGGCCGTAAGCCTGCAGAGGCCAAACCTGATGCCCATCCGCTCCCGTGATGCTCTTTTAAGTGGCAACCTACGTGACAGAGCACTTGGCTGGAACCTTAAAAATTTTTGGAGAAAATGCAAAATGACACATGAAAATGAGCTGCAGAGAGTGCCCAACTCCCAAAAGAGTGCCATCCTGGTCCCCTCCTGGGTCCCACATTAGCATGCCTCATGTTTCCCACCCCCTGCAACCCAGCTGACCCACTGTGTCCCTTAGGAGCCAGCTGAGTAGGGAAAGTCCAGAAGAAAGAATGGAAGGGACAGAGAGGCCTGGCATTGACCTGCTGACTCCTAGGAGTCAGGCCCTGCTCTAGAGACGCCGTGAGGATATGACCTGATCCCTCTGCTCCAGGAGGGCTCTAAAACCTCAGTGCCTTCAAAGACAACTTGAAGTGGGACATCTGGGTGGCTCAGTGGGTTAAAGCCTCTGCCTTCGGCTCAGGTCCTGGGATCGAGCCCCGCATCGGGCTCTCTGCGCAGCGGGGAGCCTGCTTCCTCCTCTCTCTCTGCCTGCCTCTCTGCCTACTTATGATTTCTGTCTGTCAAATAAATAAATAAAATCTTAAAAAAAAAAAGACAACTCGAAGTGAGGTGTGTTTACCTCACTGACTCATTCCCATTCCCACCACCCTTTCTGCTCTCTTTGCACTCTGGCCACTTTGGCCTCCTTGCTGTTCTCTGCACAGAGCAAACCCTTCTTGCCCCAGGGCCTTTGCACTGGCCACTTCCCCGCCTGGAGGCCATGTTAAATCTCACCTCTTCAAAAGAACTATTCTGATTCTCCAATATATAATAATCCCAACTGATTCATCTTTATTAGAGTCCTCCATTCATGTCCTTCACAACTGTTTTTTCACAACTCGTAACAACACACTGATTTGTGTTTGCTTGTTAACCGGTAGAGTCAGGTTCATTTGTTCATCAGTGTTTCACCAGGACCTAGCAGGCCAGGAACACAGAGCTACTCAAATATTTGTTAGGTAGAGAAATGGAATGTTCCTTGTCTGGGGACTCAAAGACACAAAGAAGAGGGCTTTGAAGGATGAGTAAGAGCTCACCAGGTAGGAAGGGCAGAGGTAATGGACGTATAAAGAGCAGAGAGATATGAGCGTGCAGGCCTGTGGCAGGGTGGCCTGGCAATTTGGGGCCCACCAGTCATCTTCAGATGGCCTGGTTTAGAGCCAGTTTCCCCTTTCACAACACCTTGGTTGGCAGGGAGTCACTTCCAACTATCTGAGCTCAGTTCTCTCCTCTCCAAGTCGATAGGGTTGGGTGAGGCTTCAGCGAGAAGATCCACAGGCTTGGCACGGTGCTGGACCCGCAGTCAGCTGGATAAACAAAGCAGCTGAGATTTTCAAGCAGAGACTCCGCTGAGGAAGGGAGGGAGGGAGGCGAAGAGGGAGAGGGGAAGGGAGGGGGTGGAAAGGAGGGAGACAGAAAGAGAGGGAGGGAAAACCTGACACATCTAGGCCATTAGGCAGTGCTATCTGAGAACAATTCCAGTTCAGCCAGAGAGCCGGGTTCCAAGGAGAAATATTGGCTAGGGACGTCTCCCAAGAATTGACCACTTTGGGGATGGGGTTTGGAGTCATATGACCCCTGAGTATCTCCTTTGGGGCCTCTGGCTCAAACCTCCATCCACGCCTTCACCTCCGCTCCTCCAGGTCCTAGGCTTGGGCAGTTTTTCCCTTGCTAACAGCTGGATCTCTCCCTAACCTGTGCCCTCCTCCTAAAATGCTCTTTTTCTAGCTATTGGAAAACTCAACAGTGGCCCCTCAGTGAGATGTGTCCCAACCTCTGGCCACTTATCAAGGGGTGATCAGTAGTCAAGGCCTTTGGTCTCAGGGTTTGGAAGTTTCTAGACAGTGTATCTAGGCTTGGAAGAGAGGGCCCTGTCTACCAGATGGGGAGCCCGTCCGGGACTGGGATCCGGTCAGTCTTGCCAGGCACATAGTAGACAGACAAGTAACATTTGTTGAATGAGTAAATCAGCAAATGTTTGAACTACAGGAGGCAGGGAAATGATTGGCTTCTGTAGACTCATTTTCACTTCTGTCGCTTACCAATACCCCATTCCCCGGGAGGCAAACCTGATCTTCAAATCAAACAGGAGAATCGGAGGACCGAGGTGGGGGATTGGCCGTCTCCAACCTCAACCAGGTCCCTGCACCTCTTTAGGGCCTTGGTTTTCCCACCTGTAAAGGAAGCGGTGCCCCAGGACAGGGCCAGCCTCCTGAGCATATGACTTACACAGTCCACAGGACCCCCATACTCTCAAGGCGCCAGGCTTGGTTTCAGGTTTTGCTGTCCCTGCCTGAAAACCTGTAATAGTTTATCTTTTAAACTCGTGTTTTGGGAGTGAAGTCCCGTAGAGACGCAATGAGCAGAAGAGACATGTGTAATGCACACGTCCGCTGCTGGGCCTCGCTGCCCGGCTCCCCCTGTTAACAGTCTCGCGGTCTGCTGCGCATGCGTGTTCGGTGAAAGGCACATCGAGAAGGTAAGCAGTCTGCATCTAAGATCGAGTAAATGGGGGTGCTGCCAGCCTGGAGAGGCCCCACTTTCCACCCGAACTTCCTTCGAAGGCAGAACGAAGGCACTTGAAGAAACACGGACAGCCAGCCAGAGCACATTATGGTAGTCTGATTCATGTCTTCGGATGCTGAAAATGACACAGACGAAAAGAAGTGAGCTCATCAAATGACCCATCATTCCTCCCTCCTTCCAGCCTTCCCTCACTCAGCAATAAGCCGAAGGCAGAGTGTTGGCAAATGTTCAGGTCTCAAGAAGTGAAATAAAAACAGCCGAGCTCGTTTTGAGTAACATCTCCACTGTTCTGGATAAAACAAAATGCCTATGTGTGCACGCACTACGAATACGAATTGTGTAATTTTAGTGACTCGGCTCATGCACTAAACGTTCTTATATTTGTCCCTAAAAGTAGCATTGCACTGTAGAAAGATGAGTGATAGAATTCGTGCTAATAATTTAAAAGTGTGATTTTTCTTTGCTTAGAACCACATTATATAGCCAGTAAAAAACATCATGGCAGGTCGAGGACAGACTACAGAAGAAACAGAAAGCTTTTATTTTAGCACCTTTCTTCTGCCTTTATTTTTTTTACAGATTTATTTATTTGAGAGAAAGAGAATGCATGAGCAGGGGGAGGGACAGAGGGAGAGGGAGCCCAAGCAGGCTCCACAGTAAGTGGGGAGCTGGACCCAAGGCTGGATCTCACAGTCCCAAGATCATGACCTGAGCCGAAACCAAAAGTCCAATGCTCAACCAATTGAGCCACCCAGGTGTCCCTTTTTTCCTCCTTTTTGAACCAGGGGCCCAAGTTTTCATCTTGCACCGGGCCCTGTAAATTATGTAGCTGCCCTCCCCTGAACTGGGAAGAAAGCCAGCCCAGCCAAGTCTGAACATATGACCCACAGCCCTTGGTCCCCCATCCCCAAACCAAGCTGTCCTGGCCTCCCCACTATAAGGGGTCAGCAGTCATCAGGATGGGACAGCTGAGTGTGTTGGATCTCAACCTGAAGTCTACCACCACCTAGCCAGAAGTCAGAATTCTAGACCCCACACCCAGAGGACCAGCTCAGAGAATCTGAATGGGGACCTGCACCTCTGTGGCCTTTTAACCACCCTCCTGCCCCCCTGCCCTAAGTGTTACAACTGCTCACCAAGAGGTGGAAAGCTGCTATGAACCCCAGAGAGAAAAGCGGCTTTGTTTTGGAGCTGGATCTGCTGTAAGTGTTTCATATCTAGTAGATCAGTCATTCAGTCCTCTCAGAAGCCCTCCAAAGGACCCCTTGAGCCCATTTGACAGATGAGGAAATTGAGGGCCAGGGCAACCTGGCTGGCCTCAGGTCACAGGGACAGCAGGAGGGCCAACAGGATTTGAACTCAGGCCAACCCAACAACCTTCAGCATCCCCCACTATCTGCCGCCAGCTCCCAGTGCAGCCAGGCTCTGGGCACCACAAATGACTCAGGCGCTGCCTTGCCCACCGCAGGCACCAGCTGCAAGTCACTTAGGGCCCAGGTTTATTGTCTTATCTTCAAGCTGGTCATGATCATTACGTCCATTTCAGAAGACAATCACTGTTCCATCCTCACCCCTGCCTTTAACACAATACAGGGGAGAGGTTCTCAGAAAACCTGAGGGTTCGGGGTAGAAGACCCTGACTACCTCATCCTTCCATGAGGTCTGACAACTCCGCAAACCCAGGCATCTGGAGATATGGGTATAGATGTTAGGCCACGCCCAGCCCAGTGTGTGCTCCCTTAGATGGGAGCTCTGCTCTGTTCCCCATTGGGTCCCCTGAGCCTTAAGCAGCATCTGGCACATAGCAGGGACTCAATAAATATTTGTTGAGGGAAGGAATTAATGACTTCATGAATTCTAGCCGTAAAGGATTGCACTCTGTCGTGTGCAATCCTGACATCCAAAAAGGTCCTAAAAATAGCAAGTTCTTAGATTCGCATGCCTGGAAGTCTTTATTCATCTCGTATCCTTTTTTTTTTTTTTTTTAAGATTTTATTTATTTATTTGACAGAGAGGTCACAAGCAGGCAGAGAGGCAGGCAGAGAGAGAGAGAGAGCCTGATGAAGGGCTCGATCCCAAGACCGTGAGACCATGACCTGAGCTGAAGGCAGAGGCTTAACGCATTGAGCCACCCAGGCACCCTTCATCTCGTATCCTAATGAAAGTATTTCAGCGTTTTCTTGTATTTGCTTACAAGCCCCCAGAGGTGTCACTGAGCCCATAGGATGCATCTTACCTTGCTTACCTTTTCAAGTTCTCCCAAAGTCTGGATTTGCAAACCCATCTGGCTACAGGGGTTCCAGGCAAGACAGTGGTCTCCATATCTAAGTCAACAATATTTACCTCCATACATGATACACATAACAGCTATAGGCAATCTTCAGCCACTGGGAACACTCACCCCCCGTCACCCCGTCTCACAGATGGGTAAATGGAGGACCTCAGAGGTAAGTCCTCCGAGTCATACGGGGTGTGTGTGGGCAGAAGCAGCCTTGCGGACTCTTGTCAATTGCTCCTTCCTATATCCTTCCCCTCCCCCTCCGCTTGGCCTTGGCGCCTCAATAAGCCCTTTGTCCTCCAAGGGGCTCAGAACTCCTGAGGGTTCCTCCTTGGGACAAAGGCTAGAGGAGTAGAGGCTCTTGGGTGGGGGGTGGGGGGGCTCCGGAGGCAGGGCCGGGAAGAATGTGCTCCTACAGTGAGATTCCCATGGGGTCAGGCTCCTCCCATCCTTGGGAAAGGACTAGAATGGTGGGGACAAAGTTTCCAGCCACAAGGCACACTGTCCGGGAGATCCCCACAGCCCCACCCCTGCCCCTCACTCCAGGCATCCTGCAATTGGCCAGACCTGCAGGACCGTAGCTCTAAGCAAGAGAGGAGGGGCAGAGAAGCAGGAGTTCCTGCCTCCCCCTGGATGACTGGCAACCTGGAGCCCATACCCTGCCCTGCCCGGAGAGGGGAGCACCAAAGTCAGGGGCCTCTTCCTCCCAGCTTCTCCTCCCCACCTGCTTGGTGAACAACAGTCAACTGGAAGAGAGAAGATTTGACCAGGTCCCGCCCTGGGTGGGCCACAGAACATTTATCCAGTGATTATTCTATGCGAGACAGAGAGTGGAGCAGGAAAAACAAAAGGAACCTGCCCCATTGAAACTGGCAGGCTGGGTGACCTGAGCCAAGTGGCTTTACCTCTCTGCCTCTGTTCTGGTGCCTTCTGGGGCCCCACCATCCCTAGAAAAACAAGGTAGAAAAACAAGGGAGGGGTGAGTGGACTCCTGTTGGCTCCAATCTCTATAAAAAGTACAGTAGAAGAAGATGACCCCTTGCCAGCCCACAAGCCGGGAGCTCAGATCTCCCCAAATGGGCATCCAGCCTGCCACTCACCTCCTGAGTGACCTTGGCCCACAGATGACACATCCCTGAGTCTTGTTTCCCTCATCTATAAAGGAGGAAGGATTCTGAAGCCCTCAATCCCCATGGCTGTCTGAGCACTGAGTGGGCAGGGTGAGCACCTGGCCAGCATTTGGGGTACAGGAGGTGATCAGTAACCTTTGGCTGGATGGGCTCTGATAACAAGCAAGGGTGTCCCCCTCGAAGCCCAGAAGAGTTCAGTGTTTTCATCTTCCCCCTCCTATCTTTCAGAGAAGTCTGGCCCTGGGAGGTATCCAAGGCTGATACTGGTTTAAACCCATTTTTCAGATGGGAAAATTAAGCCCAGAGTGGGGACTTTTGGCTGATCAGTGGGGACTTGGCACTGGCTCCCTCATAACACTTGTTCAAACCCCACCGGTGCCCGACCCTGCTGGCCTGGGACTTCCTGGGGGCCACAGAGCACAGGCAGACTCTTGGATGGGGATTCAGGTGGGCCAGGGTTCAAATCCTGGAGAAGGGTTCAGAAGGAAGAAGCCTGAGCTTACGGTCGATGCATGGGAAGTCCTTGGGCACGTGCAGCATGAGAGAGAAGGGGTACCAGCAGCAACAGCTTTATTCCCAATCTCCCTCCTGCCCCCAGAAAGCCAGAAATGGGACTGGGAACCCCAAACCACCAAGAGACAGAAGTCAAGTTTCTAGCTCAAGTAGGGGAGCATCACGGTTATTCCTTGGTCCCCCCGGGTCTTCTTGCATCCCCAGATCCTGACGCTGTCACCTCCAGCCTGGCAGCCTCAGCACACACAGAGCTCCTTAGGGTCACCTCCTTCAGCAAAATAAAGTGAGATGAATAACTAACACCCAGTGAGCTTCCGTGGGAGGCAGAGATGCAGAAACCTGGGAGACAGGCCAGGCCCAGGGAACAAGGTAGCAGGTGGATCAAAATCAAAACAGAGAAACTTAAGAAAACACTGTGGGATCCCAGGAGAGAGTCATGAGATAGAAATGATGCTGGGAACTTACTTTGGTTTTTATCTTTAAATGCACCAGAGTCAGAGGTTCAGAGGATGGGGACTGGATTCCCATTGAAAGTCCCTTGCTGTTATGCTTCTCTACAAGCCCTGGGCCCAGTGCCAGGTTACTACAGCCACCTCACTAATTCCTCCAACATGCTGAGGATGCTCCTACCACAGGGTCTTTGCACATGCTGTTTTTGCTCTCCATATATCTGCTTGGCTCACTGCCCCACTTTCTCAGTCTCTACTCTAGGCCCTCTCTGAGGAAGCATCTCTGGGCAGTCTCATTTCCCCTTCTATTTCCATTAGCTTTCATACCAGTGTTCACTCCTGACCTGTTGTCTGAAGCCCTGTGCCAGCTTCCACTGTGGATACAGAATACACCTCACCCTGCGAGGAGCTGCCCTCCCTCCCTCCCTACCTCCTCCTGTCCTGAAGCCAGGACAAGGGACAATGGGAGATGGCAGGGAGGCAGGGCATTTGGTTTCAGCTCCATTGCTGACTGCTGCATGACCCTGAGCCAGACACTGGACGTTTAAGTGTCTGTTTCTTCACATGTAAAATGGAGAGATTGAGCAACATTTCTGGGAAGTCTGAGGCACGGTGACACATGAAGGTGTGCAAAGACAGCCTTGAGCAATTCCCGATCTCCCAGCAATGAAGGCACTCCTTTTCTAACCCTGTAAAGCTCTGTACTGCTACAAGGAGAAAATGTCTGCTCAGAGCTGCTAGGTTTTTAACACTTCTCTCAACAGTGCCAACCTCATTTTCCAACAAACAGAAGGTCTTGGGCTGGGAGTTTTCATCAGGCAACAGTAACACGGCCATGTTTTCAAAAGGTTGATCTTAGGATCAAGGTAGAACACATCAGAACCTTTCCACTGGACTCCCTCTATTCTATTCCATTCTCGGAGGGAATACACCAAAATTTTCATGTGACCCCAGCTTAAAATGCATCCTAGGGGCAACAGAGAATGCCAAACTAGACCCTTATGTGCACAGGCAAATGATTTCCACCAAGGATGGCTAAGCCACCTCCCATTTAACAAAAGAATGCAAAATGTCTTGAACCAATGGTACAGGACACCTGGACATTCTGGAAACAAGGAACTCTTACCTTCACCTCAAACCTAAACCAAAATGTACCATCAAAAGCTAAACGTAAAACCATCAAGCTACTGGGGCAAGCATGACCCTAGGGAGGATGCAGCTCTTGCCATCAAAGAAACCCGATAAAATGGACCATATGAAGTTTGTGAAATTTTTAAATCTTTGCATTTCAAAAGATCATGACAAAAGCCACAGTCCAGGAGAAAGTATTTGACACACACAGAGAAGGAGCTTGTATTAGGCAATGATAAAATAGACAAACAACAACAACAACAAATTGGGCAAAAGATTTTAACTTCACTTCACGGGAGAAAACATACAGATAGCAAATAAATACATGAAGATATACTCAACATCATTAGGGAAATAAACATGACCACCACAGTGAGATGTCAATACATCCTCTCTAGAATGGCTAGAGTTAAAAAGACAGATAATATTGGGGCTCCTGGGTGGCTCAGTCAGTTACGTGTCTGCTTTCAGCCCAGGTCATGATCCCAGGGTCCTGGGATCAAGCCCCGCATCAGGCTCCGTGCTCAGTGGGGAATCTGTTTCTCCCTCTCCCTCTGCCAGCTGCTTTTGCCAGCAAAAGCTCCCCTTGCTTGTGCTCTCTCTCTTTCTGTCAAATAAATAAAAATCTTAAAAAAAAAAAAAGATAATATCGAGTGTTAGCAAAGATATTAGGCAGCACTGGAAATCCCATACATTGCCATTGAGAATGCAAAATAGTACAATTTTGAGAAATGATCTGGCAGTTTCCCCCCCCCCCTTTTTTTTTTTACTTTAGAGATGGAGCAAGAGAGGGAGGGGAAAGGGCAGAGGGAGAGGGAGAAAGAATCTCAAACAGGCTCCATGCCCAGCATGGAGCTCAATGCAGAGCTCCGTCTCACAGCCCTGGGTCACAACCTGAGCTGAAATCAAGTCAGAGGCTTCACTGACTGAGCCACCCAGGCGCCCCCAGGCAGTTTCTTAAAGACACATGCACCTGCTATACGACCCAGACATTCCAAAAAAATGAAAGCCTATGTCCACATAAAAGTTTGTACACCAGGGTCTGTGTACTTTTATTCCTAGTAACCAAAACTGGAAATAAATGTCTATGAAAAGGTAAAGGAGTAAACAGATGGCAGAATGTCTGCAGGAGGAAATGCTATTCAGCAATACAGAGGGAGGGACTCCTGACTCATGCTTCATTTATAGGACATCAAGATGCAAGAACAGGCAAAGCTAATCGATGATACTAGAAGTCCAATGGGTTGTTGCTTGAGGGGTGGGCTTTTGGCCGGAAAGGGCAAGAGGGAACCTTTTGGGAAGTTTGTCCTGTCATAGGATCTTGGTTTGAGTTACATAGGTGTAGACATAGCTGAAAATGCACCACCCTGAACACTTAAGATTCATGGGTTTCCTTGTGTGTAGATCATGCCTCAATCCTGTAAAGGTGATAAAGGGGAGTGGGGAACAATGGGTTAAATAAACAAAAGTTCCTTTCCAAGACGTATAAGGGTACAGCTGCTCAGGAAACAGTCTGGTGTTCCCTGAAAAAGTTAAAATGAGGGGTTACCACGGGACCGGGTGATTCTGCTCCTAGGTTATACACCCAGAGGTTTGAAAACATATGTTCACAGAGAAACTGGCACCTTCAATGTTCACAGCAATATTATGTATAATAGCCCAAAAGTGTGAATAGCCTTCATGCGTGTCCACTGGCAACTAGATAAAAATGGGGTATGTTCATAGAACAGAATAGTATTTAGTCATTAAAAAGGAGCCAACCTGAAAACTTCAGGCTAAGTGAAGGAAGCCAGCCACAAAAGGCCACAGATTGTATGATTCTATTTATGTGAAATGTCCAGAATAGGCAAAGCCAAAGAGACAGCAAGTAAATTAGTGGTTACCAGGGGCTGGAAGGAGCGGGTAATTGGAATTTAATGATCATGAGTACAGGGTTTCTTTTTTGGGTGATAAGAATGTTCTAGAAATGGATGGCAAGGATGGTCGCACAACATTGTAAATACACAGAAAGCCACTGGATTCTATGCTTTAAAATCATTTAAATGGTGAGTTTTATGTGAATAAATTTTATCTCAACAAAAAAACTTTTCTCCAAGGTTCCTGGGGCACCTCATTAGACCACGTGATAACTGCAGAATTTGGTACTCACCCACAATCACGTCCACCTCGGGCCAGCGCAGTTTGGGGGCCAAAGTTTGGCACTTCCCACACATTGCAGTGCTCTGGGTGGGGTCCTTCCTGCCCGTCCTCTTGTCAGGGAGGGAAACCCATGGTCTTCTGTGCTCTTAGAATCGTTTTCTAATTTTTTTTTAAAGGGGAAGGGGATGGAATGTCCTTCTTTCACCTCACCCTAGCTCTGGAAGAGCAGAGGGTCCACCCAACCTCCTCCATCCCCTCGTCAGAGCTGGGTGGAGGAGGTATGTGCTAGAACATTCGGGTAAGATGACACTTCTCTGTCAATTCAGAAAGCTCACCCTGCAACGTGTGCCCTACCCTGGAGCCCTAAGAGGGACCCTCCCTGAGGCCAAAATGCACCCCACATGGGGCAGCTCCTAAGTCACAGGTTCCCACTTATCCCTAAGGGACGTGCCAGTCCATGGCTCTCTGGTTCCTGGGCCCTCCGCAACACTCCCTCATTCATTTCACACTGACCTGAAGTCTCTCCAATGCCCACACCCAGTGCTCATCATTCTGTCATTTCTCTTCCCTTCCCTGCGTACTGAATGGGATCATATACCACTGTCACTTTGAGCAGGAGACCTTTAAAGGTTAGAGAGATTTTTAAGCTTCTCCAAATTAAAGTGGATATACAGGCCTTGTCCTTAAAACTTTATATTCTGACAAATACCCCTTTGCGTATATGAAGAAACCTTTAAACATTGAAGGCAAGAAATACAACAAAATTTCTGCCAAATCAGGGCCAATTTATATGCTGGAATGAATAAGATGAGCTCCTACTCATCCTTCAAAACCCCAAATGGACAAAACCTGCTAAAAGAAACCTGCCCTAAACCCCCTATATGGGATTCGGGAATCTCAGAGTGACATTTGTCTTCTGTACTGCCATAGGTTATGGGGCATTGTCTTCCCTCACTTTTAACTGTCAATTTACTTGTCTATCTCTTCACCCCCCAAAACCCCTTCTATAAACCAATGTCTTGCATGACCTTGAATCTGAGGCTGCAGGTACCAGAACAAAGCTGATGCCAAAGGGTGGCAGAGCTTTTATAGGGCCTGGAACAGGGCTGGTGCTCATAGTAACCTGCAAGCTAGATGTTATTTGCTCCATTAAAAAAAAAAAGAAAGAAAGAAAGAAAAGAAATTTTACTTATTTATTGGTAGGGGGCAGAGAAAGAGTCACAAGCCGACTCCCTCCTGAGCCGGGAGCCCCAGGCTGGACCAGATCCCACAACCCCGAGCCCAAAGCAAGAGCTGGAAGCTTAAACAACTGAGCCACTCAGGTGCCCCTCTTTGCTCCATTTTTGAGAAAAGAAAATGGAGACCACTTTTAAACCACTTGCCCAGAACCCATGGTTGTAAGCAGAGGAAGCAGCATCCAATCCAGGACAGCCAGATCCCAAAAGGCTGTCAGCTGTGCCATGCTCCAATTAATGCAGGTGGGGCCCTCTTATCTGCTGGGTCCACCCACGTTGTCTCCTGTAACTTCACAAGTTCTACTCATTTCACAGATGAGGGAAAGGAGGAAGCGAGACGCTACACACATAACTTGTAGGAGATCACAAAGCTTACTGGGATGCGAACTCAGCCTGCGACCCAAGAGAAGCCTCACGATATGGCCACCTGGGTGGTCTCTCCTTGCCCCCTCCCTCCCACACCAATCAGACACAAGCGGTTTTCAGTCCCAGAAGGATCAAGCCTCCCAGGGCACATGGGTTGTCACGGGGCTGGGAGAGAGGGGAGAGGTGTCCCTGGCATCTGGTGGGTAGAGGCTGGGGATCCTGCTCAACATCTTACAGGGCAGGAGACAGACACCACAAAGCACTATTCAGCCCGAGTGTCACAGTGTCCAGGTTGAGAAACTCTAAGATGACTCAGTGTAGAACAGCATCGACACACACAGGCACACGCGCACACATGCGCACTGCAGTGTCCAGACCTGCGCTCCCAGCCCCCATGGGATTCTGAATAGACCTATGGAAAAAGAGGGAGTGTGGGGGGGAAATGAAGCAAGACCCACCCACAAATGTACCACAGTCACCATTAACGTCATATTTATTGTTATTTAGCTGCTCAGGAAAACATATACAGGTATATACAATATGCATGAATACAGAAGACTGCACTTTACATATTTTTTTAAAAAAGAAAGAAAAAAATAACACTCAATTTCATGAGCTATTGTCACAGTCTTCCAACCAAGCATTTCAGAAATGAATTTCTTTTAAGAGTCAAAAAAGATTACAGGATTGCCTAACACACAGCAGAGTTAAGATTTTATATTTTACATGTGCAATAACGTTTTCGTTTTCTTTCCCAAAAAAAGTTTGCTATGCAGTACCGATTACCAGTGTTTGGAGTCTCGTGGGTTGGGTGTGTTTTTAATTTGCTTTTATTCTTTCCATTAAACCAAATTTAATGAAATAACATCCTTTTGCTTAAGGCTATTTTTAAAGCTGTTCCATTCTGGGGTCATGGGGAGCGAGAAAGTTTAAAACTTCAGGGGTTTCCGACGCTGCTAGGACTACGGAGCTGATGGCCAGGTGCTAATGAACTCAACCCAGGGAAAGTCAAAGACGAAAGTCGAGACTCTTGGCTCCCCGGCCTTAAGCAATGAAGGAGAAATCATTCCTGTTTAAAAAATAAAGTGATAAAGCTCTCAAACAGCTGTACATTGCGGAATCAGAAGGGGCGTGGAGTTTTGCTCAGACTATGGCTGATTTCTCCTGCGGCCCCTGGCAGGAGCAACATTCTCTATGTCTTTCCTCTGGTGGCAGAACTCCAGGACTGAGTCAGTTCACACCTTACCACTGCTGATCAATTCACACCACCTGCTCTTCTGCCTGTCTGCTGCCGGCCCCCAGGGGCCAGACCTGGGCCCCTGGTTGATGGCCCCAGCAAAGGCAATCCAGACGCCGACCTGAGCCAAAAGGGCCCCAGCAGGAAAGAAGAGGGAGGAGAAAGAGCAAGATTTTTCTGGACACTCTTCTCCCTTTGCTGGAAAGTTCTTTGAAATAAACAATGTGGGTGTTGTATGGTGAACTCAAAGACTTCAGGTCACTTACTTAAAAAACAACAACAAAAAAGCCAGGTCTAGAAACTCTGGGGACCTGGGGACAGAGGGGAGGGGGCGCCAGGTTCAAAATAGAGCATTTAGCAAGACTTGCTCTTTAGCAAAAATAGAAGGAAAATGGTGGAGTTACTGGTTTGGGTGAAGGGCTATCAGTCACTTCTTGTCTGACCCACCCTGGAGTCTGTGTGCCCCTCACGACCCCCCACCCCTGAATCATAAGAGCCTTTTATAGGCCTCCACAGCACCCAAAAGTGCCCGCCCCACCAGCACTGGACCAGCAATGTCTGCCACTCTGGGTCCTCGAAGTTGGGTGGGGGGTGTCCAGGAGCCCTGCTCAATACTGCCTGCTCACCTAGCCACCCCCCATCTTTGCTCAAAGAGTTGATTCCTTGGTGAGGCGCCTGGAACAGGGCTCTAGTTTTGCAATAGGGTGAGATTAAATCAAAAGGTGGGGAGCAGGGGGTATTCTGGGGTTAAAGAAAAAGGCCTAGGCATCAAAGTCATTGTTTCCTTCCGATAGCCCTCAGGAACCTGTCAACCTCTGCAAAGAAATACACC
Organism: Mustela lutreola; assembly: GCF_030435805.1. Classification (NCBI taxonomy): domain Eukaryota; kingdom Metazoa; phylum Chordata; class Mammalia; order Carnivora; family Mustelidae; genus Mustela; species Mustela lutreola. The sequence continues at coordinate 71,793,976 of NC_081300.1, read as the reverse complement.
CAGGTTCAGAGAAGGGGGGCTTGGCAGGCTGAGCCTGGGGGCTCCTTCCCTGAGCCCCCAGAAAAGTGCTGGCAAAAGCCTCAACCCTCCCAGGGATGGGGGGCTACCCAGGTTGGAGGGGGAGAAATAGATGGGCAGCAAGGACAGAATGGGAGTGGTCGGGAAGATACATGCAGTCCCACATCCTTCCTCCCCCAAGGCCTGGCTGGCATCAGCTGTGTGGGCAAAGTTCAAGGGCTGAGAATGGATCCTCCCCCAACTTGGGCACCCAAGACCCGGCCAGCCCCGCTACAACAGGGCGGAAGCCGGGAGCCCCCAGAGACTCTGCAAGCTGGAAGGACACCATCCCTCGTGCACACAGGACTGCTTAGCATAGCACGAACATTCAGAGCCTGGGCGTTTGCACAGAGGCCCAGAAAAGGAGAGAAAACACCACTGTTGAACATTCCGACTCCTTCCCACTGAGCGGGCTGGACACGTCATCACCTCCGTTGCAGAGAGGACAGCTTCCAGCAGAAGACAGAATGGAGCTGAGGGCTGAGCGTGTGTTTGTAGGAACGAAAATATATCTCTCTCTATTTTCTTAGGGAACAGACAAAACAAAATCCCAGGCGGAATACCTAAGGGGGGCATTAATTGTTTGGCTCCTGCCTGACTGATGACAGTTGGGTGTCAATATATAATATCGTGATGACAATTTGACTTTCGCCCGGCAATATTCCAGAACTACTATTCTCTAGGATTTCCATTTTAATAAGCAGTGAACAAAGCAAAAAGGAGAAAAAAAAAAAAAAAGAAGACTGGGGATTGGTGAGGAGAGGAATGAGAATAAAAGAGAATAAAAAAGAAAGTAACTCTTGTCTTATTACGAAATAACAATGCTTGGACATACAGCAGCATGAAAATAAAACAAGGAAAGAGGTCATCTAAAAAAAAACGTATGCCAAGATTACAGAAAAACGGGAATTATCTAGCAGGAAAAAGGCTGAAGCAAAAGTTTGCTAACTGCAGAAGGGTTAACACTGGTAACATACTGTGGCAGACGAGTTTTCTTTTTTAAAAAAATTTTTTGAGGTCCCCCCCCCCCTTTTAAATTAACCCTTTCCGGTCCATATGCCACTAAGCAGGTACCAACCTAGAAAAAAAAATCATCCACTCAGCAATAGTGGCCCTTTCAAATTAATAGGAGGGTGGGGTCAAGGGAAGGGGTTTGGGGCAGGGTTAGGGGGAGGAGGCGGTGGGAGGGGGAGAAGGGCCTGGTGGGGGTTGGGCATTTCTTGTCAATTCAAGTCAGGGCGGCCACGAATGTCCCAAATCTGTTGGAAATGTCGGAGTGCAGGGACCGCCAGGTGGGCACAGAGGCTCGGGCCTTGGCGTCACCCACGTCGTCTGTGCAGTGGACAGACAGGCACTGCAAGTGGCTCCCCGGCTGGGTTGCTGAGGCCTTATTTGCAGGGAGGTCGTGGGCTGTGGAGAAAAAAGGAAGACATGTTAGCAGCAGGCTCAGCTTTTCGGGAGGCCCTTAGGGGACGGGGGAGTGGGAGAGGCAAGGGAAGAGAGGCACCATCCACGCCCTCTTTTCATGCCTGAAGACCGTCTCATCTGAGGAGAGCTAGAGAAGTTTCGTTCAAATCCCCCTGCTGTTGCCTCTGACATGGCTGTGAGACCTTAGCCAAGGGTAAGACTCTGGCTCGATATCAGGTTTTCCCCCCTCAGGAAATGGGAGAATTGCACAGGGTTGGCCCATCTCTGATGGACTAGAGTTCCCAGAAGATTGACTGGACATAAAATAAGGTGGACAGGCTTCCTGGAGGAGGAGCATCTAACCTGGGCGTTGAGGCATATGTAAGAGTTCACCAGATGCAGTTAGGGGTAGAGGGGAGGGTTGTCTATGTCTAGAACACAGCCCTTTCTCTTATCATCCTCTGAACATTTGCTAGAGACCCACTATGTGCTGGGAACCTCCTGAAACAGTACGACACTGCTCAGAGCAGAAGAGTCCAGACTCCCCAATCAGACGAGTGCCCTTGGCCCAACCCAAGCTGCTTTATGAAGGGACTTCCGGTGATGGGATGAGGGAGTCGGTGAAAATGCTTGCCACTTCCTTCTCACATAGTCACACAGCATCAGAAACACCACAGATCATAGCGATGCCTGAGTTAGACCAACTTGCAGGGAAAGAAGTTTGATAACCACTCACACCTTAGTATGAATTACACTCAAAGAGAGTAAGAACTGGGGGTTCAGAGGCAGGGAAGGAATGGAACAGTCATTTTGGGGAGCTGCTAGTTTACTGCTACCAAGTGGCCAATGGTTCTGTTCTCAGATCTACTCTATTTACGAGTGTCCTCATCATTTCCACTTTTTAGAGCCTGACTCTCAGAGAAGAGAGGCGACCTGCCCAAGGTCACACAGCCAGGAAGGGGCAGAGCTGGGCTTGATCGTGAGCCTGTGGTCAATCTCTTGACTCCGAAGAAGTGAGCAAAGCTGTAATTGGGGGTGGGGGCCCCACTCCAGCTGAGGGAGCACGCCCAGATACTGAACTCCACGACCGGCCCGCCCTCCCAGCAGGGCCCTGTGCCAGGCAGGAGCTACCCCACCCATCCCACCCTCTGGGATTAAGGGGGAGGCCTCCCCTGGGAGTTGAGCCATAGCCTGCAGAGAAAATCCTCCCAGAGGATGGGCCAGGCTGTGACTAACCGGGCTTCCACCCTGGAGCCCCAGAGACACCCAGCTAAGGACCTTCCTGCCAGGAGCAGCTGGGCCCGGGGGGGAAGATTCTCTCCCTTGTTCTTTTCCTCATTCATCCAATTAATAAGGCCTTACTGAGTCCCTACTATGTGCCAGGCGTGGCTCCAGCCCTGCAGATCCGGCCGGAAGTAAGGCAGATGCTATCTTTGTCTTCCTCCTCCAGGAGCTGGCAGTGAAGGCAGGAGAGAGCATCACAGACACCATGGGGCTTGAATCCTAATCCCAGCCCCACCACCATGTGGCAAGAGGTCTGCCCCTCTTCCACTCTCCGAACCTTAGTTCCTTATTGCAGAAGTGGGGGTCATGTCCTCTCCTTCAGGCCTTATAATGGCCTGGCATACAGAGAGATCCCCTCCCCACAGAGCTGCTGGCATAGTCTCTGACGGTTCAGGAGGTGAGGGGTCCTTGCAGCCATCTAGAGGCCCCCAAGCCTCATCCCTTTCTTGGGACTGACCAGGCGGGCACATTCCTGCCCATGAGACTGGCATCTATGCGCCCATTTCATAGAAGGAGAAGCTGAGGCCCTGGGCTCCAGGTTTCAAAGCTCGTTAGCAGTGGTAGTCCTAGAATGCTGTTAATGCCACACCCAGGGACTCCTGGGGAGAAGGTACCCCAGGAAGTTAGGACCCTCAGTTTCCCCCGCCCCACACCTCTGCTCTTGAGCCTAGGCTTTGCTCCTAGTGACACCCCACTCCCTAATCCCCTCAGAAGGAATCCTGTTCCAAGCATTGTGAGATCTGGACTGGGGAAAGGGAGCATCTGCCATGGAGAGAGAGAAGATTCTGAAAAGGATTCCTTATTTCACTTCACACTCATGATCTCAAGGAGCCAACACAGCAAGGCTTGTGCTCATTGCACAGGTAGGAAACCAAGGCCCCTTGCCAAAGTCCACCCAGCTAAAGAAAGACAAGACCCCCAGAACCAGGCACCTGGCACCTGGCTCCCTTGCTCTGGGACTGCAACGCTAGGAAGGTGAAGGAAAGCTGCCATTTTCCGAGTTCTGTGCTCAGACGGAGGAGGCTTGCAGACCCTTCTGGGAGCTGCATTTGCTGAGTGATCTTTCCAGACTGGCCCAAATAGCCACGTGTCCTCGAGATGCCATATTCCCCAGTTCTGGGTGACTCCAAAGCATACCATGTGCCAACCCTAGAGACAGCTGCTCCTCTTCCTTGGAGAAGATTTAGTGAGGGCACGCCAGGCACACAGCGGAAGATGTCCCTGTGTTATCTCATTCCATCCCACGCCCCCCGCAAGCCCAACAGCTGGGCGCCTCTTCTCCCCACATTAGAACGGGAACCTGGGGCTCAGAGAGGGTGAGGGGCTTGCCCAACGTCACAGGGCATAGGCGCAGGATTCCCCAGCCTCTGCCTGGGACAAGCAAGAGAGTCTGGTATCCATGGGGAATGTTTTTAAGAGAGAATATTATTCTTCAGTTCTTGACAACCCAAGCATGACCAAACTCATCCTCCCGCCAGATTCATTCCAGCTGGGGGGACCCAACACGCCCTAGGACCGCAGCTCCCCTCCACCCCTCCAGGGCTGCTGAGTGGCTGCAAATAAATCAGTCCCACGGAAGCCGCCTCAAGTCAGGGCCTGCCCCTGCTCCAGAGAAGTCCCCAGTCCCCACTCCTTGGTGATGGCAGGCATGCCGGCCCCCTACACAAGGACCCAGAGAAAAAACCACCCTCCCCAAGCTCCCAGGACTAGGAGTTACTCAGTGCACACAGACACCAATGCAGACCTTCACATTTTCTACTTGTTAGCGACCAGCCTCCCCATCAGACTGTGGCATCGCAGTACCCTGCACACAGGGGCTCCGTTGGGGGCCTGGGGTTGTGGAGTGATTCTCATCCCTATTTGACAGATGGGAAGACTGAGGCCCTGGGTGGGGGAGGCGGGGGAACTGCGCAGGCATCACCCAGGGCCAGGTCAGCAGCTTGGACCAGCCCTCTCCTTCAAGTCCGGGATTCCCCAAGCACTGGGCTGAGGTGAGATCTTGAACCCCCCATACATGGGCAGCTGGCCGCATCTGCAACTTGGGGATGATGATCCCTGGCAGACCCATCTCCGAGCAGCTTGGGGGGATCATACAAGAGAATGACAGGAGACACTGTGCATGTGGGGGGATCATTCCTCGAGGCAGGGGTGTCACCATCTCAAATTGACCCTCACCCCGCGCAGGCAGCCCAGGGGTCGAGGTGAGGGGCTTCCGGTTCTGGGATCCGATGTCACGCCCGCCCAGCAAGGCAGGGCCTGCAGGGCGGAAGCCCGCTCTTCCTTCCCATCCTTCTTCATGTGCACAAACATGTCCTAGCTGATCTATCCAGCCCTTCCCCAGCACCCCCTCCCATCACCACACAGCACACGAGCCACTCGGTCATTTCTGCCACCAACTTGCTACCATGGCATAGAGGTGCTGGCTGCCCCCTGCTCCATCCCACAGTGACCCTGGGGCCTGCGTCGGATGGATCCCCAACAGGGACGGTAAGTGCCACAAAGGGAAGGAGAGAACCTAGAGTCAGTGTCAAAAAAGTGAATAACAAGAGGAATGCCATTTCTCCTACAGGGTTCAACCATGACAGCGCCTACCGCTTGCAGAGCACAGGGCTTTTGCGAACATCACTTCAGCTCCCAGAACCTGAGCCCTGGAAAATGGGGAAAATAATAGGACTGGCCCTCATAGGCGGCGACGAGGATTAAATGAAATGATCCATGTAAAAGGCTTAGCCTGCTGCCCAGCACAGAGCCGACTCCCGCCCGGCAGCACCGCTGACCCACCTGTAGACGCAAACGGAGAAGGGAGAAGGGGACAGACTCGTGTCTGTTTACCTGGGGACACCTCATGGCTCCTTTCCCTCCTAGAGAGGCCACCCACAGAGGGAGCCAGGTGTTCTTTCTTTTTTAAACGTGGCAAAACAGGCCTTGTCACCACCTTGCTCTGCACTCAGGATCCTCAGGACTGGGTCCCAATTTGGGAGAGGCACATGGTCAGGGGTCCTGAGCTGGGGACAGCCGCCACCCCCCAACTCCCTGACCCTCATCCCCTCCCTGAGGCAGGGCTTGGTGGGAGCTGCAGCACCGCACAGCTCTGTCCTTGAACCTTCAGAGAGGGGATTTCTGTCCACCTCCTGTCCACCACCCTCCCACCACCCACCATAGGGAAGGCCAGAGAAAGGGGGTCAGGGGGGTCAGGGGGACCTCCAGGTAGGGCCCAGATCAAAGGTTCCCTGGCTGCGCATCCAGAGCATGCCCTGGGCAAGGTGTTAACCTGTACTGCAAAATGGGAACCAAGTTCACAGGCATCTGGGAGGATTAATGGAGATAACACGGATAAAGACTTTAATCACGTGATGAGCTCCCCAAAAACGTTAGCTGCTCTTAGGGTTATTACACTCACTGGGCTTTAACTACCCAGGACCTCGGAGGTGGTTGGAGCTAATCCTGCCAAATGCCAGTAGGGGATACTGGCCACAGGATGGTCTCTTTGTCTCTGTGGGTGCCAGGGAGGGAAGGTAGGGTGGGGGCCTGCCTTGCCCCCTGCCCCCCAAGGTGGGGTGGGGCAGGGGGACCAGGGTACGATCCCAGGCAAAGCAGGCAAATTAGAATTCCGTGCGTATTTTTAACTTCCAGCTTATGTAAGGAGCAGTGTGGGCCCCAGAACACAATAGCGAATGACTCCCGCCCGACTCACCCTCACCGGATTCCGACAAAGGGAAATGTATTTTGGTTTTTCCTTTATTTGGACCTGGCAGGGGGAGATGCTGGTGTCTGACAGCTGCCACTCAGCTGGAGGGTGGGCCGTTGAGCCCGGAAGCAGAAGCAGGCCTGGGAGCCACAGGGTTGGGCCAGATCCTACCAGCGCCCCTGTCCTGCAGCCTGGGAGGCCTGGAGGCCCCCAGATACTTCCATGACTCTCCCAGCTCCTGTTCCCCATCTCCAAGAAAGGTGGGATATGGCACCCAGGGCACTGAATGTCTCTCTTCACTCTTGCCCAGGCCCCAGAGCCTAAGCACCAGGGAAGGAGGACACTGCCTCCAAAATCCACCCACTTCTCTCCCCACTGCCTCCACCCCGGGCCAGGCCCCCACTGCCTCCTTCCTGCTTCCCCACTGGCCCCCAAGCCCATTTTCCCCTGCGAGTCAGATACCTTTCCCAAAGCACCAACCACGGCAGCCCCTTCTCCTGCTTAAATCTTCCACGGCTCCCCAGTGTTCCCAAGGTAAAGTTCCCAGCTTCGCATAACCTGGCCTGCTCTCCTTGTGGGCCTCCAGCCTCGCCTCTCCGTGCGCCTGCTGTACAGTCTCTCCACGAAGCCCTGATCCTTCCCGCCTCCACAGCCCTGCACCTGCCATTTCTTCTGCCTCGAGCACTCCCCACCCCTCGCCCCTGCTGACTCCTACCTTCTACCTGGCTGTCAGCCTTGTGGCAAAGTTTCTCCAACACCCCTTCTCTGAGGTGGGTAACCCCTCTCCCCGCTCTCACATGACACCCCCTGCCCCCAGCCAGCAATGATGCCTCAGTTGCCCCCCACCCCCGGACTGGCTATAGGGTGCACGGACACCTCTCACCCTGCCAGAAGGGAGGGGGTCCTGTGCTCAGGGCCCTCGACAACAAGCTGCCAAAGATGAAAAACATCATGGGGGAGGGGGGCGCTTTGCAGCCAGAGGACCAAAGTCTGCATCTCGGGCCCTGACGCTCCCCCAGTGGGTTGACCTTGGGCAAACCGCAACCCCTCTCCAAGCCTCAGCTTCCTTCCCCGTGAAATGGGACAAGGATAGCACCCAGCTCCTCGCCAGGTTACCCCAGGTTCTCCGGTGCCTGGCACACGGCAGGTGCTCACGCAATGGCCACCAGCTGTCACAGCAGACAATAGTCACAGGAAAAGATAGCCTTGCCCAGTGGTAAGCAAAGTCACAAGGATTTTTAAGGCGGCACATTTTTAAGAACCTGCCACTGGGAATGGGGGGGACACAACCCTAGTAGGAACTGACCCCCGCCACCCCCATACAACCCCGTGGAAGCCTTCTGCAGGGCCCCACGACCACAAAGCAAAAGCCCTCCTCAGCTGCCTGTCCATATTGGGTCCCTGGCCCATGTCTCCTCCTCCAGGGAGACACACAGGGTCCAGGGGACTCACTTAACTTCGGTCTGAGGGTGGGAACAGCAAATCTAAGCCAGATGGGGGGCCGCACACAGAGGGTCTACAGAGCCACCAACGAAGCAGGAACACGGCACACCCAAACCCCCACTGCTCTCCTCCCCTACCCTCAGCAGCTTTGGGGGAGCCCCAGCTCTGCGTGCTCAGAGCCTGGATTCAAATTCCACCCCGGTCTAAATCTCACCCACTCCATAACCTTGGGCAAGCTCAACTTGCTGCGCCTGGTCCCCCCTCTGGAGAGAGGGGCTAAAAATCTCTCCTGTGACCAACCCCTCTCAGAGGAGCCTGGCCTGAGGGCAGACACACTCACGAGGATCCCAGCTGTCTCTTTGGTCCCTGGCACACAGTAGGCTGCTGAAAAGGATTTGTTAAATATTTTATTTATTTTTTATTTTTTTTTTAATTCTATTTTTAAGTCATCTCTGTACCCAACTTGGAGCTCAAACTTACAACCCTGAGACCCAGAGTTGCATGCTCCACCGACTGAGTCAGCCAGGCGCCCTAGATTTGTTAAATATTTGAAAGAACGATTCACATTCTCATCCCAGCTCTTCACCTGCTTGCTGTGTGACCTTGGGCAAGTCACTCCCCCTCTCTGGGCCTCTTTGGCCCTCTCTGAAATGAACGGTGGTGGGTAGATATACAACCTCCCTGACTCTTTTCATTCCTTCAGGAAAATCAGATTATACATTCGATGTAGGGTGGAAGCTGGGGCAGGAGCCCACCCCAAGTGAGGGACATTAAGATACCTTCACCTAAGGAATCCCCAAGAGCACAACCCTGGGGATCAGGGACAGAGGGTTGGCTGCTGGCAGCCTGAATGATAACTCCAATCAGTCATCTCACAGAGGTCAAGGGACCAGCCCCTCCTCAGCCCAGCCCTCTGCCTGCACCCCACCCATTCCCTCCCCTCCTTTCGAGGACAACTTCAAGCAGGGGTATTACTATGACAAATGAGGAAAGGAAAAGGGAAACGTGAGCCCATCCCCACTGTTGTCAGCTCCAAGGATGATAAGAGTGAGCACTGACCCCAAAACCTGGGGAGAGATGGTCCAACACCAAGTCATTTCGCCCAGGGCGGGGGTGTTAAGGCTCAGAGAGGAGACGTCACTGACCCACAGTCGTGCAGCCAGCCAGTAGAGGAGCCGGGGTCACTCCCAGGTCTGCCTGATGCCACAGTGTGTGGGTCCATCAAAGTCACATGAAAAAGTGAAATTTACCAGGGAAAGTGGTAGGCGCTCCCTCTCCCTGACCCCTATTCTTTCTCTTTGTCTCTCACACGACACCCCCCCCCCAATTCTTTCTCAATCTCTCTGTTCTCTCCCCCTGACCTCAATTCCCTGTCTCTCCCTGAAATCAACTCTCACTTTTTGGGGAAGGGCCGTGATGCTCACAGATGGAATGAGAATGACCCCCAGAGTGACAGAGAAGCCAAGGACAAAATCTGAGGCCCGCCATTCAGTCTTTCTCCACGGACACTGCCTGAGATTTTCCACATCAGTCCAACCTGATAGGCGTGATCCAAAGCCAGCATGGGGGCTCCTAGGAGGAAGAAAGGGCCCCCCACCAAGGATCAGGAGGGACCCTGTGCGGCCCCACCCGCCTGGGCCCCATGAGGGTAAAGAAGGGGCCTCATGCGCACACGGGCCGCCAGGCAACGGAGTCCGGTGGGAGCCTCCGCCGGCCCCTGGAAGCCTTCGGAAATTAATTGGAGTTGACTTGGCTGAGGGCAGCTGTCATTTAGATTGAGAACTGGCTCAGGGCTCCACTGAGGCGAAGCAGCAAGGGCATCGTGGGGACTGGGCGGCCGAGAGCTGGGGATGGGGGCAGGGGCTGGACTCTAGGGACCTGGCCCAGCCCTAGAGGAGGAGACAGGGTGGCGGAAGAGCGCCAGAGCCCACAGGACAGACGTCGCGGGCCCCTCACCCCAGCCCGAGCCTCCGATTGGGCTCCTTCTCCTGGCGCCTCGGGACCCACGGCCAGTGACCTGTGACAGATGCAGCCCCGTGCACCCCCCGGGCCACTCCTGGCCTGTTCGCTACCGAGACATGACAGTTAGGGGTAGGGAGGGGGCCGCAGGCTGACCCCTCAGCCTGCCCCTTCCTTCTGACGGGGCCCACTATGGTGCAACAAGGGTCCCAGAGCAGGAAGACCCCTTCCCAAGGGGTCCAGATGGGAACGGGGGCATCATCATTCTGCCAGAAACGCAGGAATGGCCCCTGTGGTAAAGGGGGCAGAGTCAGCCCCCCGCCAGGCACCAAGGATAAGCCAGGAAACAGTAGTTGCTCTCAGCATTGTGAGCAGGACTGTTCGACCCAGATCTCCACTCTAGCCCTGTTTTCTCCCCTTCTCGCTCACAACTCATGCCCCATGGCATTAGGCCCAGCGCTGGGCGGCCCTGGACAGGTCTCTGCCCCTCTCTGAGCCCCCACCTCCTCCCCTCTATCCTGGGGGCAACCTAGAACCAGGGCAGACTCCTCCCTGAGCTCCCAGCACAATGCCTGGGGGCATTCAGCCATTAAACACTTATTTTATAAAAGAAGACAGACAGACACATATGCTTCTGTTGAAGTAGAATACCATTGTTTTCAGCCCACTGAAGGAAGGAGACAATTTAGTGACAACTCAGGATTTCACAAAATAAGTTTCCAAAGTGCTGATGCTTTGGGTGGTGGTTCTTGAGGACATGTGCCCTACTCACCCATCCAAGTGTCTGCGGGAGCTCTGGGACCTTCCCACGTGGGGCCCATGGGGCTGCAGGTGACCTGCTCACCCATGCAGGTTCCCATAGCACTTCTGCATCCCCAAAGAAGGGCTCTGCGTGGGAGTCCATCGTGGGATAATCATCTACTTTGCAGCTAGGGTTTGGGATCCCCAGTCTGTGGGACCCTGCATCAGCTACTCTGACCCCCTGAGCCTCCATTTCCAAACCTGAAAAATGTCTTCAGTCATTCCTGCCTTGCAGAGAGGGGCCATGGGCTAGTTCTGAGGGACCTGGTACCCAACTGCCCCTCCATATCCCACAATTGCTTCTCCAAACCTGAGCCTTCCTGGGGCCAGCCTGTAAGAGGGGGTCCTTGGGGGGCTCCCAGGGGGCTCAGTCGGTGAAACAGCTGACTTGGTTTGGGCTCAGGTCTTGATCACAGGGTGGTGAGACCAAGCCCCACATCCAGCTCTGCAATGGGCATGAAGCTTGCTTAAGATTCTTTCTCCCTCTCCCTTGGCCCCTCCCACACCTACCCTCTTTCCTTCTCTTTAAAAAAAAAAAAAAAGAAGAAGAAGAAGGGGCCTTAAGATAGCAATAACAGCAGGACAATGAGCCAAAGCATCCCAGCTGAACAGGGAGGTGTTCCCAGCTGTGTGCTGGGTGAGGGACTCAGAAAGGGGATCCCATCACAGAGCTCCCAGCCTGCCCCCTCCCCCCACCCCCTAGTGTTCTCAGTCTGGCTGAGAGATACTCAGTAAACACCTAGTGTCAAACAGAGCCTGTCACCGCCACAGAGACAGTCTGCCCTGTGTCACTGACCCAGGGGATAGGTGGGGATGGGGCAGCGGTGGGGTGGGGGGGAGGAGAAATTGCAGAGGAGAGGACGTGAGGTTGGGGGGGGGGGGGGACTTGAGGATGAATATAAAGCTTTGCAGTGAGAGAAGCAGGAGGTGAGCTCCCAGCCTCTGCTGTGATTGGAGAGAACTGGGGGCCAGCCCAGGAGCTCTGATTTGGGGCCTGGGGGAGAGGGAGGAAAAGGAGTCTGCAAAGATGAAATGAAGTCGGTCACAGAGGCCCCTGGAGGCCCCAGGAAGTGTTTGGCTTTGTTCCTGAGAGCAGAAGGGAGCCAAGGAAGGCTGCTGAACAAGGGAGGGGCATCAGGAAATCGGTCAACATGCACAAGAGGCTTGTACCTCATCCATTCCAGCCTTGGCACAGTACACCTGAATCAGAAACACATTCCACTGGGGACAAGGTCCTTTGTGTTCCAAGGTCCTTCTAAACAAGTGGGGGGACCTGATCCCACTCCCGAGGGAATGGTGCTCTGAGACAGCTCTGGTCTAATGGGGCAGGCCATCCCTCCCCAGCAGCTTCTGAGTCACATGCCTATAACCCAGGTCCCCAAGAAGCCCAGCACAGCCTGGTCATGTGTCAGGGCTCCTCGAGGAGCCGAGGGCCCTTGCAAGGGATTCCACCTCTCTATGCCTCCATCTCCTCTCCACACAACGCATGTGACCACTGGGCCCTGTGAACTGACATCAACAGACCCTCACTGAGAATACAGGTGGGAAACCCAAGGCACAAAAGTGTGCATCTCAGGTTATCCAACAGAGAGCAGAAGGGTTGAGGGAAAGTTTCTTATCTCTCCACATCTTGAGTTTTCCCATGTGTGAAATGAGACCATAACACCTGCAGGGCTGGGCTGCCAGGAGAATGAATACAATAATATTAACAATAACAGAAAATGGTTGGGGCCAATACCTGTCATGCATTCATTCCTTTAAACTTCCTCACCATAACCCCAAAAGGGCAGCTTCTATTCTCTCAGCCCCCTTTCATAGGTAAAGGACTTGCTAAGGTCAGCAACCTATAGCCCACAGGTCAAATCTGGCCCACCATCTGTTTTTATCAATAAAGTTTTATTGGTACATAGCCACACTTGTAGATTTACATTTAGTCTATGGCTATTTTATGCTACAATGACAGTGTTGAGTAGTTGTGACAGGGACTATTTAAGCCATAAGCCTAAAATATTTTCTATCAGACCCTCTATGAGGAAAGTTTGCTGACCCCTGATCCTGAGGCTCAGAGAGGGACTATTTAAGCCACAAGCCTAAAATATTTTCTATCAGACCCTCTATGAGGAAAGTTTGCTGACCCCTGACCCTGAGGCTCAGAGAGGCGACATCACTTGTCTAAGTTCACACAAGTAGGAAGGAGCCACCAGGCGCCCAGTAGATGCTCCACACATGTTCCCTAGGAACATGTCAATATGTAAACAACACTGCTGATCGGTGAAGACTCGCACAGTGACCCTTAGAAAGTCAGAAATGTCCCTCCCACTCACTGTGTCCCTGGTCTTCCTTCTCAGCCTACAGGGGAAACCTCCCTGCCTTCCTATTTAAAAATCAATAAAGCAGGGCACCTGGGTGGCTCTGTCGGTTAAGCATCTGCCTTTGGCTCTGGTTATGATCCAGGAATCTTGGGATCAAGCCCCACCCTGGCTGCCTGCTCAGCAGGGAGTCTGTTTCTCTCTCTCCCTCTGTTCCTCCCCACAGCTCATGCTCCCTTTCTATCTCATATAAATAAATACAATCTTTTTAAAAAATCAATAAAACATTAAAATGTTGGTTTGGAGGGGTGGGGAGGACAGGGGTTGCTATTTTAAAAAATCGTTCCAAAATGTGTCTACAATTCAACAAAAAGAGAAAGGGGGTCTCTCCAAGGCAGAACAAGTCAGCCCCATCAGACCAGGGGAGATGGGTGCCCCAACCCCAACCAGAGCTCACTCCTGCATGACCTCTGAGTCTCTACTTGGAAGGACAGAGCAATGGGCAAAGGGGACAGTGACAGGCAGGACAAGCAGGCCTATGTAGACCCTGAGCCACAGAGCACCAGCCCTGGGGCAGGCCCTGGGGCCTCCTCACTGGCTGATCTCATTTATGCCATCAGCCGCCTAGCAGGGCCAAGGTCACACAGCAAGAAAGTGGAGAGTCAGAACTCAAACCCAGCTCTGCAGGAGTCCAGAGCCTTGTATGACCTTAACCACCTGCGGCATCTGCCCGACCTGGGGGAGAGAGATGGGCAGAACAGCGGAAGTTGGTCCAGGCCTAGAAGAAGCTGGGTGGTCACTCCCATCTAAACGACAGGGAAGAGAAACCCTGGATTGCCTGGTGGCTGGCCCACCCATCCTCAGCTCCCATCTTCCATGGGTTCTGGAAGGTCTGGCTTGGGCTTCTGGGGAGAGGTGCCTCTGCCACAAACAACCCCCAACCTGCTTTCCTTCCAGGTGGGTCTCTCCCTCTCCTACTGTGGGAAACCAGGACCCAGTGGTGGAAGCTGGCTATGCAAATCCAGGGCTATCACTCACTCTCCCTGGGCTGTAGGAATCCCTACTGCCAGACCTGTCACTCTGTGACCTAAAGAGGCCACCCAGGTAGATATTGTCCAACCCAAATTATGCTATGGACTTATGGGAACTGTAGGCTAAGCTATACCTGGGAGTGGGGATTTGGCTCAGCCCACTGTGTCCCCACTGGGGCCTCCAATGCCAGATAGGATGTGGGCTCTGAAGGAAAAGCAGGGGCCACCATGCTCCATCCATGGCAAAGGTCACACCTTCTTGTCCCTGTGGTTTTTTTGAGGAAGGCAGAACTGGACCCTAGGAAGACTGGGCTAGCTGGTATTGTAAATTGGGGAAACTGAGGCCAGAGAGGAGTAAGTCAGGGGCAGAACTATAAGTAAAGCAGAGAGTTCTTGCCTGTTTTGCCTAAGCCAGCACTCAGTCCTCTCCTCCTTCAGAAGGTTTGACAATGGAGTTTGCAGTATGCTGTCACCAAGTGGTGGCAACACTACTGCTGCCTGCTCTCCCCTCTTTTTGCCACTACTATCACTTTGCCCTTCACCTAAATAACTCATCTGTCTCCTCCTTCCTCAAGTAGGTCTTTTCAAGCCCCTCAGTAGACTCAAGTGTACACTGTATTCTAATACCTGGTGCTAACCCCAACCTCTCCTAATTGTCCTACTCTCTACTATAGCCCCTAGAATAGGAGTTCCATGAAATCGTAGGCCCGACTCTCCTATTCACTACTGTGGCCCTGGCACCTGGCCCTTGGTAGACCCTCAACCAGTATATGCTGACTCCACCAATTCCTATGGGCAGGAACAGACCCTAAAGAATCACTAAAATAAGGAAGATCAAACCATATCATGTGGGCTCCAGACAGACCTGAATAGGAACTCTTCAAGGCTTCCTGGTGCCAATGAAACAAGACTTCAGTAGGAGGCTTTCTCACTAACCCCTGCCCAAAATGTACTTAGAGGGACCACACCCCCTCTCAGACTATTATCCAGCAATGGAGGAATGATATCCACTTATTTCCACAACCAAAACCCCACAGCCAACACCCTTCCTTCCAAGTTTGGGCACTAGAATTCTCTCAAATTATTTTAGATCCTGTAGGTATGTGAGGAAGCCCCAAAATGCAGGTGCCTTTTTCGAGGAAAGAAAACTTGGGGGCGGTGGGGGTTAGCTGACAAATGAGAGAAATTTCCACCCAAGAATGACTACTCAGGAAGGCCCCTTTCCCAACCAATACCCCCACCCAGCCCACCCCTTCTGCCTACTGGCCTCGAGCCCCCAAACCCACTCAGACGACCCCCAAGGTGAGTTTTAAATTGACAGCAAGCACAGAACTCAGTTAAATAGCCCTCACACCATCTCTTTTTTTCCTTCTTCTTCAGGGAAAGAGACCACATCCCAGACACTGTTCTAAAAGTTACGTCTATACCATTGCATCAGGACCTCCCAGCAACCCACACAGGGAGGGGCTGTCACTCCTTTTTAAAGGATGCAGAAACGGGCTCAGAGCAGTTGGGTGACTCTCCCCGCACCACACAGCTAGGGAGCAGTCGAGGCAGGGTGAGGTCAAGTCCGTTTCTAAAGGCTTTTCTACTTTTGCTGCACACCAGAAAGAGAGAGAAGAGAGAGAGAGGAGAGGAAAAGGAAAAGGAAAAAAAATTCCTGTCTCTTTTAAAGGGCTGGCATCCTGCCTTCCCTCCCGGTCCGCCCACTCTGCGTCTGGAAGCACCTGCCACTTTCTTGGGGTGCCAGGGGTTGAGGCGAAGCTAACGTATATACCATCTGGTGGGGGCAGCTGATTCAGACCAGGCCTTACCCACTGCAGGGTCTGAGCCCTGAGCAATCAGGACCCCAAGGAAGGGAGTGGGACAGCAGGGAAAAGCCTTAACTCTCTTGCAGGGGTGGTTTCCGGCTGGTTTCCGGCTGCTGCCTGGGGGCAGAGCTCTACTGCATGTCTGTTACTAAGCAACAGGCTTGCACCCAACAACCTACCCAGAGTTCGTGACCCGCTTGGGGTATAACAAGTCTGTGATCTCGGGGACCCCTATAACATAGCTCAGGAGCTCTGTGGGTCTAGAACTGGGCTGTCCCACATGGCAGCCACTAGTCCCATGTGGCTTTTTTTAAATTTAAAAATCAATGCCTCATTCACAGCTAACCACACTGCAAGGGTTCGACAACTATCCGGGGCTGGTGGTCACTATGTACTGGACAGTGCAGACTGAGGAAATCTCCGTCATCGCAGAAAGTTCTATTGGACAATCTAGAATTATAATCTACAAATCCCGTCTGTGTCAGCAGTTGCCATGTCCACAGCTTTGCTTACAAAAGGCAAACTCCATCATTTTGCAAATGGGGGGGTTCTGTAGACGGAGGTAAATTAGGGTCCAGGAAGGAACCACAGGGGTCCTCTTTTCTGAGATTATCCACCACCAAGGATTCCCACCAAAACGTATTTCCCCGTGAGCCCACAGCAGAGTACCGCTCGCTGACCACCACAACACTGGCTCCCACAGAGCCCAGACTCAGCCTCAGAGTCTTTCTCAACCCAATGTTCAAGGCAGCCAGAAAGACATCACTCCAGATTTGTAGCTGACACGGAAGCCCTGTTCTCACAGAGATAAAGAAACTGAGGCCCAAGGAAATAAAGCAACTTTCCCAAGGTCAGGTGGCAGGTCCAGGCCAGGCCAGGAGGAAAGCTCTTCACCATTAAGGAATCTGGAGAGAGAGAGTTCGCAATCTTCAGAAAGGGCCTGGAAATGCAGTGCCCTCAGACATACAAACAGGGAGGCCTCTGCCTTGATCACCTGCTGCGTGGCCGACCTCGTGGGTCCCTTTACCCCGGCCCCTCCTTCACTCTCATGACAACCTGCAATGTGGGTATGAGGAAGCCCAGAGACCCAAGGGGACCTGCCTGAGGTCACATCTTCACTAAAGGGTGAGCACAATCTGATACTGACAACTGTCCTGCCAGGCAGGCCCTGAGCCAGGCGGAGAACCAGGTGCACACTCAGGTCCCACCTCTGCCTTCTCCCCACTGTGTGACCTTGGATAAGGCAGTTTCCTTCTTTCACCCTCGTCTCCCTGCAAGGTGGGGGGTACTATGTCCCTCCTTCGGTCTAAGAATTTTTAAAAAATGCACAGACGCTGTGTGAACAGTAAAAAGTAAAAAGACTCTGAAATCTTCCATGAAAGGTATTTCAAGCCCAGGAAATAGTAACAGTAATCGGTTCCATTTACTGGGCAGTCCCCTTGGGCACACATCCTAGCTGTTTCCACATGACAAGAGCAAGGTTAGGTAGAAATAAAGCAGACCAAGTGGCCTGAGCAGCCTACAAATTTAGGATCGGATCCTTTACAGAAAAGGTTTGCTCACTCCTCTGCCACTCAGTCACTGAATGGGCAAAACTGCCCCCATTTCACAGATGAGAAAAACTGAGGCTCAGGAAAGGGAGATATTTTGTTCCAAATGCCACAGCTGGGCAGAAGCTACGAAGGTCTGGATTCCATTTCCCGGAGGTGAACTTCAGGGACCTTCCAGAAAGGTCAGAGGCGCCAAAGAGGTGCGTCAGGACAACCTGCAGGGAGGACCCAGCCCAGTGCTACTTGCTGAGGCTCCTCCTGGTGATGGGGCACCCATGGGCAGCTCCCACCTACCTGCCAACAGGCCCAGCGCCTGGCCCAGGGGGCACCCACTCAGCCTGTTTTTATCCCATTGCTTCGGGAGCAAAATTGCGCAAGACTAATTGCAAGTAATATTTAATTTTATCAGGGATAATTACATGAAATTAATTCAGCTTTTACCTGGAAGCACTTTGTTACCGTTCACTTTCCCAGGTTGCTGGGGTGAAAAAAGAAGGCAGGCAGGCAAGACAGGCAGGCAGGAGAAGGGAGAGGGTGCTGAGATTTGCAAAGTAATAATCAGGTGATAAAGATGTAAGGGAGCCCCAACTGTGTGCTCCTGGGAAATGCCCCCCCCCCCCCCCCCGGCATGATAGTCACGTAACCTCAGGACAGCCCTGCAGGTGGGCACGTCAGCCACACACCCCACCACTGCCACTTTACAGAAGACAGAAGAGGCCACCAGGTCCCAAAGGATCACGGGCAGACATCCATGTGCCATCCAAGAGAAACCTGGGCCCTGGATGGATTCCCGCTTGACCACTTCCCAGCGGCATGGTCTTGAACGAGCCAGCTCACCTCTCAGGCCTCAGTGTCCTCATCTGTCAAACAGGAATAAGGAGACGAAATAATCTGCCACCGTGGTTTTGGGGAGTCAGTAAGATAACACAGACAACATGCTAAGGCCCATGTTCGGCATTGAGCAAGTGCTCAACAAGTACAACCGTGACGATTGGTCACTGACATCAAGTAGTACAGATTTGCTGGCTGGGGCCTCGTGCCTCCACTGGACCCAGTTTGAACCAGGGGCGGGGAGGATCAGAAGAATTTGGGGAAGGCCTGGCTTTCTCAGCTCCCCAAGGAGGCCCCACACACAGAACCTCTGAGCCAAGAAGTACAGACGAGGCCCCAAACAGGCCGAGAAACCCAGGCAGCCCCTCCCCGTGCTCCAGCTCCCCACCCTCCAGGAGCCCCATTTGGGGGCACAGGCTCCCCTGGGGCACCAAAAAGAAAAGGGGGCCCCTCTCCCACAGCTGCTGTGGTTGCCAGCCTCCCAGAGGTCTGGAGGGTGGCGGTGGGGGGGGGCGGTCTGGAGCCTCTCTGAAAGGCCGCGGGCACCGGGGGTTCATTCAGCTGTTTTCGGGTGGCTCCAATGAGTTCATTTTACCCCAGCAGAATATTAAACAGCTCCTGGGGAAGCAGATGCTGGGCTTCGGTTTCAGAAGGCGGGAGGAAGGGAGGCCACAGGCCAGCAAGAGGAGAATTCAAGTTCCACTTCAGGCAGCTCCAAAGACCTTCCTAGGCTCAGCTCAGCCTGAGCCGTTGTCACGGTGACCAGTGACCAGTGACCAAATGCATGGCATCCGTGGGAGCCCAGACTGGCACCCTGAATACCTCTACCTTGGTTCACTTAGTCCTCACGTCCACCCTAAGAGGCAGCAACTCTGCCGCACCCATTTTATAGATGAGAAAGCTGAGGCACAGAGCAGCAACAGGATTCATTCAAGGCCACACAACAAAAGGGCTCCTTTTCTCTCTCCCTCTCCCTACAGTGCCCTCTGGGAGGCAGATGCCAAGCAAAGGTCCTGGGGCAGACCTGGAGCTTCCAAGTGCAGTGGCTCCACCGTGCTCAGATATCCCTCCACTCAGCAGAGAAACGACCCCACTTTCTCTCATTCTAATAATAATCTCTGATGTCTGAACAGCTTCCTTGGAGGCTACAGAACACATCTGGGCATGTCGCTTCCTCTAGGCTTCACCCCGATTTACACATTCCAGACAGAGAAACTGACACCCGGCCAGCAGAATAGATCCCAGAGCCACACCCCAGTTAAGGACAAAGCCATGAAGCAAATCTTCCTCTACTCCCCCTGCAGATTCAAAATCTAGACTCATGCCACCGCTGACAGAGGAAGCTGGCATTCCCTCCCACCTCCAGAGCACAGAGAGGTGAGGTGACTTGCCCAGGGCCACACAGCCTAGGTTCTGAGGCCAGCCCCTGGCAGAGTCCCCCTGGCTCCTCCCTCTCACTGTCCCCCCCTCCCTCCTGGCTATCCACAGACATGCCACCACAACATGGGGCTGCTGCTCTTTGGGACTTTGTGGCTGCCTATATCCCCCCTCCCCCACTGCCCCTGCCATGATTAGGAATAGATAACACCACATTAATTGCACTGAAGCTTGCCAGGTGTGAGCCACTGATCACAAGGCTTTTCATGCTGGAACGAAGGTAGTTCCCACAGAACCCTCTGAGATGGACGCTGCCATCATCTCCTCTTCACTGATGAGGAAACCGAGGCAGAACACTTGTGACAACTACCCTATGGGCCTCACATGCTGGGGGCAGCTCTGCCAGGGGCTGACCTAAGCCACGACGTGACTAAGTTCACCGTATCACCCTGACCAACACCCAGCCACATGCGCAGTGAGCCCCAGGTTCGCAGACCATGCATCCCCCTCCATTACCCCTGGAGACCCCCTATAGGTGATGAGGACCTTTGGTCACAAGGTGTGAGCTCTGTACCATCTCTCCCGTTTCTGTGTTCTGGTGCTGTCGCCATGCCAAGGGGCAGCTTGGCCCGGGGGGCAGAAAGGTGGGGGTGCAGACTGGGCTTTATCCCTGCCGGCCACACCCACCTCTGCACCTCACTCCCGTTATCTGTAAAATGGGTACACAAAAGCAGCTGCTTCACAGAGCTGTGAGGATGCCACAGGCATGGCTCAAAGAAGGTGCCGGCTCCTGCTGGGCTCTCCAGGAGCCCAAATGTTATGCTTGAGTCAGACCTGTCCTCCTACTGGGCCCCAGGAAGCTCTGGAATCAAGGGTTCAGGACAGAGACCCCAGCCCCATCCCTGCCTGTTACCAATTGGGAGACTCAGCACATCACCACGCCACCGCCCCCTGGGCCTCGGTTTCCCCATCTGTAAAGGGAGGCATGCCCTGGGATGCTGACAGGGTTAAAGCAGTGAATGTGGCCACGCCTACCCACCAGCCCCATCCAAAGGGACAGCAAATGGAGCCCAGTCCCCAGTACAGAGCACAGGTGCTTAGTACCATAAATTCAACCTGACATTCTCCTAAGGGCTGCTCCTGGCACGGTCCCTGGCCTGCCCCTCGCCCCCTGGGCCTAAAACCCTAAAAGACGGAGTCCAGGTGACGAAGTCTCCTGACTCTCATGAACAGAGTAGGAAGCAGCACCCAAGCCCCCAGGCCAGGGCTGGGCTCCAAAGGGTTAAGTTCAGTTCTGATTTCTCCCAAATGGCAAAGACTGCCCGCCCTGCTCCCTGCTGCCTGAAGACTGACCCCTGACATTTCCACTCCCAGCCCTCCCAGCCTCACTTGCATTTAAAAAAGGGAAGGAAGAAAATTTAACCATCCACAGAGACAAACAGGTTGGGGAGAAGTAGGGCGGGGTGACAAGGAAAGGGGGGGCTGCTGATTTCCTTCTGTAGAGTCCACTTCACCCCCATCCCCCCCCCCCAAATTTTTTTAAAGAAAGACCTAGAAGGGAGGCAGAAGGAGGAACAGGAGAATAAAAAGGTGGCAGACAAATTCTCCGGAATCACCGGGCACCACTAAATTTTCTGATTAATTAACCCTGAAAGGGGCCTCTCTCTCAGCCCTTCCTGGGGGAGGTTCTGGCTGGCAGAGCCCCGTTTGTCGAGGAGGCAGCCTCTTTGGGGGGGATTCACTCAGAGGTGGGGGGGACAATCTCCTCTCGAGGCCTTGCTGTAGTTAAAGCCAAAGATGATAAGGAATTTATCAAACGAGATTTACACAGGGAAACCCTAATTAAGAGGTTAGTCTCCAGTTTAATTGCCTTCAAACCTAGGCAGGCAGGCCCAGACAGATGGATTTTCAGTCTGACCTCATTAAAAAATAATCATAACCAAATAGAATACAGAGCAGAATCCGAGGTCCACAACGTGGCTAACAAGTGGGGGGAGCAGGGAGGAGGGAGCGGGTGAAGGGCCGGGCCGGCCTGACCCACAATCCCCTCACGCACATCCCCAGGGGCCGGCCTCAGACCCCTGAGCCAGCTGGCCCTTCCCTCACCCTCTCTCTCTCTCCTCTCTGGAAATCTGGGCGATTCTGGACTCCTTGCTCCTTGAGGCCTTTTCTTTCCTCCAGCCTTTGCTCCCCTTGAAGCTGGCATTCTGGAATATAAATTGGAAGCATGCGTGCCCCCCCACCCCCCGCCCCAACCCCAGGCGGACGCCACATACCAGACAAAACGACTACAGGCCTGGTCATCTGGGGTTAAGAATGGTTTTTGTTTTTGGCAGGGAATGTGGAGGAGCCCAAAGGAACTGGCCCGGACATTGTTCCAGGAATGAAAGGGAGAGGGGGGCGGGGGGGGGGGGTACGGGAGACAGAGCGAACACCTGGGGAACCACAGCTGGGGATGTTTTTCTGTCCCCCAGGGACTGGCAGGCAAAGAGTCTTTGTACCAGTCTTTAAAACGCAAGGGGGACATCGATGGACCCCACTCCGGACAGAGAGGTTTTAACTTCCTGCCCACCAGCTTCTCTGCCTTGCTTCTGTTAGCTGAAACCATAAATGAATGTTTGTGGCGGACATCTCCAGCAAACACGCTTACTCACGGCCCCACGGATTTGGGGAGAAACACAAGCAAGAAGCAAAGTCCCCGGGGATAAGCGTCCTTGCTGTCCCCAGTCGGTGGCCCAGGCCGGTGACCAAGTAGCAGGTAGTAGACACTGGGGCCTCCTGCCAGCCAAGCGCCATGTTTAAGCACCACGCATGGTGTCGCCTAACAGCCCACGGAGAGCCCATCCCTATCTACATCCAGAGTAGAAGCGGGAGTAATATTCTTACGTTCTTCCTTAGCACTCTGGCCATGATTTTGAGAGATTCCTAAGATTAGCAAGGGACTGATTTGTAAGTCCTACACGGACAGGGAGTCTAAGAAGTGGGTATGTAGGACCAGGGTAGAGAAAACTCCTTAGGGACTCCCCAAAAATGTCTGATTTTTACCTCAGATTTGTGTTCTCACGGACTTGTGTCCTAGAACACCTAAACTGTCTGGGGAGTTCCTGCCAACCGCTGTGGGCACTGTTTCTCCCCTCCATGGCATGGAAGACCACCGTCCAAAACTCTGCAGGCACATTTCTCACTGCAAGCTGCAACCCCGTAAGGCGGCCCCCACCCCCGCCTTCCCCTCGAAGGCTCCGAGTTCTTCCTGTGGGGCCAGCGGGGAGGGGGCACCCCAGAGGGGCACCTGTATTTATGTCATAGTTTAGTAACCTCTGTGATGAGCTAGATGCTGGGTTAGTCCATTATTTCCTGTAATCATCACTAAGACCCTGTTTAACCCAGAAAAACCAGATAAGGAAACGGAGGCCCAGGGTGGCGAAGGGATCAGTCCAGGGCGAGGCCGCGGCCACGCTGTTACAGCTCTGGCCCAGACTTCCTGCACCATCCTCCTCCCTGAGGTCTGGGGCATAAATAGCAGCTCCAGTAGCCACTTCAGGCACCCTGAGAGGACCCACTCGGGTCAGGCAGGCCCTGGCATCTGGAACAAGCCTCGACTGGGACAGAGGCTGTGTCCTGGGCTACTGGGACTCAGGCAAGCGGGACCCATGGGAAGGAGGGGCAAGGGAGGGTTGGTGTTGGGGATGGAGACCCAAGGCACACCAGCAGGGCTGGCAGGATGAGGAATTCTGATGCTAATATCCGGGGCCCCCTTCCTTTCCCTCCTCACCCTAGCCCCTCTGGAGGAAAAGTCCCACCAGCCCTCCTAGATCTCAGGACTGTTGGGGTGACACTCAACCTCCAGCCCTGGGACCAGGCAGGGATGCACCCCTACCTTCGGTAAAGCCCCTTCTTTCGGTCGTTCAATCACCAGATGGCTACTGGCTGCCAAGCCAGGGCCAGGTGCTGGGAATGGTTGCTGCTTTGTCTTCACTGTGGTCTCAACCCCTATGTCAGAGCTTCCCAGCCCTCCCGGCCAGCAGGCCAACCCCAGTCCCACTCTCCTTCCACTGGCCAATTTCCGATGGAACATTCACGCAACTGTCATTTTTACCTATGCTTCCTCTGTATTCAAGCATATTCAAGCCCCCAACAGGCAGAGTGTGTCTGGTTCACAGCTACGGTTCTGGCCTGGGCAAGGGCCCAGAGAAAGGTGACTGCTACACGAGCAGATGCCCCCTCCCTATGGGGGGGGGGGGGAGGACGGTCCTAGAAAAGACCAGAAAGACCAGAAAGGACCCATTTCACAGATAGGCAGACTGAGGCTCAGTCACAGCATGTCACCTCTCCGCCCCCAGGCCTGGGGACCCTACCCCCAGCACCTTCACCAGTGGAGAACACGGATGGTAAAGATCTCAGTAGCCAATGATATGGCTGACATTTGCCAGAAGGGGGCGAGACCCTGAGTCGATTTTTATTTTGAGCATCTGTTGGTGAGAAATCAGCTTCCAGCTGCGTCGTCCTTAGCGATCCTGAGCATGGGCTCCCATCCTGGGCATGGGCCCAGGCATGAATGTGCGCTCTGCCCTCACTCCCAGCCAGCTGCCCTGGGGCAGGTCAGTTTGCCTCTCTGAGCCTCAGCTTACTCATCTATAATATGGGGCTGGATATACCTGGCCCTCTCTGCCTATAGCTTGTTACAATTGCTTTTTAGCTCAGAGAGTCAGGGAGGAAAGCAAAAGAAAAGCTCCCAGAAGGTAGACGCCAAGCCCAGGTCACCCAGAGGCTCAGCCCTCTACATAGGGCCTGTTGCCTTCCTGTCTCAGTGACCTCTGTCAGGCGTGGAGAACAATGCCTGGGAAAAGAAGGAAACAGAGGCTCCCTGGGCCGGAACATAAATCGTGGCCTGCCCAGACCAGGGAGTGGACGGACATCCCCCACACCCCCCACCTGCGGCAGGCTGAGCAGTCCCCTTGGGCTCTGAGTGCCTTGCTCCTGGGAAGGAGCGTACACCCGCTGCCCTCACTTGTGGCCCAGATGTTGCCAATCTAGGGGAAGAGAGTTTCTGCCTCCTCAGAAGGGGCCCAGCACCAAGAAAGCAAAGGGAAACAGACATCATCTCAGAGACTCTGGGCTCAGATGTAATCGCTATTAATTGCTCATCTACTATGGGCCATCGGATCCAATCCCTCCAGGGCTCACCACCCTCTCCTGGCCCACTGTCACACTTGGAATAAAATCCACACTCCTGACTTGACGGTGATGATAAGCCCCCAGCGGTCTAGCCCCTGCCCGCCCAAACAGTCTCTCCCTCCTCACCAACACCTCTCTGCTCAGTCCCGCCGGGGTCTCCTGCCCTCACCGCTGCATCCCCTCCTGAAAGCCCATTCCTGTAGACCTGGACTCTGCTGGCTCCAGGGGGTGTAGACCGTTCGCTATATGGGAATTCCGCAAGCCGGTTGAGGGCCGAAATTGTTGGGGAGCATTTACTCCAGGGGAACTGGCAGAGGCTACAAAACAGAAACTGTATGTTTCCTCCTCCCCCAGAGAGCCAGTTGTTGCTGACGAGCACCACACCACTGGCTGGTCCCTTCTCATCATTCAAGCCTCTTGCTCACCTGTCACCACCCCCCAGAGGCATCCCCAGTGGCCCAGTAGAGAAACTCCTGTGCCAGTCCCCTTCTCCTAAGGCTCTGTTCCCCACCCTGCCCACTCTGCATCATTCTTCTCGGTTTGCTGCTTGTCTGTCCGTCTGTCTGCTCTCCTACAATATAAACGCTGTGCCAGCCCGGGCTTTTGTCCCTCTGCTTCCTCACCACATCCCAGCACCCAGAACAGCCTTAACGGCCTCATTCACATTTGCTGAATGCAGACACTGCTGTCACGTCTGGATTATTTTGAACCCTAGCCCCGATCCCGCACTATGGTTCAGGGATTCTCAACACCAGCGCTTTTGACCTTCTGGGCTTGGGAATTCTTTGTGGGGGAGGACTGGGGTAGGAATGGTCCTGTGTGCTGTGGGACATTTCACAGCAGCTCTGGCCTCTACACACTAAATGCCAGGAGCAACTTCCCTCTCTGCAGCTGTGACAGCCAGGAATGTCTCCAGACATTGCCAAGGGCCCGGCGGGTGAGGATTGGCTGGGGAGGGTGGGGGTGGGGAGGGGAGGTGTGGGGTCCTCACTCCCAGGGAAGGACCATGGCCAGGCTCCTGAGGGAGCTGTTATTCTCCCCAGCACATAGCAGAGGACACTAAAGCTGGGGAGGCAGCATGATTTGGCCAATGTGGGAATAGAAAATGACTCCCCTCTAGTTGATTCCAAAGTCCTACTCCGCTGCTCACTGCCCCCAGGGCACAAGGCTCATCGACCCCCGCAGCAACCATCTTAGAGGGGACCAAAGGATCACACCCACGAAACAGAGGCTTAGAGAGGTGAACCACCTGCCCAAGGTCACACAGCACCCAAGTAACAGAGCTGGGATTCGAACTCAGGCCTAGGCAGCCAGCCCCTCCCACTCTCACTGTGGCAGGGATGTTCTCTTCCTCTCGAATGTGCTCACTGGCGCTCTCACTGTTTAGCTGAAGCCTGCCAGGTTCCCGAGGCCCCACCTGAGGTGCCAGACACAGGGGGTTAATATTTTATTGCCAGCTCTCAAATTGTTTATGGCCGGCGTGGGCTCCTGGCAAAGTGCTCAGAGGCTGGGGACCAGCTCATCTCATGAATTCCTTCAATGAGAAGGCTGACCATTACTCACGCCTATCAGGGAACTGTGCCTTCAGCGCACAGGGAGAGCTGTCAGGGGAAGAAAAATATCACGGTGCTGCCATCCTGCAGCCAGCAAGCGTGGCTGGCCGTGGCTGGCTGTGGCTGACCGTGGCTGGCCACATCACACTAGGGCCAGCCCACCACTGTCCACTGGGGGGGGTTCTGACCACCCCACATAAGGAGAGGGACCCACAGTGAGGCCAGAGGTGGCTGCTGCAGGGGCAGTGGATAGCAACCCAGCCCTGCCCTACCCAGGACACAGTAACATCTACTGAGCAAGCTCCTGGTGCCCGGCCCCAGTCTCAGCACTTGATGCACGGCCTCCTGTGGTCCCCCTCCAGCCTGCACCACTGGATGGCAGAGGACAAGTCCCATGGCCTCCCTTGCTGGGACAAACAACAACAGCCCCACCACCCTACACATCGAAGGGTCATGCCTATGAAACATCTGGCAAACAGCAGGTGCTCAATAAAAGCTGCATTGGCATGGTGCTTCTTGGTGACAGGCAGCCTTCCAAGTAGTTGCTCCTGCATGTCTGAACTCACTGAACCCTCCCAACCCCATGAGGTAAGAATGATGGTCGTCCCCTTTCACCGATTAGGAAAAGGGGGCACAGAGAGGTTAAGGAGCCTACCCAAGGTCACACAGCCAGGAAATGGGAGTTGCTGGAGTTTGACCCCAGCGTGTTTGGCTTCAGAGCCCATGCTCTTAACCACATCATTATCATCCCTCCATGTAGTCCTGTTTAGCTACAATCGTCCCATTCAATCCTCACAATACTTCTATGAGGGGAAGCACTATTTTTTTCTGCTTTCTTGATGTTATAAGGAAACCAAGCTAAGACCACTGAAGTGGCTTTAAGGTCACGGAGCTCAGAAGAGTCGAAGGGCCAGTCCTGAACCCAAGACCACCCGTCGGGCAGAATCAGGTGCTGCGTCTTCCCCAAGGTCAAGAACGGTGTCTTAAACAACATCCACCTCCTGAGAGGCTGGAGAGTAAGTGCTTCTGTCCTCAGGAATGGATGTCAGGGTGATTTCTACAGGAGATTTGGAGACTTCTGGTTTACGATGGCCCCGGCCCCAGTACACACAAGGCTTAACCAGGCAAAATCAGATCCTAGCTCACAGATGAGAAGGTCAAGAGGTAGTAAGGGAAGGTCGAGGCCCAGGGTCCGCTACTGTCCACTCCTTGTTCTGCAACCGTGCTGTGTGACCATGGCCAGGTAGCTTGCCCTCTCTGGGCCCTGGATATTTCAGCTGGCACAGCTATGGAGAAAGGGCAGAAAACCAGGAGATGTTCTCTCCCCATCTACAACATTACCTAAATTTTCACCTTGATGCTAGTTTGAGAGTGAGAGCTAGGAGCACGTGCCCCAGGACTTTGACCTAGAGCAACACCACAGCTCTGATTGCTGTCCTGTCTGCAGATCGAAGTCACCAACACATGTGTGTCTCCATAGGTGCACACCCAGGCAGGGCCGGAAAATTGGGGTCAGCAGACACTGGCCCATGGCAGCCAGAGCAAGAAGCTCTCAAAGCCTTTCCACGATGAGGCTGCTGCAAGCTTCTGCTGGAAGGCACAAAGCTGGCCTTCGAAGAAGTTCTGAATTTCCACTGCCCCCTACAATGGCCTCAGAGGCCCTGGCAGAGAGCTGGGCCACAGAATCACTCCTTACTGGGTGCACAGGAGCTAAAAGCAACCATCTCTCACAGCTGTCCCGTGAAGGGGAGCAGGGAGCAGGCATCTGGGTCTCAGGGAGAGAGCATGGTGGGAAACCTGCCTGCGGAGGTGAGGGCAGGTGAGGGGGTGAGAGGTGCCAAGCACAAACAGCTCCAATTCCAAGACCAGTTTCTGTACTTGTGGAAACCACCAAACAGCCCCCAAGCCCACCCCAGGAAGAAGAAAGGAAAAAAATTAAAAAGAAAAAGAAAAAAACAATGTGAACAAACCCAGCCCCTCTCCCTACGGCAGACTCACCATTTCCACGCAACCTCTGCACGATCGAACTTCAAAAAATCCTGGGCACAGGGTCGGGAGGAAAGGGGCCTGCTCAAAACCAGGACACCCCCCCCCCTTTTTTTTGTAGGCTTACAAAGAGATCAATTTTACTCTAAAGTTTAAAATGAAACATACCCCTGTTTGGGAAAAGAATTTCATTAGGAGGAAAATATAATATAAAAATACCCATTTAGAAAGAATGTGCTATTAATTCTTAGCACTCTATGCAGAAGGGAAAATTGCATTTTTATCTAAATGGTTTTTCTGCATAAGCCATTTACAATATTCTTTGCCTCCCTATAATAGGCCCTGCTACCATTAGTACTGGGACGACCAGGCTGAGGGCTGAAATCACCCTCAAACACATTGAATACATAACCCCTGAAAATCTATTCCAACGGGGACCTCCGCAAACAGGCCCGGCATTCCTTTTTTAAGGAAGGAATAAACGTTGCTGAGGGAGATGGAAGGGGAAGGCTGGGAGTGGGGTGCTGGTGGGGAAGAAGGGGGACAAGATGGTTTAAGTTAAAAGCAAATGCTCTGGGTCTCTCGTGCCAGCTGTGAAATTGCAACTGATTTTTGGTTGCACGACTGCAATCATTTGCCTGCCTGAGTGTGTACAGACAGATGTGTGTGCTGGTATCACACACACGCACACACACACGCACACACTCTCACGGGTTCCCATCAGACAAGCAAACAAGGAAAGGATGAAATTCAGGATATGAAAACAAACTATTTTTAAACGCTAAAGCAAACACACCAAGATAGTAATACTGCTATTTTCCCATTAAACTAAGTTTCTCTCAATTTGAAAAGCGAGAGTAATCCAAACAATACTTCCAAACAAACAGCATGGAGTCTGGGGGTTGTGGCCTCCTCCGTTCTTAACAACGTTGGTGGGGGGGGGTTGGAAAAAAACACTCCTCAGTGAAGCAAAAACACAGCAGGGACGGGGTCAGGCCGCTTTGCCACATTCTGCCACGTCCCACCAAATGTGTTCTCCTTCACAAAGCCATGCCTGGATTCTCAGGCGTCTCCAACTTCAAAATGCAACACTTTTTTTCCCCAAAGAGTTTAAAAAAAAAAAAAAGTCTTCTAGTTCTTTCTCTCTTGGATTCCCAAAATAGCTACTTACTTAATACCAAATGTCGGGGAGCTAAATTAATTCATTAAAGAGATGCAGGGACTGTGATGGGCACAAAGCTGGGGGGGCGCGGGGAGGGGGACGCAGGCGGGGAGGTGGCTGTGATTTCACTGCCAGGAGACAGAATGCCTCGGGCTGCTCTCTTCCGGCACTGCTGGGTCCATAAATTCTTCCTTTCAAACCAGGAGTCCAGAGATGTCATAATTATAGCTGATCCAGGTAACAGGTGTGCGCCCCCTCTGTCCCGCCCCCCCCCCCCCCACTCCTGCACCGTCTTCCAGATGAGCTTCTGAAAGATTTAGTGATCTTGCCTGGGGTGTCGTAATTACAGGAAATGACTCTAGTTTTAAGGGTTAGATAAAGACCCTCTCCAAATTTAAGGCCAGACACCAATGTCCATTAGACTTTAACGGGCCCACATAAAAAAAGAAATTGTATCCTCATCTCTCCAAATGCCCGTTTCCTCAGTGACTCAGGTTCATTTCAGGCTGGCTTGGCACCGAAAACACTCCGTCCTGCCCTCGCTCCACAAAGGCAAGGACTCCATGAAAACTGATGTGTGTAGAATCAAGCAAATGGGGGTTGCGGGGTTACTCGGGAAATCATTTGCTCAAAAACCATGATGGCCAAGACCCATCTTTTAAAAAAAAAAAAAAAAAAGGCCAATCATAACAGAAGTGGAATTTTAACCCATCATCTGGAAGAAGAGAGACAGGAAGGCTGTGGAGAGCCCAGGGAGGAAGAGGAGGGTACCCACAGACTCCGGGCCAAAGAGCCCGCACCATCAGGATGACACACGGTCCCCCTTTGAGACTCAGCGTTAGGAGAGGCCAAAGCTGCAGGCTGTTTGGCTCTGTTTTTCCTTGTCCCAGCTTTCAAGACTTACACATACGTTTTCTTCCTTCTTTGGAAGTCCAGCCATGCGTTTTTCTAAAAGTTCCACACGCACACATCCCAGCACCACTGTTTGTCAAAGCAGCAGCACGGAGGGTGCTCCAAAAAGGTTTACGATTCTAAGTCTTCTCCACATCAGATCAGCGCTCAGCTCCCAGTTAGTTAAGAAGTAATGCTCGAAAACTTTCCAGGGACCAAGGCACCAGGAGAAAACCCACGTTCTTTGGCTGTCTCGAAGGGTCTGGGGAGGCTGGGTTTGCTGGACAATTGGGCTTTTTCTGCCTCCTTCCCGACAAGCGATGGCTGAAGGGGCCACTCGCCTCTCTCTATTCCTGTCCTGGGGAGGTGGTGGGAACGGCAGTTGGGGGTCTTTATTCAGCCTTGGGGGAGCCGGGGCTCTTACCGTACATGTTCAGCCTCACGGACACACACACGCACGCACGCGCGCACCCGCACACCCCCACAATCGTAATCCCAGAAAAATGCTTCTCACACTGAGCACAAAATAAATGCTTATTAACTACACTGACCCCAAATAGTGAAATGCACAAGTAAATTAATCATGCCTCTCCCGGGGGCCTAACAGGATTACAAATTCGCCAAAAATTGACCACACGGAGATCAATAAGCTTCTACTTAAAACTGAAAGGACCCAAAACTTTGTATGAGCCTTCTTTTGGGGCAGGGGGCGGGGCGGGGGTGCAGATGGGGAAGAAACCCATTTATTTTTTCATTTCTTATGAAGGCCTGTGTGTATGTGTGTGTGTGTGTGTGTGTGTGTGTGTGTGTGTGGTAAGCACGCACAAGCAGAATCCAGCAAAAGGCTTTATGCCCAGACAATTTAGAAATAGTCACGGCATAAGGATCGTGAAATTGCTCTTGTTTAAAAAAGCCAAATTTTGGGCCACCGCCTCTCTTCCCTCAAATACTAAACAACCACCAAAAGTTACATTGCAGGGGTTGAAAATGGTCAATTTGTTTTGAGCCAATTAGGCCTCCCTACAAAAGCACTCCAGGCTGCCGATGGCTGGGCCGGGGGTCTCCTGAAGAGGAAGAGAGAAGAGACCTGAATGTCTGCAGCTCCTTTCCACACTTGGCTTATCTCGAGTCAGGGAGATCTTCCTGTTGCTGAATTCATCACTGACTTTCGTTCCGTTTTTGCCTACCATTCAGAAAAAGGGGGAAAAAAATATACATTGTGTAGGAGGGCGCTGCTTGCGTTTCAAAGCAGTGGGACCTGCCTGAGAGGTCTATGAAAGGCAAGATTATCACCAAAGTGGCTGGGTGCTGGGAAGGAAGCCTCAGTGTCACCATATGGGGTCACCAGGGGAAAGGTCTCTCCTTTTTCCCACTCCCATCATCCCTCTTTAATGGAAAGGTCTGGGCTCATCTTCGAAACCTGGTGCATCTGCAACAGGCCACATGGGGCCAACTCTTCTGTAGGAGAAGGTGGCCACAGGCATATTACAAGGCCTTGACGCACCCAGGGCCCATGTGGGTCTTCATCCTCCACACGCACCCCTCCCACCCCACACCCCGTGCCACTATCTAAACAAAATAGGGCTCTAATTGCTAACAGACCCACCATTCGGTCATCAGTCCACACTGGGTCCTCCACGTCTATGTTACCCCCCAAAATCTGTGGTCACGGGGAAGCTCAAACCATAACTTGGCGTGCTTTTGCGATGGCTGACGACAGCCCCCAAACAATTCGCTCAACCCCAGCCTTGCCCAGGAAGTGTTCTATAAATGACTTCCACATTTAGAAATCATTTGCCACTCCTGAAACCCCAAATATTGGTAAATAACATTCTGATTCATATGGACACGCTTCTTCCCTGCTCCGCCCACCCCTCTACTAGCTGCCCCCCTCCACCCCAAGAAAATACACCACTCCCGGATCTCAGTCTTCCCAAAGAGGGGTGTTTTTCTCACAGGAAAAGAGAGCGGAATATACACATGAGGCCTGGGGACCCTGATGTTCGCGAGGACTTTTCGAACAGTCCACGCGGCCGGGGTGGAACCCCCTCATTTCTCAGTGAGTTCCCAACCAACCCGTCACCTTCGCTGGAAGGCTGAGCTTGGGAGATTTCAAAGAAGGCTATGTTTTCTTCGGACTCCCCACCCCCGCTCTGATCATAAGATGGTCCCTCCAAAGTATTTTATTCCTGGTGGTCGTTGCCAATCATTCGACAATACTTGCATTCGAAGATCCAAGGGCGTTTGAAAACACTGCTTCACCGTAACTGAAAAAGGTCATCTCTTTTTGACATCCCACCCTGCCCAGGATGACTGGATGGATAGGGAGCAGGGTGTTGGTGTGTGCCTGTGTGTGTGCACGCGCCCGTGTGTGTGTGTGTGCCTGTGTGTGTGCACGCGCCCGTGTGTGTGTGTGCCTGGGTGTGTGCACGCGCCCGTGTGTGTGTGCCTGTGTGTGTGCACTCGCCCATGTGTGTGTGTGTGTGTGTGCATGCAAGTGTATATAGAGGGGTTCACTCATTAGCTGTCACCTCACGTTCCAGGAGCTCCCAAATACAACCAGGAACGCTACACTGCGGCCCTCAACTTTGGGACAGACGGGTTTCCCCAGACACGCCACACTAAGCCAGCTGCTCAGAACGGCCCGAGACCAGGGTTTGTTCCAATGCCACTTCGGACCCGAGCTTTCAGATCAAATTAAATCTTGGTGCCCAAACTCTTTTTAAATCACTATCAGCAACGAGAAGGAAACCTAATTTTAAATCCTCAGAATCAAACGCCTCTACGAGCCACTTTGTTCCCCCAAGACAGGCTGCTGGAAGAGGGAAAAGGGGAACGCGGGGGTGGCCAAGTGCCTCAACACCAGAGTCAGTCCGCGCTTCCTCCAAAGGCATGACAATCACTGTCTATTGCTGAATAACCGTGGAGATAGTTTCAGAGACATGCCAGATAAAAGCAAGACCTGGTTCCCTCTGAGGCGTCAGGGGGCAGGGGGGTGGGTCTTCAAAGCCCTCAACTTTCCAAAGATGTCCACAGTCAGGGGCCCCAACTATGGCTTTGCCCAAGGGTCTCTCTGTTTCCCTAAACCCCTGTCCAGCACATTTCCTTCACGCAAACCAAACCCTGGCACAGATAAGTAAGTCTGCAATCCAGAAAACCAGGGACCACTGGAGGGATCGGAATCCCAGGGCCAAACAGTTCACGAGGTGCCCAAGATCTTCCACGGAGAGGTGGAAAGTGGGAAGGAAGACAGAGGCTTTGGGTCACACAGTGGATCCTAGCAACAATTAGGGAAGAGGGGGGCAGGCTGAGTTTGCTGGACCCCTGAACTTTAAAGATCAGTACACTAAATGACTTATTTCTTACAAGGTGAGTGTGTTAGGATGTTTGCTGTGGGTTTTCCCATTTTTTGGACAAATCTATTCCGTGTTAGATGTTCCTTCTGGGACATGCAGAGAGAGCCAGTAGGTTATTGCGAATGCACTCAGACCTCCGAACAGTTCAATTCAATTGCCTTTATGTTTAAAAGGGCATTTGGGTCCATAAGATGATGTGTAAACCATGGAAGGAAATGCACACGATCGCTATAAAGTCCTCTCTCTGATCCAGCTTTGCAAGGAAAAGGTTTTCTCAGCCAGGAGGGAGAACGGGAATTTGGGATGATACCGTAGATCTATGGACCCCCCACACACACCAACACACACACACTCATTAGGTACCGGGGGAGGGAGGGCAGTCCAATGTGGCCTCATCGGGTCAAAGCTCAAAGCTATCAAGAACCCGAAACAGCCCCTCAGATTTCAAGGCATGGGGAAACCCCTGACAAGTTTCTCCACTGCCTCCTCTCCCGGCTCCTTTCCGGGTAAATACCATGTTGGAACAGACCCTTCCTTTGCTTCCCAAACCTTGGAGGACGCTGATTAAAATGCAGACCAGCAAACAAAGCGGGCCTCTTGTCCTATCAGAATTACACCCTGAGCCGCCCGCACTCACAGCACCATAACTGCACTCTGCCTTTCCATCCTGGGCACAGAGTAAGTCTGGAGTTGTTGCCCCCGATAGACATGCTGTGACTCAGGCCACCTTCTCTCTCATCTCTCCAGTAACGGCTACCCTGCTGAGGCGTGGTACCTCTTGTCGCATCATTTCAAGACATCAGAAAATGCTCAGGGCCCCCCCTCGCTGGGCTGCCCATGGGGCAAAAGGTGCCAGGGTCCCAGAACCATCTCTTCCTTCGGGTCCCATTCAGAGTTTCCCAGGGCCCCGCGTGGCACGGATTTGGGAACTGTCAGTGGAGCTCTAATGTGTCAGGACACAGAGGGTCCCCGAAGGCAAGGCTGTGACTAATTCGAAAGCCCAGCATCGTCTCCTCCATGTTGGTACCAAAAGATTACAATGAAGGAGAGGAATTTCCATAAATGAGAAGCAGCGTCCGCTTCCCACAACTGGGAGGGGGAGGGCGGGAGAGGAGCAGGGGGAAGGCGGGGTGGGCACCGATTCAAAGATTCCTCTCCTGGCTGGAGAGTGGTGTCAGCTGAACTCAACCAGCGAGACACCTCCATGCACACGCTCACGCACAAAACCCAGCAAGGGGAGATGCGTGTCTGCTACCAAAATACTCCAGATCAAAGTCACCCACAGCCCAGGAGGCCCAGGAGGCCGAGATTTCGCAATTAGGATCTTCAAAATCCTCTGTCTATTTTTAGGACTTGCGCTCATTCAGTCCTTTACAGAATCAGAACCTGTCAGCTAACGCCATTGAAACTGAAGGTTTAGCTCCTTTCCCCACTTGCCTTGGGAAAGCAGATTAAGGGTAAAGTGGAGGAGTGGCTGGATGATTTGATGGAAATACACTTGGCCATGCATATGTATATGTTCTTGTGCAGGGGTGGGGCGTGGGGGACTGAGGGGGGCCTCCTTCACACACTGAATTGCAAGGGGCCCTGCTTTCCTCTCGTGGGCTGCGGGCAGACCCCGAGCCGACACCCACCTCGGCCACATTCCTTCAAGCAGGCCCCCAGACCACCTCCTTTGGCTTCCGTGGGTTCAAGAAGGTAAGGAAGCTTGAAAAATTTCCACCAAATGTCTCTCTTCTCAATCACGCACTCATGTATATACCAACATCTCCGCCACCAGCAATCAAAACCCACACTCAAATCTGTCCACCCAAGTTGGGCCTAAAAATAGGCATCATCCTAAAACAAACACATCGCTCGGCAAGTCAAAAATCCCAACTTGAGTCAAAAGGATGAAGCTGGTTATTCCAGACCCTCCAGACTGGATATTTGGGTGGAATAAATGGGAGGACAGAGAGGGAAGGGCATAAGGTACACCCACTCAGTTATGGGGGGGGGGGGGGCAGACAGACCCAGATCCCCTCTGGCATCAGAAGGGTTGGGGTTTTATACCATAATTTGCTGGGAAGCCTGGTTGCCCTTGTACATTGCCCAGACATTTGATCCCGTGACATAAAAGCTATAGCTTTTTTCCTCTAAAATTAACCAGAGGTAAATACAGTATTCCTTACCAGGAATATTTATCTCCTAAATGCCTTTGGCAAACCAGATCATTCCCTGGGCAAAGAACGTGACCCTAACACGACTGTTACTCAAGTGGAGAGAGATGATTTTACTCTCCGCACCAGCACGAAATGAGTCCAGGAGATCCTGTGAGATCCCAAGGATACGTTCAAGTTTGTCCCGCCAGAGTGGGAAGAATTTCCCTCCTCCAGTTTCACCTGGTCCTCCTGGGCTATTTATTTAAGATGTATATTTTATATCAGCAGAAAATATCGGGTAACTTCTTGGTAAGGGCAGGATCTATTTTTCAGGACCTATTAAGATTTTCAGGCCCTATTAAGATTCTTTGTGGAAATTTAAATACCTCTGTCAGGCAAACAAAATCGTATCAGGAATCATAGAATTTCATTGCTAGAAAGAGCTATTAGATTTACCAGCCCTCACTCCCTTCCTAGAAACCTCGGTAAAACAGAAGTACATTTCAACAGCTCCTTACTTCCGGTCTGAAGGGCCCCACAAGAAATGTAAATGACTTGATATTAAAGAAAGCAATCCTTGAGGAAAGCCCTTGGATCTACAAAAATTGTATCTATTTATATATTCACATATATATGTGCAACTATGAACATGGGTCAACACAGATATATCAGAAGGCAGCAGCTACTTAAAATCAAAACAGTCAGAAAAATCCAGGGTGGAAGCCATTAACAAGTTCAACACCGATAAGCTTCAAACCCTCAAAAATCCCTGTCCTTTATTAATATTTAGTAGAAATGTATAATTGCAGATGTACGCTAGGTTGGGGTTTTATGACGGGAGGCGGGCAAAGGAGACGGGTTTATTACAACCATGAAATATGAAACAAGCACCAAAGAACAGTAGTAGTGCATCCAGAACTAGCCAGGGAGCAAGCAGGCCAGAGTGTCAGCTCTACAAAGGGGGCTCCTATCTGTTTACATTGCCCCTGATTAACACCTGCAAAGTTTTGGGTTACATCTTGGGGGGGGGTGGGCAAAAGTCACAGGAAGGCATGCAACCCATGCTGGGTGATTTCGCAGGAAAATGGGAAGGCAAGGCTCCTTGCCTTCCCGAAACAAGCCTGAGTGAGCCGAAAAAATTTTCTCCACGCCGCCGTGAGGAGTGGGGGAAACTACTCAGGAAAGAGCACTGGGGCCTCCCTCCTCCCCCAAGCCTGCCCCCACGTCTAAGGAAACTCAGTGTCCAAATGCTGCCTGCCCACTCTTTCTCAGTACTGCTTACTGAGTTCCGACCGGCACATTCCGAGAGGGATAAAATTCCAAAAATTTCTCCCGCATTACTGTAAAAATATCATACTTCCAAAAAGGGCAGGATTGCATGCACAGTGTACATGGAGCCCTCTTCTATTTCAATGTGTGCGAAGGAACGTTTCTGGACCACTCCAGATTTCAGGACAGAGAGCAAGCCACGGAGTGGAAGTTTGGCATGATCAACTTAGTAAGGAAAACAGTTAATTCAAGTTTTGAAAACCGTCAGGGACAGGAGGGGGCTAAACGGTCTTTTTCAGACTGAATACCCCCTTATCTACAATTCCTCATTTTCCCTCCTTCTCGGCTTTGGAATTCCTCCGCAGCCACACACCTATTACCAAGATCAGTGGACGATTTTGCCAACTCCTCTCAAATCCGTGTCGTCCTTGCTGATCTAACAGATGTCTGAAGAGGGCCAAACTCAGGCTGGTTTTTCTGCCCTCCCCATCCCTCCGCACAATTTCACCCTTTCCCACCCCCGCCCCCAACTTTGTGCAAACAGAACCTCAAGAGGAGATGAGGAGTTTCATTATATAAAAGTTGTTGGATGGGTTAAGAAGTCAGGAGAAGCAAAATTTGGAGAAGCCCGCTTACCTGGTTTAAAAAAAAAAAAAAATCATCATCACACATGATTCGGGCCTGGCCTTTGCCAGAACTACAACTTGCCATTTGAGTTCCCTCCCCTCCAAAGGACATCTAAACCCCATAAGACAATCTGGGCACGTCCCACCGACTACACGGCTTGTGCGGGTCTGAAGACTGATCCGTTCTCACCAATCCGAGCACAGATCATTTTGTTAAATACCGACTCGTACTTTGTCATCGGAGCAAAGAATTTCAGAAACGGTGTTAATATTTAATCACATTAGTACTGGCATGTTTTACGGCGTGACAAAATAAAATATCATTATAAAAACGGGCTTTGCCTGAAAGGGGGTGGGAGGGAAGGGGTTGGCTGGGGGCTGGGACCTCCAGAAGGGATGTTCAAAGCGGCTGGACACCCCGTTTCGTGGCCGATGGGCCCATGGGGCATGTGTTTAAGGACAAGCAGAACGTTGTACTTTAAAATTTTTTTTTCGCCTCTATTTTGAAGTGGCACACTTCACTGATTTTCAGCCAGGGGACTCGGGGGGCTGTTGAAGGCTCTGTGTACCTATTTATACAACATGTACAGATGGAACTGCAGGGTGTTATCATAATGAAAAGTTTAATCATCCTTATTTACTACCAGTAAGGGAGCAGGAATCTGATGCAGATACCTTATAAAGCCTTAACTAGCAGCCCCAAGGCTGCCGAAGCTGTGAGTGACCTCAATTCGGGGCTTTATCTAGGAAACTGCCCTTCCCACATCACAGAATGGAAAACAAAGGAGGTCAAGTGGGTGTCCCTGCGAGGCTGCTAAGGAGGCCAGCCCCGCGGCCCGTCCCAGTCCCGAAAGAAGTCCCCGTCCCCCCACCCCTGTCCTCCCCCTTGGGCAAGGGAGGGCTGCCTTTAGCTTACAGGGCGAATCAACCCTCAAGTGACTAGCATCTGCTTCCAAAAAAATATTTTCGCTCCTTTGACTGTGATAATGAAACAAACAAAACAAAACAAAACGTATCTTTAATGACATCTCTTCATTCACAGGCTGCATCTTTTTTTTTTTTTTCCTTCCGGGAAGGAAGGTTAGGGGGACCCCTGGCAACAGGGCTCTGTGACACCTTTTAAAAAAATCTTAAAACCACTCGATTCCTCCGGACCTCATCTATGAAGGACCTTCAGAAGGCACACAGGCCGAGGGCTACTGGTTTTGCTATATTAATTCTCGAAATCAGGGGCTCTTAAGAAACTTTTCTCACCCTATTTTGGCCAATATGTTCTTAATTACGGGGAAGGGGGAGGGCTGGAGGGGCGGGGGAGGGGCAGCCTGGCCAAGCCAGGTAGAAGTGACAGGGGCTGGGATTTGTGCTAACCGGCTATCGATCGGGGTAGGATCGAGATGTTGTGTACAAGAAAATAAAAGAGACTGGGGTGGGGAGGGTGGCCAAGAGCTGGGCAAACAGGATGCTATGTCCAAGTCCATTTTAAAAAGGAAGGGGGGGAAAAACCAGGGAGAAGAAGCAGAGGGTCCCAAACTAACCAATTTATGGCCTTGCCTGGGAGAAGCCCGGAGAATGCTGATGTTGGCCGCAGGGTCTGCCGTGCATGCTAAGCAGCAGGCATCAAATGAGAGAGCAGCGTCCCAGGCTGGGCAGTAGGCGAACAAAGAGAAAAGCGGGGAGGCCGCATTCATGAATTAGAAAAACCTATCCAGGACGACCTACCCAGGACGGCAGGCAGCGGTGAAAGCCCGGAGTTCTGAGCCACCCAAGTCCGGGGGCCACGCTTCCCCTCCCCACTCCTTCTTCTTCCTCCTCCTCCAGCCCATTCTCCTAAAACCTACCCGCACCTTAAACTCAGGGGCAGGAGGCCTAGGCCAAAGAAGACAGAGAGGAAGAACTCTAAGAGAGAGCAAGAATCAGAGGATGTCTGTTTTTTAAAGACAGGTTCAATGGGCAGCCGCTGGTTCCATGGTAATAGTCAGCACCGCCCCCCCCCCCGCCCCAAACCTAGGGAAGGCATCAAGGGTTTAAAAGAAAAAGGTAGGAATTGTGGGGGCTGGGGGGTTAGTGAGGGGAGATGTATGATATTAATTTTAAGAAGCAATTATGTGTGGAAAAAAGAAAGGGCCTGTTAAAATGAAACGGTTATCTACTGCAGTCCCATCCTCTTACGATGTAAAGACAAAATTGTTATGACTTTAACTTGCAATGGCTGTCCCTTTACTAACCCCCACCCCACCCACCTTAAAGGCCTCCAGGCCCGGTGGGGAGGGAGTGCTTAGAATGCAAACAAGAGCTGGGACCAGACATCTGTCACCAAAGCCAGGCGAGATATTGACAAACGCGGGTCCTTTGTGTCTTAAGACTATATATCCATAACCCCATACACAGACGATGCCGCAGCTGAGTCGTCCGGTCTCCGCCAAGCGGACTCCACCCCAGCCCCAGCAACCCCCCAACCCGAATGTCAAGGAGATGCAACCAGGAAAAGCCTGCCTGCCTCCTACAACCAGACAGGTCTCCAGGTTTCCATGAAACCTTAATAGTTAAGAAGAGACAAAACAGCTATTCATTAGGAACAAATGTCAAATTAGGCATTGCCTTGGAGTGATGCTGCTGACACCAGCGCCTGGTAACTTTTTTTTTTCTAAAGATGCTGGCACATGGAAGGAAACTCAAGCTGGAGGTTGGCTGCCTAGGATAAGGTGGGAAGGTTATTAACACAACTTCCCAGGTGTCCTGCCAGGAAAGTGGGGGCGGGGGGGTAGAGGCAGGCACACAACTCCCACAAAGTAGAACCAGCCCGAGTGTTAAGCGTGAGGAGTGGTCTTGGTGTGAAAAGAAAGGGCCTGGGCTTGTCCTCTGAGCACCCAGCAACTCAGCTGAAACTTGGTAAAGGGACCCTGAAATAATGCCCACGGGGCTGCCATCAAAGTTCCGGCCTCAGTGTGGAAATAGAATCCACCTGATAGCAGTACCTGGTGGGGAAGGGTGGGGGATGGAAGTGGGCGGATCTGCCCGCAGAGTCCTTGCTGTAACCAAAGGGATGG
This sequence comes from Mustela lutreola, assembly GCF_030435805.1. Classification (NCBI taxonomy): domain Eukaryota; kingdom Metazoa; phylum Chordata; class Mammalia; order Carnivora; family Mustelidae; genus Mustela; species Mustela lutreola. Next base: position 71,753,222 of record NC_081300.1, on the reverse strand, counting down.
TGTCCACCCCTGAGCTGGGCATTAAGAGAGCCTGGGGCTCCTCCTAACCCCAAGGGATCATCCCCTCCAATGGACCACTCAAGGCTAGGCTAAGGCCTGCAGTGGGGGGTTGGCCTCCGGGGGGAGATGAGATGGGAACAAGGGCATATACCTTCTTTGCTGTTGGGGTTCTGGGGTTTGGCCTTCTCCCAAGGCGCCAGCGTCTTGTCGTCATCTGCGCCGTCCACCAAGGCCTTGTCGGCAGGCATGTACCAGGTGGCGCTGTGCTCTGCCATTAGCGAGTCCAGGTCGATGGTGCTCATGGCGCTCTTAACCGCCTCAGAGCAGCAGCTGCCCAGCTCACTGTCACCATTCTGCGCACCAGAGGACCCAACGGTGCACTCACCCTTCTTGCCACCCTTGAGCCCCAGGGGCTGGTCCTCAGAGATGCTGAACTGCTGCCTCTGCAGCTGGATCTGCGCCTGAAGGATCTCCAGGGGGTGGATCTCATCCGGGGGTGGTGCGCCGCCGCTGCTCGTTGGGGTCCGGACCTGCTCCAGGCCCGGCGTGCCAGGGTGGCCTGCGCCCCCGCTGCCATAGCTGTCAGGGGTGGAGGTAGAGGTAGACATGATGCCCAGGCCGAGGGGGGGCGGGGGCGCCTTCGGTCCATGCTCCCCAGCGCCCACCCCACGCGGAGGGAGTTTGGGCGAGCCTGTCACCAGGGGGCTCCTACTCGCTTTGGCCAGGGCTGGGGGGTTGTCGGAGCTGGATGACACCTCGTCCTCGTTGGCGTAACTGGTGCTCACTTCGTCCGAGGCAAACTCGCCCACGTGCGGCGAACTACCGTCCGACTTGGCCCCGCCGTCCAGGGAAGCCATGAGGTCCTGCTGGTCCCCCAGGAGCAACTCGGCCCCCTTCCCCCACGACGGTGACGTGAGCGCTTTCTCGTGAGGCGTAGGAGCCCCGCGAGCCTCGCTCGTGGAGCTTCCCCCGACGGCTGCGCCCGGTGCCTGCTGCTGCCCTGGGCTCACCCCAGGTGCGCCCCCACTGTCTGGCGCTGCCGAATACTTGTCGAAAAAGGTCCCAGGGCTCACGTGACCACTGTCCCTTTTTCTTCGACCCCGTCCCCGGCCGCCGCCCCCGGGGACCGGCTTGCCATCGTTCCCAGACGTGGACTCCAGGGTGTAGTTTGGGGAGAGGCTGGTGCCGTCCCCCTGGGCAGGCGGGTTGGGCGGCCCTGGGGCTTTGGAGCCGCTGTTACTAGTCCCCGACGGGCCTCCAGGCCCTGGGGCCCCAGAGGCAGTCCCTCCGGGGAAGTAATCCGAGCCCGGGTTGCCGGCCACAGCCGTGCCGTCGGTCTCGTTCTGGCTCAGTTTCCTCTTGCCCTCGGGCGGGTTCTTCTTGTTAAAGGTCACGTTGAGGTTGGGGGCCCCGAGGCTGGCGATCATGTTCTGGCAGGCGGTGGAGAGTGCAGCCAGGCAGCTCTGGCCGAACAGGTTGTCCTTGGAGCTGGGCTTGTTGAAGGAACCCAGCGACAGCGCGCCCAGCTTACTGGCCGAGGTGCGCTGGCTGGACTGGAAATCAGGCTGCGGCGGGTAGGCGCCCCCTCCGCTGCCACCGCCCGTGCTGCCGCCGCCCCCGCCCGCGCTCGGCGGCGAGTTCACGCCTGGGCCGCTGTGCGGCGTGGCCTGCCGGTTCGCCGCGCTGAATGGGAAGCCAGGCTGGCCCCCGAGCGCTGGTGCGGTGAAATCCGGCGGCGGGGGTCGGCGCTCGGAGGGAGCGCTGGGCAGTCCCACCCCAGCCCCTGGCGACTGCAGTTGGCCCAGACCCGCCAGGCTGCCGCCGAACTGCAGGCCGGGGGAGGGCAGCGCGGGCACGTGGCCCTCTCCGGGCATCCTCAGCGGCTCCTGCAAAGGGCCACGGAACAGCACTCCGGAACCACCGGGGGGAGGGGGAGGCGCCAGGCCCTGGTCGTGCGGGCCGCAGTCAGCCGGCAGGCCTGAGCCACCCATCCTACGGGGTAGCAGGTCCCCCGGCGGCGGGTGCGGCCCTGGGAACCACGCGCTCTCCTGAGCCAAGTGAGGCGCCTGCTGCTCGAAAGTGCCCAGGCGCCCCGCGCCCGCGCCGGCGCTTTCGCGCTCAAAGTTAGGCTGGCCCAAGCCGCCAACCGGGCCGCTGTGTACCAGGCCGCCCTGGCCCACGTCCCCAGGGTGGCCTAGCTGGGCCAGGTTGGGCTGGCGCAGCCTCTGCTGCTGATTCCGCGACGCCATCTGCTTAATCATGAGGGCCGCGTTTTGGCGCTGCTGCTGCTGCTGCTGCTGCTGTTGTTGCTGCTGCTGCTGCTGCTGCTGCAGGGACTGGTGGTCCGGGGCAGGATGCTGCAGGGGTGGCCCTGAGGGGAAGCTATCGGGCACAGGCGGCGTGAACTCGCCCGGTAGGCCCGAATAGGCGGAGGGCGAGAGGTGGTTGTCCAGCGCGCCGTTGTGCATGTTGCCGTTCCACGAAGCGCAGCGGTCCATTCCCGCGCTGCCCGGGAAGTCAAAGCGCGGCCTCTTGGCCACATTCATGTAGGGGGGCGCGTCAAAATGCTGCAGCCGCTGGTTGGGCGCCTGCTGGGGAGGGGGGTGCTGCATGTTGAACACGGGCTCCGAATACGGGTGCATGTTCCGGTTCTCCAGCCGATGGATGGGGTACTCGAACTGTGCGTGCTGACTGGGCAGCATGGGGCCCCCGTCCTGCAGGCCGCCGCTGGGCGTGCCCGCCTCGCCCTGCTGGGGCCGCGGGAGCGCAGGCGGGCACGAATTTTGTCGGACCAGAAGCCCGGGTGGCGGCGGCGGCGGCGGCGGCTGCGGCTGGGGTTGCTGCGGCGGCTGCGGGGGCTGCTGCGGAGGGGGCGGTGGGGCCTGCTGGGGAGGCTGCATCAACGGGTGCCTGGAACCTACTCCCGGCTCCAGCCCCACGGGCATCTTGCGGGCCCCGCTGAACCTCTCGAAGAACACGCCGTGCTGCTGCTGCTGCTGCTGCTGCTGCTGCTGCTGTTGCTGCTGCTGCTGCTGCTGGTGCTGGTGCTGGTGCTGCTGCTGCTGCTGCTGCTGCTGCTGCTGCGCGTGCATTTTGGATAAGCCCACCATGCCTGCAGCTCTGGGCATGGCCGAGGCACCCGGGAAAGAGCTGCCGGGAACCTGGCGCCCCGCCGCATAATGAGGCAGCTGCCCCTCGGAATCAGAGGGCGAAAACAAGTCGAAATGTCCCGAGGGCGCCTCGCCAGGGTAATTGTATTCCAGCGAGTCGACGGCACCTTGGTTCGCCACCCTTCGAGGCTCCAGACTGTGGGAATCGGAGCCGCTGGAGGTGGGCAGGCCGTGAAAGGAGGCGGCTCGGTTAGGGCTCTGGTCCAGCGGCAAGCATGGGGCAGGCACCGCATGACCCGAGGCGCCCGAACTGTGGAAGTCCGGGAGGTTCCCGGGTCGCTGCGGGCCGAAGCTCTCGGGCCCCTGGCTCTCCGCCATGTGGTCATAACCCTCCGCGAAGGGCGGCTGGCTGCCCAGGCCGCCGGCGGCGCCGCCATAGCCAAGTAGGCGACCCCCGTGCAGGCATGAGGCCCCTGGGTCCGGGCCACCGAAGTTGCCCCCAAAGTGGGGGTGATGTTGGTGGGGGTGGTGGCCTCCCGGGTGGCCGTGGTGTGGCTGCTGGCCTCCAAAGAATCCGTGCACCGGCTGCGCCTGCAGCCCCCCCGCGTGCAGCTCCGAGTGGCCACGCGCGTGGAAGCCGTAAGGCTCCATGTTCATGCTCAAGATCGGGGGCTCGCCCAGCGCGCTCATGGCAGGGTCCACGGGGCCAGGGGGTCCCCCCGCGTGGAAAGCCGGGGCCTTAAAGTGGGCATTCATGCTTAGTCCGGCCTCGTTAAAGTTCCTCTCGCCCTGGCCAGCGTTCCTGCTGTTGATCTGGGGCTCGAATTGGTCCAGCCCAAACATACTTGGCAGGGGGCGGGGGGATCAATAGGGCATGACAGCCTGCTCTCCGCGGCGCGCCTCCGGCCAGCTAAACGTTCCGGCCCAGGGTTGGGCGCTCTGGGACGCTCAGCACCGCGGGGGTGCAGTGCGCACCGCCACCTCTCCTGGCGTGTGGAGGCTGGGGGTTATCAGCTCCTCTCCCGAAGCTCTGGCTCTGCCGGACCCGGGCCTCTCACATCTTGCGGTGCCGCGGGGCCTCGGGGAGCCGTGTTGGGGGGCCCATGCCCCAGCGGTTGGTACAGCCGCGGGTGGGTTTGCGCGGAGGGGACGGAGCTGCGGGCGAGTGGAGACAAAAAGTTAAGTCGGGGGAAGGAGGCGGGAAGGAAGGGAGAGCAGAGCGATCACCTTCTTAAGTCCGATCGGGTCAGGTGGGAAGCCCCAGGACGTCTCCCGAAGCCTCCCGGAGTCCGTGGAGGAGCTGCTAAGGGGCCGAGCAGGGAGACCTTTCAAAGCCGTGGCTGGCGCCCAGGCATGGACAGAACGGTCCCTCCCCCCTCCCCCCGGAGTCCCCGCGCTCCGCAGCCCGAGCCTCCGCCGAGCACTGTCCGCTCGCACAGTCTCCGTCGGCCCCGAGCAAGCGGCTACTGCTTCTTCAGCGGGTCGGAAGGCTGGAGGCTCCGCTCGGCATCACGGATGCGGGCCCTGAGCCGAGGGCGCAGCTGGGCTGGGGAGGCAGCAGGCGCCCGGGGTTGGAGCCCAGGTTTGAGGGAAGGCGCGGTTCCCCTGCTCCGCGGCGGGTGCGCTGCACCCCGGCGCGCCGCTTCGCGGCCACGTCCGCCGCCTGCCGCCTCTGTCCTTGTCTGTTCGGTCTCTGAGTTCGCGGGGTCTCCGCGCCCGCTTCCAGGCGCGGGCGGGCAGCGAGTCGAGAGGTTGGGTCGCTCCGAAGCTCGGGTTCCCTGCCTCCAAGCCGAGGTGCTTCACGAGTCCCCCTCGGACCCGAGAAGGGGGGCATACGCGGGTTGGGGGGCCAGGCTAGGCGAGCGGGTTGAGGCGTTCCGGCTACGCTCTAGGAGCCCGGAATGGGGGGGGGGCGGGGGCGGGGGGGCTCTGCGTGGGGCGTTCCGAGGGTCTCGGCTCCCCTCTCGGTGTCTGCCTCTCGCCCAGCGCCGGGAGAAGCAGCAACAAGTTTTGCATTTCAGCAATCAATTTCAGCCATTACATTTGCACCAATCAGCGCAGCCCGAGCTCCGGGTCCGGGGCGGGGCTCGCTCTTAAGGTGGTCCTGGTTGCTGGCTGCCGAGGCCCTCGCCATGAACCCGCACTCCGCTAGCTCCCGGGTCCCCCGCGCGGGTTTTGCCTCGGGGTCGACGCCAGTGCGCTGGAGGAAGCGCCCTGGCCTCCCGGCGCATTGGGCTGGAGGAGGCGCAGGCGGAGAATGGTGGGCTCTTGGCTTTGTTCACCCCCTTCCCACTCACACAGTTTCCAACTACCCACCCCTAACTGGAGAGAGACCTGCGGGTTGGGCAGGGGGCGGGGAGGTGGGCGGTAAGCGGTGCGGGGCGCTTAGACAATAGGGTCGCCGAGCAAAGCTCTTGGACTCGCCACGGAAAGTCGCAAACAGTCAACTGCGCTTCAACCCCGGGGCGAACCCACGGTTCTCCACCGCTGTCTGCCTACTAGTGGCACCCAAGTCAGCCGGCCCTCGGATTTTTCTGGAGGTGGAAGCAAACGGGGAACCCCGAAGTTAGGGTTCCGCTCGAAAGGCCCGGGCGCCTGCTCACTCCTCCTCACTAGGGCGCGCACAATTGTTCTCTACCCGCGCACTCTGGGGCTCCCCGTTTTCAGTCGCAGGCTTCCGCCCGGAGGAGCCATAACCATTCGGCTACTTGAGGGGAACTGAGGGGTGCACGTCGAATGAACGCAGAGCCAGAGCCGCGAGGCGGCTAGGAGCTTCGAGAAGACCCGTGCGCATAGGGCGCGCCCGCCCGGGGGAGCAGCCTCCTCCGGACACCCGGGCCAAGGCCCAGGCCCTCTGCGGGCGCGAGGTTGGCCTCCTTAAGAGATCAATTAAACTGAAGAGGCCAAGGAACGGAATTGGGTTGTGATACTAAAATCAATAGGAGTAATTTAATATCTGCCCTTCTCTTTATGAAATATTTATCCCAATAATCTTAGTTAAAATGTTTAGATCTTACTGATCCCCACTGAGGCTGAAATCTATCTTGCAATTAGAAGTTGGGAGTTTAGAGGGGATGGAGAGTGGAGAAGATGTTTATTCTGTGTGCCTGAGTGTATTTTCCTCCCTAAAGTGCGTGTAAGGGAGGAAGGGGGAGAAGGCCTGTAATTTCCCTTGCCATAAAATAGCACGAGGTGATTTTGCTAGCAAACCAACATTCGTCGGAGAAGGGGAGGGGAAAAAGAACATTCTTTGAAGTGCCCCGATATCACTATTAAATCTAAATAAAATTAAGCATGGTGTATAAAAATGCCTTTTCCCCCCACAAAAGAAAGTGTTTATCACCCAAGTCTGTCTAGCGTTTGCTAAATTGCGCATGAAATCTGAAATGAAATAAACGTTATAATAAAACCAACCCCTGAGCCCTTTTTATTTAAAAACCTCAGATTAAGCACTCCACCGTCGCAGGCAGGAGTTGAAAAGTTACCACGTTGCGAGCACAGGGATTCATTGCTCCCCCGTGTCGCTGTTGGGAAAGCAGACTCTGGGTGTTCCTGAGCCAAAATGCCAGGAAAATGGGTTCCACTTAGGGGGAGGGGAGGCGGGAAGCAGGGTCTCTTGAGGGAGAAAATAACTCCCTTCCCCAAAAGAATACAAATGAAAACAAGCAATAAAAACCTGCAACTTTGAAACTCAGAGAGCGGAAGCCAGCTCAGATCCAAGGTCCTTCCTGGGACCTTCCTGTTGTGGATGTCTACAGATATTTTTTCTTTTTGAAATTAAAAATGAAAATTACCCCCACCAAAAATGGAGTCCATAAATAAGCATCGGGAAGAAGTATTTGTACAGGGTGGTGGAGTTTTAAAAGGATTTTTCTGCAGGATCAGGTTGTTGGTCTGTGATTAAATATTGATTTTGTGTAATTAGTTTTCATGTGAACTATCCTCTTGCTGATAGCTTAGAGGTTCCAGAACTAGAAAGAAATGGAATCGGACATGGAAATTATTACTTAGCAAAGTGACAAGGAAGTGAGAGCCGGAAAAGACTGGGGCTTGGCTGATTTAGGCACCAAGAAATAAAGGTACTGGGTAGGCCTCCATTGGGTGGGGGTAGGCCCCCCAACTCCCACCCAGGCCAGAGACAGGGAGACCCTGCGCCTCCTGGTCAGGAAAGGGACCAGCAGGGGGAATGGTCACCAGAGGAGGACTCTGCATGGGCAAAGGCCTGTGCAAAGCCTGTGACAGCTAGCTGGTGGCACGCCTTGTCCAGAGCCATCAGTGCTGGGAGAGAGGGATGTCTCAGGAGCCCTATGAGAGAAGCATTATGTCTCCTGTATGTCTGGAGGGAATGGGGGAAGTTGGGACCTGTCTGGAGGCCTGGGTGGGCCCAGGCAGTGGGAAGAATGGCCCACAGACCTGCAGTCTGGGGAGACCCTGGCTGGGATGTGCTCTCGGCTAAGCCATGACTTCACACGGGGGTGGGGGTCCCCTGAACACCTGGGCAGGTTTCCTGTGGAATAATTCTGTGTGCTCCGGGGAAGAGGGGGTGTGGGAGTATTTTTCTGGGGCTGTTTCCAAGAGTTCAGTCTACAAGGTGTGTGAGTGTCTGAAAAGAGGGTGTGTTGGGGCCTGGCTGGGTTTCTGCTCAGGATGTGTCTGGGTCACCTTTCCTTCACACTAGAATGTTGTGTGGGTGTGTGGCAGGGGGCCTGCACTTTGTGTCTTGGCCTGAGTGGGGGTGGCTGGGCAGCCGTGTGTGTTTGTGGACGTGCCTCCATGTGCTTCTGGGCATCTCGCTGAGTGTCCCCGGGGGAAGGGCTGTGGACCCCCACCCCCATTTCTCTCTCTGTGCCTGCCTGTGTTGGTCCCAGGCATGCGGCTGCCTCACACCTTGTATGCCCAAGTCTCTGCTCAAGTGTGTCTGTTTTCTCTGCAAGTGTGAGAGTGGGCGCCCACCTGGACCCATCTGTGCCTGTGGACATGCTGGAGACTATGCCTCCATGGGATGGGCGCCCCTGCGTGTGCCGGGATGAGCACTCCACCAACGATAGCCCGCGGTTTCTTTGGAACAGACACATTGCCCCCTAGCGCTCAGACAATTCAAAGTCCCCGCCCGCTGGCACAGAGCCTAGAGCCAAAGGGTCCACCCTTCGTCTTCCTGTTTCCCTTCCTTCGGCCTGGTCCTCGAGGGGTGCTGCGTGTGCTGGCATTCAGTAGGGCCTCCCGGATGGAGAAAGGAGATACTGGACTAGGGTCCCAGAGCTGCGGAGGGATGCTCCCAGCTGGTGACAAGTGAAGAGACCGCCTGAAAGGGCCCCCAGAGGGCTACCAGAACTCGCCCTCCTGGGACCGAGAGACTGGCATATTCGAACGACCCTAGGAGCTCCAGTTTAAAAGGGAGACCCCCCCCCAACCAGTGAACACCCTACTCAACAAAAACACAGAATAATCAATACTCAACACACTTCACCTAGTAGACACACAGCCCTCACACCTTGCCCCTCAGGTCCCCAACACCAAGACAGGAACACTTGCCCACATGCACCTCCATAATGCACTCATCTGAACACCCGCTCCTGGGTATGGAAGGCTCAATGCTAATTGCTTTATATCTGAGGTCCCATCTCATTCTCATGGGAGCCCCCACGAGGTTGGGGTTCTGAACCCGTTTTACAGGACGAGGACATGGAGCCTCACACTGGCCAAGTGACTTTCCTAGAGTCCAATGGTGGCAGAGCTAGGATTCCAAGCCAACCCACCTGTCCCTGAGCCCTGGCTCTTCACCACTGCCTGCTGTCCCTAAATGTGATCGTTCAGGTAAACGCCTTAGCACAGGGCAGGGAACACGGTAAATACCAGAAAATGGTAGCTGCCTTCATCACTACTGCCGTTATTATCAATATTAATATGATTGTGGCTATGATGAGTATTATTAGTCTCTGTGTGTTCCCCTGCCCCACACAGACTGGAGAGAGCAATGGGCACACATATACATACACACACTTATAGCCTCAGCCTTTTCTCCCTTAACTCCCATGCCCTTTAGAGCCCAGGAACTCACAGGAACCACAGCATCCCCAAGTTGCTATGCAGCCAACAGGACCTGCTTCCCCTAATGCCAAGGGTAGAGCATCCACGCAATGACTACCTCTCCTGAGTCAGTGGTGGGGAGTGTATGAGTTTTGGCATGACCTAGCCAGATTTCAATCTTGTCTTCACCGCTTCTGAGCTGTGCAACCTGGGACAAAATACTTGCCTCCTCTTGGCTTCAGTTTTCCCCCATTGCAAAGGGGAATCACAGCCAGCGCATATGGAGTGAAAGGATTGGAGAAGATGCTTAAAGAGAGGCTCAGAGCATAGCAGGTGGCCTCTCTTATCTCTATTATTATCATTATTGTTTCTTCTCTGCTTGGATCCAGGGAGGAGGAAAGCAAAATAAAGATCCCAGAAAAACTGGATTGATTTGGTAAACCAGCCTTGTCTCACCAGCCAGTCTTTTGAGAGAAAAGATGCTTCTGTTTTGTGGTCAGCATAACCTCCCCGACTTCACACTTTGCTGGTGTAAATGGGTGCAGGCCCAGCAGCTGGCCAGGGAGACCCAGGACTGAAAGCTCTGGGAGGGCCCAGCTATGGCCAAGGCAGAGGAGAGGACCTGGCTAGAGGTTGCAAGGGATGAGACCCTCAAGTAGCCACAGGTTGCCGGTTGTGAAGCAACCACATCTCCTCTCTCTCTCTATGTAAGATGCCTGATATTTTCGGAGGCCAGTCCTCCATCTGTCCTTTGAGTGTCTACCATGTGCCACTGGGCTCAGGCTGAGAACTTAGGAAAAGGGGGAAGCTCCAGTCCTATCTCTCAAGGCAGATCCAAGAAACAACCTCGTATGATAGACTACATTACACACTGTAAGAGGTAAAATAACTGATCTGGGAGAAAGGGGTTCTCAGAGGTGGGTTTTGAAGATAGAATAAGAGTTTAACAACCAGAACAGGGTCAAGGGACTGAGTTGCCAAGCAGAGAAATCAGATTAGAGTGCGTGGGGGAGGCTTGGGCAGCACTTTGTTTAGAGCTGGATGAGGGAAAGGCAGATCTAGAGCCCAAACGGTCAGGAGGACCTGAATTGGGAGGAACATAAGGCAGGTGGGAGAGTTTGGATGTGGTTCTGGGGAGCTAGGAAAGGGTTTCAAGCAAAGCCAAGTGACCTCGTTAGGGGTGGGTTTTAAAAGATCCTTGGAGACCTGAGGCTCTCAGCTTCCTTTGCCTTTCAAGGTGCACCCAAAAGCCATCTTCACTGGTTTCCCTGGAAACAGAGCCTGAGGAGGGGGATAACCCTAGGGTCTGTAACCAGGCAGGGAGCACAGAGCAAGACAATAACCGCTGGTTTTCCTAGACAAGGGTCCCTTCACCCCAGTGACTACAGATGTTGCTCCGTGTTGAATTGAACTTGGCCCACCTAGCCCTCGGCTAGAGGAGACCGAGGGACAGGTCCAAGATGTCCCAAGTTCAAAGCCCAGTTCCGCCACCCCCAGATCACATGACGGTGGACCAGACCTGGACTGGAGCTCCAGTTTTCAGCTATATAATAATACCAGCCTCCAAGGGTGGTGGGGAGACTGCAAGCATGGGAAAGCACCCAGCCCAAACAATATCATATATATCATATGTAACATATTATTTATTATATCCTATATTATATTGAATAGCTACCCTGTGATGTAAGTTCTATTATTTTTCCTCTTTTATACAGGAGGAAACTGAGGCACAGAGAGGTGAAAGGATTTGCCCCAAGTTTCCAGAGAGCAAGGGGCAGAGCCAGACTTACACCAAGACTGACTTGACCTTATGATCAGCCCCCCACCAGTCCCATCTGTCCATCTTGGCCTGGGTCTGAGCCTCCCCAGGGGAGGAAAGGGAACTGACCTTGCCAGAAAAACTTCTCCTTCCCCTGTCCCTGGAGACTCCCAACCTGGATCGGGGGTCCCCCTGCTCTCTGCTCCTTTCTGCATACCCCTTATTCCCAGAGGTGTCTGGGGTCTGACCACAGCATTTCAATATAAGAGAGCCAGTGAATTTCCCCTTGAATATGACCGGGCCACTTCACAGCTCACCTGGCTGGGGAGGGCTCCCTACACAGGACAGGAGCTCTTGCCACCATATAGCCATCCAGCTTCCCAGGGACCCAAACACACAGGGACCAAGCCTGTAACCTGCTTCCAGCATCAAGCTGTCCTCAAAACCTGGCCTTCCCTGGGGCACACTCCTCTTTCAAGAGCCTAGTTCAAGCCAGTACCCACATGCTCAGCTGTGAACCAGGGGACCAGAAGTGAGACCATGGCTTGAAAGTATGAATAGTAGCATTAATAAGAGATGCCTCTTCTCTGAGCACAGAAACTCCCCTTGACTTCATTTAATCTTGAAAAAGATCCTAGGAGGAAGACAGGTGCCTCCCTCATCCTTGGAAACTTGCTGGTGCCCATACGGCTTGTCCATGGCCAGGCCTGGTCTCAGACTCTGGGCTGTAGGATCCTCAGGCTGTTTGGCCAACCCTTCCGTCTACAAGGTTTTCTCTTCTCCAGACAGCATCCAGCTCTGAGCTTCTATTTTCCATTCTCTAAGCTGAACCCAGGCCCTAGTCCCAAAATAACTCAAACCAGCTCCATGGGCTGGAACTGAGGGCCTGGCGACTCTATCGCCCAGTTGGGCCTCCCTCTGAAAAAGTTCTCATTCAGCAAAATAACAGGCGCCACGCGTGAAGCATCACACAGCACACAATGAGTCAGAAAATGCGAAAGTTCGGAGGGGTTCATAATTATTCAACAAATCTAGTTAGCATGGTACGCACACCCCTCCCTTCATTCTCTCCCAGCAGCCATCATTGAGGTGAGCTCATTACCACCGAGAATCTAGCTGGCAAACCAGCTCCATAAACAGAACCAAACAAGCATATATGATGGGAAAACTGGACCAGCCGGTCATTAGCCAAAGCCTTTCAAACGACTTTGTCTGTTGTTCCCTCCTCCCCCACCCTCCCCTGCTGGGGGGAGGCTGTGGCATGGTGGTGTCTCCAGTGGGGTTGGGAGAGGGGGCCGAGGCAAAGGGAAGGTCACCCAGACCTGGTCCAGCAGCGCCTGGGGCCAAGGACCTGTCTCCCAGAGAGGATTCCTGGGAGGACCTAGAGTCTGAAGCCTGACTCTGTGGGTGAGTGGCAGCAACAGCCACAGGGGGCTGCTGGCTAGGACTTCCTTAGCTTTCGGCTGCGGAGGGAAGGTACAGGGCTGGCAGGGCTCAGAGCCTCCCCCAGATGTGAGATCTATGACCTTGGACAGGCCATTCCTCTCTCCGTGCCTCAGTCTCCTCATCTGAAAAAGCAGGTCCCGGCATACCTATGCCAAAGGATGTTTGTGAGGGGGCCGCCTGGGTATCTCAGTTGGTAAAGCATCTGCCTTTGACTCAGGTCCTGATTTCAGAGTCCTAGGATCAAACCCCGGAGCCCTGCGTGTGGCTGCCTGCTCAGAGGGAAGTCTGCTTCTCCCTCTGCCCCTCCCCCACTCATACACACGCATGCTCGCTCTCTCGCTCTCTCTTCCTCTAATAAATAAATAAAATCTTTTAAGAAGGAGGTGTTCCATGAGAATACCATGACATGATATTGACTGAGTGTCTCAATGTTGAACCCCCAAGAGAGAAGTAGAAGTCAATGTAGGAGACGGAGAGGGCTAGCAACCCACAAGGAGGAACGTGCTCTCCTGGTCTGAGTGCTCCCTGCGGCAGCCTCTGTGCTGAGTCTGCTCCTTAGATTATTTTTAACTCCTAAGGCAGCAGTATGCAGGGTTATGCATGTACCCGTTTTACAGAAGGGAACTTAGAGGACGGTGCACTGCTTTGGGAAGGAGTGTGGGGAAATTTCCTTCAAAATAAGAGCCTTTGCCTGTGGCCAAAAGACCCCAGGGTTGGGGGGCAGAATAAAGAGAACTCCCCAGGGAAGGCTCAGACTCCGGAACCCCATCCCTGCCACTGAAGCTTGTGGAGTGAACCCCAGGGCTGGTGGGCTTTGAGGGCCCTTCCCACTCCAGTGAGGCAACAGAGCCTAGGCCGAGTCAGTAATGTGCTGATTGGAGTCAGATCTTTGAAAAAGTTCACAAATTATCACTATTTGGCCCGTGACAGTATGAACAGCTCTTCCTCGGCAAGCTTTTCCGTGAGTAAGCAGAGGGCCAGGATAGCCCAGAGGTAAGCGGGATCGGCCTCAAGTGTGACCACTCGCAGCCAATTTACCTCTCCGAGCCTCAGTGTCCTCATCTGTCAAATGGGGAGAATAATCATCCCTTGGGTCTTCCGTTTGGGGGGTACCCAGCACAGAGTACTTAGCACATAGTTAACACTCCATAAACAGCCACCCGCTGCTACTCCTACAGGGCGGGCCTGGCTCCCACAGGGCAGGCCTGGGGAGGATTGATGAGGTGCCTGGACCACACTTTTGCTTCCTCTCAGCCCCTGGCTGGGCTGTCCAAGGCCCCCAGCTTGTATCCAGAGGCCTGGCAAGGCCAAACACTCAGCCAGCTCCAAGGAGGCGCAGCAGGCCAGCATCCCCAGCCCAGGTTCTCTGGACCAGGCCCCAGCTGTGTGGGGCCCACCCTCCCCTGGCTCCCCCCACTCACCCTCCTTCCCCAGTTGAGGCCCTGCCGCCTCTGACATTTGCCACCAGGCCACCTGGTGAGCTCCGGGCAGGCTCCCCTCGCCAGCTGCCCCCACCTCTGTCTGGGATGAGCTCATTTGGGTTTGGTAACTTCCAAAGCAGCCAGGAATGTTTGCTCAAATGTTCCAGGCCTAGGGAGCAGAGAGAGCAAAACGGTGCCCTCCGCCCCGCTTGTGCACGCAGAAAGCAATCTGCTATAACTCAGACAGGCTGGCTTCACCAGGCCTAGGAGATGGATGCCGCGTTTTGGAATCTATATCACCCAAAAGGAAAATGCCTCTTAAATCACAGGGAATGGACAGAAGGGGCCGGGGAGCAGCGACCTGATGTCACTCCAAAGGTGGGGCCACGAGAAAGGGGCCGCCTCCAAGCACTGGACCTCCACCTACCACCAATGTCATGCCTACTCCTTTGGTGGAGGAAGGGAGGTCCGGAGGGGTTCACCCAGCTTGGACCCGCACCAGGGGGTGCGTACATATGCACACACACACACACACACACACACACGCACATCCCTAGGTCCTGTCAAAATCTCTCCTGGCTCCTTCCCCTCCCTAGTTCTGCTACCCTCCCCACCCCCACCCCACTCCGGAACTAAGTCGGATCAAATCAGATCACATACTCCCTTCCTCCTTCCCCACTCCCACCCTTCCTACATCCTGAAAATGTAGGCAGAGCCCAGTGTTTGGGAATAAAGATTAAATTCCTTGCCACAGTCTGACAGGTCCTAGAGACCTGGTGATGTCCACCCCTGTCTCTGCCCAGCCATGCCTCCCAGGCCCTTCCTCCATCCTTCACAAAACTTCACAGGTGCAGTGCCCCCAGCTGGCAGGCGTTGGGGGGGGGGGTAGTCTCTTTCCTGCCCATGCCCTCTCTCCCTCAGGTGAGGCACAGCCATCGCTCAGCTCAATTTCCACATCTTTAGGGAAGTCCTCCCCAGCCAGTCCTACCTGAAAAGCTGACTTCAGGAAGTTCTCCTCACGCTGGGACTGAGTAGAGTGATGCTCATCACCGAGGACATCCAGCCAGCATTATTAGCTTGGGGGATCTTTTAATGAATCTCTGTCCACCCCACTCAATAGTGAGTGCCAGGCAGACAGAGATTCTCCCTGCCTCTGGGTTCCTCTGGCTTGCTGGCATCATGGAGGAACACAATCCACATTTACCGAATGAATGAATGAAGACATTGTGCATCCAGAGAAAGGGGCAATATTGGGGGTGCAGAACAACATTTCTAAAACCTGTTAGATTAAGCCTGGCGCTGGTCCTGACTGGGGAGAGAAACACAGGAACAGTCATTGAATGCCTAGATGGGGGAAGCTCTAGATCTGCAGGAGCAAAGAGGAGACCCTGGAGGGGAGAGGCAATCAGGGTGGGCCTCCTGGAGGGGGTGACACTTGACCGGAGTACAGCAGGAGAAGCAAGGGCATTCCAACAAGGCCAACAAGGAAGAGCCCCAGAGAGCTCTCAGTTTTCTGTTTGGATGGCTGGTTGGGAAGGCTGGTCCTCTCTACTTTGCATAAATGAAGGTCACGCGTGCATGCATGTCCTGGATGCACTGGCTGGTGAGGAGGCAGGAAGAGGCAGAGGAGAGGCAAGTGGAGGGATGGGGGCAGCAGCCTGGGGTCCCCGGAAAGACTCATTGTTGCTGGAAGGGAGCCCAGAAACTGCATTCACGACACCCATCAGCTGAATTAAAAAACAAAAACAAAAAACGGGAATGTCTCTTTCCAGGCCCACGGCTTCTTTCCCTGAGAATGCCAGGTACAGCCCTAACTACATATTGAGACCACCCCCCAGAGCCAGACATGGTGTGGCTTCCCAGGCACCATGCAAAATGGGTTGTAGTGGGCCCTGCACTTAAGGGAAACTGAGGCTATAAAGGGGAAGAGACAAGATTAGGACCCCTACAAAAGACGGTTCACTTCAACAGACTCTAAGTGAGCCCCTACTATGTGCTGCATACCAGGACCATGATGATGAGTTAAATGCGGTCCTAGCCTTCAGGGAGTCCCATAGTCCAGAGGGAGATGGGGTATGAGTACAACAGTGACAAGGAACGGCACAGGATTCCAAAGAGATCAGGGCCCTAAAGTCTCTGAAGGGGAAGAAGACAGAGCCTGACAGTAAGAAACTCTGAATGAGCTGGGGCCCAGGGAGAACAGGTGGGAGCTAACTAGGGAAGAGAAAGAGAGAGGGAGAGAAACGTGCCCCAGACAGACAGAATGGCACAGACAAAGGCCCTGAGGCAGGAAGCACCAGCAGAAGATCAGGAAACGAGACAGACCAGAGAAATGAGAGGCAGTGACAGGAGCCAGGCCGGTAAGACTCACAGACCAAAGGAAGCCGTTCAAGAATAAGGGCAGGGAAATTCATTGATTCACTCGATTAATCAGTGCGCATTTAACACCTCCTGTGAGCCTGTCTTTGCAGGGCTCTGTTCTAGGCCCTGCAGAAACAATAATGAGTAAGACTGACAAGGTCCCACTCCTCAGAGAGCTGATCCTCTTGAGCTCTGACTTGTCGTATCTCATGAGCTATCCTCTCCCTCCCTCCCTCCCTCCTTTCTTCCCTGTCCTTCCCCTTCCTTCCCTCCTCCTAACTTAAGCTGTTCTTCCCCAAGAGTCTCAACGCTCATCCTTGCATTATGTTACCAGCTGGAGAAAGCTCACATTTAAGCAGCTGAAGCAAGATGGGTAGTGACCCCACATATTAATGTCCTAGGGTTCCCATAACAAAGCCCCACAAACTGGGCAGCTCCAAACCACAGAAATATACTCTCTTGTCATCCTGGAGGATAGAAGTCCAAAATCAAGGTCTTGGAAGCCTGCACCCTGCTCCCAAAGGTTCTAGGGTGGTGGTGGGGGGCGAGGGCAGGGGTCCTTCCTTGCTTTTCCCAGCTTCTGTGGCCTCCAGCCAGGCTTGGGCTTCCCAGACTTGTGGACACTTCCCTCCAGTCTCTGCCTGTATCCCCATGTGGTTTCCTCCTGTGTGTCTCTAAGTTCAAATCTCCCTTTCCTTATAAGGACCCGGGTTATACAGAATGGAGGGCCCGCCCTAACCCAGCGCGGACACATTGTAACTTGATAACATCCACAAATAAGAAAGGCCCTCTCTCCCAATAAGGTCACATCTCCAAGCTCTGGGTGGGCCTGAATTTTGCAGGGATAGGCTATTCGACTCAGTGCACTCTGGTTCCTTTAACTCAACTAGAACGTTTTGCAGGGACTTTTCCAAGATACGCTGGATCAAACCCATGGAGGAGAATTGTCCAGATTCTGCAGGTGATACTCGATTAGATGCTCAAATATATTTTATCAGGTAATATCACAAAGTCCTGGGGTGCCTGTATGGCTCAGAGGGTAAAGGCCTCTGCCTTTGGATCTGGTCATGATCCCAGGGACCTGGGATTGAGCGCCGTATCAGGCTCTCTGCTCAGCAGGGGGTCTGCTCCCTGCCCTCCACGACCCCAACCTGCCTCTCTGCCTGCTTGTCATCTCTATCAAATAAATAAATAAAATTTTTAAAAAATCACAAAGTCCTCTAATGACAGATAATCTGAAGTTCATCTCACAGGTTCAGCCAATAATGAACAACAACAAAATTTTAAAGGAGGGGGCAACTGGGCTGCTCAGTGGGTTGAGCCTCTGCCTTCAGGTCGGGTTGTGATCTCAGGGTCCTGGGACCGAGTCCCACATTGGGCTCTCTGCTCGGCGGGGAGCCTGCTTCCCCCAACCCTGCCTGCTTCTCTGCCTACTTGTGATCTCTCTCTGTCAAATAAATTTTTTTAAAAATTTTTTAAAGGAGATAAGTGCAGACCAATTAGGCGTGAGCAACATCTAGGTTTGTCTTTCACTCAAAGCAGAGGAAAAGTCTGATCATGAGTCACCTCATGACAGGATATGTTTCACTGAACAGTTAATAATAATTATTTCATTAACTAGGGTTGTTTTATAATTGTATTATGATGATAAATATCTTATATAATAATTGCATTCTTATAATCAACAGTTTATAATTTTATAAAAAGATATAATCTATTTCTGTTACTTTGATCAACTGTATATCCATGATAACTATAATGATAACTCATGCCAGAAAAAAATACTGTAATCCTTCAAGCTTTATACCCAAAGAAAATGAGACAACTATTTTAAAATTTTAAAAAAATCTGTGTGTGATAATTTGGGCTGAAGAAGATAGGACTGAGTCTAGGTGGTGAGACTAGTATTTCTTTTTGAAGATTTATTGGAGAGAGAGAGAGAGAGAGAGCATGAGTGGGAGGGGCAGAGGGAGATGAAGAGCGAGTCCTCAAAGCTGATTTGGCGCCGAGAGCAGACCCTGACACAGGGCTCGATCTCACGACTCTGAGATCACGACTTGAGCTGAAACCAAGAGCAGATGGCTTTGACGGCACCACTCAGGCTCCCCTGAGAATAATATTTCTATAGCGTAGAACCCACTGGGCTAAAATAACCTACTGGGATCCTACTCGTGTTTCTGGATCTTTCTCATGCTCCTGCAAGACACGGCACAGTGAGGATATACATTTCGTGTGTCCATTCACCTGCAGACGGACACGGGTTATTTCTGCCTTTGCATTATTGTGGATGCTGCTATTGCAAACACGTTCCTAAAGCTGCTTCTTTTTGAAGCAGCCCACTGTGTGCCAGGCGTGGTACCTGGCCTTGGCAAAGCAACAGGGAAAGAGCCAGGAACATGGCTGCTCCCTTGAGCTCTGGGGCTGCGGAACACAGCATGGGGCATGGTGTGTGAGTGATAAAGTCGATTTCTTGCTGGACAGTTCCTCTTTTGGTTCCCTGGCTCCTGTAGCTCAATAAATGTTAGTGGCACGCGTGAATGAATGAATGAACGAATGAACCATTATCATGGTCTAACTCATTAACAGATCCCCAGTGCCTGGAACTGGAGTTATGTGTCGTAAGTATTCAACATACATTTGCTGAATGATTGGACCCAAAACCCAAGGCCTGGTTCCACAGAGGAGTGCAGGGCTTGTGCTCAGATCCTAGCCCACATCCCAGCTATGTCACTCGCATGTCGGGTGACCTTGACCAAGTCCCTCACCAACGCCTCATCTGGAAAGCAGGGATGGAGATCTTGCCCGTCCTGGGACTGCTGTGACAGATCCCCAAGGCTGGGTGACTTCGGGGGAGGGGTTGCTGGCCCCAAAGGGCTGCTGGCAAGGAGAATGCCCTGCTGAGTCACATGGCTGGAGGCCCTTCCCGCCCCAACAAAAGGCCCAGTTTAACCCAGCCACAGCCACAGTGGCCACGGCTGAAGCACAAAACAGCAGACTTGTGGCCAGCCTCTGCCGATCAGATTTCGAGTAAAATCCCCGCCAGCCTGCCCAGGCCAGCAGACAAAAGCTTCTTTGTTATATATATATATATATATATATATATATATATATATATATATATATATATATATATATATATATCTCCATCCCTAAAGATATTAGCAGTGAAGGAAGATCACACTGCAAAACGGTTCAGAAATGTTGTGAGGAGCCTGTTTCAAATGTGAGGGTGATCATTCCAACGGAATCTGCCCCATGCTTTTTTAGGAACAAGATTAACTCAGGGCAGACTGGGGCCTTGAGCCTGGGCTGGGAAGTCTCTAAGGGGAAACAATCCCACAGCCATCATGACAGCTGTGATTCACGGAGCCCCTAACAGGTGCCAACCCTCCTACACACGTGACTGCCAGTCCTCAGCGCTCCAGGAAATTGAGACTAGGACTCCCGTTCTATGGATGGGAAAACTGAGGCGTAGGGACACATGGGTCCACGTGAGGGGGCCAGACGTGACCTGGGTATCTTGGATCTTCTAAACTGTTTCCTTTGTACACTCTTCATCCCGTTGATGGTCACACACATGGAATGCATTCCCACCTCCGAGCTCTACCCCACTGGTCACCCGAGAGGACATCCAACAGCCACTGGAACCCAGACACACCCTGTTCCTTCAAGTTCACACGTGAGCACCTCCCCCAGAACCTCTCCGCCCGACCAATCTCACCTCCTCTGAAGGAACCCATTGGCTCCCCTCGAATTTCTGATAAATGAAAGTGACAGTTCTTCAGGGCTGTGTAGTGCCCAAAGCACACAGACACTTCCATGCCGCTCAGCGTGAGGACCACGTGGTGGGGGAGAACTTGGACTTAAATCAGAAACACCAGCTCCACCTGGACTTTCACAGGCTCTGAGACCAAGGGGAAGTTCAAAGCAGATTCCTGTTCCTCAAGCAGTGAAACTGTAGGATTACCAGATGACCCAGAAGTTCCACCCTTAGGTATATACCCAGGAAAATTAAAAACAGATGTTTGTTCCAACAAAAACTTTGCCATGAATGTACATAGCAACACTGTTCATAACAGCCGAGAAAGGTGGAAAAAACCCAATGTCCGTCAATGGACAAATGCGTAAACAAAATGTGGTGAGTTCCTATGACAGAATATTATTCAGCAATGAAAAAAAAAAAAAAAAAAACAATGAACTACTGATCTACGCTATGACATGGCGGATCCTCGGAAACGGTAAGCTAAGGGATCAAGGCAGATGCAAAAGGCCACATATTGTGATGATTCCGTTTCTAGGAATTGGCAGATCCACAGACTCAGAAACAAGGTTAGTGGTTGCCTGGTGCCCGGAGGAGAGGCGGATGGCAAGTTAGAGCTCTCATGGGTTCAGGGTCTTTTTTTGGGATGACAAAAACATTTTGGAACTGTACGGAGGTAGTAGCTGTACATCACTGGGAAGGTACCACAAACACTGCAGAATGAGACCCTAGAAGGTGGTTAAAATGGTGAATTTTATGTTACATGAATTTCACCACAATAAAAAAAAATTCATGTAATTGCTTATGCCTCAGCTTATCTGATCTTCACGCAGCTGTTGTCCTTGAGAACACAACAAAATGACGCATTTAAGGAGCTTGAAACCCCGTTAAAAGCAGCAGCTACTCACTTCATTTTTTTTATTTAATTTAATTTAATTTTATTTTATTTTATTTCTCAAAACCACTCTGCTGCCCCTTTGCCAAGATTCAGAGATGAAGTGACCTGGCTAAAGTCACGCAGTTAGGCAGGGGCTGTGGCAGCCTCCTACCCAAGCTGGGTGTGGGCCTCAGCTTATTGAGGTAACCATGCCCTGCTTACCTCCTTGAAGAGAAGGGACATCTCCAGAAAAGATGTTCAAATGAAAAGTTGCCACCAACTCCCCACTCTGCTGGGTGCATTAGCAAGAGCCTGGAACATGCCAGCCACCGAATGAGCCCACACAGGCCTCAATCCCACGACCCTGAGATCATGACCTGAGCCAAAACCGCAAGTTGGAAGTTTAACCCACTGAGCCACCCAGGCGCCCCACCACCAATGATCTTTCTTGAATCAAACTGTATCTTGAGACCTTGGGCCCACTCTGGTCCTAGCTTCTGACTTTTCTCATGGGACCAGGCACTGTGCATCGTAAGCAGCTGAAAACAGTCTCCATGTTTATGCACTGAGTGCTCACTCTGTGCCCACATCTGCCTGGGTCCAGCAGGAGCTCAGAGTTAAGGAATGGGATGAGGGGTTCATAAAGGGCCCTTCCCATGAGCAAGGGCCAGGGATCAAGTCTGTGAGACAGGTGACAGATCTGCACCGAGCCTGCCACTCATACGCACAGAGGCCCCAAGAAGGACTCAGGGGACAGCTCCTGTTCTCTTAAAACTGGCCAGCACTCTCTGTCTCAAGCTGGGACCCATAGCTGATGTGGACATGGGTCCTAATTTGGTCTTTAACCATGATAAGCTTTGGGCCAGTCCCTTCCCTTCCCGAGGCCTCGGTCTCTCCCTCTTTATAAAACAGGAGTTTGGGTGACATCGAAAGTCCTCTCCAGCGTACGTGACTTTGCAGCCCTGTCCCCTCTGCCCGAGACTCTCTTGCCATCCCTGTTCCCCAGTGAATGGCCATCTCACCCATCACAGATCACCTTGTGCATCACTTCCTAGAGGAAGCCCCGATGTGATCTATCTCAGTGCTCCCCCCGGGGGACACATTCCCAGATGGTCTTTGTGGTGGAAGGACATGGCTGCCTTGGCCACCGCTGTCGCCCCAGCCCCAGCAGCAGTGCGTGCACAGCCTGCAGCGAACGAGCAGGTGGGGATGTCCACAAACATCTCTGACCTTCACCGCGGCGCCAGATTCTGTGCTGACAAGTCATGCCCCGGACCCAGCTGGTCCACTCCGTGTGTATGCCCCCCAAAACTGAAAGCCAGGGTTCCAACATAAATGGGTGCAGGAGGGCTTCTAGCAGCTAAAGAGGCGGAAGCAGCCCCATGTCCAGCAACAGAGGGATGGATAAACAAAACATGGTGTATCTGAACGATGGAATATCAGCCCGCCTTAAACAGGCACAAAGTACAGATGCACAACCATGCGGATGTCCCTGGACTACCATGCAGATGTCCCTGGACATCGTCCTGCTTACGTGGAGAAAGCCAGTCATAGGATCACGGCCATGTGATACCATTTATGTGAAATGGTCTAGAACAGGCAAATATACACACCCAGAAAGTAGCCTAGGGGTTCCCAGGAGCTGGGGGAAGCGGGGCTTGGGGGGAGGGTATAAGGAGTGACTGTTACAAGGGGTACAGGGTTTCCTTTCCATGTGAGAATGGTCTGGAACTAGTTAGAAGCGATGGTTGCACCACTCTGTAAATGTACTCAATGCCACTGAATCACTCACTTTATTTTATTTTAAAGGTGTATTGATTTATTTGGAAGAATGCAGAGGGAGGGTCAGAGGAAAAGGGAGAAAGCAAATCCTCAAGCAGGCTCCCTGCTGAGCACAGAGCCCGGCTCAGGGCTCCATCCCAGGACCCTGAGATCGTGACCTGAGCCGAAATCTAGACCCAGTGGCTTAACTCACCGAGTCCCTCAGGTCCCCCTGACTCATTCATTTTAAAATGGTCCAAATGATCACTTTGTATGTATTTTGGAACAATAAAAACATATGTGTTTATCACTCCTCTTGCAGGCAAGAGACAGGATGGGGACAGGAAATAGCATCAAAGGACACAGAGACCAGCTGAGCTCTTCCCTCCATGCTGAGCACCCTTGGGTAGGTGAGGGAACCTCTCTGAGCATCTCTGTCCTCCTCCACGTATTGGGTCTATTGCTCTTGGCCCTGCAGACCTCACAGGGCTCCAGGGAAGCTCAGGCAGACCCCATTGGTTCAAGAAATTGTATGACAGCCATGAAAGCAAAATGGGGACCAAACCTTGGGCTCCATGCAGACAAGTGACATCCCTTAGGTTGTCCTTAGGTTGGCCCAGCCTTCTCCCTTTTTCCAAAGGGTTCTATTGCACCTTGTTCTCACAAAATCCCCGGAAAGAAGGCAGGCCAGAGAGGAGGGGTACACTTTGAGTTCGACCTGCCAGTGGGTCTGCCCTGGCCAGCTTTTGAGAGGGTGCACTATGGGTGCACAAGGGAGCACCCAGGGGAGCCTTCAGGTGCCTACCTGTGCAGGTAAGGACCCGCCCTTGTTGCTGGCAATCAAGCAAGGGAGAGGAGAGAAGCAAGCATACCAGCCTCAGGCTCCTATTGGCACAGTATGTCCGTGATCACCCCTGGCCTTTTGCACACATGTTGTTCCCATGGTGGAGCGAGTCTCCACCACTGTCTTCACTTCCTGTTGCTGCTGTAGCAAATTGCTTCAAACCTAATGGCTTCCAACAACACACATTTATCACTTTACAGTTCTGGAGGTCCAGGTCTCCCTAGCGTAGTATTAAGGTGTTTCTTGCTGGAGGCTGTAGGGGAGATTCTGTTTTCTTGGACCTTGGCTGCCCCTTTGCCTGGCTCATGGGCCTTCTTCTCCCATCTTCAAAGCCAGCAACGCTGCATCTCTCCAGTCATCCTCCCACGGTCACTTCTCCCTCTGAACCCTCAGGAGAGATGCTCTGCTTTGAAGGGTTCCCTGATTATGGTGCTTCTGCCACCAGATAAACCAGGATAATCCCCCATCTCAAGATTCTTAACCTTAATCACATTGGCAAAGTGCCTTTTGCCACACAAGGAAACATATTTACAGGTTCTAGGGCTTAGGACCTGGACATCTGCGGGGGCTGTTATTCTCTCTGAGATGATCACTGCCTCTGACCTTGACCTCTCCCATTCATTCAGTGATCTAAGGCCTATATTTTGGGCACCTGAAATGTCCCAGGTACCACACTGGGGAACACAGCAGTGACCAGGACAAACTCACCTTCTGCTATGATGGACCAACCATCAGGTCTCAATATAGATGATCACCGCCTCTAAGAAGCCCTTCCCGACTGTCCAGGGGACTCCTTTGAGCTCTCCTGGCCCCAGGTGTTACCCCATCCCAATACTGTCTTCTTGTAAAGTTGACCCATCTCTTCAGCTAGATTTCTTAAGGTCAGGGAATGTGTCCCTTCCACCTCCATATTGCCTGGGCCCCCATCTAGCAGAGTGGGTGCTCAGGGACACACCAGTTGAATGGGTGAATCTGGGTCTCATACCGGTTTCTCTGCTTCCTGGCTGTGTGACCCTGGGCAATCCCTTTTCCTTTCTGAGCCCAGTTCTGCCATTTCTACAGTGGGTATATGCAGTGACACCTGGCTTCAGACCTTGCAAGGATTAAACCAAACAAGGTCCACCCTGAACATGGGAGCTGTTCAACAACCAGCAGTTTCTTCTTCTCTTTGGCCTGTTCCACAGAGGCAGATTCTGAGCTAAGTGACCCCTTGGGGTTGAACCCGGGCCTCAGGGTTCTCCACCAAAGAAGTAGGTTATAGGAGCATTCATCACAGTCTCATCCATGTGAAGCACACAGTGTGGCCACAGGTGTCACCTTCCTGAACATGACTTCCCCACCCCCACCCCGGGAAGCACCAAATGCCACTCTCAGAAGACGGGTTAGAAGCTTGAAAATTACATCTTAGCTGGATATCTGGCAAGAAAGCCACAGGAAAGATGAACCCAACCATAGCTGTCTGCATATAGTAGGTGCTCACATCCACATCTCGTGCTGGTGAAAATCAGGACTTGGGAGTCGGGCAGAACTCGATTCCTATCACCACTCTCCCATAACGGATATACTGACCTTGAACAAGTACCTTCAACTTCTCAGAACTTGATCTTTCTCCTAAGTGGAATGGGTAAGACGAGGACAAGGATAGAAGTGCCTGGCGCGTGGTCTGGTCTGGAAGGAACCAGATCATTCTGAGAGCGACGATGTCAAAGAAAAACCTCATCACCCCTGTTGAGGCACGCGCCAGGAGACAGAGCCCCTGGAACTTACACAAGGTCAGCCTCTGATTTCCCGTAACTCGGCAACTCCTACTCGCCTCACAACTTTGGAAAATATTCTCTTAGCATTTGCAATTCTTGATCTGGGCCCAACACTGAAATCACTGCAGACGCTTTTTCTTCTTCTTCTTCTTCTTCTCCTTCCTCCTCCTCCTCTTCTTTCTTTCTTTTTCTTCTTCTTCTTGACAGCTTGAGCAAAAGGAGCTGTTTTTGAATTTTGGGAGGGGAAAAACACACACGTGTGTGTGCACACACACACACACACAAACACACAGATCAAACAGCACCACTTTGCAGGACAGAACGTCCCCTGTGCTCCAGCGCGGGCGGCCCCGGCCCTGCTCCGGCTGGCCCCACAAACACTGAGTGTCACTGCAGGTTATGTAAGCGTGGTTTGGGCCTGCGAGGTTGGACGTGGCCTTGGGTTTTAGAAGGAGGCAGAAGAGTTTGGGTGAGGAGCTGTTTGGCTCAAAATAAATCCAGGAACTCAATGCAGGGGAAGAAAAAAAAAAATCCTCAAGGCTCTAATGGAAGGAATATTAGAGGTAGAATTTGGAGCGTCAAAAACTCAGGGAACTCAGGCCAACGTGGTTTTCTCTAGCCCATCATGCATGTGGGTGAGGCTAGAGGGCAGGAATGTAGAGTGGGGGGTCATAATGTGACCCTTTTAGTGGGATGAAGGGCAACACGTAGACGATATGACTCCTGGAAGGAAAACATCACTTCTTAATATTTTTGAAAACGTTTTTTGCCTTTGTTCAGAGTTTACGGCCCCTTTTGTTCTGTTGGAGGCCCCCAGTTTAGTGATTCCTACTGGCCAGGGAAGCCAAGAAGCAAGATCTTTGAGCTGGCTCAGGGGGAGGGGCAAGAACAAGAAATATAAAGTACCCAATTCATCCTGAGTTGCCTGAGACCTTCCTAGCATTAAAACTGAAAGCCTCACACTCAAGAAAACCCCTTAGTCTAGGGTAGATGGGGAAAGCTGGTCACCCTGCAAGACCATCATAGCCATTAGAGACCATCGTCTCAGTGCCCCTTGTCATGTTAAGGCTTTGTATAAATAGATCATCTTTTCAGGGATGTTATGCCTATTTTACAGACCAGGCAACTGAGAATCAGTGCGGAGAAGTTAAACAGCAGGAGAGTACAAAATCTTCAGGGGCTTTTATTAAAATCAGAGATCTCCTGACCCCATGCCTAGAAAATCGAACTCAGTGGCTGAAGGATCTCTGTTTATAACGCACCCTCCCAGTGCTCCTATGAGCAAGTAATTTCAGTGTGCAAAGCTCCACCAAGCTCCACTGGGAATGGCCTTGGAAGTGAACACAGAATGGACGTTTGATGGAGATAAGCATTCAAGCTAAGGGAAAAGTGTAAGGCAGGGCCTAAAGTTGTAAGGACTGATGAGACTGTCCTTGAATATAATGTCTTGAGGGACAGAGCAGGAAAGGAAGCTGCTGTTGAAAAGCCCAGGTCTGGAGGGCTTGAATACCAGGCTAAAGAATTTGGACTTTATCCTGAAGGCCCTGGGGAGCCATGAGAGGGTTTAAACTGTACTGACAAGATCAAATTTGTACTTTGGAAAGACGGTTCCAGTTCCTATGCAGTGGTTATGCTGGAAGGGGTTGTGACTCGAGTCAATAGAACAGTTAGGAAGAAAGTGAAAGAAGCCAAGCTCAAACTGGCTTAGAAATTCATTGACTTACATAATTGAATTAGCTTCAGGCATGGCTGCATCCAGGTGCTCAATTAAGAAACCAGTCTCTTTCCATGTCTTAGTCTGTTCTGGTATCTTCCCAGATAGACCTTCTCTCTTTGATGATAGGATTGCCCCCAGAAGCGCAAGGCTTGGCTTTGTGACTTAGACACCCCACCAGAAAGAGAATGCCTGTCATGGTACTTTCAGCCTAAGTCCTAGTGCTGCCACTTGCTGGCTTGGATAGACCCACATCTCAGCCAGTCACAGTGGTATCTCACTGACCAGATCTACATCAAGGCCCACACTTAGAGTTAGGGAGTGGGATCAGCCCCACTCCAAAGCCACAGTCTGAGATGGGAAGGGGACCAGTCCCCAAAGGAAAATCTGAATTCTATTTCTAAAATCCTTGATCATGGGCCGTGAATGGGAAGAAGCAAAGAGTAGCCCAGCCTTGGGCTGTAACTGGATTCCACTGGACTATCACTCTCATTTCCCTGAAGTGCAAACAGAGAGGTAAAGTGACTGGCAGGAGGTCACACAGCCACCCAAAAGGACTCAGGTCTCCAGACTTCCTTCAGACAACTGCGAAGGCCAAGAGCTCACAATACCCCTGCAGGGTAGGAGGTATGCCCACTCCCCGTAACAGCCCAGAGACGCCATCCAGAAAGCCTCAAACACTTAAGGAGTGACTCTAGAAGCTGCCTTCCTGCAAGTATCTTCTCAATAGACACTAACCAAGAGACGGGAAGCCTCAAGCAACCTCTGATCTAGAGTTGGGAACAGAGCATGGAAGCCCCCAGAACACATTCCTTCATGTGGGAGCCATGAAGAGAGGACTGCAGGAGGATGGAGCTCAGGGGCTGTGAAGCACATGAGGCCCCAGGGGCTCAGCACCCAGGCATGGGGAGTACTGACACGCAGAGCTGTAGCTACTGGAAGGGGGCTCCTTGTCACGTAAGCAGGAGAGCAAATGGCCCTGAGTGTCCCCTCCCAGCACAGCATGGCGCCCACTGTGAGTCATTGCTCTTTACCCCTCGGTGCCCTCCCCTGCACTGTGAGCTCCAGGAAGCCAGGGGCCATGTCACCTGTGTCCTCACCAATGAATGGTTGTCAGATCAATGGGTGGCAGCCCCCGTGGTCTTGCACACCTCCCTGCACAGGAGGCTCACTGCCACCTAAGACAGTTTGTCCCTTTGTTGGACAGCCCCATGAGGAATGTCATCCTCAACCCCCTCAGGATGGCAAAATGACAGAACAAGATTCAGAGATCTCCCATTGTGGATTTTATTCTCAGGAGAGAGTTCAAAGGAATTTTTTAAAAAACCCAAAATATCCATAGGAAGATGTTCACTCTAGTGCTTTGTCGTGGTGGGGACCTAGGAACAATGGGAACACCTCACAGGTGGCAAAGAGTATGTGTATGTGAGTGTGTATATGTGTGTGGGTGTGTGTCTCTGTGTGCATGTGTATATGTGTATATAAGTGTGTGTGCAAGTGTGTGTGTGTGAATGTGTGTGTGTGCATACATGCTTTAGTTATTCCTGAGACACCATGGCATGGACTATCTAGCAACCCTAAGACCGCGAACTCTGCAAAACACACAGAACACAGGAAGTGGGATGGGACAGAGGGTTAAGAACAGTGGAATATGCCCTATGCCTACAGCCAGGGGAGCTAAGTGCACACACAGGACAAGAGTGGGAGGGACAGGACAAGAGTGCAGGAGGGACATTGCCGTGGGGTCAGGGTGACAGCACCTCAGATCTTTCTAAAGTTTCTTTACGATTACATCCCCTCAGGCCACTGGTACTATTATTCCCATTTTAGAGATGAGGCAATTGAGGTCAGGGAAGGCAGCCATTGGCACACGATGTGGCTGGGAAGGCTGGCAGCTGACTCAGAGGGGGACCTCAAGCCCCTGTGTGGAGCTGTGTGCCATCCCTGGCCTGTGCCAGTCACTTCTGCCACCCTCCTGAGTGCTGAAGACAGAGCTCTTGCCTCCGGATCCTTCTCTTCCCCTTGCTGATCATTCCTGCACCTTCGCTGTCCCCCAACCCTGGACCCCTGCCCCAAGACTTGGTCTCAGGTCTCCCATTGCCGACCAGGAGGGACACTGGCCGGAGAAGTCTCCGTAACACATAGGAATGGCCTGGAACATACCCGCATGGCTGCAGCCTGGCTTGTGTCTGAGTCTTGAGAACAAAAGCGCCCGCTCCCACTGGGGCCGCACTGCCAGGCAAGCAAACAGAGTGATGTGTCAGAGCCGCCAGGGTGGCCATCTGCTCCTTACATGCAATGAAATCTGACCCAGTGATGATGACATTGAGGTAGGCAACGACCTCATAACCACAGCGCATCCCCTGGCCCCAGGTTCAGGGAGAGTTCTAGAGTGTCATCCGCACAGGTAAGAAGAGACCCTTCTTCTAAGGGAAGTGGAAGAAGTAATTCTGCCTGCAGACAAAGCTGGCTCTGCTGGGACATGGTTTTACATTCTCTTCTTTATGCTTTCTGACCCATGAAGCTATACAGTCAGAAGACAAGAAGGGGTACAGGATGCCAAGAGAATGTGGGGCCACAGAGGGTTTCACTGATGGAGTGCCACACAGGCTAAGAGCTAAAGGTCAGGGGAGATACCAAAACAAAGAAAGGAGGAACAGTATTCCAGGCAATAGAAACAGCATGTGCAAAGGCACTGTGGTAGGACCCAAAAAGATCAGTGTGAAAGGAGCATAGGAAGTGTCCAGGGAACAAAATAAATTTGATTAGCTCCTAACACCAATGGTTCCAGCTAACACTTGCTGTGTGGCCGCTGCACAGGGACCCACACAGCTTCCTGTGTGTAATCTCTTTTAATCTTTATAATACTTCCATGGTGAG
The DNA here is from genome assembly GCF_030435805.1 of Mustela lutreola. Lineage (NCBI taxonomy): Eukaryota > Metazoa > Chordata > Mammalia > Carnivora > Mustelidae > Mustela > Mustela lutreola. The sequence goes on along the minus strand of NC_081300.1, from coordinate 71,723,505 downwards.
GATATCCCACACCCTCCCCCGCTGCTTTTCAGATAAAAGGAAATGGAAATGCAGATGTTGGAAGTCTCCACCTGCAGACCCAGCCACTGCAGTGGCGGGTTATTCTGTACTCGGCTCTGTGTAAGTCGCTTTACACACATTATTGTGATGCATCCTTCTAGCAACCCGTGACACAGAGACCATTATCACCCCCACTGCACAGATGAGAACAGAGAGGCTCAGACAGGGCATGTGACCTGTCCATGGTTACAGAGCCGGGGAACCGCAGAGCTGGGATTCAAACCTCAGTGAGCTCAGAATCTCGCTGATGGTTATCTCAGGGTCTGGCCCCTCTCATCCCCCTTGTGGGTCTCCTGGATTATCATTGGATTCCTTTGACTTGCCCATCCTGGCTGGCATCTAGACACACTCAGTCTGGGCTCCCCCCAGAGCAGACTCCGAGGCAAGGATTTGGAGGGAAGCCCCTTGTTTAGCAGGAGATCCAGGAAGTGGAACAGGAAGGGGGAAGTGAGAGGAGAGGAAAGCCAATAAAGGATGCATTCAGGAGTGGGGTACCACTGTGGGCAACAGGGATGCCTTTCTGCTGGGCCGTCTGGGAAGCAACAGGGATGCCTTTCTGCTGGGCCGTCTGGGAAGCTGTGCAGATTACACTTGGGGGGCTCCACCCGAGGGACAAGGGAGCTGGGGTATGTATCCCCCAATACCCATCCTGTTCTGACTAAGGTTGTTCCTGGGGTGGGGCTGGGGGCGTCAACCCTCTGGGGTTTGCAGCCAGCCTGCTCACTCACCTGGCTGGAGAGCACAGCTGCTGGCCTGTGTGCACGTGATCTCCAGGGTGGGCCAGGCCAGGACACGTTCCAGGGCATCCATTACAGAAAGCTTGTTCACCCATCTGGTCTGGCAGGCAGCGAACATTTCTTGGACCTCCATACGGCTGGCGGTGCTATGCTCTGAACAGAGGGCAGGTTGGAATGGCAGAAACAATCAAGCACCTGCCGCGCAATCAGGCACCATGTTGAAACTTCACATGCGCTCTCGCCCCAAGTTACATGTGCACATGGAAGCATCATAAGACTGCTATGCAGGATTTTGTATCTGTTATTCCCGGGCTTTGGAAACTAGGGCATATGATTCACTTTGGAACCTCAGTTTTTCCATCCATAAAATGGGCACGAAATCAGTATTCATTGAGGAGGATTAACCCATAAGGTTCCAGGAAACCATACCTGGTACGGAGTAAGCATGCCACAAACTAGAATGATTCTCCTAGTTTTTTCTTCTTAGCACCAAATTTCACCAAATCTAGGACATTATCAGTTGTAAATCACATCCCAGTTTTAGAGCTATTAAAATGCAGGGTGGGGAGGGAGGCACTTAGAACTAACAAAACACAGCATTTTCCCCATTTTCCTGGTTGGGGCATTGAGGCTCGGGGCAGGGGTATAGTACGCCTGTTGTGCCCTCTATGTTCCCTGCTCTTGTCCCAGGACAGGGTCCTTGCCAGGTCACCATCAGGTTCGGGCATATTTTGCTGTTAATGCCACATTGCATGAGTAGACTCAACCCTTTTCAAGCAGTGGATTAACTTATTTTACTGCTGTGTCAAAGAGAAGCCGAAGTCTGGAGCAATTATGCTGATTGGGGACCCCACCCACCCAATATTCTCCTCCTGGCCTCTGCCAAGATGACTCAGCCCAAATTATCCTCCTAATTGTCTCAACCTGTGTGGACTCCCAGCTGCGGCCCTCCTACCCCCAAACTCACATTACTAGTCCTTGAGGGCTGTAGACAGGAGGAGAGATTCGTTGTCTCCAAAATGGAATGTGGACTTCCAGGTCTTTCCAGCCTTCTTATGAACTCAGTTTCCACTTCCTTCTGCTCACCCTCCTCTGCATACATGCCTGGGTGTCAGTGGCCTTTATGAGAGTTCCTGCTTAGAACAGAGGACCTCTCCCAGTGGGCATCCCTGTTTCTCCACCCCTGGCCTCTTACGCTTGTTGATTGGCCTAAGAAAGGGAGAGTATTAAATTTGAACCTATCTTGAAAGGAGGAAAGATCTTGCATTGACATTTGAATCCCAGTAGAGCAAATGGCACAGAGAAGCTATTCAAGACACATGGGTTGAATAAAGAGAAGTGGGGGGGGGGGGGGGGACAAGAACCAAGGGAAAACTTCAGTCATGGGAAGAGAAAAGACCTCCAAGGCATGCGGTGCTATAGCTGATCAGGTTCCTGCAGCGAGAAAAAGCAGACAGAGCAGCAAAAGCAACAGATAGAACAACAAGAACAAGCAGACATGGCAGTGTTCCATGCTAATCAAGTAATCAACAGGAGAGGAGAGGAGGCATTAGAAGGTGGATTTTTATCTGCAGGATTCCATAAATAATATATATATATATATTTTTTTTGGCCAAGCAATCTCTTTTAGTATACTGGTTTTATGAATGCAGAAGTTCTATGAATTGAACAGGTATATAATGAAAACCCACAGAAGAGGCAGTTTGAGGCTCAGGGAACCCAGGACCATAGTCTGGGAGACACCAGGAATCTGACTTATTTCTTTTGGGATATATTTTTTAAGTGATCTCTATAGCCAACATGGGGCTCGACTGACTTGTTTTTGATTGGCAGGTGCACAGGAATGAACGGATTCCCTCAGGCACTCATCCAGGAGAGCTCAGTATTATCACCAGGCTGGCCAGACCTTCCCCACCAGACTGTTCCCCTCCCTGCTGTCGTGGACATGGGCCACCATATTTGTAATGTAGCTTCATCCTTCCAGGACACCTGCTGCCCTTCATGTACATATTTATGTACTCAAGAACAATAAATAATGGGTAGGTGGTTTTTAAACAAACATAAGAGATATCATGTTCTGTGGCTTGTTTGCAATTTTCTTTTCTCCATCAGTATTAATTTCCCTGTATTCCCAGTACTAATTTCATCCCAGCTGGGAAGTGTAGGGGTAGCTCCCTCCTTTCGACTACTGTATAATATTCCACTGCATGACCATCCCCTATTTTATCTGTCCACTTCCCCATGGATGGAGACACAAGACATTTCTAACCCTGCCCTACTAGACCTACATTTTCCTTCTTTAGTTATCTCTTCTATAAAAATGAGGTGCCACAGGCAACTTCCAGCTTCCCACAAGCTGGGCACCTGAAAAGCAGAGCTTACCCCCGACCCAGCCCCTGAAGGTCATAGTCCAGTCGGAAAGACAGGGATCATAGACTTGTATGTACAGAAAAGAGATTTCACTGCTTGGCTGAATAGGGTGCCAATGTGTTTCTTAATTCTCATCTCAGCCACCAGTCTCTAAACTCCTCCCATCCTGAGAATGCTTTCCACAGTGCCTGGCACTCCTGGTGCAATGAGCAAGGCTAGCGAGGGGGTCCGGCACTGGGGGGAGGGGGGTATGTGCAGCTCCACTGATTCCATCGGGAGGCCCTGGCTGCTCCATCAATAACAGCCCAGGCTGGGCAGCTTCCTGCCCCAGACTCGCAGGACGCATCTCACGTCACACAGCGGGAATCCTCTCGCTGTTATTTATGTTGGCTGCAAAATCCAGGAAATCGCCACTGGATATATAGCCCAATGTCTCAAGATTAAATCCTGTTAGTATGAATCTCATTCCCCAGTATTCCCCTGTGATCCAGACTACGGGGCCTGCCCGATGGTGGATCCAGGTTTGTTGTTACAGGGAAAAAAGAAAGAAACCAGAGCCCACGTCGAGGAAGCTCAGAATCAGATGTACGGCCTGGTGGAAACACGGCCATATGCTTAATTGTGCTCCAATTACACAGAATGCTCCAGAATCGCCGCTCTGGGGTAGAGAGATGCTAATGGCCATCATTACATTTGGACAGCCCTGTTCGGTTATATTGTGATCTCGCCGAGAGTCGCCAGCCTGGTCTAACATGGGAGAAACATAAGAGCTGCTCCTTTGCCCATGCTTCCTGAGGACCTAGAAGAGACCATACCTGGCCCTGGGAATAGAGGACTGGGAAAAATTGGCTCTTGTTGAACTTCCAGTCCATCTGGGAGAGACTAGCTGTACATACGCACGTGCACGCAAACATGTAGGCATGTATGCACCATGCAGGTAGTGATAAGTGCTGTGAAGGATTAGGAACTATGACAGATGGGGGAGGGCCTGGTTTTATATGAGGTGGCCTTCAGGAACCCTGGAGCATCCAGGTGAGACAAGGGAGGGAGCTGTAAGGGGCTCTGGTGAAAGGGTGTTCTAGACAGCAGGAAGAACCAGTGCAAAGTCCCTGAGGCGAGCTGCCCAGAGTGTTGGAGAGCAGCCAGCAGGAGGCCAGTGTGGCTGGAAGGGAGTGAGGGACAGGAGGCCTAAGAGAGGGCGGTCACAGAGAGGGGTCACAGTAAAGGAGACCTATACATTCTGAGTCACATGGAAGGACTTTGAGCAAAGGAGGGATGTGACCTGTCTGGTACTTAAATGAAACCCTCTGGCTCCTCCATGGGAGGGAAAGGGGCCAGTTGCGAAGGTCTTGAGTCACTACCCAGGAAGAAAGGATGATGGCTAGACTGGGTCAGGATCATTGACCATGTGGTGATGGACATGATCAGAATGGTCAGATTCTGGAAATATTTTGAAAGTGAAGCCTACATGATCTCAAATAGAGAGTGAGAGGCACACGTGATCCAGGCAGGGAGTTGGGGCACTGAGATAGGTCCCCTGCTTCCTTCTACAGCCTACCACTGGGGACTCAGATGATACACTTGAACAACTGTGCTGACAGCCACTAAAACCAGTGAAACCGGCAGTTTTGGTCCCTTAAGGTGATCCCCTGGCTCCTTTCGCACTCACTGCCTCTATTCTTCACATCTGCTCCCTCTTGCCAACTTGATGATCACGAGGGTGTGGGACCAGGACCCTGAGCCAAGGGCAATGTTTTCACAGACCTGCAATGCAAACCCATGCAAATAATCCTTTATGTTTGCACCACAATCAAGAGGAGAGTCTTTCCATCTTTATCGTACAGCTGAGGTGGTGTGACCTCACAGCTTAGAATAAAGCTGGGGGTTGCGTTCAGGTGTCGGGGGGGGGTTCACCTGGCTGAGCTCTGCCCATTGAGAAGTGAAGGATCCTGGTGCTGAGATCCTACTGGGGCCAGGCATGGGTTCCCACTCCTCTACCCTTGGCCCAGCTTGTTTTCCGGGCTCCCTGGCTCCCCCCGACCCAGCCTGGAAACCTCACACTTAAGTCCACAGCTGTGATTATTTGGGAAGCTGCAGACTTTCAACATTGGAAGGTACCTAAGGGATGTGGAGCTGTGATAATGAGGTACAAGGCATCCGGCCTCCAGAAGCTCCCGGGACGATTAAGGAAGAAAGAATGGTTCTGTCTTAGAACATTCACAGTTCCCGTCCATTCCATTTTAGAACTTCTTAGATCTAATTTCTTGTGTGTTCCATCTTGGGACTTCCAAGGTTTTTTTTGTTTCCTTAAAAAATATCCTAGATCTAATTCCTGCCCTAACTTGAATTTCCTTGATCTAATTTCTAATCGAGTCCATCCCAGAACTTTGGAGAAGTACGTGGGAAACAGGTCTGGGTCACTTTCCCTACCACGAATATTTGCTTGTATCTAATTATTCCTCCAGTCTGTTTGGAGTGTCGACTGCGGGCCAGGCACAGAGCCTGGAACTAAGAATTCAAAAGTGAACGGGGCAGAGGCTTTTTCTTCTCTTGAGGGTTTCACAGTCAGCGGGGAAAAAAACACTCTACATAAGTAAGTGATGATGGCATTTGGTGTTTAAATTCATGCCAAATGTCCTATACATCCAATCTGTGCCAGGCACACGAGTGAGAGCGCATGGGCTCTGCGGGCACTTGTGGCTTCCTGCTACACTTCCCAAGTTCAAGTGTGTACCAGCATCACTGCTAGAAACCGATCAAAATGCAGAACCCTAGGCCTGAGCCCTCAGGGCTTTTCCCTCTGCAGGTCCGGAGTAGGGCCCAAGTAGGATGAGCAACTGTTCCATTTGCCCAGACCTTAGGGGTTCTCCAGAGTGCAGGCTTCTAATTCTAAAACCAGGACAGTTCTGAGCAAACTGGGATGGTTGGTCTCCCATGACCCAGAAGTATGAATTTTTAAAATTCCCTAAGTGATTCAAACGTGGGTGCTCCACGGCGTCCCGTGGGAGCTGACAGGAAGCCCTGAGCCCCAGTGTTCCCTTGGGTAGATGGGGTAACATGGCCCACCTCTGAAGTCCAGAGATAGAGTAGGTGGGGAGTTTACAAGGGCAAGTTCGGCTGGCCGGGGGTAGGGGCGTGGGTAATCCAGGCAGAGGGAGCAGTCAAGACTCCTAAAAGTGCTCTTGGGGGTCTAAGCACCCAGAATCTGCTGACCTAGATCTCCTTCAGAGCATTCCCAGCATGGCAGGCTAGTGCGGGAAGAAGCAAAACCGAAAATGGATTGATTAGCCCAACTGGATGGAGACAACTGAGCTTGTCGATACTGCTGAGCCAAATTTCCCAGCGGCCCCTAGCTGGGCACAGCTGAGCTCCGACTTCTGTGAGCTGCAGGATATTTGAAGGAAAGGCTCAACCTTGAAGAAGTATTAATGAAAATGTCACAGGCACTAAAGTCAAAGCAGATGCGAAGCCGGCTACACGGGCAGACATAGCTGATAAGAAACAGCCCAGGAGAGAACAAAACCTCTTGAGATTAGGTCAAGGGCAGACAAAAAAAAAAAAAAAAAAGACATCCGGGGGTCCCCCATGGCAACTCAGAGGAAGGCTGTCGCTCCTATGAAGCGGGCTGACATTTTGCGCTGCTGTGTTATATGCTGACATCCCAACAGGGCAGCGTTCGGAGGCCTCCACATCAGCAAATAAATATTACGTCTCCATCTTCAGCTAAGCAGAGATGTGGCGCATTCCTATTACTTCATGTGGATTAACCATCTGGAAGTTGAATCAAGCCACAGAGTAAAGAATGGGATCCAATTTTGCATTCACCAAAATAAGCCGTACTAGTCTCAATTTATGGCAGATGGTTATGCAGTCTCAGCGGGCCAAAAAATCTCTCTGCAAAAGAATAAAGTTTATGCCAATTACTGTAATAGGAACCAGCACAACAACTGCGTGGGGTTGACTAAGATCGCAGATATCACCGTACAGCTCGTAAACTGCGGGGGGCCGGGGGAGCAATGGGGACCCAGTTAATTCATTAAGATAACGCGAGAGAAATGAGGAGCAGAGTTAGTCATAAAACAGAAATATTTCCTCGCCAAGGATGGGATCGAGGTGGAAGGGGTCTTACCGGGCCGCAGCCTCAGCCGTGCTACCGGCGGGGGTCAGGGGAATGGCTGGCAGTTAACGGTTGAGAGACACGGCCTGCCTGCTCCGTGGGCAGACGCATGGGAGTAGAGGGCTTCAATGTGGGGTTTCTCTGCTCCATTCTTTCAGCACAGATCTGCTCGGTGGCCGGTGATCCTGGCACCTGCCCTTTGAACATCCAAAAGGGATGCGGGCCTAGTCAGCTGGTCAGGGGAGGGGGTCCTCAAAGACCTGGACCCTGGGCTGAGGTCGAAGGATGAACGGGGGACGGAAAGGGACTCTGGGCCTAGGGGACACCGTGGGCTTTGGTCACGAGAACCTGGATCGTGGAGGCAAGGGGTTAGGGCGGAGAGGGTGGCCAGGCCCAACACGCAGGGCCTCCTCAAAACCTCAGAAGAAGTTTTGCCCGTCCTCAAAGCAAAGATGGAATGAGGCGATCCACCTTCCTTCTAGAGAGCCCCTGGGCTGCGGGAAGCCCTCCCCTTTTCAGCAGAGGGCAGCTTCTTGACCTGTGTGTGCCCTAGTTTCCTCAAGGATAGGGAAATGTGAGAACTCCCCGCTCCCCCAGGGGGCCGCTGTCGGGGGCGGGGAGTGGGAGCCACAGCAGGGGGTGTTCAGGTGGAGAAGGGGGTTCACGCTCTCCCCCATGGAATGGCCCTGCTGTGGCCCCCCTGACCAGCACCTTCCCGAGTCTACCCTACCCCGAAACCTTTTGTGCCCTATGGCGGCTGGAGAAAGGATGAGGTGGCTGGTTCGGGGCCACGTCAGGGTACAGAGCAAGGCTGCTGGTCTCCCATTCTATGTTCGTTTGGCTTTTGTATTTGTTTTTAGATGAAGCTGCTGGCTTAAAGAATGTGAACATTTGGGGCTGAAAATAAGGTGGCCCACTGTCCCCAGTTTGCCCAGGACCGTCCTGGTCCAGCCTGCCAGGAAACTCCCCTATCCTGGGTGAACTGGGATGGCTAGTCGCCCTCACTGGTTAGGAGACCCACTAAGGGGCAAATCCAGTGCTGGAGAGATTTTCACCCATGACTTACACATTTTTTATCTCACTGGCCTATTGCTCAGCAAGTGGATGAGGCAGACTCCAAATGCAGGTGTCAGATGCTGAAACCCCCTTGTCCAGCGTGGCCTCTCCCACGGGGGATATGGGGGAGAGAGACAGCAGCAGCAACCATTAGTGAAACCCACTGGCAGAGATCATGGCTGCCAAGCTCCACATTCTCTGGATAGGCTGACAAGTTATTCAAATAACAATAAGTTATTAACAAGTTATTAACAAGTTATTCGAATAACAAAGTTATTCGTAAGCATCTCAGTCATCTCACGATTCCTCGCCTGGCCAGAGGACTCCTTCCGACTCACACTAAGGCCTGAGCAAACACGGGGGCCAACATTGTATCCTGGTGGCCCAGAGCCAGGGCTAGGCCAGGCTGTCCTCAGTCACCGGTAGAACATCCCCCGGATGCTGGGGGCCAAGTGGCACACAAACAACCCCGGGATGGAGAGGACCAAAGATGGGGGGGGGGGTGTGAATTCCAGGGCAAGTGGGAGAAGCCCCTGCTTGAGGCCTGGAGCTCGCATGCGCGGGGAGCCCGCCGGCCGGAATGCAGGCGCTGACCTCAATTGCACAAGTGGAAAATCTGAGCCTGTTGGGTTTGGAAGGGGCTGGGAGGAATCCTGAAATCCCCTCCCCCGACGGCTTTCTGGCACGCGCCTAGGAAGAGGAGCGAACTCATGGCCCATCAGATGCAGAAGCAAAAGATCTTATCCCCAGTGATAAAAGGCACTGCTGGGCACTCGTGTATGGGGGTGTCCATTCTCAAGGCCTGGCACAACACAAATAGAGTTTTAAATAAGATTCTCTTGCAAAGTGAAACACTGAAGACGATTCGGGGGGTCGGGGGGTAGTGGGGGAGAATGACCCACAATCCCGCCATGTTAACAAAACAAGCCTGGTGGCTCCCTTCCAGATGTTCACAGGCCTTGAGATTTCCTGCAGCTGAAGAGAGACTGCAGCTCTGAATTCTCACCTCTACATTGCAGAGAATGTTTGTATTTCCACACGCATTTCAGAATTATCACTAAATCTTTTCCCCCATGTACTCTGAGGTGCCTGACGCAGGAGGCACAGAGACAGAACCACAAACCCTCCGTTTTCACAGCACCATTGCACAAACAAGTGTGAGGGCTGAGAAGGGCGGCTGGGTTTGGGAGGGAGGTGAAGGAGTTAGGTCCAGAAGCCTGCCTAGAGAAGTTGCCTCAGTTGGACACAAAATGCAACATGGGAGCTGCCTGACACCGAAGACTGAGGCCGAAATTGGACACTGACTAGGAAAAAATGTTTTCTTCGGTCTGGGCTCTGGGAAGAATCGGTCATGGAAGGTTGCTCCTAAGTGGTGTTTAAGAACAAAGGGTCCTCGATAAAATTTTTATCATTAGGGTTGCTCCTTCCTTGGACTCTTAGTAAATGCCACAGGCATGGACATCAGAGGTTCTGAAAGACAGGGAGGCAGGATGGGGACTGGTTACGGGTGACTCCAGTGTGACTCCACGGGTGATATTCCTAGTTCTGCCACTTTCGGGAACAGGACGTGGCAACATTAACCTGGGCCTCAGTTTCTCAGTTTCATCTGTAGAAAGGGGGTGTAATAGCAGTGCCTACCTCACAAGGCAGTTGGTTGTTAAGGATTCAGTAAGGCTGTTTATATGTTGTGCTCAGAACAATGCCTGACACACATTCTTAGGTGCTGGCTGTTTTGGGAGGGAAGAATCTACAGTAGGGATTGGCAAACTCTCTGGCCCACCACTTGTTTGTGTAAATAAAGTTTTATTGGAACACCACCACCCTCGTTAGTTTACATTGCATCTAAGGCTCCCCTCACGCTACAAAGGCAGAGTTGAATAGTTGCCACAGAGCCTGCACGGCCCACAAAGCACAAAATATTTACCATATGGCCCTTTATAGAATTTGCTGACCACTCATCTAAAGAAAGGCACGGAGGGCTCATGCGATGTCCGTGCAGGACTGTTGTGGGCCTGATTCTAAGCCTCCCTCCAGCCTTACTTGGGAGAAGTCTCCTGTCCTACACAGTGCCTCTCTGGGAATGACATTTTGGAGTTATGGATACAAAACACTCACAGAACCTCTCGGTAGGCTGAGTTGTTTCGGGGCTTCCCAGGCCATGGGAAAATGGAGAGAGTGCTCTGAGAGAACACGCCATCAGTATTCCAGGCTGCAGGGAGCCAGCGTGCAACGGGATGCCCAGAGGCAAAGCTTTTGTTTAGCACATACATTAATAAACACTGGAGGCCACTCCTCCGTTCCACTTCATGAACCTCCCTCAGTCTGGAGTGCGAGGCAATTCTGCTATCGACTGATTAGCAGGTGGTGGCAGAATATATAAGGGATCAACGAGGCGGAGGCATGTCACGGTGCTTTACTGCTTCTCAGAAATTCAAGGAGTAAACAGAGTCGACCCAGAGTGGAGTGTCACTGACTCTGGGAAAACGGGACTGATTTTCGAGGCCAGGGCCCAGCTTTGCCCTGCCCCGTGAGGAGTCACGAAGCCAAGCTCGGGTTAACCTGTTAGCAGTGGTATCTAGAAAACCGACTTTCAATCGTGGGAAACACATAGGGCATCTATGAGCTTTTCCGTGAGCACAGCATTCAGTTTAACAGCCACAGATGGTATTTTCTGGACAACAGACGACAGACAGGGACGTTAACACATGCCAGTTGAGAGGTTTAGCTAACCGGCATTATCTTCATTGTATTTCAGACACCAACAGCTTTTGTTAGCACATCACAGCTCTACCCTTCAGCTTGGGCTTGGTACTGGTTGGCAATCTGATGGCAAACAACAGCAACTGTCTTCCGAAGCTGAGCGCTTTCTAGCACAATATCCACACTATGCACAGCTGACATCAGCTCAGTCCCTTCCACCAAAGCCTGGCCATCCATCGGCTGTGAGGAAGACAAGCATCACTGGCTCCACTTTATGGAGCAGGAGGTGGCTCTGGCTGCTCATTGGCCCTGGCAGCACTGGTCTTCTGGGCCTCAGGGAGCCATGCAGCTGTTCAAGCAGAGGTTTGGCACAATCAGGGGCGTTCTAGAAAGTCTCCTCTGGCACAGCCTGATTTAGGGTATCTGTGCTCTAGACCAGAGCCTGGTGAACTTTGACCCCAGCAGCCAAATCTAGCCCACCACTTATTTGTATAAATAAACTTTTATCAAAACAGACCTACTTATTTGTGTACTGGTACTGTCTGTGGCTGTCTCTGAAGTACAAGGGCACAACTCAGGAGCTGGGATACACCAAACGGCCTGAAAAGCCTAAAATAGTTACTGTCTAGCCTTTTACGGAGAAGTTGCCGGGCCCCTGTCCTAGACAAGAGGACGGCTTGGAGCAGGCCCCTGTGAGCAGTGGGATATGGTATCATAGGCACTTGGGGCACTTCTAAGACTCGGGCCAGCAAGGCTTCCTGGCTTGGGCAGTGCAGGCAGTGATGCCGGTAACCGACGGAAGACCGTACGCCTGGGGGGAGGAGGGAAGACTTGAATCTGGTTTAAGACTTCTTGAGTTGGAAGAGCCTACCAAAGCTCCGGTTTAGAGGTCTGGAAAGAGAGGAGGAAATGTGGACCTGGAGCTCCCTCCTCTGTCCTCTCCCCATACTTTGTACCGTCAGCTTCTAGAATGACTACATCCTGTTTCAGCTCGTTGCCACACTTAATTCTCTAAGGGCAGATATTAGAGCTTACTTAGATTTGGAAACTCTGCTCCCTTCCCCTCTGACCCCAGAACTCAAAAGAGGCCTTGTACAGGGTGGGCAGGTGTGCGCTAAGGGGAACAGAGCAGTTTCAGAGGCCAAGCTCCCCCCAAGGGAGGCATCCCAGTTGTGGAGGGGTAACAACGGTGGCTCCTGCCCACAAGGAGGTCCCAAGCTAACTTAGGATGTGAGACACAAAGACACAGAAGACGACAGCATCGAATAACCTACTGAGGATGCACGGAGTCCACAGGTGCCACAGGAGGAGTACAGACTGCTGCAGAGACCACACTGGGTTAAGGCCGGCTGCGCGGAACAAGTAGCACTTGGCTTTGTCAACCGGGTAGGAGTCTGACTGCTTGGAGACAAAGCCGTCTTCTCTGTCATCTCCTAGGAAGAGGGTGGGAATTCCCTGGGCCCTCTTTCCCTGTCCTTTGAAAACAGGGCACACTGAACCCAAGCCATAGAAAAGGCAACTGGTGGGCAGCTGATACTTTTAAAGGCTCCCCCACGTGACTCAAGGGTGCTGCCAAGGCTGAGAATCTCTGGTTTACACGCACTGGATTTTTTCAAACCAGTAGCCCTAGCAGGACAGAGCTAACACTCAAGAGATGTGAACCCCTGAGATGCCTGGGGAGAGAGTCATCCAGTGACGGATTTTAATTCACGATTTAACTCAATGCTGGACGTGCTCGCTTCAGCAACACATATACTAAAACTCAATGCTGGAGAAGAGCATGAGGAAGACAGGAAGCAGGGGTTCTCCACACAGCTCCCTCCACCCCCCACCACCCTGAGGGAGCGCAAGCGATCTTAGGGAATTTGGGAAGCAAACGGAGTTGGCTCTGAATCCCTTTTAACTACATAAGCTGGCAACATGGCACTTTCAGAAGGAAAAAAGGGATGGGCATCAAAGCATCAGAGAGCCTCCAGCTGCTGACCACTGCTTCAGATGCCTAGCATGGCCTCGAAGGGCACAGCCTTTTGAGAGGCTGCTCTGGAACAGCTGTGGTATCTACTCTTCCCAATCCAATCTGGTTCAAGACTGGTTTTGAAGAGACCAGCTGTTGCTTCATTTTTCCAAGTCAGAAGACACAACCTCACGTGACCCTGGCAGGATCCCTAGGCAGCACTCCCTGTGGGCATTGGATGCTCTAAGCTCAGTGGGATAATCTGCAACTTGTCTCCTGGCACTTTCCCTCTCCCCAAACTCCACAACTGCCAGTGAGGGCGACTTGAAAAAAAAATCCTAAATCATAAAACATTGTAATATTCAGTGGCTCTCTGGATGTTAGATTGGAGGGTCTAAGAATAGGCAGAACGTTTTCCTTCCAAATGGTCAAGAACAGGGTATCCAACAGTGACCCTTGTCAATGCAGCTGCTGAGAGATGAACAGAGTAACTTGCAGTGTCTCTTCCTCAGAGACAAGTGAGGAGGCGGGGCTCTGAAACCATACAGCTTAGCAAGTTGGAAATGGAGAGAAAGGTGAGCTTTATAAAGTCCAGGTGTTGGGTCCACTATGATTTCCAATCAACCAGGAGGCGTCTGTTGAAGGAACAGGAAGGGAGAGATGACACGGAAGAGGGTGCACCATGTGCTCGGTGACACGTCCCGACTGATCCTGAATCCTCTGCAGGGGGGCACTCTGGCACTCAGCAGGAGCTGAGGTGTGCCTGACCCCAGGCCCCCTGGGGCAATGCCAGCCCAAGAGCAGCACCCTAGGCTCCTCGGGTGCCCAACTCCCGTCCAGCTGCCTTTGGCCTGAACATTTCCTTTTGCATCTGTACGATGTGGATGATGTCTAAGCTCTCTCTCAATCATCCTACTGAACTGTAATTATCTGTTCATGTGTCTGTCTCCCACACTGGACTGTGTGCTGCTTTTACTTATCCTGGTGCCTTCGGAGAGAGCCAAACGCTGAGCTTAGCATCAGCATCCCGAACGACAGACCAGCCCCACGAACGCAGACACCAACTCTGAGGCACAACACTAAGAAATTCACCTCAAGAAACAGAACGACCACCTGGAAATATAACATTCTGTACGAGTCCATCCATGTAGCAGGCCACCTCTCCTAATGCTGAGCAGCTCTAGAATACAAGACGGGATCATGAGACAATAGCTGTGAGGTGTCTTGAAACAAGGAGTGGAAACCACGACGTCTCGGAGAGGTGAAACGCCGCCCCAACCAAACCAAAAGTCACCATCTTGAAACAATCAGAGGCTGATAACAAAATCCTGAGTGCTTCTAGAAATACTATGGGCTTTCCTTATTTTTCCCCTGGAAACATAATTTTTAAAAAACCTCTGAGACCACTAAGACATAATAACCCTGCTTTAGTTTTCTCCTTAGCTTTTAATAGCAGAATATTATCTAAGAAAACAAATGTAATGGGTTAGTGTAGCATAGGCACATTTCGAGAGTAAGAGTTTGCAGTGAAAATTTTTTAAAAACCATGTTTTTCCTTTATTTTTTCCAGAACGTCAGGGCTGCACAAAAATCGTCTTGAGAGAGAGGCAGAGAAGTGGTCCGCAGTGTGCTGAACCAGACGTGGCACTGGGGAAACAACCACTCAAGCACACAAGTGGCATTTTGTGATCAAATTTATTTTTTGTTTCAATTTCATTTACTTTGTTTTACTGTAATTTACACAAGAGACTGCCAAGTAAACTAGATATTTTACATTCACCACGCATTCCCTCAAATCTCCACAGTTGTTAGGAAAACATTAGAATCCGTGCACTGGGCATGGATTTCCATGTGCGCCCAAGCTCCCAACAATGCTACAGACGCCAGTGAGAGTTTAGTCCATTAAAAGGAGAGGGCGAGATTCTTTATTTCACAAAATTAGCAATAATCTTCCTTGCACCAAACACTTTGCAGACAATGATTATGCTTTGACAACACCTATCTTACAACAGTGCCCAGAAAGTAAACATCAGTCTTGATCCTGAGTACACAGGGGACATATTCGATGTGGGGCTCGGAGCCAAGGCTAACGGCATCGCGGTGCGGCAGTGATCCTCAACACCCTCATCTGACTCGCGGCCACCACAGCGGTGGGGACACAGGGCGTGTGGGAAAACGGGGAGCAGGGTGGGCAGCACTGTCAGCAAATCAGATTACAAATGTGATAGGACTACAGGGACCAACGTGTGGCAGGAGGGACGAAAGGTTAAAGAAGACAGTTTGTGACCGGAAGGCTTCAACAATATCATTCTAGTCAAGCTTCCACGACTGACAGGAGAAAAACTGGATCTGGACAGAGAAAGCTGATAAAAATCTTACCTAGTTATGGTTCCTTTCTTAAAGAAGGAAGAAGGACAGGGTGGCAGCCGCTGCTAACCCACACGCTCGTGACGCTTACTCATGACAGGTTCCAATGGCATCCTAGTAGAGAGCACCTCCCCAAGGGCGTGGGCGGCAGAGCACTGGCCCCTCAGGGTGACCTCCCACGCAAGGAGACCAGCCTGCAGCTGCCTCTGATCCTGCCTCTGATCCACTTTCTCAAAGGCGAAATTCCACTACCCACCATCTCAAAGGCAGTGCCTCCCCTCAGGGTGTATTTTCAATATGAAAAGAGAAAAAAAAACCAACAAAACAAAAAACAAAAAACCGTCATCACTATCTGTATTCTAGTGTGTCAGCTGTGAGGAATCTAGATCATTTGCATAGTTTCCAAGCTCTAATTTCAGAAAACAGTCATTTCAGAAACAAGACTCCATGGAAGTACTCTACTTCCAAGTTTTCCTACAGCCTATGATGCTATTCATTTCTTCATCAATTTCTTTGTTTGCCTAACAGGAGCCTGAAAATTGTATAGTGTTTATTATAAATCACAAACCGTCAACTCTATTTTTGTTACGTTTGATGTAGAAAAATACTTGAAATTTAAAATACAAAAATCCAATAAAAACCAGAATTTTTTTTTTAAGGATTTTTTTTCCCCCTCAGGGCAAACAAGTAAAAATTGGCCGGTAACTATACTCCTTACTAATAGACACTGTCCAATTTGAATTTAAGATAATAACCATCCCGAAATAAATCGTTATAAATACATTCAAAGTTTACATTCCAGATTCATTGGAATACCAAAAGATTTTGAATACATTTTTCTGTGGGAGTCTGTTGCTCATGGGACTAAAATAAAAATTTGTAAGAGGCTGATTTAAAAGAACAGAAAAGTAATAAAAGGCTATATATATTGGTCCACAATTTGACATTTATGAAACATACCAGCTAGTATTACATTGCAGTCAATTTGTCCATTAATGGTATTACTCTGATAATTATTAAAATCTGTTCCAGGTATATATATTGAAAATATTTTCTTTTGCATTCTTGCTGAAGATAGGTACAGTACTTTGGAGAAATTGTACTAATCCTTTCAGTATGTTTGTATGTACATATATACACAAGTATGTGTATCTTGATCTGTAGCTCTACATGCGTTTTATATACAGCTACAGATTTATACACACACAAACATATATACACACGTGGTTGGGAACCTGTGCAAGTGAGTACATCATCACAAGCACACGTCTGGGAAACATCAACACTGCAAGATACTGGTCAGATTCTTCTTCACTCATCACTGGCTGCACTTGTTCCCCTCACTTGACCTTGATTACGTAACTGTAAAAAAAGCGAAAGACAGGGCAATATGTTAAAACACAGAGACACTCAAAAAATGTTATTGTGTCACATACATCTCCAGAAAAAGAAAAAAAAAATCCTCAACGGGGCAAAACTTTTGGCAGAAAATGTACCTCAATTACTACTTTAAAAAATTTAATCTCTTGAAGATTTTGGTCTCACTGTGACATAACATTTTGTTTCATCAGGGAGAAAATACACTGGAAGTAGAAGTAAGTCACAGAACTTAGGAGAACTTAACAAAAGTAACAATTTTTTTTTTCTAAATGAACACTGTATTTAAAGACAGGGATCTGGAGGAATCCTGGCAGAGTTCCTTTATTCTCATTTGTACAACTACTTGTGTTCACAACTGAACACTTCAATTCTCGTGTGTTTGATAATTCGATAACTAAAGAGCAGGTAGCACACGTAAGGAGCACCAAAGAACCACAGTGAGGGAGGACAGTGGTTTTTTGTCTTGTGCTTTTCCTCAATAAACACTGTAGCTCAACAGTAACAACTGGCGGCAGTGGACTGTCCCTTTGTGTTTACTCATGCTGCTTTCCTGTTTCCCCTCAAGGACTATCTCTTATCTGAGCATATAAATTTATGTTAGGGAAATGAAGCCAGAGAAATGTTTTATATTATTGTGAAAACCAAAGCATATTTATACATATTAAAGTTAACTGTAAAGGTAACTGAAGATTCAACATGAAGGAAAACGCTGAGATGTTCAGAAAAAATTTCAACTACAATGAATCACTAAGGTGATTCTGGTATGGGATCTCTTCTGATATGGGACGAAGGAGCTCTGTTTGGTTTAGAATGCTTTTATGTATTTCCTTACTAACCACATATGGTCCTACTGAGAAATAGGTCAATTAACTGGCCATCAATGAAGAATCAGCTGGCTTCCAGGACAACACTACATGATGAATGAGTATGCCTGACAGTTGGTTTCTGGCCCTAACACTAAGCACTAACTGGAGATTACTATATTCAACCTGTTCCACAGAATAAAACTCTAAGTAACTTCAGCATTCCATATCAATCTCTAAAATATGTTATCTCTTTAAATTCTAAAAATTAAACCACATTTAATACTTAGTCTCTGCTCAGCAAGTTAACTACCCATTACCAACAAGGTACTGGTTTTTAAACATTCTTTTTACCGGGTCTTCACTTACACAGTTTGATATTGTCTCTGACCCTACAGGGAACTCATCTAGACATCAGCAGCCGACGTGCCTCGGACGGAACCCTTCTTACGCATCTAAACGTAAAATAAAATCATGAGCTGCTGAAATCACAGACTCTAAATTGGGTTAGTAAGCGAAGGCAGAAGAAAGGATCTAGGAAAGATTGTGAATAACTGCTGCCTGTTCATAACACCACATACACACTGAGAATGAAGTTCTGAAGCCCCTCTCGTAATGTTGGCTATCTAAATCCTGCAAAAGGCTTTTCTTACAACAATACAAAAAAATGTGTATCTATTCTTGAATCTAGGAAACAAAAGCCTGCAGATGGTATGAAATTATCAAAGACAGCCAAGGGTAAATGAACTGTTGTTCACTAATACAATGTGAGAAAATGCCCTGACAGTCTGATTCAGATTCTCATAGTCCCTGGACCAGACAGGAAGACACGAGGTGTAGCCACCTCTGCTACTTCCGAGACTAGAGTCCCTGAGAGGAGTTCTTCATGGGAAGTTTATTTAAAAGAGGGAGGACAAAAAGAAGAACAAGCGAGCATAGGAACAATGTACGAAAAAACAAAGGACATAAGGATGCATCAGAAAGGACAGGCATTCGTATAGTAGACCACAGACAATTCCAAAAAACTCAATGAGAAAATCAGAAAAGAATGGACAGAAAAGGGAACAGATGTAATAAACACACTTCTAAACCTCAACACTTCTCCCCGCCCCCCCAGAAGTGCCAGTTGTGAACAAACAGGCAGTTAAGTTTACCCTCGGTACTTCTTTAGCAGCTGAGCCTTAAACCCATATTTCTCTTTAGGATTCCAGGAAGGGACATTCCTGTCATGCCCAAGGTCTCAAGATACTGTTCCTTTTCTCCAGAGCCAAAACCCTTATGAACGAAATCCAAGTCTTAAAATATTTGTGAATTAAGAAGAGAATACAATGTATCAAACTCTCTCATCAGGTCTCAGGGAAACAGGACCTCAAGAAAAAGGGGAAACTTCTGGTGGCGAAGACTTGGAAATGTTAAGACCCCGTCATGAGGCAGGTGCTTTCTGGGTAGGGCGCTGTGGCCTGCAGGCATGCTACTGCCCAGAGTCTGAAGATGCTCACAAACCAACTGTCAAGGCTCAAAGCAGCAGCAACGTGAATGTGGAATAAAGCACTCCCCAATGACCCAGAGCAAAGTAACTTAAGTGCATTTTACGTTATGATGATCAGCAAAGAATGCTGATATTGCCTTAAAATGTTTTGGAAATACTTAAAAGAAACTGACACATACCCCCAAACCCTGAACCAACAAAAGATTTCTACGATTTTCATGTGGGAATCAGTCGGGCTGAGCCATGCAGGCACAACAATGGTATCTTCTAATAAACCGGGCTTCTGTGTAACTACTTGGTCTACATTACAGACCTGCATGAAGAAGCAGAGTTGAGCCTGCAGGCCCACGTCAAGAGACGGGAGCAAGCGTCCCCACCTCATCAGGGCACTCACTGTGTTCACACTGGGAATGCTCTGTGTCCTGAAACTGGGAACTCGGGAACTGGGAACTCTCAGAGCAAAACTCAAAACCAGGGGCGCCTACAGGGCTCAGTCCGTTGAGCATCTGCCTTTGGCTCAGGTCATGAGTACAGAGTCCTGGGATCAAGCTCCACAATGGGCTCCCTTCTCAGCAGGGGTCTGCTTCTCCCTCTCCCTCTGTACTCACGCTTACTCTCTCTCAAAATAAATAAAATATTTTAAAAAAAAATCAAAACCAAAACCAAAACTCCTCTTTGAGAGTTCAAACCAAGAAAAATAAGTATGTTTTGTTTTATCAACACTGGCAAATCCTTTTTGAAGATACCAAGGCTATGCCATGAATGTAGTAGGAATGAGCATGGTCACCATGCCCCTAGCTGCTCAGGGGGGCTGGGGACAGCTGACAGGTATCTCTGGAGCCTGAAGCACCTAGAGGGAGCAGAATCAGGCAAGACAAGGGAAAAGGGACTAAAACTGGGTAGGAGAAGGGGTGCTTCTTAGGGAAGCACTGGACTCTTGAAAAAGGAGAGACAGAAATGGGAGACGGACAAGGGGAAAAAGGAAGTATCCATGACTTACTCTTGCTGGTTTAAATATTAGCGGCCAGCCTAAAACTAAGGGGATGAGGGAGAGCCCTCCATGCTTGCCATTCTATCGCTCTACTCCTGCGATCCAGAACTCAGAGTCATACTATTAGTATGAGAAATGGAGGTCAAAGAGGCTTCTATTGTCTGGCCTAGAAACCGAACTCCAATTTATAATGTTGTCTCCATGGTAAAACATATCCCAAATTCCAAAAAGTCAACTTAAAACTTTGGAACAAAATCCATTCATAAGTTGGAGACTGCCGAAAGTTTACTTTCTGCATAAGATAAGGTTAAAACATTTTATTGCCTTATAAAGAAAATATGTCCTAGTCCTCTCAGAAGGTTTGTATAAAGCTAATTAGAAGCAGATCTGCTGTAATCACCAAAAGTAAGCAATTTTAAACACAGATTCTTTATAATGCTGTGTGCCAGACAAATAGATTGCCTTTTGTGCCAAAGAACCTGATTTGCTGCCATTCTCCTGTGATTAAGTGGGGGTCCTGCCTCACACACAGGCGTTTGTCAAACACTCCGTCTGCAGGGCTTCCAAAACTGGGACTGCTGGCGGGACTCTGGATGACTGCATGGAAACCACTAGCCTATCCCGGACATTCCTTGGGTTCACTTCCCCCCAGGAGGGCCTTACTTTCAACTGAAAAGCAGTGCAGCTCAGAGCAAAAACAAAACCAGACACTTCTAAGATGAAGTGGAAAGAATCTAACCCTGGCAGAAAGGGGGCGCTCACAGGACATAGGGCCTGCCCTGCTCATTGGTGGTGGGCAGAAGCTAGGGCAGGTTTTAACTGTGAAACATGGCATGCTGACCTCCAGCCCAAGCATCACCTCAATTTCGGCCTAAAGCTTATGAAGAGCTAAGGATTCAGTGCTAGCTGCAGGGAAGGAGGCATTTCTGGCATCTGGGACAATATGGCCAGGCTTATCTTTTCCATAGAAGAGGGAAGTACGACTTACTATGCTAACATCAGTAACTTTCAGTGATAGGAGCCAAAGGCAACTTGGTCTGATAAAGTGAGTGCCTAAAAGGACTATGAACCATAAGAGAGAGCTAATGCATGACAAAGAATACAGAACCACTTTACGGGTAACCAACTCTAGATCAATAAAGCTCTAGTCTACTTTCACGGAAGATGCTCAAGAAAAAAGAAATAAGAACATGCGAGGGATGTTAGTGTCTAAGAAAACTGATTTTGATGAGGGTAAATATTAAAAAACAGCTTTTAATGACATTCTTCTTAATCCTAAGTCTACACTTACTCAGCACGCACACAGTTTTAGAAAGGGGAAATGAGAGAATTTCCACAAACAGGGGAAGTCTTACTGTTTCTAGTTCTTTCTGAGTTTCATCCTCCATTCTCCTAATGTCTTCCATTGTCAAATCAATCCACTTGTCAATCCAACAAAAAAGCTGGCGATGAAAGTTTGTAAATATTCTTTTCTCTTGCTTTAAAAAAAAAAGAAAAGTAGTGTAAGACAGCAAAAATCTAAGATCGTTAACATACTAACTTTCTATGTCCCAATTAACCCATACACCTGGTTTGAAAAGACCACTTTGTCGACTAGTAAAAATCTTTAGTTCCATCCCATTACCATTTTGTAAAACAAATGAAAAAGAAAAATCTCCCTGTGAAATGTGAAACAATCCTTCCTTGCAAAGGCAGCACAATTTATCAAGAACTGAAAAAACCATGGTGTGCACATTCTGATCCCACATCAACTCCTGCTAGACCTGACCTATTTTTACCTTTTTCTATATCTCAGTGACCAAAGGTCAACTCGATTCCTTCTACTATAAGACTATACATGGTCATTCTTCTCTGCAAAGCAAAGAAATACTATGAGGTAGACTATAATGTGTACTGAAATTAAAGAATCCTGGTTCTTTGGAATGTTTATCTAAATCAAGAATTATTACACACAGGGGCGCATGGGTGGCTCAGTTGGTTCAGTGACTGCCCTCAGCTCAGGTCATGATCCTGGATTTCCAGATTGAGCCCCGCATCAAGCTCCTTGCTCAGCAGGGGTCTGCTTCTCCCTCTGCACCCTTCCACCTCTCATGCTTTCTCTCTCCCTCTCTCATTCTCTCTCAAATAAATAAAATCTTTAAAAAAAGAATTATTAAGCACTCTCCATCAATTTTTATACTCCCATGTTACACACACACAACCAGGTATATAATGTGGTTTTAATTGCTGCATTATTTAAATTTTACAAAATTTTCCCAAGAAGAGAAAAAAATGCACTGAACAGTGAGTACTTTAATACTTTTGGACTATCTTCAACTATATAATTTTTTTCCACGAACAGAAGGGACTTCATCAATTACACGTGTGACGAACTAGATTGTTAATCTATTACTGTGATCCAAGAGGAAGGACGGAAGCCAACATTTATAGAGTGCCTATCGTGGGCCAGCTGTAAGCAGGCCCAAGAGTAATCACAGTTTCCAGCACATTAGGACCCTTCTTAAAAAAAAAAAAAAATGTCAGAGCAGTTCCAGCTTAACAGTAGAAAAGTTATGGTGGAACAAACATGAGCAGTTGTGGGTTCAGAGGTATACCAGGGGTTTCTTAATAATGGTAACAGAAAAAATATACTACACTATAGGAAAAGTAGACACCGAAGAAACTTTTCATATTCCCTATGTGTTTTCAACATGTGTATGTATTTACAGAGCTCCAATTCTCCCCTCTTTCTAGATCAAATTGTCCATGTTACTCTCACTTTAATAAAGAAGACACAAAAAAGAGGTAATCAGAATTTGGACCCTCAGATTCTGTCACCCTAGGTTCAAAGGGGAACTATTCCCAGTAAGGACCTCTAAAGAAAACATCCCATGAGAAAGTGCCAAGTATGTAAAAAAGTGTGTCAAGAGAGAGATTCGGGTTGGGGTGTGAGTGGGGGCCCAGCTGAGCTAGGACAAAGGAGCCCCTCACCAGGGAAGGCCTGGCCTCTCCCTCCAGCCAATGCAAGGACAGTAGGTCCCACTGGGGACATACGGTACGCAGAAAGCATTGTCTGCAGAACAGCTGGGCAAACCACTGGAAAAGCACTTGGAACAAAAAACTCCTATGCTCTTCCCCAAAGAAAAAGCCCCTTAAAACCTGCTGGCATCTGTCTTTGCTGTTTCTAGGGAGAATAAAAGAAACACAAGAGGAATTATACAGAGGCAATAATTTTTACCTCATAAGTGAGAAAAAGCAGTGCTAACAGAAAATATCCCATTAACAGCTACCTAATTTAAGTCACTGCATTTTGAACAGCCCTTTACCTTCTGAATGAAGTTTTCTACTTTGCTTTGGAGTCCCCACCACTTGAATTTGATGGTCACCAGCTTATAAGCACACATCTGAGGACAGTCAGGGTTGTTTGCCAGTTCCTTCTAGATGAAGAAAATTGAAAAGGAGAAATCGTGACTTAGATATTTATATTTTGATGAAAATTGACTGCTATGTAACAACATCACAGACATACATGAAGAAAAGTACAATCTCTTATGTGTTTAATTTGGGTATTTGGAAATTCAAAATCATTTTAGCAAAAGCAGCGGTATTCCCCTGCTGCAAACCCTCCTTCCACAGACGAAGTTACTTCCTGGCTCTGCAGTTTAATAGGTGCATTGTGCTGCCTCAAATTACCCTGTTCAGATTTCATATTAAATACCAAATTCTATCCATATAGTGTCAACAGTGAACTCGGATATGGCAGGGTTCTCCTAACACCATTATCGCACTCCCGCCATGGATGTGCTGAGGCACCATGAAGAACGATCGCAAAGTGTAGCTGTCTTGTCTTCTAACACAGGCACAGGGAGTGGCACGGTTTGTTAACTGAGGTATCGTCCCTGCAAGGGCAATCTGAAAAGGGGCACGGCAAGCAGGAGGAATGATCTCCAATGACCAAGTGTTTGAAGACAGTCCCATACAGCATGACTTGAATTTCTACAAATGGTCACACCTCGTAGTTTAAATGGCAAATGGCAAAGTCAGGGAATCAAACCAAGAGTTGTTATGGTTAAGAAAAAGAGAGAAAGAAAGGAAAAAAAAAAAAAAAGGTGGGGGGGCTATTTAAAAAAAGGAACAAGGGAGAGAGGTGGGGGGTTATCCGGATTAAAAGAGACAAAAAGAAGTAAAATATAATGTCTATAATGTACTTTCAGAAAAATACTAAAAAGCAATTAGAATTTAGAACTTCAGATTATGTCAACCTCGGTTCAGCCAAAAATCTTGGAAATATGCAATACATTTGTGTAGAGAGAGGAGGAGAGGGAAGGAGGGAAGAGAAGTGGAGAGGGGACAGTGAAGTGCTAACAACTGGTGAATCTAGGTGCAGGTGCTCATTGTTCTTTCCAGGTTTGGGGGCAAACTGTGAAATTTCTATTGTAAAAACTCGGCAGGGGACTGCAATCTGTATTACCGCCCATTTCTGTGAAACTGAGTAAGGCTTCGGCTGCGGCAAGTTCAATGCACCAGCAAGTTTGAGGGAAGGGTTAAGGAGGGAGCTTCATGTGGGTCTTGCAAGGTGCATGCAGGAGACCAAAAGCCTCCTGGGCTGAGCCAGAACAGTACCTGGGACGGGCTCATGCCGGTCCGGATGGTGTGCATGGAAAGGAGGTGTGTGTCAAAGGATCACAGACTGCAGAGAGGACTGCAGGTATGGTCTGAGGAAAGAACTATTTGGTAAACTGGTAAAGCCCCAGGGCCGGTGTACTTACAGGATGAAAGCTATGTCTCAGGACCCTCTTGTGAAGACTAAGTAAAACAGTGTGAGCTCCATGCTTAGCTGGGAAAACTCCAGAGCTTAATACATATTACTTCTCACTCTCCTTTATTCTTTCGTAAGAGTAGGAATAACCAGTTTGAGTTTGCAAAACAATTTTAAATAAAACTTCTCAAAAGAGTACAAAGTCATGTGGGGGCACTTTTTATAAACACTGAACTATTGAGTGAAAAGAGAAAGCAGTCTTTTTTTATAAGGAAGGGCTTTTCCCCCTTCTTCACCACTGTTCTCAGCTTCACCCCACACTCAAGACACTGCAGTGCCAGCACTGGTTACACTGTGTGCCGCTGTCCCTTTCTGTTAGCTGCAACCCCTCTGCACATCCCACTTTCAGGAGGTTCATTGCTGTGGCAAATATTTGTTCCATTCAACTATATGTACCTACTCTTAAAAAAAAATCATGAATTTCTAAGTCATAGTCTAAACCTCAAAATTATTCTTCATTTATGCAACCATAGCACCAGACCACATTCCCCCCCAAATCCACAATAATGTCCCAGTTCCAAGTGAATTCTAAAGACCGGATAGATGAAAAAATTCTTTCCTGGTATTATTATTAATATGACTCCATGTTCTATAGAGTCCTGCATGACTGATCAACTTTTCTCAGGGAATCTCTTCTGTCAAAACATTTCATCCTATTAATGAGCTGGTACATGGATTAAATCAGTGAGGTAGCACCATTAGCATTTAAATGAAAACATGATATATACAGCAAACTGTCCTTGTACAGGTGAGTTCTATGTCAACAGAAGAATTTGGTTAGCTGAGCTCTATTTCCCCTGCCATAAAAGAGTACTAATGTTAAAATTCAGCACAGATGTGTATATATACACCCATACATATACAATCCCATATACTTTATGAACAAGTTTAATTCAGCAAGTATTAAGAGGGTGTCATTTACAACTCTATCCATGCTAGGTGTTGTTAAGAGGTCACAAAAGTGGCCAATAGAGACGAGAGTCATTACATGTGCATAAATAACAATAAAACCACTATCCTTGGTGCTAATGAGCTCTACCAGAAGAGATGCCCTGGCCTGAAACATATTTGCAATTCCCCCTCCCCCTCCCTAGCCTGCTGGTCCCATGCACTTCAGCTGGGCTTCTGTGTGTGGAAGTAGCCAGCCAGCCTTCCACACAACTAGCTTCTGAATGACCAGCCTCACTGAAATGATCACAAGACTGGTCTTTCACAGGTCATTTTTCCAATAAGCCATCAGCCAATGTTGAGGTACTCTCTAATCCAAAGAGTGTCACTGAAAACCTTCATATGAAACACAATTTTGGATATGAAGAATATAGTACTTAAATACCTGTTAAATAGTAGTAAGACTAGGGGGACATGGGTTGCAGTTCCCATTATGCAAGGTAACTTCCTATGGAAGGCAGGTAGGATCCTTAACCTCTCTGGGCCTTATTTCTCAGTCAGTAAAAGGAAAGATTCAACTTTTCATCCTCCACTGATAGGATACTAAAAGCAAGGATGAGTGAACTTACTTAGTCCAGGGTCAGGGGTGGCCCAGTGCTACAGGCAGTAAGCACATGTCCTTGACATCTGATGGCCTGTCTTAACATTTTAATTTTGCACTTTATTCTATAATGGGCTTAGTGCAATATCCTCCTGCCCATGCACTTGGGCTAAATTCCCTCCACGGCTGAGAACCTCTGATGCACCACTCATTACCCCTAAGATAACTTCCAGATGGAACATTCCAAGGTCCTATTAATTACGGGCGGCTGATGGCTTCGTTCCAAAACTCCAAATCATTGCACACCTTGTGCTAACCAAAATCCTTGGTTGTTTTCAGCAGAACACCAACTCCTCAGAATTCTCTTACCATTTTATAAAAGCAGTGGGATGAAGCATGGTTCTAGTTAAAGAGTAAACTAAGTTTAATACAAATATGTCCATACCACACTTGGGATCCAAGAGCAGGACACACAGGACTTCAACAATTACCTAAGTCTGTTTCTCACATTCTATCTAGTGACTCTGGCAGTCTGTTCAAATCAATTAAGGTAATACTGGTAATTTACAAACTAATACTCATCTATAAAATTTAGTTTAAGTGGGGGACAAAAAGAACCTGTTCTCTGAACTATCTTCCCTAGATCTAAAATGTGTATTCCAGTCTCACTGGCTTTTTGTTTTCCATGAAAGTTGTTAAGTAGTTATTAGAAGAAAAATTGGGGAAGTATGTACCAATTAAAGAACATACAAGCAAATGAAGAGCCTGCTGCCTTTATCTCTTGGCCTAATTCTCTGTAGTATCAACACCTTACAGCATGAGGCACATAACCTCAAATAACCAGAAGAGCGAGCTGAGAACACAGAAGTTGTGTTTTTCTCATTATTAATATATACGACAGTCAAGGTCTCAGCTCTTAAAATGACTCCTGCAATTCTCCTCTTAATTTGAGCTATGTATGGCCTTAAGACTAATGGTTAAATTAAAAAATGACTTAAAAAGTCTCCACACTTAGGGGCACCTGGTGGGCTCTGTTGGAAGACCATGTGACTCTTGGTCTTGGGGTCCTGAGTTCGAACCTCACATTGGGTGTAGGGATCACTTAAAAAAAAAAAAAAAAAAGGTTCCCATACTTAATGGTGAAACCAAAAATAGAGAAATTGCCTAGATGTGGTTAAGTAAAAGCTGAAATGATACTTTTGGCACCATCTTCTTGGGGTAAGATCTGACCCCACATCATTACAGAGCCTTAAAGCTGTTCATTTCCTATGTATACCACGTATCTTTTAACTCGGCAATTCCACTTTCAGAAATGTATCCCAGTTCATCAGGTAAGGAAAAACACTACAGATTTATTTATAATCGCAAAAACCTGGACTTAACAATGGGTTACTGTGCAGCCAGCCACTAAAAACCATCTTTTTAAAGAACGTTCATTTTTTTAAAAAAACATAATCTGAACAGAAACAGGTATCTGTGCATGGCATAAACACTTATTAACAAAACTACATAAATCAGGAAATATAATAAATAGCAATACTTAAATGGTGAAACACTAATTGATTTTTACTTTCTTCTGTGTATAATTCTTTATTTTCAAAACTTAATATATATCATTTTGTAATAAGAAAAAAATTATGCTTCAAAAATACACTACAGAAGTTTTTGCCCTAAGCTGAGCATTTTAGGACAAAGAATTTTTTTTTTAAGATTATTTATTTATTTGACAGACAGAGATCACAAGTAGGCAGAGAGGCAGGCAGAGAGAGAGAGAGAGGAGGAAGCAGGCTCCCTGCTGAGCAGAGAGCCCGATGCGGGACTCGATCCCAGGACCCTGAGATCATGACCTGAGCCGAAGGCAGCGGCTTAACCCACTGAGCCACCCAGGCGCCCCAGGACAAAGAATTATTTTGCCCTAAATTGCCTTGGGTACTAGTTCAAATCTTCATTCTTCTTTGACTATAAACAATCTAAATGTTTTCCTGCTTCTTTTCATTTTGATGTTTAATAAATAAAAGCTACACAAAATCAAGCTAAAAGCTAAATTAAGATTTAAATATCTAACTTCAGTCCAGTCCATACTACATTTTTCCTAATCTTAAACTTCTAAAGTAAAAATGAGGTACACATGCAGAATAAAATATACTCTTCGAAGTTATTAGGAATATTCTTGTGAAAAATGTGTAATTTTTAAAATGTAAACTATCTCAACAGGGAAAATACTTGGGCCTCCACATTCAGAGGAATGTTCTAGGATCCAGAGAACCCAAAGGAGTTCCAGTCTGTCTGCTCAGCTCTCAGGAGGCTCACTGGGGCCGAGCAGAGCTTCCTCTCTAGCCTTAAACAATACAAATGTTTTCTCTTTCCTCTTCCATCAGGTTAAAAAACAAAAAACAAAAACAAACAAACAAACAAAAAAACCCAAGGCAAATAAAGCCAAAATCCAAATTCAGATCATTCACCACATTCCAACATAACCCAAATTTAACATTTCCAAACTTAAAGAAAGACAGGATTCACTCTTCCTAAATCTAGAAGTAAAAACAATTATTTCACTGACAAATATGAGTTGTATATAGATTAAAGCATGAAAATTTAAAAGAGCAGTTGAAAATAAAATGTACAGACTGGTTGGTCACCAAAAGACAAGAACAGTCACAAGTTTTAAATAAAAACCCTGAGCTAACTGAAGAACCCCAAATTATGACTCATCTCGACATAATTTAAATTTCATCTGTAAAACAGCAAGCACAAGCTAGCTGTGAAAACGCTTCCAAAATTGTATTTAGTTTGTGTATTCACTGAATTCCTTACATTTCATGTTTCTAACCATAAATGAAACCCCCAAACTCAAATTGTGTTTTTAATTTAACAACGCGTATTAGGTTACTCTGAGGTATGCGGACTGAGCCTGAGGGAGAGGAATGTATACTGGAGCCACGCAACAGAACTAAACAAAACACAGCGTGTGTGACTGGAATGGTGAGCAATCAGGCCACGTTATTCATAAGAACTAGTTTTTTGTATCTGTGACAAACAAATATAAACAAATGTAAAAGACAATTAGAAAAAAAACAAAACAAACCCAAAGGCATTCTGGGAACTCATTTTCTGAAAATGTGGTCCTCTTATAGTTCCATGCTACATGGCAACTCCACACACTTTTTCCTACCTAAAATGCGTCGGGATGAAGATGGAATTGGTATGTGCTACAGTTAATCAGAGTTAATACTTTGGAAGGACACAGGCGTTTCTGGTAGGCTCACATTGTCTTCATATTTTAATTTTTCAATTTTAGACAATCTGAATGCTCAATTTCAACTGTTGATTTCCTAATGTTAAGTTTCCAACCCAGATTTCACTTAGAAAGTTAAAAATAAATACACTGCTGGGGCTGTTGCCAGTGCATGAATCAGTAAATATCAACAGAAGATTACAGAATATATGTGAAGTATGTGTAGCAAAACTCAAGCAAAACCCAATTCCTCACTCAGCCATACCATTCCCTCAGTTTTGTTTAGATTTTGGTAGCCACTGGGATATACCTACAGTGGGCATTATATTCTTTGTAAGTATAGAGCAAGTCCAACATTTGATTGTGTTTTATTTGCTTTAAGGCAGTTAACCTGAATCCAGCAAATACTTACTAAGCCTCTCCCAGGAGCAAACCTCTGTGCTAGGCAGTGCACCATATTAAGTAGGTCAGAAGACACAGAGCCTATGGCTGAAAACTCAGTGTATACAAGGGGACAAAGGAGGTGGGGAAGGAAGACAGGGTGAGCACATAAACCAGTACCCCGTCATGAACACAAAAAGTACCATGAGAAAGGTCACCAACAAAGGCCTTCAGTAGGGTTCAGAAGTGGAAGATTCCTAACTGGGCAAATGGGAAATGTTAAATGGAGTAAGCAAACGTGAAATCAAAGTTCAAAAGATGAAACTAATCACAGGTTAAACTAGTTAAACTAGGCAAAATGAAAATAAAAAGGAAAGCCTCCTTCCTTGGGCAAGGCAGTCAGTCACATTTTCCATGTCTCCAAACTTCGTATTTTTGTAGTCACTCACACCCGTTGTGCTAATCAGAACTCTGACATGTCCTTCATGCTTGTGGCCAATTACTCTAGGAGTGACACTATATACAAGCGAAACCACAAGTTCACCCTTCAGATAATACCCATGAAGAAAACATCGTCCCTGACAGCGTCAGTGAGAACTCTGCAAGGGGCCCATCCTGTCAAGTCACCTCTCGAACTCAAGTAAGACACTCCATCTGTCCAAGCCTGAATCCTTTGGTGCTGCCTGATAACAAAGGCATTCAGTGTCCAAGATAAGGTGAGAACTAATCATGTATCACTCCTGGGGCACTCAGCTTCTTGAAGACCTGGAACAGCTTTTTTGGTGTCCTCTGTAGATATTAAATAATTCATACATACCAAGTGTTACTTATATTTTACAATATATTAAAAACCTAGTTTCCGGGGTGCCTGGTTGGCTCAGTTGTTAAGCGCCTGCCTTTGGCTCAGGTTGTGATCCCGAGGTCCTGGGATCAAGCCTCGCATAGGCTCCCTGCTCAACGGAAAGCTGGCTTCTCCCTCTCCCGCTCCCCCTATTTGTGTTCCTCTCTCCTTGTGTCTCTGTCAAATAAATAAAATCTTAAAAAACAAAACAAAACAAAAATATCTATTTTCCAAACCAGATGCTCAACAAACAAAACAGCCATGTTTTAAGGTCTGCTTTATTATACATAATCCACATGTGGCCTAACCAGAAACTAATTATTAAGCATCTTTATGTCACCCACTATAAATTTTTGAAAGTGAGACTCTAGGGAGGGAACATGTTTTAAACATCCTTCCTGGAACTCACAGTGATGTCTAGATGAGGACCTCAGGAGAGCACCCTCAGTCTCCCTCCTTGGGGGGGCTGTCAGTGCTCATCAGCCTCCTGAGGACTCTCTGGGCTATGTTCTCACCAACCTCTATCTCAAAGAGATTTCCACAACTGAACTGTAACTTCTCCCTCACCCCACTTCCATTCTTCCCATCCCTGACCAACAGGACCTTGAGGTATCTTTACTTTAGGCCACTGACAAGCAAGGTTCCCACTTCTTTCCACAGATATGAGGCGGAAGGAGAAAGGAGTCTTGGTAGCAGGGCAGGGAACAAATTAGCGGCCCTATAACCCACAAAGATGGCTACCATCCAACTAGCTTGAAGGATCCAGAACAGGCTCTCTGGTAATTCTAAAATGAGTCTGAAGCAGGACTGAGCAGGTAAACAGCATAACATAATGCTGTGAAAGCTCCAACTGCCAGAGCTTCTGCTCCAGAGTGGAATTAGAACATTAACACGACATGTCTTTATGGTTAGATAGAGCACGTAATACACATATAAGATAACATAAAAATCCCAATTTCTAGACCAGTACCTTCATTTGACCTGATCCCCTGTACCTCAATGTTCAGACGCAAGATGACTCTTTCGAGACATGTCAAGTACTCTAAGGGCCAGATACTTTGGCAAAGCCTCCTATAGAGGCCTAATTATCAACTATCTATATATGTAGACACAGAAGCTTAAGTCTTCATGAGGAGTCTGGATTAAATGAAGAAAGAAATGAGGCCTTGCCATAGAATTAAAATGACACTATAATCTTCAAAGATGGTATTTCAATTTGCTAAAATGACAACTCTTCAGTTCGGAGGAGGTAAACTGGAAAGCTAAAGGAATCCAAATGTATGTTGTTTTTGATAAGCCATTAGAATAAGCAGTCATACCCATGATTTAATACACACAAAGCCCTCAAAACCAAAACGAAACCAAAGCATGTGCACATACACACGCATGTACATGCAGTGCTATAACAAAATAAACATTTAAATCCATAAGAAATGCACAAATCTACCTTGAAGTAAAAATCTTTATCAGGTTATAAATCATTCTATTACTAAGCACTTAAATGTTGAACACTACTTAACAAAACAGAATTCATGTACTCAGACTTTTAAAAAATTATCTTTTCAGAGGAAAAATAAATATATAACTAAGGCCAACATCTCTGGGCCTGAAATTTTCAAAAAATAAAAGGTATGTATCATACCACGGGGGGAGAGGGAACCTGGAAATTGGAAAATATGAATATCTATTGCCCAATCAGAAAATATGAAAATCTATTCCCTGGCATCTCCATGATCCTCTGCTAGCAAAGACTCCCTCGACTTTATGCAGCCTCTGCTTTATGGCTGACCCAAGCCAAGCACTCCTTAAATACGCATAACCATAAAGGGTATGGATAGGTGAGTCAAGAAGAGTTTGACAACTCCCAGATACTAGAATGAGGGAAGCCATAGAGACTAGACAGAGACCAAGAATAACTGTGTCATAAACAGGGTATCTTATACATAGATGTAATCAACCCCTAGGTATGATGAGGCTTTTCATTCCTAAAGACCAAAGCTTCCTCTCCGCTGGGAATATGACATTCCTTACTTCGTTCAGTCCTGGCAACAACCTTCTGAGGCAGTTATAACATCCTTCCCATTTCAGAGATGTGGAAACCAAGACCCAGAGCTAGGATTGAGTTATTGAACTCACAACTTGTAACATATGGGATAAGGGAATGGATTTCACCCACAGACTCCCTGACCACTGGAAACATACAACTGATACCTGGCAAATACCATGAATACAGAGAGCCATACAAGTGCCCTGAGGCAACAGGGCATAAAAGATACACTGGTGATTGGGGAGTCATGGGCTTCTGAGTCAGAAACTGCTATGTCTCTAAACATCTCTGTGCCAAGCCCTTAATCAAGTGCTATAGAAATGGGAGACATCCTGCTGTTTCTCCTACAGCTATTAACTGTGTTTCTCTGACCAAGTTTCTCATCTATATAATGAAGCAGTTGTACTTACCCCACAGGAAGGTCGTGAAGATTAAACACGACCTTGCATAGTGCCTGGCACCAAAGGAGAAGTTTCTTTTCCACTCTCCAATCTGGTACAGACAAACAGTAAATACTGCAATAGGTCAAAAGAACACCCCAGTGTGGGATAAGTAAGGAAAAGTTTCAAAGAGATCACAGAGTTTGCACTTAGTGCTGACGAGACTTATGAATATGTTCCTATAAGGGGAGTTTCTCCCGAGGGGCCACAGGAAGGGAGACTGAAGAGTGAGGGTGAGATGGCACTTGGAAGGCCTCTCAAGCAGCTGCAGAGCTACAAAGCAGCTCTGACACAGGAACATTCCAACACACACACACTGGGGTAAGTGGGTCCAGAACGGGATTTCTTCATCCTTTTTGCCCTAATTACCATGTATTCCTTGCCTTCTCTCCTATTTCAGAAGCACAGAAATCTGCAACTATCACCCAGTGCTGCCCGCAGTGCCATAAGGAGTACAATTACTGACAAACTGGGCCTGCCGGAGACAGGAGCCGCCGAGAAGATCAAGATCAAGTCAGTCCACAGTTTTCTACATGCTGAATTACCAGTTACCATCATCCTTTCTACTCTTTATTTTCCTTGAGAGGAGTAAGCAGATGGTATAATTTAGCAGGTCCTCCTTATCCGTGGGGGGTATGCTGCAAAATCCCCCAGTGGAGGCCTGAAATCACGGGTAGTTCTAAACCCTATATATACTATGTTTTTTCCTATATGTGCATACCTATGACCATGTTTGATTTATAAATCAGGCACAGTGAAACATCAACAACTAATCACAAAACAGAAAAATTACAACAAAATATTGTAATAAAAGTTACACGATGTGGTCTTTCTCTCTCTCAAAGTATCTTCTTGTACTGAGCTCACGAATCTCGTGATGGTGTGAGATGACAGAATGCCTACTCGGTGAGACAAAGTGAGGTGAACAACGCAGGCACTGTGATGCAGTGTCAGACTACCACTGACCTTCTGACCTCAGAAGGAACAACTAATTCCAGAATTTAGTTGACCACAGATAAATGAAACCTCAAAAAGAGAAACTGCAGAGACGGGGGCAGGGAGCAGGGGGTGAGGTGAGGGCAGACAATGACAGACTACTGGTTATTTCTGGGATTGTGAAAATTCAATGTAATTCAGTTAAGCATTAACTCCAATTTTAAGAGTAGCTACATACACCATCATTTGGCTGGAATTAATAACCTAGAGATAAATGGGTAGAAAGGGAACACTCAACCAGCATCCTCTCAGAGAAATAATAAGCAACTGTCTCATGTGCATACATATACACACACACACACACAAAATGGGGAAGAATGCTATAATGTGACGTTAAAAAAAATGTAAATTTCACATTTCTAAAAACTAAACCTATTCTAGAATTTTAATTAATCACTGATAATAAAAGACAAAGCAATGTTGGTTAAGAGTAAAAATCATAAATAAAAAAGGAATAAAAATCATATTCCAAGTTCTAAAAGGTTGGAAATTAGTCTCAACTTTGCTCTCTCTCTCTAGTCCCTGTAAAAGCATTGCTAGCTAGCATTAGGACTTAATGGAGCAAGACAGCCTTCTAGAAGATAGGGCTGCCTTTGAAGTGCCACCCATCTACTGCTCCAACACGACCTGCTTTTTTGGAAGGCCAGGTTAAATCTCAAAGGGGAAAGACTTCTCCTCTGACTCAGTGTGAGTTCTAAAGTCCACAATTAGAAATCTGCAAAAGGGTGGGGAAATTCTTTAAATCCAGTCACTGAAATTCAGATCACACATACCAAATCTGTTCCTTAATTTATAAGTAACAGATCATTTCCTGGGACTTAAAGTTAAAAGTCTTTGGCCGTGACCATTCAATTGGGACAATCTTGAACTAAACTCTAAACAGAGAACAAATGCAAAATTAAGGTAATTATGAATCATTTCTTATAGAACAAAGTCAGACCCACTCTTCATTTTAGCTCATGTGCAAGACAGTCTGCAAAACAATCCAACACCCACGGAGAACCACTCAATGGGTTATTTGTGGGGCAATTATAGTAATCCTCTTTCTGCAAACAACAACTAGCACCCAGACATATTTTATCGATGACCAGTGACTGGCATCAGCATGAAGAGATTAGTTACCAAGTTAAAACACGTTGGTGGAGGGCGCCTGGGTGGCTCAGTGGGTTAAGCCGCTACCTTCGGCTCGGGTCATGATCTCAGCGTCCTGGGATCGAGTCCCACATCGGGCTCTCTGCTCAGCGGGGAGCCTGCTTGCCTCTCTCTCTCTCTCTCCCTCTCTCTCTGCCTGCCTCTCTGTCTACTTGTAATCTCTCTCTCTGTCAAATAAATAAATAAAATCTTTAAAAAAAAAAAAAAAAAAAAAAAAAAAAAAAAAAAAAAAAAAAACACGTTGGTGGAAATCTGCTTTGGGCATGTTTAGGTTTTAATATTCCTCTGCTCCTGTCAAATTAACTGTAATAACTTGCCATCACCACATTAAGGCTGTCTTTAAGGGTCTGTCATTTAGTTTAGTGGATATCTTTAAAATATATTATATTTCTATAGCAATTTAAATGATTATCTTGACATTGCTTTTCCTACTCCCATGAATAAAGTAAGGATGTGTTCTTTATTAGAAAACAACTACTTGCCATCAAAATTGTTCTCTGGTGTCCTCGTTTCCAGAATGTAACTATTAAAAGGCCAGGAACATAAGCTTAGGTGAAGGCAACTTGTTCAGTTTTTACTAAGACTAAATTTAAACTATAAACCTTCATTTAACATGGATTTTTGTACTGCTTCAAGTCTCAAAAGAGAACATTACAATCCCCAAAGACTAAATCACTTGTCTCTTTTAAGAGTTATCAGAATAACATTATGCTGAAAGTGACAGTCTGGCTGTGTTCTGTTTGTTAATACAGCACAGACTTGCTGGCCAACTGCAACTGGCTGTAAGTCCTTATCACAAATAAAACTATTTTTGTGCCATTTCTATTTTTCACTTAAACATCACCAGCTCTTCCAGACTCGGGACCTGTCAAGTGGTCTGTTGCCAAGACTCTGCCTGTCAGAAAGGTCAGCAGCCAGTACCTTCCAGTTGGGTCCCAAAGGGCCTCTCTTGGTCTTGACTGACTGGAATAATGCTGGGTCTTCATCAGCTTTGTAGTCCTGCAAAGCAAAACAAAGTCAGAGGCAGAGAAGAAACTCAGAGAAAATTCTTTAACCTTGCCAGAACAGCTCTTTGCCACTACTAAAACATGGGACAGAAACTGCCAACACTTGCTGTGCTTTTGTGTAAACGTAGCAAAATAGTTCATTACAACATTAAGTGATGGTTTGGTTCTCTTTGCTTTATACTATCATGTTAAGGCCAGACAACTACATAATATTTAGTCAAAAGAGTCTTGATGAGCAAACCACAGATTACTGAACAGCTATCTCCATGAACAAATTCTCCCACATTAAACAGTTTCAACGTTTTGATAAGTATATAGTCATATTCGAGAAATAAAAGGTAGGCATCCCAGTCTTGACAATACCCAGAGGTGATGACCAAGAGCGACTACTGTGGCTGAGAACGCACACTGAACTCCTGATCCTGCAACACCCCCATCTCTTTCATGGCTGGGTCTGTGCCTGATGCCTCACGACAAAGCCAGCCTCAACAAACCCTCGTCCAGAGATCCATAAAGTGCAAATCCTTTAGCCTGCTCATGGAAGAGGGACTGTTCTCATGGCAGCTCCTCATTGTCATAGAAGGTGAGAGAAAGGCTTATGACTCTGTGATGGGACTACCTCAGTTATATCATGTCACAGGAGAATGGCCCTAAGACTTTTATAGAACTTTTAAGCAAAGTTCTATAGCATGTGTCAATTCTATTTCCCTAACATCCTCTTCCATAAAGAATGGAGGAAATGAAAGAAGTAAATCTTTTTAAGCCTGTCTGCTTTACAAAAGTTCTTCTGTCGTTGCACACATATACACAAACAATCCAGTGATAGGAAAAAACTCCCTTTGAAGAGCAAAAGTCCAGATTCAAAAAAATAAATGAGTTTTAATGGTACCAGTGAGCAGAGGTCAGTTGGTGAGTTGAAAATCCCACAAAAGGAGAGCCCCTGCCCTCTTGAATAGAATTTCTCAGCCAGGGGTCCTTCATGGCATTCATGGAAGGACCACATATTTTGGGGGAAATCCCATACAAGTCAAATAAGAAAAGTCATTGTTCTAGAGAAAACAGCAAGCATTGAACAGACTCCGAAGTATATGACAAACTTTCACAAATCAAAGAAAACATGTTGAGAAGCAGCAGCTCAAGATTCAACACGTACTCAGGAAATGCACATGACATGCAAATAATTATTGACAAAGTTATAGGTAAATAGTGTGAAGAAGGAAAAATGTGAAGTTCGAGTGACACAGTGTGGTGCAGCCACAGGCATGAGGTCAGTCAGCATTATCCAGGAACAGTGACCCAGGACAAGCCGTCTTCAAGGAGTTGGAGAATTGGGAGTTACTCGTGCGTCTGGGCACATCAGCAGAAAAGTTCAATTACTGTCAATTTACACAAGTTCTTAAATCCCAATTTAGAGCCGCACCCTCAAATTAACAACTTCACTGCTGAGAAAAGAACCAACTGGACAGGTGGTCTCAAGACCTGGGTTCACAGTGCAGACTCCGCCATCCTGCAAACTAACGTAAATAACCACGTGGTGCCAGAAAACATTTTCTCTAGCTCTGACACCTAGAACTGAAACCTAGACACAATCTCACTTTTCTCCAAAATTGAAAATATTTAACATTCTATCAAATAATCACTTTTGACACCATCTCCTCCATCGAGGTCTATTTATTTCCGTAGCCACCACACGTGGAAGGCAGCAAGCAAGATACTATGAGGTAGTCCGAGGAATCTGAGGATGTAAGGAGAACCAACACTTACTCGGGGCTAGCTCCTAGAAGTCACAGTTGGGCTGAGGGAAAGAAAGAGAGGCAAACAAAGAAAAGATAACAGAAACCCCAGAGAGCACAGATTAACTGCCAACAGAGAATGGAGCGAATTATACTCAGAATCGAAATCAAGCGAAACGAGCCAAATAAATGTATTCTTAAAATGAGTTTTAACATCATGTTTAAAGGTAGAAAAACCTTAACTGCTAAAGTGTATGTTAAAAATTTTTATGATTGTTATAATTATCTCTATAATGCCCAGAGGCCTGAGAAGTGTTTTATATTTCATACCATTTAAAGGCAAAATACTTTTTTTTTTTTAAACAGTCTCGGGTACGACCTCACTGTGGGTATGCCATTCAAAATATTCTTTTTAATGCAAAATCTGAGATATTATGGAGCCTGGCACATGCTAAAGAGTAAATATCACATTTCTCAAATCTGAAAGGATGGCAGTGAGAGGATGCTCCATCATTTTCTATGTGCCATTAAGAAGGAACACACTCAGCCAATAAAATATGCCACAGCTGGAAGACAAATCCTAATTTCAAATGTATTAAAATGTGAGGAAAAGAGGGCAGGGGAACCTTAGAACTGATAAGATGGAGCCTGCAGAACTACCACATGATTATGGCCCCAGTGAGGGTGAAAACAAACAGGTGCATCAGACAGACTTCACTGACAACACTCCTTCAGGCCCTTCCCAACCCCAGCTCCCCACCAGGGTGTCAACCTCAGGGCTTCTCAATGCCTATCTGACAGATTAATTAAATGAAGAACATGGAATAATGCTTCCAAAACTTCTCCACTCTGTGCCCAACACACCGCTGTAGTCCACTTCCCAGCCCCCATCACCAGTACCAGTTATTCACAGCGATACTTTTCTGAACTAAGAACTCAGAGAATTATAAAGGTCTCCCAACCTTGGAGACCATCCCAGAAGCCTCCTTCTGTAGATGAGGAGGCCAGAGTCCCAGCAAGGAAGTGGTATGGCTCTCTTACCCGAGGGCTTCTTAGCCTCCATCCCCGGCTCACTCTAGTACACCACACAGGAGGTGGCAGAAGAGCCAGATAAGCAAAGCACATTCCAGCAACACCAAGCAACAGCAGGGGTATCTAAGTAGATCTGCCTGTAAGGTGGGAGTATGTGCATATAAAATACTATACACACATACGCAGATCTCCAAAGGTAAGTCTCCCTGGCTTTTTTCTCTTGACTAAAAAGCAGCAAATATTAAAGGTATTATACTGAAAATGTAACAGAACCCAATTATTAACAATAGCACCTTAACCCTGACAGATGAGGATAATGCATCTTGTTAAAACCTAGGAATTTTTGTGCCTTTTTTTTTTTAATGTTAGTTTGAATACGTAAATGTTTAATCAGTTGAATTAAGTAGCAAGGTATTAAAAAGCAGGAAGCAGGTGTCGCTTTAACAACCTCAGTTTTGTACCTTTATAACAAACATTTAGTTTTTTTAACAGAATCGTCTTTGCTATAATTTTATTGTTGGGTATCTAGTCTGGTCTTTCTGCATTTGAGAACTGGCCGACTTATATCCGTATCACAATGAACAAATATATTCCTTCATGTATGACAGTTTCAGCATACAGAATGCAACCTCAGCTACCAATTATAGCTGCAAATGAGCAATAGTGTGGAATGAGACAGCCTGCTGGCTTTGTTAGTATTCTGTCTCCTTTGGGATCCCATGGGGAAAGGGAGGCTCTGATGAAGAGAAGCCCTTGGCTCATGGTTTATTGTGCTTGCCACCAGCTGCAGACTTCTCATCTCATTAGTTCTTTTAGAATACTGTGGGTGAAGACAGCTGTAGCCTACTTGAGTCTTCAGCTCCTGGGTATTCTGAAGGCTGAATTTGCTATGCACTTTCTGTAATCCTTGGGAAAAAAAGAAAGCAAATTCACTAGGCCAAGGAAATGTATTTTTTAAATGAGTTTTAAAATCACGTTTAAAAGTAGAAAAATCTTATTGCTAAGGTGCACTGTGTTTAAAATTTTTTATGATCAAATTTTAATTATCTGTATTGCCCAGAGGCCTGGCCAGGATAAGGGCTTAGTAAAACCATCATTATCAAGTTAGGTGTAATGTCCCTAGACACTGCTCTCTCCACCAACACTAGTGCCCGAACAACAGGGAAACACAATGGTATCAGCATAAGGTAGATTCGGATTAGTTTTAATACAACTCTATTTAATTGAAAACTCTTATTTAAGTAAAAAAAAAAAAAAAAAAAAAAAAAAAAAAAAAGGAGGCAAGTGAAAGTCAAGACACCCTTTGGAGAACAAATAAAAGATAATATGATAAATAAATGGCTTACTGAGTCTCCACGCTGAAGCCACAGAATACATTCATTAAATTCTTATAAATAGCCCTTTTCTGTCACT
The DNA here is from genome assembly GCF_030435805.1 of Mustela lutreola. Lineage (NCBI taxonomy): Eukaryota > Metazoa > Chordata > Mammalia > Carnivora > Mustelidae > Mustela > Mustela lutreola. The sequence continues at coordinate 71,682,917 of NC_081300.1, read as the reverse complement.
GGAATACAAAAGTTGTGCTACCTCTTGGGTGTACATCTGTTACTCACTACAGCTCTCAACAGAAACTCTCAACAGAAACCAGATTCATTTGGAAGACAAAGAATATTAGTTTTATGAATCTTTTAGCATAGTGGCTGTTCCCCAAAATGCAAGTACAAAATCTGTGCTGAGCCAACCTAAATGTCCTTGAGCCCAGATTTAACTCATGATTATGAATGGGGAAGTGAGTAGGAGGTGGGGGACTGGTAGGAGTTTCTTACAGCTTGTGGAAAAATCGAGATGAGCTCCAGATACTTAAAGAACCATGCATGGGTTACCACAGGTGAGGCTAAATGTAAGCTGAGGAAAACAGGGCCCAAACCACAAGCATTAGCAACTCCTCCACACCTGCTTATAAAAGGGCATTTCCCGTGCCTCTCACCCCCACAAAAAAACCAATTCTACAGGGTAAAAATAAAAACTTGAGAGAGATATAAGGATCCTGAAGCCTGCTATAAAATGCTTTCCTTTAGCACTAGATGATTAATTAGGTGTCTATTCAAATAGCTCAAAGATAATCACGAAGTTTAGAATGCATGGGTATTGTTGCTCAACCTAGCAAAGCTTATTTCCTCTAATCACATCCTAAAAGTAAAGACCAGGATGAGTGGGAAAAGACCAAATTAAATACGAAATTCAGTAACAAACCTCATCTATTATCAATGCCCTTCATTTTGCAGTATACACTGTGGCACGTGGAACACAAGGAGTTCCTGGATCCGATCACCGCTGACCCTAGTGCATAACTAATTGGACCTGACAAAATTCAAGCCAAACTCCAGAGGGGAAGCCCATTAAAAAAAAAATGTTTGCATTAAATTTTGCAAAAGCAAGTAACAGAGGTGTAAAGACAAATAACATTTACGAACTTGTTTAAGAAACTCATTTCAACAGTTATTTGCAATAAGCAGCTTTCTTTCCTATTTTTAATTACATCTCCCCAAGGACTCCTCACCCTTTCAGGTTCCCACAGAGCACCATTAATACAGTATAAGTAAATCTCATTAATTCAGGTCCTACCACCTTGGAATTCATAATAATTCGGACAGGGGCTGGACTGAAGTTTATCTTTGCGTGATCTATGAAAAAAAGATTTGCTACACAAATTAATAGAGTAACAAGATCTCAGGAGGGCTGTTTAAACAGTTCAGAAGTGTTTTAGAGCAATTCAGAAGCATTCATTTGCATATAATTATTATGCTAATTACAAATCATTCTTATCTATTCATTAAAGCAGATTCCCAAAGGACCACTAATTGTCAATAACTTGTTGGCCTAGTTTCTGTTACTGAATGTACCTCAGAGGAACAAAACTGCATTAAAAAATATTCTCTAATTCAGCCCTCTCATTAATCCTTACTGGCTTCCCACCAATGAATCCTAAAAGGAGAATTTTCAAACAACTACACTGAGAAAAGAAATGCAGTTAAACCTACACTTGTTTTGTGATCATTTTAATCTCATAGAGACCCTGCATAGACATCTGGGGTAGGGGTGAGGATGGCATTGAGCTTAGGAAGCAGGCAGAGACTGTCAACAGAGCTCTATGTTATAAGGTGGCCACAGCCCAGAACACAGTCTGGCTACAGACAGTGAGGTTAGAGTACAGTCAGGCTGTGGCACAGCCAGGCTGGAACACAGTCTGGTTAGAGCACAGTCAGGGTAGGGCACAGCCAAGCTGGGGTACAGTCAGTCTAAGCACCTCTTCCATTCTTTCTCATCTTATCAGTATCTTAGAGACAGTCGACACTGTCATGCTTATGAAGGCAGACCCCCAAAGCCTCTGGAAGGTTAAAAAAAACAGAAAGAAATCAAAATTCCAGCCCTGAAAATAAGTTACAACCAAAAGCCTAAAATGACAGGGCACCTGGCTGGCTCAGATCCTAGAGCACGTGACTCTTAATCTACGGGTCATGGGTTCGAGCCCCATGCTGGGGCTCCAAATGGAATTTTTTTTTTTGAAGCCTGAAGTGACAAATCCATCTACAACCCAAAAGGGAAACCAAATAGTTGTGCTCTGAGATGTGGGCAGGTGGGAAAGGGGATAGCCCAAGGCAGGGGGGGGGGGCTACTCCTTAGCCCTGCCTTCAGAGTAGGTGGGCTACTACTGGTCTGGGTAAGCTTGCATTTCATACACAAATAGACAGTATGTATGTTACTACAACATACTCAATAGTATGTTTACATATTTATTAAAGCATTTTAAAATGAAGATATTTAAAACTCTTGACACCAGTAAGTTTTAACGCATTAACAAGTCAATTTGGTTAAAGGTGCTTGTTAAACGTTATTTTAAGATTAAATTGCAGGGCGCCTGGGTGGCTCAGTGGTTAAGCCGCTGCCTTCGGCTCAGGTCATGATCTCAGGGTCCTGGGATCGAGTCCCGCATCGGGCTCTCTGCTCGGCAGGGAGCCTGCTTCCTCCTCTCTCTCTCTCTGTCTGCCTCTCTGCCTACTTGTGATTTCTCTCTGTCAAATAAATAAATAAAATCTTTAAAAAAAAAAAAAAAAAAAAAAAAAAAAGATTAAATTGCAAAGGCCTGAAATGTAGTATGTTTAAGAAAGTCTTAACACTAAATGTATTTACTTCCTTAAATGACAATGGATAAATATAAATAGACAATATAAACCTACCATATCTAATTCCTTAAACTAAAACAAGGGGGAAAGTTATAATGAATATTCAGGTGAGCCCTTTCCAGCAAAATGTTCATGTTGGTTTATGAGTTGACCTTCAGACACAGCTGTTCCTAAGACCCATGACCCCAGTTAACCCATCGGCACTAATTAAACAACTACTAAATAGGAAATAATTGCAGAAAAAAATTATATTTTTTTTAACAGCAAGAGCAAAACCCAATAAATAGCATCATTCTTGCTACTATATTTTAACTTATTTATATGCCAGGCACACACATTCTCTTAGTTAATCCTCACAATCTTGGAACAAAGGTAATATACCACCACTTCTGGGGGTGGGGAAATGAAATCCTTTGCCCTTGTGGAGCAGAAGAACCAAGACTCAGATGCTGTTCTGTCAATACCCAGGCCAAACACCATACTTTAACTGCAAATATGATGTGATTTACATTTTATCACTTGAGAAGACTCAGGTACCTGAAGGGATCTTGGCTCCCTCTCTGCCTGGAGAACTTTCCCTAAGAAAGAGTAACACTGATTTATTTTAAAAAAAAAAAAAAAAAAAAAAAAGCGTGGGGTAAGGGGCTTTTGTAAGGAATACACACTTTAAAAACTCGATTTTGGAGCCACTTATGCTAATTTCTTTCAGCTGCTCAAAAATGCATTTTTTCCCCCCACCCAGAAACTGGAGCAATTCTACTTCACACCTCACCACCTCCACCACCCTCCCTACTTTTTTATTTTTAAAATATGGAAGAGATCAAAAATAAACATTAAGTTAATAGGTTCTAGTTGAAAAAATATTTTGTGCAAAATATACTGGTTCATGCAGATTTTTTTAAGATTTATTTATTTGCGAGAAAGGCGGCTCATACATAATCACTCTTAAGATTTAACCAAGCAAGAAATAAGGTCATCTCAGGGAGGTTAGGGGCACAGGGAGAGAGACAATCTCAAGCCAACTCAAAGTGCTGAGCAGAGCTGACACAGGGCTCGATTCCCTCTACCCCGAGATCATGACCTGAACCAAAACCAAGAGTCAGATGCTTAACCAACTGAGCCACCCAGGCATTCTTCATACGTGCAGATTTTTAAGAGAAATTTAGAAACCTCTAAAATTTAACCAAGCATGCAATAAACAGTATGTTATTCTCCCACAAGAGGGCACTGCCATCCAACTATGCCTTCAAATACACTAGAGCACATTCTCTAAATACATGACGGGATATGAATCTTCCAAGAGTTCCAAAAGTTGACTGTGTAAAGCAACAGAATAAAGTGAGAAACATTTTTACATTTCTTTTTAATAGAAACTACGCTTATGTTTATTCATATGTCCTTAAAAAAGGGGGGAACCCCTAGAACTTATTACAGAAAGGATTTCAACAGCAGTATGCTTCACAGCACAGAAAAGGCAAGACGAGACGAGCATCTGACCAGGGGAAATTTCGTAAGCAAATGCAAAATCACTGCTATCTGAAAACCCATGTTTTGTTTTGCTTTGCTTTGCTCTGCATTGAAGGGGGCTACTATTACAATTAGGAGCTGGGTCAGGCGTCTCACCTCTTCATTATGCACGCACTTTAACAAAGAGCTTTTGGAGCTCTCGCACATATATTAGAGATATGTTACAAACTTTTAAGATAGAAACTGAGTGTCTAGGTTCATTTATGGTAAAAGGAAGAGGTACTTTACTAGATCAAGTGTCTGCTCATGCCAAAGAGAACAACGGAAGCAGCGCTGGCAAACACAGACTCTCCTCGGACTTGCTGGATCTCAGCCATGGACTTCTAATGAACAAAAGCTCTCTTCAGGGCTAAAGAATTGGGTAGCCACTGCACAGCTCTGAGAAGCAGGAAGGCCTTCTTAGGAAGTAAGCAGCAAGAGCTGGAATGAAAGCAACATCTACAACTGCGAAGCTTTTTGAAAGCTGTGAGAGATAATGAACCGGTGTTGACTGCTAGCGTTATCATCCATCAAAGATTAATTTGGAAGGTCTACTAGGTTGATCCCCAAAAATGTCATTTATGTGCTCAAAAGCTGACAAATACTAACAATTTCACAAAGTCTGATCTAATATTTAGCTTCTTCCAGTCAGATTTCATGTTTTTAATTTTAAAGAAAAAAATTAATCTTAAAGATTTAGAAAGTGCATTTTATGATTCTTGCATTTTTTTAAAATTATAACGTTTTTTCTAAAGGCAATACAGTAAAGCATATGTTGCCAAGAATATACTCAAATGTGCAACATCTGGGCACTGTCTCACGGAATGTCTGATCAAAGGAAAAGATATGCCTGAATCCTTCCTTGAGCACCAGAAACAAGCACTGCTGAAGGTGTGACCAAACTTACATGCCTAAATAAATTAAACCAAGTTTCATCAGCATTCCAAGGCTGACATTCAAGAAGTCTCTTTTTAAAAAAGCAATAACTAAAAACAATATACCCTCACAGTTTAAAACAATTAAAAAGTGTCAGACTGTTCAAAAGTCAAACAAGTGAATGGTGTGTTCAAAGTAAAAATGGCTAAATTCAAGGAACAGCAGGCCTTTATATATTCATTTACAAAGGCAAATGGGATTTCAGAAAATGAGGTGTTGCTTAGCATTATTTCTGCTCTCAACTAAAATGGGGCATTGCTCTCAACTAAAATGGGGCATTGTTCCGCCTACCAAATCATACCAACAAATCGTTCATAAACAAAGAACAAATGGGCAATTCTAGAAAGAACAAAGAAAAAGCACAAATTTTAAGAACAAACTCAAAACATGACAATCCTTAAACAGATTACCGAGGGAGCACCTAGGGGCTCAGTTGGTTGAACAACTGCCTTGGGCTAAGCTCATGATACTAGAGTCCCAGGACCAGTCTGGCATCAGACTCCCTGCTCAGGACGGAGTCTGCTTCCCCCTCTGACCCTCCTCCCTCTCATGATCTCTCGAATAAATAAATAAATAAATAAATAAATACAGTATTTTTAAAAAATTTAAAAAGATTACCAAGGGATTTCTACAAATGGCTTAAGTGAGCAGTTTAGAAGAGTCCAACAATTCCATTGTTATCTTTCAATGTACAATGAAAATGGGCCATGGTCTTCTTTTAGTATAAAGTACAAAAACTCCAAGCTTCCAGGTTCTAGTCAGTCCTTGAAATCTCACTCTGGTGGCAGCCTGGAGCCCAGCACTGGTTTGTATCAGTTGTGAGGGAAAAGGGGAAAAGAAAAGGAAAAACCCCAAGGTACAGAGGAACTTAGCACCACCACGCTAAACAAGCAAACAACTACAAGTCACTTAGAAACACTTTAAAGTGTTCCCTGATTAAGAATCTTGCACTCCCTTAGACGGATACAATTATTCTCCTATCTAGAAAAATATTTACCATATACACACAGATTAAACAGCAAGCTCCAATCGATTATTTGCCAAGTGAACATATGAGAAAACACATGAGCGGTGTTCTCTGTTAAGCACCCAAACCAAAAGACATCTTAGGGGCTCTAAACCTTTTACTATTCTATTGCACATCTGCAAATTTCAAACTATCCCAGAGTCTACAATGGTCATGGGAGGTGACCAAGGCCACTGATGAAACTGCTTTTTCCAGGAACCAGGGGAGATGGAAAGAGTCCCCAACTTCCCTTTCTAGCACTTACGTGGTTTAGAGAAGTTATAGCACCTCCCCTGGGCTCAAACTCCTTAACAGTAAAAATAAAGGCTGGGGTAAATATTTTGGATCCTGGCCTCCAAGTGAGATTCCTTCCGTTTTTAAAATCTTCGAAGAGTGCACACTGTACAATCTTCACCAGGTATAGTGTACTGGAGGCATGTCCCAAGTGAGCATGCGCAGAAATTGCCCAGAGAGTTGGATGGAGCCCAGAGGCCACCCAGAGACTGACCAGGGAGAGAGCTAAAAATCTGCATTTCCAACAAGCTGTCCCTGGGCAGCTGGAAAGAAAAGGGCCTCAAGCATATTGGCCAGAGTCCTAGTTTTAAGGCTTTGAGAGGCAAGCTTGGGAGTTAGTCACAATGCTCCACAGAGGGCCTCAAGAACCCTAAAAAGAACCTCTTCACTTCCAAACAATGTTCAGAGAACTGGACCTGGGGGCAGATTCAGCCACAACTGGGATTCCCACATGTACAGACCTGCCTTCTAGCCACCGTGGGGGGTATTCTCCAAAAGAAAATAAACAAGAGGAGTGAGGCCAAGTGGGCTGGACTGAGGGAGGCAATTCCAGGTACCGGAAGGAAAGGCAAACTTTATCAGCAGCCCACCCCCTCAGCTGGGAATGCCTGTGTCCTGTGAGGTTATCAAGGAAAGAACTGTGACTAGGGAGTGGAGCCACACAGTGGTCCAGAAGCTCATGCTGAAAAACTGCTGGGAGAAGGGTTGTACTGCCAAGAGGTGGCACAGAGGTTGGTCCAGAGTTCAGCAGTGTGAGGACCCAAGGACCACAGCTCAGGAAGTCTGGCTCTGCAGAGCAGGCATCAGGGCTGCAGGGTGGCTGTTACACTCGGGACCACACTGCAGGACACACCTGTCCCAAGGCTCCCCGGCTTGGTGGGGGCGGGGGGAGGTATCTGCAAAGGAGAGGGACTGAGAGAAAGGATGGAGACTTGGGCTAAATATGACTGAGAAACAACAAGAGGGTAACAAGAGGGGCTAAAAAGAACAAAAGAAGGAAGAGGTAGGAATGAAATCTGAGCTTTATCTTAAAAACATAAGCTTACTGGGTCACTCACAATCAGAGAGACCCTTCAAGCTCTTCGGGAAGTCCCTAAGAAGGACCCTATCAGTCACAGCACACTCTGCACATCCTTTCTGTAACCCAGAAACGACTGGCAGGAATATCATCTTCAGTGAAACATCACCACAGTTTCATATCATTAGTATTTCCTACTTACTGATGTTTAAAAAACAGCTGGATATGAAACTATATCACTTTTGGACTTATGAGCCTTAAAAGCACCAATTAAACATTATTTCTATGAAAATAAATTCTTGGAAATGATGAAGTCACACAGCATACACTGCAGAGGAAATATACACTATAGAGGAAGACTGATACAGTCCTTTCTGGTTACATATAACTAAAAAATGTGGTTCCAATTTCTTTCTTTTTTTTTTCAAACCATGCTCATTTTCTTTCAAATTACTTCCAAAAACGAAGGTCTCTCTCATGTTAATCGTGTGTATACTTCAGCTTACACTTTAAAGAGCCTTCCTCTCCTGGGAAGTGACTTTTGTATACAAATCATGAAAGGCTACTTAGGCAAAGTGCTGGAGATGATTAAAAGGAGTCAGATTCACATTTATACCTTAAAAAAAAAAAAAAAAAGCAGAAGCAGATGTCAACTGACTCATTTGTGTAAGTTTTGGAAATGAGTTGAAGATATACATGCGCATTTCATCAGGACATTTAAAGAATTCTCAACTTTTTTACTGCGGTTCTGTATCAAAAACTTTAGAAATTAAAAAAAATTATATTCTGGTATCTTTTATATGCTAGATAAAACCTTGACTCATTACAGTTTGGTCTAATGAAAACACTTTTTAATATGACAGAAAGATACTTGCTCATTTAGAAATGAATTTTTAGAATTAAAGGCATATCACATGTGTTTCATCACTCAGGATTAGTAAAGAAGGAAATAGAGTAGCATTTTGTCCATTTAATATCTGAATGGTAAAAACCTCAATTCCTCCAAATGGTCTTTTCCCCACTCCGCCTATTTTAAAACACAACAAAGGAAAAATCTGCAGATTCTTTCTGATTCACCAAATCTATATTGATAAGTTCACTTGATGTCTTGTATTGAGCACCTTGCTAGATCCTGGAAACACAGAGATGATGAGGTACAGTATAGACTGGGCCCCCAAACGGTACCCAATTTACCCTTTGGTAAGGGTAGCAGGAAAAAAGGAAGGCTTTTCAGGAGCATTTCCTGGGTTAGATTTGAAATGCAGGAGGGGCCAGGAGGGTGTGGGGGCTTAAGGGATATGTTCTTCTAGAACAACATACCAAGTAGAAATAGGCTTCCTTGTTAAGGGATATAACACCTTAACCCCTGACCTCAATGCTGCTTTCCCCCAAAATAGGAAACCTGTTTTGTATAGTGGCCAAAGGAAAATGAGTGGGGACATTTGGGCAGAAAACTTAAAAGACTCCTCAGCTTGTTTCACTAGGCAATCACTCATCTTCTAGAAAATTACAGAGAATGGTGGCTGTAGTAACAGCTCTATACAGACTTTCCAAAGTTAACCAACAACAAAAAAATGAATAACCCACACATTTAAACATACTTAGGATTTCTGAAGCAAATTACTGTGACCCTGGGGCACACTGACAAACTTTTACTACAAATCCTTGAGTCCTAGAGTTATTGTGACAATGTCACCCTTCGATTACATAAATATGTCAAAGCATCCACTGAAATATTTAGTTACTCTGTAGTTTCAATCACATCCGTTCTATGCATGGTTAAGTACAGTTCATAAGCATGATCAAAAAAACAGCAAGTCTACAACGAGAGTGACATACAATCTGTCTGAAACCAGCAACCCAGCAAAGAGAGTAAATCCTAAAAGTAATCAACAGTCACTCTGAATTAAAACATTTAGGGCTGTATTTGAATTAAATCCACCTGCAGTGACAGAAAACCCCCACCAGGTGGAGATAAAAGAAGCAAGCTTCACTTCCAAATTCTTGGGTTTAATGAACTCCCACTATTTCATATTTCTCTTGATTGAGAAGGAGATTTGGCTATTTATCCTCTCAAAATTACTAATTAACTGATTTTACTTCTTTTAAAGTAATAGGCAGGACAGAAATTCAACCATTTAAGAAGTTTTTGAAAAATTAGCTCATTCAGGAAAAACCAGAGTTTATTAACAACCAAATGAAAATCAATGGATTCAGACTGACTGAGACAGAGCAAAATCTCTGGGGGTTAAGGTACCATAGTCTGAACTTTGAGAGATCACCACACCTTCACAAGGTCTTCCTTACCAAAAATCCACTTTGTTGGTCTTGTCAGAATTACCAAACTATCAATTCTAATGTCCCTTTAATCCCTGGAAAGCAAGTTTTAATTCCTAAAAATTGACCAATGGCATGGCAGACATCCCCTAAGAGGACTCCCACAGCGAATCATACTCCTGTATAAGCTTCCTCCTGGAGCACAGGTGGAACCTGTCACTTGCTTCTCACCAAGAGACTATATATGTAGAAGGGCTGTCACTCCTTTGATTAAGTTGCGTTACGTGGCCATTAAATTTGTGATTTGTCAGGCAGCAACAGGAAACCGATACACTAAGCAAGAGGCCATTCCCAATTCTTTGCACACATTTCTGAAAGACCTCAATTCTTCTACCCTGTTCCCCAAACATCTAGCTCCCTCACCACCGATCATGAAGGAATCACGCTTCCTACCATCTTACACATTGTTCTCAACCATCTATACATGAGCAATCAAATAAATGCATAGATATATTTTACCCCTTCTACAATATTACAAACAGAAATATCCTATAATGTTCTATTTTATCTTTCTCCAGCCATATTACCTTGTGAAGGATTCCCAAACAGTACAAGTAGAGCTCACTCCCTTAATTCTTCTGGAGAGAGACATTTAGACTCCAGAACGTTTCCAGTCTTATTTTATACAAGTTACTTAACGAATAGATCAATTCTTTTTTTTTTTTTTTAAGGTTTTATTTATTTATTTGACAGAGAGAGAGAAAGAGAGCGGGAACACAGCAAGGGGACTGTGAAAGGGAAAAGCTGGCTTCCCGCTGAACAGGGAGCCTGATGCGGGGCTCAATCCCAGGACCCTGGGATCATGCCCTGAGCCGAAGGCAGACGCTTAACTGACTGAGCCACCCAGGCACCCCTGAGTAGATCAATTATCAGAAATAGGATTCTGCTGGGTCAAAAAGCATGCATTTCTAATTCTGCAGAACAGGTTATGCTGATTTACACTACCACGGACAATGTATGAGTGTTTGTTTCCACACCCCTTGCCAACCCAGGTGTTACAAACTGACATCAAATTTATTTTATACAAATTCTTGATTCAAAAAAGTTAGTTTCATCATGATCCTCAAGCTCATCAGGTTCACTCTACAAATACTGATGAAGTACTCACTCTGAAAAGGGGATGGGTTTCTGACCATGGAGAACAAAATACATCAATGAAATGAGTAAGAGGAAAGCGGTAGATGATTCTAACATGGGTGAAATCTCCCTGGAGAAAATGAAATCTGTCTTACAGGACACATGGGCCTCGGATAGAGAGAAAGTCCCAGAAGGCATGCCAGAACAAATAGCGAGGAGAGGAAGACAGCAGCTTGAAGAACAACAAAGCCCAGGGCCTTGGTGCCAAAGGAACCAAGAGTGAGGAGAAAGAACACTGGATTGAAGAGTTACAATTTCTACTTCTGGCACTGGTTAAACAACATTGAGAGAAACTAATTTATCTGGGCTTCAGTTTCCTCACTTGTAAAACAGGGTGGTTAGCCCTGAAATCAAACTTTCTGTAGCTGCAGAACTGTGTGTTCAAAGTAAACTGCACAGTGAAGACTAATGTCAGACAGAACTGTGCTGGGAGAGGGGGACAGAGGGAACTCCTCAACCCCAGTTCTAGTCGCTCCATCCTGACTGCCTGAGAAACTGGTGGCCTCCAAGAAATTCTTAGGATTATGCAAAGCACTGTTCAAAAGCAATGTGGCCTGAGTAGCTCAGGTCCCCTTTAACTCTAAAAACTATTCCAACTTTCTTCAGTGTCAGGTAACAGAGCCGCACCCCTGCTTCCCTACACCACATTCGTTCACTGAGAACCTACTATGTATAGCTCAGGCACTCTTCTAGGAGCTGGGGAGACAAGTTAAAAATATAAAGATTCTTCCCCCTGAGTTTCAATCTCTACTCAGGGAGAAGAGAAAAATAAGTAAACAAATTTATAGTATGTCAGAATAATGAAGGTTAGAGAATAAAGTATAATGAGGGTGGGGGTGGACTGTTCCACCCATCAAATCCTACTCTCCCTCCTGGTACGACTCTTCGATACAGTCTGTCCAGATTTTTGTCCTCATAGATCGTTTACTCTTTCCTCCAAAATCCTGCAGCCCCTTGGACCATGCATAAGCATCTGCCATTTGTTCACTGCTTCACTGTGGTGGGCTTGTCTCACCCAGACTGCAAGCCTCTCAAAGGTTCTATCCCAATCTTGGACAGCTACTACAGCAATACCCCAGGAGCACAGCCTGAGCAGGCACTCAATGCCTGTTAATTGCTATGAAAATACTGTCATTTGAGAATTGCAAATACGTGCTTAACTTCCCTTTCCCAACACCACAGATCAAAATTTTCAAGGAACATGAAAGTGCAGAATCAAGGGTTGCCTGGGTGGCTTGGTCAGTTAAGTGTCAGTTAAGTGTCTGACTCTTGATTTCAGCTCAGGTCATGCTCTCAGGGTCATGAAACCAAGCTCCATGTTTGGACTCTGAGCTCAGAGAGAAGTCGGCTTGAGATTCTTTCTCTCTCCCCCTCTCAGTCTGCCCCTGCCCCTGAGCTTGCTCTCTCCGTCTTTCAAATAAATAAAAACTTTAACAAAGGCGGGGGGCGGTCAGAATCAAAAGAACAAATAAATGCAACAGAAAACCAAACTGGATCTAGTAAGCAGTAAGGATAGCCAGGTGTTCCAAGTGTTTGCATTAGAAGCTAATTCCTAGGATAAATATTATACTCAGGGCGTCTGGGTGGCTCAGTGGGTTGAGCCTCTGCCTTCAGCTCAGGTCATGGTCTCAGGGTCCTGGGATCAAGCTCCGCATCAGGCTCTCTGCTCAGCAGGGATCATGCCTCCCCCTGTCTCTCTCTGCCTGCCTCTCTGCCTGCTTGTGATCTCTGTCAAATAAGTAAATACAATCTTAAAAAACAAAACAAAACAAAACAAAATTATACTCAAGGCCAAAAATAGATGGGGTAGAACCAAAAGGGCGAGTGTCAGGGTGAATGTCCCAAACCTCCCAAAGTATGGGAAGAAGAGGAGGAAGAGAAGAAAAGGGCAGACCCAAGGTCCCTGCCCTCCTCCTTCCCCACCTCCTTGCCAGAATGGGCACTGGCCCCACAACCCATCCCCACCCCACATCCCCTCAGCCTTCACACATCCTCAGGCAGCTCAATGCTCTGTTCCTCATCCCCAGGCTTCAAATTGCCCAGGGTACCCTTGCCTCCTAGCACACAGAGTTCCCTTTGGCACCAAATATGCATGTCAGGGTTCCTTTTTTATATCCAAAGGTCTAAGAATCCCTACATGGTATTAGTTTTACTTCCAGGATTCACAACTGAGAAACAGATGATCACACAGTTTTTCACAGCATCACTAGTTACAAAAGCCAAAAAGTAGAAACAACCCAAACCTTCCTCCCCAGATGAATACATACACAAAGGGTGGTATATTCATACACTGGACTGCTATCAGCCATAAAGAGAAATGAAGTAATGACACACACCACAGTGGGGATAAAAACAGCCTAAAGTACAAGAAGCCAACAATGAAAGTCACATATTGCTATGATTCCACTTCTATGAATTATCCAGCATAGCTTATGTCCACAAAAACAGCTTAATGGTAGCCAAAGGCTGGGGGGAGGGAGGAGTAGAGAGTGACTGTTAATAGGTACAGGGTGTCCTTTTGGAGTGATGAAATGTTCTGGAACTGGACAGTGATGGTATGAAGGTACTTGTACTAAATGCCATTGAACTGTACATTTTAATATGGTTAAAATGGTAAATGCTAGGTATAGTTCATCAATAAAATAAAGTACTGGGAATTCAGTCAACTTTAAAATAAGTTTGTATCTTACTAATCTCTACAGTGTAACTGGCAAACAGGAGATGCGAACACTGAAACACAAAACCACACACACCTATTGATTTACTCTCCAAACAATGCTTGGTGTGAAGAGAGTTCTCAGAACCCCTGCACAACAGTGGCCAATCACAACGCCAATGATGGTGAACACTGGGTAAACTAGGCACTGCTCCAGTGCTCACACTTAATGCTGTGAGATAATTAGCCCCATTTTACACAAGATAAAACAGGCACAGAGAGAGGAAGCAACCCATCCAACACTGAATGGTAGTGTTGGTAGGAGGTAAAAGAACCTCAGAATCTGAACCCAAAGCCAATCTAGTTTCAGAACATATGCTTTGAGTCACGGCTCTGTGGACTCAGAATACAGACCCTTCTCATTCGGGCCCAATCCCTTCTCTTTCCCCATGTATCCATCCAAGACAACATCCCACACAGGGAAGCACCCGCTCGGCCCCTGCATGTGCAGTGCTTTCCACCTGAAGCAACAATCTCAAGTGCCCTTGTCACACCCCTCAAGGCCAGCAGCGCCTTCTCTCCTCACTGGTCTAGGCTGGGGTGGAAGGAATGAGACCTGGAAGGAATGAAACCAGGGGCCTCTGGGGCTCTTACACAATCAGCCTTAACTGTTCTATCTACTTGCATTCATGCCTGCAAACACTGACTGAGCATCCATTTTAGCCCAAGAACAAGAACAAAGAACTCTTATGACCCCAGCAAAACCAAAGGTGCCTTGTGTTCTGCTGGAGAACAACCTAAAATGCAAACCCATGAACCACAAGATCAGGTCGTTTTGTCTGGCTGATACGACTTTTTCAAACACCAACAATATAACCTGAATGCCTTCTCTGGGACACCCATACTGCCGCTCACCATTATCTTGTGACCTGCTCCAAGCACGTAGGCAACCCTGAACTAGCCCATTAACCAACTCACTCATTGCTCACTACCAAGGATTTTTCCTCCTACCGTCATTCTTCCACATGCAGTAAACATGGCTGGAAAAGACAAGAGAAATAAAAGGACAAAACAGACATCTGAATACTGTTTCTAAAACAGAACATACATTCACTTCTGAGGATTAAAATAAAAGTCCTATATAATTTCAATATATAATTATCCTTAAAATTGAAATCATGTCAAATCATAGCACAACTAAAATTTAAGAAGTTCTACAACAAGGATCCCTCATTAGTGCTCACATTTCTAATCAGGGAGGAGAGTCCTACCAGAACAGAACCCAGCCTAGCAGAGGGTCAAAACTGGCAGTCTCAAACCCAGCAATTTCAGAGAAAAGGTGGGAGACCTTGGTTTTAGAAATGTAATCTTCATTTATTTTTTTAAATATTTTTTTAATTTATTTGACAGAGAGACAGAGCACAAGTAGGCAGAGCGGCAGGGAGAGGGACAGGGAGAAGTAGGCTCTTCACTGAGCAGGGAGCCCAATGCAGGGCTCAATCCCCAGACCCCAGGATCATGACCTGAGATGAAGGCAGACATTAACCCAGTGAGCCAACCTGGGGCCCCTAGAAGATTTACCTTTAAATTTCAACAGCAAAAACAGACATTTCGTGTTTGGGTTATTTCTATTTCTGTACAGCCTACAACACTACTCGTGTTCAGACAATGAGCACTAAAAATGAAATGGAAAAGTCATGAAATAAAAATGCCAACTGAACATGCTGGGCTTTACCATGACAGAAGAAATCTTGTCTCAAAGCTTCTGCTCTCTACACTAGCATAAAGAGGGTCAATGGTTGTCTTAACATAGGAAAAGTCCACAACTGTGCCCTGCAAAAGCAAGCAGCACCAGCATACTCTAAGAACTGAGTTAGTATTTTCAAACTGTGGCAAAGTAATAAAAGGGTCTTACTATGGGAGAATGCAGGTCTTCACTTCTAGGGGGTGGATATTAAGTCAAAAGCCTAGACTATGAATATTTACATCTAGTAAAAATAAAGATTAGAGAGCTACACAACTGTTCAGGTTTCTCAATCACACTTTAAAAGTATAAGGGACCCACATTATTTATAGAAGCCCAAAGGAGAATTCATTTATAAAATAATCTTAGTCTCCACCCCACCCCTGCCAATGAAAAGAAACCTCTATATATCTCAGACATACTGGGATTTCTCAAAGGGATCATTTGTGCAAAGGTGAAATCCACACAAGAAAACAAATAACCCTCTCTCCTACTCTCTGGTCTTTTTGCTGCACAGACCCATACCCAAACTCCAGGCTCCCTGCAGTGTAGAAACGCAGGCCATAAAAGAAAGAAAGATGATCATTTTTAAATGTAAGAGGCAACAGGTTAAAATGTCATTGGGGAGTATGCAGTACTTACTGCTGGTTCAACTTGACTTCGATCTGCAATATCTATGTGGACAATTTCAACAGTTTTCCACGTGTTTGGATCTAAACCATGTACCTATAAATGACAAAGAGAAATGAAACACAATAAACCATAGACTATTCTTACTAGACAAACGACTACACTTACATATGTAATCTTTCTCTGAGTCTTTTAGACCACAATACAAATAATTTTAAAAATCCAGATAGCTATTTCATTAAATTAGCAATCTGAAGCCTTAAGGGATCTAGAAATCTTATGTTACCCTTGTATCCCCAAAAAATAAGCATGTGGAGGGGGTGGTGTGAGAGGATGCTGCCCAATTAATAGAAATCTGTCATCATTATTCTCTGGTAGTCCTTAGAGAAGAATTATATAACAAAATGTACCTAACCTATGTTTAACCCAGTAATACACGACCAATTCCTTTTAACCTTTAAGTCCTAGACAAACATAAGGTGACATTATAATTAGATTTCAAGAAGCTGCACTGGGAAGTTTAAAACCTATTCTGAATTTGATTATCCCAAAGCTTTTCAGTTTTGATAGGAAAGCAATTCCTCCATTCCTCATGTTAGTTAATCATTTATTTAGAAAACTCCCTCTATGAACCAATTAAGAACTGTTTACACACTGCCAAAGTTTGTCCATTTGGAAGCTGAAAAAGGCAGATCAACTCATACACAGACTAAAACACATACAATCATCTCATTTAAATTCGAAATTTTAGAATTACTGTGAAAAAAACACTATGAAATGTCAAATGATCACCCGGAAGAAAAACTCAAGTCAAATACTACCAATTATAAATAAAAAGTTCTATTAATTGGCACCAATCACATAAAAGCATTATCTACTACAACATGAACTTACTCTCCCTTAACAGCACAGGGTAAGGTTGGAATAGTAGTTCTCAAACTGGAGCTCTCAAACTGGAGCGTGCACCACAACGTACAGCATACTGGGCCCCACCACCAGGGATTTTAACTCACTAAGTATGGGGTGAGGGCTGAGAACGCGCATATCTAACAAGTTCCCAGATGTTGCTGCAGAGATCACACTTTGGACAGCCACTGGGCCAAAGGCACCGATCAATACCAGATGCCTTCTGTTAAGTCTCTGATACATCTTATCAAAAGTTAATGATTACAATGAGTCTTAAGTGATCTTCTTGACATTTGAGGAATAAATGTGCTCCAACTTGTAAAAATAAGAAGCTTGTCAATATTTTTATAAAATATTCAAAGTTGCTCCTCCCATTCACCTTTTGGCCATTTTTCTGACATCAACCCTGCAAAGCAGAGTGGAGGTGAAAATTAAAGCATCAATTTTGCTTTGTAGAGTAGCTCTGACAAACATACAGAGATGAAAAGATGAAAGATACCTAAAGTTAATGGTTAAAATAGGCTTGTGAATTTTATCTCTGCTCTCCCTGTCCCAGGTAAAGAGTGCTGATAAAAAACACCAACTCTCCCCACCGTCCACTCTCACACAAAGGCAAGGAGGCTGAGAGGGAAAGCCCCATTTTTTGCTGATCGCTGGCCTGCCTCACTGCAATCGGACATGCCCTGGTGTGTCCAGGTATTGGTCTCCTGCAGGTGGCATCACTCTGGTGATGACAGAATGGACTACAATATTCCCATTTCCAGGGGCTTCTGCACTGAAAGCCCAGAGTTGAAACTTACATTTTCTAATGTTCCCAAGTCTGGTTTGTGCCATGTTTCAATTTTAATGAAGAAATCATCTTTCATATATTCATTCTGCAGAAAACACAACAGCAAAATGACAGTGATCCTTCACCGGTTCTTTGGGGCTTTTGTCTGCAGGAGCCTTCCCCAGCATAAGCATCCGTGCTTTGACTCTATAAGACTAATTCTCAAGTGACCAAGAATCATTAGCTACCTGTTTTTATGGACTTCTCAGGCAAACCAAATGCTGCATGCTTTTAAATAATTTAAACCACCCTACTTGTCATGCAGCATGCAGGGCTAATATTAAAGAAGCTGGGAGGTTTGGTGAGCAAATACAGCATTCAAAAGAAGTAGCAGAAGCAAACAAAGTCGACAGGGAGATTTTGAGACAAGGCTGGAAAAAACCCTTTAACACTGGGAACATGTGGTGGAGTGTAGGCTGGTGGAAAGAGCACAGAGAAGGACCAGGCAGCAGTGGGCAGTCTGAATTTAGAAAGCAAGAAAAGACTGAAAATAATTACTATGTAAAGCAAAATTTAAAGACGAAGAATAAGTGACACAAAAATAGTTTTACTCACCGTTACAACTGAGGCATAATGGACAGGTGGGCAATAAAAGGGGAAAAATTTCAGAATATTAATCCAAGTCAAAACAATCGGTCATATTATTTATTAAGTCACGATGATTAAACTACCTGAAAGCACAGAGCATTTAGTAGTTTATGTCTGTAAAAATTTCTACACAAGGGATACTACAGTCTGCCTTAGATTAGAGTGAATAATCTAATTTTAAAACAATGGTAGAATAATTTCACAAAAGCAATAGATCACTTTAAGGCCAATTTAGCAAACAACAGGGGAACTGTTTCAGAAGTCTGCCATATTCCTACTCTACTATATGTGGCAATATGAGAAAAATACTATTAAAACTAAACCAAAGGACACTTCTGAGTGTGGATGACTTTCAGGTCTCACCCCTGGAGCCAGTACAGTCAGCAATGACCTCTGGGAAAGAACCAATGCCCTCACAAAGGTCTGGATGAGGAACACAGAAATCTCCCCTCTGCCACAGCACCTGCAGGGACTACCCAAGAACCCAGAGAGGACTTTCTTGGGCGCCACCCTTCTCAAAGGCATCGGAACCAAGAGTCCCTCTCCTCATCAGCAGTGGGACAGCGGGGTGGAAGGACTGCCAGCAACCAGGCTTACTTGTTCTACAGTAGGGATATGCATTCCAGGCTTTCTCGTGAAACACCAAGGAGCCCTCTGGAGCAATCATCCTGACGAATGCAGGAACTTTGCTGTGAAGAGAGGAACAGTGAATATATTTTCAATAGTACCATCACTTTTTTGTTGGCATCTATTGGGCTACCTCAAAGAGTACTGTCATCAAAGGTGATTATGTTCTAAGTTTCATGAACCCATGTTCAAGATTGTTCGCAATAGGTTTCAGTTTCATCCCAAAGTAATCAAGTGGAAAATTAATGTAAAAACAACATGATTAAAAACATTTAGCTGTATACAAGATGTAACGGGGAAAAAAAGAAACAATTTTGTGTTTGGCTTCTGCTCTACTCCCCTAAAGTGAAATCTGAGAGTTAACTGAGGCTATTCAGACTGTGCATGTGGTGAGATCACACTCATTGTTTAACATGAAAGAGTACCTAAAATATGGGAGTATCTCTGAATAAAAGTCTTCAAATACATTTTGCAGAATAAACTTAAAAGTGACCATCTGAAGAACCCAGATGAAAAGGAGATCTTAAAACATATCCAAGTTTGGAAAGTGAATGCCTCCACTATGGTGGGAGAAGGGTTAAGTATATAATACATTCCTCAGGTAATCAGCAAAGATCCCAAAGGTAAGTGGGCAAAAGACATCCACAGACACGCTACAAATAGAAAACAAAACTAGTTAACAAATGGAAAAATCAGTCTTTTCTGTCTTCAGAGAAATGCAAATGGAATGACTTCTAATGATTTTAAAGAAAGCAGTTTTACATGCACAGGCTTTTCATACTGATCATATTCAAATCCCAACATCAGCATTTAGAAGCTGTGTGATCTTGGACACATCACTTGGCTCTCTGAACTTTCCCATGAGTTGAACACTGTTCCTATTACCTCCTCTGCAAGGTTATTGGGAGGATTCAATCAAATAATCCTATAATGTGTTTATTAGCACATTGTGTAATAGAGGCAGAGCTCAATAAACAGTAGGTACTGCTCTTTAATTATAAGTTGACATAAAGCCGAGTACTTTCACGTGCCTTTCTTCACTTGTATCTTCCAACAGCACTGCAAGGTACACATTCATTTATTATTCCATGTAACCAGCATTTAAGTGGCTAAATAACTATGTATCAAAACTACCTCCTTCAACTTGAAGCCCTATATACTTTTTCTGTATCAGAACTGCTTCTCTGAGAACCGACACATACAACTTCATTTCTCAGGAAAAAGAACAAACTAAGGAGACTTGGAGCCCAGAAAGGACTTCTGCCTCTGTACTAAGATGGAGCAGGTAGCCAGAAGCATCCCTATGAATTCTGGAAGCTAAGTAAGGTGAATGTAAGGAACCTCCACTAGCCAGAGGGCCGTGCAATTATAGAAAAGGTAGTCTGGGGGCACCTGCGTGGCTCAGTGGGTTAAAGCCTCTGCCTTCTGCTCAGATCATGATCCCAGGGTCCTGGGATCAAGCCCTGCATTAGGCTCTCTGCTCAGCAGGGAGTCTGCTTCCCTTCCACTCTCTCTGCCTGCCTCTCTGACTACCTGTGATCTCTGTCAAATAAATAAATAAAATCTTTAAAAAAAAAAAAAAAAACCAGAAAAGAAAAGGTAGTCTGGACAGCCCTTTCGTTGCCTCTTCAGTACACAAAATCATGTGCATGTCTTGGAGCTTCCACTACTGTGGCAAATTAAACCACTGGCAAAGAAAAGCTGAAGCACTGTTACATGACATTATAAATAAGAGTCCCATGGCATAAAAAGATTTACCCATGCCTTTACACCCTGAAAAGATAACAATAAAGGAGAGCTAATTCTTCGAGCACCCATTCTTTTCAAATCTAGGGAAGATCCATGCAAAGGGGCACAACCTCCCCAAAATAAAGCCAAGCTACCTGAAAATACTTTCACATTTAAAGTCAATGAATACCTGAAATCCTAATTATTTCTTCCATTCCTCAAGTACTGAAACCAAAATCCCTTTAACTGGGAGAGGTCTCATCTGGGTATAATGTAACACGTTTGGGTGATTTTTAAAATATACCTACAAGATTACCTATCAATCTCAAAGTATGACCAACAGCTCAATCAGTGGTTCATGTGGTTAATGTAGAAAAAGGCAGGAAACGGGTGCCTGTGTGGCTCAGTTGGTTAAACATTCTACTCTTGGTTTCAGCTTAGGTCAGGCTCTCAGGGTCCTGGGATTCCCGCTCTGCACTCAGTGGGGAGTCTGCTAAAGATTCTTCCCCCTTCTCTCTCCCTCCCCCTAACAGGCAAATGCATCTCTAAAATAAATAAGTAAATTCTTTAAAAAAAAAAAAAAAAAAAAAAAAAAAAAAAAGAGGGATGCTTGGGTGGCTCAGTCAGTTAAGCTTCTGCCTTCGACTCAGTTCATGATCCCAGGGTCCTGGGATCAAGCCCTGCATAGGGTTCCTTGCTCAGCAGGAAGACTGCTTCTCCCTCTGCTTGCTGCACCCCCTGCTTGTGTGTGCATCTGCTCTCGCTCTCTCTCTGACAAATAAAACTTCTAAAAAACATTTTTTTAAAAAAGAAAAGAAAAAGGCAGGAAAAAAGCTACATACCAGCTCAGAAACCTATTTTAATTATCCTATTTATTCCCATAGTGCCCAATAGTCTAAAAACCTTAAACATTCATCAAAAGCTCTAAAATTTACTGACCCAAACAGAAAATTGGCAGTCACTAAAGGCCAGAAAGAGCCAAATCTAAAAGAAAGTTTTAACATGTCTTTATTTTGCTCCCAAATGCCTATTTTCTTACTTCCACCAGGATACTTTTCCACTATGTGAATTCCAAGAGTCAACTTTTTGACTTAATTAAGAATGACCAAACCTCTGAGATAGTTATTTCAAATTGACTCGCTTTCTACATTTAACATAAAAACACTAACAAACCTCTCCCCTCAGTGAATCTCATTATGGGCTAAACATAGGGAAAATGCATAATGGAGTAAATGAAACTAAATTTCAATTCTGCTTTAAAGGAAATAAATTTTCATTAGTGGCAACTTTAAAATATGCCTAACAAGGTGCTGCAAATGTGCCATTTATATAATTGACAGCATACACATTGGTTTTCTATCATCTACTTACCAAGGAAATACTGTTTTGGAAGCTTAGAGTCTCAGACAAACCTTGATATGATAGATAGATCATGATAGAACTTAACTCAAGCTAAACACTTCTAGATTTGTCTAAGAGTCAGGCATAAAATAATGTCCAAGAGCACAAAAAGTTCTTTGCCATACATAGTCCTTTTCCCATCCCAACTCTAAATGTATATGAAGAACATTTAACTTCAGGGTAAAATTCAACCAAAATGTTCCATCAACTGTGTTGAAAGGAGATAACATGAAGATCTAACTTCTACAACAATGGCTGTGAACCTGTTAAGTGTAAGACAACTCTGTCATAGTGGTAGAGTAAAACAAAGAGCTTATATGGTTTCAAAGATATATAATAAATGACCATAATGTACACTGAACCTCTGACCTAATAGCATTCTTTTTTAAAAAAATCTGTTCCTGAGACATAACATCTTGGCAAATCATTTCAAACTGCATTTTTCCTGTGAAAGTTTTACATCCACTTATAAACAAAATGAGCCAAGTGTACAGTTCTATTTTTCCATCCTACAACCTACTGTAAACATCGAAATGTAGAAAAACATATGGAAGAATATGAAGATGAGATTAATTTGCCATAAATAATCTTTCATTTTATAATCAAATGAAATATACCTTAAATACATGGCCACCTCACTCATTCATTCACTCAAGTATTTATTTACTGAGTGTCCAGTATGCCAGGGACTACATAAATAACAAGTGTGCAAATGGACAACTCCTACTCTGAGCTCACCTTCTAGGGAAAGCAGCAGGAAACAGAGCAGGAAATAACAAAAGGAGTGAATTACCTCTCCGGAAGTGCAGTAAAGTCGAGGAAGAGAGCACAGGACATTGTGAGCACCGTGTTTAAGGGTGCCCAAGAAGGCCTCCCTGCGGAAGTGATAATACAATGGTGATCTGAGGGTGAGGAGGGCCAGCCACATGAAGACACAGGCCCCAAAGTCCTAAAATAGCTAAAGACTTGGTCTGCCTGGGTCACTCTGAGGCCTCCAGCATGGCTAGACTGTGGTGAAGGAGGAACAGAGGGATGGACATAAGATGTGGATGGTGAGGAGAGCAGAGGGCAGGCAGATCACAATGAGGCCCATTTTATAAGCCAAAGAGTTTGGGTTTTAGTCTTTGTATGACGAGAAGCTACTAAAGGCTTTAAGGAGAAGAATGACACAACCAGATTTAAGTCTTAAGAACATTCTTTGTAATTTAGTAGAGTCGTGTTAGTAAATGAAAATTAACTGGAGAGGGCGAGAGTGGATGGAGGGAAAAATTAACTCAAAATGGACTGAAGATCTACATTTAAGAGCTAAAACTGTAAAATTCTTTGTTGTTGTTGTTTGAGAGAGATCCAGCTCAAATGGGAGGAAGGGCAGAGGGAGGAGGAGAGAGAGAATCTCATGCAAATCCCTGCTGAGCATGAAGCCCAGTGTGGGGCCGATCTCATGACCCTGAGATCATGACCTGAGCTGAAATCAAGAATTGGATGCTTAACTGACTGAGCCACCCAGGCGCCCCTAAAACTATAAAATTCTTATAAGCAAATGTGGATATAAATCTTTGGGACCATGGACTGAACAATGGTTTCTCATATAGGACACCAGAAGCATAAATGATGAATGAAAAAGAAGTAAACTGGGCTTAATCAAAATTATAAACTTTTTAATGCCGTCAAGAAAGTGAGCAGAAAACTCAGAACAGGGAAAAAACTGCAAATCATGTACCTGACAAGGGGTTAGTATCTAGAATATGTAAAGAACTCTTAAAATAGATAACTCAATTAAAAAAACAGGTAGAAGATTTGACCGGATAGTTCTCTGAAGATCTACAAATTACCAATAAACATTACATGAAAATATGCTCAACATCATGCATTGGCAAAGAAATGCAAATTCGAACCTTGACATACCACCTCTCACCCATTAAAATGGCTATTACAAAAACAAAACAAATCCTGATAATAACAAGTGCTGGCAAGGATATGGAGACACTGGAGCCTTCCCACATGGTTGAGGGGAATGTAAAATGGTTCGGTCATTTTGGAAACAGTCTGGGGAGTTCAAAAGTGAGGAGTTACCATTTGACCCAATAATTCCAACTAGGAGAGAGAGAGAATGAGTGAGTGTGTGTGCGCGTATGCACATACGCACAAAAAATAAAAACATGTCTACACAGAAACTCGTACACATTTATAAGAGTCAAAAGAATGGGTGGCAAGAGATCAGTCTGGAAACAAGTGGAAAAGCTCAAAAGAAAGAGATAATGGTAACCTGCATTAACGTGATGGGTATGGAGATGAAAAAGATGGGTAGAACAACAGAAAAAATTACAAAATGACTTCAAATCCTGATTTGTAGGAAAGGAGTAAAATAACCAGACACAAATTGGCTAACTTTCAGAAGATAAAACAAGACTTTAAAGTTTTGGAGAAATAACAAAAAGAGAGAAGGAAAGAAGTGTTTTCCACATAACGAAACAGAGTACCAATGAGAAACATACCATAAGAAGGAAACAATGCATTACAGAAGTATTTCTGATATTCCCCTGGAAAAGGGTCACTATTTAGAAAACTCTGAACTGTGCAAAACTGAAGACTTAAAACTACACACAAAGAAAAACCTTTCCATTGGTGACTAATTCTCGACTTAAGAATGAATTACTATATTGGGCTGGTATTTATTAATTTCTTATGTATACTTATGCAAAGATGCTCTGTTGTGAATCATCAGATATAATCAATCTTTGCATTCTCAGGTGATTTAAACTTCTCATTTTTAAAGATTTTTTTTTTTTTTTTTTTTTTGACAGAGAGAAATCACAGGTAAGCAGAGAGGCAGGCAGAGAGAGGAGGAAGCAGGCTTCTCGCGGAGCAGAGAGCCCGATGCAGGGCTCGATCCCAGGACCCTGGGATCATGACCTGAGCCGAAAGCAGAGGCTTTAACCCACTGAGCCACCCAGGCGCCCCTAAACTTCTCATTTTTAAACATGAATGTAACTTTAGTTCCTGGCAAATGACTCTTTTGCTTACAAAAATGAGCTCTTAACTGGAACTACATGAAATTTTTAAATGATTTTCAATTAAACCTCTGCTGTTTCAGTCTTTGGGGAACAAGACCATTCAGGGGCATGGTTTTATGACTTCTCTGTCATTCAGGACTGACTGGAGATCGTGAAGATATAATGCTTATAAAGAATAAAACAGTAAAGCTAATTTTCCCCAAGAAGGGAGAAAAAACAACAAAAGGAGAGGTCAGTGTATTCCTTCCTACAAAGTCTCAGGAGAGCTACAAGTTTTTCACCGAAATAACCATCTCAAAGGTTGCAACACATTTCCTTGCCTTGCTTCAAATTTTTTTGCCGGACAGTCTGTCCTCTCTCCCCACCATCCACTATTAAGTGTATACTGAACATCATAAAGAAACATACTCAAACTTTTATGGTAAATAGGGTATAAGACAAATATACAGACATGAAGTACACATGATCAGGTGTTAAAATGAGTAGATGTGACAAAAAGTGATGAAGTTTAGGGAAGAATAAAAGTAGTCTAGGAATGCTTCTAAACAGGACAGAGCTGAGCTATGCTCAGGAAACAGGTTACGGGCAATCTCACATCATAAGAAGAAAAGAACCTTAGGGGCTGAACAGGGCACTTCTAGAAGACAATGAAGAGTCATGCTTGCTAAGAGCTAATAGTTTTTATTCTAGACAGATATAACTGGAGCGACATGGATAATCTCGAGTAGCTTATTAAACTTAAATTTATTCTGGAAGATGAGACTTTAAAGACTATGGGAACATGGGAATCAGTGAAAACTATTGCCTTGGAAGAATTTCTCTGCAAACCTCTTTGGCATTCATTTTAGAAAATGGAAAATATTCTAACTCTCCCACAGGGCTCAGCAGTAGAGCAAAATGATTAAGAGGGCAAGTTCTAGAGTCACAATGCCTGCCTGGGTTCATTGCCCATGTTTGCTACCAACAGCTGTGACAGAGGGGCCAGTTACTTACACCTTTCTGGACCTTCATTTCCTCACTAGAAACGGCTGCTATGGGGAATCACTGAGCTCCGACCTACAGCATGTACAGTAACCAGCACATAGTAAGAACACAATAAGGACTAGATCCTCTGCTTAGAATTACCATGGGCAACTACTTATTGTAAATTATCAAAGGATATGGAGAGAATCTCATTATCCTCTAAGATTATTATTTGAGATTCAAGGGGGGCGGGGGGGTCAATGGTCACTAAATTATGGTCTTTTTCTTAATACCTTTCCAAGATGTTTCTCAATCTTCTGGTTAAGATGAAGTGTGTGTATCTTACACCAAGAAGTGTTTTGCCAAAATGGGAAAGCATACTGGCCAGAGAATCCAGAGATGTTGATTCCACTGGGTAGAGTGGATCTCAGAATTTAAAGTATTTCAAACATACAATAAAGTGTGGGTGGCTTCGGGCAACAGATTTAGCCAGTCAAGTCTGCAATTCTATTGCTGCTATACAGTGATAGTGCACACAGCACTAGAAGTTACCCAAGGAGCACATGCTGAAAAAGGAAATCTATATTACAGGACACAAACTTAACTTCCTCAGGAAGAGAGCTCTAAAACTTTCTAGGAACTGTGGGGAGGTCTACCGCATGCTGAACTTGCAGGATGCGCTTGCAGGATACTGAGGTCTGACAGGCTATACAGCCAGCCCTAAGTCATGATTGCTATCTTCCCTATGGCACAGTGAAGGCCTCAGCACTCACTGCTAAATGATTGTTTACCCTTCCATAATCTAGTTACCCCATGGCTATTGGGCCTTCAGCACAAAACAGATGCCTTTGAGCATGTGGACATGTGACTGCCTTGCGCTGTAACTGCTCCCTCCCCCAGACTACAGC
The DNA here is from genome assembly GCF_030435805.1 of Mustela lutreola. NCBI lineage: Eukaryota > Metazoa > Chordata > Mammalia > Carnivora > Mustelidae > Mustela > Mustela lutreola. The sequence continues at coordinate 71,656,071 of NC_081300.1, read as the reverse complement.
AACAGTTGGTCCTGGTTTTGTTTGCACTACCGGACAGGTTTTTGGCTGTTCTTCACCACTGTCAGAGAGGCTACTACCCACCACAGTGAATGAGATCCATTAATGCCATCCTCTTTCCTTTATTCCTTTCCTGTCTCAGGCCTCTCCACGCTCTGTCCCCAGCTGCCATCTTTCTTTGTGTGACAAAGCCAGCCTTCTATGGGCATCAAACACCCCTTCCCATCCAATCAGATCCCCTCCCCTCCTTCTCATGGGACACCTGTGCTCATCAGATCCTTTGTTCACATGCTTATTGTCAGGGAGTTGGGACTGCCTAACTGTGACCAAAAGAGCACGGCATTAGAACCCAGAGAATCCAGATTACAGTTACCATTCTGCCACTCACTAGCTGTGTGACTTTGGGCAAACATGCATTTTGGTATCCTCTTAGGTACAACAGGCATATCCCCTATTTTTCAATAGGAGTAATGAGGAGTAAATGAGTGCATGACAGGGTAAAACCAAAGGATACTGGGAATAACTTCAGTTCCTTCTAGGAATGAAGAAGCCAAGAGAGCACTGGGAGGCTAGCCTCCAGAGAGCCATGGTTTTCCTTTATTTAATCTATTAAAAGCCTGAGAGGAATTCTGAACCTTGTCCCCAAATACGCTCTTCAGAATAGTAACATCTCTTGAACTAACCGTATTTATATAGCCCTCTTCAAATTAAGAAATTATTTATGGCTGGAATGTCATCTGAATCAGATGCCTCAAAATATTTATCGTTTTTCTAATTAAAAATACAGAAAAGTAAAAAAAAAATCTAAATCACCCATAATCCCACCACCAAGAGAAAAACTATTAACATTTTAATGAATCTCTTTCTAGGCCTTTCTCTGATTCGTTTTTTAAAAATACATGTAAGGCAGTGCATATTTATATTTATGTACATATTAAGCAATTCATCTTTTCCATGTAATGACACATCAAACATTTCTTCAATTTCCAACTCTCAGGTTTTGTTTTGTTTTTTTTTTTTTGAGATTTTATTTATTTATTTGACAGAGAGAAATCACAAGTAGATGGAGAGGCATGCAGAGAGAGAGAGAGGGAAGCAGGCTCCCTGCTGAGCAGAGAGCCCGATGTGGGGCTCGATCCCAGGGTCCTGGGATCATGACCTGAGCCGAAGGCAGAGGCCTAACCCACTGAGCCACCCAGGCGCCCCAACTCTCAGTTTTTAAATGGAGGGTATTTTGAATCTATTTCATGATTATTCACATATGGACATCATACACCAACAGAAAGTTTTATATATTGAACTTTCTGGTTAATTTTAGAATCCCCCCAAAAAGTTAAATGCTTACAATGAAAATGTTTTATGTGTTGGTAAAATCCAATTAATGAGTAAATGTAAAATACTAAAAAATAAAACTAAGTATACATAAACAAATTCAATACTATAAATACTCTATAGATCACACTATCTAGAATGGCACACTTTTCTCCAAATAACACATTTTTTTTTTTTAGATATACTTAGGGGACTAACAAATTAACAGGACTAAATAAGACAGTCTCTATGGATAATTGATTGATAAGAATTACTGCCTTTATTCAAACCTGCATCAGAAACAAAGAAACACTGCATTCTAGGAGAAAAAAATAAATAAATAAAATTTAAGATTCTATAAAGTGATAACCTACTTTATATTCATGTGTCAGTATAAACCAAGCGATGGTTTTACACTGATAAAACAGAAAAGACTGATTATCACACAACTCACCTATAACTTTAAGGAGCGCTACAAAAAAAAAAAAAAATCTACAAAAATGAGTGTTACTCATTGCATTATGAAGAAGTAAAGCCAAGAAAAGACCAAAGATTTCTCCTACTTTTTAAAAAATTTTATTTATTTGTCAGAGAGAAGGAGAGCAAACACAGGAGCAAGAGCAGAGGGGGATGGGCAAAGGGAGAGGAAGAAGCAGACTCCCCTCAGAGCAGGGAATCCAAAGCAGGACTCAATCCCAGGACTCTGAGATCATGACCTGAGCCAAAGGCACACACTTAACTGACTGAGCCACCTAGATGTCCCGATCCCTCCTACTTTTAGTAAATTAGGGGGACCACTGACTAAATAGACTCTTAAAAAACATTACTGATCTTTTGCCCTTGGACAAATACTGGCATGCATATTCTATTCTAAAATATTTATGCTAGCTAGGGGTATCTGGGTGGCTTAAGTCAAGATGTCAGTGTTGTAGGATCAAGCTCCATGTCAGGCTCCAAGCTCAGCACAGAATCTGCTTGAATCTGCTTGAGATCCTCTTTCTCCCCCCCACCCCATCCCTCCTCCCACTCACTCACTTTCTCTGAGATAAATAAAGTATTTTTCAAAAAATATTTGTGACAAACTCAGGAGAACTTCTATAAACCAAAGAGATAAAAAAAAAAAAATGAATGGAAGATTTCAACAGTCAAGTTGCACAAGAAATTCAAATGATCTACTAATAGGAAAATACATTCAACTTCACTAGTAAAGCATGCAAATTTGAACAAGAGACTACTTCTGCATATCAGATTGGTAAATAAACAAGTGGAGAAAAATACAGAAAATGAACACTACCAAACTCTTTGAAGGCAATCTGGGAGTAATATCAAAATTTTAAATAAGCAGCAAAATTCACTTTTATACATTTCTCCTAGAGAAACAGTAACCTAAGGCATGTGCAACCATGTTCGCAAAAATACTATTTGTAACATGCAAAAAGGAAAATACCTAAAACACCTAAATTGACTTATCATTTAGAGAATGGTTACATCACCTATGCTTTGTTCACAGCAAGAAAGGTCACTCAGCCTTCAAAACAAGGACATGGACATTAAATAACACCACAGGGTGTTCACAATGTGTCACTCCATGAAAAATAAAGCCAACTGCAGAAGCATATGTATGATAGGACCCCATTTGCCATAGAAAACAAAAAATAACGCAAGTGATACAGCTCTCTGTATGTTTATTTTTAAAAATTTATTTGAATATCTATAGAAAAAGATCCAGAAGGAGGAACTGTTACTAGTGGTTCTCCCTGAGGTTATGCATATGTGATGGCAAGAGGCGGTACTAAGTTTTTATTTTATAACCTTCCCTGTTGTTTGAATTTTTTTTATAAAAAATTATATCACTTTTATAATTTAAAAACAATCAATGGGGAGGTCTCTCAAAAAATTAAAATGCAACATATTGTCAGAGTAAAATTTAAAAAGTATCTCAGCATACAGCCCAGGAAGTTAGGGAATTACCCACTCAATAAATAAGCTAAAGAATTAAAGCATCGTCTTCAATAGAATGACTAAGCATCTGATGTGAACAATCAGCTTACCTCTTTAGGTGATAGATTTTGTGTGTATACTGTCCCTTTTCTCCATCCTTCTCATAAGGTTCATTTTTTAAGACTTCAATTCCTTCTCCACCACCAGTTTCATTCTTACTAGCTTCTGCAACAGAGTAAAGCTGCCCAACCTGATACTGGAATTTCAGAGCACAGAATTTCATTAAGCCAATAGTACCTGCAGAAAATTCCTATGCTAAAATCTTACCACATATGATATAAAAAAGCTTACCCAAACCATTCAGCATGTCTGTTCCATATGAAAATATGATTCAAATTAAAAATTAATATGCTTAGGAAGATTAAAGATTAGATGATCATACAACCTCAAGAAACTATATTTTATGAGATTTCCATGATTTGGGAAAACTGCTAGTTACAAATACTCTCGGGTGCCCTTATATGTCCTATTCACTTATCAAGAAAACATCTTGATGCTTGGCCCAACTTTTTGTATAGCATACATTTGTTTTTTCCAAAGCACTTCCAGATCTATTCTATCTCATTTAATTTTACAGAATTCGGCGGGGGGGGGGGGGAGCATGAAGGAATATAATTGTTACTCTGCTAATTAAGAAAGCTGAGCGACCAGAATACCATCATCAATGATAAAGAGAAAGTATATAAAGTATAATTTTAAAAAAGCCTGAAAATATAAAGAACTATTACAGTCCAAATTTCAGTAGAGCTCTGGGATCTTTTTTCCCATGACTTATGCCTGACATGCCCAATTTCACCCTTCTCCGCCTCAAAAGAAGCAGTACTGGGTATCCAGGATCCAAACTGTTAATTGTAAAGTTCTCCAGTAAACAGAAACTGTTTTTAAAGTATTACAAATACACAAGAATTATTATAAAAGGCAAGAAATTGCTGATAGTGGTTTCTATTTCATTTTAAAGTGAACCAGCATTCTCAATAACCTGAACCAATACCTGTGAGTGGGCAGTATTGTTCTGTGCCAATCTGGAGCTGCTAACAGTTCCAACAAATAATAAAAAGCAAAGTTTTCATGTTCTAATTTGTTCTAGTGACTCAACCATGGCACTGTCTCCAATCTCTTGAAATTTAGCTAAGTTTCTTCCTCCCGGCAAGGACAGTCTGAAGAAATGTTTTTGTTTTAAAGCACATTTTCAAAGAAAAGCTCTAAAAACTAATCATTCAAAATGAACATTTTATGTGAGACAAAAAATAGGAGTAGTTGTAAGCTCAGTAAATATTTATATCTAGAAAATCCATGAGAATATGACATTATCTTGAAGGTTAATTTAAATACACACTAACTCAATCACTCAGTTTGGGTTTAGAAGGGTGAACCAAACACATTTCTTAAAAGCAACAGAAATAATTTCTGTAGGGAAAAGACAGCAGAGAGGGTGTATTTCTTTGGTTTTTGTGATATAATATCAGGTTAATCCAATAATGCTACAATCCTTAAGTCCTTTAAAATGTACTTTTCAACACTGTCATATTTTTAAAGTATAATTAAAATGTCTCAATCAAAAGGTAAATTTAATCTCGGTCAGAAACAGAGTAACAGAACTTTACAAAGAAACAACTAAACAACAGTATCCAAAAAAAGTTATTAATGAACTGCTATTTTGTGACATGCCAGTAGCCTGTCATTCTCATTTTTAAGACTAATTCAAATAGAGACAGAAGGCATAGTTAGTAAGCCTGAAAAGAAGAAAAAACTGAGCTTATTTTCAGTGACAACACCAAGACTCGGAAAGATTTCGACAAGTTAATCCAACTAACTGAAACAAAAGAAAAAAAATTAACAAAAACGAATGTCAATTTCTACATTCAAGTTCAAACAATCAATTGCCCAAGCAAAGCACAGGGGTGCCTGGTTTGTCTTGACTGTTTAAATATGGGGAAACCTCGGGCACTACTGAGATATATACAGCTAAGTTCAAGTCTACTTTAGGCTGTGCCAGAGAGCTATTCATTTTTAGTTCCTGCATTTTACTTTGTTTTTGTTTTACTGTCAGCTGTCTCTTCTTAGGTTATCAGTTTGTTTTGTTCCGCTTCCAATTCACTGCTTCTAATCTACTGTCAGCTCCAGGAAAACGAGATAACTGAGCAAGTGCAAACTGCGTGCAAGTTATTGAACAACCCAGCGGGCTTTGTGGGGTTTGCTACATATATCTCAGTTTCTCTGCTTTTATCCTCTTCCTGGCTCTACCACAAATAGCTACAACTGAAGGACATGCAAGTTCTGAACAGGTAGCATATTTCTCTATTATGTGTAGATCAAGGGGGACAATAATCTCTCACAGTTACATGGTGATCAAACCACATCTGGAATACTGTTTGCAGTTAGTTAAGAGCAACAACTACAACGCAAGAAGTAGTGACACCAGCTGGTAAGGAAATCTAGAGGTCATGTTATACTAGGCCAAATGACCATGCTGCGAATGTTTAACCCTGTGACCTCATGCAGAGAAGATGGAACAAAAGAACTTGAGGGGAGCAGAGATAATGGCCAGGAGAAAACCTGATGGGCTACCATATGCCAGACAGAACAGGCTTATTTCCCACTGCACAAATGGAAGGAATTGTAAACAACAAACATTACAGGAAAGCAAATTTTGGCTTAAAGACAAATGTTTAAAATATCCAACAGTGAAAATTTTCTCTAAGCTGCAAGTTACTTAGCCTTAAGGCTGGAACCTCCTTTCTCTGGGATACTATAGCCAGAATTTCTGAACTGGCAGAAAATGAAACCACAGTCTTTAGAGCCTTCCAAAACAAGGCAGTGTATCAGAATTCATTTACAATGAATTATCTGTAATATACCACAATTCATTTTGTCACACAAACTGGAATGTCAAGGTAAGGAAATAGAACAAAAACATTACTTTAGATTAACATACTGAAATAAGCTATATCAGCAAAATAATACAGGAAAAAAGGAAGACTTACCTCCTGAACAGAACATGGCAAAACCACACGGCTAAAACAACAAAAGAAAAAAAATATGTCACATATGAAATATTTGGCTTTAAAACACAGATCTCTACACTTAGAAGAACTTTTGCTTAAATCCAATGATAGCGTAATAAAAGGATGTTATTGTCTTTGCAATGCCTCGGACTCTAAATAAGAATTTTTAAATTGGGGAAGTAAAACTACCACTTGTGGGACTCAATGATCACTTCCATTTAGTGACCTCATTGTACCAGGACCCCAAAAACACAGCTGCAGAGATTCTTGTGAGGAGAAAAGGAACAAGAGTAAACTCATCACTGAAAATTACAGGGTACTGAATATTATTTTTAGAATGTCTGGTCAGGTTGCCCTCATGAAATTTTTAGTATGGTTTCATTCTCTATCTATCTACTACACATTTTGTTTTTATGTTATTTCTCATAGAATGTATGTCTTGAATCTCATGAATGAATGTTTCCAAAAATTTTCCCCCAGTACCCGATTATTCCTCAGTTCTATTAAGAGAAAAACAAGTAAAAATTCCTTTAGATGTAACAAGAAAAGACTTTACCAAAGGAAATACTTTGAACCTTAGAAACAGAACCCCTTCCAGGGCAAACACAATGTAAGGTTGACTGGTATGTGATTCTGTCCAAGAGTTTGTTACTAGACCAACAAAAGGACTGAAATGGAGGCATAATGCCCCTGAAGATATAATCCAAAAAAAGAATATTATGGTAAATTATATCAGAATATTGCACTTTGACTCTTAATCTCACAAAACAAACTGAGGGTTGCTGGGGGAAGGGGGGTTGGGAGAAGGGGGGGTGGGGTTGGGGACATTTGTTGAGTGCTGTGAAGTGTGTAAACCTGGCAATTCACAGACCTGTACCCCTGGGGATAAAAATATATTATATGTTTATAAAAAATTAAAAATTAAAAAAAAAAGAATATTGCACTTTATCACCAGATTTTTATAGTGAAGTACCTTCACTTATCTCCAGCATAAACTCTGAAAATCCCTATCAATTATCTCATGATAATAGCTGGTGTCCAAGACAGTAACTTCTTTTTTTGGCCTGATCTTTCTCAGACTTTTCTCTACTAACTATTAGGGTACCATAGCAGTGTTAAGTAAAATTTTCATTTTAACTTTCTATTATAAGAAAACAGAAAAAAATCCCACAACGGTCACCTTGACTTTCATTTTATAGAAAACTCCCAGTAGTTTTTCCTCATTCCAACTTCTCTTCAGCTGCACGTCTACCCACACCTCTCTCCCTATTCTCCTCAAACATCTATGCCTGAGTATTCACATCACCTTGACCTCCAGCATGTATAAAAAACATGCCTCCTGTTACTCTCCCCTGATACTATCTGGGGTCACTCAACACTCTCTGTCTCTCTGATAACTGTCACCTAAAGACGAGAACATTCTCAAACACCATTATGACTAATTCCTATTCTCATCAAAACTAAACTTGTTATACAAAAAATCCTTGCATTAACTGTCTCCTCAGAATACACACTGATTTGCCTCACTGTCTCAGTAACAGAAAATAAACTGGGGCCAAGAGGGTATGTATGGTGGGGGGAAGAGGCAGACTAAGATATAGGTTGAGAGCGTATTCTTTTTTTTTAATCTTTACTTTTTTTTTTTAATATTTATTTATTTCACAGACAGATATCACAAGTAGGCGAAGAGGCAGGCAGAGAGAGAAGGGGAAGCAGGCTCCCTGCTGAGGAGAGAGCCTATACCCACCCGAACCCTGGGATCATGACCTGAGCCGAAGGCAGAGGCTTTAACCCACTGAGCCACCCAGGTGCCCCTTGAGAGCATATTCTGAAAGATAAAGAAAGATCTAGACAGAGATACATGTTGGGAACATATTTTTAGGACCTGGAATACAATGAAAAGAAATCTATTACATTTTTAGGCAACAAGGGATCCAGGAAGGTTGTTCCAAAAGGGAAGTGACATAACTATAGCTAATCTAAAGAAGTCATCTGTAGCTGTTTAAAAAACATTGAGAGGCAGGAGTGCGGGGAAAAAACCATCTTTGGGGAGGCCGGGCAAAGATTTACAAAGGCCTGAACCAAGAAGACAGGCTGCAGAAGAAATGGAAGGAATAGAGAGGAAAGAGTTAAAGACTTGCTGGAACTTTCACAAAACCAAAGAATCACTGTTGAGTAATTTTAACAACTACTCACTAGTGGGAAGATCCCTATTTTAATATAACAACACTTAGAGCAAAACTTATTTCACAAAATCAAAGTGACTGATTAAGACATTCTGGATGAATGATGAGTCAAATTCTTCACTATTTGCTTACGAAAAGTAAAAGGAATAGACAGGGTTTGATTTTCTCTTTTTCTGAAAGCCTCATTCATCTTTTACAACAATTTGAAAATTTTCAAAATTCTCTGAAAACCCTCAGGAAAATAATTTTCCAAATGGAACTAGCAACTAGTTCTTTAAAACTAGGACTCTACACTAATGGCAACTTCATCTATTGCTTAAGTAACAACTTAAGGGAACTCCCCACCCTGAAAAGTCATTTCTAACATATTTATTTATGTCAAAAATAGATAACATTTTTTAAGACAATAAACATTTGCCAACGTATTTTACAGTTTACCAACATCTTCACATAGGAATGACCTATTCAGTGCTCCTGACCAAAAACGATTTTAGAAAGTTGACTCACAAATAGGAAGAATTCCGTTTTTCATTCAACAACACTGAGCACTTACAGTATGCTGGCCTAGATGCTACACTGGTACTAGACACAAAATAAAAACAGACTCTGCTTTTAAAAAGTCTAAAAGGAGAAAAAAAAAAGTCTAGGGAGACACACATGAAGCGTGAACATCAAGAAATGTAATTTATAACTGTTTAGGAAAAAAAAATTACGTTTGGGCACATTTCAGCATGTGTTACCTTGGCATATTTAAATTTTTATAATGAAAGTAATGGTTTCACAAAAAAGCATACTGTGCAAATTCCCAGTGGGAACTGCTTTCCATGAGTTAGCCTGATACTCCTCCCTAACTGTCAAAGGGATCTATTGAACACTTAATTCACATTTTAGAAGGGAGGAAATAACTCTAATAAAAATGACGAGATGTATGATGTAAGATCAGTTCTGCAACTCACTTGCTATGTGACTTGGGCCACGTCAATTTCCTTCTGTCTTGTTTTCTCCATTTGTCTTAATATCTGCCACCTACCTACATTACAAAGATGTCAGAGTAATAAATAAAACTTTCACGATACATTGCATAAAGTACTTGGAAGAAAAGCTTTATCCAGAGTTCAATACTATAAATAAACTTTATCCAAAAACGTGTCTTTTCTTAGGATCCCTGTGACTGACTAAAGTTGTGATTTTTCATTAACTTAACAAGTACTTATTGAGCCCTTACTATGCTCCAAGAACTATTCTAAGAGTTGGGAATATGGAAGTGAGCAAAAGAGACAAAATCATGGAGCTTGCATGTAGCAAGAGAATACATGTGGTAAAATAGAAAAAAAAAAGTGACTGTATTGCATGTTAGACAGTAATAATTGCTACTGACAACAATGCAGGAAAGGCAAATACCAAACGGTGGGGGTTGCAATTAGGTCTTCAAAGAGGGACTCCCTAAGAAGGTGATACTTAAGTAAAGACCTGAAGGAGGCAGCATAGCGAGAGCACTTCAGGCAGAGGGAACAGCAAGCAGAAAGGCCTTGAACTGAGCTTTTTTCCTGAAGTAAGAAAGAACTATTAGGAAGCTTGAGCTTGAAACGGACATGGGAATGTGCAGGGTAGTAAATGCGATCAGACCAGAACAGAAAATAACGTTAAGACCTCGTGGGCTACTGTAAGGACTTTTTTATTCACAGTGAGACTGGGGGGGGGGGGGTTGTCTTTGGAGAGTTTTAAGCAGAGAAGTGACAGAAGTGACTTTCTAAAGGAAACCTGAGAACACTAAAGATAAGTCGTCTTGAGATAACTAAATTAAACCAAAATGCACGTTTAAGAATTAAAGTGAGAGCAGCTTTTGAAAAAACCTAACAGGCCATACGCGAAATCCCTAGTTGCCCACAGGATGCTGAGGATACGAGTCAGCTGTGACAGCTCAACAATCATGGCTAACATATTTCCTGTGATAGCTACAGTGCTTGCCGGTGGGAAATGCCTAACTTTCAGTAAAAGCACTCCGCCGGTCCAACGCACCTGAAAGTCCTTCCATCTGACAGGCCACGTGTTAACAATTCCTGACCTCAACCTCGTGAAGTAGGTGGAACCCAGCGTCACCCCATCTTAAAGATGTGAAAACTGAGACTCAAAGCAGAGACGGCTCTCCCGATTAAGACAACTGCGCTGCCTTGGGGAGCGCAGTTCTCCGAACTCCCAGCTCCTGTCTGAACTTCAGGGCGCCTACGTCCCACCTCGAGTCGCGACACGGGGGCTGTCTTCACCTGGCAAGTCCATCTTCCGCGGGCTACAGGTAGGCTCCACCCCGCACGACAAATCACTGTCAGACCCACCGCGCCTCCCCACCCTCGGGCTCCGACTCGGTCCCGGGCTCGGTTCCCCAGCGACGGGCCTGCGAGTGGGCCCAGGCTAAGACTGGAGGTGGGGGGTGGGGGGTATATGGGGAGAAGGCGGGTCCCAGCGGAAACTCCCGGCCTCGGCTTCCCGAGCCACGCGCTCCGACCGGGACCCAGGAGCCTCCGCCCCAGGGGAGTGGGCGGCGGTGTTACCACGGCAACGCCAGGGGAGAGGGTCTGAGGACGCGACGTGGTGAGGCCCTCGGTGGGCCGGGGGCACGGGCCGGGGGGAGGGGGCGCGCGCAGGAAGCGGCCAGACAGAGGCTCGCTCCTTTCTAAAAATATTCCGCTTCCACCACTTCTCAATCAGTGAGTCTCCCACCACCGCCGTCGCGTAGCCTCGCTCGCGCCCACCGACCCACTCACAATTCCTTAATCAGCACCATCTTCCCGGAACCCCCTCACAGCTGCCGCCGCTACCACCACCGCCGCCGCCGCCGCCGCCGCCGCTACCGCCCCTCACGGCGCCTGCGCGGCCCCGCCTCCTCATTCCCCCCCCGAACTACCGCGGCGCCTGCGCGTCCACACCCTTCCGCCGCTACTCGTCGCGTCAGCGCGCGCGAGGGGTTAGCTCCGCCCTAGTTCGCGCCCCACCCTGGGCTCGCGGAGCTTCCATTGCGGCTGCGCGGCTGGCTAAGAGGGGGCGGTGCAGCTTTTACTGCCGCTGCGCACTTGACGCGCGCGCTCTAGTCCTCCTTTTGCGGCTCTTCTTTTCGGTCGAGTTTTGCCGGGGCGTGTGGGGAACCTACGCTCTTTGGTGAGTTTTTCAGTCGGTTCTCTGGAAGTCGTTTCCTAGTAACCAGCGTAAAACTTTCTCCCACCGCTTTTGAGAAGAGGTCCTCTCCTTGAGCTTTCACTTCGGGTTGGGGAGGCTAACGCCACCGCGTTCTCCCGTCGCGGGCTCCGTCGGAGTCCGCGGGACCGAAAAAGGTTACCTGGCTCGCTCACGTGCATATTCCGGCAGCCTCGTGAGTGCAGCCGTGTGACCGTTGCTCGCCTGGCTAGGGCCAGCAGCTGTGGCCCCACGACCTGCCCAGCGCCGGAATCCACCGCAGAATCCAGTGGCTCGACGGGAGGAGCACCCGCCACTGGTGACGACGTCCCCTGTGAGGGCGAGGGGTGCTCGCCCAGAAGACCCAGGAAGGGGAGCTGGGTGGGAGGGCGGTCGCTCGGTCACAGTCTCCTACCCACACCCAGCCTGCAACCTGCCTGAAAGCCAAAAAGGACCTTCGGATGAGTGGTGACCCGGGGGTCCCTCGCTTACTCTGTGCCACGCACAGTTCCAGACACTGGGGATACATCTGAAAACAAAATCCGCACGGTCTCTGACCTCCCTGGGGAACAAATCAGTAAGAGAGGATTCGGTGTAGCGGGAAGCGCTCTTCCGTAAATGGATGAAACAGGGTAACTGCCCAGGACGTAGAGTCATCAAGACAAGGACTCTCAGGAAGCGAAGGTTGAGTGTACGGTTAGGAATAGCCCAGCCTGTGAAGATGGTGGGGGAGGTACTCCAGTTAGAGGGAGATGGCCCCTGAGCCTGGAAAAAGTTCGGAGTATTTGAGGGGCAGGTAGAGGGTCGGTGTGGCTAGAACATTTTTAAATGAGGGTGGGGGGGGAGATAAGCTGCCACTAAATAGGTCACTAGGCCATAGTAAAGAATTTGAATTTTATTCTGAGAACCATGGGAAGCTGTTAGAAAGTTATTAGAAGAATGAAAGGAACATTAAAAATGTTTGCTATAAACCTGTGTGGTGTATCTGGTACTAGAAGACACCCAGTGGAATTAGGGCTGCCTCAAAAGTAATAGAAGTGAAATATTTACTAAAAAGCTGGAGATTTCCTCCCAAGGCACTATCTGGGGGATCATCTCTGTGATGTGTGAAGCACTTTGCTAGGTATTATGATGGTGACAAGTCAAGGAAATGTTCCCTTTCCAGGAGGTTAGAAGGTGGGAGTAGCTTCCATTGACTGAGCACCTATCTCTATGCTAGGTACTGTGCTAGGTAATGGAGATGCTTTATCTACTTTCATCCTGAGAAGAAGGCAATGATACAAGTATTTTAGCATGCTTTAGAAAGGAACAAAAATGAAATTCAGGGAGCCAAATTAAGTGATCTGTGTAGACATCATTCAGCCAGCTTGTTTACAGAACCAGGTTTCCTATCTGGATTTTGAAAACTCAAAGTCTGGTTTTTCTGCTACACTGAGTTTTGTTTTGTTTTGTTTAGAAAAAAACGAATAAGTGGGGCATGCAGACAACTTTATGACAAATAATTGTTCTCAATTATAGGAAGAAAAAGGTTATGGTTAAAAATCTAGAAGTTACTTAGCAGTAAGAGAAAGTACAAATTGGAATAGTATGCCTAGTGTGCAGGTGTAATATTTTCTAAGATCCAAGGAGGTAATATTGTCAAACTTGTAAATAGCCATTTTATGTCATAGTTTCTCCTTAATTGTTAAGCACGGTGAAAATACAGCTTTAAAAACTTCGTGGATGAATTTGTGGTTGACAAACTTTATCAATCACTAAGAAAAATTAGTATGTTGTATAACTTAATTGAAGTTTTCCAACACGTGTTTGTTGATTCCGTTGTCTGCATAGCACAGTTGCGGCTCATGGTTAGCACTCAAATGTTTGTAAAATAAAGAGACCATGTGCTAGATGGAGCATAACTCTGAGCCACTCTGTGGTATGGATGTTTCTCTTTGCCATCCAAAGATTCATATTAAATAAAACATTCAAGGGGCACCTGGGTGGCTCAGCCAGTTAAGTGTCAGACTCTAGATTTCACTCAGGTCATGATGTAGGGGTCGGGAGCGGAGTGTGGAGTCTGCTTGGGATTCTCTCTCTCCCTCTCTTCTCCCCTCTTATGCTCTCTATTTAAAAAAAAAAAAAAAAAGTATAAAACATTCAATACAAACTACAAAGATAAATTAAGAAAGTAACCAGTTTAGATGTATTTATTGAGGGGAAAAAATACTAATTCAAAATTAACTAGGTTGGTAGAAAACCTAAATCTAGATATTGTGCTGTCTGCCTGGGAGATAGAAGTGGCAGAATGAGGGAATATTGAAGAGGACTAGGAGCAGCAAAGACCTGCACCATTACCCCAAAATGAGAAAGGAGGACTTATAAAGAAAAAGATCATTACACATAAAAAAGTAAAGATTGTGTGGCATATTCTTATTTTAAAACTGAAGATGTTAGATCTTGTGCATTTTGTAAATATGGATGTAATATGGGATATAACTTACTAGTAATTGTTTTTGGATATAGAAAAAACTCCAACATCTTTAAGCCTGGTGTCCCTTGTTCTTTGTTCTAACTTTCAGCCCTCAACAATGGTAACTTTACACACAGATGTACAATTGAATTTAACTAATTCTACGTGCTTCATATATATAATCACCAATCTCCTTTGTATCATTCTGAAGCAAAGAGCTCATTATAGTAAGAATAGTCATAGATTTATTGAGGCAGATCTGACTATGAGCTATATTTGGAACATGTATACAGTAGTTGTAAAGTACGACTCAAATTCAAACAGTCTTTCAAATATAATTCAGTTTTTCCCCTTTCCTTTTTTTCCCAAAAAAGATGTTTTTAACCAGGGCTTTTATTGGTGTATAAAATATTGATGTATTTTAGGGAATTTGTGAGCCACTGAAATTACATAATTTTATGTCCGTTTTTCCTGGAGAGAAGTCTGTAGCTTACATTGCCTTGCTTAGTCTGCATTTTGCCATCCTATTTTTACCTTCTTCCCATTCAAGAATTATCTTGGTTGAGACTATTTCTATGAAAACTAGAAATATTTCCAAGAATGCTTTAATTTTATCAAAACTTAAGGCATCGGTCATGATATTGTGCCATTTGGGGGATGTAGGATGGGGTTTTACAGTAGAAAACCCTTGGCCTGAATTCATTCTCTGCCACTTTCTGCCTATGTACCTTGAGTAAATTATTTAATCTCTCAGAGACACTGTCTCTATAAAGAATATCTATAACATAGAATTATTGTGAGGAATAAGTTAGAAGTGTGTAAAGAACCTATCTGTTACTACCGGATACATAATAAATGTTCAATGAATGGGAATCATTTAAAGCATATAGCTTTCAGAAAGCAGAACAGTAAATATATAACTAAGTTCCTCCCATCCATCTCCCTTCATTCCTAGAGGTAGCTACTATCATTAATCACTGTTCATCCTAATGTATGAATAAGAATGCATGTATGTATGCATATATTCATATATGTAACTTACCCCTTCACCTACAGAGCCTAATACAGATTTCTGTTCTGTATCATCACCAACATTGGGTATTGTCAGAATTTTTTATTTTTGCGGCTTTTATTGGTTTTAGAATGCTATCTCATGTATTCACTTGACATTTCACTGCAGTGTCAGAATCTCCATGCTTACTGTCTATGTTCTTATTTGCTTGTTTTCCTATTGGTTTTGTTTTCCTCTTTTTGATTTATAGAAGAATATATACATAGCCATTTTGGATTCTGTCTGTGAGTGGTTTTATCACTTAGTTTGTAGCCGGGTGTCTTGATCCATATAGTATTGACATTTTGGGTCTGATAATGCTTTGTTGTGGAGACTATTCTGTGCCTCGTAGGATGTTTAGCAGCATCCCTGGCCTCTATCCACTAGATGCCAGTAGCACCTCTCCTGTCATGACGATCAAAAATTTTCTGCAGACATGGGCACTTGGGTGGCTCAGTTGGTTAAGCAACTGCCTTCAGCTCAGGTCATGATCCTGGAGTCCCATATCAAGACCTGCATCTAGCTCTGCTGGGAGCCTGCTTCTCCCTCTGACCTTCTCCCCTCCCATGTTCTCTCTCACTCTCTCTCTCTCTTTCTCAAATAAATAAAATCTTAAAAAAGAAAAAAAATTTCTCTAGGCAGTGCCCACTGTCCCCGGGGGGGGGGGCAAAATTACCCCTGTTTGAAAGTCAATGGTTTATAGTCTCTGTTATGCAGTTATTTATCTTTAAGAAAATCTTATTCCACTAGCATTTTTTTGAGTACATATTCCAATCCCTAAGTGTTTCACATAACCTAACCCTAACCTATTTACTCACCACAGCACATATAAAATAGGTACTATTATTATCCTTATTTTATAAAAAGAAGTCAGGTTTATGTCTTATAATGTGTAGAAAATGTTAACCAACTATATACTAAGCTATAATTTACATACAGTAAAATGCACTATTTTAAATATACCGTTTTAAGAGTTATGTCAAATAGATACTCTGATAATACAGCAATCAAGGTGCAAGACCTCTCCATCTCTATAAAAGTTTTCCTTGTGCCCCTGTCCTGTCAGTCACCCTGCACTCCCAGCCCCAGGTATGCATGGAACTGCTTTCAGTAACTATAAATTAGGCTTGTTTTATTTGTTGTTGTTGTTTTTTACAGTATATCATCAAATCATATAGTGTGTACTTTTTTGTATCGGGTTTATTTCATTCAGCATAACGTTTTTGAGATTCATCAGTGTTGTGTGTAGTTAACTCCTTTGCACAGCTGAGTTATACTCCTTTGTATAGATCTATCAGATTTTTTTAACATTTTTTTTAAGATTTTGTTTATTTATTTGACTGATCACAAGTAGGCAGAGAGGCAGGCAGAGGGTGGGGGAAGCAGGCTCCCTGCCGAGCAGAGAGCCCAATGCAGGGCTTAATCCCAGGACCCTGGAATCATGACCTGAGCCCAAGGCGGTGGCTTTAACCTACTGAGCCACGCAGGCACCCTGATCTATCAGATTTTTAAAAAAATATTTATGAGCGAGAAAGAGAGACTGCACAAGCAGCAGGGAGGGGCATAGAGAAAGGGAAAAGCTGACTCCCCGCTGAGCAGGTAGCCTGACGACGCTGGACGTAATCCCAGGACCCTGAGATCATAACCTGAGCCGAAGGCAGACATGACTGAGCAAGCCACCCAGGTGCCCTGATATATAAGATTTTGTTTGTCCATTTAATTTATTGATAGGCTTTTGAGTTCTTCCTTGTAGTTGGCCATTAAAAATAAAGTTGCTGTATTTGTGCAGAAGTCTTTCTGTAGGGGTGCCTGGGTGGCTCAGTTGGTTAAGTATCTGCCTTCAGCTCTAGTCATGATCCCAGAGTCATGGGATCAAGTCCCACATCAGGCTCCCTGCTCAGGGAGTCTGCTTCTCCCTCTGCCCTTCACCCCACTTGTATTTTCTCTTGCTCATTCTCAAATAAAGTCTTTTAAAAAAAAAAAAAAAAAAAACTTTATGTAGGTATGTTTTCATTTCTTGGGGGAAAATTTTCTTAGATGATAAGGGAAGCATATGTTTAACTCTAGGAGAAACTGCCAAATTGATTTGCCAAGTGGTTGTGCTATTTTACATCTCACCAGCAATATATCAGTCTAGTTCCTCTACATCCCCACTAACACATTTTAGCCATTCTAGTGGATGGATATGTTGTGATATCTCATTGTTTAATTTGCGTTCCCCTATAGACTCATGCGAGTGAGCACTTTTCATGTGCTTATTGATCATTCATATATCTTTTGTGAAGCATCTGTTCAAATCTTTTGCCTATTTTTAAGGGCACTTGGGTGGTTCAGTTGGTTAAGCATCTGTCTTCAGCTCAGGTGATCCTAGCGGCTTGATCCAGGACCCCAGGTTGGGGGTCCCTGCTCAACGGGAAGTCTCCCTCACCCTCCCCCCGACTTGTGCATGCTTTCTCTCCCTCTCTCTCTCAAAGAAATAAATAAAAACTTATGCCTATTTTTAAACTGGTTTATCTTTTCAGTATCGAGTCATGATAGTTCTTTATATATTCTAGGTTTGAGTCCTTTCTCAGATGTAGATGTTACAAATATTTTGACCCAGCCAGCTGCTTGCCTTTTCATTTTCTTGTTGCTGTATTTTAAACAACAGATTTTAAATTCTGAAGTCTAGGTTATGAAGTTTTTTATTTTATGATTCATACTTTCTGTGTCCTGTTGAAGAAATCTTTACCTACCCTATCCCAAAGTCCCAAAGACTTTATGTTAATTATGTTTTCTTCTAGAAGTTTAAAAGTTTGACCTTTTACATTTAGGTCTTCAGTCCGTTTCAAGTAAGTTTTTATTTTTTATTGTAAAATACACATAACAAAATGTATTATGTTAGCCACTTTTAAGTGAACAGTTCAGTATTTGTTAAATACATTCATAATGTCATACATTCATTTCCTTAGCTCTTTTCATCCTGTAAAACTGAACTTACATTCCCATTAAACAGTAAATTCATTCTCCCTGCTAGCCCCTGGAAACCATCATTCTACTTGCGTCTCTATGATTTTCACTATTACAAATATATAAACAGAATCATTCAGTATTTGTCCTTTTGTGACTCATTTGTTTCACTTAGCATAATGTTCTCCAGGTTCATATTATAGCATGCATCAGAATTTCCTTTCTAGGGCTGAATAATATTCCTTGTATATGTGTATAGACCATGTTTTGTTTATTCATCTTCCTGTTGATGGATACTTGGCTTGCTTACACCTTTTGGCTGAATAATGTGAATGCTGCTATGAACATGAGTGTACAAACATCTCTTAGATACCCTGTTTCCAATTCTTTTCAATTATATATCCAGAAGTGAAATTGCTAAACCATATGCTAATTCTATTTTTAATTTTTTGAAGAACCACCGTACTGTTTTTCTTAACTGCTGTACTATTCTGTGTTCCCGCCAATAGTGCATAAGGATTCCGGTTTCTTCACATCCTCTCTAGCTCTTGTTATTTTCAGATTTTTTGATAGTAGCCATCATAATGGGTATGAGGTGCTATCTAATTGTAATTTTGATTGACATTTCTCTAATGATCAGTGATGTTGAGCATCTTTCCATGTGCATATTGGCCATTTGAATATCTTTTGAGAAATTTCTACTCAAGTCCTTTATTTTCAAATTGTTTTGTTGTTGTTGTTACTGTTTTTAGGAGTCCTCTGTATATTCTGTTTATTAATTTCTTATCAGAAGATTTGCAGATTTTTTTCCCAGTCCATGGGCTGTGTTTTTACTTTATTGTTACTGTCTTGTGTTGCACAAAATTTTTTAATTTTCATGATGTCAAATCTTTTTTCCTTTATTCCCTGTGCCTTTGGTGTCATACCTAAGAAATCATTACTAAATCCAAGATCATGAGGCTTTTGCCCTATTTTCTTCTAAGAGTTTCTAAGTTTTAACTCTTACATTTAGATATTTGGTCCACTTTGGGTTAATTATTGTATGTGATGTTGGTAGGATCCAACTTCATTCCTTTGCACGTTGACATCCAGTTTTCCCAGCAACATTTGTTGTAAAGACTTCCTTTTCCCATAGAATGGCTGTGTACCCTTGTCAAAAATCATTTCACTATATATGCAAGGGTTTATTTCTGGGCTGTCTATTCATCTATATGTCTGCCTTTGTACTAGTACTACACCGTTTTGATTACTGTAGCTTTGTGGTAAGTTTTGGAATTAGGAAGTGTGAGTATTCCAGATAGTTTTTTTTTTTTTTTTTCCAAGATCGTTTCAGCTATTTGGGATCCCTCTTTATGAATTTTAGGATAGGTTTTTCTATTTCTGCATTGGTATCTTGTAGAGATTGTAGCAAATGTGTAGATCACCTTGGGCTTCATTTTTTTTACAGGTACATGATGATTCCACTCTATAGTGCACTATAATTTCCTACTGGTCTCTTACCAGTAGCCACTTAGGTTGTACCCAGTTGTTTGCTATTGCAGGAGTCCTGCAGTAAATAGCCTGTTACATTTCATATGTGTGGAATAGTAACCATAAGGTAAATTCTTGAAACTGGAATTATTAAGTCAATGGTATGTGCATTTGTAATTCTTACAGGGTTTGCCTTAGAGTCCTCCATAAAGACTACCAATTTATGCTCCTATCAGCAATGTATAGGAGAGTACCCATTATCCCAAACTATTTGAATGTATTTTCAAACATTTTATTAAAACTTATAATTGTAAAATATAGTACAGATACAAAAATCTTACATAAAACATAGCCAATTAATTATTAAACAACACTTGTTATCTCTGCCAGATCAAGAAAGAGAACATTGCCAGTCTCTTTGTAAGTTTTCCACGCACCTATTCTAGCTACAACTCCCTCTTCCCTTCTTGACTTTTACAGGAACCACATCTTTGCCTTTGTTTATAGTTTTGATCACACTTTTATCTTTTTGTAGTGATGGTAGCCATTACCACTATTGCTAAATGCTTAGATCCATTAATTGATTAGGGATTGCAAAGTCATGATTTTTTTTTATTCAATCATTTCTTGATGTGTTGGCTAGAATGCTTCTATAAAGAGAAACTGGCCATCTAGTGGCACAATTTATATAGGAAAGGAAGAATAAGCCTTTGATTTTTATCCATTTCTTTTTAAACCAGTTTTCAAAATGATAATTTTTTTCTCTAAAAGTAATCAATTGCTATTATTTATTTTTTAGTGTAGCTTTAAACAAATTTGAAGTGCTGTTTTCTATACTATTTGTATTGTTGTCCACACACTCCTATCTGTGGCCAGTTGAGCCTCTTCAAGTTGTCTGAGTACTTTTGAGTGTTCCTGAGAGTCTTTGATAACTTCCTTTGTATCTGGTATGATAGGATCTAGCCTGCAAAGACTGATCTTGGGGTGCCTGGGTAGCTCAGATGGTTAAGTATCTGCCTTTAGCTCAGATTGTGGTCTCCGGATCCTGGGATCAAGCCCCAGAACTATGCTAGGTTGAATAACCTCCAAAATCTTTTGAATATTTGATTGAGGCTGGTTGTGTAACAAGATCCCAGTGAGGCAACTAACACTACTGTGCGCAAAGACCTATAATTTTTATGGTATGCAAACATCTTAAAACATATATAGATAGATAGATATCTTTTATTTACTTACTTATTTATGTTGAAAGAGAGCGAGAGAGAGAACATGAACATAGGGAAGGGGGAGAGGGAGAGAATCCCAAGCAGGCTCCAAACTCAGCAGCATGGAGCCTGAGGCAGGCTCCATCTCACTACCCTGAGTTGAAACCAAGAGTTGGACGCTTAGCCAACTGAGCCACCCAGAAGCCCCTGCAAACATCTTTTTAAGACTAGTTGGTGATCATTCATGTATGTGCATTTGTGCTAGCTTTCCCTCTGGGCCATTTCTATTTATGAAAGCATGTTGTAATGGAAGAAAGTACTGGCTTTGGGGGAGCCAAGAAAACTCTGGCTGTACCATTTATATTATCTGAGTCCTATTTGTAATATAGTAACATAGTAATAATATATAATTTGTTACATCAGATTAACACTAAACTCAGACTTGGTTTCCACTCATTTTCTTAATCTCCATATCTGAAGAGATGTTCCTTTTTTAAAAATTTTTAATTTTTTTAAAGATTTTATTTTAGAGCATGTGTGATCATGGGGTGGGGAAGTGCAGGGAGGAGCAGAGGGAGAGAGAATCTTAAGCAGGCTCCATACTCAGGACAGAACCCCACACAGGGCTTAGTCTTTCAACCCTGAGATCATGACCTGAGCCAAAAATCAAGAGTTAGATGCTTAACTGAGTGAGCAATCCAGGCACCCCTGAAAAGATGTTCTCAACTACTCCCACTTCTTCTATCTTCTCTCTCTCTTTTTTTAAGATTTCATTTATTTATTTGAGAGAGAAAGAGAGTATGAGAGGGGAAAAGGTCAGAGGGAGAAGTGGACTCCCCACAGAGCTGGGAGCCCACTGCGGGACTCAATCCGGGGACTCCGGGATCATGACCTGAGCCGAAGGCAGTGGTTTAACCAACTGAGCCACCCAAGTGCCCTGCCACTTATTCTATCTTCTAACTAGGATTAACTTTGTTCAGTTTTTTTTCACATTGTTTTCTTTTCCATTTACATAGGTACTATCTAATCCTTTTCACCTTAATCTCATGATTGAACTTTTATAGTGTGTATTGCATAGTGTAGACAAGTGTTTGTTTGTTAAGAATTCCTTGTAAAACACTTATGACGTGAAGAATAATATAGAATAATATACTGAATATCTTTGTGCCTACCAGCTAGTGAAGAAATCATTGCCAGTAAAGTTGAAGCCCTCATGTGTATCTGTATGATTGCATCTCCCTTCTATCTCTTGCCTTCTATTCAAAGAATCACCATCTTGAATTATTGTAGATTAAGCTAATAGTATATTTCAAAAATAAGAGACTTCTCCATCCAGAGATGATAAAGATATTCTAAAATTTAAAGTTTTACATTTTATATTTATGTTGTTAATCTATCTGGAATTACTTTTTGTGTATGGTGTGAGCTATAGGGATCCAATGTTTTTTTCCCTCACATGGATAACAGTCTTGCCATAGTTTATTTGAACAGTCTTTCCTCTGATATATATGCTGATATATCAGAATTTTTCCAAGATCTCTCTACATGTGACAGTTTTATAAAATGTGTGACTATTCTTAAACTCCATTTTCTCCTGTATTTGGACTATTAGGTCATATTTATTCTTTGTGTGGTTCAAATTTCCTGAGTGGGGTGTGTGTGTGTGTGTGTGTGTGTGTGTGTGTATACAATTACTGGAAGAGACATGGTAAAATTTCCCAATGTAGTGATTGATATATTTTTTTTTCTTCATTTTTAGTTCTTTCCATTTTCTTCCATATTATTTTTGAGGATATATAGTTAGGTACATAGAAAGTAGAACTCTTAAATCTTTCACAGGAATTGATGCTCTTATTCTGTATTATTATTATTATTATTATTATTATTCTAGCAATGCTTTCACCTTTCTTCTGATACTCCTACAGCTATATGAAGTTGCTTTGGGTTAGTATTGTCCTGGGATGTCTTTTTCTGTGTCTTTTTAAACCTGTTTATTTTTTTTTTTTTTAAGATTTATTTATTTGACAGGCAGAGATCACAGGTAGGCAGAGAGGCAGCCAGAGAGAGAGAGAGAGGGAAGCAGGCTCCCCGCTGAGCAGAGAGCTGGATGCGGAGCTCGATCCCAGGACCCTGGGACCATGACCCGAGCCGAAGGCAGAGGCTTTAACCCAGGGAGCCACCCAGGTGCCCCTAAACCTGCTTATTATTAGAAAAGCAATTTTGTAATATCTAAGTTGGAAGAGTGTAATGAAATCTCATGTGTCCATCACCCACCTTCAACAATGATCAATTTGGCATTTTTGTTTCATCCACTCTCCCTTCCCAGGCTACTTATTTTGGGGTATATTCTAAAGCAAATTCAAGATACCATATAATTTTTCCTACAAGTGTTATTGTTGTTTTCCATTCCCTGACTTTCAACCTTCTGTTTTAAGTGTGGCTCTTGTTAATAGATTAAGGCCAGATTGTTTCTTTAGCCTTCATTTTCTGATTTTTAAAATACATTTTGAAACTCTTACATGGTGACATTTCATTTTCAGAATGCAGGTCTTTCACCTGCTTGGTTAAATTTATTACTGGGTATTTTAATCTTTTTGATAAATTGTCCATTTTTCTTAGTTGCTCTTTCTGATAGTTCATTATTTTTTTTTTAAAGATTTTATTTATTTATTTGACAGAGAGAGATCACAAGCAGGCAGAAAGGCAGAGTGAGAGGAGAAAGCAGGCTCCCTGCTGAGCAGAGAGTCCGATGAGGGGCTCGATCCCAGGATCCTAAGATCATGACCTGAGCCGAAGGCAGAGGCTTAACCCACTGAGCCACCCAGGCACCCCACTGATAGTTCATTATTAGTGTATAGAAACACAACAGCTTTTTTGCATATTGATTTTCTATCCTGCAGCTTTACTGAATTTATTTGTCCTAACAGTTTTTTGATGGAATCTTTTGGGTTTTCTGTATATGTCATGTCCTCTGTAAATAGTGACCGTTTTACTTTTTTTTTTTTTTATAACTAATTTGGATGCTTTTTATTTCTTGTCTGATTGCTGTGGGCCAGGACTACCAGTACTATGTTGAATTAAAGTGGCGATTAACTTTTGAATGAAAAGCGGTCATCCTTGTTCCTCATCTTAGAGGAAAAGCTTTCAGCTTTTTACTGTCAAGTTTGATGTTAGCTTTGGGCTTGTCGTGTATGGCTTTTACTACCTTGAGGTATATTTCCTCTATACACACCTTGTTGAGAGTTTTTGTCATAAGTGAATGTTAAATTTTGTCATGCTTTTTTTTTTTTTTTTGCATCTATTGATGTGATCATATAATTTTTATTCTTCATTTTGTTTTTGTTTTTTTAAGATTTTATTATTTGACTGAGAGCAAGAGAGCGAATACAAGCAGGGGGCAGTGGGAGAGGGAGAAGCAGGCTTCCTGCTGAGCAAGCCCAATTTGGGCCTCGATCCCAGGGTCCTGGGATTGTGACCTGAGCCCAAGGCAGACACTTAATGACTGAGCTATCCAGGCACCCCATTCCTCATTTTACTGTGGTGTGTCATGTTGATAGATTTATGAATATTGACCCATTCTTGCATCCCTGGAATAAACACCACTTGGATCATGGTATATGATCCTTTAAATCTATTGTTGGATTCCTTTAGTATTTTCTTGAGGATTTTGTATCTATCTATACTAATTAAGGATATTGGCCTGTAATTTTCTTTTTTTGTTTTGTTTTTTTTTTTTTTGTCTGATTTTGGTGTCAGAGTAGTGCTGGCCTTGTAGAATAAATTTGGAAATGTCCTTTTCAGCTTTTTGGAGTGGTTTGAGAAGAATAGGTATAAAGTTTTTAAATGCTACGCAGAATTCACCTGAAGCTCTTTAATCCTGGACTTTTTTTTTTGTTGGGAGTTTTTTGATTATCAGTTCAATTTCATCGCTAGTAATCAGTCTGTTCAGATTTTCTATTTATTCCTGATTCAGTTGTAGAAGATTACTTGTTTCTAGGAATTTATCCATTTCTTCTAGGCTATCCAATTTGTTGGCATATAATTATTCATAGTAAACTCCTAATCCTTTGTGTTTTTGTAGTGTTATTTGTAACTTTTCTTTCATTTTTTTAAATTTTATTTGGGTTCTTTGTGAGGGAGGGAAGTGGAGGAAGGAGCAGATTCTGGCCAGAAATTTATCAAATTTGTTTATCTTTTCAAAGAAGCAGTCCTTAGTTTGACTGATTTTTTTTTTTTTTTCTTTTAGGTTATTTTTTTTTCAGTCTCTATTTCATTTATTTCCACTCTGATCTTTATTATTTTCTTCCTTCTATTAACTTTGGGCTTTGTTTCTTTTTCTCATCCCTTTGTTTTAAAATTAGATTATTTGATATTTTCCTTTTTTTTTTGAGTTAGATCTTTATAGCTTTAAAATTCCCTCTTAGAATTACTTTTGCCACATCTCCTAGATTTTGGAAGTTGTTTCCATTTTTATTTGTTTCAGGGTTGGTTTTTTCATGTTTTTTTTTTTTTTCTTGTGATTGATTTCTAGGCTTCACACTGTTGTGGTTAAAAGATATGATTAATACTAAGTCAATCTTCTTAAACTTATTGAGACTTTTTTCTGTGGTAAAACCTGATCTGTCCTGGAGAATGTTCCATGTACAATTGAAAAGAATGTGTGTTCTGCTATTTGGGAGTGGATTATTCTGTGTATATCAATAAAATAATGGTCTAATGTATTGTTTAAGGCCATTGTTTCCCTATTGACTTTCTGTCAATAGGCCATCCATTGATGTAAGTGGGATGTTAAAGTCCCATGCTGTTGTATTACTGTCAGGTTTTTTTTTAAATAAGTGTTAATACTTTATGTATTTAGGTGCACCTGTTTTGGTGCATAGATACAGTTATTATATCGGCTCATTGAATTTATCTTTTTATCATAATGCACTTCTTTTTCTTTTGTTACAGTCTTTGTGTTAAAGTCTATTTAGTCTAATACAAGTATTGCTACTACAGCTTTTTTTTTTTTCATTTCCGTTTGCATAGCATATCTCTTTCAATCTCTTCACTTTCAGTTTGTATGTATCTTTAGGTCTGAAGCGAAGCTCTACAGGGAGTATATGGATGAATCTTGGTTTTTTATCCGTTTGATTACCCTGTGTCTTTTGATTGGAGCATTTAGTCCTTTTACATTTAATTTTTTAAAATTTTATTTATTTATTTGACAGAGATCACAAGTAGGCAGAGAGGCAGGCAGAGAGAGAGGTGGAAGCAGGCTCCCTGCTGAGCAGAGAGCCCGATGCAGGGCTAGATCCCAGGACCCTGAGATCATGACCTGAGCCAAAGGCAGAGGCTATAACCCACTGAGGCACCCAGGCGCCCCTACATTTAAAGTAATTTTTGATAGGTATTTACTTATTGACATTTTGTTGCTTTCTGGTTGTTTCTGTAGCTTTTCTTTGGTCCTTTCTTCTCTTGCTCTTTCCTTGTGATTTGGTGACTTTAGTGTTATGTTTGGATTCTTTTCTGTGTGTGTGTGTGTGTGTGTGTGTTGTGTGTAAGTATTCTAGGTTTTTGGTTTGTGGTTACCATAAGGTTCATCTCTAACACCCTCTGTATATAGCAGTCTGTTCTTTGATGCTTGCTTAAGTTCAACTACATTCTAAAAGTGCTACATTTTTAACCAACCATTTTATGCTTTTGATATCCTATTTTACATCTTTTTATTTGTATATATGTTAACTAATTATTATAGTTGTTTTTATTACTTTGGTTTTTAAGTACTGTTATTATATGTTTGCTTTTACCAGTGAGATTTTTTTCTTCCACAGTTTTCTTCAAGTTATGACCTTTTCTGCTTAAAGAAGTCCCTGTAACATTCCATATAAGGCCATTTAGAGTTCATAACTCCTTTAACTTTTTTTTCATCTAGGAAACTCTATCTCTCCTTCAATTCTGAAAGATAATCTTGCTGGGTAGATTATTCTTGGTTTTAGAATTTTTCCTTTCAGTACATTGAGTGTATCCTGCCACTCCCTTCTGGCTTTCAGAGTTTCTGCTGAAAAGTCATCTGATAACCTTCTGGGTGTGCCCTTGTGTGTAACTAATTGCTTTTCTCTTGCTGCTTTTAAGATTCTCTCCCTTTAATTTTTGACACTTAATTTCTGTGTGTCTCAGTGTGGGCCTCTTTACATTTATCTTGTTTGGGGCTCTCTTTGTTATCTTGTTTGGACCAGGTACCTGTTTCCTTCCTGAATTTAGGGAAGTTTTCAGTTTTTTCTTCAAATAAGTTTTCTGTCTTTATCTCTCACTTCTTCTGTGAGAAATTAATAATGTGAATTTTAGTACACTTGATCTAGTAGTCCCAGAGGTCCCTTAAACTATCCTTAGTTTTTAAAATTCTTTCTTTTTGCTGTTCAGCTTGATTTTTACTACCCTGTGTTCCAGACTGCTGATCAGTTCTTCTCTATCATCTAATCTGCATTTGAGTCTCTATGTGTTTTTTATTTCAGTTATTGTATTATTTAGTTCTGATTGGTTCATTTCCATGTTTTCTTTTTCTGGAAATTCTCACTGTATTCATCCAGTCTTCTCCTGAGTTTGGTAACCATCTTTACAACTGATACTTTAAACTCCTTATCAAGTAGACAGCTTATCTCTGTTCTTGTAGTTTCCTGTTTTGTTTTGTTTTTAATCTTGTTTTTTTGTTTGTTTGGAACATCTTCCTTTGTCTCCTCATCTGTCTGATTCTGTGTGTGTTTGTCTGTTAGGTAGATTAGTTTCATCTCCAGGTTTTGAAGGAGTGACCCTATAGAGAAGGTGTCCTGTGGGGTCCAAAAGGATAATTCCCTCTGGTCACCAGAACCAGGTGCTCCAGGGGTAGCCCTTGTGTGGGCTGTGTGCACCATCCTGTTGGCTGATCTGTGACTGTCGCAGGCATGCTGGTGGGCAAGACTGGTGCCCCAGCCTGCTGGCTGCAATGCCCAGCAGCAACTGCTGCACACACACACACACACACACACACAGGTGCATGAGGCTGGCTCCATGCTGGCTGAGAGGCCCAGACTCAGCTGCTGCAGATGTGCTGGTGTGCTAGTATGCAGGGCTAGCCCCTGGTATGGCTGGTGTCCTGCTGGGTGAAAGCCACTTTGGGGGTGCAGGAGTTCCAGCCAAGGTTCCCTGCTGTGTCCAGTAGGGTGGGAACCACATTGGAGGGTTACCTGCTAGGGCGAGTGGGTTATAGGGACAGATCCAAAGGTGAACACCAGAGCAGGAAAGCAGTTCTAGTAAGGTAGATGGAAAATGTCAGAAATGGCACCCACCAGTGCTAGAACAGGTAGGTAGAAGGAGGGTAAAAAATCACCAGAGCTTCTGGGTAGCTCAGTTGGTTGAGCATCTGCCTTCAGCTCAGGTCATGACCTCTGGGTCCTGGGATCAATCCCCATGCTCCACTCTGCTTCTCCCTCTCCCTCTGGCCTTCTACCCCCCACTCATTCTCTCTCAAATAAATTTAAAAAAAAATTTTTTTTAATGGTTTTCACCAGCACTCCTGTTTCCAGAGAAGGTTCCTACAGATCTCTGTACTATTTGCACATTTCCTAAGTCACATATGACTTAGGTGCTTTACAGTCTGTTGACTCTGTGCTAGGTCTAGAAGCTAGTGAATTTGTGCAGGACACTTTGAGAGCAGAATTTTAGTTTCCTGTAGCTCTCCAGCACTCCCACAGTTAAGACCCACTGATTTTCAAAGCGGAAGTTATGGGGCTTGTCTTCCCGGTACCAGGGTCCCCAGCTTGAACCCTTCACTCTTCAGGGAAGACTTTTGTATCTGTGGTATCCCTCCCATGGGTTGTTGCACCAGGAGTGTCAGTTCTGAGCAGACCATGTTCTGCCCTCCTACCTGTTTCAATGTGTCATTCACTTCATATTTCTGGCTATGGGAGAGCCAACCTCAGAGTTGCTCCATAAATAGTTGTAGTCATAATGTCTATGGGAGGAGGGGAGCTCAAGATTCTCCTACTCTTCCATCATGATCCTCTCCCTACCTTTATTTTTTCTGATTAAAAAATCACTCATTTTGAATCCTGCATTCTTCCTTTATGAGTGATGTGGTCTTTTCCTCTGGAAAGCATTAAAGATTTTCCTATTTAATTTTGGTTTTGGTTTTTTATTTGGTTATTTGTTTTTTTATTTTGATTATGCCTGTGCCTATGCATATTCTTTGTATTTATCTTTCTTAGGGTTTTCTGAATTTCTTAAAAGTTAATGTCTTTTACCCTATAGAGTGAGTTTTTGACGATTATTCATTCATTCAGATTTTTTTTCTTTTAGGAATCCAGTTTTACCTTTTCATTTTGTCCCAAGTCCCCAAAGCTCCATTAATTTTTAAAAATATTTTTTCTCTGTAAATATTGTCTAGTTTCTGTTGATGTCTCTTCAAGTTCATATATCCTTCTGTTATCTTCTAATTGATATTAACCTATCCAGGGAATTTTTTCTATGTTATATACTGTAATTTCAAATCTAAAATGTCCTTTTAGTCCTTTTATATAGTGTCCACTTCTCTTGCTGATTTTTTTAATTCATTTCTTACAAGTGTCTTCTCCTTGTGTCCTTGAACGTGATTGTAATAGCTACTTTAAATTCCTTGTTTGTTAATTTCAGCATGTGGCTTCTTGTCAGGGTCAGACTCCATTGAATGTTTCCAAGTATGGTTTGTATTTTCCTGTCTCTACTTATGTCAAGTACATTTGGATTTTATCCTAGACATTGTGAATGCTGCAGTATAAAGACTTTGGATTCTGTTATATTCCTCCTAAAAGTATTGGGATTTTTTTTTTTTTTTTAATCAGTCCATTTGGTTGGCTGAACTGGAACTGGAAATTCATCTCCTCCATAGTGGGGAGCAGCTCAAAATTTTGTTTGGTTCTTTTAACCTTATTTGGAATTCATGTGTGTGCTTCAGGGGTTAGCCAAAGATTTGGACAGTGTTTATGACACGATTTGGGGGTACTCCTCTCTTGTTCTCTCCTTTGTAGCATTTTCTTCCTCACCAGCTGCTGCATTTGCCCTGAAATCTTTCCTCTTAGACAAGGAACACTAGAGATTTTTTAAAACTGCATTCTTGGCTCTTGACATGGCATGGGTTGGGGCCTGCCCGTAGTAGAAAATGCAAAACCCACCACAGTGCTCAACGCTCCACTATAGAATTTCCCTTCTTTTGGTTCCTCTCCAGTGCTTTTAGGTAATTTGTAAAAATTTTGTCCAGAGTTTTTAATTGTTATATGTGGAACTGTTATTCCTGTAGGTGTTACTTGGCCGTGATTAGAAGCAAAATCTCTGGGCTCTTTTTAATGCCTTAGTTTTGTAGATATTTGAGGAGAGCAGTTCCCCATGGACTCTCAGGAGTTCCTGTCTTTAGACCTGAATTACATGATCGGCAACAGTATTAGACATGACTTTACCATAAACTTTGGCTGTGAGATTTGGCAGTAGTAATTGGACCAGGAACCCTTTATTAGCATTAGATCAAGTTAAGTTATTTCTCTGAACTGTATGTCAGGAGGACGCTGCAACATTATAGGGCCAGGAGTTTCAACAGGTCTTAAGTTTTGTACTCATGTAGAGTCCAGGGAGAGAAAAGTCCATTCCCTGTGGTCACTAAATGTTAGATCATTATGAGAAACCACTTCAGTCTTGTAAATGATTCAAAATACTATATAATTTAGAGCAGTGATGGATTTGGGTGTACCCAAGGAAAAGAAAATTGCCTGGTATATGTGAAAGTTTCAGATACGAAACCATCTGTGACTTGATGGAGGGGGGTGTAACATAAAGATGTATGATGCCATTTGTAAAACTAATTTCTCTTTCCATTTAATCTCTTGTTGCCTAAGAAAATGCAGCTAGTAATTAAGATACCATTTTGGTCTTGCTTGTAAGTGCAGTTGCCTTCATTAAATTTCACACTTGTGAAAAGGAGCTATTAAGAGACAGCCTAAGGTAACACTTTTGAATAGCTAACTTTGTTAAAAATACGTTTTCCAAATTTCTTGCAATAAAATGTAATTGCATTTTCTGTTTTCACTCATGTAGAATCTTCTCACATATTATCTATTAGAGATAAGACTTGGTGCTGGAGGGAATATTCTGCTAAACTGGAGGAGTACAGTGACTTGAGTTCTCCTTTCCTTGCCATTTATAATAAGTAAAGTTTTCTGGTTTCTCTAATTTTTCCTACAGTTCACTTCTCATAAGGTTAAGTGGTGGCAAGAGAGAGATTCCAGAAAACATAGATTTTTAAGTGTCAAGTTTTTTTAAATATTTGTTATTAAATTAAACTGGTTAGGAAGCAATCAATAAATAATTACTGAGCCAGCATTGCAGCACTGGAGTACCTTGATGGCATACCTATAAAGTGAAAAACAAACAAGGTGGCGGAAGAAAAAAATAAAGGAAAAACTATGCAATTTTTACCATTCATAATAATACCAAATCATAGCCAATGAAAACATGTTCTACTTTATAAAAATGGATACATAGTAAACTTATTGCTATTGTGTACATCAACAGTGAACTTCTTCTATGACATGCCTTTACTATTTAATGTGCTGATTTTTCCATGGAATTAAATCCTCGTTTCTGTGGCTGGTTGGTGGTCAGTTTAATATAATGCATGAAAATGTTTTTGCATTAAATGTTAGTATAAAGTCTATATGCTCTGTATCAGCTTAAGACAGATATTAATTCAAATATTTTAATTAGTATCTCCGTAATACAGGAGAAACACCAACTGCTTCTTTCTCTCTACTAATTGAAGTCCATTGCGTGTTTTTAAAAAGTGACAATATTGGGGCGGCTGGGTGGCTCAGAGGGTTAAAGCCTCTGCCTTTGGCTCCGGTCATGATCCCAGGGTCCTGGGATCGAGCCCTGCATTGGGCCCTCTGCTTGGCAGGGACCCTGCTTCCTCCTCTCTCTCTGCCTGCCTCTCCACCTACTTGTGATCTCTGCCTGTCAAATAAATAAATAAAATATATTTTTTTAAAGTGACAATATTAACATGATTACTTCTAAAGTTCTTTCCCCACACAGGTTATAATATAAGCATTCTTCTCTATTTGTATTAATTTTAATCTCAAAAGACCATCTTAAAGAAAAGATGTCTAGTTTTCTTTCAGGTTTATTTTGTCCTTAGCTGCTTCTTAGGATTATTAATAGAGTCTACGGCCATACCACCCTGAACGCGCCCGATCTCGTCTGATCTCGGAAGCTAAGCAGGGTCGGGCCTGGTTAGTACTTGGATGGGAGGATTATTAATAGAATGTGTAGTTGTTATGGGTGCTTTTTCTGATGTAAATGCTTTTCTACAGAGAACAAGATGAAAATTCTAAATTTGCTGACTTCAAGTGTAAAATGCTTTTGATTCAACAATTTTTAATCTAATTTGAAATCAAATTGCTCTAAGTTATATAGCTCAGTATGTTTTCTTCAAATTAATGCACAAAAATCTGTAACCTTCTCATATGTATAAGGACCACGTAGACCAGTGAAAGAGAAATTCTCATGTTCAGAGACAATAAAGTACTTAGGAATGAAGTTAATGAAATGTTTAAAAGTTACTTGAAGACAACTTTATGACATTCTTGAAATACACAAATGTAGACTTGAACAAATGGAAAGATATTATGTGTTCTTTAGAAGGATGTTTCAGTATCACAAAGATGTCAGTTTCTCTCCATGTTTTAAAAAAAATAAGCACAATCCTAGTAAAAATACCAAGTTTTTTTTCAAGGAAACAAAAATTACTTATAAAATACATATAAACAATAAATAAGCAAAAATAGTGAGGAAATCCCTGGAAAGGGTAATGATTGGATTGTGGATTAGCCCTACCAAATATTGAAATTTACCATAAAGCCTTTACAATTCAAAAAGAGGTGGTAACGGTATAGACATATTGGTGGGACAAAAGAGAAACTCCAAAAATGGACCCATAAACTTGGAGATTTGGTATATGGATATTGCCGTCTCAAATCAAAGATTTTTAGTAAGTAAGTAAGTAATGATTTTAGTAAGTAATTTTTTTAGTAAGTAATGTTGAGATCACTGGATCACAATTTGAGAAAAAGGTATTGGATCTAAACCTCACACTGCACACCAAAGTAAGTTCAAATAGGTCAGAGATAAATGTAAAAAAATGAAACCATACAAGAGCTGGAAGAAAGAAAAACGGATGACTTTCCTTTATAACCTGGTGATATCAAAAACCTTTCTAACTCTGGCTCAATCTAGCTATAAAAGAAAAGATTGATAACTGTGACTCTATGAAAATTAAAGAGCATTTGCATACCAAAAATACTGTAAGTAAAGTCAATAGCAAATTGGGAAATGGTATTTGTAACCTATATTACAGGGGCTGATCTCACTAAACTACAAGGAGCTCTCAAAAAATGATCAGAAACCAGTAAAAGACTGGGCAGAAGCTTGAACATCCAGCTCACAGGAAAGAGTCAAATGGCCTTTGAACGAATTTAAAGATGTTCAGCCCCACTCAGAGTAACTGGAGTTCAAATGGACACCACAACCTGAGCTACCACTTGGCAATGAAAAGGAACAAGCTATTGATACCGATATTATGCTAAGTGAGAGAGGCCTGCCACAAAGGCTACCTACTGTGATTCCATTTCTGTGACATTCTGGAAAAGCAAAATTTTAGAAAATCAGATCTGTGGTTGTCAAGGGCTGGGGGTGGTGGGCTGGGACAGGAGGGGAATGTTTGGGGTGATGAAAATATTCTGCAGTTTGGTTATGTTGGTAGTCACGTGAACATGTTTAACAAAACCGATCCGACTACACGGAAGAAGGTGAATGTTCTGGTTTGTAAATTCTACCTCAAACCTTGAATCTTAAAACCATCAAAACCCCACTATAATGTCACTTCTCTCTTACTAGCTTAGCAAAAATTTAGACTGTTGGAGATGCGGTGGAGAAACAGGCACCTCACCCATAACTGGTGGTAGTTAGTACATGATGGCACAACCCTCATGTAGGGGAATTTGGTACTCTCTAAAAAAAATGACACATGCATTTATTTTATCCACTGGCCTAGAAGTTCTATTAACAGCTTCAGAGTATATTCCACTGAGTACATAAGTTATTATGTAACTGGTCCCCTTCTGGTGGACATTAAGATTTTTAACTTTGTTGCTCTTACAAACAGTGCTGCAAGGCAAAACCACTTCATGTGTATGGAGGGTATTGGTAGGGAAAATTCCAGGAAAGAGAATTGCTGGGTAAAGTGAAAGGTACATGTTTACTTTTGAAGAGTAGTGTTAGCAAATTGCCACCAGTACAGATTGTACCAATTTACACTCTTAACCACTGTTGCTTGAGTAGGACTATTTCCCCTCACCCTTGCCAACAAAATGTGTTATGAAGTTTCTGGATTTTTAACAAAATTATCTTATTTTAGTTTTATCCTTTGGTTAGTTCTCTTAAGTTGCCGGTCTCCTATATTAGCCCTGTGCAATGTGAATTATAACTATTTTTCCCACTTTATTGTATTTTGAGTTTGCTTTTGTGATTTTTTTTTCCTGTATAGTCTTGTTGTTATTGTTTTTATAAGGTTAAATATCTTTCCCAGTTTGTGGATTTTTGAATCTAGTTAAAAGATTCACCCAAGATCATCTGGGTGCCTCACTTGGTTGGGCATCTGCCTTCAGCTCTGGTCATGATCTCCGGGTCCTGGGATCCAGACCCACACTGGGCTCCCTGTTCAGGAGGGAGTCTGCTTCTCTCTCTCTCTCTCTCCCCACTGCTCATTCTCTCTCTCTCTCTCTCTCTCAAATAAATAAAATCTTTTTTTTAAAAAAATGGCCCTTCTCAGTCTAAAGCTATTACAGAACTTTGCCATATTTTTTCTAGTGTCTTTAGTAAAGCATTTTTCCATTTTTTACATTTAACTTTGATTCCATACGGAATCCTGGTGTATAGTTTTTTAAGTAGTGCATTATCCTAATATGGTTTACCGAATTGCCTATTTCTGCCCTAGTGACTTGCAATGCTACCTCCACTACATACTAACTTTCCATGTAGTAGAGTTCCAATTCCATTCTTTCAGCTTTGTTTCATTTATCTGCCTATTAGGTGCTGGAACCACACTTTCTTAATTAAGGCTTTTACTGTTTGGTATAGCCAGTGCCCCACTCCTCCATTCTTTCTTTCCTTCCTCAGCAGAGTTTTTCTAGATATTTCTACCTTTTTAATTTCCAAATGAACATTTGAGTTGTCCCATCTAGTTGAACAATGACAAAGCCCTCCAAAATAGTGCCCAGTACTAGTCAGAAGCTTCTTTTTTAAATTAAATTTGTCCTTTTTTAAAGGTTTTTATTTATTTGAGAGAGAGAAAGCATGAGCCAGGGGGAGGAGCAGAGGAAGATGGAGAAGCAGATTCCCTGCCAAGTAGGGAGTCTAGTGCAGGACTCAATCCCAGGACCCTGGGATCATGACCTGAGCTGAAGGCAGACATTTAACTGACTGAGCCACCCAGGCATCCTAAGTTAAAATTGTCTTAAATGTATAAATTAGCAACAGGAGAACATCTGTTTTCTTCCTAAGTAAGCACAAAGCATACTTTACGCTTCGAATACTAGAATTTTTGGCTTTAGATTTGAAGGATTAAAATACTCAAAATAACATTGTGTAGTAAAACAGCAATAGCTATAATACAGTTATTACTAATGTAATAGCATCTCAGTGTCTATAAAAGCATTCACAATTATTAAAGTTCTTTTAGCAATGTGTCCCTTTCTGTGTATAACTATTTACTTCTCTGACTAGTCTTCCATATGTTCTAATGAAGCAAAGCTTCTTGTCCTAAACATTAAGTATTAGCTTGATATTATAACTCTTAACCTCCTCTGTCTGTCTCTATTGCCTGTCACTTGTTTAGGTCCAATTGCATCATTAAAACACAAATATTTTATGGGTACTTTGAAAAACCCAAACGAATCAACTCGAAGAGCACTAACACAGCCAAATATAAGCAGATTAAAAAAAAAAGTACCGGTTATTCTACACACCAGAACTAACAGTGTAAGAAATATAATACAAGAAAAGACCCCACTTTCTATAGCAACAGAACTATGATAACCTAGGAAAAATAAATTTAATAAAAGTACAAATAAAGTACAAATATTAGAAGAAAATTATGGAATTTTAATAAAGGAAATGAGAAAATTTTTAATAAATAGCACAACAGTATTATAACACTTTCCTAAAATAATATCTGTACATAATCCCATTTTAATTTGTTTGGAATTGAGTTATGTGGAAGTTTGAGTTTATTTTAAGAAAAAACAAGGTATTTTAGTTTAATAAGTTTATTTTCAAGTTCATCCAGAAAAGGGGCACTTTGGTGGCTCAGTGGGTTAAGCATCCAACTCTTGATCTCATTTCAGGTCATGATCTCAGGGTCATGAGTTCGAGCCCCATGTTGGTCTGCACTGGGTATGGAGCCTGCCTGAGAGTCTCTTTCCCTCTCCCCACCGCCCACCACACGTCTGTCTCTCTCTCTCCCATTCTCTCTTGAAAAGAGAAAAGTTCAAAAAGAAAAAAGAGAAGAGCCTAGAAATTTTTGAAGAAGCGGGCAAAAGACTTTCTCTGTAAGATACTAGAGTGCACTGCAGTACATAAAACTGTGGATCTCTGGCAGAAACATTGAATTAAAAAGCCACTGAAATGCCAGAAGTATATGTAGGTTTTCCCCCACCATCTTCTTTTTAAGATTTTGTTTGTTTATTCATCAGAGACCAAGAAAGAGGCACAGGGAGAAGCAGGTTCTCCCTGGAGTGGGGAGCCCACGGCAGGACTTGATCCCAGGATCTAAGGATCAAAACCTGAGCCAAAGGCAGATGCTTAACCAACTGAGCCACCCAGGTGCCTCACCACCATTTTATTATGAAAGATTCTTAAGCATGCAGAAAAGCTGGAGAAATTTTAGAGTAAACATTCATATGCCTAGACCTAGACTCTACCAGTAACCTTCAGTGTTCTTGCTGTATCACATGTAGTCCCTCAATCTAGGTTTGTTTGTTTTTTTTTTTTTTAAGATTTATTTATTTATTTGACAGACAGAGATCTCAAGTAGGCAGAGAGGCAGACAGAGAGAGAGGAGGAAGCAGGCTCCCCGCTGAGCAGAGAGCCCGATGCGGGCTCGAACCCAGGACCCTGAGACCATGACCTGAACCGAAGGCAGAGGCTTAACCCACTGATCCACCCAGGTGCCCCCAATCTAGGTTTTTTAATTCAAAGTAAACTTCAGATATCCGTGTTCTTTCCCCCTTTAAACACCTCAGCATGTGTATTATTAACTGGGGTGTGTTTTTTTTTTTAATGAGGCTTTTATGTATACAATTTTGGAATAGATTAGACCCTTAGAAGCATACTGGAAAATTTTAAAGAAAAAAACCAGGTATATTAATAAAGAGGTGGAAATTAATAAAATATTATCAGATTGCCAAAATAAAGATTTAAAACCTAGATGGGGAGCCTGGGTGGGTCAGTTGGTTAAGCATCCACCTTGTGGTTTTGGCTCAGATCATGATCTCATGGGTCATGAGATTGAGGCCCACGTTGGGCTCTGTGCTCAGTGGGGAGTCTGCTTGAGATTCCCTCCCTCTGCCCCTCCCACCACCGGAGCTCATGTGCTTGCTCAGTTGCTCTCTCAAATCTTATGGAAAAAAAAAAAAAAAGACTTTAAAAATAAAAAAGAACACAGACAATCCAATTTGGGCAAAAGATTGATGAACTAAGCTCCCTCAATAGTTATTTGTAGCAGTACTAGTGAATCAGCTTCTTTGGAAAGCAGTTTGCTAAAATATTTCCATATGTAATATGTACAAAACCTTTGACCTAGGAATTCCATTTAAATTTGTTTCAAGGAATATATATATATATATATATATATATATATATATATATATATATTAGGTTATTTAATATCTCAACATCATTTATAAGAGTGAAAAATTGAAAACCCAAATTAAAATAGGAAATTTGATTAAGTAAATTATGGTTATTTATACTGTTGGGTCTGTGTATCTATTAATAATGATAATGTTGAGTCATAGAAAACAAATAACAAATTGGTACATGTAAACCTAGCCATATCAGTAATTACATTGAGTATGAATGGAGTAAGTATTCCAACCAAAAGCAAAGTGTCATACTACAAGATCCAAAATATATACTATATAGAAAAGGCTTTAAATTCAAAAATACAAATAGCTCGAATATACAAGGATAGAAAAATATGTACCATGAGGACAGTAACCACAAAGGCGATGGAAGAATTACATTAATATCAGACAAGTAGACTTTTTAAGAAACTGCTAGAAACAATGGAGAGATGTTTCATAATGATAGAAGCAACAAAACTTCAGATTTAAAAATCATAAATGCATCCAATAACAGCACTAAAATATATGGAGCAAAAACAATTCAAAGGAAGAAGAAATAAATTCAGCCATTACAGATGGAGATTTCAATACTCTAATACTCTAATAAAAAAGCTAGACAGAAAGTAAGGATATGGAAAACTTGAGTAATATCCCAACTCTGTTTAACTGAAAAATATAGAACTCTCCACCCAGCAACAGCAGAATATACGTGCTTTGAAAGTACATATAGAGCTTTGTCAACAAGCTTAAAGGTTTGAGATTATTTAAATCCTATATTAGGTGCAAGAGAATTAAATCAGAAAACAAAAAGTTAGGGGCGCCTGGGTGGCTCAGTGGGTTAAGCCGTTGCCTTCGGCTCAGGTCATGATCTCAGGGTCCTGGGATTGAGTCCCACATCAGGCTCTCTGCTCAGCAGGGAGCCTGCTTCCTTCTCTCTCTCTGCCTGCCTCTCAGTGTACTTGTAATTTCTCTCTGTCAAATAAATAAATAAAATCTTAAAAAAAAAAAAAAAGAAAACAAAAAGTTACATTCTTCAATCACACGTAGAGATTAACAATAGAAATTTGGGCAATCCTTGAACACTTGAGTTTGTTTTTTTTTTAAGATTTTATTTATTCATTTGAGAGAGAAAGAGCATAAGCAGGGAGAGGAGCAGAGAGAGAGGGAGAAGCAGACTCCCCACTGTGCAGGGAACCCGATACGGGGCTCAATATCAGGACCCTGGGATCAGGACCCCAGCTGAAGGCAGACGCCCAACCAACTGAGCCATCCAGGCACCACACTTGTATTTAAACTTTACACTTAAATCCATGAGTTGAAGAAATCACAAGGGCTATAAAAGATCTTGAACTGAATTAAAAATGAATACACAACATGAAAACAGTTTGAGATGCAGCAGAAGCAGTGCTTGGAAGGTCATAGCTTTATATGCTGTGAAATTCATATGTTCAACTTCCACTTGAAGCTAGACACAGAAGACCAAATCAATCTCATGTAACTGAAAGGAAGGAAATAATAAAATTCAGAACAGAAGTCAATAAAATAGAAAACATAAAAACAAAAGAAAATCAATGGAACCAAAAATTAGTTCTCTGAAAAGATTTTTAAATATTGTCTTTAATTTGGGGTGCCTGGGTGGCTCAGTGGGTTAAGCCTCTGCCTTCGGCTCAGGTCATGATCTCAGGGTCCTGGGATCGAGTCCCGCATCTGGCTCTCTGCTCGGCAGAGAGCCTGCTTCCCTCTCTCTCTCTCTCTCTCTGCCTGCCTCTCCATCTACTTGTGATTTCTCTCCGTCAAATAAATAAATAAAATCTTTAAAAAAATATATTGTCTTTAATTAGATGAAGCAAGAAAAAAGACCAAAATTGCCAAAATGAAAACTGAAAGAGGAGACGTGATATGAACCCTAAAAGGAACTGAAAAAGAATATTATGTATTTCTTTAAGTTCATAATGGACATTGGACAACTTAAACATCAGAAATTAGATAATTTCAATGGAATAAATAAATTCTTAAACAAAACTGACTAAAGGAGAAATAGGAACTCTGCATATATGTATATCAAGTTAAGAAATCGAATAAGTATTTAAATGTCATCCAACAAAGAAAAACCTCAGCCCAGATGGTTTTGCTGATGAATTCTGCCACTTAAAAATGGATTAAGGGGCTCCTGGGTAGCTCAGTCATTAAGTGTCTGCCTTCAGCTCAGGTCATGATCCCAGGGTCCTCGGATCAAGCCTCCCAACAGGCTCCCTGCTCAGCGGGAAGCCTGCTTCTCCCTCTCCCATTCCCCCTGCTAGTGTTCCCTCTCCCGCTATGTCTTTCTCAGTCAAATAAATAAATAAATTGTTTAAAAAAAGAAAAAAGTCTATTTCCCTCCACTCAAAGTTCCATGTTTAGTGGAAAATGAAACCTGGCTTCATGATATCCAGTTTGATAAGACAGAAGCTTAGTGAAATTTTTCCTATCTGAAGATGTTTTTGTTCTTCTTCTTTAATGGGTCTGGATGTTTATAACTCAAAACTTGGAAGGTTTGAAGATAACATCTTCTTCAGAATGAGAAACAATTTTTGTTAGGTGTTAGTAGAGGGTACCAATTCTATGGGCCAGTTTACTGTGTTAAAAACAACCTAGAAATAATTCCAAATTTAGATTCTCATTCTTTACCCTTAGGGAATATTGAGGGAAATGCCAAATTTATTTCATTTAGTTAAATCCAACCCCTGGAACCACAACTTTGTGCTTGGCTGTGCAGAAAAATACTTCCCCATTGTCAATTTTTAGGCATTATTACAGATACAGAATTAGTTGACAAAAATTAGACTTGAGATAACATCTTGATTTGGTTGTATTTTATCTTTCTACATATGCGTTTATCAATGTAATTTGACAAAAAAGTCACTTATTATTTCAAAGAGCAGTGTTATTTCTCTTTCATGATCAACTGAGGAAAAATTTCTCCATTTAAGTATAAGTAGTATTTCTGCTTTATGTCACCTGTGGACCAGCAAATCCAAGGTGCTTCTCACATTAAGAAATTTAAAATATATTGATGTTTCCTTAAGTCATGATGAATATTGTTGGCAAATTATTCTGAGATGCTGTGTTGAAAGGGGAATTCTAAGTGAATCTGGAAAATAATAGTAAGAGAATATTTATGTGTTAACCATACTCTAATCTGATGAGTTAAACATTTTACTTTCATGTGATCATTTTAAGGTTCAGCTTAATTTTCAGAAAATGGAAAGTAGAGATACTTTTCATTGGCATTTTGCCCTTTAAAAAAACTTAATACAAGATTAGCAAGATATTAGAGCTGTGGTAATTGGATGTCTTTCAGGATAATAAACCATTAAAGTTTATGAGTCCCGTTAACAAAGTCCTCCCAGTTCCACCATTTCCCTTTATCGGTTCATTCTACAATAAACA
Organism: Mustela lutreola; assembly: GCF_030435805.1. Lineage (NCBI taxonomy): Eukaryota > Metazoa > Chordata > Mammalia > Carnivora > Mustelidae > Mustela > Mustela lutreola. The sequence continues at coordinate 71,614,907 of NC_081300.1, read as the reverse complement.
TAAAATCCTCTGCCTGGAGTTCAGAGCACAGCAAGGGAGAGAGGAAAAAGTCAGAACAGAAACTCCAGAAAGTAACAAGCGGGAAATATTCAGTAACATTTTGATCCTCAAGCTCATGGCAAATGTCCAGGGCTTAGTGCCTTGCTGGGACCAGCAAAGCTTGGCTATGGCAAGTCTTCCTCTCAATGACTTAGCAACTCATCAGTGGTCTCAAGGATGTAGAGACTCCCCAGACACGTTTTCTAGAAGTCCTCCCAAGGCCAACTTAGTCATGGGGGGAAAATGGAAGAAAAGGTAACAGAGAACAAGGTTAAGAGCTCTGGCCTTTTGGGTGAAGGAGTCGCCTGATCATCCCTTGTTGGGGCTGCTGGTGGAAGCCTTGAGAAGCAGCAGGGTGTGGGCCACAAGCCAGTCTCTGAGCATGGAGAGTATTGCCAGTGTTGACTCAGTGTCTCAGAAGAGCGCCATGCTGTGTCCGCTGCTCTATACCGTCCCAACTTAGGGGAGCCCTTGGGAGCTTCATGTGTCTGACCACAGACCACCACCTGATAAAACCCTCTAGTGTAACTCGTTTTCTTCCTTCACCTTCCTCATTACTTGACTCTTACTTTTGTGTGGATGGATTTGATTCTGTGCTTTTATTTACAGCTTCTCAAAAATCTTCTCGGAAGTTGAAGAGTATGTGTATGTATATGTGTTTCTGCACATGTGATTTAACAAGAACATCCAAATTAACACACACATAAAAACAGGTCTTTCAAGATTTATGCATGGCATTATGCAAATCTTATTGTATGTGGGCTTTCTTTCAAAAGAATTCTTTGATGGCAAATTTTCAAAGAAAAAAGCCATTGTTTGCAACTTATTTTTCAAACAAAATACGGTAAATGCCAGGTGCTGTTTTGTGGCCAGAATGATGTATCCAAAACCTATACTTCTATAGAAATGGCAACAGCCTTCTGTGAATTCTGAAAGTTTGAAAAACTTTCTGAGAGATTGAAATTCTGAAAGTTTGGAAAGCTACAGAGGAGTTCTCTGTGTGTTAGGATCTGGATAAGAATGGTGTGCAAAGGGTTGGGGATTGGGATAACCTCAGAAAGCAATCTGCTGTCTATTCAGTTGTGAAGTCATTGGCATTTTCAGAACTTGTACATATAATCACTTTTACTGGGTCTTTTTTTCTTTTTTTAAAGATTACAGTGAAAGTAACCATTCTGAAGCCTATGTGGCCAGCCCAGAGGAATTTTTCACTTCTCACTCAGTTGTTTTTGCCCAAAGAGTAGGAAAAAAACAACCCTACCGTGTTACCTCTGACAGGAAACTTTAAACTCCAGAATGTTCTCTTATCCTGTACACTCATCTGCTGTGTGTTCATGACTTCTGATTAAAAATACAGCTTTTGGTTGGTAAGTTAATGTTTTTTTGATGAAGTAGCCACATGGCAAATGTCCTATATTCTATTACTCTTCATTGTCATTTGATAACGGCCATCCCACTTAGCCTTTTAAGTTATAATAAAGCTTTGTCATTTATTAAAATCTGGACAGTTATCAACTTGGGCAGGTTCCAAATTAAACTGATAACCTTGCTGTCAAAATTAGCCAGATGTTTTGGAAATTATTTTTAATCCAATGAAAGTTATCTGAGAACACCTGCGTTGAACTTCCTTGTGTGAGTACATTTTCCAGAAAACCCATGATACATGGAACCATTTTAGCAATGTTTTATTTTAACGTCTTTGGATGGAAAGGTTTCCAACTTAGATTAGCAACAATTTTCAATAAAAAAGTTTCAGTCTTAAAGAGAATAACCCAATGAAAATCCATGTATACCCTCTATCCTAGGAAATGAAATATTATAAATACAATCGAAACCGCTGGCATGTTCCAGATCATATTTCCTCCTCCGTACCCACCCTGTAAATCTGTCATAATTCCCACGCCTTGTCTGTAATAGATTATTTTTACTCATCATTGTTGGTGGGGATTTACCCATGTTGGTATGTGTGGCTCTAGTTTATTCTTTTCCAGTGCTATGCATTTCATCATTCTCTTGGTATTTAAGTTGATTTTCACATTCTGCTGTAATAATACCAAATGCACGTTCCAGTAGGTCTCTTTTGTGCACATGTATCAGTTTCTATAGAATATATACTTAGGAATCCAATTGTGGAGTCACAGGCTATAAACATCTTTCATAGTTGTTACCAGTTAATTCCTAAAATGTTTACACAGGTCACAGGTCAGTTGTGTTGTAGAATGTCTTTCAGTTTGAGTTTGGCTGATGTTGCCTTGTGATTAGATTCGAGTTTGGCAAGAATGTCACAGAAGTGAAGATGTGATCGTCCCAGCACATCCAGTTAAGGACCATTGTTATAAAATGGCCCATGATTCCATTTTCTCCCATTTCCGATGATGTTAGTTTTGGTCACTTCATCACAATGATGTCTGCCAGGCTTCTCTATGTAAAGTTACTATTTTTCTCTTTGTAATTGGGAAATATTTTGTGGAGAGTTCCTTTGAAACTAAGTAAATACCCCATTCTCCACATCCACTTCCTAGCCGCGACCGAATAACAGGGTCCAAACTTACCTGGCAGTCTTAAAAAATAACAGAATTTCTAACAGAATATGTGGAACAGTTGGATATTGACCCTTCAGATCGGGGGAGCCCCATGTTGCCCTAAGTGCTTGCCTAGAGAGAGTTTCCCGACCTCATCACAGGGAAGGGGACTCATACAAGCTTCGTGGTCTCTGTGAGTTGAGGTTGAAAATGTGGGGAGGTCAATGTGGCTAGAATTCACAGAACAGAGTAGCAGAGAGGAGAGAGCAAAACAGTTCTGGAGATAGACAAAGAGTTCTCCTCAAGTCTCTGACAAGTCTGTGAGAAACTACACGAGGCTGGCGGGAGCCCCACCATAATGAAGAGGCAGAACAATCTGTAGAGCTCACAAGGAAGGGAATAGGAATAGTTCCCAACGGCCAGAGCGGAAACACCTCATGATACACGCATTGGATAGAGTTCCCAAGATGGTTACCTCAGTGGTGTTGCTGAATTAGCCTTGGACTACAGGCTGCCCTGGTCCTAACTTAATGGAGATTAGAGGCAAGCCCTGATAAGATAAAACTGTTTCCAAGTAACGTAATGATGTCCCAGGACAAAGTGCAAGAATATTTACAGGGAAAACCCTCCCCACAAAACCCCAGCAACTACAGTGTAGAAATTACAACGTCCAGCATCTAACCAATAATCACCAAGGATGCAAAGGAGGAAAATACAACCCTTAATGAGGAGAAGGCTCGTTCAAAACTGACAAGAAATGACACAGATGATAGAATTAAACAAGGACATTGAAACAGCAATTATATTTCTTATGTTTCAAGGTAGAGGAGAGCACAAGCATGGTAAGGAGTAATAACGAAAATCTTAGGGGAAAAAAAAAACAAGAAAACAAGCCCCCAAACTCCCAAATATTTCTACAGATAGAAACTATCTTATTCTTCATTAACTTTCAATTTACTCATTTTTTGTGCTTTTTGAATGGACTCAGTTTTCCATTTTATTTAATGGATTGTGATTTACTATCATTATTTATTTTGATACCCAAATTGTACTTGATCTGGCCAGTGGAAGCCCCTAAAGTTGTCATCTGTGTCATCTGAAAATCAACCTGAAATCAATCATTTTCCAAGGAGCTCTGGTTTCTTTGAGAGAATAGTATTAAGGAAGCCAGGATATGAAAGTTAGGTGTTTTCATTCCTATGAGGGTATTGCTGCTGCCAGTCGGAATAGGGAATATATATGTCTTTCAATTGCTTGATTCATCAGTTGATAGATATATCACTAAGTAGATGTAAACCATGAGTTTACATCAGTGGTTTCAGTTTCCATCCAGCACCATAGAGGGTTCATTCTAGTTTCTGCTATTTGTAACTCCAACAGTGAGAAACCAGACAATGATCTAATTATCATCTATTATCTAATATATTAACTAATTATCATTTAATATATTACCTTGTAGTAGGAAGAACGATGATGAAAACTAAAGCTGCAGTAAAGGGGATTGAACACGATGGCAAGAGAGGTTTAAAACATTGCCAGGGAATCATAAATGATGCTGCTGTAAATGTGGGGGTGCGTGTACCCCTTCAAGTTAGTGTTGTATTTTTGGGGTGAATACTCAGTAGTGTGATTGCTGGATCATAAGGTAGCTCTATTTTTAACTTTCTGTGGACCCTCCACACTGGTTTTTTTTTTTTTCTTTTTAAAGATTTTATTTATTTATTTGACAGACAGATCACAAGTAGGCAGAGAGGCAGGCAGACATGTGGGAAGCAGGCTCCCCACTGAGCAGAGAGCCCGATGCGGGGCTCGATCCCAGGACCCTGAGATCATGATCTGAGCTGAAGGCAGAGGCTTAATCCACTGAACCACCCAGGCGCCCCACACTGTTATCCAGAGTAGCTACACCAGTTTGCATTCCCACCAACGGCCTAAGAGGGTTCCCCTTTATCCGCATGCTTGCCTTGCAGCATTATCTGCAACAGCCAAATATGGAAGCAGCCCAAGTGTGCATCGACTGATGAATGATGTGTGTTTGTGTGTAATGGAATATTGTTCATCCGTAAAAAAGAATGGTGTTCTAACTAACTGGAATTAAAAACTTAAAGTTGTCAGGGAAGGCCCTGAGGAGTGACACCAGAGTAGAAAGCTGAAGGGGGTGGTGAGTCAGCCAATTATGTATCAGAGAAGGTGACCAGTGCAAAGGCTCTGGGGTAGGAGTGTGTTTGGCACATGCAAGAAGCAGCAAGAAGATCGCTGGCTGGAGTGATGTGGGCAGGGAGGAAAGTGTCGGGGCCCGATCCCAGAGCAGTTTGTGGGCATTTTAGAAGGCCTTTGGCTTTGGAGGCTTTGGAACACACAGGTGAGGTGAGCCAACATCTGCTTTACAGTGGTTGCTGTGGCTGCATGTGTAGATCAGCCTGAAGGGAAGGAGGCTGGTGGGCCTGGGAGAGACGAGTGAGGAGACCATTGCAGGAGTCCCGGCAAGCAGTGGCGCGGGCCGTCAGCGGGAGGCAAGGATGTCGGGCCCGGCGGTTTGCAGCGGACTGCGTGTGAGTGTGAGAAAGGGAAAGCCGAGCGTGGCCTCGTTGATTTTGTCCCAACAATTCGACCGGGTTGCCATTTTACGAAAATGTAGACGATTTCAGAGGGAAGAAGACTGGGGAGAAAATCAGGTGGTTTTGTCTTGCTTTTAACTTTATACGTGTTGATGTGTAACACACAGAAAAATACACAAACCATCATTGTACACCGTGATGAATTTTTACCAAGCAAGTAAGCAAGCCCACTCCCACCATAAGTGTGAACGATATCCTAAATTTTAACACCATCCATTTGCTATCTTTTGAACTTGATAGAAGTGGAAATGTACAGTATGTATTCTGTCTGGCCTCTTTGTATTTGGGAGAGTCGCCCACTCTGGTCACCGTGTCGTGTGCCGTTGGATGAATACACCACTGTTAAGTCCATGCGTTCTCTCGTTGATGGTCCAACTTATCAAACATTTCCTTTGCACTTAGTATTTTTTCTGTCCTGTGTGAGAAACACATGCCTACCTTCAGATCGTGGGGAGTCTCTTGTGTTTTCTTTCTTTCTTTTTTTTTTTTATTTGACACAGAGAGATCACAAGTAGAGCAGCACACAGAGAGAGAGTGAGGGGGAAGCCGGCTCCCCACTGAGCAGAGAGCCCGATGTGGGGCTCGATCCTGGGACCCGGAGATCATGACCCGAGCCGAAGGCAGAGGCTTAACCCACTGGGCCACCCAGGCACCCCTCTTGTGTTTTCTTCTAAATATTTTCCCTGGATTTTCTGCCTTTTACTTTGGTGGCACAACCCACCAAGAACTGGTATCGGTGTGTGGTATGTAGAGGTCAAGATGGATTTTTTGCAAATATTTATACCAGTTGGCCCAGCTCCATTTACTGAAAAGTCCATCCTCTCTCCACCAATTCATAGCGTCATTTTTGTCATAAATCAGGCGTGTGGGTCTGTTTCCGGACTTCCTGTGGCGTTTCACTCATCTGTCTGTATTTGCACCGACCCCACATGGTCTTCATTGTTACAGCTTTATAATAGAGCTTCATTTCTGCAGCAGAACTTCTTCAGCCTTGTTCTTTTCCTAGACTGCCTTGGATATTCTTGGCCCCTTTGGATTTCCATATAAAATTTAGAATCAGCCTGTCAATTTCCACCCAAACTCCTTCTGGGGCTTTTTATGTAATTTACACACAATAAAATGTATACATTTTGAGGGTATCGTTTGACGAGTTTTGACAAATGTATGCAATCATGTAATCCATACTGCAGTCGAGATATGAGAGTTTCATCACTGAGAACGTTCTGTCTTGCCCTTTTCAAGTCAATCCCCCTTTCCTCCCAGAGACCAGAAGTCTTTCGATTTGTCATCACCATAAGTTGGTTTTGACTACCCTAGGACTTCATACAAATGGAATCGAAGTATGACCTCATTTGTGCTTGACTATTTTTTTTTAAGATTTTATTTATTTGACACAAAGAGATCACAAGTAGGCAGAGAGGAAGGCAGGGAGAGGGGGGAAGCAGGCTCCCCGCTGAGCAGAGAGCCCGATGTGGGGCTCGATCCCAGGGCCCTGAGATCATGACCTGAGCCTAAGGCAGAAGAAGCTTAACCCCCTGAGCCACGCAGGCGCCCTGTGCTTGACTACTTTTGCTCAAGTTAATGCTTCTGATAATACCTCATGGTTTGTACCTCAGTCCTCAGTCCTCCTTATTTTTATAGAGCATTCCGTTGTATGTATCACAAGTGGTTTACCCGTTCAGCTGCTGATAGCCACTTGGGTTTCTTCCATGTGGGGGCTGCTATGATTAAAGCAACTGTGAGCATTCTTGTATGAATTTCTTCGTGGGCATCTCTTTTCGTTTCTCATGGGCAAATACCTAGACGTGGGGTTGGGTGGGTGTATGTTAATGTCCTATGAGAAACTGCTGAAAAATTTCCCGAAGTGGTTGTATCATTCTACACTCCCACGAACAAGAGTTCTGCTTGTTCTGTAGACTCACCAGCATTTGGTGTGGCCGATCTTTCTAATGGAGCCATTCCAAACGTGGGAAGAATTTCTTCATTTTGGTTGCAGTTTGCATTCCCAGAGGACTAATGGCTGAGCACATTTTCATGTGCTTTTGGCCATTTGTATATCTTCCTTTGTGAAGTGCTGTTGACATCTTTTGCCTTCATTGCTCAAGGCAAAGGATCCCAGATAAAGGTCTTTTGTCAGGTCAAGTTACCACAAAAAATTATGAATATCTTCTTCTAGGCTGCGCTTGCCTTTTCATTTTCTTAGTGGTATCTTTTAAAGAGAAGAAAGCTTTAATTTTGATAAATTCTAATTTATTAACTTTTTTCTCTTATGTTTAGTGCTTTTTGTGTTTTAGGAAATGTTTGCCTGACTCAGGATCAAAGATATTCTCCTGTATACAAAGTTGTATCACTTTACATTTAGGTTTATGAGCCATTTTGAATTAATTTGTGAGTATGGCTTGAGGTAATTGTTGTTTGTTTTTCTAGATGATATACATTTGTTTCAGTACCATATTTTGAAACTACTGTTCTTTCCCCGTTGGATTTCTTTGACACTCTACTGTAAACTAGTTGACCGTGTATGTCTGGGCTCTTTTCTCTTCATGTATTTCTGACTCTGCCCACTAATCTACTAGTTTATATGACAAAACCACACAGTATTATTTACTATAGCTTTAAAGTAAATTTTGAAGTCAACATCTTCAAGTTTGTTTTGACTTTTCCAGATTCTTAGCATTTCCAATAAGTTTTAGATGTGACTTGTCAGTTTCTGATAAAAAGTCTGCTATGATTTTTTTCCTGCCAATACTTTGGTTTCAATTATGTTGACTCTGTTAAATATCTCCTCCATGAACATAGTATCTCTCTCAATTTGTGCCATGAACATAGTATCTCTCTGTTTATACTCTTTCTCAGTGATGTTTTATAGTTTTCAATGTAGATGTCTTCTTTTTTGTTACATTTTATCTTTTTTTTTAATCAACTTTACTGAGGTATAATTTACATATTCTAAACTATACCTTTTATAACTAGACAGTGTGGTGTGTTTTCATTGATTATTTTATCTTGATTGATGTAATGGTAAGCAGAACACGTTTTATTTTCTGATGTTTTTTGTTGGTTTCCAGAGCTATGATTGTATTTACACTCAGTTGTGATGTCTCTTAAAATTCTTTTATTCTTGAAGGCTCCCTAGCCTCGATTTTTTTCTTTATAATATTGGTTTGTTTATACATACATATAAATTATTATATTAAGATGAAAATTCAGATTCTCAGTCACACCATGTTTTGGTTGCTCAAGAGCCACACGTGTCTAGTGGCTGCTGTATCAGATACCACAGGTTTCCTCACTGCAGGGAGTTGTAGCGAAAAGCTCTCAGGTGGACCCAAGTTCTGGAGTCACCTCATCATTTTCTCATGATGTTGTGTAACACATTCTAATAATCTCTGTATTTAACAGTCAATTGAAAGTGATAGATATTTAAAAGCTTAATGATATGCAGATTTGACTTTTAAGACTACCTGTAAGTGATGCTCTGTCCTTTGTACTGCATTACGAAGGACTAAGAATTGACCATAGATTTTGGAGCATAATTGTAAAAGGAGGAAGTTTTTGGTTCTGAAAGAGAGGCAGGAAATGGTGTGTTCACTGGATGGGGATACGGAGCTAAATTGGAGAGATTACAGCATGTTAACGTGCTGATAGGAGTGATTCATCCGGGAGGAGAAATCTGACGGTGCAGGAGAGCGGGGGTCACTGACACGCCCGTTGCCGGTAGGCAAGTGAGAGCGGGTCTGGCTAGTGGAGCTGTTGGCCGAGGAGAGCGGCCCCGTGGCTCTCCCTCCACAAGAACGGGGGCAGGTGAGCAGGAGTCATAAGAAGGTACATGGACTTCTCTTCTGATGGCTTCTGTTATTTACTTCTATCCATGTGTCCAGAACTGAGAAGAAGTACCGGATGCCTCAGGCTTCCATATTTTGTGAGCTCTTCTGTTTCAGGCACATCTTCACCTCCTTCACTATCACCTCTGGCTTCGGTTTGTCAGTTCGTCTGACTCTACAGCCTCCCTCCCTGTTCCACTTCCTACTTTTATTCTGCCATAAGTTCAAACATCCACAGATATGGCCATTAAATCAAAAGAAAAAGAGTCCCATTCAGGCTGCCCCAAATGGGAAGGAACTGAACGTGGACGTGTAGAGTGGCCTGGAACGCGGCTCCCTCAGGGACTTTCTGTGCTTCCAAAATGCCTTTGCTTCTGTTCCTTTCTCCTTTCTCTACCACTGGCTTCCTCTTCTCACTCAATTTTGGCACCTCCGCGACTCTGGCTGTGTGCACACGGCCCTCTTGGCCCCACGGACCACAGTTTCCGTCCTCCCCTTGCAGCCGCAAAGACCTGATCTTGGCCTGGACTGAATTCCTGGGAAAAGGAGTCTGACCGCAGGGATTTTCTCCTGGAGCTCTGCGTATGATCCTGGAGAGAGCGGCATCTAATTAAGTGATGTGCACAAGCTTTATTTTACGGACTTGCAAACATCTCTTTTAACTTTGTTTATTTTTTTATTGGCTATATTCTGTTTATCACAACAGACCTCAGCAAATACTTGTAGAATGAATGACTTTTGAAATGATCGATAAGAATTGCCTTTCCCGTGTGGTTGAGTTAAGGACATTGGGGAGGGTATGTGACATGGTGAGTGCTGTGAAGTGTGTAAGCCTGATGACTCACAGACCTGTACCCCTGGGGCTAATAATACATTATATGTTAATAAAAATTTTTAAAAAAGAATTGCCTTTCCTGAATTACATATCAGTTTTCATGTCCTTTTGTGCTTTTGGTTCAAAAAGAAAATGCTGGGGTGCCTGGGTGGCTCAGTGGGTTAAAGCCTCTGCCTTCAGCTCAGGTCATGATCTCAGGGTCCTGGGATCGAGCCCCGCATCGGGCTCTCTGCTCAGCAGGGAGCCTGCTTCCCTTCCTCTCTCTCTGCCTGCCTCTCTGCCTACTTGTAATTTCTCTCTGTCAAATAAATAAATAAAATCTTTTTTTAAAAAAAGCTGTACTTCAGAAAGCTCATGTATGAAGAAAATTGGACTTCTGGCAAAAAACTGCCAAGGCAAATCAGAATTCAAATTCATTTACGTGTCCCAATTAGCAAAGAGGGTAGACTTTGGAGTTCTGCCACAGGGATTTAAAGTTATTTTAGAATTTTAAAAAGTTTTATTTCATATAAATATATTGAGAATATTTATATATTTAAAAATATTATTATTCTCTGAAGCCAAAATGCACAGTTGCTACAAATTTAATAAATATCTTGAGATCGGATGCAAATTCAGTTGAGAGGCAAAATGTTTCCTTAATGCTAACTTGTCCCTTTAATGCATTTGGATCCAGATGTTTCGACCTCATTTGCTGGAGTGGATGCAGCATTAGCCTGTCAGTTCCCTGCTGTTTACCATTATTTAGTGTTATTAGACACCGTGAGTGTGCATGCAAGAAAGACTTTAAACTGAGAAAGGTACCAAGCTGCAGTCCATGCCCAGAAATTCTGAGGTTAAAAACAACAAAACCAAGTGACCATAAATGTTTAGAACATGAATATTGAGAAGCAGCTACAGTGGCCACAAGCAGCCCTGCTTGTCCCCATCTTTGGATTAGCTGTCAGCCAAGGTCCCCGCGCACGGTACCACACCCACATGAAGGGCCATTCTCCCCATCCAGGAATCCTGTAACAGACCTTATGTTCCACAATTGGGTGTGTAGACTTTTTAGCAGGAACAGAAAACAAACTGTGTCTCCTAAGGTAGCAGGGGCCACACTGTCGTGCTCATAAATCCTTGTGTGGCGCTCACATTCACTCTGGATTATCATACTGGAATCGACTTCTACTTCAGCAGTAACACAGGATATATAGTTCTTAAGAAATGGTAGAACTGCTTCAAATCCCTTCACCCTGGGGCGGCTGGCTGGCTGGTTCAGTCAGTTAAGCATCTGAGTCTTGGTTTCAGCTCGGGTCATGATCTCAGGGTCATGAGATTGAACCCTACGTTAGACATTGGAGCATGAGTATGGAGTCTGCTTAACAGTCTCTTTGGTGGGGCGCCTGGGTGGCTCAGTGGGTTAAGCATTTGCCTTCAGCTCAGGTCATGATATTGGGGTCCTGGGATCGAGACCCACATTGGGCTCTCTGCTCAGCCAGGAGCCTGCTTCCCCCCACCCCCTGCCTACTTGTGATCTCTCTGTCAAAAAAAAAAAAAAAAAAAAAAAAAAGAGTCTCTCTTGCCCTTTCCTTCCTTCTGCCTCCTCTCCGCAGCTTAAAAAAAAAAAAGAGAGAGAATTTCCTTTCCATTGGCATACATATTTCATTGTTCTTGTGGGAGGAGTATAATAGATTTGCTTCTCGTCCAGTTATAGTGTGAACCATAGACTCCAGCCTCTCCAGTTCTCAGCACGCTCAAGTTCTCTGGCATCTAATAGTTGTTGGTCGTCCATATCTGAGTGTGTTTGTAGATGCCCTTGGTCTCAGAGCTCTGGCCCCTCGGGAACACCGTGTGTGTGTTCATCAGGCAGCAAACACTCGTGGTCCAGGAACTCATGCAAAGATACACTTTCAGTTTGTTTTCCTACTTTCAAAAACAAAGGGATTTAATGGCCAGTATTTTGTTTAGGGTATTTATGTCTGGATTCACAAATGAAATGGCCCTTCGTTTCCTTTTCTTCTATGATCTGTTGTTGATCTGAGCACTAAGAATACCATCATGAAATGATTTGAATATCTTTTCTTATTTTTATATTTTCTTAAATACTTTGAAAAGGTAAGGGATGTTCTGGCCCTCGGAGAGTTGCTGGGACACGGGCGAGCCGTCTGGGCCTGTGTGATTTTGAAGAGTTGGGTGAGAGGCAGCGGGTACGATTGCCATTTTAGCTTCCCAGCCTTTGGGTGTTTGTTTTTTTCTTTTCCTTCTTCTTTATTCATGTTTTCCCTAAAAGTTGAGAGAATCTGATTTCCTTTTATTTCCTTTGATTTACTTTTATTTCTGCTTCCATGCTTTCAGGAATATGTAAATTATAGAATAGCTTAAGAATAAAAGGAATCTAACATCCCATAAAAAACTAGTGGGATGCAGTTACAGTAGCATGGAAAAGAAAAACTTGTAGCCCTAAATGTTGATATTCACAATATGTACCGTTGGTAATAGTACTTTTCACTCCTCCTGAAATTCCTCACAGAGGAGCATGCGCTTCAGAACCAGCAGAGCGGTGTGGTGCCTGCCGTGCAGCTGGAGCTCCCGTGGCTCCTGCCCCCAACAAGGCGCCACAGTCTTGCAGTCCCCGTCCGTCGGTCCCCACATTTCTAGACACCTCAGCCACATGTGCGTGCCTGAACTGTGTCAGGTGCCACTTTGCATTTTCACATCTATTGCCACCATATTTTTCCTAGTATTGTAATCTCTGCAGCACTTTTAGCCATGTCCACTTTTTCTTTTTTCCTTTTTCTGTCTCTCTCCCACAGATACATGTTGCCATAAACATCAGTCCCTAGAAATGAACATATTGTATCTTTTTTGCAAGTTTTGACTTCTCAGTCTTCTGCATTGCTTTTCAGTTTCTTATTCTTCTTACACGCTTCTTTTCTCTACTCTTCTGATCACTCCCGGGTGGGGTCACGTAGCTCGCAGCAGGCGCTCTTCCCCTAACACTCACCCACGCACATCACCGCTCCAGCTGCCTGGCCTGACGCCCCTCCTTATTGGCTGGGGCTCCGGCAGGTACGCATTTTGAATGCCGCCTGTGAATATCAACATTTAGGGCTACAAGTTTTTCTTTTCCATGCTGCTGTAATTGCATCCCACTAGTTTTTTATGGGATGTTAGATTCCTTTTATTCTTAAGCTATTCTATAATTTACATATTCCTGAAAGCATGGAAGCAGAAATAAAATTATCCATTGTACTTTATTGGGTGAAAATGCGATTATTTGTGGACTGCTGCTTGGATTTCTGGGCTTAAATAAGAAATATTTTTATTTTTAATAAAGGAAAACCCACAAACACCCAGGGTGGCTCTGGAGGCATCTACCAGTTTGGATTTGTAGTATTTTCTCATTTCTCTTAGGAGCACTTCATGTGTTGTGTCGTGCATTTTAAAATATCTAAGTGACTGGAAACTTCCATTATCACCTTGTTATTCATGCTAACTGAATTGTACTGTTTTGTGATAACAGATTCCTCATGATTTGCCGAGGATTGCTCCGTGGCCTGTACGGGGGTTCGTTTCCATCATATGTCCCACGTGCACTTGGGAAGAACATAGATTCCTGTCAGGGACCGGGTTCTCTGCGGCTCCATTTCAAGAGCCTGTTGGCTGAGCTGCTGAGATCTTCTGCATGTTCACTGCGTGGCATCTTTCATCTGGCAATTACTGAGAGTGGAAGGTGAGATTTCCCATTAGAATAGTATAGTCTTGGGGTGCCTTTGTGGCTCAGTCGGTTAAGGGGCCAACTCTTGATTTTGGCTCAGGTCATGATCTCAGGGTCCTGGGATGGAGCCCCAGGATGGGCTCTGCACTCAGCAGGAATCTGCATTAGAATTGTCTGCCCCTCCCCGATCTGCTCACTCTCTAAAATAAGTAAATCTTTAAATAATAATAGTATAGTCTTCCAAACCCATAGTTCTGTCAATTTTTACTTTATCAATTTTGAAATGATATGATTAGCTGCATACAAATTTAGAATTTTGCCCTTTTGCTAAGCTTTTTTAACATTAGAAAATGGGTCTTCTTGGTTTTTATTAGTGCTTTTTACTTTCTATTTTGTTGATTCTTTGGTTGTAAACCATTGGACCTTATGCTTTGGTAAGTTTGTTTGTTTGTCCCCCCCCACCCCCAGAGAGGCACATCATTTTTTAAGGAGCATGTGGCATAGTGTCATCACCATTCTCCTTTTTGTTTAGTTCATTCAATTACATTTATAACTGGGGCGCCTGGGTGGCTTAGTTGGTTAAGCATCTGCCTTTGGCTCAGGTCATGATCCCAGGGACCTGGGATCCGGCCCCACATCAGACTCCCCACTCAGCAGGAAGCCTGCTTCTCCCTCTCCCACTCTCCCCGCTTGTGTTCCCTCTATTGCTTTGCCAAATAAATAAATAATCTTCTTTAAAAATTGCATTTATAGGGGCGCCTGGGTGGCTCAGTGGGTTAAGCCTCTGCCTTCGGCTCAGGTCATGATCTCAGGGTCCTGGGATCGAGTCCCACATCGGGCTCTCTGCTCAGCAGGGAGCCTGCTTCCCGCGCTCTCTCTCTCTCTCTCTCTGCCAGTCTCTCTACCTACCTGTGATCTCTCTCTGTCAAATAAATAAATAAAATCTTTAAAAAAAAATTTTTTTTTTAAATTGCATTTATATGGGAGCACCTAGGTGGCTCAGTGGGTTAAGCCTCTACCTTCAGCTCGGGTCATGGTCTCAGGGTTCTGGGATTGAGCCCAGCATCGGGCTCTCTGCTCAGCAGGGAGCCTGCTTCCCTCTCTCTCTGCCTGCCTCTCTGCCTACTTGTGATCTTTCTGTGTCAAATAAATAAAATCTTTTAAAAAATTTTTTAAAATCACTTTTATAATTACTAGTAATATTTCTTTTATGCTGTTTAATATTTGTCCTGCTTTTTAAAAATGGTTTCTGTTGCTATTCCCTCTTTTTTCTATCCCTTTAGATCAACCAAGTTTTTAAAATGACCTTTTTTCCCCTCCACTAGCTAGTTTGGTATGACCCTTTATTTCTATTTGTGTGTTTTGATGTATTTAACTTTCACAACAAATAATCTACTCTTTGTTCTCTTCCTAAACAACCTATAACAATTTAACTTCCTAGTTTCACATTTTACTGTCCAGTATTTTAATTTTTTATTGCTACTCCAATGAGATATTAGGTGTCTTTAAAGATTTTATTTATTTGAGAGAGAAAGAGAGAGCCCAAGTAGGGGTAGGGGCAGAGGGTAAGGGAGAAGCAGCTTCTCACTAAGAGCAGAGACAGACATGGGCTCAATCCAAGGGCCTTGAGACCATGACCTGAGCCGAAATCAGATGCTTAACCGACTGAGCCACCAGGCACCCTGAGATGTTTGTTTTTATACAATCAGTATATTTTCTTAATTTAGTCACATTTACTCAGTTATCTGTTCACTAGTCCTTCATGCCTCTGAGATTTTACACGGAGGATTGTTTTCCTTCTTCCTGGAATACTTCCTTTGGAAGCTTCTTTAGTTACAGGGATCTGGTGGTAATGATCTCTGGTTTTGTTTATCAGCACACTTACACAGTTGTGGAATTTTCTGGTCCTCCAACTGTGATCACAGATCAGGAGCAGTCAGTCTTGTCGTTCACCACCGACCCCAGGGCCCCGTGCCTGGGAGGTGCCGAAGCCCGTGTGCACCCCCACTTCTCCTCCCAGCAAACATGAGGTTATGGTGTACATCTCAGGAGACCTCAGACTGACATACTGCTCGTTAATGACACACAACCGTTCCGTGTGCTCGAAGAAACCCAGAAAGTGGGACGTGTACAGGAAGCGATTCAGATACGGCACTTAAAACCGAGGGAACTCATGCTTTAATAGACACTGAAATCACAAAGGAAGGCCAAGTGCCTTAACAATTTCAATAAAAATATGAAGTTCTTTTTACATGGTAGATTTTCGTAATATAAAAAGTTTAATGCCATCTGGAAACTGTAATTTACAAAAAAAAAAAAAAAAAAAAAAAGTCCACATAGGCCAAAGATGGCTAACACTGCATACAAGGGGAGGTAAGTGCCAAGTGGGGGAGGTGTCTGAGGAGGGGAGAGGTGAGCGCCTGTGTCCTTACATGGACCGTCTTTGAAAGATCTGTCGCAAACAAGGGCCCAGTCCACAAACCACACGTACAATCCTTGTAGGTAAAACAACAACATGTGTGATGAAAATTGGGCAATTTTCACCTTCTGCCTGCTTACTAAAAGCAACCAGAGTATTGCATGGTATTTTCTCTAAACTGAATTAAAACTAAGAAAGCGATGGTGGGAGGCGGTGGGACAGGAGCCTCACAGGGGACTTGTTACGGTGACCACCCGCTGAGACCCACTGGGACGGCGTGTGCAGGGGAAGGACAGTGTGCGCGGCCCCTCCTCCCTTGCCGAGACCCAGGGAGTATCCACGTGGACCACGATGCGTTTCAAACGGGACGCAGGTGAGGACTTTGTTTCACTACACACTAACGTGGATCAAAATGTGAATTTTGGAGCTTGTTTTGTCTTGGTATTTTGATTTAACTGAAGTCAGTGAAGGAGCTGAGTGGTTTGCTGGTGCGGATTCAGACAGGATCTGCCCTGGCTCTGTGGTCCTACCAGGGTTCCTAGGAGAGGGAGGTTTTATTGCTCGTGTTGAGTGTATTGGCCTCTGGTGGAGCGGAACAGGGGCAGGACAGTCCAGTTTCCTGAGCTGAGAAAGAAATCTGGCCAGTGCTCTCCGCATATAGTGAGGAAAAGATCTTTTTGTAAATTTTACCCACATCCCCTGGCTCATTCCAGACAGGCCAGAGAGCCATGGGCCGTGCGGGAGGCCTCCGCTTCTCGCCACGTGGCTCGGGTGCCCACACATAACAAGTTTAACCACAACTTGCCACTCACTTTCCCTAGACCGTAGAAACGAAACATTCTAATTATGTTGTCTGTCCCCTACACCAGGAGTCAGCAAACCTTTTCTTAAAAGGTCAGGCATTAGGCATTCTAGGCTTTGTTGGCCACGAGGCAAAAATCAAGAATATGATGCAGATGCTGACAGACCGATTTAAACCTGTCCGATCCAGTCCTTTCTCGTGGCTCTAACAACCCTGGCCTCTGAGTAGACTTAGCCTGTGGGTCATCGTCTGCCTGCCCCTGATTTGCACAAAGAAGTCTGTGAATTAAACAGTCTCACGTCATTTTTAAGTGCACGTGTTTTTCAGGGGAGAAGCCTGAAAAAGGAACTTTGATGTGACGTCCGTCTCACTCATAAGGAAAACACCGACACGGACAGTAAACATAAAGAAGTGGCAACTCTACGGTGATTTTCAGATCATTCCTACCATTTTTGTCACGTTTGCTTTCCTTCATCAAAGCTTCTATCTAGGACCAAAAAAAAAAAGAAAGGAAAAAAAAATCACACCAGTTGGTTTTCCAACATGAAACCTAAAACAACAACATAGTTAGGATAAAACCAGGTTGGGGGCCACGAGTCCTCCTCGCTGGCTTGGTAACCATGGGAAGCAGCAGGGGGCGGAGGGTGTGCAGAGGTGGGCAAACCGGTGCGCTCACAGGGGGCACAGACCCTAGGCCTGTCCTCCAGGGCTCCTTGGCACTTGGGAAAGAGGCTGAGAAAGGAACAGCCCCACTATCTACGTGGGTTCAGAAACTGACTGAGGTTTCGTTTTTGTTGCTGAGGACCTGATTTTGCTATCTAGACGCACAGTGCTATAAACTTGCTGCCACTGGCTACTCTGGTACTTTATTACTGTTTCTTTGTACCCTCCTGATATAAAGAACCACACAGGTACTTGCTTCTTTATAAAGGATTTGTCTTCCAGTGTTGGGGTCAGGGCTAGAATGGGACATCCTTAGTGTCTTTTGCCATCATGGCTGCGGGGTAAAGGCAAAAACCGCTGTGACCTAGCTGAGTAAATATTTTCCTTTCCTCTTTTCAGGGTACACAGAGGAACGGTATGTTTAGAAAGTGAGATCCTACCCAAGGTTAAAAACTCTCCTTGGAGGTCTCCTGCCAGGCCTTGCCTGTCTACTCCATGTGGTGTGGGACACTGCCTCATGGGGAGAGTGGTCAGGTTTTCGTTTTAGAATTATGTAAAAAGAGTTTAAATTCTCCCACTAAACTTAGTACTAATAGGACTTTCAGCATTTCATTTCTTTATAAGTTTATGCTCACTGCCCCCCCACCCAGACTACGGCTCGTCTCAGCTGGCTACAACTTCCATGTACTGTCACAGCCAGAGGACATGTCCGCCCGTTTGTCCAGGACACTTTCAGGAATACGTGTTTCCTTGCTCAGGCGTAACTCGGACGGCAACACCCCTCCAAGACCCCTGCTTCCAGGCCATGGACGTGAATGTGAACACACTGTGGGAAGGGAGGGGGCTGCTCCCGGCTACGGGGAGGGTGCCTGGCCGCTAGCAGATGTGGGGTGCCGGAGCATGGGAGCTGGGGACAGACTTAGAGGAGAGAGGTGTTCGAGGGCTGGAGTTGGGAGAAGAGAATAAAATGAAGCAGCTGCTGAGGGATGGGAGCTGGAAGTTCCATTCTGGTTAAGCCGAGTTAGCTGTGGAAGTTTTGGGGTTTTTTTTTTTTTTTTTTTTTTTGGTTTTGTTTTGTGTTTTATGTTTACAAGGAAACTATTTCAACCTTTCCCCCCCAAACTTGACAGTTACTTACGGATGACTATTCAAAATTGGACATTTTAAAAAATTTGAGCTTTTAAAAATAATAGCTATAAATGCAAAGTACTATTGATAATAAAACCGAGTTGTTTATCCACGTACAAAAAAGGTCAATAATGTTTTAAAAGCACAAAGTTGCATTTTAAATCGCAATTGCATAGTTCTAAAATGCCTGGAGAAAAGTTACATAAAATTTTTAAGAAAATTCAAGTTTGGCTGACAGTGGGGCCCCACGGACGTCTCAGAGCTCGCCGGAGCAGAGCCGAGCTGAGGAAGGAAGCGCTGCGGAAAGGTGAGTTATTGCATTGCTACTGTGATGGGACCCGGATCAGGGGACGCTACAGTTTCATGACACATCATTGGCATTTTAAAAACCACTGTTTTTGGCTAATATCACACTTTCATGTAGAATTCGACTTAGATTTTATATATCCCACCCCCAACGAGCACCTGAAAGCCTTAAGAAAAAAGCTCCATCTGTATTTCTGTGTATAAAAGGTCCTGCGTATCTGCCTCTGAGCAAAATATGTGCTCCCTTCCCTCTGCCCACCCCGAACCGTGACCGTTTGCGTACAAAAGTCCTGGTGAAGAATCACATCAAAGATGAGAAGCAGGGAGTTCAAGGTAAACATCGGGCGAAGTGTGTAGAAAACTGCCTGGGCCTCCCATGCCAACCCCACAGAAGTCGCGGCTCCCGGTGAGCGGGGCCCAGAGTCGCCAGCGGCCGTGCGCGTGGGGCCCGCGCCCCGAGGCGCGCCCAGCGTGAGGTGGCTGGCGGTTGCGTGGGGTGACCCGCTCAGCCGAGGGGCTTGGGCCCCCCCCAGCTGCTGCACCCTGAGTCCGTGGGTACAGAAGAAGCTTCAGCATTTGGAGGAAGGAAAAAATCTTCCTGGGGACAGAAACTTGTAGCCGTTTCCAGAAGGCAGTCTGAGCGGGCGGGCGGGCGCCGGGGGCCCAGCGGGCAGGGGCAGCGTACCCAGCGCCGTGGTCTCCGTGCGCCAGTGGCCGTTCGGAGGGCCCTTCTGGGGCGCTTCTCCTGGCGGCTGCAGGGACAGCTCCTTCAGTTCCAGCTTGTCCACGCCTTCCTCCTTCTTGTTGTGCCGCGGGGACAGGTTGAGCAGGCTGAGCACGTCCCTCTTGGAAGTCATCGTGCCGGGGGCACCCCGGAATATTTTCACAGGTCCCGTGGGATGCTGGGGCGTGCTCTGCCAGAACATCTTGAGGTTGTGGACGGCCTGCACCTTCTCGTCGATGGCCGCCATCTTCAGCCTGTCCACGTCGGGGGCGTCGGCGGGGCTGGAGCGCGCCGAGCCGGCCGAGGAGTAGGAGAGCGCTGGGGACGGTGCGCTCCCGGCCGGAGACTGATGGCCCGAGCTCGGGGACGCGTTCCGGGGGGACTTGGAGATGTGGGCGCTGTACGGAGAGCTGGGGTACTTCAGTTTGAAGAGCGGCTGGTCGGGGAGAGAAGTCTGGGAGTCGGAACCGGGCGACGGGCGGCCGCTGTGCTGGCTGGGGCTGCCCTTGACGGACGCCTCGGAGGCCGTGGGGCTGCTGTATCCTGAACTCACCTTGGGGAGGGACGAGCTCCTAGCGGGGGGCTTTGGTTTCACGGGGACCGGCGACGGCTGGCTCTTGGGGTGGGAGAGGGCCGGCCTGCTGAACGCGCTGGTTTCCGACGCTCGGAAGACGGCCGCGCCGTTGGGCGCTGTGAGGCCCTCCTCGGGGCTGCTGCTCTTGCTGGCCTGGCCACCGCCCCTCTGCAGACGCTCCACCGCGATGAGATGACTCTGTGTTTCCTCTAGAATCTTCTGCGCCAACTCCTGCGGATCAAGCTTTGGGTTGCTTTCTTCTTGGGATTTCACGGTGCTGTCTGTTTCTGTGCTAGACTGGTCTGATTCTCCCGTGTCGGAACTGGCCAGCTTTCCCACCTTTTGGAAGGGGGAGTTTGGGCTGGGAATCAGAGTCATTTTAACTGGAGAATTGGGTGTGCTGACGCTCCCCTTGGAGCTTACGGAAACTTTCACACCTCCGGCTGGCCCCACGTGGCACTGTTTGTGATCTGGTGAGAAGCCCGTCTTTCTGGTTTCCTGGTAGGCCGCCAAGGGCTCCGTGCTGATGATGGAAAAGCCCTCGTATTCTTCTTCTTTGCTGCCGGCAGGGTGTGACTGGGGGGACAGCTGGCCCCGCGGCAGGGTGCATCGCTGTGGGTAGGTGTTCTTGGACCGGTCGTAGTCCTGCCGGCCGCGGGAAGCCCCCGCTTCCAATCCAGCCTCGGGCTTGGAGACGAAGCTCATGGAGGAGGCGATGGAGCTCAGACTGTACACAGAGATGGCGTCGGAGGCGATGCTGTCCGCGCCGGTGGGGGAGAAAGGGGGATGCTGGTAGCTCAAGGGCAGGGCGTTGGAGACTGACTGGGCCGAGGCCAGAGACTCCAGGGAGGATGAGCTATCAAGGCTGAGGCGCTTGGGCAGCTCAGTAGAATCTAAGACAAAACACAGGTGCCCAGAGGGCAATTAGAACGCCCTGTGGTTTACGCTTTCAAAATCGCAAGCAACCTCACAGCAGAGAAGCTGGCAGGGACCCGTGCGGGTGCTGCTCTCACACGATCCGAATTTATGTCATGCTCCCGAAGCACATGGTCCCGTTGCAGAGAGTAAATGTAACTCTGAGCCAAGACACTTGGAGAGCGCCAGCCGGCCCTAGCCTCCTTCTGCGCCGCCTCCACCATGCTCCCATCTCACAGGACCCCACTTCGGCCTGGGCCTCTGGGGTCAGGTGGGCAGTCTGTGGGGACCCCTGGCCTAAACCCTAAACCACCCTCCATGCTTCAGCAGCTCCTCAGGGGCATTTACATTCACTGTCCGCATGGCCTTTCTTCCCAACCTTCTCTCAAATACTCCGCTCAAGTCTGTGTCCTCCCCAGTTCTCGTAAAGGTCTCTAGGGGCGTCTGTGCTGCCAAACCCAGCGTTCACTGCTCGGTTGTGCAGTCGGTCCCCACTGCCCTCACTGACCACTCCTTTCTGGGCCCCCCATCCCTGGGACCTGTGACAGCCACTGCATACCCCACGCCGCCCTCCCCCTCGGGGCCTGCAGGCCCTTTTCTGCCTCTGAGCTGGCCTCTCCCTGAACTTGGGCCTCCAGTATCCAGCTGTCAGGGCAGCTTGTCTAATGGAGATTTCAAAATGGAGCATGTTCAAGAGGGAACTCAAACCCCCCTCCTCCTGCCACTTTCAATGTCTCAGCAAAAGGCAGTCCCATTCTGGCCTTTGTTCTGAAAAACAATATCACCTTTGACTCCCCCCCCCCCCCAACTTTGTGTCTGACATCCTTCAGCTCACTCTGCCTTCGAACTGCGGCCACGGGTCTGTCTCCACGTGGCAGCCGGCTTGGCCTCCCGAGAAGCATGATGACGTGGCCGTGCCCCCTGCGCCCTGACAACTGCCTGTGGCCTAAGCCCTGGGGCACCGCTCCTCCCTTGTTCGCATCCCGCTGCCACTCTCCCTCTGCACAACCTCACAGGCCTTGGCAGCTCCCCGACTCTATACCGCATGTGTTGGCTAAGCTCGTGAGAGCGGGGCTTTGCTCACTGCTCTTCCCTGTCCTGACCACATCCTCTGCTTTTCTCCCCCTTCCCCAAACGCAGCCAGGCTGGTCCTGGGGCGCGTGGCAGGAGCGCTGGGAGGCTGCTTACCAAAGAGCGCGAGCAGAGACTGCAGGGCAAAGTGCATGGTTCGCCGATTGGCTTGTTTCCCGGTTTTCAGGATGACTTCCTCCTGACCCACTTCACAGAGATCGAACCCTAGAGGAACAAAGACCATGAATCTCTGTGTCCGTGTCCCCGAGGGGAGGAGAGCCACAGCCCCATGTCCCCGGAATCCCTGCAGGCCCCTCGGCCAGCGCCCGGCCTGGGCTGCCCTGGGCCTGGGAGCTGCGCACACCCTCACCCCGATACCCGCGGGGCCCGGCTCCCTCCTGCCCCTTCCCGGAGCACCCGCTGCTCTCTGGCCCTCAGCTCTCTTCTCTGCAGCGCTGGTCCCAGTTTGTAGGGCTGGGGAGTATGAGCTGCTCTCTCCGTCCTTTCCCACAACAGTCCACTGAAAGAAGACTTTAAGGAGGACAAAACTGGGCCACTCCACTCAGCACAGGGTCCAGTATGTAAAGGTGCTGCCTGGGAAGGTGGGAGCTTCTCAAGGGCACAGACGTGTGTGTTTGCCATTGAGGGCTTTGAAACCAGCCGGCTCTGACAAGGGAGAATCCGCCCTCCGGGCTGAGCCGCCCTGCAGGGACCGGACCCCATTCTGCTAAAGCCCAGGGGGCCGCCCTGACACAGTTCTCCTGAGACTCCAGGAGGGCACAGCAGAGGGCAGGAGCCTCCGGGCAGGAGGCCGGCTCACCAGCTGCTGTCGCAGTGAGACTTCAGAGACCCCACCGGGCGCCGGCCCCCATCTCCCTGAGAAGAGCACAGGCGGACAAAGCCGAGCACAGACGCCATGGCCAAGGGCTTTGTCCGCTGACCAATGTATGGCTGGGGCGGGGCCGGGGGCAGCCCTCAGCCCTGCACATGTGGCTCAGCCCACTCGGCGGGACACTGAGCTCGGCCGGAACAGTGGAAGCGCTTGGTGCTGACTGCCAGGGGACAGGGCCCCCTCCCTTCTATGATGTGTGCTCCGGTGACAGGATCTGTGACACACAAGGCCGCCGTGTTCTGCATGCTGTGCGGTTTCTGACACAGTAGTCACCAACAGAGAAATGGGTCTTTTTATTCCCAGGCTGGGATTCTGAGGTCAGCCTGACACTGTCGTTCCTCTGGGAATTTGTTCACTCAATGAGCTACTTCAGACTTCTGGTTGCTGTGGGGTATTTTCCCCTCTGAACTCAAACAGAATCACTCCCTGAAAGCAACAGGAAGGTCTCCGAGAACTCAGCATTTAAATACAAATAACTAATTAATATAAAGGTTTTAGTTAGAGATCTCTCCTTTTACCAGGATGACGGACTTCGTTACTGCTCCAGCAGCACGGAGGTAATAACTGCCAGCCCTGGGCCGGGTTGCACTGGTGCTGGCTGAGGGCTGGAAAGAGGAGCCTCAGAGCGCTCGGGAGTGAGGGAGCCCCTTCTCCAAAGGCTGGGCCTGCAGAGACTTTTCCTCCCCCGGTCTCAGGCCACGGGATTCAAGGATAACTATGTGCACACTGACTCATCCCTTGAGTATCGGTGGTTTGGAAATCACAAAAGTAGAGGCCATCGATGAAAATAACCCACTGTCCCAACACCAGGAAGAGCCAGTGACACACCTGGAAATATCCAGTTCGCAGGCATACCTGCCCAGGGAAGACCGCTTTGGCTCCGTCTTCCCTCACCTGTGCTCTGTGTCACTGTCCCAACGCCAGGCCTACAGCCCTTCCTGGGCGTAGACCTGGCCTTTCTCGCTCTTGGTCCAGTTGCTACTGTCCGCCTTTATCTAGATAGAAATGTACTACGTGCATGGCAAGAAGACTGCGTTAGGCCCACAGAAGGCAGCACACAGCACAGATCCCAAAGGTGGGAGAACATCTACTTGGATTCAGAGTGACTGTGGGGGCTGGGGGTTCCCCCATCAAAGGCAATTGAAGCCAGCCCTACGCTGACATGGGCTGGGAAAAGGCATCTGCAAAATGGGTTAAAAGAAAGGCCTAATGCTGTGAAATCCAGATTTCATGAGAAGAAAAACTGCTTGTGAGGGACCGGCTGGCCTGCCATGTAAAATGGCGGCTGGTCCCCATCACTCTGGATTGAGGCTGTGTCATCCTTCAAAGAGTCCCCACTCCCTGAGGTTAAGAACCAAAGGCCTCCCTGGGGCCTCACGGCCCACAGGACCTGCCCCACCTCTGCCTCGTCTGTCCCCACTGTGCCCTGCACTTGTGCTCACCGACGCTCTTCCCTCGTCCTGGAGTTTCCTCCTGATGACACCCTCAGGCCCTCCAGGTCTGCCCCGGCTCCCTGCCTTCCGCCCCAGCTCCCTGCCTTCCGCCCCAGCTCCCTGCCTTCCGCCCCGCCAGCAATCACGGGGACGCCGGGGCTCCTATCTGGGATGCTGTCCCCCTCCTGAGGGGCTCCCTCCGCTTGGATTACGTGTTTACTAGGTCTGCTCATCTTCCCCACTAGACTGAAAACCCTAAGAGGGCTTGCCCCCGTCCTGGTGCACTGCCCGACACATCACAGGTGCTCAGAGGAAAGCTTGGAAAGTGACTGGCTCCCCTGGGAATCGCACCAGCACTTAAGTGGGACGGGAGAGCAGCTCACAGCCTCTTGTGTGGTATTTTATCAAAAATGCATCTATTAAAGCAGCAGTTTTGGCAGGAGCTGCCTCAGCCATGTTACATTCTCCAAAAAGGAAAAGTAAGTGTCGCAGATGAACACAGATTCTGGTGCCGGTGCTTCTAGGTTCCTGGCATCAAATCAGACCTGGTTTCAATGGCACAGTAAAGACCAACCTTGAAACTGTTATTTTATGACTTTTTTTTTTCTTTAGCTTTTAATCATGGCTGGACTCCCAATGATGCTGACATCTAGCAGCTTTCTATCAAGGCGAGGACTAGAAATGAGAGCGCTGAAACCAAAATGTCGGGCGCTGGGACAAGGCAGGAGGGCCGTATGCCAAGTGTGCTCAAGGGCTGGGATCGCCGAGGCCACCATCTGTGGGGTGACATGTAAGAAAACACCGAGGCCCCGAGACTGCCAGCTTCACCCAACAGAAACGCGGAGAGATGGAGTTTTCACAAAAGGGAACTGCAGGAGGTGGGGAAGGACGCTCTGGCCTACCTAGAGCTGCCAGGAACTCGTGGCAGCCGGGGAGGCGCCACAGCTGCACGCTGATGGAGACCTGGATGGGGGCCGAGGCGAAGTCCTGCTCCTTCTCGCCGGCCTGCAGCTGAACCAGCACCTGGTGGAGCTGAGCGAGGAGACGAGCGTGAGCGCACCACCTTCCCAGCGCCGCCTTCCCTCCGGCCCGCCTAGGATGTGTCCCCGCGTTACTCCTGTGTCCTCCTCCCGGGTAACCTTGATGTGCATCGCACTGCAAATTCCTGTTAAACGGTGCCTCAGGCCTGCTGTCCTGTCTCCTCTCTGGAGCCTGGGGTGGGGGGGTGTCACAGGGCGGGAGTGGCCTCGCCTCTTCCCTGGTGCACCCTGGTGGCAGGGGCAGGGACCAGAGGAGGGGTGGGTCATTTCTTTTTCTCTATTTAAGCCCCCCTGATGCTCTTGAGTTACATGGCGAAGAAGAGCCCAGCGTCCTGTCCCAGAGCCGCAGTGCTTGGGGAGGAGCCCGCACACCCACTTCGAGGGCCTGGGGCACTCCGGGACCCCTGGTCTACTCTGGGGCTCTGTGTGGTGGCTTCACAGTGTCACTCGCTCAAAGTCGCTTCTGCCCCTGCTGTTCTGGTGGAACGTGAGAGGTCCAATCGAGAACACGAGAAGGGTGCAGCAGGAAAGGGGGAGCCAGAGCAGAGGAAGGGGTCACCGCGGCCCGGAGCGCGTGGGGCACGTGCACACGGCTCTGAGCGACAGCACATGCGCCCGGGCTCAGAGCAGGTGCAGGGGACGCAGGGGCTGGGCGGGTTGAGGGTCTCACCTGACAACAGTTGCTACTTAAAGTCGTACTCACCATTCCCACCATATTTTTAACAGCCTTCGGCCAGCAGATTATAAGAAAAGAAAGAGAGAGAGAGAGAGAGAGAGAGAAGAGAGTTTAGACTCAAGCACAGGTTGTTATGCCACGAGCTGATCACTGCTTTAGGAAGCGCCACAGCAGGTCCGCGGTGGCTCCGACCGGGAGGGGAGAGGAGCGAGAGTCAGCAGGGACACACAGGAGAACAAACAGCCACACCAGGCCAGACACGGGCAGGGGCAGCCAGGCCCTCCCTTCCTTGCCAGGAGAGGAGCAGGGCAGGCAGGGCTCGAGTGGGGAGGGGACACAGAGGGCATCGAGAAGCCACTCTAGACACCAAGGGCCATGGTTCCAGAGTGACTAGAGAACTAGCCCACCACGGGCCAGCCCCTGGGGGCAGCCGGACATCTGTCTGCGACCCACTGGAAGAGTCGGCAGAAAGTCCCCGTGATGCCACCAAACGCAAGAAGTTAAGCAGCTGGCTTTTTGGACTCAGGCTTGCCCTGCAAATGTAACTCTAACGTCCTCTGTTGCTAGAGCACAGGCTTCCAGCCCTCTTGGGCTCAGGATGTCTTTATATGCCATGTTCTAGAAGTGCCTTCCTGATTCTCTTCAACAAGGAGACGTAACACACTCATTGCCAAGTAAGCAGGAACTCCAGAAGAGGCATGTCATTGGGCTGGGCTCCGAATCCGGGCTGGAAACCACCCTGGGTAGGTGGGAGGCTCCAGGCACCACTCGGATTTTCAGAGGCTAATCCCAGACAGAGCAGCTTTGTTCCATTTACAATAAAATCTGATCAATAATAATGAGGTATGTCATTTTTTTCAAGTTCTTACACTATGAGATGACCAGAGAAAATTGCTCCATGACCTTCAGGGCTGCTGTTCTAGCCAGAAACCCTCCCCCACACAGCGGTCACCCAGGGTTCACTGTGTCCCTCCTTCCCCTTGTTTCAGACCCTCACTGGCTGGTAGGAAGATCGGGAGCTCTGAGGCCAAGCTGGGAAAGGCCTACGTGAGGCTGAGAGTTTAAATCCTCCTGATTCCTGAATAAGACCTCCATTCCCCTGAAAGAAAGTCCGTGTGTAAAACCTGCTGCGCGGTAGCTTGCGTTAGAGCTAACCTCGTGTTCACTGCTTCTCAGTGGCTACTCAGTTTCAGGTGGAGTTCATCCCCTGATCTGGGCATAAGCATCAGGGACCCTGCAGGAAATCTGGTAGGTTGGCCCCACACTTGCAGGCTGAGGGAGTGTAGCTGTGACACTTGTCAACCAGCAGAAAAAGTGGGCGGGGGACGACAAGGTGCAGGCAGCCGCTGAATGGAGAATTGAGGAAATGCCCCACTACTGCAGGTGACAGGGGTCTCAGGAGGCCCTACTGCTCTCCGAACCCAGTGCCCTGAACCCAGTGTCCCCGGATGTGTGCGTGCCTCTGGGGCTCTTTCGCCCCTAGCCCTTGTCTTTCCCGTCTAGTCACAGGGGTGGAAAAAGGTAACCAGACCGTGGCACTTGCAGATTCCTGTGTAGGCCCAGCTCGCCCTGGCGCCCAGGCCTGGGCTCAGCCGCCCTGGCCCAACTCACCCGACTGATGAGCTGCTCGCCCGTCTCCGAGGCAGTGATGAGCTTGCAGAGGGCTTGGAGGGCAGGGTTGGGCAGACCTAAACCAAACAGAAGGCAATGTCACCCAAAGGGGGCCCCCGCACCCACAGCCCTGCTCCCTCCCTAAGCGAAGAGCCTGAGACACTCCACATTGGGGGCATTTCCAGAAGCTGGGGACAGCCAGGCTTGTGGGTCTCTAACTTGAGAATGGAGACAAGGGTCCCAGAGAAAGGCCCGTCCTTGAGGTGTGTGGTCACATCCCAGGACCTCTGCTCGGAGCGAGGCCCAGAAAGCAATCGGCAACACCCGCAGCCTGCCTGAGCCCAGGTTCACCCTCCGCCGCCAACTCTGGCACACCTGGAGCTGCCAATGAAACGCCAAGGCAGCTGCTGTGTGCCCAGCATGCCAGCCCGGGAGGAGGCAGAGTGGGGCCCGCGCCCTGCTTCCCGGATCGCCTCCAGGTCAGGAGAGCTCTGTGTCTGCGACTCCTTGCTCCTTCCCCACTGTGAGATCCGGCCTCCCGCCACCAACCGCCATGCCCATGCAGCAGCCCGGCCCTGCCCGCCCGGCTCTCACCCAGCAGGGACTGGATGGTGCTGCTGCACTGCTGGAGCCGGTCACCGGGGTCGGAGGTCGGGAAGAAGACAGCCGCCGGCAGGCCACTGGCCGGGGGGTCCAGCCTGAAGCCCACGGCAGTGAGCAGGGCCTGCCAACCGGGAATGCCGCCCACTTTGTTCTCCACGCTCTGCTGGGACGTGTACATGGCATTGCGCTGCCCGTTCTGAATTCGCTGCAGGGACTTCTCCACCTGCAGGGGAAGGGGCAGTTGGAGCGCCACTCCTGTCACTGGCGTCTCTCCTGGTGGTTCTGCAGACATGCAAAGCCTCGGGTGTGAAGCTGGGGCTGCCTCCTGCCACCTGGGCGCCTCGGCCTTAGGACCACGGCCCAGTAGCAACGGCCCAGCTCACAAGGGAGGGGGCGAAGGGGAAGGCTGTCCCTGTCCCAGCACCAGCAAGTCTGGGGGACTCAGAGAAGTTCTGTCCCTTTCCTGGCCCACTCCTCCCACTCCAGGCTCTCCTCCTCAGACACTAAAACCCATTCTCAGGCCAGGGCCTGCCCCAAACCATGGGATAGTTCCCCATCACTAGGATTAACTTCAGGCCCTCCAGAAGCCCTTCACAGCCCGCAGCTCTCCCATACACCAAGCAGTCCCCGTCCCAGGGCTGTGGCTGGCCATGCCCTTCTTCCCTAGGCCTCTGACGCACCCTCTGTCCCACAGGAGTGGCCTCTGGAACCTAGGCCGCCCCCTCCACCTCCAATACCTCTCCCACCTGCCAGGGCCTAAACCCATGCCTGGCACCTGTGGGCTGAATTTGTAGAAGAAACCAGTAAGTCAGCTCCCCCCAGAGAGCCTTCCACAGCACTTCTGGTGGCCCCGGGCCTTCCCCACCATTTCTCTCTAGGAGAAATCTCAGGTTGACCTGTGAGACTGCACGCCCTGGGGGGCATCTTTCATCACTAGAGAGGCAGAAGAGTCTTCCAAGGTGTCACCTGAGGCTTTTCTTACAGTATAACCCTGGGATGCAGGGGGCTGACCTGCCGGCAGGAGAAAACGAGTGGTCCTGGACAGGATGACCAGCCAGGGGGCTTGCCATCGGGGCTGAAACTCCTCGGAGATACACTGCCCAGGGTCAAGGGGTCCCACGGTTAGTCAGAAGGAGGTAAGAGCTGGTAAAGCCCATGGCCCCTGTACTTGCCCCGAGAAATGAAGCCAAGAAAGAAGTGACAACCTTTAAGTGTGCCTGAGGGGCCTGAGAGGCCTGGCTCTTGCCCCGCAGCCTGCTCTTTTCTAAGAAAAGCAGCTTGGGAGCTGCAGCCAGGAAGGAGGGAACTCGGGGGTGACAGGGACCAGAATAGGTCCTAATATTGAGCAGCTGAATTGCTCTATGCCGTTTCCAGACACAGGTTAAAATCAGTTAAGAGAGTCTCCGCAGATTCTCAAAGTGCGTGAGCACAGCTACCCCAGAGCACGTGGCAGGGGCCACCTCAGGTGTGGCCTGAGAGCTGCCTGGGCTTCTCAGGTGACATCATTCCTACCCAGTCACATGCTGATTTCAGGCTGACCCCAAGCCTAAGAGATGGACAGGACGTATCTACTACCTGGAGTGCATGGAGCCCCAGGCCCAGGGAGTAGGAAGTTTGCCCCGCTGCGGGGATGTGCCCCCTGGAACCCAGCCCCCAAACTGAACTGACCAGCCAGAGCCTCCAGCCCGCTCCCTGGGCCTTTGGGGGACTATCCCCCACGTCCTTCCTCGAGCTCTGACACAGCCATGGCATGTGCCCCTCTGTCCCTCCAGGGGGCAGTGGCTTGCTGGGGCTTTGCTGTTTGGGGGGCTCTGGAAGGAGTGTGGATGTGGCATGGGCTGTCCAGCCACACCACGTGGACCCCGAGCTGGGGCTGGGCAGGTCTGTCTTGCAGAACCCCACGGAGGCTAACAACTCTCAGGTGTCAGAGGCTGCCTTCCCGGTTAGCAAAGTAGAAGGGCGGAATACGTTTTCTTTCACTGCCTCTCGGCTGGATTTGTAACTTCTGGACGTGTGTACCCTCACCCCCAGCCCGACCAAGCTTTGGACTGGCCACATACTGGGTTAACTTTGGACTCTTCCTCCAACCCGAAGTTAGGGGAAGGCCAGGGCCATTTGCCTTTAAAATATCCTTTCCCGGCCTCTAGAACCCTCCTGTGTGCCAGCTCTTTGCCTCTGCTCTAAGTCTCACTATAGCCTGGAAAAATGAGAATTTTTATCCTTGCTTCCAGAGGAGCAAACTGAAGCTCAGAGAGCCAGGAGACTTGCCCAAAGCTTCATGGCCCAGAAACAGCAGCAGTGTGGGCCCCAGGACCTTGGCAAGGAGGCCACATCCATCACCGTGACACAAGTGCCTGCCACTCAACAGGCGGGCTCCACCTGTGGGTCCCCTCTGCCTGCATGTGTCCCCTGGGGATAGGGACAGGCCACAGCTCTTCTCTCGTGTACCTGCAGCTGGCTCACTGTTCTCGAGGGCAGAGGGCCCCGTGGGAGCCCGGGGGACAGGCTTACCAGGTGCAGCAACACTCGCAGGGCATCTCGGGCGCGCTCCGGATGCTGGAGGATCTCTGTGAGAGCCTGGCCAATGAGTGACGAGGGACTGTTCAGCTTCACGTCACTCCCAATGAGCATGAACCCTGCGAGAACACAGAAGGGCATCTCGGCGCCTGCCCTCCGCTCGAGGGAGCAGCTCTGGCTGGCCCCCTCACTCCCTGGGGCCTCACAGCCACCCTGCCCCCAAGGGGGCCTGCGCAGCAAAGCTGCTCCACGGAAAGGCCTGCAGGAGGGCTCTCTCACTGAGGGGACCTGCCCGTGCGCTTCTGTCCCCTCCTCTTTAAGAACCAGCGCTTTTCAGGGCTCATAAGTGGTTTTGCACAAAAGTTCCTCAGGAAAGTGCCTCTCTGCTCTGCTGCACAGTGAGGAAGGAAGCAAGTGGCCAGGTGGTCCCCGGGTGAGGGGGCTAAGGGATTCCCAGGGTGCTTCCCAGGCTTGGCCACCATCCCAAGAAGGATCTGCCCTGTTTCCCCTGAGATGCATGTGGAACCTGCCCAGGGACAGCACCACGGGATGTGGACAGGAGGACAACCTGCACGTCTATCAGGATCCTGTCCCGCTCCCAGATGCAGGGTCGGGGGGCAGGCACACGGAGCAGTCTCCTCAAGCCGCCAAGCCACTTAGAACCACCTTGCCCCTAAATAATGGAGAAAGGGGTTTCCCAAGAGCCGGAGTGCGCCACGGCTGTTTTTAAGGTGAGCAGCGCAGGACTTAAACACCATCTTCCCACGCTAAGCCGCGACTTGTATGCCATCTGTCACTCAGACAGGACAAATATACCACATCCCTACACGTTGAGAAGACAGGGCACACACTCTGGCCCACAGAGAGGGGCCAGAGTCCCTTGGGGAGGAAGAATCAAGCTCAGATGCCAGGCTCCCCCCAGGCCAGCGCTACAGCCCTGGGGCGCACCGGGAACAGACAGCGCGTGGGGCTGTGATCACGGAGCCTCCGCCACCACCTTCGATTCCTGCATTTCGTCTCCTGGCAGCGGGAGTTCAGTGACGGGGCGGCAGGGCCGGGCCACAGGCCTCCACACCTGCCCACCCTGCCCTGTCCTCCCTTCGCGGCCATGCGCCCCCCCCCCCCCCAGCCAGATTCTGTTGTTTCGTTCGAACACGTGTCTGGCAAACACCACAGCTGTGCTGTTTGTGAAGCAAACACGTTTCCATGGCCACCAGAGTGAAATGGCGCCGGCACAGTGCACGGGCCCACTGGGTTCATTTTGAGAGGAAGGGGAAGGTAGAAGTCATTTGTCCCCAGTTTTTAAATGATATGTGGCTCATAACAAAATACAAATGTTTGAGAACAGTGCTTTGGACGTTCCTCTGTTGCTCGAGGTTTAAGACACCGTGTTTGTGGGTCAGTCCCATGGCCACAGCATT
The DNA here is from genome assembly GCF_030435805.1 of Mustela lutreola. Classification (NCBI taxonomy): domain Eukaryota; kingdom Metazoa; phylum Chordata; class Mammalia; order Carnivora; family Mustelidae; genus Mustela; species Mustela lutreola. Next base: position 71,582,574 of record NC_081300.1, on the reverse strand, counting down.
GATGGGACTTCATCTTTGCTCTGGAGCATCCTGGGGAGGGATAGGAGCCAGTCCTGAGGGACAGCATGGACAGAAGGACCGTGGGCTGTGTCAGCAAAAGGGCCCTGGCTGGAGTCTGGGTTGGCGGCCTGATGGGACAGCTTCCGCCATGGGAAGCTCCACAGGTCATGCCTTCTCCACCTCCCATGACCAGACATCACAGAGAACATTCTCTCTTCACCTCCCTTCAGAAAGGGTAAGTAGCTGGTCTCAGGTCACAGACCCCGGACATGGAACTAGGTCAAACCCAAGTGTTCCGATGACCAAACCTGGGACTTTCTACCACATGGCTCTTTGTCACCATCCTGGGACTTCACAGGAGGGCACTATAAAATGCATCAACCAGCACACCCTTGTCCCCGAAGTCTATGCTCACACCCCAATGGCAGGCTGTTCTGCTGCTCCCTAGTCAAAAAAAAGATGACTTTAGGGGTGTCTGGGTGGCGTAGTCAGTTGAGCGTCCGACTCTTGATTTCAGCTCAGCTCATGATCTCAGGGTCCTGAGATCGAGCCCTGTGTCGGGCTCCGCATTCAGTGGGGAATCGGAGATTCTTTCTCCCTCTGCCCCTCCCCCTACTCATATTCTTTCTCTATCAAATAAATAAATAAAATCTTTAAAAAAAAAAAAAAAAGACTAATACCTCAGTGACAAATGACTGTTTTGGCAGAAGGCGAGGGTCTCAGCAAACAAGGCCCTCTGCCAGCACCGCCCCACGCAGCCTCTCCCCAGTGCCCCATCCTCCCCTCCCCAACCTGGGAGGCTGTGAGTACCCAGCTCTGGGCACCCGACAGGCACCAGCCAGCGGTCCATGCTCCTACCTGCCCAGTTGGAGGGGTGTGAGAAGGCCTTGCTGCTCTGCACCACCTTCATGGCCTCCCCCAGGGCGGCGCTGGCTTTCAGGCCATTGAGCAGGGATGAGTAGAAGGCGTGGAGAAACATCTTGGAAGCCGCCACAGGCACAGGCCACAGAGACACAAGAACACACTGTGCACCGGCAGCCAGGAAGGCCCGTGTCAGCGCGATGACCCCGTCAGCCGTGACCTTGCTGTTGGACTCCTGTGAGGAGCCGAGGACCACCAGCTTCACGGGAAGCCGCAGGTCCAGGACGTCGGCAGCCGTGAGCAGCAGCTCCTGCAGGGGCGGGCAGTCCGAGATGCTCTCCCCGTCGCTGGCGTCGTCCTGCACCCGCAGGGACTCGGGGATCGTGTAGGGGTGGCCAAAGGAGCTCTTGCTGCCGCCAGGGTTACTGTCGGCGCTGGGAGTGAGGACCAAGGCCGACAGTTTCCACGAAATGTGGGTGGCAAAGTGGACACACTCGGCCTGGGTCAGGGCGCTCATGACCCGTTCTTTGGTAGCCACGTTGCCCACCAGAGGCTGACAGCCCAGCAGCTCTGACACCATGTACGCCTCCTCCTCGGCCGATGGCATGGGCCCCCACAGCCACCTGTCCATCACCGCCGACGGCAGCTTGGGGTTGCCGACAACAGCCGCCATGGACGTGGAGCTGGAGTACGTGGGTGGGTTCTTCCTCAGGTGAGACTAGGAGGGGAAGACAGAGAAGCAGACCACCCCGCCCGTCAGACAGGGGCCAGGCTAGCCGGCTGAGCCTCGGGCTTCCCGTGAGTACTGGGCTCCATCCCCTCGGCTACACCTGTGCTCCCAATAACCTCGTTCACTCTAACGCTCAACACCGTTGGCGCCCAGCTGCTCATCCTACTGAGAACCACAGCTGCGCTGCAGAGCTCTGGAAAATCAGGACTGGATCTCAGAAGAGCCCTTCCCATCTGTCAAGTCCTGAGGGGCGCTGCGGCCGGAGGCAAGGGTGGAGGGTGCTGGCCTGCCCCACGCGCCTCACTCCCACAGACCTCCCTCTGGGCCCCGAAACGGGGGAGACCTACTCCTGATGAGCCAGGGCTCTGAAGGTTGACAAAAAGCAAGTCAATCTCAGTGGCGACAGGGCTAACCTCCGCCCGGTACAGCCACCATGTGCTGAAAAGATTATACTTGTCATCTCATGTGCTGCCAAAGAAAGAAAAACTGGATTATAAAATCTGCATAGAGGAGTCCAGGAAAGTTCTGATTTTCCCCCAACGAGGTCTTTTGATGCTTCTTGGGAAATATTAAGTATCAAATTATTTCAAAATAACCTGATGGCTCCATAGTGGTGCTGCCTCACACCGCGGGTAGGAGAAGCGCCTGCTGGGCGTCTGTCCAGAGACAGGGCTCTTCCACTCCCTGGCTAGCCTGGCAAACAGCCAGCTTACTGTTGTCACCATGAAGCGCTCGAAACACGGGCCATCTCTGACCTCCTGGGTGCTTCTGGCAGCAGGTGCAACAAATAGCGCTCTGAGCCAGACAGCGTCCGACGAGGCCATTCAGTCAGCCCCGGACACACCAAAAACTCGAGAAAAGCATTTCTTTCACTTTGAACTGGTTCTGTCCCATGAGAAAGTTACTGTTCAGTCACAGAAAACAGATCTAAGATTTCCAAACCCCTGTGAGACAGATGCGGGCCAGGTTTGAGCCATGTCACTGATCATGGTCAACAGAAGCCACGCAGGTCCCATAGGGACCGCCCACGCCCAGGGCCCAGGGTTCGCATTCCTGAATGAGCCACTTTCTCCCACTGGGAGGAGCTCTGTCTGACCCAGCTCTCCTCGTGGTCTGCTGGTCTCTGAGGGCATGTTCAAGTTCGAAGACGGAGCAGGACGGCCGAGGCAGCCACAAGTGCACGCCCGGCAAATCGGGGTCCATGAAGGGTCTGAAGGAGTTTGAGAAGGAGATGGTTGGAAGGCTCTCTGATTGGGTGGGCACGCCAAGGGGGGTTCGTGGGTGAGACCTCGGATTCTGTGGACAGTCCACTGTCGCCCTCTTGATTTTCACAGACATTTCTGCTCACACTGACGCTTCTGCTGAATGAGACCCAAAAATCTGTCCCCTGAAAGCCCCCTCATTTATGTTCAGTTCCTTCATTGGCCCGTGGGACCCGTTTCTCATGTGTCTGCCATTCTTGCCTGCGGCCCCTCTGCTGGGCACAGCCAGCGCCATCAGTGGACAGCGTGAGGGTGGTGGGCACCAGGGGAAAGCAGCTTCCTCAGAGACCTGGACTGGCCTGGAGCCTGACCCAGTCCCCTGAGGAGCTCACAGTCCTGATGTCACAGCAAAGACGTTCTGAGAGAAAGGACACAGACTGTGGCTTCTGGAGATAGCAGAGATGAGTCTGGAGGCCAGGGGGCTCTCCTCCCACCTTCAGACAGAGAGACAGATCTACTCCAAAGACAGCCTCCCTGGCCGCAAACTGCTGAGGGAACCTTGGGAAGAGATCACAGGCTGCCCCCCTGCAGCCCAGTCTGGCCGGGAAGGCCGTCCTCCAGAACCCCACAGCTAGGCACCCGCCACCAGCACGAGGCTTACCTTGGACTGTGGGCTGAGGGAGCGGATGGAGGGGACGGCGATGAGGGCGAAGCGCTCGTACAGGTACTCGTTGGAGGAGCTTCCCTTCAGGAGGGCGAAGGGGATGAGGTAGAGCTCCCCCTCCAGAACCAGGACCAGCTGCCGGTGCCGGCCCACAGGGCCGCTGGAGTGCATCAGGCCCTGTGGGGAGGCACGGGGCGCCTGAGTCAGGGCCCAGCAGGTGACGGCCTGCCCACATGGGGCCTACTGGGCCACAAACCACATGCACCCGAGAAGCACCTGGCAGGCCCACAGCGCCCACGTGGGGAGAGTGGGTGGTGGCTTGGGGCGCTGCCCAGGGGACCATCACCGAGTGGGGGTTTCCTCCTGTCTCATGGACCCTGCAGTAAAGGAGGTTGGGGGCCAGTCTAAGTCTGCACGGCAAGGGGAGAGACCGGGTCACCTGTCAAGGACAGGGATGTCCCACAAAGACAAGGACTGGCCCCAATAGGTCTATAGGAGGCAAGGAGTTGTCCCAGAAAAAGCCTTGTGAGTCATGGTGACCCCCGGAGGGCCAGGCCAGGGGATGCTACACTGTCCAGAAACCCTAAGAGCAATGTAGGTGTGACTCTTCTCACGAGAGGCAGTGACACTGTGACCCCCAGACTGGGCTCAGGCCGAACAGGAAAGATCAATCGGATGTTGCTGCTGCATGAGGAGATGCCACCCAGAGCCTGCTGCGGAGCGCAGGCCCAGCTCTGGCTCCGGGGGTGGTCACGGCTGGGCTCCTGTCCCCCCAGCCCCCTCTGGCTGACTGGGCGCAGTGCCCACCAGGGCGCCGCTGTGCTCGGCAGGAGTGAGGGTGCTTGCCTGATCTGCCTGACTGCTGCCCCGGGTGCTGGGCTGAGGCTGGAGCATGGCACTCCGCTAACCCAAAGTGACACATGCCTGGCAGGCCCATCAGTCTCTACAACCCCTCTTTGGCTTTTTCTTTAAAAAAAAAAAAAAAAATTGTGAATGCATCTAAAGAAATCAGAAATAAAAACAGGCCAATTTGCTGGTTGTTTGCTTTAAGAGCTATTTACCGAGAAGGGGTAAAAGAATCATTGTACGACCCAGGAAGGAGGAAGTGGGGTATGTCACACTGCTTGCTGCAGATTTCTGGATTGGCACAGGGAGGTGAGGCAGACGGGGGACCTGCAGTCAGCTCCTGGGCCTGGGGGGAGCCCCCACCATGGCCACACCGAGGCCCTCCCTGCCCCCGGCCCTGGGGAGCCACTCTGGTCTGTGCCAAGCAGACCTAGAAGGTGGGCCAGAGGAGCTGGGCGATGGGGCCCTGACCTCGGTGGTGGGTCACAGCTGGGACAGTGACGACCACTCCCAGCTTAGCGAGGGCTGTCCCCCCGACATGCGGGCAATGCAGGGACTCAGGCCATCTGCCGTGTGCAATACCAGACCCACCCCCGGCTGATCCAGGGTCACCAGGCATTTGTGGGACAAGATGACAGCCCCACCCTCACAGGCCTCCCCTGGACCCCCCTGCCAGGGCCCAAACCCCGGTAAGTCTCTGTCAGGTGCCACCCCACAGGTCACTGATTTCCCTGGGACACACGCCACTCTCGGGCAAGTCCCCAGTCACAAAAGCATGCATGCATGTGAACTGAAGGCCAGCAGGGCAGTGTCAGGCAGGGTAGGGTTGTGACTGGGACCTAGAAGCCGCCCACAGAGGTGCTGCTGGTAGGGTCTTTGTAGGCACTCTGCATGCTCTGCCTGCAAGACCTTATCTGGGGCATCAGCCTAAGACAGGTGAGGTCCTGTCCCTGCAGGCCACATGGTGTCTTCTCTGACAAGGAATTCTGACCTCTCTGGGGGGCAGTCCATGTGGTGCTGGCCTGGGCAGAAGAGGCCCAGGGCAGTGCGGGGGTGGGGGCAGTAAACAGAGAGCAAGTCTGGGGAGAGACCCGGAAGCCAGACTGTGGAGGACCCTGCCCAAGTTCAGACAGGGAAGCGTGGCTCCCCCAGGCTCTAAGCACCTGCCATGCACATTCTCCATGGACGAACCTCCAGGGAAGTGTCTGGAGGCAGCCTGCACCACAGGAGAAGGGGCAGTATGTGCTGGGGCTGTGCACGCTGATTCAGACAGCGAGAGACCCAGGAAGAGAAGGGAGACTTGCCGGGACTTGGTAAAGAGTGACCTCAGTGGTGAGGGGAGGGGAGGCTCTTGGAATTCTAGCCTGGAGATGGGGAGAGTTTGCTCTGAATGAACAGAGTACCCCAATTCAGAGGTCTGGGTCCTCCTAGAATGGAGGCTCGTGGCTAGGGCTGGGCTGGCTCCCGCACATGGCCCTGGGTGAGAGCCCCACATGGGACCCCTGTCTGGGCAGGAAGGAGGCGAGCGCCAGCAACCCTGGCCTGCGGGTCGACAGGCTGCACAACAGACTGACAGCTTCAGTTAAAAGACGGCAGGAAAACGGATTGAACCTGTTGGAAAAGATGGCCCGGGAACAGTCTTCTGAATTCTGCCTCCAGGATACATGAGCATTGCCCTTGTTCTGAAAGATCAGCTATAATCCAATGTGAACTTGAAAATGGAAAATAAAGTGATGTCTCTATCCAAATTACATATCATCCTTTAGATAGAAAAGGAAAGACAATTCAGGGAAAGGCTTCTCTGCGTCTCCACCTGTCAGTCTAGAAAGGGTATTTGCTGGCTTCTTAAGTCCTGGGTTTGAGAGATAAAAGGGCTCAGCATCAGCCCCACACCAGCAACTAACAGAGCCCAAAAAATTCCAGCAAAGACTCAGACTTTCTGACCTCTGAAGTTTCTAGAAATGGATCTTTTGAAGGAGACCAAGACATCAAGGGCAGGGGTGCTGAAACCTGTCTATTCCCCTGGTGACCCTGCCTGTTTCAGGGTGTTCCAGGCCCAGGATGGAATTGGGGTCATGGAGTGCCCCAGCAGGGAGGCCTCAGAGCGAGGGGACTTGGGCTAAGCCCAGTCCTCACAGAGGGGGAGGGCTATTCCTTTAGCCAGGGCAGGCAGTGGGCACCTGCTGGTGGGTGTGGACAGCTATTGTCACTTTACAGACCCTCAGCACCCTCCTGCTGCCCCATCAGCACCTGCCCAGTGACTAGATTCCTGCAGCTGGATCTCCTGTAGAGGGAGCTTTGTGCTGAGCTTCCTCAGTGGAGGGCGCAGAGGGGCGATGCCAAGGGTAGAGGATTTCCTGCTGGCCCAAGTCAGCGGTGTGTGTGCATGGAGACACACAGCAGAGCCCAGACTGTGCCCGTCTGTGACCCTGCTGATACCCTTCCCTCGGTCCTTTCCACACGACAACCCTGGTCCGTGCCACCCGTGCTCTCAGCAGGCCGCCTGCCCAGCAGGTGCCTGGACCCTCTGCACACCCTTGCCACTGGAAGCAGATGTCTGTCCTGCCCCCTGCGGCGGGTGGCCTTTGCTCACCAGCAACTCGAGACCAGCTCCAGCCCGGCCAAACCAACCAACATCTCTGCTAGCCAGTGGGCCGAACCACATACCTTTCCTGGGGTCCATCCTTTCCTGGGTAAACTTCCTCAGCCTGAGAAAACCACAGTTTCCTTCAAGCTGACTGCTAGTCTTTGGCCAAAGGGAATAAGTCTATCAAACGTCCCCTGGTTGATCTACTGTGTTTTTGGTCTCGCCCCTGAGCACTACAGCATGCACATCCATGACCTCACATGGGTCAAAGCGGGCCGCGGTGCCATGGGGCCTGGCAGCCAGTGGGAAGTTGGGACATACTAGTCAAATGTGAACTCACGACTGTCTGTAGGTTCTTGAAATATGGTCAACATAGGCCCTATAATTTTTATAGCTGACCCTTGAGCATCACGGATTTGAATGGCGTGGGTCCCCTTACACGTGGACTCTTTTCAACACACACAGGACAGGGCTGTAAGTGTATTTTCTCTTCCTGAGATTTTCTTAATGCCATTTTCTTTTCTCTAGCTTCTTTGTTGTAGGATTACAGTATAGAATGCATGTGACCTATAAAATCTAGGTTAATCAATTCCTTGTTACTGATAAGCCTTCCAAGCAACAGTAGGCTATTAGTAGTTAAGTTTTGAGGGAGTCAGAAGTTCCATTTGGATATTTCACTGCACCAAAGACGGGCACCCCACATTACATAGGACCCATGGTGTTCAAAGCTCAACCACACTGTTATTTTTTCCTGGGCCTCAATTTCCAATATAACTCACCCCCTTTCCCTCTGGTGTTTATAAACATGCACGGAGCTAAAACATGTAAGGGGCCCCTCTGGAGCACCCAGCTCCAAACTTTGACCCAGGAACCTTGACAGACCAACGTCACCACCATCCATCCCTTCCTCGTGTCACTGTCACCACCATCCACCAGCTGTTCACTGAGTGCCCATGACACCTGGCACCTGTGGGGTCAGCCACCCGACAGTGACCCTGAAGTCCACTTTCTGAGTCTGCAGTTCTCCGAGGCAACTGCCACAGATCCTGAATATATGGTTGGTGGAAATTTTGGATGCAATCACCATTTCTCCAGCTGGGCCCTATACAGACGCATGGTGACCAGCAACACTGATCCGTTCAAAAGCACTGATACCAGCACTTGACATTGCACGTGTCCTGGCTTCTGGTTTAAGAGCTACGTGCTCATGGAGGTCACCATGGTTCAAGGGATCAGTCTGCACCCTCCCCGTGCAGTGAGCTTCGTTTTCACTGGAGGACATGGGAAGCCACTCGCTGTGTCACAGCATCACAGGCCAGGGGAATAAACATCCGGGAGCATGATGGGGGAGCGACAGAAAACTCCTGGGTTCAGGAGTTTCCAGGCAGATTAGATTTGGGATCAAATAGACCCCACAAGGATTACAGAAGCAAGAACTGGCAGGCATCTGGCTACTGCAGAGTTGGCTTACAGGCCTGGGTTTTTTTTCCCGGACTCACATTTTTGATTGAGTGAACTGGTCAAACAGAACTTTTTTAAAATATAGAAACCTTTTCTGTGATGTTTCTGGGAGATCTTGGCATCACAGGTGGATGTAGAGAGCTGCAGCAAGTGTCACCGTGGGGAGTAACCCTCAAACCACAACTAAAACCCACAAAGACCACAGACCCTGTAATACAACCAGAAATGCAAGAGTCAAGGTCAATGCACTCGACGAGATTCTTTGGCTGCCCCAACAACAAATCACTGGTTTGCCGGAAGAACCAATGGAGGGGAGGGGTTTGGAATTCGGGAACTGGAGGAACGTGACGAACGGCCAGCCCGAGCCAGAGGGGTCTGCCTGCCACCAATGTCCAGGCACACCAGAACTCCAGGTACACCACCCACACCAGCCAGAGGGACTGGCCATGGACCTCTGGCCAACAGCCGACCTCTCATTCTTGGCTGCCGTGGGGAAATGAGCCCGCGCACTCCCATGGACAGGCATCTTCAGGGTGGGGCTGAGACGGCTGCTGTTGCACATCCACCAGAGCAGAGCCACAGCCCAACAGCGCTCACCCAGAGAGGAATGTTCCCTTCCCGGGAGGCCGCTCGCCCATCGGGCCCCTCTCAACACCAGTTTCAACTTTCCAGGCAGCTTCTCGCCTCCATATTTCCTTGTCCTAATTGGTTGTGGAAATGCTGTTCTTGGGTGATGTGTGTCCTTATTTGAATATCACAACAGATGTCTCACTCAGAAATCAATTAGACAGGCTGGTGGCGGGGCTGCCAGCCCCGAGCATGCCCTGAGCCCTGAGCAGGCCAGTCTCGAGGGCCTCGGCCTCTGCTCCCTAGTCTGGAGTGCAGGGCAGATTGTTTCTGGGGACAATTATTCCCTGACTATCTCCAAACGTTCCATTCATTTGGAAAACGGGCACCTAGATGGGCCATCTTGTTTCCAGAGGCATCTATTCTGGGGTGAGCTGGTTTATCAGGCTACTTGATTTTGCAAGAATCCTTTCCCCTAGAGCTGAAATTAAGGGCAGGCCCCAGTCAGAGCTGAGCTCTGCCCCTGCCTTGCACGTGTAGATGAGAAGTCTGGGGTGAATTCCCAGAGCCCCAGTGTTTAGGAAGCAGTTTACCAACCTAACCAACTTGAACAACAAGTTTTAAGTAAGTTTCTGGGGGTCCTGAAACAGATGCATCCACATAAACAGGCAGTGACCTTAATCCAGAGCAGAGGTGGCCGAGAAATACTCCTCCTCATGATCAAGGTCATTCACTCTTGCTACCTGTCCTGCAACTACAGTTTTATGACTGTAGATGTAGGAAACAGGGAATTTCAATAAATGGAAATAATGGCAAAGATGGGACTATAACTAGAATGAGACCAAACTCCAGTGACACTGAAAGGTTCCAAACTCTGGACCTCTGGAGAATGAGTCACCCGAATCCAAGGCAATTTCCTATTCTCCATCTGGCTTCTTGATCAGACCAGCTTCTGGCTTTGGTGAAGCCCTGTCTGCAAACTGAGGGGGTGATTTTGGGACCTCACTGAGCAAGCGGCTTCCCCTAGAGCAGCCCTGGGGGACCTCGTCACATCAGATGCATCTTCTGGAACATGGCTGCTGGCGCATACTTCTGTGTGATACTGATCCTGCCGTGGGACAAGACTGGTCCAGGTCTGTGCCTTCACCATAGACAGGGCCCAGAGGCACGGCTTACTGTGTTTTGCTCTATTAAAATGATGAAAAATGAATGCCAGGGATGCACACAGGGTCCCAGTCTCTTTCCCATGAAACCCTTGCAACTTTTCTTTGGTGACATTTTCTCCTGTGGGTATTGGACAGGGCTTGACTTAATGTCTGCTGACGGGTTACGTGCAGACGTGGCTGGGCCCTCCTCGCAGACAGCTGGGCAGGCTCGCCCCATCCTGACAGCAAAGGACGGCATGCTTCCAGGAAAGAGGCACGACCGTGTTTCCCTGAAGCCAAATTAAATCAAATACTGGTGCAAGCCGACGGTAAAATATTCTTCTGTTCCACTTCTCATACTGTCTGACCTAGTCCCTTAGCCACAGGACTGGGGCTACACAAAGGCACTTGTTCAAATAATTATAAGCCCCAAGTGAAGAGGCTAATCGTTTTAGTCTTGAAGTGTCAGAGACTCGTAAGCTTGGACTTTCGGTTTTGATTTGTATTTTCACTGAAGATGTGGAAAAGGGTCTGGCTCGGCCTGGCAGCAGACAGCGCTGGGAGCGGGCAGGTGGATGGTGTCGTGTCGCCCTCTAGTGGCCTCTGGAGCAGATGAGGGTGCTGGCCTCAGGCAGCAGGAGGAAGGCCCAGCCTCCTCCTCCTCTCTGCAGCCCACCCAACGGCCTGTGAGCCTCAGACACGGTACAGCCACATACTCAGCCGCCTCCTCTGCTTCCAGGACGGTGTGGACCCAACACACGCCAACAACTGCTTGTGGAACGAACAGATGAAACTGTCAGTCAGGTGTCTTTACTGAAACACAGCGGATGGCTACCTCTTGCCAAGGACAAGCTCTTCCCCTGACCGTTTGCTTTAACAGCCTTTGCAGGGTTTCACTCTGCAGCTCATGCGAGGCAGCCACACTCGTTCACAGTATTTGGACACCTAGGTCACAAGAGAGAATACTTCTTCTCTCCAGAAGTCAGGATATGCTTCCCAACTGCATGGCTCCCTCCACGATGAGACTGTACCCCTGAAGGCGGGCACGGTGCCCCGTACATCTGTCCTGAACCGCAGGCTTTGGGGCACTGGCACCATCTGGTGGCCAGGCCCTTCCCTTCCCTGGGCTGCTCCCCTTAGGAAGCCCGAATTCGTTCCCTGCTCTAACTTGTTTAGGGCTATAACTCTTCCCCTTCCCAGCAGCCCTGGAGGGACACAGGTGTCTAGGCACGAGCTGCACTATTCCCACAGGCACATTTTTATTCTTTAAGTCACAGGGGCAAGTCCTCAGGGAGGAAAAGCACAGTGCAGCTTTTATAATCCCACAGGCTCTCCAACAAGGACAACTCAAGGCTGCAGTAGCTTCTCTCCTCGGAGGAAGTACTGGATGGCGAGAGGGAGGGCTGCCTTTCCCCATCCCCCAGCTTTGGACCATTCCATAAACTTCACTGAGGATCAGCATGTACCAGGCCCTGGGCCAGCTCCTGGGGACACAGATGAGGAACCATCCTTGCTTTCAGGGAGTGTGGGGTGGGCAGCAAGGGGGAGGAGGGGAGGCATGCCACCAGCTAAGTTCTGATTCCAGCGAGATAGTGGGTGCCATGAAAGACATGGGGGCATAGAGGGGACCCAATAGCAGGGAGGTGGAGGAAGGCTACAGGGTGGTGGGAGAAGAGGACAAGGAAGGCTCCTAAGAGGAGGAGACACTCGATCTGGGCCAGAGAGGTGAGGAGCTTGCCAACTCCACATGATCTGAGCCTCCAAGGACACGCTGGTCCCAGCCAGTCTCCAGCCTGGCCCCCTGTTCCCTGCCCCCCTCGCCAGCCCCACCAGCCCATTCCACATTCATGGGACAAGTCATCTGGGACCTGGACACCAAAGGGGAAGTGCCAAGGACCCCAGAAGGTCCGAGTGAGTGAAAGAATGGAGGGTCCAAAGAGCCTTCGGAGGACCTGATGGGGGATCAGTGCAGAACGGAGAGCTCAGGGCGAGCAGAGCGTGGGAGTAAGTCACCGAAATGGTCTGCTCGGCCATCTGAAGACAAATCAGTGCGAGGGTGTAGGTGTGTATTTCTCCCCAGGATGCAGCACATAAATCATGCTAAGTTAGCATGGCCTCTGAGATGCTCTGAGCCGGGGCACTCTCAGCAGCCTTGGCCCTTGGTTAAAAAGAGGACACCAAGGGGACAACAGACCTAAGAAGGATAGGACAGGGTGTGTTGCAGGGAAGGAGAAGACAGGCCCGGGCCTCTGTGCTGACGGGACCAGCGGCCCTGAAGTGCTGGAAGGGGCAGCGACGTGGGCGCGGTGGCCCCCTCTCGCCAGGGCCCTCTTGCCGCTGCAGCTGGCCCATGCGTTCCTCACACGCCTCGAAGCCCAGCCCTGCTGGGACCTGACACGCTCCGTGGCATCGTCTCATTTTCTAATGAGGACACAGAGACTTGAGGAGGAGAAACTGCTTGGCCAAGATCACCCATCCAGGGAAGGGCAGTGTCAGACTTGAGTCCTAACTGCCAGCCCCCAAAGTTCTGGGCTCCTCACCACCCCCGGGTCCCTGAGTGAGGGAAGTCTGCAGGGCCTGGCAGGCAGGCAGCCTTCTGAAAAATACTGGGCTGGCTGACACCCATCCTTGGCCGGCCGGCCAGGGAAATGCATAAGCAAATATTTCTAGGGGATGAAGGCGTCGCTGTCAAGGTAGGGTTTTCTGAGGACACACTTCATCTCTGCCAGCTGGCTGAAGTGGAAGAGCGAGCCGCCGAGGGGCCACCCCAATGTCTGTGAGACAAAACTCCCACCCGGTTGCAGACAGCTGCTAGGACGCGTAGGCCTGCAGCCTGCTCTCCAAGGCCTGTCAATCACACCCTCCCCGCCCGACAGCCAGGCCCCCATGACTGCCGGGACTCTGGGCTTTCCTTGGGGTGGGTTATGGGCTGAATGCTGGTATCCCCCCAGATCCATATGTTGAAACCCTAATCCCCAGTGGGATGGTATTTGGAGGTGGGACCTTTTGGAATAACTTGGTTTACAAGGCCACAAGGACAGTCCCCTCATGATGGAGTTAGTGCCCTTACAAGAAGGGGGAAAGGCCAGAACGACCATGTGAGGACACGATGAGAAGGGGGCTGTCTGCAGCCAGAAGGAGGGCCTTTGCCCCACAACCGAACCTGCTGGCACCCTTGCCCCGGACTTCAAGCTTCTGGAACCATGAGAAATAAACGTCTGTTGTCTAAACCGCCCAGTTCACAGTGTTTTGTTAACAGCAGCCAGAGCTAATACAGTCATCCATGAAGCCATCTGATAGGCTCACCATTCAGATTCATAAAACCCACAAGCCCTTTGGTCTCCCCCACCCGCTGAGAGCGCCATATCCGGACTGAAGGATGTTATCCAAAGTCCAGAGACACCGAAACCCATCAGGAGCCATTCTCAGCCTTCTCGAGAAATCCCAGCTGGAAGGGTGTCTTTGACGTCAGACTCTGCAATGGAGTCCATGACTCCTGACAGTGGCAGAGGCCAAGGGATCTGTTCTCAGTGGAAAGCAAAGCCCTGCTGAGAGCCTCGAATGAGAGGTGGAGATGGGGAGGCCTTCCCAGCAGGACGAGGTAGGGCTATACATACCCCTCTTGCCATCTGCTCGGGGCTCACATGGATGGCGTGGTTCCTTCTGACAACTGTGGAGATGGGCCTAGCCCTGCGCCTCCCTTGGCCCCAAAGTCTGATGAGAAGATAGGAGGGCACTGAGGCCAGATTTGTCTGGCTGGAAAGGAGCAACGCTAGGCTTTAACCTGGTAGCCTGAACCTGGGGCATCTCCCCCTTACAAGCAGCCAGCCAAGAATGCGCTTCCAGACACTGACTGGAAAGCTGGAGAGAGATGTGTGTCCCCGGTTGTCTCAGGAGCCCATTTTATATCTAAGGGGCACATGTGGGCACTGAATGGGAAATGATGAGTCCTGACGCCTAGAAGCCCCTGGGCCCCAGGGCGGGGGGACACTTACCCCTTCCATGGGCGCTATGAGCAGGTCATACAGAGCACGGAGCGGGGGCCTGGCGAATGAGCTCTGCCTCCTGGAGAGAGAGGAGGTCCCGTCCTTGAACGGCGACATGGTGTTGCTGACCAAGCTCGTCATGCTCTGGCAGCTCCTGGGGAGAGAAGGGCCGGGGGAGTCAGCAGGGCCCACGCGGGGCCGGCGGGGCCGCGCTGCTCACTCCGCAGCGCTCTGGGTCCTGGAAAAGGCAGGTCAGAGGCTGCACAGCGGGGCCCAGCCCGGCCTCCCTCCCGGCTTCGCCTTCCTCACCTTCCTTTCAGGTAATTTTCACAGAACAGTGAGCACTGACAGAAACCGCAGGGTAAACCAGCTGCACACAACAGCTTACATTTCTATGGAGTTTTTCTGCATAATCAGATGTCCCAAAGTGCTGTTCAAAGGATTTAATTACATCCTCGTGTGAAGCGATTGTGTGCAGGCAAACGTGAGGACCATTAGAATCAGCAGCAGCCACCGAGCGGACAGGGAGGACAGTGCTCCCAGGCCAACTGCTCTCTCGGCAGGAGCCATGGACAAGACCAGGGGTGTGCTGACCCCAGCCCGGGGCTCGGGTCAGCGGCCGGGAAACTGCCTGGGCCCCGGCGAGCTACAGGCCCCGGCCCTGCAGCTCCCGCATGGTGGGTCCGCTCGAGGGTACTTGCAGACTTGGGCTTTGCTTTTGGCTTCTGTGCGGGGGTTGCCAGGCAGTTTAATCAGTGCAGATGGCACTCTCGATCCCAAGAGCTTGGAGTTTCACACTCCTGAAACAGGACAAGACCATTCATTCCCTTATAAAGTGGTTCCTGGGGTGCCTGGGTGGCTCAGTTGGTTGCACGTCCCACTCTTGGTTTCAGCTCAGGTAATAATGGCAGGGTGGTGGGATAGAGCCCCACGTTGGGCTTCCTGCTCATGACGAATTTGCTTGGGACCCCCCCCCCCCACTGCCCCTGCTTGCTCTTGCTAAAATAAATAACCAAATAAAATCTTTAAAAAAAAAAAAAAAAAGGAGGAAAAAGTAAAAGAAAGAAGGTTTCCTGACCACCGGTTACCTGCCAGGCCCTGCTGTCAGCCCTGGGGGCCTCCAGAGGCCACATGGCACAGGTGAGCATAAGAGACAGCAGGCGGGAGACATGTGGATTTCCACTGAAGAAACCAGGCTGCCCCCTACCCGTCCTGCAGCCTCAGCACAGCCTTGGGGGACATTCTCTGCATCATTGCTGGACAGTCAGTGGTATCTTAACCTTGATTTAGACACAATGTACATTTTTGGAGTCTCTGCTATGTCCTTAAGGACACATAAGGAGAAAAAAATGGATAGTCTATGAGATATACCTCCAAGTTTTGGTAAATACTCTGGGTCACTGGGGGTGGCAGCTCTAGTGTTTCCTGAGAAAAGACCAGAAGGCAGCTTTCCCTCCTGGGCCTGGCCAGGATCCATGACCATTTGTGTTTTCAAGGTATGGTTTCTGCCCCAGGCTTCCCCCGCCTCTTTTCAGCATTCTCAACAATATCCCCCTTGACCTCAATTCCAGGGCCATGCCGCGCCAAGCCGGGAGCGCCCTCAGCAGCCACCGCCCCCGCAAGAGAAGAGCAGAGGACTTGGAGGCCTGGGAGCCTGCTCACGTCTGTGCCTCTGTCTCGCCCACTCAGGAAACACGTCATTCCAAGCGACTGGGACTGCGGCGCATCTTTGCCATCGGTGCCAGGAAAGCAGAGATCGCCCTGCAGTGACACTGAGAGGCGCACTAAATTCCACAGAACACGCCGCAAAGAGCAATGGTCCCCTGAAGGAGAGAACCAAATTGCTCTCCAGAGGAGATGCTCTGGCAGAACACGCAGTGTCTGTCATGGGCCTGTGTGCACCTTCATCCTCGGCAGACAGAGCTCACAGCCCCCAAAGCCCGCACAGTCAGTAGGACGAGGCGGCGACAGGACCACTCAGTGTCCCCTCCCCACGCGCCTCCCTTTCCACCCCCTAGACAGGTGCCTGCCCAGATAGCGGCCTTGTAACCCCCGGGGGGCACCTGAGTCTGATTAATCCAGCTGCAGGTGTCCAGGGGGAGTGCCACATCCCCAGACAATGCGGTGGCCACAGGTGCTCACCATGACTGGCAGGGTACTCCCTGGAGGCCTGAGCAGGGCATAATGCTGGCAGGGGGTGGTGCCCAAACATGGTTTCTGGAAGTGGCCAAGGCAGTGCCTGGGAAGGAACATGTCTGGAGGGAACTAGGGAGCTGGGGAGGTATCTGGGGGCAGACCTGCTGGGTGCAAATCCCAGCCTGGGGCTCCAGACCTTGCTTTCTGCACCTGCACAAAGGAGAAATGCTATTCATAGGCATGAAGCGTCAGGATTGGAGAAAACATCCAGCACGGAAAGTTGTCTTGGCGGGAGTCTCAGCTGATGGGTCAGTGAGTGAGATAAAGACCTGGCAGGAGGGAGGGGAACACAGGCAGGATTCCAGAGCACAAGCACACATGGCCATGGTGTCTTTTGACTGAAATCCATGAAGTTCCAGAGGCATCTAAAGGGCCCTACAACACTAACCTATTCCATATGGGCCCTGCCCATGATGGGGCAGGCCTGTGGGGTCCTTGCACCAGGCTGTGAGGAAAGTGGGCAGCTCCAGTAGAGGTCTGGGGATACCAAAGTCACAAGACGCTGACCAACTGCTGGTCAGGCAGAGCCAACAGAGGGCTTTCTGGGAGAGGGGCTTTTGATGTGGGCACCACCATCTGGAGTTAGCGTGCCCGTGGACAAGGTGGAGGCCATTCTGAGCGGACGAACACTGTGGGGAAAGGCACAGATGTTGGGGGACAGAGACTGGAGTGCCTGGGGTGATGAGTGTGGGGGACAAGCACACCAGGTGGGCCTGGGGCTCTGGGATTATGCTGTGGGGAGGCCAGGTACCACCTTAAACATCAGGCTTGCCTGAACAGGAAGCTCCTGCCCCAGGCTAATTCCTTCCCTGGCAAGATCAGAGGAAGGTCTTCAGAGAATGACCCTTCCCTGAGAACATTCCCAGTAGTCTCCAGGGCTGGACTTTGCAGAGCAGCCGTGATCAGGCCATGTGACACCCCACCCTCACTCCTGGCCAGTCTGATGGAGAACCCATCAGATGCCTTTGACCAGGGCTGGTAAATACACAGTCGATCGAGACATCTGTTTGCTCTGAGCAGGTTTCCCTGGACACCCTCTCTGAGCATCTGTTTCTAGGCAGTGCAGACTCTTCAAGAACCAGGACCTGGGCACCCCAGGTCACACAAACCTGCCAGGGGCTAGGCCCCTTGTTCAAGTCTCAGCTGAACGCCCCTGCCTGTGGCACCTTGGTCTTGTTCTCTCCCCAGCTGTCAAGCCCAAGCTTACATCATCAATCCCTGCTAATTTCCACCCCTGGATGCCGTGTGAGCATGATCTCTCACACTCTCACCCTAGTCCCTCTCAAGGGCTGGTGGGTCACGGATGAATCATTTTCGGAGCAACAGCTCCCAGGCCCTGATCCCCGCCTGGGTGGGCACACCTGGACCCAGAACGTGGCGGCTTACACTGGTCAGCCAGGAAGCCCCAGAGATCAAGCCTCCAATCTGTGCTTCTGTTCAGGGGAGGACCCCTATCCCTAGAGATGCCATTTTCTTTTTTTTGTTTGTTTGTTTTTTTAATTTATTTATTTGACAGGGATCACAAGTAGGCAGAGAGGCAGGCAGAGAGATGAGGGGGGAAGCAGGCTCCCCACTGAGCAGAGAGCCCGATGCGGGGCTCGATCCCAGGACCCTGGAATCATGACCCGAGCCGAAAGCAGAGGCTCTAACCCACTGAGCCACCCAGGTGCCCGAGATGCCATTTTCAAGTGAAAAACAAAAGCCCCCCCAAATACTCCATTCATGTTTAAACAAAAACCAAACAACCCAAAACCATCATTTGAAGTCACAGTTAATCCATGCAGCTCTCTCCCTGGGGCTCCATCCCAGGACCCCGAGATCATGACCTGAGCCAAGGCAGACGCTTAACTGACTGAGCCCTCCAGGTGCCCGGTCTCTTTTAGGTTTAATATATTAAAAATCTACTCACTGCTAGGAAACCGTTGAGGCTCTTTTGACCCACGGCCCCAGCCCCCAGAGCCGGAAGCTCAGCAGTCCTCCCCGCAAGCGCCCTGTGTGCCTGCAGCTTTCAGGTGCCATCACCTGCCCTGGACAGGGGACACTGTGGACACAACCACCTCGGAGAGGATCAGAGTCATGGCCAAATGGCAGCAGGTCCCCCAGGGCTCTGAGCCCCAGCTGGCAGTGGTGGTGGGTGGGAACTGGTGTGTGGGATGAGGAGCCCTGGGCTGTCCTCGAAGGCACTCCTGCCTCCTTCCTGGTGCAGCGACCACATTGTGAAAGAACGGCCACGGGGTGGGCCAAGGATCCTCCATGGGGGGAGCTTGCTGACTGCGCCGTGGTGCCTTCTGTGGGACCTTCCAGCCTGGCTGCCTTCTCTCTGCCTCGGAAATCTGACTGGAAGACAGAGAACGGTGCCTTCCACTTCTCAGAATGGGAGCACAGACACAGCTGCAGACACTGCCTCATGGCAGGAGGGTGAGCCACAGGAGGGGCGCATGTCTGCCAGGTCTGCCGCATCCACACCCCCTCAGGGCCCTATAGTCGTGGTTGTTCCTCCTTTACAGATAACGAACCAAGGCTCCAAAAGAGTAAGGGACCTGTACAGGCCAAAGAGGAGGGTATGAGCCAGGCAGACCTCCCACCTGGTATGGGAGGGGTCTTCGTGCCCCCTCCCCTCCTTCAGGACTCACTGAAGGACCTGCCCACCTGCACTTGCCTCCGATCCCCACCTTCCCCGCTGCTGGGTCCCTACAGGTGGAGCTGACATCTAGGCAGCCCCTCCTGGGAGCCGCTCTGCTTCCAGCTTTTTGGGAGCGACCCGGCTGTCGGGATTCACAGCTGCACCACCGCATAGCGCCAGCAGGTGGCACTGGCCCCCTTTCCTCAAGGCCCGTCCATTTATTGCTAGGGACCCCGCGGGGCTAATTGACAGCCTAGCTCTCGGCAGAGAGATTTTCTCACACAACACCGCCTTTATTAGCTCATTCCTCAGATGATTTTTATTAATTTACTTCTGGAGAAATATTCGTTTTCTCCCCTGCACGGCTGTCTGGGTGGTAGCGGGGGAAGGAGAGGGCGCAAGCCCGGAGGCGGGGAGGAGGGAGCCCGGCAGCAGGGCGCAAGCTGCCTGGCCTCTGCAGGAACAGAATGCAGGGCCGGAGATGATGTGTGAAGCGCTACGGAGGAGGGCAGACGCATCAGGGCATTGTTGATGTCTCCGCAATGATGACAAACACCAGGTGGCCTGGGCGGCCTGTGCTGCTCATGAATCTCCTTCCACGGATGAAGAAATCTATTCCCAAAAAGGGGCGAGTTCTAACTGGGACGGGCCTGCAGAAGACCCTGGGTGCTCAGACTCGCTCGGGCTCACACAGCACACGGCCCAGTCGCCCAGCCGCCCAGCCGTGGCTGTCCGGGCTGGGCGTGTGTTCCTGCCCAGTGAACCAGCGGGGCCCCAAGGGAGGCGGAGGGGGACACCACGAGGCTCCATCCAAACTGCAGGCACCACGCCAGTCACCACTCCCATCAGGGCTCCGTTGGAGGGGGCAGTTAGGTCACTGGGCACACAGATGCACATGCTAAGCACCCACCCCTCCACACACACACTGAGTTCTCATGCTTTCATGTTCAAAGTTGGAGAGCCGACTAGCAGGTGAAAACAAGGGAGCAGGGGCCGGACCCTCCCTTGGGAGAGACTACAAAGGGGCCCCGCTCAAACCTGACCACACCAGGGATGGCCAGAGCCACTAGGCCGTGAGATCCTGTCCCTCCTGCCTCTGCCGCGTGGAGAGAAGAGCCAGCAACCCAGAGCTTAGTGTGGCTAAAGCACCGGGAGGAACCAGAGCTTCACAGGGACGGGCTGGCTTTGGCTTTCCGCTACTCACATCGGACCCAGAGATAAGTAGCCCTTCACAGGGAATATCCTGGTAGACTGTGAACAGGATTCCCCGATCTGGGGAGGAGGCAGGAGCCCCCAGCAGAGCACTGGGGTGCAGAGAGGAAAGGTGCCACAGTATGAAAACGCAAAGGGGCAAATCTATGGAGGGAGGAACTGGCTTTGCTGGGCCTCTTCTCCTGAGGGTGCCCGAGAAAGTAGCTGTCCAGCTTCCTGAGTGACTGCTCCCACCCCGGAAGCCCACCTGGGGTGACCGCAGAGAGGTACTAGTGAAGGGGAGACTTGCTTTTTGTCCTCCTGGAGCTTATAATATCCTGAGGACGGAGGAATGCCTGAGACAGTCCCAAGTGTGTATGCACATGTGGCCTTGAAGCTTGAAGGCAGGCAGGAGGGTTGAGGCAGCCTTGGAGTGGGTTTTCTTTTTCCCACCTCTCTCCCTGGTCCTACCCCTCTGCTCTCAGTTTCCCACCAGGCACTCGGGGCCTTCCCGTCTCTCTGGGCATGGGGCTCTGGAGGAAGCTGAGCCAGGAGGGCTTATAGCAGGGCACACCAAGATATGACATCTTCAGAACCACCAGAAAGGAGGGGGAGGGAGGTCCCCATATGGGACATCTCCCAGGGTGGGCTAGATCGAGGCTGTGACGTGCGCAGGTCATGGGAATCTTTAACACAAGGTGGGTCTCCCCTCGCAGGCCCAGACCCTCTGCTGTTACAGGGGAGCACAGAGATAAGCTTCCTGCCTAAGGCCATGAGGTCAGGGCTGTGTCCTTTGGGGAGCCCGAGGCCTGGTGCTCTTTTGATCTCAGGCCCCGAACCCTCATCTGGAGTGCATCTGGAATGCATGTCTCCCCCAGGATGACAGAAGGCCTTCCCTGGAGACTGGTCTCCAGGGGCCCTCTGTGAGCAGGACCTAAGCTCCTGGTCAGGGCCGCACTGGGGGGCAGGGAGGAGCGAGGAGGCTGCTGCTCGGAGTGGGGAGCTTGCTCCAAATGGGGCTGCCTTTTCTCAGCCATATTTCTGACTCGGCTCCTCACCTTCTCAGGATGTCTTTATCAGACAGTTTCACTTTCTAATGGCTGGGTTGGGCAGCTAACCATCAGGGCTCACAGCCGCAGGGGTGAGCCATGCCTGTCCTGGGCCAGAAGGAGCGCTGCCTCTGCTCCTGTAGAGCCCGAAGAGCCCCTCCCCCTTGGTCAGAGGTTCTCCCCCTCACAGCGAACCCTGCTCTTGGGCGCATGCCCACCAGACAGTGAGCTGAGCCCTTTGCTTCCTTCCTCCCCGCCCTCAGTCCTGCCCAGGATGCTTCAGATTCCCCTCCAGGGCTCCGAACTCTGAACTGAGTCTTCTGAGGGATTGGAGCTGGCCTGAGATTTGAACAAGTTTAAGGCACCAGTGGAAAAATTAATTGGCAAATCCATTATATTCAAGTAGCCAGAGATGCCTCAATTCAATTTAAAAAGGTCTCTGATAGCGTTCAGTGACTCTCTGCTGAACATCTCGCACAAAGGGCTGTCTCCTCTGGGAGAGGAGGGCTGTCAAAGGCATTTTAAGTACTTCTTCAGGAAGCTGCCAGTGCTTTCTGCCTGCTCGCCTCCTTAATTACCAACTGCCCGGCTCGCCGGGTCTGGCTCCCTCCACAGGAGGAGAGCTGAGGCTGGGTGGGCTCAAGCAGGGACCCCTGCTTTTCCAGCCATGCTGGCTTCTCTTTAGTTCAAGGACCAGCCAGTGGCTGCACGTGGCTTCTGGCCTCTTGCTCTTGGACTCTCCTAGAATGTTCAGTGTGTCGGCAGGTTCGTGGCCACGGTGAAGGACTGTGGCACAAACCTTCACCCAGAGGAGTGGCCGCCTCTGCTCAGTCGGGGGGCTCTGCTCTCTGTTTTAATGCGTATGAGGCCCCCCCAACCAACCCTGCAGATTCTGCCTTGGGAAAACCTGATGCGCAGGCCAGCCTTGCACAGGCATCTCCTCCTGACTACGTTCAGGAGCTGGGACAGATGCTCCCAGCCAGGCAGTCCTTGGGGGACAGGCTTATCATGGACTCAGGGATGGAGAGAAGAAACAAAGATCCTGTGGTGGTCTGTCTAGCTAATGCGTGTCCCATAACACAGGAAAACCCCCTTCCAGAGGGCCTTGCCCCTGTACACGATTTGAGTCAAACATGTCTGCCTCCCTTGTGTCCAACAAACCTGTGGAGACTCATGTACTGGCTCTTAAAGAACCTCCAGAGCTGTATTAGTGTTGTCCAGAGACAGAAAACACCACCTCAGGGGGCCGTGAGCTCCCCGTCACTGGAGGAGTTCAAGCTAAGGCTGTGATCATTTGGCAGGGGTGCTAGACAGGTAGGAATTTGGGGACCAGAGCACTGTCTTTGAAGACTGACAGACCTGGACCGTAAAGCCGGCTCTGTCACTGACGAGCTGTGTGACCCTGGGCAATGAGTCTCAGGACCCTCATCCTTAAGAAAGGGTTGTGATTGTTCCCCTCACGGCTGTTGTAGGGATTGGCTAAGATAATGCGAGGAAAGCACTTAGCACGGTGCGGGGTTCTCAGTAAATAAGCAACAGATATCCACCACCACCATCATCATCATCAGTGCCATGGCTCTTCCTGTCTGTCTCAGTCCCAGCCAGCGGCCTTTCCTTCCTTTCTTTCCTTCCTCCTTCCCTTTCTTCCTTCCTTTCTACCCACCCTCCCTCCTTCCCCTAATGAACAAACAAGTACCTGCACCCACTCAACACAAGGCAGGTGGCAAGGTGCCCTGGGGGACACAGAGAGACATCAGATGTGATCCGGCCTCAGAGGAGGGCACAGCCTGGGACAGGACAGGGCACGGATACACGTAATTAGGATGCATGGCTTCCATGGCTTCCTTCTTGACAGGTAAGAGTGCCCTGGAATTTCAGAGAAGGAGGAAAGTATTCCCAGTGAGGGCAAACCAAGATGGATTTGTGAAAGGGTCTTCTGGAGAAGGACCCCAGGGGAAAGCCCTCCCTGGCTGTGTCCCATGCCCAAGCCAAGGCCTTGAGGAGGGAAAGGGCAGGTCCAGGGTCCTTTCAGGTGAGGACAGAGCATAAGCAAGAATGCAGTGGGAAGTGGGAAGAGTGGCGGAGCCAGGCCATGGGAACTCAAACACCAAGCTCTGCCACTTTACCTTGGGGCCCCTGGGACCTCGAGTGGGAAGGTGATTGATCAGAACTGCACTCCAACCAGGGCAGGAGGTGAAGACGAGCGGCCTGCAGGCCCGGTGAGTGGTGAAGACAGCAGTGTGACCAATGGAGGCTCAGCCTGTGGGAAACCAAGCCCAGATCTTTGCTGACAAGTTGGGAGACTCGGGCCAGAAAATTTGCTGAGCATCAGTGACCTGGCAAGTGTGCTCCTAGGATCGCATTAAATGGCCATGTCAGGGGGACAGTGAATCTCCAGGAAAGGTCGTGGCAGCGGGAATAGACACAGAGAGTTGGAGACCAAAAATGAAATGTTACAGGGTTCACCTGGCAGGTCTCTGTGGGGAGGTGACCTAGAGTTAGCAGAATGCAGGAGGCGCCCCGGGGGCAGGGCGGCAGGCCAGGCTCAGCACCCTTCAGGAGCTGTACAGGGTGTGGGCCTTAGGCAAAGGCCAAGCAGCACTTCTATATAGAAGGCAGACTGAGTCAGTAAGTCTGGGTCAGGGCTGAGGCCTTTCAAGTGACTTTCAAGTGACTTCTGATAGAGCATTCCTAACATCACACCTGTACATCATTTGCCCCCAGAGAAACACAGATGGGGGTGGGGGTAGGGGGTAGGGGTGTCCCATGAGCAGGAAGCTGGCAGATACCTAGAGGTGGCGCACTAGGCAGCAGGGGTCCTGAGGAGGGCTGGTCCGTGTGCCTACTGATCAGCGGGATGCCAGGACAGGGGCTCCTGCCTGAGGCCTGGGGACGGACCCACCTATGGAAGGAACAGCTATTGGCAGGAAGACCCCTGCTCAGAATTACCACCGTTGCAGGGATGCAGGTCAGGACTGGGGAGAATGCTCAGCCTTCTTGTTGGCTCCAGCAGGAGAGCAAGACAGAGTTCTGGCCCAGAGCCACAGGGCCACCACCAAAGAGCCGAGGACAGGGCTGGTAGGATACCAGTCAGAAGCTGAGCTATGGCCATAACAGACATTTAGCTGGGTTACCGTTCTGCGTTGATTCTAAGTCTTTCTGGTATTCGGTGGCCTGAGAGAGGCTGTTAGGGGAGGAAGCACTGAACTATCTTATCATCAGGTTCTGGAGCAGCAAGCTGATTCCTGCACCATCTCCCCCCCCCCCCCACCAAAGGACCTTTGGTGCCACAGAAACTTCAGACCTAGTGGTGCCTGGGTGGCTTAGAGGGTTGAGTCTCCAACTTGATTTCAGCTCAGGTCATGATCTCAGGGTCCTGGGATCAAGCCCTTCACTGGGCTCCTGCTGAGTGGGAACCCTGCCGGAGGATTCTTCCTTTGCCTCTCCCTCTGCTTTCACACACACTCTCTTGCTCTCAGGTAAGTAAATAAATCTAAGAAAAGGAAAGAAAAGAAAGGAAAAGGAAAGGAAAGGTAAAGAAAGGGAAGGAAAGAAACCTCAGACCAGGTGGGGAGAGAGAGAAACTGCTTACTACACTGTTTATCTGTCACCACATGGATATCATCCTCATAATTCCCATTACTACTCCATTTTCCAGATGAAAAAATAAAAGGCTCAAGGTCACCCAACTAATGAAAGGTCCTAAGTCCAGGTCTGCCTGGCCCCAGAGCCCAAGGCTCCCCACCAACTATGTGCCACTCCAGGGAAAAATGCCTAGCTGTATGGAACGCAGGCATAGCCAGAGCCCCATTGTGCAGGAGTGTGCGGCATTCCTGCAGCCTGCTCTGGGGTGGCGCCGGAGGCAGGGGCAATTCGGATGTTTATAAAGAACTGCAACCATGCGTCCATGTAGACACATGCGTGACACAAATGCAGAGACAGTTACAGGTCTGCATGGTTTCCAGCAGACTGATGGGGCTGACCTTATGGGGTCAGCTTTATTTCTCTGCAGTCACTATTCTTCCCTGTGCCTTCAGGAATCTGGGAGAAGTGGGCCCCAGTCTGCTCTGCAGTGCCCCCCTCATCTCGTTCCACCTCCCCCGCAGGCCAGGCTTTGGCTCATGGATTTGCAGGGCAGGGAACATTCCTCCCTCCCCACCGCCTAGGTCTGACTCTCCAGGGTAGGGCGGGTAGGGGTGGGATCGGGGAATCAGGTGCTGCTGATGCCCCTCCACATGGTCCCCTGGAGGGACACATGAGCAAGCACTTCTGAGGGTTCTTCAGGAGCTTCCCCCTGCCATCCCCAACATGGGGTGACCCGATCTAGAGGGCAGCCTCCCAGTCCTGCCACATCCTGCACATCCAATAACTCTCCTTGCTGAGGTCCTCTGCCTGGGAAGCAGCCCCTCCAGTGGGAAGCAGCAAGTGGCTGAGCCCACGGGATGCACCATTCTGGAAAGGGCCATGCTGGAGCCACAACAGCCACACCGTGGCCTGCCCGCTGTCACCTAGGCTGTCCTTTAGGCTCTCCTCTACCAAGCCCACAGTCACAGGAGCCTGCTTTCCACGGGATGGCAATACCTCTCCTCCCTTCCTGCAGGAACTCAGCTTTTGTGGGGGATTCTCTTGGAGGACTCCCACCAGGCCCCAGAGTCTCATTTACCAATTCACCAACCAGTCTCCTTTTAGAGGGGGCTGGTGCATGGCTGGGATGCTAGCTAAAGGTGGCAGAGACCCGAGGGAGGGCCCTGGCCCCTTGTGGCACCTCTAGAACACTTGGTTGTCCTCTGTGTAGGCTCTAGCCACTCATTTCTGGGCACCGGGGAAGGCTTCCCCCTGCACACCATGTCACACACTGCCATAAATTTGGAAAAATCCAGACCTAGCGTGTGTACTGAGCCAGCGGTAGCAACAGAGATCTGAATATTTCTCTGGGATCTTGGCCCTGATGCCGGATGGGTGCACCGTCAAGGCCATGGCACCACCCTGAGACCCTGAATCTGGGGTGCAGTCCAAAGCCGTCCCGTTCTCCGATCCCCAGTAGCAACTGTGACCTGACTTTCACAGGCTCAGCCATGTGCAGGCGCGGACCCCATCTCCCCCACCCCTACGTGGGCGTGGGCCCTCCAGCCATCAGCAGTCTGCATAACTGGTAACTCGGAAGCATTCTGAGGGATGCAGGCCAGGGGGCCCCTCAGGGCTGCCGTTATGCTGAGTGGGCCCGCCCCGGGGCCAGGGGGCTAAACAAGGAAAGACTCCTGACTGTCTTCACTGGCGCTGCGGGCCCCGCACTCATGTAAGTGTGGTTTCCACCACCGCACACTGGCAAAAAGAAAATCAGTGGTTGTGCAGACCTCAAATCAAAGACACAACAGACAACAAGGCCAGGGGTGGCAAGAGAGAAGGCTCTAATGCTGAGTCTCACTCCATGTGCACCAGCTGCGGCAGCCTCCTCCCCAGACCACCCTGGAAAACTGCCCGGAACCACAAGGCCAAGGACCCCAGGGATCACCCTGCTGGGCAGCCTCGGGGAGGGGAGCTGCTGCTGCTGCTCTGGCACACAAGGCCCTAGACACACACACACACACACACACACACACACACACACACGGCTGCCACCACTTCCCTCCGAAGGCTCTGAGGGACCAGTGTCTTCAAGCCCTTAGTCGCCAGCAGGAATCTGAACACAAGCCCCTTCTTAGCCATTGCCATTCAACGACAAAGCAGCTCACCTCCTCAAGGAGATCGCTGGACAAGGAAGGGTCAGAGAGGGAGGCCTGGGACCCCAGGGCAGGGACTGGGCATTTGGCAACCCTCAAGGTGTGGGGGACACAGGAAGGCACCTGCCGGCGGGGCACTGGCAGGCATGGCCTGAAGTCAGTGCTGGCCCCTGCTCCTGCCTGGGTCCCCAGCCCCTAGCGTGCGTGTGCCCTTCGGCTGTGAGGTGCAGGGCCAGACTGGAAGTTCGTAAAAGCCTGCACTGTGCTGGTTGACAGAGACACCTTTGCCTCTGTGGCCCCTTCTATAACGCTACTCCCCTTGGATGGAAACCAGAACCTCCTTCCTGGGTTCATCAGGAAGCAGCCGAGAGCCCTTGGCATGGCAAACTGTCTGAGGCCTTATGCCTCAACTGTGTTGAAACTGAAGAAACACAGTTGTTGCCCTCATACAGTCTGCCCTCAGAAGCCCCTAAAAGGTGAAGATTAGAAGTGTCTGTTGATGTGGCTAAGAGAGCTAATTGCAGAGCAGACAGCAGCGAGGCCCAGGCTCCCCACCCAGCCCTGAGGCTGGCCCAGTCCTCACCTGAGATTGCACTGTTTAAATGAACCCACAAATTAATCCATGGTATTGTGCTCATCAGACCTACGTCAGAGCAGAGGTGAAGGACGAAAACCATTTTTCCAAAATGAGCAGTTCCATGGCCCAAAATCCACAGCCGTTACCACGCTGGGATGATGAGCTAGGGTCTCAGACAGTCCTGCTTTGACCCCTTTCTTACCGTATGCCCAAAGCCCTGAAAGGTCTTGACTGGCTTCTGGCAGGCCTGTGATCGGGCAGGCCACGGAGGCCTCATGGCCTGTCTTTGGCTTTATCTCATAGGAAAGGCAGGAGGTGGGGTCCGAAGAAAAGCAGGTGAGTCCCCATTCTAGGGGCGACCACCTGCTGCATACAAATTTCACCCCATCTGCAGTTTACCCACCCACGGTATCTGAAGAATTCCACCGTGGCACTGTCCTTCCCACTTTACTCAAAACAGTAGAAAGCCAGGCGCCTGGGTGGCTCAGAGGGTTAAGCCACTGCCTTCGGCTCAGGTCATGATCTTAGGATCCTGGGATCGAGTCCCGCATCGGGCTCTCTGCTCAGTAGGGAGCCTGTTTCCTCCTCTCTCTCTCTCTGCCTGCCTCTTTGCCTACTTGTGATCGCTCTCTGTCAAATAAATAAATAAAATCTTTAAAAAAACAAACAAACAAAAAACAGTAGAAAGCCACCAGATATGAGTGTCTTCTATGTATGCATCAGGAAGCCTGCCAGTGTATTATTTATACTTAAGCTCCTTTAATCCCCACGTTAAGGGAAAACTGCGAGGTAGGAAGCATGTCCCCATTTTAGCAATGAGGAAAGAGGTGGACAGTGTTCACACAGCAGGAAGGCAGCAAGATCAGAACCTGAGCCTTTGCACTGCTGGCATCTCCCGGCAATCAAGAGTCACCTGCTCAACAGGCCTGGACGCTGGCAGAGGAGGACGATACAAGGTGCGGGCTTGTCCCACTAGTCATGTCCCCCCAATGAAACTAACAGCCGTGCAGGACATGTGTGAAGTGGGAGGGACGAAGGAGGACCTGGAGGTGAAGCAGCTTGAAGTCGCAGTCTCCTCCAACCACGCTGCCAACCCCATCCCTGGCCCCTGGCTCCCATCTCACTCAGCTCAGCTCTGGGAAAGTAAACACACATTTGTCACCCCGACAGCACAATAACGAGAGGAAACGGGCCTGCGGTGGGAGAAGACGGGGCTCCCTCTGCCCCACAAAGCAGGGCTGCCAGGCAGAGGCTGCCTCCGCCCAGAGCACAGTCACTTCCCTTCTGTGTTCCAGGCTTCACATGCTGTCCTTCAAAGTCAAGGCTGTGTCAGGGACCTGAGAATCTGGGACGTCTTTCTGGTAAGTTCTAAATGTGACTCCCGGGTTGTGGCCAGGCAACCAAATGAAAGCGGGATAGCTGCCCCTCAGCCCCAACAGCCTGCCCCCCTTTATCTGGACACCGCTCAGCTATCACCCTGATAAAAGGATATAGGGCTGTGCTGGTTGGCAATTTCAATTCTGACTCATCTTAAAGCCATGCAGGCTTATTTGGTCAAGTAATACGACCCACCCCAGGTCTCAGGGAGGATGGGTGGGCTTGGGTCTGGACATGTCCTCCCTCCAGGAAGGCCAGCACCCCTACTCTCCCTGACCTCCCTCAGTCTCGGGTGTTTGGCCCACACGTCACTGACCGAAGCCGGCAAAGGAGAGGTGCAACCGCTCTGCTTGGCTTCTGCCTGCTGTTCGGAAAGGCGGCCCTTGGGCTCTGTGAAGAGGCAGCCAGCCGGCCCCTGGATCTCCCACCCCGGATGAACACGAATGGTCACATCAAACCTGTCATTCTTTCCCCACTCGACCCAGAGGTGCTGCCGTTGCGCCGAGGCCCTGAGGCCCCTGGGAGGGTGGGGCTATGGACACATCACACTCACTCCTGCCAATTCATGGCTGGCAGCCCAGATGGCTGGAGGAGCAGGAGCCGCCGGAAGCCAGTATCCCACCGCCGGGACAGGAGACCAAGCTGAGACCAAGCCGGCACGCACCTGTTGAAGAGGTTGTTCCGGCGAACCATCCGCAGAAAGCCGGTCGGGTCGGTAACGGAGTTGAGCTTGTTGTTCATCTCTTCGAACTGCTGGTCCATGATGTCTCCAGCTTCGCTCTCCGTCTCACTGCTGGCACAAGGCCTGCAAGGAGAACTGCAGTGTAAGCCAGCGGGAGAGAGGAAGCGCTCAGCCCCGGAGTCTGCCCTGAGGTCCCGGGTTACCCCTGCCCCCACCACCCTGCAAACCCCCCGCTACTGAGGCCTCCCTGAGGCCCGTGTGACCTGGTGCCCTGCGGCCTGCGGTCTCCTCCCTCCTCCGTCTAGTGCTTGAGGAGATGCACTCTGGTTGGCTGTTCTGGTGGTCGCCCCCACTTGGCTGTGAAGCCCCTACAGCCGGTGCAGTGCCTGAGCCAGACTTACACCCCAGCATCTCACATAAAGACACACAGTAGGTGCTCAACAGCTGGGTGCTGAACAAGCAGCATGGTGGGCTAACTGCATGATCTTCCCAGATCAGAACTCCAGCAAACGTGGCAGAGTGTACTCTTCCCAGCACACATTCCAGTCTGGCCCATTTCAAAAAGAGTAACTAAGCCCCTAGCACAGGCCAGGCTCAAGGTCTGGCTCAAAGGGGCCTCAGGAATACCTGGCCTAAAAGGCAATTTCTTTCTTTCTTTTTTTTTTTTAAAGATTTTATTTATTTGACAGAGAGAAATCACAAGCAGGCAGAGAGGTGGGCAGAGGAGAGGAGGAAGCAGGCTCCCTGCTGGGCAGAGAGGCCAATGCTGGGCTCCATCCCAGGACCCTGAGATCATGATCTGAGCAGAAGTCAGAGGCTTAACCCACTGAGCCATCCAGGTGCCCCTAAAAGGCAATTTCCACACAAGGGGACAGATATGCATACAAGTAGCGACAATGCCAGGCAGAGAGAGTGCTGTTTGAAATGTGGGCTGGAGAAGCCCTGCTGATGGGAGCCCACTTTCCAAGCTCACGAGGAGGATGCCACAATTTTCAGATTAATAAATTCATACTTCCCCTATGACAGACTGCAACAGAAAGAACATCTACAATGGGTTTTAAATAAACGGAAATACCCAGGGTGCTTTGATTCATCAGCATGATTAAAATGACAAAAGGCTTGTTAACTGTCAAAGCCAAGCACTTGTACTCCAACCGGCCCCCTGTGGTGGCGAAGTGTTGGGGGAGGGTGCTGCCCACCTGTGGCCGCCCTCCTTCCAGTTGTTCCCACACCTCATCATGCCTGAGGCTGGCACAAGCAGGGCCCCACGCTGGGCCCTGCCGTCCTCCGGCAGGATGGTTACGCTCAGACTTTGTGGAAATGCTGAGTGACATCCAGGCCACAGCCAGCTCTCAGTCCTCACTGCTGACTGAGAGCCAGTGTGGAAGAGTGGAGGGCGCCAGGGCCCTGGGGGAAGAAGACAGACTCTACATGCAAACCTCTCAATGCTGAGGAAGTGGGATCTGGAGAGGGATGGACTTGCCATCACCAAGAGGGACGGGTTCTGCGTACCAAGAGGTGGCTTTCACGTGAACATGACCTGCTTCAAACAGACAGGCTGGCGAACCTGGAACATCAGAAGGTCACAACCAGAAGGTCACAACCAGAAGGGTACTAAGCCCCTGGCTAGACTGTTACGGAGCCAAGTGATAAACAGTGTGAGGAGCTGCATGAAAAACCTGAATGCTCTGTGTGACGGGCCGGCTTGACTGGGTCCCCTGGGTGACCTGCCATTTAGTCAAACGTTATTCTGTGTACTGGAGGGTGTTGCTGGATGAGATTAACATCGGAGTCTGAAGACTGAGGAAAGCAAACTGCCCTCCCCCATGTGAGTGGGCCCTGTCCAATCCACTGAGGGCCTGAACAGAACAAAAAGGCTGAGTAAGAATTCCACCTCTACCAGACTGTCTTCAAGCTAGGATATGGGTCTTCTCCCGTCTTCAGACTTGAACGCAGCCTGGAACTTACACCATTGGCCCTCCTGGGTCCCTCGCTCTCCAACTGCAGATCTTGGGACTTTTCAGCCTTCGTAACCATGTGAGCCAATTCCTCATAATAACCCTGTGTGTGTGTGCACACGTGTGTGCATGAGTGTGCAAGTGTGTGCGTGCACACACGCAGGTGTCCCATTGATTCTATGTCTCTGGAGAACCTAGACTAACACACCGGCCAAGTAGGCACCAGAGCCCTGACTCAGCCATGTTCTTCACAGAAGGTCATGCAAAGGCCCAGTCACTGGGAAAGTTTGCCAAGAGCTGAAGCCCTAAAGGTGTCAGAAGTGGTGCAGTCTTCAAAGAGAGCCCAGAGGTCTGATTTCGGGGCCAGTTATACACCTTCACCCCAGAACCCCGCTAAGCGCTGGTAAAGCCATTAGTCTGCTTTTCTTCCCAGCAGTCTGACTGTTCCTACGGCCAGAAGAGCACTTCAAAGCCACCTCAGCGCCTAGCATGGAGTAAGTATGCCACAAGAAACTGGTGAATGAATGAATGACTTGAGCTGGAAAGCATTTTATAGTATGCAAAGTATTTTTATTTTATTGTCTGTGTGTAGCTCTTACTGTCTCCATCTTCTGAGGAGACTAAGGTTTAGAGAAGCAAGGAATGTGGCCAAAGGGCACCAAGAGGTAAAGCTAGGCCTGAACGCAGGTCTCTGGCACTGACCTCCCCACCCATCCTCTCCCCACCAACCCCAAGGCTCTAGGCTTCTCACACTTCTAAGTCTCTCCCAGCTGGGGTTTGACGAGGTAGGGGGAGGGGTGAATACAGAAAGCAAGAGAAACCAGGAAACAACAGAGCACCTCAACAAATCACCATGGCTTCCATCCTGCCAGAGAGCAGGGGATGGGGTTTAACTCCTCTCTCGGCCCCATGGCAGCAGCTGAACAGGCGAGCAGCTGAAGCTTTGAAATGCTCCCTTGGGGGCTAAGGGCCCTTCACAGAGACCCTGGTAAATATCACTCAACAAGCTTCCCTGTCCAGGGACACATTCATCATCTGAATGCGACTGCCGGCTTGGAGCTGAGCAGTCTGCTTGTCATTCCGTGCTTGGCAAAGGGGAGAAGAATTGGCTGGAACTGGTATCAGCCTCTATTATCTTGCAGTCCCACTCTTGCTGTCAGCCGCAGACAGAGCCCTCAGAATCTCATGCCTAATGGGGTTGTTTCCTATTTGCTGACCCTTCAGAGTACTAACACTGAAGGGAAAAACAAACAGGAGATGTCGCAGACAAAGGAATCTTCCATTTACCAAAACAAGCCTCATCTCTACAGCAGGGATCCCAAGAGGGCCTTTGTATCACGATCACCAACCCCCACCATGTCTTTGAGAGACTTTCTAGAGATGGCACATTACCTAGTCTGATTCCACCCGCCTTGACTCAACAATGAGTTGGAGCAGGACCTATGTGCCAGGATTGCCGAGGCTAAACAGAGGAGGGTCACATTACACCTGCCTTCAAGGCACTTACAAGCGAGTATGACTAGTGGTTACTGGCCAAGATGGATTAAGGAGTAGTACAAGGAGGGTAGCGGCCTATAACCAAGATAGGGTTATAGGGTATAAAGGGTATAAAGGCTTTCCCGGAACTTGCTGCATCTCAGAGGTATCTTGAAGAATACAACTTTGATAGGTAAGGCTTGGGGGGAGGGTGCTTCTAGGCAGAGGGAATGGGATGAGCAGAGGCGTGGAGAGAAGACAGTGTGGGGGCCCTTTGGGGCCAAGGGAATAGCCCGGTTGAGATGGAGTAGAGGGTGTGTGAGTGGGAGGGAGGAGGAATAATGGTGGAAAGCTTCGAACTTGGACGGCGGTTGAGAACTGTCAGCCCAGATCTCTGAACATGGGATGACAGGCTCAGGGCTGCTTTTGGCAGGTAGTCAACTGGTCCAGAGAGGAGAATGTGGGATGGCTGGGT
Organism: Mustela lutreola; assembly: GCF_030435805.1. Taxonomy (NCBI): domain Eukaryota; kingdom Metazoa; phylum Chordata; class Mammalia; order Carnivora; family Mustelidae; genus Mustela; species Mustela lutreola. Next base: position 71,549,201 of record NC_081300.1, on the reverse strand, counting down.
GGCTATTACCAGCACCTGCTCAGAAACAGCCCTGAGGGCCCAGAGTCAAGCTCCCTGAAGCCTGATCAGCCCCTACACCAACCAGAAGCCCCATTTTTGGTAGTTACCATCATGCTAATACATGAATGTGCTTGAGCCTCAACATGCCAGGTGAGGCAAGTCTTCCACAAACCCCTGGGCTCAGAAATCTTGACAGTGGCTCCCTCCTCTGCTCTAAGCCTCCATTCCCTATCTCCCCTACAGACAGACTAGCTGGGCATAACCCAACTTTCTGGATTCCTCCCCATTTTTTTTTTTTTAAGATTTATTTATTTGAGGGAGAGAGAGAGCATAAATGCGGCGGCGGCGGGGAGAAGCAAAGGGGGAGGGAGAAGCAGGCTCCCTGTTGATCAGGAAGACTAAGGTAGGGCTCGATCTCAGGATCATGGGATCATGACCAGAGCTGAAGGCAGACATTTAACTGACTGAACCACCCAAGCACCATTTCTCCCCGCTTCTTGTTCTCTGTTATCAACAACACGGTTCCGGCTTGTCCTCGGGCTGGGCCAACTATCCTATTAGTCTAGACATATGAACAAGGCTGGCAAGGCTGAGAGTGGAAAAGTGGGAACTGGCAGAAGAAATACACCAGGAAAAGAAATTTGCCTGGGAAACTCACTGAAGGGACAGGAGCAGTTAAAATATGGCAGATGGGTAACTCGTGGCAAAGGGAGAAATGGAAAGTAGAAGGTGGTCTTAGGTGGAAGAGGAATGGGTTCAGTTTGGATGTGCCGAGCATGCAGACAAGAAGTTCCGTTGGCAATGCCAGGCATCCAGATGGTGACTCAGTTATGTAGACACTGACTTCCCGAAGGCCTAGAGACTACAGACATCCAGGTCTGGGGCTCAGTGGAGAGGTCAAGACCAACTGTTTGATGTCTCATTCATTTGTTCACTCAACAAATGTTACCAAGTATTGCTTATGAATAGCTTGTTATACTGGGTTCTGGTTCCAGGTAAAATGGAGTAGGCACATTCCACCCCATCCTTTCTGCTCGCTGGATCTCTAAACCCTGGATGGGGATGGACTGCATGGAGCCACTATGTGAGGAATGCGAAGAGTAAATAAAATCAGGCAAACTGGGGAAAGAGACCAGAATTTGAAGTGCCACCAAATCAGTAGTGAGCTTCATGTTTTCCCCCCTCTGGAATCCCTTAGGTCTCCATGCAGCCCAAAATGCAGAAATGGGCATCAGCACGAACAGACAAAGCTCCAGAAGGAGCTCTGTATTTCTTACTCAGAGAGAAGACAGAAAAGCCCCCATCTCTCTTATTCTCTCATCACTGTTCTCATCATCTCAACAATCCTGAGTTGGTAGTGGCAGTGACAGCAACAGAGAGGGTCAGAAGGAGTCTAAACTCTGAAGGTAAGGAAAGTGTGGGTCTAATCAGAGGAGATGTAACTCCACCACTCAACCTTTGCTTTTTTTCTTCCTTTCACCCCATGTCCCTTGGTCCGTGATGGGCGAGTCACTGCAGGGAAGGTGCAGCAAGTGGGTGGGGAGATGGTGTAAATAAATCCCCAGCTTTTTGGTGAGAGGACCAAAAAGAGCACTGGGGAATTGAAAAATACTGGTGAGAACACAGAGAGGAAGTAGTTCAGAAAATGGAGCACATAAAGTTGTGCATGAATTCCTGGATTCACCCCTAAGCTGCATATGTGTAGATCTGACCCTAAAGCCTATGAGAAGCTAAATACAAGATGACCCAGCTCCTGAACACCAATGAGTAATGCACCTGTAGGATGGACTTAACTTAACATGGCCAGAACTTAGAAAATGGAACTTACAATGAAGTCTGGTCAGAGCTGATGACCTAACTAGGTCAACTGCCCACCTCAACCAAAGCATCAATGTCCTCCAAAAGAGTCAAACAAGACCCTGAGTTTAACATAATAACATAATTCAAAATGTCAGGATATAATCCCAAATTACTCAGTATGCAAAAAACAAAACAAAACAAAACAAAACACAAAACAACAACAACCCTAGGAAATTCTCAACCTGCATGGGAAAAGGCAATCACCAGATGCCTTCTGGAATTATGCTAAGATGACACAAATGTTGGAATTCTCTGACAAAGACCTTAAAGCGGCTATTTTAAAATGCTAAAAGTAAGGACAAAGACTCTCAAAAAGATGGCAAGAAAGCAGATCTCAGCAAAGATCATAAGATATTACGGAGGAGCAAATGAATTTTGGAATTAAAATTTGATTCAGCTGAAAAATTTGATACTGAAAACAACTGAAATAAAAACTCACAGTATGGACTCACTAGCAGAATGCAGATGACAAAAGAAAATCAATGTATCTAAAGACAGAAGAGCAATAGAGATTATCCGATCCAATTAACAAGAAAAACAGGATTTTTTTTTCCAGTAAATTAACAAACCGGAGGGAACAAAAGACCTAACATCCATGTATTCAGAGCCCAAGAATGAGAGAAGGAAGAGTGTAGAGCAGAACAAAATTGAGGGAATAATGAATGAAAATTTGCCAAATTTGGTGTCAGACATAAATGTACAGATCAAGAAGCTAAGTGAACCACAAACAGAATAAGCCCAAGGAAATCCATGAACAAATGCATCATATTCAAATAGCAAAAAACTAAAGATAAAGAAAAAAATCTTAAAAACAACCAGAGACAAAAGATGTATTATGTATAGGGAAAATAATGATTCAAATAACTAAGGATTCCTCATCAAAGACCACAGATACCAGAAGGAAATGGAAATATATTTTTAAAGTGTTGGCGGAAAAAAAAAAAAGAATGATCAACCTAGAATTCCAGTTCAGTGAAAATATCCTTCATAAATGATGGTAAAATAAACATATTCTCAGGGGGTGCCTGAGTGGCTCGGTGGGTTAAAGCCTCTGCCTTTGGCTTGGGTCATGATCTCAGGGTCCTGGGACGGAGTCCTGAGTCAGGCTCTCTGCTCAATAGGGAGCCTACTTCCCCCACTCTCTCTGCCTGCCACTCTATCTACTTGTGATCGCTCCCTGTGTGTCAAATAAATAAATAAAATAAAATAAACAAAAAAAGGTTCTCAGATGAAGGAAAACTGGCAGCCTGAGATTGCAATCATACTCTCAAACAGAGGTTATAAACATACTCTCTCTTTTTTTTTTTTTATTTTCTTATGCATTTTATTTTTTTTTAAGTTGTAAATCTCTTTTTTTTTCTTTTTTTTTTTAATATAATTTTTTATTTTTTATAAACATGTATTTTTATCCCCAGTGGTACAGGTCTGTGAATCACCAGGTTTACACACTTCACAGCACTCACCAAAACACATACCCTCCCCAATGTCCATAATACCACCCCCTTCTCCCAAACCCCCTCCCCCCAGCAACCCTCAGTTTGTTTTGTGAGATTAAGAGTCACTTATGGTTTGTCTCCCTCCCAATCCCATCTTCTTTCATTTATTCTTCTCGTACCCACTTGAGCCCCCATGTTGCAACACCACTTCCTCATATCAGGGAGATCATATGATAGTTGTCTTTCTCCGCCTGACTTATTTCGCTAAGCATGATACGCTCTAGTTCCATCCATGTTGTCGCAAATGGCAAGATTTCATTTCTTTTGATGGCTGCATAGTATTCCATTGTGTATATATACCACATCTTCTTGATCCATTCATCTGTTGATGGACATCTAGGTTCTTTCCATAGTTTGGCTATTGTGGACATTGCTGCTATAAACATTCGAGTACACGTGCCCCTTTGGATCACTACGTTTGTATCTTTAGGGTAAATACCCAATAGTGCAATTGCTGGGTCATAGGGCAGTTCTATTTTCAACATTTTGAGGAACCTCCATGCTGTTTTCCAGAGAGGTTGCACCAGCTTGCATTCCCACCAACAGTGTAGGAGGGTGCCCCTTTCTCCGCATCCTCGCCAGCATCTGTCATTTCCTGACTTGTTGATTTTAGCCATTCTGACTGGTGTGAGGTGATATCGCATTGTGGTTTTGATTTGTATTTCCCTGATGCCGAGTGATATGGAGCACTTTTTCATGTGTCTGTTGGCCATCTGGATGTCTTCTTTGCAGAAATGTCTGTTCATGTCCTCTGCCCATTTCTTGATTGGATTATTTGTTCTTTGGGTGTTGAGTTTGCTAAGCTCTTTATAGATTCTGGACACTAGTCCTTTATCTGATATGTCGTTTGCAAATATCTTCTCCCATTCTGTCAGTTGTCTTTTGATTTTGTTAACTGTTTCCTTTGCTGTGCAAAAGCTTTTGATCTTGATGAAATCCCAATAGTTCATTTTTGCCCTTGCTTCCCTTGCCTTTTGCGTTGTTCCTAGGAAGATGTTGCTGCGGCTGAGGTCGAAGAGGTTGCTGCCTGTGTTCTCCTCAAGGATTTTGATGGATTCCTTTCGCACATTGAAGTCCTTCATCCATTTTGAGTCTATTTTCGTGTGTGGTGTAAGGAAATGGTCCAATTTCATTTTTCTGCATGTGGCTGTCCAATTTTCCCAGCACCATTTATTGAAGAGGCTGTCTTTTTTCCATTGGACATTCTTTCCTGCTTTGTCGAAGATTAGTTGACCATAGAGTTGAGAGTCTATTTCTGGGCTCTCTATTCTGTTCCATTGATCTATGGGTCTGTTTTTGTGCCAGTACCATGCTGTCTTGATGATGACAGCTTTGTAATAGAGCTTGAAGTCCGGGATTGTGATGCCACCAACGTTGGCTTTCTTTTTCAATATCCCTTTGGCTATTCGAGGTCTTTTCTGGTTCCATATAAATTTTAGAATTATTTGTTCCATTTCTTTGAAAAAGATGGATGGTACTTTGATAGGAATTGCATTAAATGTGTAGATTGCTTTAGGTAGCATAGACATTTTCACAATATTTATTCTTCCAATCCAGGAGCATGGAACATTTTTCCATTTCTTTGTGTCTTCCTCAATTTCTTTCGTGAGTACTTTATAGTTTTCTGAGTATAGATTCTGTGTCTCTTTGGTTAGGTTTATTCCTAGGTATCTATAAACATACTCTCTTGTTCACACCTGCATAATCATCTCTTCCCTGAGGGTGGACAGGGCCTACGACTTACCTCTAAGAATATGGCACAGTAATAGATGTCACTTCTGTGATTATGTATATAAGACTGTAACTTCTATTGCCTTCTTGGCTTGTGCACCTTAGATGACATAAGCAGTCATGTTGGGGAGGCCTACATGGCAAGTAATGCAGGGCAGTCTCTGGACAACAGGCAGCAAGAAACCAAGACTCTCAATCCTACAGGCTGAAAGGAAATAAATCCTGCCAATAATCATGTGAGCTTGGAAGTGGTTTCTTCTTCAGTCAAGCATTTAGACAAGACCTCAACCATAACTAACAATTTGATTGCAGCCTCAAGAAAAACTCTGAAGCAGAGGACCAAAATAAGCCATGCCAGGATTCCTGACCCATAGAAATGGTGGGAAAATAAATTTTTACTGTTTCAAGCCACTAAATTTTGGGGAATTTATTATTCAGCAATATATAACTAATAAAACATTAAGAGAATTCATTAACGGCTGACCTACACTAAAACAACTACTAACAGAACTTCTTCAGACAGAAGAGAATTGATACCAGAGGAAACCAGGAACATCAGTGGAAAAAGGGAAGTAACAAAGATTAAATGTCTGAGTAAATTTAATAGACTATTCTCCTAACACTGTTTGATGGAATTTTAGTGTATGTAGACAGAGGATACAAGAAAAATGCAAGACGGGGGTGGAGGGTAAGGTTACCCCATGGTGGTAAGATCTCTATATTTCATTTGAAATAATAAAATATCAATAGTAAGTAGACTCCAAACTGTGAAAAGTCTGTATATTATCTCTGGAACAAGCATTAAAGAGCTATAAGGAGAGATATAGTCAAAGACATAAGAGATACATTAAAATGGAGTTCAAAACAAAGTTCGAGTAACCCAAAAGAAGGGGAAACAGAGCAATGTAAATCAGAAGAACAAACAAAACAAATATTAACATGGCATACATAAATCTACATGTATCAATAATTATATTAAATGTAAATGGTCTAAATATTGAGATTGACAGAATGGAATTTAAAAAAAGGACCTAATTAAATGCTTCTACAAGAAACTCACTTCAAATACAGTGATACAGATAAGTTAAATGTAAAAGGATACAAAAAGATATACCATATAAACACCACTTAAAACAAAGCTGGAGTGGTTATATTAAGATCAAAGTAGATTGAAGAGCAAAGAAAATTATCAGGGATAAAGAGGAACATTACATAATGATAAAAGATCCAGTTCACCAAGGACATAAAATGATTCTAAGTGTGTATTCACCTATCAACAGTGCTTCAAAATACATGATGTAAAAACTGGCAGAACTGAAAAAAATGGATAGATCAGCAGAGACTTCCCACATACCTTTCTCAGCCATGGAAAGAACTGGTAAACTGAAAATCAACGAAGATATAGGAGAATTGAACAACATCATCAACCAATGAGTATAACTGACATTTAGAGAACACTATATCAAACAAAAGCAGAATATATATTCTTGTAAATTGCATATACAGAACATTCCCCATGATAGGACATACTCTGGGTCATAAAACAAACTTTAACAAATTTAAAATAACTGAAAGCATACAAAATATGTGTTCTGACTACAACGGAATTAGATTATTTGAAAGTGAGAAAATAAAGATACCAGGAAAATCTCCAACAACTTGCAAACTAACAAGACTTCTAAATAATTGTCAAAGAAGAAACCTTTATGGAAACTAGAGAAATTCTTGGAACTGAACAAAACTGAAAAATACAACATAAAATTTGAGATGGGATATAGATAAAGTCTTAGAGATAACTTTATAGCATTAAATGTTTATATTAGAAAAAAGATCTGATATTAATAATCTAAACTTGTACTTTAAGAACCTAGGGATAAAAGATTAAAACAAACCAAAATAAGTAGAGGAAATAAAATAACAGAGCAGAAATCAATGAAATTGAAAAGAGTAAAACAAATCTTTAAAAAAAAAATCAGTGAAATAAAAAGTTGGTTCTCTTTAAAAGAAACCAGTAAAATTGATAAGCCTCTGCCCAGACAAATGAAGAATAAAAAAGAGAAGACAAAAATTTTTAGTATCAGAAATGAAAGAGGAAACCTAATTACTGACCCCACAGAAATTAGAAGGGTAATAAGGGAATACTAAAAACACAAATGGATTCAACACCTTAGATGAAATGGACCAAGTACTCAGAAACTGCAAACTACTAAAACTCATTCAAAAGGAAATAGATAACCTGAATAGTCCTATAACTACTAAAGAATTCTACTCATTGTTGAAAACCATCCAAAATGACATCTCCAGGTCCGGATGGTTATAATGGCAAATTCTATACAACATTTAAAGAAGAAATAATGCTAACTCTTCACAATCACTTCCATGAACTAGAGGAAAGAACACTTTCCAAATGCAAGCCTGTGTTACCCTGATACCAAAAGTGAACAAAGGTAACATAAGGAAAGAAATTCTGCAGATCAATATTCCACTGATCAAATAGAAAACAGACATAAGACTAATCAATAAAGAATATCAAATAGAATTCAGCAACATATAAAAAGAATAATACACATAGTTGAAGGGGAGTAGGGCTATTCCAGGAATACAAGACTTGCTCAATATTTGAAATATCAGTCAATATAATCTATCACATTAACAGAATAAAGAAAAAGATACACATTTATATCAATTTATGCAGGGAAGCATCTGACAAAATCCAACACCAACGTAGGATAAAAACTCGCAAATGAGTAATATAAAAGAGAATGTCACCCACCTGATAAAGAACAGCTACAACAAGCCTGCAGCTAATGTCATTCTTACCTCAGGAACAAGGTTAAGTACGTCAACTCACATCATTCATATTCAACACAGTACTGGAAGCCCTAATCAATGCAAAAAGGCAAAAGAGGAAATAAAAGATCTATGGATTGGCAAGGGAGAAGAGAAAGTGGCTATATACAGAAGACATGATTGTCTAGTAGAAAATGCCAAGGAATGCAAAGACTACTAGAGCTGTTGAATTTCACAAGGTTGCAGGATACAAAAACAATACACAAAAAGTTTGTACTTTTACATACTAGCAACAAACAATTCCAAACTGAAATTTTAAAAAATTATCTCCTTTATAATGGCTCCCAAAATGAAATGAAATACCTGGGTATAAATCTACTACATATATACATGTGTGTATGTATGTGTGTGTGTGTGTGTGTGTGTGTGTGTGATTTGTAGGCTGAAACTGCAAAATGCTGATGAAAGAAATCAAAGATCTAAGTAAATGGAAAGAAATTCCATGTTCCTGGGTTTTAAGAGTCAGTATAATAAAGAAGCAATTTTCCCCAAACTGACCTACATTGTTAAACAACATTCCAGTCAACATCTTAAAACATTTTTATAGCTATGGAGAGGGTGATTTTAAAATTTATATGAAAAGGCAAAAGAAAAATTATATGAAAAAGCAAATGAACCAAAGCTGGTAAAACAATTTGAAGAAGTGTAATTAGTTGGAGGAATGACACTCAGATTTTAAGACTGACTATAAAGCTACAGTGACAAAGAGTGTGGTAATAGTAAAAGGATAGACATATAGATCAATGAAACAGAATGGAGCCCTCAAATAGAGCCACCTGAATATGGCCAATTAACTTTTGACAAAGGTGCTGAGATAATTTAACAGAGGAATCTTCAATAAATGGCTTGGGAACAACTGGGTATCCACATTACCAAAAAAAAAAAAAAAAAAAAAAAAAGCCCTGTAAACGTCACACCTTACATAAAAATTAACTCCAAATGAATATAAAAATGTGAAACCATAAAACTTTCAGAAGAGGATATAGGAGAAAAATTGACCTAAGATTAATGACAGATTCTTAGACATTTTATAAAAAAATGATCCATAAAGAAATAACTGACAAAACAGACGTCAGAAAAATTAAACTTTTGCTCTATAAAAGACACTGTTGAGAAAAGAAGACAAGCTCCTGACTGAGAGAAAATATTTGCAAACCACGTATCTGTCAAAGATCTTGTATCCCGAAGGTATACCAAGACCTTTCAAACCCAACAATATGAAAGCATGCAACTCAATTTTTAAAAATGAGCAAAAGACTTTGAACAATTGCTTCTTCAAAGAGAATATAAGAATTGCACAATACAAGAAACAAGTGCATGAAGAAATGTTCAGAATATGAGCCATAAGAGAAATACAAGTTAAAACCACAAGATACACTACACATCTATGTGAATGGCTCAAATTTAAACTGCTGATGATATCAGGTGCCGACAAAGACAGAGCAGCTAGAACTCTCCAGGTGGGGAACAAATGATGGGGCACCTGGGTGGCTCAGTTGTTAAGCATCTGCCTTCAGCTCAGGTTATGATCCCAGGGTCCTGGGATTGAGCCCCAAATCCGGCTCTCTGCTTGGCAGGGAGCCTGCTTCCCCTTCTCTCTACCTGCCTCTCTGCCTACTTGTGATCTCTGACAAATAAATAAATAAAAGCTTTTTTTTTTTTTTTAATGGTTTAATTATTCTGGAACATACTCTGTTGTTTCTTATAACATGAAATATATATTTACTATATGACCCAGAAATTCCACTCCAGAGGAAATTAATTTCTTTACACTACTTACCCTCAAGCAGTGTATCAATGAATGTTTAAAGCAATTCTAGTCATAATTGCCCCAAACTGGAACCAACCTAAAGGTTCTCCAGTGAGTGAATAGATGAGCAAACTCTGGTACATCTGTACAATGGAATTCTCAGAAATAAAGAGGAATGAACTGCAGATATGATAGTCAAAAATTTGGAAGAATCAAGAACTTCAGACTGAGTGAAAGAAGCCAGTATTAAAAGGTTATGCACTGTATGATTCTATATATACAACATTCTCCAGAAGAAAAGATGATAGTGACAGAGAAATGATTGGTGGTTGCCCGGGGTTAGGGGTAGAAGGAGGTACAGAGAAGGACTATAGAAAGATGGAGTTATTTGGGATGATGCAACCATTCCATATCCCGATGGTGGAGGCAGTCACAAGAACCCATACATGGACTGAAATTCACAGGACTTTACACCAAAATAACAACTTTTACTTTGTGCCAGTCATCCATTCATTGCCTCTGTGCTCCACATTCATCCTTCGTTGCCTGCTCCAAATACTAGAACACGGCCCTTTACATATTTGTCTTTTGCCAGCAGGCACAGTTTGGAGCTTGGGCAACAGGGAGCCCTGGAGAGATGTCAGGAGGAAACAGGGCTGCCTTCCTGCTTCCGGTGTGTTTGTTCAGCAGGCTCTGGAAGCACACGCAGTGTGCCCCAGCCTGGGCTCCTTCTGCATGGCTGGCTTTTCTTGTGTGCGGTGCCAGCTGTGCAAGCAAGTTCCCAAGCACCCGGGGACCACCCGAGGTTGCTCCATGACCCAGCTCCCATAATAAGGGTCTTTCTCCAAAGCATCTCCTCTGCAGTATGTGGCAGCCAGCACCCACTGTGACATCAATGTGCCCTGGTAACCACTCCTTGGGTGCTTTTGTAATGGCGTGGGGCATCTCCCTGGGAAAAGCTTTCCACAGCACCCTGCAGAGCACATTTTTGCAAATTCTGACGGTGGACTTCCAGCAAGTTCCATGGGTGTGGTACGAGACAACTTCTCTGCCACTGAGAGAGCCATGGCAGTGCCTTCTCCAGAGACGTCCTCATCTCAGCTCTCAGTGGGAGTAGGGACCCTCTTCCTTGGGCATCCTTCTCAGTCCTCAAGGGTAGTGACTATTCCTTACATCTATGATTCCTATGTACTTTAGAATACTTTCAATAGCCAATCAATTCATCTTTACTCTAATATCTGTTACAGTAAATTTTTTAAAAAATTTCTTCCTTTCTTCCTTCCTTCCTTCCCTTCCCCCGCTTCCCTCCTTCCATTGAGAGAGAAAGCACAAAGGGGAGGGGGAGAGGAGGAGGGAGAGAAAAACCCAGCTTGCTCGGAGCTGAGTGTGCAGCTCACTGCGGGGCTGATCCCACAACCCTGAGATGATGACTGGAGCCAAAACCAAGAGCTGGGTGCCCAACCAACGGAGCCACCCAGATGCCCCAGTGAACAATTCTTTATCTTAAATTATCCCTATTCAAATTACTGTGTGGTTCCTTGTTGCTGCTTTGATCCTGGCAGATACATACTGTATGTTAACTTAAATAAAATAAAATCAATCCTGTTATTACCAAATCCTAAGAGGGATTCAAAAAAGTAAGATAAACTTTGGTGCCACACATTGATCCGTATGGTCATCAGGTGGACGAACCCTCAAACACATTCACTGTGTGACCAGTGTGTGCCAAGCTCTTGGCTGGGGCTGGGATTATTCCAAGTGAAGACAAGCTTCTGCCCCTGAAAAGCTCCAAGAAGGTGCTAGATGGGCACACTAAACCCTGCAACACAAAACAGTCAATGATGACATGGTGTGGTGTGTATGTCTATGTACAACCCGAGAGAGACTGAATGAACGATCAGCAGGTGATGGGAGAGAGAGGAAGAGAGACGGACTGAATTAAGAATTCGAGTGAGTGCACAGCCAGTCGTTGTGCAGAAAGAACCCTTGGAGCACTTGGACCCATGGCCTGATTCTGCTGGCTGCGATGTGAGGCAGAACAGGAGAGAAGTGCTGGCTTTAAACTCGTCGTCACAGTTCAGCACGGGGGAAACCTGAAGGCCTTGAGGGAGAGAAAGATGTGAGCCAGGAGCAAGGTGGGAGGAGTGGAGGAGGGCGCTCCTGACCTAGTCAGCCACCCAGCTTTGGCAAGCCGGGGAGGCACCACACCTCTTTCCCCCCATTCTACTCACACTGCAGTCCTGCTGACCCAGCTTTGGACCCTTGGCCTGCCTATCTGTCCGGTCTGCTGGGCCTGGTCACTATACTATCTCCCCTTTCCTGTGGTTCTTGAGGCCTAAGGCTTCTGGCTCAGGCTTAGCCCCTTCTACTCCTGGACCCCTGTTCTTGCTCCAGGTCCCTGACCTGGTGCTTCCCCCCCACCCCCGCCCCCCGCCAGAGTCCCAGCTGGATCCAGCCCCAGCACCCTGCGTGGAGCTGGGTGGATGGGTGAGGTTTAGATCATCTCAGTCACAGAGAACAATGAGGGCAGAAGGTTAAAGTCTGTATAAGGTGGCCTGAGTGCGGGACGACAGCATGGGTCCCAGAGATGGGCTGAGAGGGGAGGTGGGCAGTCCAGCAGGTGGGCCACAGCTTCCCCCTGGTGCTGGGGGAAGCTGCCAGCATCTGCTCCTGGGACTCTGCGAAAAGCCCAGCCCCGCCCCTACTCCGGGGAATAGAAATCATGCCATTACCAGCAGCCAGCTCCAGAATGCTATTCGCATGCGGCTCTCCCCAGAGAGATGGAAATAGCCCATGAATCAAGAGTCCCAGAGCCGTGCCAGAGCTCATTCTCTTCTCAGGGACAGGGCTTGGCAAGAGGCTCCAGAGAGGATTTTCGTTTGTAAGTCTGGCCTCCTGATCTCCCCAAGTACACACTCTCCGTCATTGCTCTGACGGCTGCAATTGGAGCTCCACGCAGGCAAGCTTTTATTTATGCTAACTCCTTCTTCCTTCCTTCCCCAGACCCCAACTCTTGGCTTCTTTTGCACTGATAACCAGCTAGCTATTTGCCAAAGACCGACTTGCAACCCTGAAGCCAGAAACAGTGGGTGAGAAGCCCCGTCTTCAGTTTCTGGGTGGTGAGGCAGCTCCCACGCCAGGAGCCCCAGGAAATCATATCAGGGGTGGGAAAATGCCCCTTCTTTCAAAGCGAAGTCCGCTTTATAATTGACAAAGCCTGAGGAAGCGAGAGTTTCTTTATTTGGCACCACTGCATATTATCACGTGGGGCCTCCTGGTTACAAGAGCCAGGTCTAGCTGGCAGCACCCACATTCTAGAACCACAGAGCCTCCCAGCAGAGAAGGTCTCAGAGATAGGAAAAGATGCACAGAGGAAATAGGGACGTTTGCTGTGCTTTACCTGGCCATTCTGCCAGCAGTTGAAAAGACCTATTTATCCCAGAAACCACTTAGCAAGAATCCCAGAAACTAAAGACCTGGGACTTTGGAAACTCAAGATTTCTGAGACCTTTGAAATTCTTCCCATGTGAATTGCCTGCCAGACCCCATCTGTGTTTTCACAGGGATTATAAGTGAACCTTTAAGATGAAAGGAGCCTTGGGCTTACTTTTAAGGACAACAAAGAAAGGGGAAGCTGGAAAAAAAGCATCCTGCTCCATGTGCTGTCTCTTGGAAGAGAAGAACCCAGGAGGAGAGATGTGGGGCTTTAAAGCAGGAGAATGGGCTATACCATCAGGAGGAGGGAAGGTGTTGGTGTTTCTGCCTTCATCATAAAGATTCTATTCTAGAAATTGCCTCCCTGATCCACAGGGTCATAGGGGCGATTTCCCAGTGCAAAGTTCATCCCCAAAGACCCCCCAGTGTTGACTGGACCGGAGGTGGACATATCTTAAGCTAGGCCAGTCAGATTCCCTGCCCCAAAATGTATGCATTGGACTTCAGGAAGATTGGAGCGTGACTTCCTGTGGCTAGCTCTGCAGGCTGTGTGTGAGCACAGGGGCAGCTCAGGGTGGCCGTGTTCCCACTCTGGGACTGGCAGCAAAGGGCGTGTTGTACCTCCAATCGCAAATTGGATGTCTGTAGTAGGAGGTGCCCGTGAATGAAGTGGCTGAGGAGTGATGAGAACTAGCCTGTCCCAGGCAGCCCAGGCTTTCCTTTCTCGTTGCACGCCTGCCTTGGATTTCATGGGACTCCTCCTCCTCATAACCTCATTATAAGGTCCCCCACTTTTTGGTTTAAGCAAACTTAAAAAAAAAAAAAAGATTGATTTATTTGAGAGAGAGATAGAGAGAGAGAACGAGGGAGAGAGCACGCCTGCGTGAGCACAAGCAGAGGGAGGGGCAGAGGCACAAGGAGAAGCAGGCTCCCCACTGAGCAGGACCCTGAGATCATGACCTGAGCTGAAGGCAGAGGTTTAACCCACTGAGTCACCCAGGCACCCCTAAAACAAACTTTCATGAGGTCTGCTATTGGGGGAGACTGAGGGAGGGCTGAAAGGTGACCCAAGAGACTGTGGGCTTCCTGCAGAGCTGGGGTCATGGCTGCCCAAGTTGCTCGGTCCCTTCAGACTTGGAGGGCTCAGGGAAGTAGGCCAGCAAGCGTCACTGGCTGGGGAAGTGGTAGCTGCTCCCTGGAGAAAGGGGCTAGAATCACCCCTGAGGACAAGGACACTGTGGAGACGATTCTCCTCAGAAAACCCCTCCCTGTGAGCCCGCTCTTATCATTTTCCAGACTTTACAAGCGGAGGGGACGTAGTGCAGCAAGCACGGACTCTGAAGTCATAGCCGCTGGATCAAATCCATGCCAGCCATGGGGCCCCTCCAGCACTCCATGCTGGTACTGCCCAGTGGATGCGACGGTTTCTCCTCAGAAAGCCAAAGTCACTGTCATAGCCTCATCTCTCTGGAAATGCTTGTTTTTGGATGAAACAAGATTTTGTTCTTCTTCTGACTATTACCCCAGAAATTGCTTTTCTCTGTATCATCTCAAGATTATTAAGCGACACTATTATCTAACAGCTACTACTTAGAGAACAAACATTCTGTGGATCAGAAGACAAATAATTATATTTACCTGCCAGGAATCTACACACATACACACACAGAATCAATACGTTCTGATATGTGCTGCGGGTGTTCAACGGGTAATAAAATTCCTCTTCTGCAATGCCTTCTTAAGAGGATCATTTGAATCAAAACCAAAAGAGCCCCCGGCATCTGGTGACCAGAATAGTTGTGCGATTTTGACTCAGAAGCATTTTGTGAATACCCTATCTCGTGACCTGAAATTATTCAGTCTGTACTTGAGTGTTATGAGGAGGGACATGGGATTTTTTTTTTTTTCCTCAGTTTTTCTTCCTTTCAGTAAACACAGTGATCAAACAAATGAGAAGGTTTCACTTCCGCCAGCTCGACAGTCTATGCACAAGGAGACGGAAAGATGGTAATTGATTGGAAGGCTCCATCACTTGGCCTCTCATTTCTGAAATCTTTGCTGAGAAAGCATTGGCAGTGGAGTCCTCCTCCCCCGACAACGTGACTCTGGAACTCTCTGGCATCAGTTTGGCCTTGTCATATCAGTAAAGCCCAACTGGACACATCTGGACATGTGTGCCACAGTAGAAAGACACAAAGCCCTGCGACCTGGGAGATGAAGGCGTGAATTTCTGTGATGATACATGCGTGTTGTAGGAGATGAGACCCACACACACTCACATGCCCAAATGTGCTCAGGAAAGGAAGCCAACCCAGAGCCACAGGATTGCTCTGAGCACCAGCGAGAGCAGAGGTGAAGCCCTTTGAAAG
Organism: Mustela lutreola; assembly: GCF_030435805.1. NCBI lineage: Eukaryota > Metazoa > Chordata > Mammalia > Carnivora > Mustelidae > Mustela > Mustela lutreola. The sequence continues at coordinate 71,533,710 of NC_081300.1, read as the reverse complement.
AGGTAGATGGCACAGCTGGATGTTAGTGTTGTGTTGTTATGACAAGTGCTTCTCGGACATCTCGGCCATACCGGTATTTGGCAGCAGTGCGTGCTCTCCTTGGAGAACACACCAGAACTAGAGTAAAATATACTTGTGGTGAATATTAATTTGGTTCAAAACGTAACCAACTGGGATCCCAGCTAGCTCCAGGGTCACAGAGGACCCAGAGAGAAGGGAGTGAGGAGAATGGAGAACAGAGTACTTTGGAGAGAGCTACCCCCATAGAACCAGTCCCCATCACACCGCTTTGGGCAAGAAGCGAAGGGTACCTCACCTACCTCAAGCCTGGAGGGCGTGTTTTCATGGAGGTACCACTCAGAGCTTGGAAAGGGGTGCCCTGAAGGTGGGAGAGAGACTGCCTGTTTCCTAGTGGGCCTCACTGTCCCACCCTTGCCCCTGCTCAGCTGGGAGTGGGGGTCTGGCTGGCACTGTTAGCGTTTGCAGGGGTCGGGGCCACAGGAGTGTTTCCCACCACCAGACATGGTCCGCAGGGAGGGGAGGGCTGGCATGACTCATCTCATGTTCTGTCCAACAAGGCCACCTGGAGAGGCCAGAGGAGGTGAACCACAGGATGCCAAGGGCCGAGAAGCTATCTGTGGGAGCCTGCAGAAGAAAGCTGGAGGATGAGAGGTGCGCCCACACAGGTCCAACAAGCTGCCGGACCCCTGGGAAGAGCCGATGAAGGGCCCACTTGAAGACTCTGCTTGTACCATCCACCAGACTCACAGTTCTCATAGCCACCTACCCACACAACAAGGGCCCTGTCCCGCTTGTGAGAGCAGTGAGTGAACAGCAGAGGAGGCAAGCCTGTCCCCTCCCCTTTGGCTGGCTTCCAGCCCAAAGCAAGCCAGGGAAGTGTAATGCTTTCCTAGGCCAAAATGGGACCCAGCCTGGCCTTGGGCACTTGAACACATTCAGGTTAGAGGGAGAACAATTTAAGTGGCCTCCGAATTTATTCCATAACAAGAATCTATTCTGGGCTGTCTCCTCTTCTGATCCGGGAAACTACCACCTTTCGGCACGGAAGAAGGGAAGCATCCTTATCCTCCTCTTGGATTATTTTCTAGAGTCAAGTTTTTGCTCAAAATTGAGGGCAGGACTGCTCTGTTCCTTCCAGTCCCCAAAAAGGAGCTCTGCAGCACTCAGAGCCACTGTCCTGAGGTCCTGAGCAAGAGGCCTCTGTGGTGAGCAACCACACTAGCCTGCGCTAGATTTCTTTCTGCCTGGTAAATCCACTGGTGACTGGGCTCTTTGTCTCTGAGAAGCGTGAAGATGAGGGAGCTAACATGTCAGAAACCCAGAGTCCTGAGTCTTCCTGGACAGGAGGGCCTGCAAAGTGCCAGCAGCTAGGAGAGATCCCACAAAGTACAAAAGTCAGGCATCAGGAGCTCCCAGCCTAAGAGTGGGGCTGAAAGGCAGACGGATGTGACAGCACCCCAGGCCAGGAGCTGCAAAGGGTCCAACGTAGAAGGACATGGGGGCTGCGGGGCAGGAGAGGTGGCCTTTTACGAGGTGGTGGTCCTTGAGATGATTCAAGGAGTGATCTGGGGTTGGAGCAGGGCGCAGTGATGGAGCAGGGTATTTGGGGGAGGAAATAGTGAAAGCAAAAGGATAGAAGTGGAATAAAGATAAAAGGGATATTGTCAGACGAATCTTCCTAACACCAGCACCCAGAGTAGGCATTAACTGCATGAGTGCCACAGATGCTATCCCAGAAGTCAGGGTGGTGTTGGGGACCACAGTTCACCCTTCGAGTCTCTTGCCAAGCACTGCCTGAGCTGGGCCTGCTCCATCCAAACCAGTATACTCCCCCTCTCACGAATCCACCTTGCACTGTGCCATCTCTGTTTTACCTTGGCCATGCCCTCAACCCGGACTCCCCCCTCAAGTGGAAATTATGCCTCTCTCTCCAAACCAGCGCAGAGGCCTTTTGTTCTAGAAACTTCTCCTGAACAATTCTGTCCCATAGCATACCTTGAGGTGAAAACTCCTGAGCTCTAGACATAAGGCCCTGGACATATAGCTGGTTACCCCTTCACTGGATGGACAGGTGCAGAGGCGGGAGCCCTTTCATGTCCTTGGTCCTCGCAAGGCCTAGTGCAGGGCCAACTCGGCATAGGCTGGGGGCTGCCTAAGAACTACTGAGGGCCACCCTGGATGCATCACAGTGCCCAGTAGACGTGTCTCAGCACCCGCACGGTACCCCTGATACAACTGTGAAATGGTGCTGTGGGGAAAAAAAGCCTGCCCCAAGATTCACCTGTGGCCCTCATCAGAGAACCAAATCAGACAGTGGAATAGCAAAACCTGCACCCTGAAGTAAATGTTAGCATCACAGTGACTGTAAAATGTCTTTCTTCCATTTCCTTCCTAGAATCTTAAACTTTCTTCCTGTGAGGTGACCAGAGAAAGGGGAGACCATTAGAGAAGGATTTTTAAAAAGCAAGGATGGATTTTGAGTGAAATTTCTAGAGAACTGGAAGACCTTGTGCCCTTGGAGAATGGTCCCAAATCCATGGCTCTTTTTAAAACAGGCCTTAGCTGTTCCTTTCCCCACCCTGGCTGGGTACAGTCTGAGGGCTCCCGAAGGCCCTGCTTCACTTTCTCACGGGGCGTGTGGATGTGTACTCATATACACATGGGTAAAAGGGGGGAGTGTGGGCATCTTTCAGGTAGCGGTAGTGAGGACACAAGAAGAATGTGTGTGTAATGTATATGTTGTGTGAGGGGTGTGTGCGAGCATGTTGCTGTGTGACGTGACAGTGTCACGGGCGAGCTGGATGCGTTGCGGGACAGCTGTGTCTCATAAGGCACGTCATGTGAGGGTAAGTGAGGGATCGTGCAGACAAAGTGCTCTATGAGGTGAGTGGCTCTGGGCCCTGCTCCTGGGCATCTGAAATAAGGTACCAATTCTCATCTGTAGGGCCCTCAGTTCCAAATCCTGAGGGCAACAGAGTTGAGACATGTTCTTAATAACAGCTGAAGCAAATAGCCAAGCACCAGGGCCCTGCTAATATTAATCCTTGTAGCATAGCTAGGAGGTAGATCTTCTCTTTGTTAAAGATGTTTCGAGAGACTCCGAATTTCAGTTACTTGCCCAAGGCCCTACTGCTAATCAGCAGCAAAAGTGGGCCCGGGAGTCAGGTGAGCTAGAGTTCAGGTCCGTGTCTTCCCACACAGCAATGCAGCCTCCAGGGGCTCAGAAGCTGCCTGACCCAGGGACACATTTTCTAAAGGCACTCAGGAACTGAGAAGCCCCAGGTTCACGGAAGTGGCTCCATTAGCTCAGCCCTCTTAGCAGCAGTGGGAGCTCCTATATGCTATGCATGCTTTTTAATTTCATCTGATTCTATGTTCTTGTGGAAAACAGGCTATTCTAAGGGAAAATGGTCTTCAAAGATCACCATGAGGTCCATTTCTCCAGAATACTAAGACCCAAGAAGGTCTCTGGGAGGACCATTTGCATACATGACATACACACTACATATTATTCAGAAGCATTTATACAGAGAGGGGTTTGAGCAGCACGAAGGTAGAGTGTGGTGTCAGGGCACACCTTTTACTAGTTGTTAAACAGAGAAAGTGTTTAAAGATGTGGGGTCAGTGTTTAAAGATTTGGGCTTCCTATACCGGCATTAATACAGGTTACAGCATTAATACAAGTTATGCTAAAAAGCCAAATGACTCCTTTAACACATGAAAAAGAGACAAGGGTTTAGGATAATGAGAATATTATAGCAGAGTTCCTATCGCGTCTGCTGGTAATGGTTGTCCCGCAGCTAGCACCCTCCCTGGGATTGGGACGCAGTGAGAAGGGCCCTCAGAGTCGTTACAAATGCAATGGGCCCTCTATGTATAATGTACAATGAAAATGCACATTCCAATCCAATGTGATCCCCTTAAAGAGGCAAAGCAGAAGGGCTGTGGTGGTAGTTTTACTTACCATCTTCTAAACCTTGGCAAATGGCACACATTTGACATTTCTATACAAATAAGGTCACCGGAGCCACCAGACAGTGTCTGTTTGGTGTGGATAACAGGACCACTGGACCAAGCGAGTCAAGGTGTGACGGCATGCTAAGAAAGCTGTGAGGAGGGGAGATATTTTCACATGACGTGTAGTCCCTACAACCCAGGGGTGACTCCAAAAATCCCTTCTGAGCCCCTGGCTCTCTTGTAAGACTGTTTAATTAAAATGGAAAAACAAGAGCCAAGCGGTAAAGTGGTTCCTATGCTTCTGAGAGGAATCATAGCAAGTCTTTGATCTCTCCACCTCTGTGCTGTTTTTGAAGAGTCCTCTATCTCTTATTGTTTATATGGATCTTCGGGTGGAAACAGCTCCCTGGTTCACAGGCAGTGTTTTCCTGAGGAGACATCCAGAAACCCTGGTTTTCTAAAACCAGTCAAAGTAAGGCGGGATTTTCCTTTGTTAATAGTTAAGTCTTCTACCTCTGGGGAAGAACCTGTCCCCCTCTCCCCCCCACTTCTCAGCAAAGCATATTTCCTTCTCTCTCTAATTGGATTTTCTAAAAGGATCCGTTTCCTCTTCTCTATTCCAGATGCTCGTGGTACAGCACTGTACAAAAAGCCGCTGGCTGGTGTCGTTCTTGTCTTTTTCTGCCACATTAACCCGGTAGGGGGTTTAACAGCTCGAGATTTTGAAAAGCTGTTGTCAAGTCGTGAAAGCCCCCAAATGCAACTTAAATGGTTATTAGCTGGTGGGAAACGTCCCCTGCATTCTAATACCTCCATTTAAATAACAATAATAGAGCAAATAATAACAATAAGAGTAAACTCTATGCCTTCGCAGCCCTGATTATACCCTACCACCCATAGCCCACGCGGTCCACAGCCAATTTACACAGGCCCGGGGTGAGGGTATAGCCGGTGGCTGGCTGGGCATTCCTGATTTTGCTGCCTGCCAGCAGGGGTCGCCCAAGTCATCCAGCAGCCAAATCGGAGCTTCCATGACATCCTGGATAATTCCTTTAAACAATCCAAAGCATAGACAAAAGAGCCAAGGGGGTTCCTTGCTCTATTAAAAGCGCAGAAACACATGTATTTGCCAAATGGAAAGGTGTAGAATTAATTGGAAAAGAGATGGAATTTGTATTACTTCACTCCCTTGGGGGTTTTATAATTAATAAATATTTGTAAAGCCTTTGATAAGTATAAAGTACCATATATATGCTACACAAAACAAGCTTCTGCAAGTATCAGAATATACTTGTGGTGCATTCCACATTAGATTAAAGAAATGAAAGGTGGGGCACCTGGGTGGCTCAGTGGGTTAAGCCTCTCCCTTCGGCTCAGGTCATGATCCTGGGATCCGAGCCCCGGAACTGGGCTCTCTGCTCAGCAGGGAGCCTGCTTCCCCCCCAACCCTCCCGGCCTGCCTCTCTGTCTGCTTGTGATCTCTCTGTCAAATAAATAAAATTTTTTAAAAAAGGAAATGGAAGGTAAGAATTAGAGAAAAGCTAATAGTGCCACATAGTGACCCTCTATCAAGCGCCTGGTATTTCCCCTATATTATTACTTTCATCACAGTGATCCATCAAGACAGATATAATTATTCCCATGTCATAGAGCATATTGTGAAAAGCTCCGTGAGACTCGGTCACTTGCCCCAGGAAGCCCAGCCAGTTGGTGGAAGAGCTCAGACTTAGACTGGGTTCTATATTCAGCTCTTCCCAACTCCCAAGCTGGTGTTCTTACAGCCCTTTTGTATAGCTGGCCTAACAAAAGTGTATGCATTCCTTATGCCAAGAATTACCTAGAGGAAACCCTACCACAGAAAAGGAAAGGGGAAAAAAAAAAAAAAAAGACCAGCCATTTTCAAGAATAATTAATGAAGTACAAATTCTGTAAGTAATATAAAAAAAAATGAGCTGGCTGTGGGGGTTTCTAAAATAATGTTTCAAGTGCTTTTATTTCTTTATGTATATTCAATACTCTATAAAATGTCTACAGATGTGAAAATTATAGTAAATATGTTCTGCAGTCTTAATTGCTAAACGATTACAAAGTAACTAAACAAGAGGTGGCAGGTTGCCCTGTGGCTTTATTCATCTCTTTCTGGAGAGCAGCAAAATCATAAAGTCTTCTCCGACACAACAGGTTTCTATGGTTACGCGAGACGTAAATATATTATATGTCCTGGGCGACGTGAAAGGACCAGCCAGGCACTGTGTGTGCAGCAGACCCCCAGAGAGAGAGCACTCATGTACATGGCACTCCACAGCCAGCTAAATATTTGTTTCTAGGTTTACAGCAGAGTAGGAGCAGGAATGAAAGCTGTTCATGCTAGAGACACTGCCTATGTAGCTCGGTGGAGGTTATCAGCATGTTGGTCACAAAGAAGGGAGATGGCTTCCGTTGTGTCAGGCTTGAGAACCAGACCTGAGTAAGCCGTCTTTATCAACTGTCCCTCCAGATCAGGGTGGCCTATCTTCTCCCACTGAGCATCTGCCCCGCTTCTACATGGATCCAAATTATTCTGCCAGTGGTCTGCTTTTTTTTTTTAGCCTTAAAGAAGAAAAACTCGGTAGTGGCTGCTGAGAAATCAAGTAAGAAAAGTAGCTTCCATTCAAGATAAGATAGAGTTGAGAATTACTAGCTCTGAATCTAGGATTTACTACATGTACCATGAGAGGCAACAAATTGCAATAACCTGCATCATTAAGGTTCGGGATGGAACACTGGAAAATCCCAATTCAAAGGGCGAGGGTAGTAACAGCTTGGATTGCTCCAGAGCTATTTTTATTGCATAAATTGTGAAACCATGTGAAGTGGAGAAAGGCCCATTAAACAGAATCCCTAAGACCCTAACCTATAGTCTCTCCCTGCTTAACCCTGAAGGGTTTCACAGATTACCTGCCCTTGACCACACATATTTCAGGGGCTGGGATCCTGGAAAGTCAGAGTTGAGACAAACACACGTTTTTTGTTTGTCTGTTTGTTTTCCTTTTTAATGATTAGAGAAAAGAAAAGGAAGGCAGGTCAAGAACTCCTGGGGAAAAGAGAAGCAAGCTCTTCTGGAAAAACTGTTTCTACCCAAAGAAAGTACTCCCTGGTATCATTTGAAGCAAAGAGTCATATCTGCTGATGGACATTTTTGCCTTTTAAGGTTTTCAGAATACATTAAATAATTTTTCTTTTAAATGTAAAGGTAATCTGATGATTGCCCTAATGAAGGCTTCAACAAACCCTGGAACATTTACCCAAAGGGGATGATCTGGATGAGGGAAATAACCCAGGGACTTCTTTAGGGGCCATATCTGGCCTTCCTGAAGAGAAAAAAAGGAGGCTGGCTTCCTCAGCTGTTTTCCAGGGTCCAGAACTGTGGGGAAGGCAGAAATGAAGAGGGAATGATGAGATGGACCAAAGGGAAGGCTGTGGCAATCCAGTCCCAGGATGCTCCCACATGTACCAGACCGCTCGCTGAAGCAAGGCCTCCTAATGAGTGGTTTGGATTGATTTGAAGACATGGAAATATCAGGCTGAAGCAGTTGCCAAAGGACCCTCCTCAGTGTCAGACCATCTCAGCTGGCTGTTTTCTGCACCAGACACAACGCAAAACCAACATTTCCAGACTGAAATATAGGGTTCCAAGTGTGTCATTTGGATTTCATCTTATAATCAGGGTTTGAGCCCGTCCTTGACCCAGATAAAAGAAAAAGGAGGTCAGGACCAAATCAAGGATGAGATAAGGCTGTGGCAAAGAAGAGAGCAGAGAGGGGATGCTGACGGCCTCCAACCTCATGCACTCGCCATCTTGTCCCCTTTATGTCATGTGATAATCCTGGGAAGCAGCCAACACCCCACTGTGGGCTCCCCTCCAGCACGTTTCTGCTGCCATCACCAATCCCCAGCTCATGTCACTCTATACCCTTGGAATATTCCACCCTCTCTCTAGACAACCCACATCACTCGCTACCAATAAACTCTGCCTAATACGCTCCTCGTCTATGAAGGCCATCTCTCTGACTAATCCCGATTGCCTCTGAAGATTCCGATCCTTTCAGCTAACCTTTAGTATTTGAGGGTTTAATTACATAAAATCTAAGGTCGACTTCAAACTTAAAATGTTATCAGTAGTTTAACAGAAAATTTGAAAGAGCACCCACAGTAAAGAGAGGGTCCCTGTCTGAGCCCACCGTGCTTCTGGAGTGGTATCTCACAGCAGGGCTGGGCTGGGCTGATACCATTGCATCTGTGTGTTTGGACAAGTTCAGCAAGTCTGGCGGTGGGCAAAAGCTAGGATAAATCAATGTGCTGAGTGAAAAGAGCACTGAGAAATAGGAAATCTCCATTCACTCATCAAATTTTCGCTGAGCGTTTTCTACATGGAGACAAAATAAAGAGTCCTACAGATACCATCTCTGGCCTCCTGGAACTGCTGGTCAAGGGAGAGGCATACAAATAACCACACACAACAGTGCTGGGTGACTGGTTCAGCTCAAGCTACATATATGCTGAGCCCTCCAGAAGCTATGGATGGTTATCGGAAGAGATAAGGGAAATACACGCAAAGCAACTCTACCTGCCTGAGACAAAGTGGGATAGAATAGAATGGGTTACAAAAGCTGATGGTCTTTGGAGAACAAGGAGTTAGAAAAACTAGGCCCCTGGGGTGCCTGGGTGGCTCAATCAGATAAACGTCTGCCCTTGGCTCAGGTCATGATCCCAGGGTACTGCGTCAGGCTCCCTGCTCTGTTCTCCCTCTCCCTCTGCCTGATGCTACCTCTGCTCGCTCTCTCTCTCCGTGTCACATAAATAAAATCTTAAAAAAAAAAAAAAAGGAGAGAGAAAGAAAAGGTAAGCCCCTTGAAGGTCACCAAGAACTTAGATAAATGGAAAGAAAAGAATAGATCTTTGCCGAATGTCTGCCAGGGATTAAGGGCTGTGCTAGGAATTTCCTAGACATTCTCTAGTGTTAAGGCTCACATATATGCCAGCAGTGTCCCTACTAGGTATTTATGCAAGGGAAATGAAAATATATGTTCACAAAAAAGAATTCTAGAATGTTATTAGCAGCTCTATTCATAACATCCTCAAACTAGAAAAGGCTCACGTGTTTATGACTAGAAGAATGATTGGACAAACCAAACAAACAATGCTATAGTCATACAGTGTAGTCATACTCAACAATGAAAAGCAGTAAGTTGAAGATACAAACAATGGCATGGATGAGTCTCAGAAATACTTTGCTGAATGAAAGCCTTAACCAGAAAAGTATACGATGTGAGTGGTATGTGATACCATTGCTGTGAAGTAATAGAACAGGCTTAATTGCTCGATGGTGAAAAAAATTGGGACACTGCTGGCACAACTCTGTGAGGAAGAGATCGTAGTGCCCATTTTACAGATGTGAAAAGTGAGACTGAAAAATGTTACACAATTTGCCTAAAATGGCATAGTAACTGGTAAGGCTAAGATTTGACAAAGTTTAATGATTTTCCATCCACCCACCTACCTCCCTCTCTCTCTCCGTTACCATCACTTATCCACACAAGGCCTCTCTACCCCACACCCATCTGGCACCCATTCCGTCATCCCTAAATCCCACTCACTGTCCTTTCCCCACAGGCAACTGCTCTAATGTGTTTACTGTATATCATTTTGCCTGAACTTCTACCCTTCAATCTAGACATAGGCATTTTAATCATTTAAGTGACATGGTATTACATATTTCATCTTATTTTTCCATGATATTTTAAAGATCCATATGTCCATGCGACAGTTCTATATTTTACAAAAAAAACTTTATTATGAGAAAATTAAACCTAAAGAAAAGTTGAAAGAATTTTTATAATAAATACCCACATACTTACTGCCTAAATTCTAACATTAACATTCTGGTAAAATTGCTTTTTTGCATGTCTACCCAACTATTTCTCTCTTTCCATTCATTTTATTCATTCTATTTTGGATGTAATTCAAAATAAATTTGCAGACTTCAATTAAAGTTCCCCTAAATACTTCAGAAGGTATGTTACTAGCTAGAGTACAATATTTGTTTACAGTTTTTAATTTAAAATTTATATACAGTAAAAAAGTAAAAATAATCACATAAAATGAACAGCACATATCTTAATGTACATCCAGTGAGTTTTGACAAAAGCATGCACTGTGTCCACAAACCTATTGGGATACAGAACATTACTTTCGGGTGCCTAGGTGGCTCAGTTGGTAACCAACTGAGTCCAGAGTCCAGGGATCAAGTCCCGCATCAGGCTCCCTATTTGGCAGGAAGTCTGCTTCTCCCTCTGACCTTCCCCCTCTCATGCTCTCTCTCTCATTCTCTCCTTCTCAAATAAATAAATAACATCCTAAAAATAAATAAATAAATAAAAATTTAAAAAAGAACATTACTTTCATCCTAGAAAGTTCCTTCATCATTCTCCGTAGTTTTTTTATCTTTGCCCTCACCACCCCAGAGGCAACTGCTGTTCTGAATTTTTTTCACCATCTGTGTTGTCAGTCTTTTAGATCTGATCCATTCTGGTGGGAAAGGAGTGGTATCTTCTTGTGGTTTAAACTACATTTCCTTGATGACTCATCATGTTAAATATTTTTCTGATGCATACATGGCCATGGTCACATAACTTTATGAGCTGTATGTTCAAATCTTTCTCCATTTCTAAATTGGATTGTTTGCCACTTTATTGTTGAGTTGTAGGAGCTCTTTATATATTCTGGGTACAAGTATTTTGTTAGATATGTAATCTGTGGCTTGATTATTCATTTCCTGCATATCTTTTCAGGATTTAAATTGTGATAAAACCTGGGGTGCCTGGGTGGCTCAGTGGGTTAAAGCCTCTGCCTTTGGCTCAGGTCATGACTCCAGGGTCCAGGGATCGAGCCCCGCATCGGGCTCTCTGCTCAGCAGGGAGCCTGCTTCCTCCTCTCTCTGCTTGTCTCTCTGCCTACTTGTAATCTCTGTCTGTCAAATAAATAAAAATCATTTTTTAAAAAACTGTGATAAAACCTAACATATACTTTTTTCCTATTTTACCTGTTATTTTCTATGACCTGTCCACCCCTAAGTAAGGAAGATTCTCCTGTAGTTTCCTCTAATAGTTTTAGCTATTATGTTTAAATGTATGATCCATCTTGAATTGATTTTTGTGCTTGGTGTGAGATAAGGGTTAGGTTCATTTTTCCCCACGGGGATACCTATTTGTTCCAGCACCATTTGTTGAAAAGATCTTTCTTTTCCCCATTGATTACTTTGGCATCTTTGTCAAAAATCAAATGAGCACATAACTGTAGGTCTATTCCTGGGCCCTTTATCCTGCTCTACCAATCTTCTTGTCAATTCTTACACACCACAGTGTCTTAATTACTATAGCTCTACAGTGAATCTTGGAGTCAGGTGGTATAAATTCTTCTACTTCACTTTTCTTTCTCAATACTGCTTTGGGTATTCTAGGTCAAGGGTCAGCAAACTTTTATGTAGGCTCGGAAGACCAGTTGGTGTCTGTCATAACTACTCAACATTGTTATTACAACATAATAGCAATTGATGGCACATAAGCAAATGAGTACGGCTGTGTTCCAATAAAAGTTAATTTACAAAACTGCAGCTGGTCTGCAGGCCTTGGTTTATGAACTTCCATTCCAGGTCCTTTGCATTTCCATGTAAATTTTAGAACATCTTATCAATTTGGAGATTATGGCTGATATACTGTTGAACCAATAAATTACCTGCAAAGAATTACCATCTTAATAATATCGAGTCTTCCAATATGTTAATATAGTGAAGTATATATATATATTTTTTTTAAGAAATATACCAAGTCTTTTTTTTTTTTTTTAAAGACTTTATTTATTTATTTGACAGAGAGAAATCACAAGTAGGTAGAGAGGCAGGCAGAGAGAGAGAGAGGAGGAAGCAGGCTCCCTGCTGAGCAGAGAGCCCGATGCGGGACTCGATCCCAGGACCCTGAGATCATGACCTGAGCCGAAGGCAGCGGCTTAACCACTGAGCCACCCAGGCGCCCTATAGTGAAGTATATTGACTGATTTTTTTTAATGCTAAACCAGCCTTGAATTCCTGGGATAAACCATATTTGGTCATGCTAGATTTGATTTGAAATATTTTGCTGAATATTTTAGTACCTATGTTCATGAGGGATATTCATTTGTAATTTTCCTTTATTTCTAATAGCATTGTCAGGTTTTGGTCCCATAGTATAAGTAATAAAGCATTTCCTATTCTACTTTCTGAGAGGATTTGTATAAAATGGTGTTTTTTTTCTTAACTATTTTATGGAATTAACCAGTGAAACAATCCAGGCTTTAAGTGAATTTGTTGTTAAGAGGTTTCTTACCTTTTTATTTTATTTATTTACTTTTTGGGGGGAGGGGAAGAGACAGAGGAAGAGAGAGGATCTCAAGCAGACTCTACACTGAGCACAGATTGGGCTCCACCTCATAAGCCCGAGATCATGACCTGAGCCCAAATCAAGAGTTGGACACTTAACCAACTGAGTCACCCAGGTGCCCCTGTTTTTAAAATTTTGGTTTTGTAAGTGAGTTAAATTTCCCTAACAGATATAGGGTTACTCATCTTTTGTTTTATCTAGTGGTGGTTTTTAAAATCTAATTTTTAAAAGACGTATTTATTTATTTATTTATTTATTTTGGGGAGAGAGAGAATCTCAAGCAGATTCCTCAGTGAGCATGGAGTCCGACAGACAGCTCAATATCATGACCCCGAGACCATGACCTGAGCCAAAATCAAGAGTTGGATGTTCAACTGACTGGGCCACCCTAGTACCCCTCATCTAGTGTCGGTTTTGATAGAATGCATTTTTCTTTCTTTTTTTTTTTTTTAAAGATTTTATTTATTTATTTGACAGAGAGAAATCACAAGTAGACAGAGTGGCAGGCAGAGAGGGGGGGAGGGAAGCAGGCTCCCTGCTGAGCAGAGAGCCCAATGCGGGACTCGATCCCAGGACCCTGAGATCATGACCTGAGCTGAAGGCAGCGGCTTAACGCACCCAGGTGCCCTAGAATGCATTTTTCAAGTAATTTTTCCATTTCATTTTAGTTGCCATGTTAATTGGTATAAAGTGGTCCATAATATTCTCCTATCCCTTTAATGTCCATAAGATCTGAAGCAATAAGGTTTCTTTCAGCTCTTACATTCAAAATTCATGCTCTGTCTCTTCCTTTCTTAGCCACTCTCACTAGGGGTTTATCGGTTGTGTGTTCTTCTTAAAGAATCGATTTCTGGCTTGGTGAATTTTTCTGTTGTTTATCCATTTTCTCTTTCATTGATTCTATATTTTATCCCTACTATTTCCTCCTTTCTACTTCATTTTGGGTTTACAGTGTTCTTCTTTCTCTAGACCTTAGGTCACTGATTTTATATCTTTCTCTAGTTGTAATATAAACATTTAAAGGTATAAATGTCCCTCTGTGTGTATTTAGTTCTATATCACAAATTTTGATATGTTGGCTTTCATTATCATTTATTGGAAATATTTTAAAATTTCTCTTTGTTTTCTTCTTTGACCTATGGCTTATTTAGAAGTGTGTTTATTTTTCATATATCTGAAGTCAGAACACACACTCTACAGTATTTCAATAATTTTTTAATTCACTGAGATTTGTTTTATGATCTATCTTGTTGTAGATACTATGGACACTTGAAAAGAATGTGTATCCTTTGGTTTGGGGATGTTAATGGTGTTTTTCTTTCATCTATGTTTTACTGGTTTTTGTTTTTTTTCAAAATGTTTTATCAAATTGTAACTATTCCCAGGATGCCTGAGTGGTTCAGTCGCTTAAGCGTCTGTCTTCAGCTCAGGTAATGATCCTAGAGTCCTGGGACTGAGTCCTGTGTGTCCCGTGTCTGGCTCCTTGCTCAGCAGAGAGTCTGCTTCTCCCTTTGCTGGCCACTCCTCCCTGCTTGGGCTCTCTCTGACAAACAAATAAAATAAAATCTTAAAAATAAAATTCTGTTCTCCCAATAAAGGGTGGTGTTAAAATCACTGCATACAATTACAGAAAAGTTTATTTCTCCCTTTAAATCTATAAAGTTTTGCTTCATTTGTCATTAGGCAAAAATGCATTTGTGGTCTTTATACGTTTTGGGTGAATATTCTTCTTTATTCTTGAACACTCTGTCCTGAGGTCTGTTTTATCTGACTGAAGGCACTCCAGCTTTCTTTATACTTCTGTTTATACTTTATACTTCTGTTAATATGGTGTACCTTTTTCCATGAATTTACTTTCAATTTACTTATAAATAGCAGATACTTTGTTTCTGCTTTAAAAGAAATTCATTCTGACATCCCTCCTTTAATTGCAGTATTTAATTCCTTGATACTTAATTAAAGTATTAATATGTTGGATTTAAGTCCTACCATTTTATTATTTTCTGTTTGCTCCCTATGGGTTTTTTCCCCCCTCCTCCTCCTTTTCTACCTCCTTTTGTATTATTTGAATGTTTTCTAGAATTCCTTTTTAATGCACATTGGCTTGTTAGCTATATATCATTCTGTTTTTTAAAGCGGTGGTTCTAGGGATTATGACATATTTCAAGTAAAAAAGTAGAAACCTTGCAACTTCACACCACCTCCAGATTTTATCATAAAGTTAGGATATGTGGTGCAGCTATAAACATCATAGAATGATCTGATTTTAAGATTTTATTTATTTATTTGATAGAGAGAAAGAGCAGGGGGGAGAGGGAAAAGTAGGCTCCCCAATGAGCAGGGAGCCCGACGTGGGGCTCAATCCCAGGACCCTGGGATCATGACCTGAGCCAAAGGCAGATGATCAACCCCCTGAGCTGCCCAAGCACCCTGATTTTTCATTTTATATCATATATACTTTTAAAAAAATAAGGGGAAACTAGTCTTTTGTTTTTACCCATTTATTTTCCATTTCTGATGTTCTTTATATCTTCTTGACGATTCAGTCTTCACCCGGTATTTCTCTTCAACTTGGCAAACTTCATTTAGCACTTCTTGTAGCTTAAATCTTCTGATATCAATACACTCAGCTTTTTTGTTTTGTTTTGTTTTAATCTGAAAACATCTTTATTTTGCCTTCATTCTTGGAAGATTCTTTTGCTCTTTACAGAATTTTCGATTGACAGTTTCTTCTTTCAACATTTTAAAGACATCATTCCAATGTCTTCCACCCTCCATTCTTAACTATGTTCAAAAATCCATGTCACTTGAATCACTGTTCCCTTCTGAGTAATGTTGATTTGCTCTGGCTGCTTTCAGAATTTTCTCTATCTGATTCACAAAAATGGCTTATGATGTACCAAGGCGTGGCTTTTTTCTTATTTATTTTACTTGGGGTTTCTCTGAGATTCTTGAATTTTTAAGTCTATGCTCTTCACTAGGCTTGGGAAAGTTTTGGCCATCTTTTCCTCTTTAGTCTTTCATTTTCCTTTTTTGTTCATTGGATGTTCATCACATGCATGTGAGATCTTCTGATATTATCCCACAAGTTTATAAGACTAATCATTTTTCCCCCAATCTTTTTTATATTTCTTAAAGTTAGATACTTTCCACTGATCTATCTTCAAGCTCACCCTTTCCTTTGTCAATTCCATTCTGTTGTTAAGCTCACCCAGTGAATTTTTTATTTTAGATATTGTATTTTTCAATATTAGAATTTTCATTCTGCTCTTTTTTAAAGTTTCTAGTTCTCCATTGAATTATATTTGATTACTTTATGTATATTTGAAATATACCTGATAACATTTTAATATATTTTATATATTATTCTTTTATATATATATTTGAATATTTTATTTATTTGACAGAGAGAGAGCGAGCGCACAAACAGAGGGGGTAGCAGGCAAAGGGAGAGGGAAAAGCAGGTTCCCCGCTGAGCAGGGAGCCGATAAGGGCTCAATCCCAGGACCCTGGGATCAAGACCTGAGCAGAAGGTAGATGCTTAACCAACTGAGCCACCCAGGTTTCCCTGTCTTATATTTTCATTTATTGTGAGTTAAAAATGCTTTGAAATCCTTGTCTGCTAATTCCAGCATCCTGAGTCATCTCGGTTGGTATGAGTTGACTATCTTTTTCTCTTATAATTGAGTCATATTTTCCTGGTTCTTTGTATGTCAAATTAATTTTTCAATGTATCCAGGACACTGTGAAAGTTATGATGTGAAGTTTGTTACTTTCCTCTAAAGAGTATTGATTTTGTTGTTGTTGTTGTTTTTTTAATAAAGTAGGCAATTAATTTGATTAGATTCAGATGAAAAAACCTATCTCTTGAGTAGCAATTCAAATCTCGGGTTAGTTCTGTCTTTAGCTAGAATCTGTCCCTTGCCTTTGCAGTTTAGGGATCAGCCAGACATTTGGGCAGAGTTTCTACAGGCTGTCGCAGCCCTAAGCAGGCTGGTCTTCAGACCAGAATGGCTCTAGTGTTCTGCTGAAGATTTAAATGCCAAATGTGGCTGCTGACTGTGGTTTGACCTTAGTCTAAAAGCCATAAAAATAGGAAACATACTCTGTGCCATTCCTTTCTTCCATGTTTTGACACTTCTCCAGAATCCACTTGCATCTGTTCACTCTCTAGTACCTTCTGGTAGGTGCTATTTTTACCCCAAGATTTTAGTTGGCATTTGCCGGGGTACTTCCCGGAAGGAGCTCATTTGCCAGGAACTACCAGAAGTAGAACCATTACAATACCCATTGCTGCACGGCATGCCATGGGAGGCTTCCATCACAGTTTGTCTATCTGTTCTGGCGGTGATTCCAACTCCCCAGTGACATAAATGACACATTTTGGTGCCTTTCTACCACATGGCTGTGTGGTGCGAAGGCATCTGAATGAAGGTACCACCCCAAGCAGAAGCAGAGGCTGGCACCCGAAGCTGGCACGTGAGGAGTTGGAGTAAGAGCTGAAATGAGGACACCCCCAGAAATGAGTCGCCACAGCCTTGTCTTCAGGGGAGTGGCAGGAGAGCTGTTGTTAAAGAGCTTCCTTGGGGGTAAGGGGAGTTTGCATCTGGACTGCCCAGGGGCTGGGGCCCAGAAATCTGATGTCCTTTTTAAGCCCGGATTTAACAGGAGATGATCCAGGAGAAGCACAGTTGGCAGGGCTGGGGACAGATTTAAAAGAACCAACATGGGCCTATTACTTTTTCTGTGGATGAGGAAAGGGTACTGTACTGATGGTCACTTTAAATTTAGTCTGCAAGGCTGCTCCTCAGGAGCTTGGAGATGGAGGAGTGGAAGGAATGTACCAGAACTCCATGTCTGTGGCTTGGTATCTTGGGAGGCTGGTGGTATCACTGACACACAAATTGGGGGAAAGAGAATGACTTCAGGCTTGGAAGGAGTCTCTAAGTAACCTCCCGGGACTCTCTAACTTCAAACCTCTCTGATTCTATGTTTCCGAGTGTGGTTTTATGATCATGTTATTTATGTTCTGAAGCTCATTTGTGCTACTTCTGTGCCTTCAGCTTGATGGTAACATCCTGAAAGTAGGAAATCAGCTTTTATTTATTTAATATTCTATGGTATTTTTAACAGAGTTCCCCACTTGACTTTTTATCACCTTTTTAATAACTAATCATAATCAAGCCTTGTATGTATTCGCTAGATCTTTAAATAAGTGAAGTATCTGTATTACAAAGATAATAACCAGTTCTGCTCTGGCCGTCCAACCCGGGAAGGCAACACTGCCAAGCAGAAACAGGCACAGATCTGGATTTGAATTTCAGTTCTACCACTTTCAAGTTGTATAAATATTGGCAGTTTACTATATCTCTCTGTGCCTTGGTTTCCCAAACTGTAAAATGAGTTAGTATCACCCAGCTCATAAGGCTCTGTGTCCAAAAATGGCATACATAAGGCACACAGTGCAATGCCTAGAACAGAGAAGGGCTCAGATGTTGATTATGATGAGACATTTTTCTTGGGGTAGGTCTTTAATAATCCCTTTCTTGGGGTAGATCTTTAATAACCCCTATTGCTTCTTCCCATATTTTATTCCAGGTGAGAAACAAAGGTATGTCTAAAATCAGAAATGAGGGGCGCCTGGGTGGCTCAGTGGGTTAAAGCCTCTGCTTTTGGCTCAGGTCATGATCCCAGGGTCCTGGGATCGAGCCCCGCATTGGGCTCTCTGCTCAGCAGGTAGCCTGCTTTCCTTCCTCTCTCTCTGCCTGCCTCTCTGCCTACTTGTGATCTCTGTCAAATAAATTTAAAAAAATAATTTAAAATCAGAAATCAGCCCATTTACAACTCAAAATGAATGATGATGGAAAATCCCCCTCACATCAGGCTTGCACCACCGGACAGAAGTAGGAACTCAAGGGGGAACAATAGACCATCTCTGGTCTCATTCTGCCACTGATTAGCTGTAAGACATAATGAAAGGCACTTACTCTCTCCTCACCTCAGTTTTATGAGCTGTAAAATGAAGATAATGCCTCCTCTTATGTGCTTTTTAGATTGTCATAAGGGTAAAATGAGACATGGAATAAATATATTTTATGGCTACAAAATATCAGGTAAAAATCAATATTTGATTGTTAAGCAGGCCTAATGAAAGCCTCCCCCCTCCCCAATAACTTCAAACTTTCAACATCAGCTCCCTGTTCAGAACTAAGGCTGCAAAGCAGTTTTATCCACCTACTGCCAAACACTCCGTCCGCCATTGAGAAGCAAGGTGGACACATAAGGGTAAGTGATGAGGCTTTTTCTCTGGAAAGGGACCCAGGAAACTGTTCACCATGTTCTCTTTTGAACCCTTGAATTTTATACCGTGTGCAAGTAGCACTTACACAAAATTGAAAATAAAAATGTAAATGACGAGTGAATAGGAGACGCATACAAGAGAGTGATCAGCGTATTGATGCAGCATTTTGACACATTATCCTCAGGAATGTGCGGCCTTCGCAATCACATCCAGAAGCCAGCAGTGCCTCTCTAATTCCAGCCGGGCCACCCCCTTGCAGAGTCTTGGCGGCAGCTGCTAAACCTCACGAGGCCAGCCAGGATGAACTCTGACCGCGCAAGGATATTTCCTTTCAGTGATTGGGGACACACGTTCTCTTCCCAAAGTGGCATAGGCAAGGGCAATTATACTTCCCACTGAGATGAGCTTCTTCCAAAGAAGGAAGTGAAAACCCCCAGATGCCGAAGAAAGTACTGGTTACTCCGCCACAGCTCACGATCTAAACACTTAGCCCTCGCTTCTTTCTCCACCGCCTTGGTGTGCGCTCCGAGGTCACTGAGAATCTTTAGTCTAAGTTAGCGGACATTCTTTCCAGACTACTCTGCCATAATATTATTATTCTTCATAAAATGATCAGGCCAACAAAGGTCAGGCATGCTAACTGTGATCATTTTTCATTAAAAAAAAAAAACAAACACCCAAGAACCTAGATGTCCATCAACAGATGAATAGATCAAGAAGATGTGGTATATATACACAATGGAATACTATGCAGCCATCAAAAGAAATGAAATCTTGCCATTTGCGACAACATGGATGGAACTAGAGCGTATCATGCTTAGCGAAATAAGTCAAGCAGAGAAAGACAACTATCATATGATCTCCCTGATATGAGGAAGTGGTGAGGCAACATGGGGGCTTAAGTGGGTAGGAGAAGAATCAATGAAACAAGATGGGATTGGGAGGGAGACAAACCATAAGTGACTCTTAATCTCACAAAACAAACTGAGGGTTGCTGGGGGGAGGGGGTTTGGGAGAACGGGGTGGGATTATGGACATTGGGGAGGGTATGTGCTTTGGTGAGTGCTGTGAAGTGTGTAAACCTGGTAATTCACAGACCTGTACCCCTGGGGATAAAAATATATGTTTATAAAAAATAAAAAATTTAAAAAAACATTTAAAAATGAAAAAAAAAAAACCACCCTATAAGGCCAAAATAACTTAAGAAAACGTGTTTTCTATGGCTAAGCTGAGGGCCCGAGAGCTCCTTGGACAGCTCTGCTATTAACATATGGTAAGATGGCTCAAGTCACCCCCTCCTCTGCCCTTCAGAAAAAGGAGACCATTTCTTTTTACTGTTTTCATTTTTCTTTAGTTTCACTGACACCATGACAAAAGTATTTGATTTTTAACTCTAAAAGTATACAGGATAGAAAGAAACTCTGATACCATTTCAGATTGTAGGCTCTCATGGACTCAGGCCCTGGCTGTTTCAGGTGGGTTTAAAGAGAAAGGATTTTGGTTTAGACCATGCACAGCCAAGACCTTTCTGGTCCCCCTGAATGTATATCCTGGATAGGTAAATTTCCGCCAATACAAAGACATTACTAGGAAATGTACATATTTTATACTTGACTTACTCTTATAGTATTTGCTAGACCAAATTGGGAAATTATTTCTTGTTTCCTCTAGAAATAGAAAGTGAATCTTTCCTCACTTGCATGCACAATATTTCTTGCTCAGAAGCTCAACATGGCTTTTCACTGCCCAGCAGGTTTTTAAAGTGGTTCTCTTCTTTTCCTTACGCCAATAGACAATGTAAAACATTTAACCCAGGAGACTCAGGGAGAGAGAGCAAAATGATCTCAAGTTCTCAATGGACAATTTGGACCACATGTCTTTCTTAGAAGCAAACCTCTGGCCCCTGGCTATAGGGCCAGCACCACCCCCCACCACTGTCACACAGCATCTGGCCCCCTTGCATTTATATAAAGGGGTGTTTGGGTCCCAGTCCTCCCTATACCCTATATTTCAACTGTGCTGCCTTCCCTGCATCTCCTTAAGTGTGGCAGCTGTCCATCGCATGCCTTGGCTTGTGCCACATGCTCCACCTTTCATGCTGCTGTGTTGGCATGGCAAAAATGCACTGCATCTCTGATTCAGTTCAAGCAATACCTCCTCCAGGTTGATGGAGGGAGATGAGGAGAGGATATGCTAAATGGGTGGTGGGTATTAAGGAGGGCACTTGTTATGATGAGCATTAGGTATTAAATGTAAGTGATGAATTATTAAAAAAAAAAACCTCCTCCAGGAAGCCTCTCCGGATTGAGCCCTCCCTGAGGCACAAGTGGCTTCTCTGACCTCTATGTATCTCTCCTACCTTTCTCATAATTGACAACTACAATAATTGGCAACTACATGAAGCCTTCTTATGTGCCCAGTTCTAGCCTACTGCTTTTCAGCATTATTTTATAGTTACAAAAACTCTATGAGATTAAATTGTTTGCCAAAGGTCATGCAGAGAGTAAGCAGCAGAGTCCGGATTGGGTATGCCTGTGTATTATTTCTCTCCTCTTAGACTGAGAGCACCTTGCAACAGGAAATCTACTGATTTCATTCCTGTAACCCCAATCAATACCCAGCAGAGGACCAGGCATATTGTATGCATTTGACAAATATTTGCTGAATGACTGTCTTACTAACTAGGTGTATCACAAATCAGATTTATGGTAACATGTCTTCTAATATGAAATACTGAAAATTCCAACTTCAAGAAAAGACTAGAAATGGGGGGGCAGGTAAACTGGGTGTCCATCATAAGATGGACCTTTGTGAAACTTACACCTGTGCTTCTGGATGTCTCTATTCATAACACCCACAAACCTGCTGGTCTGTGAGCTCCACAAGGACAGGAAATGAGCCTTGTTTCTGAATCCTTGGGGCCCAGCACAGTGACTGACATTATGGGGATATTCAGCAAACAGCTGCTTATTGACAAAATGGATAGAAGATTTCAAATTTGGACACCAGGCTAACTTACTTGGAAAACGGCTTCTAAAACTGTCCACACTATCTTCATTCCAAACACTTCACAGCTGTTCTGCAACCAGAGTTGCATCACACTAAGTGACACCTTATTTACTTCTTCTTTTCTGTTTTTTTCTTCTTCTTCCACTTTTATTTAAGCAGCTGCAGATTTATCTTGGAACCCACATGCCCAAGCTATGTCCAAGTAGACCAGTTTACTCATATGCCATTGACTTAAACTGAGCTCCTCTTAAAGCTTAGTGTTACGCAGAGAACAATTCAGAACTTCATTACCCCAGCTCAAATTCCATTGCTATAAATACTGTTATGAACCTCAGGCAACATTCACACGTCTCAAACATAGGAAAAGCTCCACTGCAGTCAAAGATTTTGCACGAGCCTTGGCAAATCTAGCGAGAGCTTATCCACAATAAATACTTGCCTCTTGAGAGAGATAAATGGCTTGATGGAAAGAGCAGAAGACCAGAGGCTGGAGGCCTGGGTTCAAGTTCTGACTTTATTCTTTAGCTCTGTGACCTTGGACAAGTCAGTCTTTGAGGTTCAGTGTCCTTCTCCCAAAAGGAGGTGTCCCAAGAGCCTCCCTACCTATCACCAATGGCTACTGGAAAGGTAAACTGAGGCACTAAATGCGAGGATGCCTGGTAGATAGATGTTCTATAAAGTACCATGTACATAACAGGTGGCATGGTTATTGTTTGACCTGATACCTCACTCCATCCTGTGCTCCCACACGTTTGCTTCCCTCCTTTCTGCTGGTCCCCACGGGCAAAGGGCTTAAACCTCTGAAGTTTCTAGTTCTTTAAACTTGCTTTTCTCTTTCAAATAAAGTCAAATATACAACAGATCCAAGTCTGTTTCAAGGTTGAGCTAAAATCACCAAGGCAATTATTTAGGGAGAGTTCAGGGAATTGTACGTAAGATTAAACGATTACTTTAATGTTTGAGTAGAAAATACGTAACTTCTCAAGGACTGTTGAATTATTTCTTTCATGATATGTCTTGATATGGATGATTTTCCTTTCAAGAAATACCTAGGGTAATGAACAATTTATTTTTTAAAAATATTCTTCAAGTCAAAGGACTTTTATTTCTCAATGAGAAACCACTCTCATTGCTCTCAAATTCACTGTAGTAAGATGATTTAAATGATGTATTCAACTGCACTGTGACAGAATCTTTTTCTATTTTTCCATCTTGTTTATTTTTCCACATTTTTCTTGCTTCCATCTATTGCTAAGGCCAGTGAGATTGGACGATACCCAGTATGGGAGACTCAATGGAGGTTTCCAGAAGGTAGGCAAAAAGTCTACCAAAATCTCCCAAGGGACAGTCAAAGTCTGTAAAGGAGTGAATGAGACATTTTCTGTAGGTCTTTTTCTCATCCTCAAACAAAATCATTTGAAGATGTAATTCTAGAGCCCCAGGAGGCATGTTGGCACTCTTTGTTTTTGAGAAGCCCTTTCTAAAGCCCACCCTTGAATTCTGTTTCCAGCATTTAACTAGCTGTGAGAACCCTTGACAATTCATTAAAAGGCTCTGAGTTTCAGCTTCCTGATAGGTATAACAGGGACCACAAGCACAGACTCAGAGGATAATAAAAACATCTATGAGTTTGCACACCTGTGTCTGACACATGGAAAATGGCCAACAGAGGCCCTTTCCCTTCTTGGCAATCTGAGAGGTCCTGATAGGAAGTCAGAATTAAAACACGAGCACTCACTTGGCATTACAGAGCACCCACCAACGCATGTTCTGCACCTTGATTTATTAATATTATTTAAGAGTGTAAGATGAAATCAAAGTTGTATCCATTCACTGAAAAATCCTATCTGTGATGGGAAACCGAAATGACTCATATTGTACAGAATCTGGACTCTCTTGCCTGTTTGATTCATTTTCAAAGACAAGTTAGACAAATAGCTTTTTTCCTCCTTGTAACTTTCTGCCAACTATAATTCTCTACCTCTTTTAAATTTAGCCATTTCCAACATTCAAAAGTGCTGTAATCCAAAGCCCTTACCCAGTATAAACTATGCTGAGTTTTTATATCTGAGGCTTAAAACTCAATACTGAGCTAAAGTAGGAGGAAGCAGAGAAGAAGAAAAATACAATAAAATGTTAGTTTATACTTGATTGAAAGAAAGTTTGTGCAAACACACACTCTTCTTGTTCCTCTTCTTTTCACTTTGCTGTTAGCATTGTTTGCTCCTTCTGTATCCTTCTTTGGAAATGGCTTTTCTCATACACAGCCAGACCAATTCTAGCATTGATCAGAGATGTTCCCAGCTTGAGCTTTCATGTAATTAGGAAGAGACCATGTTTATATGCAAAAAAGGAAAGGTGGACCCATCTCATTTAGTCATTCAATGACTAATTTCCCTGAGCGCCAGTGACATTCCAGGTACTGCCCTGATAGTGGGCAGACCCAATCCCCACCCTCAATGGCTCTTGAGTCCAGTAGGGAGGAAAAGACACGAAAAAATGAACCTCATGCAGTAAGTAATACTGTGATTAGGGGCAGCCAAGAAGGAAACAGTGAAACCCATAGCAGTAGGACTACCCAGACTTGACAACAACCCTAAAGAGATTTCCTAAATCATCGACAGGACTGTGGCAGCGAAAACCTCATGAAGAAGTCCAGAGGAAGAGAGGGTTTGCCGTGGATGGCTGCAGGAAAGGAAATCAATGTCATGTATCCCTCGGTCTTGCTATTTGATCTTCCCAAGAATGGCTGTCTCCAACCTTGGGGTGATAATCAGTATGTGAACACATACAGTTTCAACCTCATCAGGTCTAATTAATAGCTGTGTACTTGAACTTACAGAAGATCTGAAAGTTATCCCATGGCTATCTCCTTTCATGGACAGGATAGGTCCATCCAGCTTCTGGCTTTAGGTGGAAGCGTCTACTGTGGCTTGATCCACCAGTGACACTAAAGGTGAGGACACAGAAAGTGAACTGAAGCCCGCCCCCCCCCCCATCAGCATCACACCTGCGGGTGGCCCGCATGTTGAGGCAGGAGCGAGGGATGAATGTCACTCAGATAGGAGCCACATCCTTCGATAGGAAGGTACTCAGTCCTTCTTAAAAGCAGAAAGCTTTGGTGAGAGCTGCCAGAAAAATGAAGTGTTCTCTCCCGATGTTTCTAATTAGCAGTGAGATGAGCAGCATGCACCAGAATAAAGAAAAAGACAAGTTTATGATGATAACTTTGTCGCCATCAGACAGTATGTTTTTGGAAGTGACAGATCCTTAAATCAATTCTGCCTCTCCCAGCTTATTAGCACTGACTCCTCACTGCATTAGCATAAGTCTATCAAAACGCAAGAAAGAGCATCTCATTACTTTTGAAGACATAATGAGTTTAATGCGTTACTGTGAATCAGAAGAGTTTCATGGGCTGGCCTATGGGGTCAAATTTGTAATGTGGATGTTAGTTCAAGGTCTACAAGATCTGGAGAAGTACACCTCTCTGAGTGTCCTCGATGATGCCCTACCTTCATGGGACTGCACAGGGGTGGGAGTGGGAAGAAAAGGCTAGAGCAGTGACTCAGACACATGGGATCGCTTGGGTCATGCTTTGCTACACTGATGATGACAGGCTGCCCATACACTCAAAGATGCTCTAATGACCGTGTGTGGCCAAGTTTGGAGGTGACTCCCGCAGTTCGGTCTTTTCCTCTTCCAACCCCCCTTATTCAATGAATACTCATGGAGGCATGAGTACCTCTTAAGGGCTAGGCACTGCCAAGGGCTAGTAATGTACAGATAAGACACGACTGCATGGCATTCAGGGACACTTCTTGTTGGGACTGAGTTAATTTATACAATTTAATTCCAGTTAACCAACAAGGATACATCAGAGTTCTATGCACTGTGTGCCCAGACTTTTCTAAATCCTGGAAGGGAGGTGGAAAAAGAAGCAAGGCCTGGGGGTGGGGGGTGGGGGTCAGCTCCACAGCAGCACCCTCTACTTTGTCTCTGCATTTTGGCTTCTCCCCACCTGTGTAAGCCCTTCCTGCCTTCAGGAAAAGCAATGCCCCGGGGGGAAAGAACCCCAGGGGTAAAGGAAAGAACCCACACTGGCAGAAGCAGAAAGCAAATGCACACTCATAGGGACATGCGTGGTATGGAGGTGGCCGGGGGAAGAAATGCCCGTATTTGAACAGAGAGCTGACCCTGGGAGGGGAATAGGCCATACAGGACAACGGAGCCTAAGCACCAGCTTTGTCGGCGGGCACTCCTCAGCCACCACCGTTCTCTGTAGGCTGCAATGGAGGTGGAAACGCTTGGATGATAGCAGAGCTTTGAGAAAAGTCCTCAGGCAGCAGAGGACAGAAGCACTGAAGGGAGGACGAGGGGGCAGGAAGGCTAGGCTGGTCATGAGGGCACGCTGTGGTTCAGAGCTGGCCCAGAGGAGGGGAGAAGAAGAGGGCAGACGAGCAGGATCACACAGAGTTCAGTGACTGGTTACATGAACAGCAATATAGGAAAGGGAAATTTAAGGACTAACGATTTAAAGGCCTCAACACTAAAGAACTTGTGGGGGAAAGATGGAGGCTTTAAAATAAGTGGGGAAAATTGGGAGTCACGGTGTGCCAGACTGGGCAGGTGCCTGAGCAAGGGTCTGATCGTGCATTTACTGACCTAGAGGTGAATTCCAGGGGGATGGTCAAGTCTCAAAACCGAGGGAGACATGGGGCCAGCGATGTAGACACTTATCCTCGAGGAAGATTATGTTTCCAAGGGAAAATAAAGTAGCCAAGGGTAAGTGAGAGGAAGATGGGAAGCCACAGGAGAGGAAGGGGTGCGTGGGAAGTCTTGCCCGGCTGGGTGAGTGCTACATTGAGGGGAGAAAGATACAAGCAGAAATATGGTCACCCATCAGACACTGAAGGGAAGAGACACATGAGGCCTGAGCAAGGATCATCCTTCTCTCTCTCCAGGCCTCCATGGGTGAGGGGCAGAGGGAGGCCGTGTTACTGTTAGGCTTGTATTCACTCCACAGGAGACAGATATTCCCTGCCTTGCTGATGTTCGGCTTGATGTGGGACTTGCTTTAGCCAACAGAACATCAGTGGACCAGAGGCGAGCAGGGCTTTCAAAGTGTCTGTTTTTCTTGGTCCTTTGCAATCCTGATTTCTGCTGTGAGGAGAGTCTTGTCTGGTCACCACTGGTCACAGAAAGATGAGACACAGGGACCCTAAGGCCACCAGGGAGCCTAAGCAGAACCACTCCAGCTAATCTGCAGCCCCAAAGCAAGAAATACATGTCTGTGGTTACAAGTCTCTGAAATCTTGAGGTGTTCATGACCCTACTGGAGGAAAACCTGACTCATACAGCGTGAGCTGGGCGTCTGACACCATGAAACGTGCTCTTTTAAGGACAGCACCCCTCCAGGGCCTCCTTAACCACTGTGCTCAAATCATAAAAGGACAAATGGGATGAAAAGCAATACCTATTTTAGCTGGTTCCAAGAGGAACTTGGTGGCTATACTG
Source organism: Mustela lutreola (assembly GCF_030435805.1). Classification (NCBI taxonomy): domain Eukaryota; kingdom Metazoa; phylum Chordata; class Mammalia; order Carnivora; family Mustelidae; genus Mustela; species Mustela lutreola. The sequence goes on along the minus strand of NC_081300.1, from coordinate 71,506,452 downwards.
GGGTCATTTTCCCAAAGCAAGATAAGTCAAGAGCTACATATTAAATGTCTTAAATATCGATTGTTAGATAAAGCTGCACAGAATCAATCAGAAAGAACAGGCCAGGGAATTTCACTGGGGCAAAGGGCAGGGTATACAAAGTCAGGGATATTGAAATTTGATTAGTTCAAAGAATTTTTACGAAATTGGTCATGGCAACAGCCCGCCAACAGCTGACGTGACACTGAGGGAGAAGAGCTGAAGGTCTGGATTGGTCAAGAGATTTGCCCCGCCCCTTCCCCCCAACCAAGCCCTTCTTCTAGCAGGGATGCTATCCCAAGCTTTGGGACCAGGAACTAAGGATCGGAGACAAGAGTTAAAGAAATGTCTGAGAAATGTTGTTTAATAGTGCCCCTGCCAGGTTTTCATGGCATCTACCAAACAAGCTAGTGCTCTGGGGCCTGGGAACAGAAATGTCAGTGAAACCCAGGGAAAGTCAAGCCGTTCATAGTTCCAGGCACCAGACAGGCCGAACAACAGGCATAGAACACTTTACCCCACATCACTGCTGTTTGCTTTTTGTCTTTAGGCGGATTCTACCATTCACCAGATTAGCCCTCCCATGTATAAGGGGAAACCCAGCAATTTCAAGAATTCTGCTTTTTAAAAAGCTCATGAGACCTATAAAAGGGGATTCAATTTAGCTACTTCAGAGGTCAGACAAGAAGACCAACTCCACTTATCCTTCTTGCTAAGCCGCTGATACCCTAAGAAGCTTACTGAATGCAACTTTCTGAATTTATTCTGTACTCATCCTTTTGGAAGGAATCTAAATCTGGGAATCAGGGCATAAGACCAGAGTCTCCAGTGCGTTCCATTCATTTCTGCAGCTGTGTCTCTTCAGTGATGTAATCCCTAATCTGGCATCATCTTCTCAAACATGGATAGCCGAGCCTGAGTGAGTCACCTCATAGATAAAGCCTGCCTTTTGGACCCAGCCATGTCCCAAGAAGACAGGGCATGAGACCCAGACAGGCAAACCCACCCCATCAGAAAGGGGGCTCACCTTCAGATCTTGCAAGAACGAGGTGAACCCCAGGAGGCTGCACTGAGTGGTTATGACACAGAGGACAATTCTACAGCAGAGGACAGATGGACCTCCTCTTGTGCCCATCATTCATTATCTGGAGGTCACGGGCCCTTCCTTCCTCTACACCCTTGCCTGGGGAGGAATTCCTCTGCTCACTTGACTTTTCTCCCTTCACTCTCTGGGGTCCAGCTTAAATGTCACTTCTGTGGAGGCCTCTTGAACCAACTGCCTTAACTCCAAGGAGGCAGAGCAAGGAGGTGGAGCCTTCTTTGTTTAGACCTTTATCATAACATTTTGCATGTGGTAGATTAATAATTTATACATTTGTTGCATGTTTCACACTGTGAGCTACTGCAAGGCCAAGAATTCCAGCTATTATTCATGCATGTATCTCCAGGCTCAGAACTAGCTCTGGCACAGACTGACTACATCGCATAAAATATTTTCAAAATGGTAACCTACCCTAATTTTTTTTTTAACCTACCCTAATTTAGAATGAAATGGGAAACTCTTTGTTTTAAGAAACAAAATAAATGCTCCCAAATTATTATATCTACTTTTATTCCACATAATTCTGAAAATGATTTGGGGTAAGAAAAAAAATTTGATTTTTAAAATAAAAACTTACTAGTTTGGATTGATGGGGGGATCAGTCTTGATTAGCACAAAGCTACAATTAGAAAATATTATAAAGATAATTTTAAACTTTCAAATACTAACTGTAACTTAAAATAAGCCTGTAACTTAAAATAAACAATATGGGGGCACCTGGGTGGCTCAGTGGGTTAAAGCCTCTGCCTTTGGCTCAGGTCATGATCCCAGGGTCCTGGGATCGAGCCCCACATCGGGCTCTCTGCTCTGCAGGGAGCCTGCTTCCTCCTTCTCTTGCTCTCTCTGCCTGCCTCTCTACTTACTTGTGATCTCTGTCAAATGAATAAATAAAATCTTAAAAAAAAATAAACAATATGACAATGACAGTGCTTGGGTACTTGCTTAAAAGAACAGATACAAATAAAGCAATTTATCAACTGTCCATTTATTTACATGGATTAAATACGTACTAGGCAATCCTGCTTTTGTAATTTGTTTAAGAAATTCTGCTTTTTTTCTTTTTTGGGGGTGGGGGGAATCTCTCTGGGATTGGATTAATCATAATCTTCTATTCCTGACACACTTTCATCATTGATCCATGCATGGCCTGCTTTCATTGATTTACTTAGTAATTTTTTAATAATTTAATGAGCACTCACAAAACCACTACCCAAAACAAAAGCCAGAGAATAACACATCTTATTGTTTGTGTACCTCCCATGGAGCCCATCCTTTGCTTCCCCATCCCGAGGAAAGTCCCATCGCAAATCCCATAGCCATCGTCCCCTGCCTGTCCTTTCTATACAAATTTTATTGCATCTAGCTATATTTCTAAAAGCATATTTTTATTTTAGTTGTTTTAAATCTATTAAAAGGATTCATGCCATAGGTAATATTTGAGGATTTGCTTTTATTCACTGGTTATATTTTTAAGATTTGGCCACATCTTTGGGTTTCCAGTGGCTCGTCTGTGGCTTAAGATTCCATTTTGGGTCTATTACTCATCCACTCTCTTACAATGTCATGTGGGCTTCCAGCATTTTGCTATTGTTTACAGTGCAATTCTGAAAATCCTCGCTCATGTACAAGAGCCTTTCTCGGACAGTATGCTTGCATAGATCTGGGTCAAACGCTAAATAAATGTTCAGCTTTAGAAGGTAATATTAACCTGTCTTCTGATGTGGTTGTGCCCATTTACTCTCGCACCAGCCCATATGAGGCATCTCATGGACCCACATCTCCTCCAGCACTTGGCACTGTCAGATTTAACAGCTACCACTTGTGATCAGTCTAGAGCTAACAGAAAGGCATCAGTATTCACAAATTGGTACAACCTAGATTAATCCATGAAATAAGAAAACGCACTGGATTATAAAAATAACCTGCTGTAAAAAAAATTAGAAATATAGAAAAGCATCGAAAGAAACGAAAATAACAGCTGTAACTTATCAAGGTTTAATATTCACTACAATGAAGGAATATTTCCCCTATTATAAGGGCAGCCTATGCTTGCAACTTATCTAAAATCTCTTGGGAGCACTCCTTCCAGACCTACTAATATTCTCACTGGTCAGCTCAGTGTCACCAGTGTCACTGCACTGTCCCGGGTGCCCAGGAAACAGCAAGACTCTGGCCAAATACCAGAATTAAGAACTGAAGATGTGTTTTGAAATTCATAACGTCTCCCTTATGGGAGGTTCATGTTCTATACAGTGGTTTCAATCTATGCCTCTTTTGATGTGGGAGGAAGGAAGGGACTGGAAGTTCTTATTAAACACTTAATAAAAGCAGTTCTTTTATTTTAAATCCATTTTCAGAAACTCCTTTGTACCACTGCACTTCCTTTCAGCAGCAAGATACGGTCTGCATTATAACAAGGACACCACAGCCAGGCTGTGGGTAATTGAATGAAGGTGTTCCCCAAGGCACAGAGACTCAATTTCTAGGGGCATAGTGTATTTCACATCCACTAGGAAAAGAGGCAGTAAATCGGCCCAGCATGAACAGAGAGTGTGCTCACAGCACATCTTCTGGTGACTGAAATTCAAATTTATGGACATCTCACTACGGGCCAGCACTGTGTTAGTGGTGAGCATTCAGAGAGGACATAGCACCTGCTTCCCATGGTATCGCCCCCTGCCTGGGAAAACACACAAGTCAGGTGATTATGAAATAAGAAAGAATGGAGTGAGAGCTATTATTAGGCACCTCAGAGGGGGAGCAAAAACCTCATTCGGACTTAGGGTCTCTGGGTGGTCTCTTGAGATTTGAACAGGGCTCTCACAGGTGATTAGAATATCTGTAGGAAAAGTAGGGCAATTCTGGACAGCAGGGAGAGGGACTTAATGCATTCAGAGAGTCAATCAGTTGCCCATTTAAACATTTATTCAGCATGGACTATGTTGCAGGACCGCCCCAGGCACTGGGTATGCAGAAGTGAATGAAACCAAGCTTCAGAAAGGCCTTTCTGAGGAGTTAGCAGGGAAGCAGGAGTTTGAAGGAGGAGATGGAACCCGCCATACCAACGGCAGTGGGCAGAACTTCATAGAAGGAAGGGCATACGCTAAACCCTAAGGTGGGACAGCCCTTGGAATAGCCCTGGTGGTGAAAGGAGGCTGGGGGACCACACAGGGATATGTCAAGCTGAAGGACCAGAGGTGTCATTCAATGGCCAGACAGAGGCGAGATCAGCTGGGGTTACAGGCTGCCATAAGGAGTGTGAAATTTAAAAAACATTCAGAAGCTTTGAGGGGGGGATGCTTTGTGATGAGTCTGGGGTGCCTGGTGTTGGGGAGAACAAGGAAGCATAGTCCCAAATACATCTGTGAAAGGTCGCTCTGCGTGAAAGCATCTGGAAGGCTATGAGAGGAGGTGGCAACAGTAGTTCAGGCTACAGATGATGAGGACCCGTACTGTGCCTGTGGTGGTGGAGACAGAGTGGGTGGATTCAAATATACTTTTTTTTTTTTTAAAGATTTTATTTATTTATTTGACAGAGATCACAAGTAGGCAGAAAGGCAGGCAGAGAGAGAGGAGGAAGCAGGCCCCCCACTGAGCAGAAAACCAGACGTGGGGCTCTATCCCAGGACCCTGGGATCATGACCTGAGCCGAAGGCAGAGGCTTTAACCCACTGAGCCACCCAGGCGCCCCTCAAATGTACTTTTTATCCCTTTGTTTTACTTGTGGTAAAAAACATACCTCCATACTGTTTTTCATATTGGCCAAAGCATTTTACATTCCCACCAACAGAACACAAGGGTTCTGACTGTTCCACATCTTTGCCAACACTCATTATTTCCTATTTTTTGATAGTGGCCATCTTCATGTGTGTGAGGGGATATCCATCCATACCAAGGTGGTTTTGATTTACATATTCCTGATGATCAGTGATGTTGAGCATCCTCTTAGGTGCTTGTTGACCGACTGTCTATCTTCCCTGGAGACTGTCTATTCTTTGCCCATTTTCAAATCAGATTGTTTTTGCTATTGCTGTTGTTGTTAGGTTGTAGTAGTTCTTTACATATTCTAAACAGTAGCCCCTTACCAAATCTATGGTTTGAAAATATTTTCTTCTATTCTATAAGCTGATTTTTTTACTCTGTTGACTATTTCCCTTGCCTTGCAGAAGTCTAAATGTCATGTACTCCCACTTGTGTAATTTTGCTTTTGTTACTTGGGCTTCTGGTGTCATATTCAGGAAACTGTTGCCAAATCCAATGTCATGAAGCTTTTCCAAGGAGTTTTATATTTTCAGATCTTATGTTCTGGGTTTTTAATTCGAGTTAACTTTTATATATGATATAAGACAAGGGTCCAACTTCATTCTTTTGCATGTGGATATCCAGTTTTCCCAACAACATTTGTTGAAGAGACTATCCTTTCCCCCCAATATGTAGCCTTGGCCCTCCTGTCAAAGATCATTTGACCTATATAGCAGGCTTTATTTCTGGGCTACTTTATTCCATTAACCTGTGTGTCTCTGTCTTTATGCCCGTACCTCACTGTTTTGATGACTATAGCATTGTGATGTTTTGAAATCAGGAAGTGTGTGGCCTTTGGCTTTGTTTTGACTCTTCAAAATTGTTTCAGCTTTTTTGGGTCCTTTGAGATTCCATATGAATTTAGGATTTTTTTTTCTATTTTTATAAAAAATACCATCAAAATTTTGACAGGGATGGGGCGCCTGGGTGGCTCAGTGGGTTAAGCCGCTGCCTTTGGCCCGGGTCGTGATCTCAGAGTCCTGGGATCGAGTCCCGCATCGGGCTCTCTGCTCGGCGGGGAGCCTGCTTCCTTCTCTCTCTGTCTACTTGTGATCTCTCTCTGTTAAATAAACAAAATCTTAAAAAAAATTGTTTTTTTGACAGGGATTACAATGAATCTACAGATTGCTTTGGGTAGTAATGGACATTTTAAAATATTAGTTCTTCCAATCCATGAACATGGGATGTCTTTCCATTTATTGGTCTTCTTTAATTTCCTTGAGCAATATTTTACAGTTTTTAGTATACAAGTCTTTCGCCTCCTGAGTTAAATTTATTCCTAAGTATTTCATTCTTTTTGATGCTATTATAATTGGGTTTGTTTTCTTAATTTCCTTCTAACAATTACTCATTGTTAGTATATAGATATGCAACTGCATTTTGAGTATTGATTTTGTATCCTACAACTCTGCTAAATCTATTTATTAGTTCCAACAGGGTTTTTGGTGTTATCTTTAGGGTTTTCTACATATAATGTCACCTGTGAACAGACCTAATTTTACTTTTTCTTTTGCAATTTGGAGGACTTTTATTTCTATTTCTTGTTTAATTGATGTGGTTAGAAGTTCCAGTACCATGAATAGAAGTGACAAGAGAAAGTACCCTTGCTTTTTTCCTTATCTTGGAGGGAAAACTTTCAGTTTTTACCAATGAGTATGATTTTAGTTGCAAGCTTTTCATAAAGGCCTTTAGTATGTTGAGGTAATTTCCTTATTTTCCTAGCTTATTGGGTTCTTTTTTTTTTTTTTTTAATATCATGAAAGAGTGTTAAATTTTTTTTTTAAAGATTTTATTTATTTATTTGAGAGAGAGAGACAGTGAGAGAGAGCATGAGCGAGGAGAAGGTCAGAGGGAGAAGCAGACTCCCCATGCAGCTGGGAGCCCGATGTGGGACTCGATCCCGGGACTCCGGGATCATGACCTGAGCTGAAGGCAGTCGTCCAACCAACTGAGCCACCCAGGCGTCCCAAGAGTGTTAAATTTTTCAAATGACTTTTCTGCATCTGTTGATATCATCATGTGGTTTTTGTTCTTCATTCTGTTAATGTGGTGTATATTACAATGACTGACTGAGGAGGGAAATGGGGAAACTCAAGAATTGGGATTTAGATATTTTAGACTAGAGATTCCTGGAAGATTCCCATGCAGAGATGTTTGCTGGAGAGCTGCACCTACAGACTTAGAGGTTAGAGATGCCTGAGAAAGCAGCACAGGGTATATTTAGAGAAAAGAGAAGAAGGCAAGGTAGCCAGAACATGGTGTTCACCAAGAGACAAGATGGAAAGTAAACCCAGAATGACTTCCTAGAGCTAGATCATGGTGTCAAGATCCAAAACTTGGATTTTATTTTCTGTAAACTGATTTCTGTAAAAGGTTTCTTTTTTCCCCCCCTTTGAATAACAGAGTTGTTTATTCATGGCTTTATTTCTCATATAAAAAGTAATAGATGTTCATTGTGAAAAAAAATGAAAATAAGGAATCACATAAAGAATAAAATGCCAGCCATCCATAATTCCACCATCCACCTATAATTACCACTAACACTATAGCCGATTTCCTCCTAAGGACTTTTTTTCTTACTTTTCACATCCATATTTTGTATAGATTACAAAACTGAAATTACACTATATATAATAATTCTATATTCTACTGTTTTCACTTAATATTTTGCCATAAACATTCAGCTATGTGACTAAAGAGTCTCTGTTATACATAATTTTAATTACAATGTGATGTCATATTGGATAGATATAAAATAATTTTACATTCAATTATTGTGGACATTTAGACTTTTAGAATTTTCTATAATGGGGCACCTGAGTGAGTCAGTCGGTTAAGTGTCCAACTCTTGATCTCAGCTCAGGACATGATCTCAGGGTCGTGAGTTCAAATGCCGCAACCAGCTCCATGCTGAGCCTGCTTAAGATTCTCACTCTCCCTCTCCCCTGTCCCACCCTCCCCCCACACAAAAAAATCAATCAATCAATTTTCTGTAATGGACTTATTATAAATATTCCTATGAATACGTCTTTACTCCATTTCCAAAATGAGAATTTGGGAGTTAACGGCCAAAGATTTAAAGATTTTTGAATCTGCTGAAAAAGCTATTTTTAGAAAAGCTAGACCAACTTATATCCCTACTGTATAAGACTGCTCATTCACCACATCTTTACTATTATTAAGCATTATGGCTTTAAAAATATCTAAAAATTTTGTAGATGAAAAATAATTTATCTTTGACATTTTCATGAAACTATGAGGCAGAAACCAGAGTCTCACCAAACTCTATTCTAGTAAATTCAAACCATGCCACTGAAGCGTTCAATTTTCAGTTTAAGTTCACAAAATAAGAATAAATTTCTAATAAGACTAGTCTAAAGCAGCAGAAAAGACCTCATTTCTGGCAGTCTCAACTGGACATCGAAGCTACCAACGGCAGCCCGACAAAGTCACGCTAAGCATCAAGCTACCCAACATCCTAGAGACAGATCCCTAAGGACTCATCCTAACTTGTCAGCTTTCTGTAGAGAGCAGAAAGGAAAAGATTAATGTGGAAGATTAAGCAAGTTACAGTCTCTCTTCTCTCCCTACCATTGATGAAGAGTTGAACTATAACCCAAAAACCATTTTTTCAATTCAAAATTCACCTGGAAGCAAAATTACTCAACCTCTAGTTTCATACAAAAGAACTGTGGAGGCATAAGTGTTTGGAGTTATACACAGTGGGGGTGGGGGCAGGCACTGGGAAGACTCAAAGGGTAGTCCCCTTCCTCCTTCTTTTTTTTTTAAATATTTTATTTATTTATTTATTTGAGAAGGAGAGAATGAGAGAGAGAGAGAGAGAGAGAGCGAGCACGCATGAGAAGAGGAAGGTCAGAGGGAGATGCAGACTCCTGCCGAGCCGGGAGCCTGATGCAGGACTCGATCCTGGGACTCCAGGATCATGACCTGAGCTGAAGACAGTTACCAACCAACTGAGCCACTCAGGCGCCCCTCCCCTTCCTTCTTATGGTGAGTCTTAATCTAGATCCATAAAAATTGGGATCAAGTAAAATCCCTATTTTCCTGCAGGCTGAGCCCTATCAGGGTTAGTATGGACGGAGAAGACCCAGGTGTGGTCACCAGCGTGCCATAACAGAAGCGGCATGCAGAAACCCCTTCAGCACGTGCAGAAGTTTCAAATGAGAGGCATTGCATACTTGTGTCCCTTCATGATCTCATCTCAGAGAAATCTAAAAATCGCATATTAATGTGCTCTAAAAGGTTTTGCCTCTTGAGAGCCCATGTTCATTGGCCAAGCAGAGTTGTACAGATCACAACGCCAGGTTCTTATGCACATTCTCTACTTGCAAGTACACCTGTAGGAGAAATCAAATGATAATCAGAAGTCCTGAATATGGGAAGGCAAGGGGACGACCTGAGAGGTCTTCTCCGCCACGGTTACTGAAGGCCTCTGTGCAATTGCCTGAGGTGGCCTTCATCTCCTCTATTTCTCCTCATCCTTTGGAGCTTAGCTCAAATAGCCCCTCCCCAAGGAAGCTTCCCCAGCTCCCCCAGATCGGTTTCCCACCCCCACTTACACCTTTTATCTACCCTGCATTTTCCTTTAAGCACTATGGCAATTTTAATTAAAAGGTTTCTTATACTCTGTTATTTCTGATCTTTCAGGTCTCTGGGAATAGAAGCCATGTCTGCCTTACTCACCACCTTACTCCTGATCTCTAGTACATATAGTACACAGCAGGCATTATAATATTTGTGGAAAGGAAGTGGGGAAGGATAAGAGAGCACAAAGGCTGCAGGTCTACTGTGGGAACAGCCTTCCAATCGGAGTTCAAGTCCCTTAACCAAGCTCCTCTTTCCCTTTGACAGTGTCAGAAATGGGCACTGCCAAATCTGCCCTCCTCTCTTTCCCTCATTTTGTGTTTCTACTGCTGGCCAACCATCCTTTTAACACTCACTTTGTCATTGTTTTATTTTATTTTAATTTTTAAAAATATTTATTTACTTGACTGTAGAGAGAGAAAGAAAGAGAGGGGGAGCAACAGAGGGGGAGGGAGAAGCGGCTCCCTGCTGACCAGGGAGCCCAACGCAGGGCTCAATCCCAGGACCCTGAGCCAAAGGCAGAGGCCCAATCAACGAGCCACCCAGGCGCCCCATTAACACTCACTTTGGTTGGATATGCAACAACTCTGGTCAGGTTACAATGGAATTGGACTGGCTGCAGTGCCATTCTGTTGCTGAAGCAGCTTTGTTCTCTCCTGGCCTAACCGAGTTTATGGTCATGTATAATTTCATTTCAGAGAATAGCTATACTTCCAAGTTCTTGGGGCTACCACACCATCAAGCTTCTGTAATCAGCACACCGCGACTCAAGGTTAAGGGAAGGGATGCCCCAGGATACACTGCAGTCATAGAAGAAATAGGACAACGATGTGTGCATGTGGCTGAAGCCTGCTCATACTTCATACACACAGAAGCTGGAGATGACATTTTTACATGCTTTGGCTATTTTCACAAATATGATATTAATTTTGATAATTAAAAACAGAACAAGCAGTGGCCTGGGAGTCTGGGTGAGATCTCTATTGTTGTGATCCCAGCTCTGACACGAACTTGGCTGTCAGCAATCTTATTCCACGCTGGCTTCTGTTAAATAAAGGAGTTCGGCTAGAAGACCCAATAGCACCTTCTCTCTTGACATTACATTATCCAAGTCATCTAAGAACTTTCCCCAACTTCATAAGCACCCAAAGACCAACCCAGCTGCTGGCACTGTCCAACACACACACTGGAATCTGGGATAAGCCTTTCCAAAGAATTATGGTGATGTCTTGGGATTTCCATGACTGCAAATGAATCACTCAAGAGACCAGCAGATGTCCCTGAGACCTGACACCAGCTAACACAAGATTCTCTGACCTGCAAACCTTCTTGACACTTAGGATGGAGGCCTGAGATACCTGAAAATCTGACTGTCACCCAGGATGGCCCCCTCTTCTTTCCATTTTCCCCAGCAGCAGGATGCTTGTGAAAATTATGTTCTGTATGTAAAATAGTCAATCATGATAAAATGTTTTCATAAGCATATATCTTTGACGATCTTTGCAAAAAGCACTTCCCTTCTCTATTCTCGATGCTGGGAGTTCAACTTCCTTCACCTCAGCCCCACAACGCAGAGGTCCTGTCACTAGTGTTAAATTACTCTCTCAAACAGGTGTTCAGCTGTAGTACAAACAAACTCATTATTAATCGGTTATAACCCCAAAATCACCTCAGTTTTAATTAGCTGGTATGTTAAATTCAAAGTCATGTGGAGGTTTAAACATCCTACAAACAAACCCTCCTTAGAAAACACGCATCTCCGAGGAGACCTTTCCCTATCTGAGAGGAAATTACCAAAAAGAATAAGACAGCCACAAAGGGATCTGCCCTCCAGAGACACATAGTTGTCTCTCCTGTAGCAACTGTGAACAGACTTCGCTCGAAGTGTGAATTCCATCGATTTCTTCCATTTAGCTCAAACAGGATGTTTACAAAAGAAAGAGAGAAAAAACCCAACACCCTGAGGTCGTGTCTGAAGATGGGACTGGGATCGGAGTACTACTTGCCTCGAGTAGTAAGACTCTACTCCCAGGGCCTCTCGTACACTGGCGATGTGCTGCTCGAGGACGGAGCTGGTGGCTGTTGGAAGAGCCGTGCTGCTGCCGGCCTGGAAGTCGCTGGAGTTTTCCGCTGCGTTATCACCCAGGTAGTGCTCGTGAAACTTCAGAATTCCTGAAACCAGACAGGCACAGCCAACATCATGCAAGGCCAGGGTTACGCGAGGGAGGGCTGGAGGCAGGGGGTAGCCCTCTTGGGCAAGCATGCCATCCAAACAGTGTGAAGAGATTCTGAAATCAAGGTCTTGTGAGGGCTTTCCAGAATTTGGTCAGTACCCATTTCTACAGCTTTTGTCAAGAGATTTGGTGCTTGAAATCAGGGAATTTAAGAAAAGGCTTCTGCTCTTGACACTATATTCAGAAGCTTATGGGATGACGACTACTTCATATGTATTTCCAAACAGATACTTCTCAGAAGCATCAACTAGGGAAAGTTTTCTTTCCTGAATGGTGCACGAGCATGCCAAGGTATATTCTCCCCAGAAACTGAAATTCTGAACAGAAATATAACTAGCCAAGTGGAAACTGTGTTACTCAAAGACCTTTTATTTCACAAAAGCTAGTTGAAATAAATGCATCGTCATATAAAGGCCAGATAAAAATATTTTAAACCATTTTTAAATAAGACTAACTGGTCAACCATCATTAATGGATTAAAGGAGCAAAAAATTGTGGCTGCATGAAACTGAAGCAATCCATAGTGGTTTTCTGGCAATAAACATAGGACATATTCTCAAATGGTAATGAGGTGTGTCAGCCCTGGAAAACGCTGCTCCTCTCTGATTGGATTAGAGCCCCAGTGAAAGCTTCAGAGTCTCATTAAGAGCAAAGAGGACGGGAAAGAGAAACAATGGGAGCCTCATTATACATGGCTCATTATTACAGGGATTTGGACATACCACCTGTCAAATCATGTCCCCAAAACATAACAATGACAGAGAGAAAGAGCTTGATACCTCCATCACCAGCCATGTCCTCCCAGGCATCAGTGCCCCTCTGGGGGGCGGGGCATACACAGGGACTCATTCCACTGCAGCTGACACTCCCCAAGTCACCACGAACATCACAACTAAAACCTCAGCATAAAAAGGTCAGAGTTAAGAATGTTCTTTATGGAAATCCCATAAAAAACATGGAATTAAGGGGGAAAGATTATTAAAAAATTATGCCAAGGTACTGAAACTCCAGGCACGAGTGCTCAGAACCCAAGAGGCATCAGAGAGTTGTCATCCAGCCAGCATCCTTTTTTTTTTTTTTTTAAATCAAAGGGACAGAAACACAATCAAGAAAATCTTGTCAATTCTCCCTGGCAGTTGAACTTTCTGAAATTGGCTTACAGATATTCAAGAAGCCCATTCTTCAAGATTCCCAATTATAAGATCCACTTCCCCAGTCAATAAACTCTAATTGGATCTGGTGTGTCTCCAACACGGTAAAGCCATCAGCATTTTATTATGCAAAAAATATGGCCCTAACAGCTAATTAGTGGTTCTGTATTTAGTGAAACAGTTACAGCCTGAACATTTAATGCCGATTTAATCAAAGAGGATTTTTACTTCGGAAACAGATTTACAACAGAACTGGTTAAAATGGGTTCTGCTAAACTTGGAAATTTCAAGCCTGAGACTTTGTTTATATATGGTGATAAGAGCTGCCGGGATCATTTCAGTCTAACTTCACCCTGAAAAAGGGTCACAATTATTAAATCATATCTAGAAAGAACTCGTTAGGACTTCCAGTCATCGCTTTATTAGCTAATGAACAACAGCTGCCTAAAAATAGGGCTGCTGGTGAAATTAATCCTCCGCTCTTCGTGTTCCTTGATGAATGCTTCCACATTCACCAGTGAGGAGCAGCGATTTCTTGGGGAAATGAGAAAGCTGGGCTGTCTTATTAATTGAATGCCCTACCACAGATTATCGGCCGTGGCTGAGGTTTTGCTGAAAGCCGACATCAGCTCCTTAGTCTGATCTATGGTAATGTGCCTCTTCTACCTCTAGTCATTAGACTTTCTCAGTCTAGTGTCTTAATTGCCCAGTTCCCATAGAAAGAGATCTTACCTGCCCCAGGAGCAAGCAGCCAGCTATACAAGTAGCCTGCGGCCAGGGAATAGTAAAGTACTAGTCCCCTCTGGCCATTAACCATCTCTAAGATCTGATCAATAGTGACTGGGGAGTAGGGGTCGGAGTCCTGTTGTCCTGTTTGTCGTTCTACCAGAAGATCGGCAAATGCCCGTGTCCGTCCTCTTTCTGCCACAGCGAGGGCTTCATCATGATGGCCTAGGATACAAAAGCCACATGGTGAGGAGTCCCTGGGGGAGTGTGTTTATCCACAAAGGGCCATCAGGTACAGAGATCCTGGGTGGAAACCTCACTGCACTCCTCTGTGGGGCACAGTCTCTGTTCACATCCAACCCCCTGCCTCAGATGATAGGTACAGCGCCACTCTTCTAAAACTCCACGTTTTCAGACCACCCCTGCCCAAGCCATTAGGCTTTCCCCTGTCGACAGTCATACCCCAAGAGAGCCAACTTTGTTCAGAGGATGGTCCTCAGCTCTGCCTGCTCTCTAATCCACAACCTGAGTTGCTCTTTGGCGTCCTGGAGTCTGACCCCATTCACTTTAGCTATTTAGACCTAATGCTTTGCATGCTGTTTACCCTCTCACGTTCCTGCTCAACTTTGATTCTGACTTGGCCTTGGCAGATAAACCTACAGGACCTGGTTCCTGATCATTTTTCTATTTCTCTTCGATGCAGCCCCTCTAGGCATCACACTGTCCAGCCCCACTAGCACATCCCCCCACATGATACCTCTGTGTCTTCATACCTGCCAGTCCCTCTGCTGAATGTGTCCTATTCCCTCTCAACCCTGGCTCAAAAGGAGGGTCCTAACAGTTGCCCCCTCCATCTCAAAAGGGCTATTGTAAAGATTGACCAAGGTGCTGCATGTGAGATGCCTGAATGGGTTATTCAAAGTATCACATATATAACAGGTGATATTATTGTTAGGGCTGAGACCTCATTCCATTCTAGGCTCCCACACATTTGTTTCTCTTCTCTTCCGGTCCCCACGGGCAAAGGGTTTAAACCTCTGAAGTCTCTAGTTCTTTGAAATTGCTTTTCTCTTTCAAAGCTTTTCTTCAGTCTTTCAGTCCAATTCCTGATCCCTTTCCCTAAGAGACTAGTCTGTTATCTAGTTTAAAAGCTAAATGCACACACATGAGGGCACCAACAATGTATAAGGCAACATACTTTCAAGTGAGGATTGTTCAGAGTGTTTAGAAGAAATATAATGCAGAGGATTTGCTTGCATCATAAATAGAGAGAGGGAAGATTTGCCCAAACTAGGGTCCAAAGAGAGAACAGGCAGAGGCAGGAGACCAGATGCCGCACTCCGACAGCACTTCAAGGATGCCTAGCTTCCTGCAGTTCCAGTATCAGTAGAAAGGGGGATTTACATGTGTGTATGCAAATGTCTTCTTTACCCTATTAAGTTATTAACTGGATCAGCAGGGATGATTTCTGTGCACGTTGGAAAACCAGCCCCAAAGTGTTAGGCAGACTTAACACTGTGATTATAATAGATAATAAATTGTAATCTCAGGCAATGAGCATATTTAATAGATACATTTTTCAAGGGGAGGCCTGGGCATTCAGATACACACAGCAAAGGACAGGGTCTTACTGACAAGGCCTCAACATCCAACTTCAAAGACATTGTTAGTTCTGGTAAATACCTCTTCCATCCATGGTCTGGGTTGGGGGAAATGGCCAGCAGAGCTGGACAGGCCTGAGAAGAGGCTGAAGACAGGGCAGCTAAAAGAGGATGATGGACAGCGGAGGCCCCAGTGAGGGAAATGCATGCTGCCCCAGTACAAGCCAGCACACAGGCCTGGGAGAATGATCACTGACTAGGTCACGGCCCGGAGGGCAGACCCAGAGAGTAAAAACACTCACAGAGCAGCAAACGAAAGACTTATGTGGCAGAGGAAACAGGGAAGAGGCCAGGCATCTCATCTCGTCAGGTACGCCTACAGGTGTGAGTGGTGGGAGGGAAGCTGAGGGAGAGGAGCTCAAGCCTCTCTAGCCCCAGGACACTTTCTCCAGCTCCTGGGTCTGTCTGCCAATATGCTTTGTTTTTACAGCACCTGAGTTTCTTTTACCCTAAGCACCCGTCACACCGTACAGGACTCCCTGACGTCTGTCTTTCACCAGGCTGACTGCTTCTGGAGGCCAGGGACCGGGCCTTCTGGCCTTTCATTCCCAGGACTAGCACATGGCACTTGGTAGGTGCTCTATAAATATTTGCTGACTAAACGGACACATGTTCGGTGACTGGACTGCAGTTGTAGCTTCATGGCCTGACGTCATGAGTCAGATTTTGCCCCAGCAGCCCTGGAATGACACAGACAGGCAGGCTCACTCCCAAGAAGTGGGAACCCCAGCCGCTCTCACCCAGGCTGACGAGCACCCGCTGCAAGGCCTGGTAGGACGAAGTCTGCAGGTCAAAGAGGGAGAGTTTGTAGTCCGTGCTCAGCTGCGCCTCATGTCGGATTGTCTCAAATAACGCTGATGCCCTATAGAGCTGCAAGTAGGGACAAAGAATGTCATTCATTCCCCCAGAAACCACTATGGCCAGAGACAACTTCTGTACCCAACTTGGTGCTCCAATCTAGAAACACTTTTTTAAGAGATTTGAAAGGACGGATCTTCATTTCCAGGTAGGTTCCTGTAGACTGGAAGAGGCATCATATCAGATCACACCCAGGAAATGATGGTTGTTTATGTGCTCAATTAGACCAGGCCATCTAAAAGACAGAGCTTATGGACTTCTAGTCTGAAAGTTGCAAGAAAAAAAAAAAAAATCAGCTATGAATCCAATCAAGGGCTGATTTTGATTAAAACAAACAAAGCCTCTCCTTTTGCCCTCAAGCAACCATAATTTAGTACCCCGGCCTCACTCAGCCCCAGGGCCAGAGTGAGAGCAGGTACAGAGCAGACAGGCTGGATACAAGGCTGGGATGGGGGGAGGGAGGAGGAGCAGGCAGCCATCCTTTCACGAGGAGGTCAGCTTTGGCAAGCAGTTCAGCCGAATCAAACACTGCCCTCTGCAACGGTGACCAGGAGTAGGTCTTTCCGGGACAAGCTCCCCACAGCCACACCTGCTCACAGGGACATCCACAGGACCAGATGCTCAACATTCCTACAGAGACACTGCCCTGCTGCTCCAAATGGCTTCTCCATGAGACTTTTCTCTTAATATTTATATGCAAGGAATAGTATCCAATTTTAAGTTCATGCAAATTAAAAAAAAAAAAAAAAAAAAAAGAATTCTAGGACTAAGAACTTAGACTTAGTATCCTCAGCTCTACCACTAATTCATCCTGTGACCTGGGGCAAGATTTGGAGTCTCAGTTTCTTCTTTTCTATAAAGGGGATGGTTATCATTCTACCCTCAGAGGTATTTGAGGAATAAATTCAGTGAGTGACAGTACTTGAAAACTGCAAATCACTATAGTAATATAAGTTTTAATTTTTTAAACAAGGAACTAAAGAATTCTTTAAACTGCCTTTAATAGTTTAAAAAGGAGAGAGAAACGCCACCACATTCCAGGAGGCCATGGCACAATTTCAGTCACATCACCTCATCAGTTCCTGTGAGCACCTCCGATAGGAGCCTTGATTCACCTTGCCTTGTGCTCCTGGGCCTAGCACAATGCCTCAGCAGGAATTACTCACACATGGCCTAAGCTTTGAGTGTGTGATTTTGGATGATGCCATCTCACAACTCCTTCAGCTTGACAGAGGAACCACAACTCTAGGATCTTTCCAGTCTCCAGAGCCAGCATGAGAGTGGGCTTCTCTTCAACTATTTGTACATATGCAGAAACATGAACTCTGTGTGTGTATGTGTGTATGTACAAGTGCGTGTATGTGTATGGGTGTGTGTGTGTGTGTGAGAGAGAGAGAGAGAGAGAGAGAGAAGGAAGTATCCACTGATGTGTCTAGAAACCTATAAAGACATTAAAGCCAATAATTATGAATTCTTGAATTACTTCTCTCATAAAATGTATGTAATTTCATATTAAGGTTTAATGAGGAATGGTAACACGTAACACAAGAATGCTAAAGAAATCGTTGAGAAATCTGTCATACAAGTGAGCAGGAATCTTGACTAAGGCTCAGCACTTCTGGGCTGGAAAATCTATACACTAATCCAAGTGCAGAGGTTAGCACCTTGTAACAAACGTCATCACTACTTGGACAGTAATCCCAAGGGCTTCCATGCTTCTGGCAACAAAATCCACTTGGAACAGGGGTTCTTCTACTCACCTGATGTTGGGCCTCCTCCAGGTTCCCACTAGCCCAAAGGGAGAGGCCAAGACCATGGCGAATTTTGGCTTCATCTTCTCTTCGGCCCAGTTGCTCAGCTAACCTTAAGCCTGAAATCAGATAGAGAAATGCTAAGGACACACGGAAGACAGACAATCCCCCCTGGCCAAGGAGTCCTGGAGGTTAATTCTGCACCAGGTGTATATAAAGAATGTTAATAACAGAGCTAACTAAAATGCGGGACAAGAGTAGAATCAGTCAAGGCAGAGTAAACATTCTCTTCAAATTCTGTGTTAGTGGCGACCTTTCCAGAACAGTCCAAGATGCCCCAGCAAGAGCTCAGGTGATGGCTATCAGCAGGAAACAGATCTGCAGGGCAGGCAGAAACACTGAAACGTGAATGGAACCTAACCTGGCTGCCCTCCCAGCTGTGAAGTCCCTAGCTTTGCAAATGAAAACTTCTGGCCTATAAATTTATCCAACCGAATTCTTTGGCAGGCAAAAGCTTTCCCTGACAGTTCAAGTCAAGCACAGAAGCCAAGCTAATACTCTTCCCTATCTCACGTACATAGCATCCAATCAGTGTCGATGGGAGACACATCTGATGTTCTCCCCCAAAGCAGAACACTCACACCGTCTGACTCTGCCTTCTGTTACCGACACCACTGAGGCATTTCATGTCCAATCTGTTTTTCCTTTAAGGCTGACACTTTGATATGCCTCGGCAGGGTTACAGAACAAGTACATAATGAGTCGAAAGCCTTAAATGAGACTGTCCTCATTCTAGTGGCCTTCAGACAGACACCTGCAGTTTGGGTCACTTACCTACAGCAAGCTTCTGGCTTTCGGGACACAAAAAACCTCCAAAGCTTTGGGAAAGCCAAATCTGAGGGCAACCATTTATTGTCCTGGCCACTAAGCAGTTCTCAGCATCACTCTGTCCTCATGATCTGGCTCTCTGTACACAGGAGTTAGCTTGTGCAGAAGAGCACAGGAAGGTTCCCACACTACAGCTGCACGCACAAAGGAACGACTTCCTTTTTTAAAATCTGATTTACAGTGGATGGGAGCCTGCCTCTGAGCATGCTGGGCCAGTGCAATTTCTGACTTCTGAAAAGGAACTGAGTCAGTTGAAGTGATATTCAGGTTCGTGCTCGTAAAATACTATGCATTTCACAAGGCACTTAACTCAGAAAACTTAGAAATACCATTTTAAGTTTAAAACGTGTCGCTGGATAACAAAAATAATACTTGCAAATTATTCACATGTTAAAAAAACACCTCATACAATAGGAACACAAATGGAAGAAGAACACAAATGGTTCTTGGATGAAAACCAGGAGAATGTTTTAACCTTCAACACACTAAGCATATTCATTCTTCAAGGCAGCTATCCCTGCTCAATGTTCTCCAGTGAAGAGCTAAGAGGCCGGGCAGACACAGTATCTGTCCCCCTCGTTCCTATTAGCCTCTGTCTCTTAGGAATCTAACCCAGCACCCCAGCATCCCTGAAGCCTGGTTTCCCAGGAACTAGTTGCATGTAGCTCCAGGTAGGTCACTAAATGGGCCCAGGCTCCTTTTCTTCACTTACAAAAAGAGAGAAAGCCGGATGAGACCAGTGGCTTTGATCAGGGCTGTCTGTACACATTACCTGGAGAGCTTCTACCCAAATCTCAGACCAGGCCCCACCAGTGAGGTTCAAGTGCCCTGGGGCGGGGTGATGCTGACTCACAGCTCCCTCTGAGAGCCAGGAGAGGGGCAGGCACCAAGGTGGTTTCTGGCTCCACTGTACCCTCAGTGCAAGAGGCTGCAGGCCTGACTCAGAAGCACTCAGAAAGGGCCTTCCAGGTGTCCGCACCTGTAATAGCTCATGAGAAGAGGCATCTAATCCCACCCAGGAGCCGCACCAGGCTTTCTGGTGGAGTACAGCCGCAGAACAGGCACCATGGAGATGCCATGATGAGAATTTAGATCTCTACGAGACTCAGAATTACAAGAAACAATAAAAGTGAAATTGAGAGTTTTCCATAAATGTAGAATTATGTTACAATGTCTCAGGCAAAGCAGCTGCTTTATGGAAACAATCTTTCAGGAAGTACAAAAGAACACAGCTGAAAGGTTGTCATTTGCTGGGTCTGAATTTAATAGTTTTCACAAATTCGACTGAAAATCGCCCCCAGTCTGTTGGAATTTTACCACAGTTAAGTTTCAGGAAACCCAAAGCCAACTCTCATATTTGATGCATGGAGGCAGAACGCCCATGGAGTGGAAGCCAAAAAAGGTCTGGGAAGTGGCTCCCAGCCTCTGGGTAACCTCTCAGCCCGCAGGCCAGAGCAATCCCTGGTCTGTACAAAGGATGACAGCAAACCGTCAGCTTCTGGCCCAGTCTCCCCTTTGCTTCCTGCTTCCCTCCCTCCTGGCTTCCCAGCTGGGGCTCCGGAGTAATGGGGGATATATCACTGTTCCAACCCTGTGCTGTGCTTAGAAACAACAACACACAGGGTCTTGTGTGGTTCTTGGGGCTGGAAACTTGGGCTGGGGCCCACTCCACCATGAACTGACCACATGGTCAGGACCAAGCCACTGGACTCCCTGAGCCTCGGGTCATTTGGCCGCAAACAGAAGTAGAGATACACCTCTGAAGGTTACTGTGAGAATGAAATCCAGTTAAATAAACTAAACGTGCAAAGACCCTTGGAAGCTGGAAATGAGAGTTCTTGCTTGGAAATCAGCAACTACTTCCTTTTACTAGTGAGCCAAGAACATCCTATCTGCCCTTCTTCCTTCCAGGATGGGAGGGCTCCATGTGCCCCCATGAGGCGAAGTGCTTTCCGGGGTAGGAGTGTACGGGGTAGAGGATCAGCACATGGCTGTGGGACTTCTGCTTCCTGAGGAAGGAAGCTCCGGAGGACTGGCTCCTGTGGCTGCATGGAACCTGACAGCAGGGGTCAGAAGCCTGGGGGTGGGGGAGGGGGAGGAGGAGAAGGAGGAGGCAGCTGCAGTCACTTTCTGGGAGTGTCTGGAACAAGACTGCCATAGCATCAGCTCAAGCACTACGGGCAAGCACCAGAAGGAAGCCTGGCCGACTGCTTGAGCGAACCTCAGACTGGATTAAACCTCAGCTGTGACCTCAAAATGGACTTCTTCACAGTTTTGTTATAGTTTAGGTATTTTCAGGATGGACAACGCGGCTTGGGACAGATGGGCATCTTCCTCTGATTCAGGCCCTTAAATTTTATGTGACTAAATCTTACTTGCTTCCTCTCGTGTGGGAATGTGTCGTCTGCTGTGAAGGTGAGGGCTCCAAGGAGCAAGGAGGGTACCAGCTGCCCGGACAGCCAGCTCCCAGGGTTACACAAGCCAGGAAACACATTCTGGACAAGGGAACGCCTTTGTGCTATTAATGCACACCTAGTGGGGGCACCACAGTTTTGGAGTTGAACTCATGATGTGGCCTCTGAGCTCCTCACTCTGGGCAGGGGTGGCCACTCAAACTGTGCCTACTTCCTTCCGAGTACACTCTGAACTTGACCTCAGGGCTTACCCAGAGACCACCCCACAGGAACCACACAGGACCTTTTCACTTACCTTCCTGTAAATACATGACTGCCTGCGAATAGTTCTGCAAGGCATGATGGGTCCTTCCGAGGCTACTGTATGACATTGTCTTAGCCACCAAGTCATTCATCTGCGCGGCGATGCTCAAGTGCTGTTCTTGATAGACCACGGCCCGCTCAAAGGTGCCCAGGGATTCATAGGTGAGGCCCAGGTTCCCGTAGGCTCGGCCCTGGCAGGTGGGGTTATTGGTTTCCTCTGCTATCTGCAGATCGAGCTGGTGGTACTGCAGGGCTGTATCATATTCCCCCATCTGCTGGTAAACGCCACCGAGGCCACAGGCCGCATCACTTTCCAGAGCTCGGTCTTTCATCTCTCTAGCAATGTTCAGCTGGCGTTCAAGGCAGGAAATGGCTTGTTCGTAATTCCCTAATTGGCTGTGCAGACTTCCTAGCTCTCCATAGGCCTGGGCTTTATTAAAGGCCTCCCCGAGCTCATGGGCGACCACGAGCCTCTTTTCAAAGCACACAAGGGCTTGCTGCAAGCTCCCCATTGCCCTGTGGGGATGTAGACAGAAAAGCAATGATATTATTTTGTGCAGGTGCAGACATGCTAAAGCCCCCGAGAAAATGAAAAGCATTTGTCACTGTCACTTACTATAGAAGCTCTTAACTCCTCTTCTAGCTAAAATCTATCATGTGCCCTTAGAGTGAGATGCAGGGGAATTTCATAATCTGGAAAGCAATTCAAAAGTCATCCCTTAGTGACCTTCCCAAGAGCTTGAGATTCAATGGGATATACACCCCAGAGGAAACATAAAATATATTAATAGGCACAATGATAGCGAGTGAACTGTTTGGTTCTTTGGGCCTCCCAATTTCCACTACCGCTTAGACTATGTTTTTGAAATCACTTTACAATGGCTATAAATCTTTCACCCTGAGCTTCTCAGAGCACTCTGTGGGTGATGATTTAGCTTGACCCTTGCCCTTCCTCTACTCCAGGAGCCCTAATCCCCTGCTGATCTGGAAGGGCCGTAAATTCTGCAGACACAGACACCTTCTTGGGTTCCCCACACTCAGAAGGAAAGCATCACCTTAGCCAACAGTGTGTCTTTTCTGTGCTGCTAAGAGATGACATGGTAAGACTGGGAAGAGCAAGGATTTGGGCAGCAGACCAAGTCAGTTGTGTGGGGCACATGAATTCCTTTCCCTGAGCCTCCATTTCTGGATGATAGTAAATCCCACAGCCCATCGCAGACCATAGTAAGTGTAGAGTAATACAGGATTGCCATAAATATTAAGCAAGATATCTCTGCAAGGTGCCTAGCATGATGATGATAGGATTTTTATTTATTCACTTATTTATTCATTTATTCACTCCCACCATCTTCAGGTGGTTTTCACTAAAAGCAACAAAACGGGAGTCCACGTAATTCGCGGGTATAGATGTGTCATTAATAAACACATTCATATAATGTGAGAGACTTTCAGAAAACATCAGTTGAACTGATGCATTCACCTTTCCCGTTCCCATTATCTCTTTTATCCTGCACCTCATGAGGTAGTCAAAGAAGCATTGCATTTGCAGTCAGACAGCCCTGGGTTTGACTCTCAGCTGTCCTTAATTTTTAAGCTGCGTAACCCTGGACATCGACCTAACCCCTCTGGGTCTTAGTTTCTTCCTCCATAATTGAAGGGTAATAATAACCCTGCTAAATTCACAAAATCATTGGGGGAGCTGAATAAGATACACATGAAACTGCTTTGTAGGTAACAAGCCACCATGCAGACAGTAAGTTGCCTTTACTGTCACAGATGCTCTTAGTGCATGTGATCAACCACATCTGACCTCTGTCATCTTTACCTGTGCCCATTTCCTAGGCCCCGGTAAGCCTTAGCTTGGTCTTGCATGCGATTCAGACTCTGGGCAACAGATAAATACTGTTCGTAGTACTTGATAGCTTCCTCATAGTCACCCAGGGCCTCGTAGCAATCCCCCAGATTGCCATAGGCGCGGCCCCTGTCGAGCACGGACTCGTTTCCACTCAGCTGCTGCAGCATGGCCAGCTGCTGCTCGAAGTAGCCGATGGCTTCTTCCATCACATTCATGTTCATCTTTGTGATCCCCATGTTGCCGTAGACCTGGGCTTCCAGACTAGGGTCCTTCAGCTTCTGCCCCAGATCCAGCTGCTCTTCATAACACTTGAAGGCCATTGTGTATTTCCCAAGGGCCATGTAGACCGCAGCCAGATGCCCGTGAGCTCTGCACTCCCCCGGCAAGTCACTCAGCTCCTGATAGACCTCCAGTTCCTGTGTGTGATAACCCAAGGCCTTGTCGTATTTCTGGATCATCCGGTATGCCGTGCCCAGGGCTGCATATGCACTGGCTTCCAGTCTTCTGTCCTTGACATGGTGAGCTAAGCCCAGCTGCTGCTCATAGAATTTTATTGCACCATTTATATCTTTTTTACAGATGAATATATCACCCAGGTTCCCCAGGGCTCGAAATTTAGCCTGGGAATTATTCAGCGACTGGGCTAGGGACAATAGGTACTTCTGACACTCTTCAGCTTTGCTGAAGTTCAGCAGAGCCTTGAATGCTAGGCCCAAGTTGCAGTAAGCTTTCGCCTGGCTCAACTTGTCATGAAGGTCTTTGGCCAGTGCCAGATCCTGCTCATAATATTTTACAGCCTCCTGGTAATTTCCAAGGCAGTAGTGGGCATAGCCGAGATTGTGGCAGACCTTCCCTTCCCCTTCCATGTCTTGAAGGTCAGGAGCGAGCCGGAGGTACTGTTCATAATAGGGGGCGGCCTGGACATACTCCCCCCGAGAGCAGTGGAAGTTGCCCAGGTTGCTGAGGGCCCGGGCCTCGCTCTGGATGTCACGAAGCTCCCGAGCAATATTCAGGTGGTTCTGATAATGTTGCAGGGCCCGGTCATGGGCACCCAGGGCCTGGTAAGCCACAGCCAGGTTCCCGTGTGTCGACGCCTGTGAGGCCCGGTCATTCACTTCCATGGAGATCTGCAGCTCCTGCCGGTGGTACCTGACCGCCTGGTCGTACATCCCCAGGGCATTGTAGGCATTGCCCATATTCCCATAGGCACGGCCCTGAGCAGCATAGTCACTCAGCTCCTGGGCGATGCACAGGTGTGTCTTGTGGAGTTTCAGAGCAGTATCATAATCGCCTTTCATCTGGTGTATGATTCCTAAGAAAGAGAATAAAGGAACAGAAAAAAGGTTAGAATTACTGATGAGCAGTTTGGGGGAAAAAAAAGTAATTTGCAACTCAATTTATACTCAAACACAATTCAGATGAATTAGAGAATTTAAAATAACAGAAGGTAGAATTAAATATTTATCAGCGCTCCAGAGGGGAGATAGCTTTCTAAGCTTTGAAGAAACAGAAAAAAAACACAGACAGATTTGATTACAAAATTAAGAGGTTTTGTACTCAAATATATATCTAAAATTAAAAGGCAAACCCGACACTGAAAAATATGTGACACATATATGACAAAATCCAATAGCTATCGTGTATAAAGATTTCCAAGGTTTCACTTGGTCTGATTTAAAAAAAAAAAAATCTAAAATCAAACTCTAGTTTACTGAAATAAGCAAAGAACAGTAAGTGTGAGCAGACAACTCACATCCAAGAAATACAGACGTAACCACAGGGGGAAAATGCTAATTTCTTTTAATAATCAAAGAAATGCAAAATAAAGCAACCCCGAAGTACCATTTTACTGCAGCTAAATTAGCAAACAAAAAATTTAAGCAGCACCCTATACTGATGAGGTTGCCTGAAATTGGTAAACACATCAGCTGCTGGACATAAACGGGAATGGCCTATGGAGAAGCAGGATGGCGAGAACCACACACGTGGTCCTGCTCAGACCCAGCAGTCCTACTCACGGGAATATAGTCTATGGAAATCATCTGACAAATGCAAAAGCTATTCACATACCAATCTTCACTGCAGCATTATAGATTAGTGAGAAATCAGAAGCATCTTAAATGGCAAACACTGGGGGACTGTAGAAGTACATTTTGGTATATCAACTCAACAGAGGATTATGTAGTCATTAAAAGATAATTATAAAGTCTGGGTAGAAAAATGAGGGAAAAGGGTTCTTACAATAATAAGCGGTTAAAAAAAAAAAAAAAAGGGCAGAAAACAACGCTGCATGCTCCCCGTGACAACAGCCAGGAAAATAAGTGTGTGCACATGGACAAGACCTTGAGGGGATTATGCAAAAATAGAAACTGCTTGTGAGGTGATGGGATTTGCATGATTTTTTTCTTCCAAAATTTCTTAGAATTCTGCTTTTATAGTCATTAATAACAGCATTTTAAACAACGCTCATAAACTATGCTCTAGCAGCTAAGGTACTGTTTCTACAAGCAGTTCAAAAAAAGATATATCATTGAAATAAAAAAGAGAAAGTAGTTCCAAATAAGGGATATCATCAAAGTAATTGGGAGGCACCTTTATTGAGAACCTGGTTCAATCTGGCGGGGGGGTGGTTTGGGGTGCGGAGCCCTGGAAAAGATGGACAGAATCTAGTATGCAAACAGGTTTCTCCTTGCCCTTGGGTTTGAACATACTTTTCCATGAATCAATGTGTGAGCTTTGCAGTGGTGACCAAAACCCACAGAAGTACAAAAAAGCAAAAACACCAAGCTGGGTTCTTCTTAAAAGTCTGAACTAAAAATAGACGCGCTGAGAAGCAAGCTGTCAAAATCCAGGCCCCACAATTCGCTTCTGTGACACTTTCACTGACTCACTCAGGCGCCACCCCAGGATTTACTGTGTGTTAAGGCTCGTGGTGGGCAGCAGGGACAAACAAAGGAGATGCAAGTCTGCCCTCAGAGAGTGCGCCGGGTCATGAGGGAGCCGGTCCGGAAATGAACAATGTCAGCACACATCATAAACGCTGAAGTGAGGGGGGCAGAAAGGAGAATGCCAGGGCCCCTCTTCTGCCCCCGTGTCCTCCCCTGCCTGGGCTGGAGGTCTGCCCTGTCACAGGACTTGCATCCATCTCTGGGTCTGGCCAGCTTTTGGATGTTAGCTCGACTCGGGGTACTGGATACATCATTCAGTCCCTCTGAGCTTTTCATAGTTCGTCTATGAAGTGAGGAAAAGAATCATCTCGAAGCCAGGCTTAGAGGGCAGTAGTGAGGATCAGATGAAATCACGTATGTGTGAGTGCACTGTAACTGCAGACTGGAATTCAGGTATTAGTCACTGAAATTACTACATGCTTCTGTGAATTCTCAAGGTGGTAGAGTTTAAACAAACGATGGTAATTATTCTGGGTATTTTCTTAGAGGAGTAAAGTATTGCATAATTTAAAAATAACTAAGTAAATCATGGTCCTCTATACGATGGAATAACATAGTGTCATTAAAAATGGTGAAGTAGGAAAAAAAATACCCTGAGTCTCTCCCAGAACAAATGATTTAATTAAAAAATGATGAAGTCGAAGAGGATATATTGACATGGGAAAAATTATAATATATTAATGGAATATATGGTCACAAAACAGTATATTGTAATAAAAACATTAATGGATGTATATACATGTATGTTTACATTTATGTGTCTACATACAGTGTAGAATTTATTTAAATGTTAACAGTAGTAATCTTTGGGTGGTAGAACTGCCATTTTTTTTCCATTTTGTTTCTCTGTATTTTAAGTGGGTTTTTTTTTTTTTTCTCTAAGGAATGTATAGCACTTGATTTAAAAATTAATGAAAGGATTTTTAAAACTCTTATCCAACAAGCAAAGTAACATTCGTGGGGATTGGGTCTGGTCACTCCCCTGGCTGGAGATGTCATTGGTATCCTTGCTGGAAGGATGCGGTTTTTCAGAACCTGTCTCAAGGTTAGAAACTCTAAGCTACCCAAGAGGCAATATCTTAGCATCACCTGGAACTGCATGAGTGTTGAAAAATGATTAGTGACAAACATTTCAGTTCTGAAGACCTGAATTTGACCTGTATTCCTAAACTGCTTTTATGTAAAGAGAAAATTTTTAGATTTCAATTTCCGGGAATCCTTCAAGGAAATGAATCATTTATTCCCTCTGTCTTCACTTTCTGCGTTTCTAAAATGAGAGGGAAAAATATCTGCCCAGACAAGAGTCCACAGTTAGGAACAGAGCCAGAGCCTGGGGTAGGGGCGGGGAAGGGGGCAAGAGCTGGGGCGCCCACATCTCCCTCTGAGCACCTTCTCCCACAGCAAGGCCTTCGCGCAGACTTTTTTTTTTCTTTTTCCCTCACAGCTTTTAGATTTCTTTGCAAGTGTTTTTTCTTTTAAGCCAATATGATCATTACTTGGTTCCCAGGATGATGTTAAAAAGAAACAAGCAGCGTGAGCCCTTCAGAGAAGGCAATGGGGGAAGCTCAGGTAAACTTTCATGCTCCCTGACACCAAGGACACAGGTCTCTCTTGCTAGCCCCCTACCCTCTCCACTTGTACACCAGCCTACAGGAAACTTGCTAAGTATCTGGATGGCGAACTATCATGGAAAAGCAGAACTTTAAGTCAGCAGTTCTGTTTTACAAGCCCGGCTCCTACCTCGTTCAGCTGGGTACCTTTGAGATGGTCACTTTAATTCCATGAGGCTTTTTTCCTTTTTTTTTTTTTCCTTTTTTTTGAAGAGAGAGAGCACGTGCATATGCACACATGTGAGCAGGGGGGTGAGGGGAAGGGGAGAGGCAGAGGGAGATGGAGAGAGCATCTGAAGCAGATTCCATGTCCAGCATGGACCCCGATGCAGAGCTTAACCTCACAACCTTGAGATCATGACCTGAGCCAAAACCGAGTCAGTTGCTTAACCGAATGAGCCACGCAGGCGCCCCTCCTTTTCTTTTCTAACTGAAACTTTTTTGGTGTTTTTGTTTTCTTATTAAAGTTGGGTTATGCTATGTCAAAGAAAAGGTATGAGAAACATAATGGTATATATCAGTATGCTTTGTAACCTCCAGCATGGTATCTGAACATGGTACAAGCAGTATTTAGAGAGTGACAGAAAGGAAAAGGAATTCCAGGTTTCCTCTCATGGCCTCAAGAGTCTGGCCTAGTTAATAGGGAGCAGTTGGGATGATAATGGCTACCCAGGGTTCAGTGAGATGTGAAAGAAACTGCCTGCTGGAGATGGCAAAATGATCTGACCCCCGGCCAGCTTGCCCACACACTCGCCTTCTTTCTCCCCTTCCTCCTCATCTGACACTTCCGAGGCTCTCTAAAGAATCAGGCAGATTCTCAAAAACAAAGACTTCCGGACATGAGCAAGCATAGGAGGCAATGGGCCTGGCTGAGATGGGGATTTCTTTTCATCCGCCCTGCGTCTCTACTGTCCCAGCCTCTCTGCCAGCCTGAAGAATTCTGAACAGAGCATTACACACTCTTGGCAGCCGTTCTCTTTGTTGAGGCAACATAAAAGCAGCCCTGAGAACTGCCAGCAGAGTGACTGCACATGCTGAGGAGATAATCTGCAGATCCTCCTTCCCTTTCGAGACCACAGCTTGATTTTCCAGGGCCGTCACTCAGATGAAGACTTACAGAGAGCCTGTCAGCAGGGGTGTGCTAGGTGACAACGTGCTGCAGGGAGGGGGATTAAACGAAGATTAGTGGGGCAGAAGAGCCTCACAAAGCTGAGTTCCCACAAGGGCGTGCGGAGAAAGGACACATGGATATGGATTTATAGATCACCATGGTGGGCCTCTACCCTGGGGACAGGAATGGTCACTGCCTGGGAATAGTAACACCTACATGAAGTGCTGAGTGAGGATCCAGGAGATCATGCTCACGAGAAGCCGGCACAGGTGACTCGGACACAGTAAATGCTCAACTTGGTTTGCTTCCTATTATTAACCATTACCAGCAAAGACCAAGGGAGTTGTGACCATGATGGGCCTAGCAGAATTTCTGCTTAAATGAGAACATTTAGTATTTAAAAAAAAAAAAAAAAAAAAAAAAAAAAAAAAAAAAGAGAACATTTAGTGTTTCCGCAGGAACTTCTGCCTGACTTCTCTCTTGTGAATTCTCTGAAAGGAGGGCCCCAGTGTATTTCCACCAACAGTGGAGGCGCTCTTCTCATTTACTGAAAATAGCATTGCTCTGATTATTGATAGTATGGGATCTAAATGGGGCTTTAAGAGCTCATCGGTCCTTTCTCGAAGTTTTCCAAGAGCTTAGCTTCTGCCCCACCCTAGCCAAAGCCCCAGCCACTCTCAGGAGACACGAGCTGTGGGAGCTAGAAGGGGCCCTCCTATGGTGTCAACTTATAAATGACAGAGCCCAGGTCCAGTGAGAGGAAGTGAGGTCTTGGCAGAGCTGCGGGAGGTACTCTTGACCCACACACCCTCAGCCGTACCAGCCCATCCAAGATAAGCAGAAGGCATCAAGGAACTGTTATTAATAGTGTCCTAGGTGTAACATGGGCCAGCACCTGTGCTAAAAGTTCTCATCTATTAGAAACACACCCAGGAGGGGCGCCTGGGTGGCTCAGTGGGTTAAAGCTTCTGTCTTCGGCTCAGGTCATGATCTCAGGGTCCTGGGATCGAGCCCCACAGTGGGGCTCAGTGGGGAGCCTGCTTCCCCCTCTCTCTCTGTCTGCCTCTCTGCTTACTTGTGATCTCTCTCTGTCAAATAAATAAATAAATTCTTAAAAAAAAAAAAAAAAAACGAAACGAAAAGAAAAGAAACACACCCAGGAGTATTTACAGGTGAAACAACATGGTTTCCTTTCAAAAACACTCTAGCAGAGGGGGAAAGTGAGCCTGTGTGGGTGGGAGGGTGGGTGTATGAAACAAGATTAGCAATGTATTTCTTTTTTTTTAGCAAAATGTTGATAACTGAGTTATGAGTACGTGGGGGTTTGTTATTCTATTCCTTCTGTGTGTGTGTGTGTGCGCGCGTGAAACATTCCATAAGAGAAAATTAAATCAAATAATCAAGATATGCAGAGAGATCTGTATGACACATTCTCCTATTGTTCCTTCTGGATCAGGAAACTTCCTCATAGCTATGTCCCGATGGGATATTTAAGTTCATTTGTCTGTCCGTAGAACCTCAGGAGAGAAAGAAATCAGCTGCTCACCGGCATGCCTACACAAGCCAGCCTCCATGTCCTTCTCCAGGCTGGGAAGACTCACAGTGACACGGTGTCTTGTCCCACTGCTTTGATTTCTTTACAGACACAATATTTAATTTTACCTTTAATTTCAAAGGCTCCTAATGGATAGGATGACATTTTGCCAGTCCAACAGGCAAGGGTGGTGGGGAGGGAAGGTGTTTCCACCGGAACAGCGGACAAACGTGCTTAATACAAACAGTGCTGTGTATTCGCAGCTGCTCCCCCCACGCTCTCCACCAGGAAGAATAGCCCCAGTTTCTTTGGGGCACCCATTATTTCAGCTCTCTAGGTTCCCCAGATCCTCTACCTCTCAAGTTGTCACACAGAGTTTGTCCACATAGCACCTAAAATATCCCAAGGCTTGGAGTGGGGAGGAAGGGACAGACCTGCTTAGTAAACAGATGGCTGGCATCAAAGGCATGAGAGCAAAGTGCTCTGTGTTAGAAATGCAACCGACTGGATGTTTTATCTCATTTTCAAGTTATTATTTATTAGCCTAGAGACAAGCTCATTATTTTTGCCAGTGGAGGACAGCAAAGGTACAGAAATTTTTAAATGCAGATAATTTTAAAATTATCTCTCATGTGATTTCAGCTATAAGCATCTTCCTGGTACAAAAGCTTTTCCTGAAAACCAGTGCCTGCTTGATAATCTACTTGATAATCTCAGGCACACCTCAAATCAATCCTGTGAGGGGCACCTGGGTGGCTCAGTGGGTTAAGCCTCTGCCCTCCCAGGGTCCTGGGATCGAGTCCTGCATCGGGCTCTCTGCTCAGCGGGGAGCCTGCTTCCCCCTCTCTCTCTGCCTGTTTCTCTGCCTACTTGTGATCTCTCTCTGTCAAATAAATAAAGAAAATCTTAAAAAAAAAAATCCTGTGAGATCACTACTGCAGTCTCAGAGACCCAGAAGTTTCAAGAACTCACTCAGGCCCATACAGCTCTACGTGGCAGAATGGATACTGGACCCTAGGTTCTTCTGACTTAGGAATCCGTGCTTTCACCTGTTCCCCAGAATGAAGCTGGACTGCCTTCTAGTGAAAGGTGGTCATAACTTTGCACCTACTTCTCCTATATTAATGTTCATATACTGTTGTGGCGAACCAATCTCGTGGCAGCTATATGAGGACAGATTGCTGGTCTGGCTAAATCTGTATCTGGAGCAGTGAAGTGTACATTAGCAGGCGGGAAATGCTAAGAGGTGCAGGAATGCAGTAGGAGGAGGCAGATGTAATCCGTCATGTGGGCGTCACCTCTGGAGAACTCTCGGGCCATCACGTGTCTCTTCTGCCACCATTTATCTTAATTACATCTGTCTACTTTTTTCTACCCAACCCACCAGGCTCTTCTTGTTCTTGCAAAGGGTAAGTGAAGTTAAGGGGCTGTTATCTTCTGTTTCAACAGCAATTTGAGCTGTCTTCTGTGGCACTGAGAGTTCTTCTGTCCCAGATACTGACTGCCCTCCCCTTTTGTTTCATTCCAGAGGAGCCCACTACAGTAGTAAGGTCAAGGAAATCCCTGCACACGCCTCCTCTGCCTCACACAGACAGACTCCACCGGAAAGTATCTGCCTTTTTCTCCCCAACCCCGCCCCTGCTTTATTGAGGCATAACTGACAAAACTGTATATATTTAAAGTATATAATGTGATGATTTGATATACACATTCACTGTGAGACGATTACCACAATCAAGTTAATTAACACATCCATCACCCTTTTTTGCAGTGAGAATACTTAAGATCTACTCTGTTAGTAAATTCCAAGTATACCTTCAGTATTATTAACTGTAGCCGCCATGCTGTATGTTAGAACCTCAGAACTTACTCCTCTGATAACCAAACTTGGAGGAAATAGAATGCAGCTGGAAGAGAAACAGAGAGGCCCTATTTGCTCAATCTCTAGCCCTTAAGGCTCTCTTTAGGCTGAATGGAGGCCCCGTCCGCTTCTCTGCAGCCCCCTCTTGCCACTGTCCCAAAGGCGTGGGCTGAATGACAGTGACAAGAAGCCAGCCTGGAGCTCATGGAGCCCAGTTACTTCACTGCTTCCATCCTTGGCCCCACTTCCTCCTCCCTCTGAGAGTTAAAAACCAAGACTGCAGGTGAATAGCTCAGAAATTCCCCAGGCCTGTTTGGCTGTAAGTCCTAAGGCAGTGGGGAAGATTAATTGTGCCATGAAGTAGGGGAAGTAATAATTAAACCTATTAAAAAGGAGGTAGCTGGAGAGGGGTGCTCCGGAGATGGATGATGAGGTAGGAAGTGCTAGGCACAGTCATCCCTAACGGCTGAGGTCGGGCCACGGAGAGAGAACTTGGTGGGAAGCCCAGAGCGGAGTGAAAAATTCGCTGGGCCTGCCTGGCCAAGGCCCGCCATTAGTCACTGTTTGGAGAAGGCACAGTGTGGCTGGTTCTCATTCTGGATCACAATAAGAGGAGGGAGGCACCCTCATAAGTTAACAATGCAGAGAATGTTACAGGGAGTTAATTTCAATATGAAACAAACACTTCTTTTGTTTCAAGGTCTGGGGTGGAATCCCTGAAATGCAGAGATAACTGCTTCTGCTTCTCCCTTGAGCTGAGCCTCTAAAAACTGCACCAGTTCCACTTCCCTGGAAAACTTTCGGAGTCCCTCTGGCTAGCAAAGAAAAGCGTGGACCCATTTTAAATGGCAGAGACAAACTTTGCCAATCCAACGCCAACCCAGCCATCCCTGCCCAATGCTCCCTATGCAATCCCAGCCAAGCAGAAGCCCCGCCAGCCCTTCTGCTCGGTCCCACCCTGCCTTGTATGCCTGACTTTCTCATCCCCTTTGCTTGGTTTGGACTGCCTCCCCCCCCCCCCCAAACTGTGGGAGCCTTTACTCCTGTTCCCTGCTCTGGTTCTCTTCTATATCCAGATGCGTATTTCGTACTCAGGAGAAGTCAGGCACGGCCAAGTGACTTGTTTTGCCCAACAGAATATGAGAAGCAATGTGTTCCTTCCAGACAGAAGCACTTAAGAGCTGGACTACGATATTCCCTGTTCTCTCTTCCCCTGCCTGCAGGACTGCAGAAGCTATGTGTTCCAGATGGTGCTGCTGGAGAAGATGGAGCCATGGGAGGCCGGGATTAGTGAGGTGCATCCTGAGTGTTATGTGAATCTGGTGGCCGGTGTGTGAAGATAAACTCTCCTGTTTTGGACCACTAAGATCTGGGGCTATTGTTACTTACTGTAACAGACCCTAGCCATCATCATGGACGTACCATCCAATAACAACCCTCCAAGCCTTTGCTCTAACCTACAATTTTCAACTGTCCTTAGAAAGTCCATGTCAGGGACGCCTGGGTGGCTCAGTGGGTTAAGCCACTGTCTTCGGCTCGGGTCATGATCCCAGGGTCCTGGGATCGAGCCCCAAATCGGGCTCTCTGCTCAGCAGGGAGCCTGCTTCCTCCTCTCTCTGCCTGCCTCTCTGCCTGCTTGTCATCTCTCTCTGTCAAATAAATAAATAAAATCTTTAAAAAAAAAAAAAAAGAAAGAAAGAAAGTCCATGTCAGAGGAGAGACACCTATTAATAGAAGTCTCCAAGGGCACTTTTGAGTCATCCACACCTCTGGATGTCCTGAATCCTAGCCCTGAATCAAGTGAGACCACTAAAATCTATAAATCTGAGCCAAACGAACTTGACCCACACTGAACAGGCTTTAGTGAATTGAGGTTTCATCTTAATGCCCTAGGGTTAGTTGATTTTTTTAATTCAAGTCTATTATTAGAAAAAGCACCCTAAAATCAATTATAATCTTTGCTGCTAAAATTTTAGTTACATTATACATTTTGTTACCATAATCCCATAAATAAAATGTCTCTTGAAAAATTTCTTTTAGGATTCAGCTTTCCTTCCCCTAAGGAATTCTATGCTCCCATCTTTTGGATAATAAGAATTATGTGTTTCTTTTTTTGCTTTGGCCACAAGGAAGCTCTCAGTTAAATATGAAACTCTAACAACCATGTTAGCCTCTGTTGGGCTCTTTTCCCTGACCTTGGTTTCCTACTTTTATTTCCCTGATCTTGGTTTTGTATTTCTATAGCATCATCATTTGATATGGTAAGCTAAGTAAAATCCTTTATAGAATGAAACACATAATAGACAAGCAAGCAAGAAAAATCTCTTACATCTGTTACATGCTCAGCTGACTTTGCCTCAGTAATCTGCCTACCCCTCAGCTTGCCATTTCTCCAGTTTGCTGCTATTTGTTTTGTGGGCCCTGTCCTACCAGCTTTAATAACCCTGCAGTGCCCATTGCTTGATATAGTGCTTTATGCTGGACAGACGCTGTGACCAGAACGGTAATCTCCCTATTTCTGGCCCTGCCTCTTCACTGTCTCGTGCTCTCAAGAAAGTAAGTAGTTTTCCTAGCCTCTAGTTTGCCTCTACCTCGGATGACAATCAGGAAGATCAAATACAAGTGAATGATGAGGTATGACACTCTGTTTTCCAGGGGGTGGGATTATTCCATACAGCTTCAGTGACCACAGTCCTCAATATTACAAATAACAAAATCAAAATAGGCCACTCCTTCTACCATTATTTTACTACAGAGTGTAATTTGTTCTAGGTCTTAGATGCCATCATATTTCCAAAGTGAGCACACCGAAGGGAACTTGGCAACACCTCATTTCATCCACTAAGGATGCAAAATTATGGGCTCTGAGAATATTATAGTCAAGCTTTGCAGGTGACATGAGAATGGGGCCCATTTCCTGAAGGGTTTCAGTGTCTGCATGTCAGAGAAGAGACTCCCCCCTCCCCAAGGACATTTGAATATGAGATGGGGCATTTTTGATTGTCACACTATCTGGGAGCCCAACAGCCTGCGCCATGTGGGAAGACTCCAGCACAATGAAGAACTATCGCACACCCAAATGCCAGTACAGCGCATTGAGAAACACTGGATAATCTGGGGTGATTTTACACCAGGGCACTAATTAATAATCTGAGGGGAAAAAAAGGACCCACAACTTTGTTTCTGTCCTGTCATTCAGCTGAAGTTGTTAAAATCAATCATGAAAATTAATTAATTGGGGAGTATTTTGACTGATATCCAATAATTTAAGCAAAACACCATGAAACGAGGATCCTTAATTCTAAAATCTGGCTTACTGACCAACTGCCTTCACCAGTTTCTTACCTGTGGAATGTCATTCATTGAAAAGATAAATGAAAAGACATCTATAAGGGTGCCTAACTGGCTTGGTCAGAAGAGCCTGGGACTCCTGATCTTGGGGTCATGAGTTCGAGCCCCATGTTGGGTGGAGGGATTATTTAAATTAAAAGTTAGAAAAAAATTTTTTAAATGGGGGCACATTAAAAAATGGTTCAGTTGGTTAAGCACTCAACTCTTGATCTCAGATCAGGTCTTAAATTTTTTTTTTAAATTTTTTATTTTTTATAAACATATATTTTTATCCCCAGGGGTACAGGTCTGTGAATCACCAGGTTTACACACTTCACAGCACTCACCAAAGCACATACCCTCCCCAATGTCCATAATCCCACCCCCCTTCTCCCAAACCCCCTGCCCCCAGGTCTTAAAATTTTTTTTTAAATATTTATTTTTAAAGTAAAAAATTTTAAGTAAAAATACTTAAAAAATACTTAAAATATTTATAAAAAATAAATAATAAAAAAATAAAGGATACCTACATATGGGCTGCCTCCCAATTTCATCAGGATAATTAAAAAGGGAGAGGGGAGCCCTTACTACGTAATAAAAAGAGTAATAGCACTAATAAATGACAATCCTATACAAAATTCTCCTTTGTGACCTCATTCAATATCTGACACCAACAACCAGCTCTGTGGCTCCCAAATATGCAATTCCAGCTCAGACTTCTCTCTCAAGCATCGGTTTCTTAAATCTAACTGCCTACTGGATGGACAGACCTCAGGTAACCTAAAACTCGACGTTTCCAAAACTGTTTGTAGAATTGTGGAACAGAATTGAAAGCCATTTCATGACACTTGTCAGTTCTCAAAGTTCTTGGGTCTCCATTAAAGGACTCAAGGACAAAAAAAGCAGGGTGGCCGGGGCTGCTTTTGAAGACACTCACTGAAGCCACAGGGTCATAAAGTTACAGAGCTCAGACTTGAACTCACCTGAGCCCACTGCCTGCCAGCCCGGCACTTTCCCCTTGAGTGACTTTGTTCCTCTGAGGGTCTGAGGCAGCAACGGGTGCAGAATTCAGCTGTGCAATCTGGGGGAAGGACAAAGCCCATCCCCCAGGGATGCATCACTCCCTCAGCCCATAGAGGAGGAGAGGATGTACCCAGACCAACAGGGAGCCCTGGAAACAGACAGGGAAAGGGCGGAGCAGCAGAAGAGCCGGCCAAAAGAACAGCCCTTCAGAAATGATTTCACTTTGCAAATTCAATTGCAAAGACAGATGGATTTTCTAGCCAGGCTGGAGA
This sequence comes from Mustela lutreola, assembly GCF_030435805.1. Lineage (NCBI taxonomy): Eukaryota > Metazoa > Chordata > Mammalia > Carnivora > Mustelidae > Mustela > Mustela lutreola. The sequence goes on along the minus strand of NC_081300.1, from coordinate 71,469,396 downwards.
ACAAATTATAAAATCTGCTTTCCCAAGGCAATCGGGTCTGAAAAGCTTCATTTTAAAAATTCACACTGGATAGAAAACTCAAACTCAATGATTGTGTGAAGTGTTCTAGCTAGATTAAGCATAATCCTATCAAAACAAGTGATTCATATATTCTGCTCATTTTTCTATTAGTACATGGGCTTTTGGTGAGGGCAATTTCAAAAACATGGAAAAGAGGAAGATAGGATTAAAATTGTGATCCATTTACTGCTTTCAGCTTTTCTTCCCTTTCTGCTTAATTGAGAGGGATTTACTTAGGAAATTAGAGGCTCCTGAGGCTGACTCACTCGTGCATATCACAGAGATGATATTTAAACATGTCTTACTAGAAAGCTCTTGTGAACTGCTTTAAATCTGAAACCTCATTTACCTCCTTTATTCAAACTGTAGACTCACAGGGTAAGAGGAACCCATAGAAATCACTGAAACTCGGGCTTCCCAGAACATTTGTCAGTTCTTGACATGTCTCAACCCTGCTACATCAGGAAAGGGTGGGTCCCCGTCTGTCTATCTGGCCAACCACTTCTTCCAAGTACATATAAATAAAAGAACCACCTAATCTCTCCCCCTCTGATTACATACAGGAACACTAATGCAGAATATTATCAGTGTCAATATCCAGAGCAGACAGTTTTAAAGCTTCTGCGGTTTTCTTTGCATCCTCTTGGTGTGCAAATTTTTACATTATTCAGATTCTATAATGATAAAAATTGAACATAATAATCTCAAAAATGTTTGTTCAATTATAAAAATAATACATGTTCAAAAATCCTTCTGTAAGATAGCAAAGTTTGGCTCACTCAACACCCATTTTCAACTCTCTTCTTTCTCCCTAGCTGTCTGGAGCCAGCTCCCTACTACTGGCTGTGGGGCTGGAAAGCTAAATATTCTCTTTCCCAATCTCCCTTGCAGTTAGGATTGGTCAAGTGACACTATTGTGGTCAGCAGACAAAAGCAGGAGTGTGCTAGCATTGTAGAAAAATGCTTCTGAGTCTTTAGAAAAATTGTTTCTCTGAAATAACTAAGAAGATACAGAAGCAGCTGGCTCAGCATGTCAGGCTTCTGATGTGAACAAGTCATAATGCTTGGAGGCTCAGCAGCCACCATGTGACCACGAGGAGGAGCATAAAGGACCAGCATGAGTGAAGGCCAGGAGAGTTAAATGCAGAGTAATAGGCCCGGTCATCCTTAACCTCTGAATCAATGTCAGATATCTCACATTTACCGTTTTGTGAGAAAAATAAGCCCCTATTTGTTTAAGCCTTTTACATCAGATTTCCTGTTTCTTTGCCAAAGGATTGCTGCTACCATATTTAATGAAGAAAAACTACCTTACTTTGTGACTGGTCTGAAATAATCACTACTAACATCCTAGCATAGTTCCTGACAATCTGTTTCTGTGTTGTTGTCAATTGTTTGGGTTATATTATTGAGATCATATTACATGTACGGATTTTTAAATATAATTAAAACAAGACCAGGTCCTTAAAGGAAGATAATGATAAAAAAGATTTTGAAGACAGATGATACCTGCCAGCAGGTCTTTGTTTACCATTAGGACATTTAATATGGGTTTAAAGGATGTAGACTATCATTTCTCAAATTTCTTGGTAATGAAAATGGCCATTATGTTGCTAAGCTCTGTGTTACAGAATAAAAGAACATTTTCAGTTAAGTAACTCTTCTGACAGTGTTTTCACAATGTAAAAGTAACTAAGCCTTCGTAGGAAGTGTTGAGTCAGGAGAATATCAGTTAAGGCTTTCAGGGGTATCACACTGGATGAGAGATTCCATTTGAGATCAGAGGTGAAGGATGTGGCGAAAGAAACACATTTCCTGGTATTGGTCAAGGATCCCAAGAAAGGGCCATTGACAGAAACATGGCAGGTTCAAATTTCTCTTGGCAGAAGAAGCCACCTTCCAGCAAGCCAACCAACTGAAGTGTGGGAGCAAGATGAGAAAAAGAAGACCCTTAAGCCCTCTGCTAATACCTCCTAATTCCTGTCTTCATCTCTTTGTTCTTTTCTTCTATATTCTAGCAGAGCTTATTCCCCACGACGCTGACTCAGTTTCCCACTGTATCAGTTACATTCAATTCTACTTTTATTGCAGATTTTACATGGTTAGGTTCCTTGCAGTTCTTCTTTTGATAACCCATGTTCTTTTGCATCTGACCCTCTTCTCACCATATCAGCCTGCATTCTCCTTATGATTTCCTACTTCTATTTCATGTCTTTTTGTACCTACTAAGGGTGCCAAACTTGTAAACTTTTCTCTTAGTACTTACAGTGGATAATTCTTTTTTTTTTTTTAAGATTTTATTTATTTATTTGACAGAGATCACAAGTAGGCAGAGAAACAGGCAGAAGGGGGGGTGGAGGAAGCAGGCTCCCTGCTGAGCAGCCAGCCCCATGCGGGGCTCAATCCTAGGACCCTGGGATCATGACCTGAGCAGAAGGCAGAGGCTTTAACCCACTGAGCCACCCAGGCGCCCCACAGTGGATAATTCTTAAAGGTCCGCTTACCTTCTGAGAATCAACATTGCCTCTCCCTTATTCTATAACAATTTTCCATTTCTATTTTTTTTTTCCTGTTTGACCTTTAAGTAAAGCAAGCTGTATCTAATATCTACTCATAAATAATGGTCTATGCTCCAGTGAGATTTGGCCCCATTCTCCATGTGCTTGGGTGCTGGCCAAATCCTGTTCTCCAATCTATAGTCAAATGACAGAAAGATGATAAAGATAGTGTCGAGCTCAATCCCACTATATAGTAATATCTATTTCAATAGCTAAAATTATTGAGAACTTACGATGTGCCAGGCACGGTTCTAGGTATTTTATATGTGTTAATGTAATTCTCACAAGAGCATATGAGTTAAGAACTGTAATTACACTCACATTCCAGATGAGTCACAGAAAGGTTAAGGAATTTACCCAAGATCATACAACTAGAAAGTAGCAAGCTGGGATTTGAACCCAGGCAGTCCAATTCTAAATTTCAAGTTCTTAACCAGTATATTTGATAGCTTCTAAGAGCATTTGGGCAATAAACCAATGCTTCTGTAAGCAGGATCTAGGTAAAGATGGAATCTAAGGAGGCACTATCTATGTCTAGTGACTTTTTTTTTTAAAGATTTTATTTGTCAGAGAAAGAGAGAGAGAGAGAGTATGCACACAAACAGGGGCAGGTGCTGGCAGAGGGAGAAGCAGACTCCCTGTTGGGCAAGGAGCCTGACACAGGACTCGATCCCAGGACCGTTGGATCATGACCTGAGCCGAAGGCAGCAGCTTAAGTGACTGAGCCACCCAGGTGTCCCTACCCAGTGACTAAATCATCTCTTGATTGCTCACCTGAGATCCAGTCATGGGTCTCCAGGTGTCTCAGGCTTTCGCTTCATCAATTTGGGATTGGGGTGGGGGAAGGTTATTCTTTAAGACAAAGTCCCACAGGCTCCCCAATCCTGAAAAGATGGATTCTAAAATGCTTATCCAGCCTAGTCTTCCATGTCTCACCAGTGTGAACCCTCCACTCCAGCTAGCTCTCCTCCATGTTCTTCAAAGGAGTAAAATGAATTCATTGCACACCCTGGAGAAATAATAGCAGTGGTAATTATGATGACTGAGTGGTACATAGATCTTGCCTCCAAAGAGCTCACTATGCTCTCATCTCTCTCTTCCCTTTATCTTTATAGTATTACTCGGAGGGATGCGAGGTTATTAATCATTCATCTTCCAGATGGAGAAATTGAAGTACAAAGAAGGGGAGCAACCTACTCAAAGTCAAACAGCTGGTTACTGTTAGTGTGTACCTGTTTCCTATCTCATCTCTTTAGGATCAGGTCCTGAGAGCCCTCCAGAGTGAAAAATAACTTGATTTATTCATCTCTGTTGGCCTGGACATAATTTGCTAAACTGCCTTTATCATTCTTTCAGCAAACATTTACTGTAGTGCCACAGTGGGTATCAGGGATAAGAGATGATGAACACAAGGTGCCTGCTCACAGCCTGAGTGGGGAGGCAGGATCACAGCATAGGGGAGTTTGCACAGGAACGAAGATGCCTGCAAACAACACACAAAGCCTCCAAGCGCAGCTCCGTGCTCTCTCTGAGGACCACTGATGCTGCGTAAGTCTCTTCTTCTGAGTGTGTGTGTGTGTGGGGGGATAAAAAGTGCTTTCCCACCTTGAACTTCCTATAGATCAATACCGTGTTTGCTGACAAAAAGAGGATTCATATTTCTTTTTAATATGTGCTTATCTGCGATGGTTCATGAAGGTCGGTTTGAAAAAAAGGTTTGTCACCAATCACTAATAAGACATGTTAATTGGCTTAATGGTGATTTAAAAAAAAATAGTTAATGAAATCTATTTGGCATACAAGTGAATTTATAAGTAATTCAAAAATGCTTTAAACATACCCATCCGTTCAATTTTTAAGATGTTGCATAGCTCATTACAAAAAACTGGGTAAGAAACAAAAGGATGAGCGTTCTCTTATGAGGCAACTGCATAAATTAGGTGGAAAAAAAAATTCCACACTTGGGGCTTAGAGACTGCACATCCCTGTCTACGATCCTTAGAGGGTCTGGGGAAATGGAAATTAAAAAGCAGCAAAGTCACTGTATTCTGTTTCTGAAAGACACTGTACCCCTGAGGCAGAAAGCAACACACGACAGAAGAGGGAACACCTTGTCCTCGAGCGGACTGCAGAGGCGAGGAGAGAGAGGAGTTCAGCTCTGCGGAGAGGCAGGTGTGAGCATTTTCTACACTGACCGGAGTCCCCCGGTTTCTGAAGTAAGGAAACCCAGCCTGATAACAGTTCTTAAACGACATGGTGCCAGGTGTGGCCAGTGAAGGACGAGCCTTGTTCCCCAAAAGGATGAGTGGCCTTTCCTTAATACAATGAGGTCATCTAATCATGAAACCATTTAATCTACTTATTAGTCTGGACTCTGGATATAACCCTGCCAATGGATCAAAATTACAGATGTAACTGCGGTTGGCTTGGCCATGGGGAGCTATGGGTTTCCAGGGTTTTACAAACCAGCGTTTGGGAGGAGGTTAATCCAGGTTCCATATTCCTCTTCATGTCCTGCTCTCTGCAACAGTTCCCTTAAATACAGAGGTGCGAACTCAGTATTTCCACAAAAATAATGGCAGTTCTTCAGGTCTGTTGACCTGAAGAGTCACTTTCTAGTGCCTGTACTATGTAAATTTAGATTGAAAAAGGAAAGGTTCTATGCCTTACCCTTCTAGTGGGGAGGGCTGCTGTTCTGTCTACTATAGGGTCACAGCAAAGTAATCATCTAGTTTTGTGTTTTCTGTACCTTGCTCCACAGAGCAGCTGTGTCCCATGAGAAGCTAACAGATGTCTTGAGACACATGTGTCTTCCATGGTCAATTGTATGTGAAGCCCTGGATTAAGCAAAGTTAATACAGGACTTCTCAGAGCTTTTCAGACGCTAATATCTGCAGGATGAATTTCCTGAAGGGGGATCTGGTATCCTGAATTATTTCTTCACAGAAAGCCTTACATCTCCCAGAAGGGGGTTTCTATAGAACAGTTTGTGATCTTGTCAGCTTACAAAAATCTTCTAATAAAGTAAAACACTTATTGTTTGGATTGATTTTTAAAAGGTTTGATATAACTATAATCATTACAAAGTCAAGCCCTATTACAAGTGTGTTACTAAATAAAAATCTTTTTTAAAAAAGGTGGGGGGAGGGTACCTGGGTGGCTCAGTCATTAAGCGTCTGCCTTCAGCTCAGGTCATGATTCTGGGGTCCTGGGATCAAGCCCCACATCGGGCTCCCTGCTCAGCGGGGAGCCTGCTTCTCCCTCTTTCACTCCTCCTATTTGTGTTCCCTCTCTCACTGTTTCTCTGTCAGACAAATAAAAATCTTTAAAAAAAAAAAAAAGTGTGTTACTCATGGGAAGAACCACCAGTGGGTCACAAGGCCTGGGAGACACAGATAACTTTTCTCTAGGCTAGGCTGAGAAACACTGTCCAAGTCAGAATCAGTCATTTTGCTGAAATTTTGATAAATGAGAGCATTTACAGCAGAGGGTCTCTAAGAAGCATAACTACATTATTTCACTGAGTGTACAGATACAACTTAAGGATCACCCCAAGGTGGGGCTTTTAAATACTTTTTTTTTTTTTTTAAGATTTTATTTATTGTCAGAAAGAGAGGGAGCGAGCACATGCAGACAGAGTGGCAGGAAGAGACAGAGAGAGAAGCAGGCTCCCTGCTGAGCAAGGAGCCCGATGTGGGACTCAAGCCCAGGCTGGGATCATGACCTGAGCTGAAGGCAGCCGCTTAACCAGCTGAGCCACCCAGGCATCCCTTTTAAATACTTTTTAAAGTACAAAATGGTAGCAACAAACAACCAGTCTCCCCTGGCCCCTGTTCCTCAACAACAAACACAGGAGTTCCTCAACGTTTCATTAGACATGCACTGTCCAGTATGGTAGCCACTGACTGCATGTGACTTCTGAGCACTTGAAATGTGGCTCATCTGGGGGCGCCTGGGTGGCTCAGTTGGTTAAATGGCTGCCTTTGGCTCAAGTCATGATCCCAGAGTCACTGGATGGAGCCCCGGGGTCAGGCTTCCTGCTCAGCGGGGAGTCTGTTCCTCCACCAGCTCTTGCTCTCACTTTCTCTAATAAATAAAATCTTAAAAAGAAATGTGGCTAGTCAGAATTGAGATGTGTTATAATATAAAATACATGTGTGTGGGGTGGTCTGGGTGGCTTAGTCAGTTACGCGTCAGACCCTTGATTTCTGCTTAGGTCGGGATCTCAAGTCATGAGATCCGAGCCCCGCCTGGAGCTCCATGCTGGGGATAGAGCTTGCTTGAGTTTCTTCCTCTCCCTGTGCCTTTCCCCTGCCCTCCCCTCGCCCTGCGTGCATGTATACACACTCTCCCCCTCTCTCTCAAAATAAAATAAACACAGGACTCCAAAGACTTGGTATGAAAAAAAGAATACAAAATACATTAATTTTCATATTGATTACATGCTGAAATGACAGTATTTTTTATGTATTGTTAAACAAAATATATTATTAAAATCAATCTCGCCTTTTCTTACCTTTTAAGATGTGGCTGCTAGAAAAATTTAAATTACAAACGTGGCTCACATTATCTATTGGGCTTTGCTGCTCTGTCCGTTCTTCTACCCTTCAAGACTGTGAGCTCTGTGAGGCAGATGACCTTATCTTCTTCATTCTTAGAGTTCAGTGTCTGGCTCACATCAGAGCCTCTGGAAGTCTTTGTTGAACTAACTTGAATTCCCAGGGATTGACTCCATTGGGTTAGATTCTCCCTCTTATTAGAAAGTGTGACTCTTTAGAGTTAGTCTCTCCTTCTTATTAGAAAGTGTGGAAACCACATGGGCTGTTTGACATTATTTTGAGTTGAATCAAAGCTCCGCCAAATTGCTTACTTTCTCTGAACCTCAGTTTGCTCCCCTGAGAAATACGGTAAGGTAACAAGTAAATAAAATATTTCTGTAAAGCACACAGACAGATCCTGTTGCCAAATGATAGAGGATTATGATTTTGCTATTTTAAACACTTCTGTGCCTAATACTTGAGACCCACTTGCAGACTTACACACAAGATTTTAAGTAAGCTTGAAGCTGAGGGCCAGGCTGTATAAGGAATAAGATAAGAGACCTGTGCTCATCATAAAGACAGCGGAATATGTTTATCTGCCTTTAGACATTTAGCCATATCTCAGTGGCCAATTTCTCTCTCCCTGAATGCAGTGCGATTGTTGTGTTTAACAATGCATGAAATGCTTTAGGTATTTATTTATCTCATTGCCCCGGCATGCTCAGTGGCCAGCAGCCTCACAGTCTACCTGCTCAACAAGTGAACTGAGGCAGGTGAGTGGTCCCCTGATGGAGGTCCTGTCAACAGGGCAAACACAGAGCCATCCAATCTGTCTGCAAACCAGTGGGTCTCAACCTTGGGAAACATATTCGAATTATATGAGGAGCTTTTAAAAATTCCATTGCCAGGCCCAGCCCCCAGATGAATTAAATCAGAACCTTTGAGGGTGAGTGCCATGGTCTGAGGGCCCACATCCCTGCCATGTTCATGTGTGGAAGCCCTGACCCCCAAAAGGTGAGAGTATTAGAAGGTGAGGCCTTTGGAAGATGATTAGGTCATGCGGGTGGAGTCCTCATGAATAGGATTCGTGCCTTATAAAACAGTCTCCAGCAAGATCCTTAGTCCCTTCTGCTATGACCTGGAAAGAGGTCACCCAACCACACCCAACCATGCTGGCACCTTCATCTCAGACTTCTTTATTTTAAGATTTTATGTATTTATTTGAGAAAGAAAGAGAATACAAGCAGGGAAAAGGGAGAAGCAGACTCCCTGCTGAGCAGTGAGCCCGACTTGCTTGCAACTCGATCCCAGCACCCTGGGATCATGACCTGAGCTGAAGGCAGACGCTTAACCAACTGAGCCACCCAGGTGTCCCTTTTCCTTTTCTTTATTTTCTAAAGGTTTTATTTTTAAGTAATCTCTACACCCAATGTGGGGCTCAAACTCACAACCCTGAGATCAAGACAAGAGTCACATGCCCTACCGACTGAGCCAACCAGGTGACTTCCCCTCATCTCAGACTTCTACCCTTTGGAACTGTAAGCAGTAAGTTTCTGTTTATAAGCTACCCAATCTCTGATATTTTGTTATAGCAGCTCAAATACACTAAGACAGGCGAGTGGACATCAGTGTTTTATAACGCCCCACAGGCGATTCTAAAATGCAGCCAAGACGGAAGTCCACTGTAGTTATTCCTTCTCATTCCAGAATGTTCTTGAATACTTGCAAAAAGCAGGGCCTCTGAGAATAGGGAATTATCCAGGCTCTAGCATTTCTTGGCTGTGTGATCTTGGGTGAGTTACTTCCCCTCTTGAGCTATGTTTACCTCAACAGTTAAATGCAGCTAATAATACCTCCCTCCTGAGGTGTGGTGAGGATAAATGAATCTGGTCACCTATGCAGAGTGACTGGTGCATAAGTGGGGGCTTAAGGAATGACAACTGCTACGGTCATTATTTCCCTCACCTCAGGGGAAATGACTCCTGCATGCACTAAGGTCAATATCACTTTCTCCTATCTTCATGCTACGCTGGCAGGGCAGATGATGCACATAAAAGTACTTTACAGACCAAGACTTCTCAAGCCTTAATGTGGATCAGAATCACAGGGGACCTTGTTAACATACAGAAGCTGATTTCCCAGGTCTGAGGTGGGGCTGAGGGTATGCATTTCTAATAAGCTCCCAGGAGATAAGATACCACTGATCCATGGGCCACACTTTGAGTACCAAGACTGTAAATGGGGAGCTCTTTACGGCAGTGAAGCACTACTAGTATCTCCTTAACAGACCGTTGGGAAATATCATCATATACCTACTCTCTTGAATCGTCAAATATTTTTACTTTGAAAGACTTTGTAAAAAGTTTAACACCTATAAAGAAACCAGTGTAAGTCAGAGATCCTGTATGATAAGCTAAAAGGTTTAAGCTCAGTGTTTTTCTCCTTACAGTCTTTTCCTTTTTGCGATTAGTCGGCATTGAATTCAACTTCAGGAACACACATCTGAGTCGTAAGAGTGCCGAAAACACACTGGCCCTTCTTTTTTCCCAAGAATTAAAGATATTTCTCCCTTTGTTTGCTCCTGAGGAAAAGCAGAAGATCCATTACTAATTCCAGGGAGCGCTAGGCTTCTCCCACCACATTTGCAATGTGACAATAAATTGTTTCTCTGATGCTTCAGAAACCTAACCCGTTTTGTCTTTGTAACGACAGTGGTGTTTCCTAACATCAATAGTTTTGTTTTAGCGTAATAATCTTATGTTAAAATAATCTGTGTGTGCCCTATCGCAATGATAGTGGAATTTTTGTTTTATACATATGTATCCAGTTTTACATACAATTATGTCCCCAAACTGGGCATAAGGGGACACCCGGGTGGCTCAGCCAGTTAAGCGACTGACTCTTGGTTTCGGCTCAGGTCATGATCTCAGAGTCCTGAGGTCAAGACATGTAGGGCTTGATGCTCAACATAGTCTGCTTGTCCCTCTCCTTCTGCTTCTCCCCCACCCCCACCCCTGCAGAATAAATAAAATCTTAAAAAAAATGTTTAAAGAAAAAACTGGGCATAAGAAACCAAGTCCTATTGGGGTGCCTGGGTGGCTCAGTGGGTTAAGCCTCTGCCTTCGGCTCAGGTCATGATCTCAGGGTCTTGGGATTGAGCCCCACATCAGACTCTCTGCTAAGCAGGGAGTCTGCTTCCCCCTCTGTCTGCCTGCCTCTCTGCCTACTTGTGATCTCTCTTTCTTTCTGTCAAATAAATAAATAAAATCTTAAAAAAAAAAAAAAAAGAAAGAAACCAAGTCCTATTTTTGATGCAGAAAAACAGCTGACTAATTAAGGTGTCTATGTAAAATAATTTTGAAAACCACCCTTGAAAGTCGACTCTGTCTTTTGGAAAACCTGGATTTCCATTTTGCTACACAAAATGGAGTGACTCACTTCAATTGGTGATCACTTCTACAGAGCTTCTTCTAGTCCTGTGGGTTCTGCTTTTTTGGGGAATACAACTTCGCCACCAAAGAGGAACAGGCATTTCAGTGCTCTGGGACAACAGCTACAACAGCCAGGATGCCCAACACACATGTGTGTGTGCACGCGAGCACGCACACACACACAGGTGGTGCCTGTGTATAAGGATGTGATTCAGTGCTAGGCGCTGGGGGTGTTCAGGCAAGGACCATGAGTAAAAAGATCCAAGAAGGCCTTTTTTATTTAAAAGATGTATCGGATAATTGGGTATTATGTTGAGAGGGTTGGTTCTGTTTATAAGCTTAAAAAATAAAGTTTCTCTAAGGTAAATATTTTTTTGGCTAAAAACCAGTTCCCTGATCAATTTTATGAGATTTCTATATACTACCATGTACCAACTCTGTGACCTTGAGTAAACTGCTTACCTTCCCTAAGCCTCAATTTTCATATCCATAAAAGGGTCATAACACCTACAACAAAAGGCTGTTCTAAAGATTGAGAGGCACATTAAGGGCACAGCACCTGGTATAGATTCAGCGCTCAATAAACGGTAGCTATTATAGTTTTTATTATATGGCACTGAATACTCAATTGGTTGTTCTGATTATTTTCTTCTGTCCCTGGACTAATCTGTAAAACAGCAGTGGGGGAAGACACCACTCATTATTCAAAAGACAGAGAAATTTTGATTTCATAAAATTGTGGCCATTATGCAAAATAAGCTACAGACAGACCATTAGTGCTATGACATCTCCGTGACCACAGTCTCCAAGGGTCACATGCTGGGGGAAAAGGAAAAATGTTCATCTACATGCAATTTAAAAACAACAACAACAGAAAAGAAGAGAATGAGAAGATACAAAAATATCAACTGCCCAAACTGGGTCCTTGGATTCCAGTGTGTGAATGTATATTGTTGAGAGGGGTAGGGTAGAATCCATGAGGCACTTACACATTTGTTGCCCCATAAAACTACACATTTTAATAGGACAACCCTTTTGGGGGCATCTGGGTGGCTCAGTGGGTTAAAGCCTCTGCCTTTGGCTCAGGTCATGATCCCAGGGTCCTGGGATCAAGCCCCTCATCGGGCTCTCTGCTCAGTGGTGAGCCTGCTTCCCCCTCTCTCTCTCTCTGCCTGCCTCTCTGCCTACCTGTGATCTCTGTCAAATAAATAAATAAAGTTTAAAAAAAAAAAAAAAAAAAGCATGGACTACAGAGGTATTCACAGCTACTCATCCGATCGTCTCCACAGATGTCATAAGCACAACTTCCAGCCTGGCCACCTCAATAGGACCTGCATTACAACACAGAAACTGACCCACGGTCATGGGAAATGTGTTTTTCTCTTGGCTTAGCCATGAATCTGTTGTGTGATCTCAGGTTAGTCAATGGATCCCCCCAAAGTAAGTTTTCTTATCAGTAAAGGGAAGGAGTTAGACCAAACAACATTTTATAAAAAGTCTTTTCGATTCTAACATCTCATGGTTCTAAGATCCTTTTCATACTAGAATACACACTAAGATTCTGATTTTTCTCACGTGTCATCAATAGTGGTTGGAAGCACCCTACTAACAGCTTGGTTCAGGTCACAAGCTAACTGTACCAAAGGGAAGAGGCCATTTCAAATTCTTTGGCAAATACAAACGTAGTAAACTATAGGATATGCCAGTGGCTTTTGCAAAATGCCTCCAAGTGCTTCCAGAAGTCAAGCAGGTTGAAGACTTAGAAGAGTTCACCAGTTTGGGCATCAAGATTTGGCAATCGGAGACTACATGAGCTAAATCAGTTGTTTTTTTGAGGGCTCAGAATGGTAACCATATTTTTTTAAAAAATATTTTATTTATTTGTGAGAGAGGGAGAGCTCACACAGGCAGGCAGAGGCAGAAGGAGGCTCCCTGTCGAGAAAGGAGCCCCATGTGGGTCTCGATCCCAGGACACGAGGATAATGACCTGAGCTGAAGGCAGCCACTTAACTGACTGAGCCACCCAGGCATCCCCCAAACTTTTGATAAGACCAAAAAGAATGCTCTTCTCAATTCCAGTCCCAAAATTAGCTGGCTCAGTGATTTTTCTTTTTTTTTTTAAACTTTTACTTTGAAGTAATTATACTTTCACAGAAAGTTGTAAAGATAGTATGGAGATTTTATTTTTCTAGAATAAATACCTAGGATTGGAATTGCTGGGTCATATGGCGAACCAACCTTCTTCACAGTAGCTATATCATGTCTGCCTTCCCACCAGCCATGTATGAGAATTCCAATTGCTCTACCTCTTCACTGTATTTGGAATTATCTGATATTTTGTTTTTATTTTTCCAATCTGCATCAGTTAATATGATCATGTGATTTTTCTTCTTGAGCCTGTTAATATAATATGGTGGTTTATGCTGACTTACTTTCAAATATTGAACAGGTCTTGCATTCCTGGTATGAACCCCTCTGGCCATGATATATAATTCTTTTTAAATGTTGCTGAGTTCTTTTTTATTTTTTTTTTTAAATCTGAGAGAGCAAGAGCACAAGCAGGAGGGGCACAGGGAGAGGGAGAGAGAATCCCAACTAGACTCCTTGCTGAGTGGAGTCCAACATGGGCTTGATCCTAGGACTCTGAGATCACTACCTGAGCCAAAATCAAGTCAAATGCTTACACCAACTGTGCCACCCAGGTGTCCCAGGTGGGTTGCTGAATTCTACTGGCTGATATTTTGTTAAGAATTTTGGATCTATGTTCATTGTATATACATGTATATATGTGTATATAACTTTTAAAATGTTTTTGCCAGGGGCTCATGGGTGGCTCAATCATTAGGCACCTACCTTTGGCTCAGGTCATGGTCCCAGGGTCCTAGGATTGAGCCCTGCATTGGGCTCCCTGCTTGGTGGGAAGCCCGATTCTCCCTCTCACCTTCCCCTCTCTCACTGTGTCTCTGTCAAGTAAATAAATAAAATCTTTAAAAAATTAAAATAAAATAAAAATAAAATGTTTTTGGCATCAGGGTAATACTGGCTTTCTAGAATGAGCTGGGAAGTGTTCCCTCCTTTCCATTTTCTGCCAGAGACTGCAGCATTGCTGTTCATTCTTCTTTGAATGATTGGTAGAGTTCTCCAGTGAAACCATCTAAGCTTAGAGATTTCTTCTTGGAGAAGCTTTTTCTTTTCTTTTTTTTTTTTTTTTAAAGAATCCACCTATTCATTTGACAGAGAAAAATCACAAGTAGACAGAGAGGCAGGGAAGCAGGCTCCCCACTGAGCATTGAGCCCGATGTGGGGCTCGATCCCAGGACCCTGAGATCACGACCTGAGCCGAAGGCAGAGGCTTTAACCCACTGAGCCACCCAGGTGCCCCCTTGGAGAAGCTTTTAATGAAGAACTCAATTTGCTTAGCAGTTAAAAGACTATTCAAATTATCTAGTACACATGGGGTAAGCTATCACAGCTTGTACTTTTCAAGGAAATTAGTCCATTTTATGTAAGATGTCAAATTTATGGGTGGAGAGGTAGTCACTATATTTCTTTATCCTTTTGAGTTTTGCAGGGTCTATCATGATATTCCCTGTTTTATTCCCAATATTAGTAATTTGTGCCTTCTATTTATCTTTGTTAGTGTTGCCACGTTTGCCAATTTTTTTTATGTTTGCCAATTTTATAGATCTTTTCAAAGAACCAACTCTTAGTTTTACTGATTTTTCTCCATTGTTTTTCTGTTTTCAATTTCATTGATTTCTGCTCTTCCCTTTATATTTCCTTCCTTTGTCTTGCTTGGGGTTTATTTTGCTTTTCTTTTTCCACTTTCTTCAGGTGGAAGCTTAGGTTATTGATCTGTGATCTTTCCTCTTGTCTAATGCAAGCATTTAGTGCTATAAATTTCCCTCTCACCACTTCTTTAGTTGATTCCCACAAATTCTGACATATTTTCATTTTCATTCAGTTCATGCATTTTTTTTTCATTTTCCTAAAGACTTTCTCTTTAACCCATTTGTCATTTAATAGTGTGTTTAGTTTCCAAGTGTTTGGAGATTTTCAACCTACCTTTCTTTTATTGATTTCTAGTGTAACTCTGTTATGGTCAGAGAACATACTTGGATTTCAATTATTTTACATTCGTTGAAGTTTGTTTTATGGCTCAGGATATGGTCTACCTTGTTATATGTTCTGTGGGTGCCTGAAAAGAATGTATTCTGCTGTTGCCGCATGTAGTGTTCTATAAATGTCAGATCCTGTCGGTTGATAGTGGTGTTGAGTTCTTCCATACGTATTCTTGCTGTTTGGAGAGTCCTTTGTATTTACCTGTATTGCTTTTACCATGTTCCTCCTTCCTAATATTACAGAATTCCTTCCTTCAGCATTTTCTTTCTGTTAAGAGCACTTCCTTTGGCCATTCTTTTAGAGTAAGTCTGCTGGGGAAAAATTCTCTTAGTTTTCCTTCAACTAAGAATGTATTAATTTCCATTTTCACTGGCTACAGAATTCTGGGTTGAAATAATTCTTCTCTCAGGATTTGAAAAATGTTATGCCACTTCCTCTGGCCTCCATGGTTTCCAATAATTTCATTGTCGTTTGAATTGTTTTTCTCCTATAGGTAATGTGTTGTTTGCCTCTGGTAGCATTCAGGGTTTTTTCCTTTGTATTTAGTTTTCTGAAGTTTGACAAGGATGTGCCTTGGTGTAAATTTTTTACGATTTGTCCTGTTGAAGTTTGTTCAGCTTCTTGAATCTGCAAAATCACGTTTCCTGCTGATTTGGGGGAATTTTCAGCCACTATTTCTCCATGTTCTTTTTTAGCTCTCTGGGACTCAAATAACACAAATGTCAGATCTTTCCTTATAGTCCCATGTGAGAGTCCCTGAGGCGCTTTTAATTTTTTTTCTCAGTCTATTTCTTTTCTCTCTTTTTTTTTCCCACTCTATTTTCTCTATTGCACAGACCAGATAATTTCCATTGTTCTATGTTCAAGTTTATTGATTTTTTCCTTTGTCCTCTCCATTCTGCTGTAGAGCCCATCTGTTGAGCTTTTATTTCAGTTACTGTATTTTTTAGTTCTAAAATTTCCATTTGGTTCTTCTTTATACCTTCTATTTATTTGCTGAAGCTCTTCATTTTTTCCATTTGTTTCAAGTATGTTCACAATTGCTCATTAAAGCATTTTTGTGATGTTTGCTTTAAAATCTTTGTCAAATAATTCCAACATCTGTTTTGTCTTGGCATTAGCATCTACTAGTTGTCTTTCCTCATTAAGTTTGACATCTTCCTGGTTCTTGGTATGATGAGTGAGTTTCAATTGAAACTCGATCTTTTTGGATATTGTTAAGATTCTGCATCTTATTTCAACCTTGTGTCTTGATAGGAAAGAGGGGAGTACCACCTTGTCACTGCTGGATGGGGGCAGGTCTCTCCACTTAGCTTCTGTTGAGGGAACTCATTAATATAGAGTTCATTCCCTTGTTGTTCTCTGGGCCCTGAGGTCCCTAGCTGGTCTACCCTCTTCTCTCTACATTTCTGAGTGTTGTTTGTTTTACATATCCAGGATTTTTAGTTTTATTTGAGAGGATGGAAGAAGCATTTCTTTTTTGCTGGGTGGGCGTGGAAGTTTACTGATATTACTCTGGCTGGGAAGGGTAGGGTGGCCTCTACTGATACCATGAGAGTGGGATGGCCTTGTTTCTATTCTCTAGCTGAGAGGTAGTAGACGTCTTGATTCTCCAGTAAGCCTTCAGAGAAGAGATAGGAGGGGTACCTTGTTACTGCTGGGTGGGGGTGTAAGTACAGACTCAACATGTGTTACCCAATGACTTGGGGATGCAAGGGAGTAGTGGCCTCATTACCACTGATTAGTGATGAAAGGTTTGACTCTCTACTATGTCTCTCTGACACCACCCCAGGAAGGGGAGGGGAGAATACATGGCTGCCATTAGGTAAGAGTGGCCATCTAGGGTCCTTTCATGGCTTCTGCTCTTACAGAGATGGGGGCGGGAAATGAAAGTTTCAGCTGGTAGGGAGAAAACTTCTGGCTTCTCACTTGTCTTCTCTGGCACTACCTCAGCAGGTGAGTCAGGGTGCCCTGTTATAGTCTGGCAAGGATAAAAATTTCAGGCTCTCCACTTAGCCTTTGTAGATGTGGATGCGGCCACAATTCTTCCTGTGGTATTTGGCTGGAGTACAGCAGATTGTCTAAAAGTTTTCTGTCTTGGTAGATGGAGGTTTTGGCTTGAAGAGTAAGCTTTTCTCATGGTTGGTTTTTTTGTTTGTTTGTTTGGTGAGAGGTCATCTGCACCCATTGGTGTTTCCAGGTTGCTGGTTTCTGCACTGTCCATTCAAGGATATACGAAGCAAAAAGGAGACCAGGGAACTCATTATCATGTTGTTTCTTGCATTCCGAGGTCCCTAGTTCATCTGCCTTCTTCCCTCTACCTTTCTGAGAGAGAAAGCTATGTTTGTTTTACATAGAATGTTTGTTTTACATAAAATATCTAGAGTTTTTAGTCCTCCCTAGTGGAAGAAATAGGAAAATTATGTCTATTTCATTTTCCTAGAAATGGAAGTTGGACTTCCTGAGCAAGTCATTTCACCTCCCGAATAAAGAATTAATGTGCCCAGTGCTCAACCAAGGGGGAGCTCAGTAAGTGATGACTAACGCAAATCAAATGAAATTGAAATGTCTTAAAATGAAGACCATTTCATAATGCCTTGGGATGAAGGGAAGTTAAGAGTGAATCAGTTCATGCTACTCAGTATGTGTATTTGATTTCCAGTATGACTTCCCTTAAAAAGAAAAAATAACTATAAGTAGAAAAGCTTACCTTGTACAGTTGAAAAAAATGCTTATTCACATTATAAAAGGATTCTTTACCAAATATGTACAATGGCTTATTAAATCCATTAATGAGCTAAATTTTAAAAATTTACTCTCCTGATGATGTATTCCCAGTTTCTGCTAAGCAGAGTTCATGTTGAAAAGTCAAACCCCAGGACTAAGAGGAACTCCAGAAGCCAAGCAAAGGAGTCCCAGGAAAGGTGTCAGGAGGGGCAGACAGGGTGAGGAGTTCAAGGAAAGGAAGCTTCGGGAGAAGTTTAGAAGAGCCCTGGATACTTTAGCAAAAGAAGTTTATTAGAAAGGTGGAGGGGGTTGGTGATAGAGGTGGGGGAAAAAGCCAGATGTAGGGTGGCGGCAAAGTAAATGGGATTTTAGGAGAGAGACAAGCTGAGAGGAAGAGGACTGAAGAGATGAGGCCAGCCTTGAAAGGGAAGGGGAGGAAATACAAGCATTTGCACTGCACAGCTGCTGCCATTACTACACTAAGTGTTATCAGTCATTTCAAAAGAGAGATCAAAAAGCTTTAAGAACAGAATAGATATGTGGAGTAAATACAATGAAGAAATCATTCCAAAATTGATTACTCTTTTAACTATATCTGAGACTGATCAGAATATATTATAAGGCTGTGCTTCTCAAACTATCCTGTGAAGGGCCAGCTCGGGGACTTTTTGCCTTTTACAGTCTGTTGCCTATTACTACTGTTGTAAAATGCAATCAAACATCACGGCAATGGCTAGCCGCTATCAAGGTTTTGAAACGCTTACTCTTGCTTTCTTTCCTTATCTTCTCTGCGGCAGGGAAGATATAAGTCACCTACCGGCTCCCACCCCTGCCTAAGGGCAGCGCTGCTCCCGAAGGCCAGGCGCGGGCTGCACAGCCCTCGGATTCAAAACCTGACTTCTCAATTGAGCTCCAGATGTCCAGGGAAACATCTAACAGGAGGGCATTCTGTTTCTGTGCCCCTGCTTGTAGTAATCTGGGCAAGCGAGGTTACGCTGTCACAGAGAACACACCAGTCGCATTAGTTCGCCATGTGACTGTTCTTGTTCACTCTGGATTTCCAAGGTGAGTCAGCAGGAGGCTCTGTTCTGCACACCCACCCATCCCCGCCTCAGTGGCTGTGGCAGGAAAACAGACACTGAGAAACTACACGGGCATTTTCCACAGCCGCATATTTTAGTAGCTAGAAGCAGTCACCTAGCCTCGCCAGGGAATGCTTGTCGCTTCAGGCATAAGCAACACAGACAAAGGTCTGTCCAGGTTCTCCCGGGAAACAGCTCAAACAGAGCTGCTTCTCTCTTCCCTCGCTCCAGTGTGTTGGGCTAGGAGGGCACAGAAAGGGCCAGGTAACCCTTACTTTTAGCCAGTATTTTCTTGGCTATCACTGCCTTTTGTTCAGGCATTCAAATGCTGACCCCATTTGTGGGAGTCTTATGTAAGATTTTGGGAGCCTCTGGGGAGACACCTACCCATTGCACAATTCCTGATGTGGGAACTCTCTTTCAGGTCCCACGCATAGAGTTATACCCCGCAGTCTCATGCTGCTGGGGTTTGCTCAACCAAAAGAAGCCCTCTTGGGAGGGGTTCTGGAGAGTTGTCTTAAGCTAACTTGTATACCCTTTGGTCCACAGGAAATCTGTGTGTGTGTGTGTGTGTGTGTGTGTGTGTGTGTGTGTGACTTGCCAAATAGGAGAGTGCCAGTTCTCTGCTACTGGCCAATCTCCACCCTTCTCCAACCCCCCTCAGGAAGACACATAAGGCCGAACAGCAAATTCACTACATAATCAGACATCTGTTTGAAGAATATGCCTCCCATTCCTACAAGTACCTCAGAGGCGATGAGTAGTTCTCCTGGCGGCCCCTCTTGGTTTGAAGGGGGAATACCACCTCTTTCGTCCACAAGGAGAGGAAGAGGAAGTTTGAGCATTCCTGCAACGTGGCACTGACTCCCCCCCATTGTGAGCGACCCAAGTGGGAGAGAGCCAAACAGAAGCTGTATCTTTTTTATGACTTGGCCTCAGAGGTCATATAGCCTCCCTTCTGTCATATTCTATTGGTTAGAAGGGCATCCTTAATGGCCCACACTCAAGGGAAGGAGAATTAGACTCGCCTTTTTGAGGGAAGAAATGTCAGGGAACTTGTATTTTAAAATCACCATACTCCTAAACCTTCTCTCACTCAGTCTGTGGAATGAACTAGAGTATCAACCAGGCAGACTCTGAAGCAAACAAATGTCTGACACAGAAATCATTATAATCTCAAGATATTGTAAAAAGCTGTCAGAACTCCGCTTTTATAAATGTTTAATAATGGGTAAAGGGATGAACTGCTAGACTCTTGGGAAATGGGATCCAAAAATCTTCAAATGGTCCAATAAATCTCTTTCTACCACAAATTTAAAAAAAAAAAAAAAACACTGAGCAAATGTTTACAAGTATTTGCATAAGGGAAGCTTTAATAACTAATAAAATAAGAGGCTTGAAAGTGTGAGATTCTGTATCTTTCCTCCTACCCAGGATCACCATCAAGATACCCATCCTGGCAGAAGCCCATCTCTCCATCTGCATGGATGATCGAAGAAGAAAACAATCCAGGAACACACTGCTGTTTAGAATAGTAATGATGTGGTCAAGGCAGCTGTGGCTTTAATAGCCTGGGAAAAACCTGAGGCTTATCCAGGCCAAATGACTGGCCCAGAGATAACCCCATGGGGAGGACAGGAGAGACCCTGTGCCCCTCTCACTCCCCAGCCTGAGCTCCTAATCACTAGGTGGCGTTGCCTCTCCTGAACACCAAGACAAAACTTCAATACACAGGAAAGATCTGAGGGTGGTTTTTTTTCCATTAAAAGGAAATCAATATCGTTGAACTGAACTCAAAGATACAAACAAAAATAGAGGACAGTCCAAATGAACAAAGAATAACAATGACCACTCGCTCTCAAAATACAGACACTTAAAAAGACAAACATGAGCATGAATCATGAGGCTCCAAATTTTCCTGCTAACGACTAGGATTCTAGAACTACTTTCATCCTGAGTTGGGGCTGGGGTGGAAGGGGGTGGGAAAGACGATGGGGCGGCGTTGAGGGCACTGAGAGAGATGCAGTGTCATCAACATGCTACCCAGACAGACGCCTTTAATGAAAGCTTTCTGAGGGTCTTATGTTGTGCTAGGGGGTACAGTACAAACTCATTAAGCTTGGGGCCAGGCCTTCAAGGAGTGCACAGCCTAAAGGGAGAAGAGACATGAAAGAACATCACACCGTGATATGTGAAACAACAGAAAATAAAACACGATTATATGAAATGAGCACCTCCCTTCAGCACCCGCTGAGCTCCGCTTCTGCGGTCCAGTCACAAGTCCCAGAGAGGACAGTGAGGAGGATAAACGTGCAGACACAAGGACAGGTTGGCCTTAATCACTGTTCTTATTTCAATTAAAGATGTTTTAATCAGTACTGCTTTTAGAAATAAGAAACTGTCAAAAATTCAAAGGCTTTCGACTGCAGGAGGGAGATTAACGACAGCAAGCCTGATACAAAGAAGGAAAATAAAACAGAAACGCATTTGCTGGGGCATTAGAAACACCAGGCTTTCATACTGCTTGGCCACGAACCAGCTCTGTGATTTAAATCCCTCAACTTCTCTGAGCTGTCATTTAGTTTTGTGCCATTTCGCTTTTCTAAACATTAAAGCGATTGGATTATACAATCACCACAGTCCCTCTCCAGCTCTAAAATGTGTGATCCTAGTGTTCAAGGAAGGTCTCTCTTCCCTTCTAGGTACCATCTCTCCCCACATGGTTCTCTGGCTTCACGGCCCAAACCAAACCTCCTTTTTCTCCTTTCCTGCCTTACCTCATCCTAATGACCAGGATCACGGCACCCACCCAGGTGATTTCTGTAGAAGGATCTGCCACGGGTCAGCAGCAACCACGCTAAGGAAGGTAGCCCGCAGCCCACCTTGGCGGCCCAGGGGAAACTTGCTCATGGGTTTGGATCTGGGTACAGTCCTGGCTTCTTGGGCGATCTCAGGCACATAAATTCCCTGTCCAACTGGTCAAGTGGGTCCGCGCTGACTTTCTACAGGATTGTTGATGGGGACAAAATGAAGTGATGCATAAAGCACTGCACAGATACTGCTCCCCAAGAGGAAACTTGATGTAAAACAGACACAGCCTCGTGGCTGATGGGCTTCTGAATCTCTCCCCAGAGCAGCTAGTGGCTCTAGAACTAATAAGGTCCCAGCAGACTCTTTCTCTAAAGACGCTTTTAATGTTACTGTGAGCTGACAGCAATGCTGTCCACATCAATCCCACTCAGATCACAGTCTCCCGAACACACCACATTGGAAATTCTAAGTGTGGAACTTTTCTGTCACTTTCCACTTAGGTCAATATTCATGCCACCCACTGTCTCACGTAAAGTTCCACGAAGTTAAGATCTCTATCTCTTAAAATTGACTTCTACGCTCCGCAAAAGAGTTTCATGGGACTGTGGGCATTTAAGGTAACCAAGGTTTCCATCCATAGGGTAGAACTTTCAAGAAATGGCCAAGTTCATACAATTTTCCTCTCAATAAAGGAAAAGATTAATTACATATAGAACTAAATATAATTATTTTTTATAACTCCCTTGGATATTTATGCATATAAATCCATAAAACAGAAATAAGTGGTTTTTGTGTTTTTTTTTCAGATCAGATTTCTGAGTCTTGAATTTTTACTTGGAAAATACGGTTCCTGTAAATATTATAAACTCTGGGTTAACCAGCACAGTCAGAATATAAAACTGTATTTAATTTCTAAATGCAAAAAGAAAAAGAGGAGGAGGACTCACAAGACGAAGAAGGAAACTATCGATAAACACCAAATACACCCATGTAAGCAGAGAGGTCCAACAGCAAGCACAACGATGGAAATCGAACCCAAGTTTGGCTCGCTCTGAAGCGCACTCTGGGCTTCCTTTAGCTCTCAGCTCAACTGTCACCTCCTCACAGAGGCCTTCCTTGACCTCACTCCCTAAAATAGCCCAGCCGGCATACTGACTCCCTCCTTCCTCTCTATCCTCCTGCTGTTCTTTTTTCTCCTCTCTCCCAGATTTTCCTTCATAGCATTTATGTATTTATTTAAAAACTGTGTCTCCTGTGCTAGAGTGTAAGCTAAGCAGGGAATTCTGTTTTATTCACGGCTTTATCCACAATGCTTATAGTAGTGCTCGAGACAGGGTGCTCACTAAAGACAAATAAATAAACTAAACAAATAAATAAAAAATCCCAAGGCCTGCATTTTTGGGTCACATCTCCCTGGAGGCTAAGTCTCACTCTGTCACATCTCGCTGGAGGTAAGAAAGAGGTTATGTACATTCATATATACATCCTACTTCATAGTTCTATCCATATTCTGGCTGGTATAATGAAAGTAAAGGTTCAAACTGAGTGTGGAGACAATACATCGGTATTTTTACTAAGAGATGAGAGTAGCTCTTTGTCAGGGGCAGCTCTCAGTCCTACAAATCAGAGGACACCCTTACAACTGTAGCAACACGCGCTGGTCCACACAGCGTGTATGTCCTTTCTATCCACTCGGTAAAAATAATATACAGACTCTTTTCATGAAGAGTCTAAGAATTTGGCCAGATGACTTTTATCTCATTTTTGCCATATGAAGGACAATTTAATACCATACAAACCTCCCAGATTTTTCACAGAGTTGGTTCCATAACCACTAAACCTCTTCTGACTCACCAACAAAAGCCACATCAACATGAGAGCAAGGGATGCGTTTCTTACATGAAAACAGTCTCTTCAGTACTTCTGAAGTGACTGCAGTTTTGGGTCCATTTAAATGACTTTGCATTTAAAGTAGGCTCTGTTTCCAGATCTTTCTGAAAGAGTTGGAAGATATACCTAATAAAAATTCATTTCAACAAAAAGGAATTAAACAGATTAGGGAGCTTTGGGGTCATCTGGGCTTATGTGAGATCTATCTTTGACTAGCCTATCAGGCATTCACCCCAGGAAGACAAAATTTTAAGAAGAAAGTGATGGCTCCAAGGGTACCTCATCAGGGCACACACCTACTTTATTCAGACAGGGTAAGTGGCCAATTAGTTGATTCCCTGACCACATATACCTTTAACATGACTGATACTCTGAGATCTGAATCACATACCCAGGATTGGGCAATGTGGCCCACCAGAGAGGGGTGAAGCATGTCTGTGGAGGGGAAGGTTGGGGGCAGGGGATATGCTCTTCTTCCTGATACCCATGAACAGAATGCTGTTGCACAGACCCATTTTGTGTTTTTATAATTACCCAAATTCTCTTCCTTTGTCAGAATGCATTCTCAGTAACAGCTTGAGCAATGTAGCAATCATGCTCCGAAATGACTTGTAAACCACAGACACAAATATTTGGGCCAAGAATGTGGAATCCATTGCTGTCACATTCCATTATTTCTGGTGCAGCAATTCACTAACATTTTGGAATCTAGATCATAAATTATGCAGAGCCTCAGCAAAAGAGCTGAGGACACAAACTGCTATAATAAAATTCCTGTTACTGGAGCCATAAAAACAGAACAAAGGAAAGGCAAAGAAGAAAAATCAGGGTTGGACTTTGCTGACATTCCTTGTCCACCATTGTCAATGGTTTGACAAAATGAAAATGTAACATTTGGGAAACCATCAGAGAAGCCAAAAATGATAAGATGGGCATGCTGTCATTCATAAACACCACTACCATGAGATTCCCCAGAATAAAGTGCGTTTTTTGAGGAAAGTGTGAATGTTGACATAAATTAGAGTGCCTCAGTGTACAACAGAGCCATCTGTACATTTTTCGTGAATCTCAAAGAGTGTGAAATGTCCTTCAACCACGGCACCTGAGCAGTGGTTAAATCTTCCGGTGGGGTGTATTATAAAATATCAGAGGAAGAAAAGCTCAGTGTCACCATGTAATCTGGAGCAAGTCATTTCTCCTTACTGTGGAAACTGAGTGAATGGCAGAGCTGGAGCTAAATCCCTTCACACCCAACCCACTGAGTTTTATTTCACATAAATGAAGCCTCAAGTGTGATAGGTGTTCAGAATTACTTGGTGGGCCCAGAGATGGATGAATAAGTCAATATATGGCTAAATAGCTAAATGGACACATGAATAAAAAAAATAAAAACCATCCTCTGTGTGTTTAGAGTCCAAAAAGGTCAAAGAGAACACAACTTTTGAATACTTCAGAAATAAATCCAGAGAGATCATACCTAGCAAACATTGTTAATCTGACTCCACGAATTTTTTTTTTTTAACTATAACTTTGTTTTGGAGAGCATTAGTGTTTGTGTGAGTATTGTGTGTGTGTTCCCAAAAGAATGAGCGTGAGAACAAGCACAGGTCAACATGTTTCTTAAACAGGACTGCTATCATCTGACAACATGTAGTTTGACTCCCTTCTTCAACGTGCAGCATAACGAGGGAGAACAAGGAAGCTGAAGAGGCCAAAGGCCCTAACACGGAGGTGGACCAAGAGTCGGGCATACACTCTCCAAGCTCACCACTGCTTCTGCAATTATTCCGAACATATTTAGAAGAAAATGAAATGCTTTTCAAGATCACAGAGAAGGTCTGAAATGTTAAGACAGGAAAAGGAGCTCAGTACAAGTTAAAACCATATAAGGGAAGAAAGTTATTTTTTCACCAGCACAGGAGGATTTCTTCTAGCAAATCCCACAGCGCAAAAGGAACTAGCTCCAATCATCTGTCTAGGTCAGGAATCTTCAAATCTTCCATGAAGAAGAACTACTTTAAATTTCCCCAGAGCCTTGACATCACTCAGGAGGAAGAGAGAATGGGAGTACAGAGGAGAGAAGGAAAGGGCCTAGTGGTGCCAGCAGTGCCCCAAGGCAGGGGGAGGTCTCAGCGCGACGACAGCCAGGATTTCCTGAGCCTGTACTGTGTGCCAGGCATGGTGCAAAGCACTTCACCTTCACAGTCTCACTGCATCCTCGCAGGCGCTGCATCTGGACCCCCATCCAGGAGATTCTATTCTTAATTTCATTTTGCAGATGAGGGAATTGAAATCTGAAGAACTTCTCTAACTTTCCCAAAGCCACACGTTCATAAATGGCAGAACAAGGATTCCAACCCAGGCCAGTCCCGTCTGACACCAAAACTCAGGCTGCTGGGTCTCCTGGCTGCCACAGTCTCTCCGCCCTCTGAGAATCCCAGGAAGCTGGGGCTTTCTCAGGCTTCCTAGTGGAAGATGGTTTAGAAACCTACCAGGTATGCCTTCAAGTTCTTTCAAGGCCATGATCTGAGTTCACTGGTCAGAGTTTTTAAAAATCTGGGTTCATCATTACAAAACAATTGGCAGCTGTTGTCTTTCTTTGGTAAAAGGCTTCTGGGAAGCCAAAATTGCTGTGCTATGGTCATTCCTTAACCAAGCCTGCATTTTAACATCCAGCTAATTGAGATGAGTGGAGACATCTGTAAGCTTATTTTAAAAGAGACAAATCTCTTGTAGCATAACAACAGCAGTACCATGCAGTGAGTGCTTGCTATGTGCTAAGCACTACTCATCAATTCACGCAGCATCAAAGATTAACAAGCAGAGAGCTCAGCATGGGGAATACCAATGCGTCAGATGGGGAGCCTGCTGTCCCCCCAAGGGCTTGCAGCCAGAAGGGAGAGACAGGCCAGGATGCCGCCCAGCAGGACAGTTAGCGGGTCCCCGCCTGTTGGGCACAGAGCACTGCAAGCGTGTGGAAGTGGACCTGTGGAAGCTTCTTAGAAGAGGTGGGCGTCTCCTCCTCACAACACCTCAGGATGGAACCTGAGAGCCAGAAGGATGAAGCGATGCAAAAGGTACATAGCACTGAAACGGGCTGACCCAGGTTTACCTCACTTCAAAACCACGCACTGCCCATCACTGGCTGTGGCCTCACAGGAAAAATATCCCCACTAAATCTTGTCGCCCAGGGGTACTTTTGTCTTAGAGGGGAGAAGCTGGACAAACAAACAAAATACATGAACTTCAGGATTCTCAGTAGAGTCATATTGATGGGACTCTTATTTGTTCAGTACCTAATAGCCCTCAAAACATTGCTGTCACAGTCACATTTTCATTTTGAGTTTACTAACCATCTGAGGAAGAACAAATACGTGGCCCTTTCTTATGTCAGAAAACTGAGGCTCAGAAGGAGAAGTGGTGTGTGAAAGGTAAGGTTCAGAGCTCTGGTTTGGGCTTTCAAATGTCAAACTCCCAGTCCAGCCATCTCTGAGTCACAGGACCTTAGCTTGTCAGATCTGCTTGAGTTTTTCCTTCCTTGGTATCCAAAACTGATCACCCTACCTCAAAGATCAGTGAGCTGCGGCAGCAACACTAGAATCTGGGGTGAGTTCTCCCTAGTCAATGTTTTGATTTGGATTTTTTCCATGGGTCTCTTTTATTTGAAGTGTTTCTTGTCAGAAGGATGTAAGCCAGTGACAACAAGAGTTTCTCCGGCGGAGATAAGAGAGATCTGAAGGAGGAGTGACATCACCAAGATGTCAGAATAGGAGACCCCAGTCTCTGTCCCCGGCAAAGATCAACAACGAGGCAGCTATCTGTGAACAAAACAGCTCTGGAAGAACTCTGGAGTCCACTTAAGAAACTTCAGCAACACAGTGGGACAAAAAAAATTGAGAATAATCACACGAAAAGGAAAAGAGGAATAGCTTCAATTTGCCTGCATCATCCCATTCCCCAAACCAGCATTACTCAGTGCCAAGGGGGAACTTTCCAAATTGAACTTTCTCCCTTCCCTGAGAAAAAAAGAACAGGATAAGCAACTAGCTTCGCAGCCTTCTGGTGTACCACACGATGTCTCTGCTTCAGTTTAACCCCACCTAGAGACCCGTAACAGACAGACACCTACAGAGAAGGCGAGGAACAAGGGAAAAATGTAGGGGCTACCCACATCAGCCACACAGCCACCCTGTGAATTGCTGGACAGAAGGCTGTGGAGCTTTCGCCATTGAAGAGACCAATGGCCAGCATAGCCACTGCAAACCACCTGCAGATTTCACCGGTTTTCACCCCAAACCTATTCATGTTTGCTGATGCCAGACACCTGAGTTCCTCCTCACCCCCTCAGTGGAGCCTGGGAATGGCACAGGAAGCCACCCAGCCCTCTGCTGCTGTGCAAGTGCAAAACAACAGCCGACACCCCTGCCACTGACCCCCTCTCCTTTATGGGCATGTGGAGCACTATCGACTACACCCCTGCAACTGCCCCCCTTCCCCCACAGGCATGGATAGCACTATGC
Organism: Mustela lutreola; assembly: GCF_030435805.1. NCBI lineage: Eukaryota > Metazoa > Chordata > Mammalia > Carnivora > Mustelidae > Mustela > Mustela lutreola. Next base: position 71,441,654 of record NC_081300.1, on the reverse strand, counting down.
CCCCCAGTCATCCACGGGCCTGCCCCTGGCCAGACCCTCATTCCCAGCCTCCGCTGCCATGCACACAAGCAGAGGAAAGCTGTGCAGCCATGATTAAACACACTCATATGTAAATAGATTACAGTCTCCAATCAAAAGGCACAGACTGGTTGAATGGCTGGAAAAGAAAAAGAGAAGTCCCAACTATAGGCTGCCAGATAACCAACTTCAGCCTCAAGGACACAGAGAGGCTCAAAGTGAAGGGATAGAAAGAGATATGGCAAGCACATGGAAACCCAAATAGACTTATAGCACATAAAATAGACTTCTAGGTAAAAAACTGTAATAAGGGCCGCCTAGGTGGTTCAGTGGATTAAGCCTCTGCCTCCTGCTTGGGTCATGATCTCAGAGACCTGGAATCAAGCCCCCCATCCGGCTCTCTGCTCAGCAGGGAGCCTGCTTCTCCCTCTCTGCCTGCCTCTCTGCCTACTTGCGAACTCTCTGTTAAATAAATAAAACATTTTTTAAAAACTGTAATAAAAGACAAAGAGGCTCATTATAAAATAATAAAAAGATCTATTTATCAAAAGGATATAACAATTATAAATGTATATGTATCCAACATAGGAGCACCTAAACTGACATCTGAAGGGAGTAATAGACAATACAACAAAAGTAGGGACTTTAAGGCCTCACTTTCAAGAACAGATAGTTCTTGAAAGTATCAACTCCTGCTCAGCAGGAAGCCTGCTTCTCCCTCTCTCCCTCTGCCTGCCTCTCTGTCTACTTGTGATCTCTCTCTCTGTCAAATAAATAAAAACAAATTTTTAAAAACTGTAATAAAAGACAAAGAAGCTCATTATATAATAATAAAAAGGTCTACTTATCAAAAGGATGTAACAATTAAAAATGTGTATGTATCCAACATAGGAGCACCTAAACATATAACTGACATCTGAAGGGAGTAATAGACAACAATACAATAAAAGTAGGGACTTCAAGGCCTCACTTTCAAGAACAGATAGGTCACCCAGACCAGAAAATCAATAAGGGAGTATTGGACTTACATAACACTTTAGACCAAACGAACTTAACAGACATCTACAGAACACGCATCCAACAGCAGAAGAATAAAACACATTCTTCTCAAGCACACATGGAACATTCTCCAGGATAGATCATGTGTTAGTTAGGACAGAAAACAAGTCTCAGCAAATTTTAAGATTGAAATTATACCAAATATTTTTTCTGACCACAATGGTATGAAACTCAGAAATCAATCACAGGAGAAAACTGGAAATTTCAAAATTATGTGAAAATTAACACCTCCTTGCACAAACCACTGGTCAAAGAAGAAATTTAAAAAATATCTTGAAACAAATGAAAGTGCAAACACAACATACCATAACTCATGGAAATTTGTAAAGGTGATACTAAGAGGGAAATTTATAGTGATAAGTGCCTACATAAGAAAAAAGAAAGCTCTCAAATAAATAATCTAACTACACCTCAACAAACTAGATAAACAAGAACAAACTAAGCAGTGTGTTAGCAGAAGGAAGGAAATAAAAAAGACAACCCAAGGAGAAATCAAAGAAATAAAGAATAGAAAAGCAACAGAAAAGATTAGTGAAACTAAGAACTGTTCTTTTTTTCTTTTAAAGATAAAGAAAACTGACAAACCTTTAGCTAGACTTATCAAGAAAAAGAGAGAGAGGACCCAGATAAATAAAATTTTAAATAAAAAGGAGACATCACAACTGATACCACAGAAAGACCAAAGATCATAAAACGCGACATTTGTATGCCAGCAAATTCGGCAACCTGGAAGAAACAGATAAATTCCTGGAAACATACAACCTACCAAGATTGAATTATGAAGTAATATAAAATCTGAACAGAACAATAACAAGAGATTGAATCAGGAATCAAAATCCTCTCAGTAAAGAAAAGCCCCAACTAGGTGGCTTTATGGGTGAACATTTAAAGAAGAATTAATGTTAATTCTTCTCAAACTCGTCTAAAAAATAAAAAACAAAAAAACCTGTAAAGGAGGAAACATCCCCAAACTCATTTTACATAGTCAGCATTATCCCAATACCAAAGCTGGATAAGGATACTACAAGAAAACAAAACTACAGGCCAGTATCCCTGATGAGCATACATGCAAAAATTCTCAACAAAATATTAGCAAACTGAATCTTACAGCATTTTAAAAGAACATACACCATGATCAAGTGGGATGTACTTCTGGGATGTTGCAGATCAAAAATATAATGTATCATGTTAACATAATGAAAGAGAAAAATTATATAGTCATCTCAGTAAATGAAGAAAGAACATTTAACAAAATGCAACATTCTTCTATGATAAAAACTCTCAACTAACTGGGTATAGAAAGAACATATGTCAGCATAATAAAGGTCATAAATGACAAGCCCACAGCTAACATCATACTCAAGAGTGAAAGGCTGAAAGCTTTCCCTCTGAGATCAGAAATAAGACAAGCATGCCCACTCTCACCACTGCTATTCAAAGAAGTGAATTGAATTTTGAATATGCTATTCAACATAGTATTAGAAATCTTAGCCAGAGCAAGTAGGTAGGCAATCAATCAATCAATCGATCAATAATAAAAGGCATCCAATTCAGAAAGGAAAAAGTAAAATTGTCTGTTTGCTGATGACATGATTAAGATAAATCAAAAATACTGTTAGGCCTAGTAAATGAATTCAGTAAAGTTTCAGTGTACAAAAAAATATATATATATAAATCAGTTGCATTTCTATATCCTAAAAATGAACTATCTTTAAGGGAAAAAAAAAAAAAGATGGGGCACCTGGCTGGGTCAGTCAGTCAAGTGTTTGTGCCAAGGAGTCTCGGCTCAGGCCATGATCTCAGGGTCCTGAGATTGCAGCCCGAGTCAGGCTCCACGCTCAGGCTCCCAGCTGCTTGGGACTTTTTCTCCCTCTCCCTCTGCCTCTCCCAACACCTTCTCCTCTCAAAAAAAAAAAAAAAAAGAAGAAGAAGAAGAAAGAAAGAAAAAGAAAAGGAAAAAAGAAAAGAAAAAGAAATTGAAGAACATACAAATAAATGGAAAGGTATCATGCATTCATAGACTGGAAGAGTTGATATTGTTCAAATGTCCACACTACTCAAAGTCATCTATCAAGTCAGTATAATTCCTATCAAAATTCAAATGACATTTTGCAGAGAAATAAAAAAAAGCGACCTTAAAATTCTTAAGGAACCACCAAAAAAACTGAATAGCCAAAGCAATCTTGAGAAAGAATATAGTTAGTGGCATCACACTTTCTGGTTTCAAACTATATTATAGAACTGTAATAATCATAACAGTATGGTTGTCATAAAAATGGACACATAGACCAATGGGACAGAATTGAGAGCCCAGAAATAAACCCATGCAAATGTGGCCAACTAATATTTGACAAGGGAACCAAGAATACTTGATGGGGAAAGAAGAGTTTGCTCAATAAATGGTGTTGAGAAAACTGAATATCCATATGCAAGAGAATGAAATTGGACCCTTCCTATCTTACATCACTCACAGATTAAGTGAAAATAGGTTAAGGATTTTTAAAAAATATCTTATTTATGTATTTGACAAAGAGAGATCGCAAGCAGGCTGAGAGGCAGGCAGAGAGAGGAGAGGAGGAAGCAGGCTCCCGCTGTGCAGAGAGCCCGAATATGGGGCTCGATCCCAGGACCCTGAGATCATGACCTGAGCTGAAGGCAGAGGCTCAACCTGCTGAGCCACCCAGGCACTCCTAGGTTAAGGATTTAAATATAAAATCTGAAACCATAAGATTCCTAGAAGGAAACATTGGGGAAAAGCCCCTTGACATCAGTCTTGGCAATGATTACTTTGGATATGATACCAAAAGTGTAAATAACAAAAGCAAGAATGAACAAGTGGTACTACATTAACCTAAAAAGCTTATACACAGCAAAAGAAAAAATAAACAAAATGAAAAGGCAGCTGATGGAATGGGAGAAAATACTCGGAAACCAGGTATTTGATAAGAGGTGAATATCCAAAATACATAAAGAATTCACAAAACTCAACAGCAAAGAAACAGTCTGATTTTAAAACAGGCAAAGGAAAAAAAAAAACAAGATAAAATAAAACAGGCAAAGGACTTGGGTAGACATTCTTTCAAAGACATACAAATGGCCAAGCAGCACATGAAAAGGTACTTAATATCACAAATCATCAGGGAAATTCAAATCAAAACCACAATAAGATATCACCTCACACCTGTTAGAATGGCTGTTATAAAAAAGATAAGAGATAAATGCTGAAGGATGTAGATGAAAGGGGAACCCTGGTGCACTTTTGGTGGGAATGTTAATTGGTACAGCCACTATGAAAACAGTATGGAGGTTTCTCAAAAAGTTAAAAATAGAATTACTGTATGATTCAGCAATCCCACTTCTGGGCATATATCTGAAGAAGATGAAAACACTATCTCAAAAAGACAATCTGTATTCCCAGGTTTATTGTAGCATTATTCATAACTGCCAAGGCATGGAAAATACTTGTGCCCACTAATGGATGAGTGGATAAAGAAAATGTGATATATATAAATATATATGTATATGTATGTATACATGTGTGTGTATGTGTGTGTGCATGTATATATATGTCTGTATACATATATATATACATATATATGTATATATATGATGGACTGTTAGCCATAAAAAAGAAGGAAATCCTGCCACTTACAACGACATAAATGGACCTTGAGGGCATGATACTAAGTTAAATGACAGAGCAAGACAAATACTGTACAATCTCACTTATATGTGGAGTCCAGAAATATCAAATTCATAGAAACAGAGCATAATGGTGGTTGCCTGGGGCTGAGGAGTGGGGGAAATGGAGAGATTTGGGTCAGTTATAAGAAGAGTAAGTCTGGCTATCAGATGTACACTATGATGTCTATAGTCAACCACACTATACTTAATGCTTGAAACTTGCCATGAGTGTAGGCCTTTAATGATATCACCATAACAACAACAAATGGTAATTATGTGAGGTGAAAGTTATGCTTATCAACCTTATTATGGTAAAGCATTTCACAAAGGTATTATCTGTATCAAATAATCACATTGTTACCTTAAGCTTACACAACAGTTAGGTGTCGGTTCTGTCTCAATAAAGCTGGAGTACAAAAGAAATGAGATGAAGAGGTCAAGTAATAGGCTGGTCCTTGATAGCCACCTTCAACTTTCAATGGATCAGAATTGTCTGAAAGGTAATAAATGCTATGTATTTCAGTAGTATTTCCACCTTTCTCTCAGCATCCAGTTTTGTGTTATACTTTTCCCCACATAATATACAACTAAGATGATGATAGTGATTATAAAATTTAGCATTTCTGGTGTGCCAGACATTGTTTTAAGGGCTTTCCACATATTGACCCATGGTGTTATAATTATGCCTGTTTCACAGAAGAAGAAACTGATGCAGAGAACTGAGCACCTCATCCAAGGTCACAGACCCCTTAAATGGGTGTAGCTGGGATCCAAATCCAGGCCATCTGACTCCAGCAGTCGGGTTTTTCATAAGCATGCTAGATGTCTGGTGACTCTATATCCTGTATCCTGGTGGTGCCTGGGACTGTCCCAGTGACAAATTATCTAGTCATCCTTGCTATATAATAACTGTAAAAGACCGTGACATTGGCAGTCAAGTTGAGCCATTTGTGAACGGGACATCTTAGTGATTAAAATGGAGAAATGGGCACACACCCTGAGTGGTTTATATGGTACCAGAAGAAAGAAAAAGAAGAGTCCAACAGATTCTTATGTAGAAGGTCATCGCATCAGAGGCCAAAAGGGGAGTAGGGGAGAAAGATCATCAGAGCGTTCACTGCGGGATTTAGCACATAGGTACTGCTTATTTCCTTTGTCACACGTAAACTAGTGCAAGTTCTTCACTGGTGACAAAGAGGATGTCTCTCCATCAGGCATTTAAGAAGTACCAGGAGTTGTCAAGGCAGACATGCCAGCTCGCCGGATGGTGCTGTGAACTGGAGAACACCATCTGTTTTGTTAAGGTTGACAGTCTGAAATTTCTGGTTAAACTCCAGATCTCCTTGTTGTGAAGGGCTTGATAACTTTTAGTCCATTACCTTCTGCTTACTGAGTTACAGAGCATATTATATCTCCCTCCAGAGCACTTCAACAGCTGGGCCATGTTATAAGCTGTCTTTGTCTTACTCGGTATTAGATAATGGATTTGATGGGAACTTCCATTTGAATCAAGGAAATGCAATTACAGAATTGCTGTTGTTTCGAATAAGTGGCCAACTCTGACATTCTGGCTCAAGAACACAAATCTGTTACTTTTTTAATTTTTTTTTTTTTTTGCCACTGGGGCTGTTCTGATGAGGGCTTGCTTTACAAGCACATTGGACACATAACAACAAAGCGTTTACTTCACTTTTTAATTGCTCTTGGAAACATTTTAAATGGCACCAGTACAATCTTTACTAGAAAATGAAAGTGTTCACTTCCCTGAGTAACTTAACCCTTCAAAGGAGGGCAGAAAGGCCCACTTCTTGAAATCCACTGAAAATGGAGAGCCTGTATTCAGCAGCTAACAAAGCTGTTCGAAAGTCAAGTGGGGACAGGCTGAGTCAGCAATATCCACTAAAAGTTGCATTCCAGCTTTAATTCAATTCAACAAATGCATTTTCTGCTGTGTCAGAGACACAGCCTTAAGAAGAATTTCTGGAACAACATGCTGAAAATGGTTCTTGGTAAAAGCTACTTTTTGAAGGCACCATGAAATTACTAATTATGCTGAAGAGAGTCTTAAACACTTCAGCCTCTTGTGGATTTCATGCTGGCAAAGAGGGGAGAGTTCAGGTTGTGGTATATACACGCACAGCCACGCTTCCCACCTGCATTCAGCCTGAAGGTGTGTTCTGTGTGCGCCTAGTATAAAACGGGGATGAGTGAGAGTGAAGAGAGGCCGTGGGTAAAGAGAAATGCTCCGTTTCCATTTTTCCCAGTTACAATGCGACACTGTCCTAAGTTTTAGGGGAACCTGGGTGGCTCAGTCTTTAAGTGTCTGCCTTCAGCTCAGGTCATGATCCCAGGGTCCTGGGATGGAGCCCCACATGGGGCTCCCTGCTCAGTGGGAAGCCTGCTTCTCCCTCTACCTCTGCTACTCCCCCTGCTTGTGTTCCCTCTCTCACTGTCTCTCCCTCTGTCAAATAAAAAATAAAACCTTTTTAAAAAAAACCAAAGTGCTAAGTTTTAGCTCTTTCCTAAGTAACTTTAGGCACTGTCTTTTGAGAGGCAGTGGGACAGAATATAAAGAACACTGACTTTACATTCAGACCACTCTGGGCTTACACCCCAGCTCTGCCACACACTTGCTGTGGGGTCTTTGACTACCAACCTTTCTGTTCTTGAGGTTTTTCATTTTCAAATGGGAATAAGAAGGCACAGCTTTGTGAATTTTTAAATGAAGTGATAAAACATTGCTTAAGAAGCCACCCAGTCTAGTGCTAGTACGTTGGAGGCATTCCATAAGTGTCATTCCATTTATTGTTATCCTGACTTCTGTGCTACGTTAAAGGTGTGCTGGAGAGATCACAAAGGCCTTTTCATATATTCTCTGTGGAACCTGTTATTTGAATACCTAAAAAGTGAAGCTAGTATCAGTTTCCTAAAGCATAATGTTAAATGCAAAGAATAGACTATTAAGTTCATGTAGTTAAAAGAAGAAACAGTGTGATTATTCTAGTGATTTTCTTGTCCAAAAGTAATAAATATTAGGGTTCTTCAAACCTGCACAAAGGACCTCACTTTAGCCCTGATTTGTAAACTTCTTGGATAAAGATCCAGAAAGGTTAATATATTATTTGGTTAGCCTGCTAATCAGACTGTCTCATTTAGCTATCGGGCAAAGGACTATGCAAAAGAAAGAGAAAAATCTGCTCAATTCAGTATTCCTACTAACTGTAAGGAGTAAAATTAAAATGGGTATCATAAAACCTAATCACTGCCTGCTGGTTTCAGTATTTCTCAAGTTGATTATATTTTTGGTTCATTTAAAAGGCTTTAGGAATCAGGTTCCAACTTCCATATACATTGTCTTTCCATGAAAAGATCATAGAATTTCAACTTTTTAGAGCAGTAAAGAGTTTTAGAGATCATTTATACCAATGAGAATGTGAAGGTCCAATATACAATATATAGAAACTGCCATTGTTCCCCAGAATGAGTCTCCCTGGGCTATGGGATCAGAGGCAGCAGGAATGATATGTGAACTTAAAGGCAGTGAGTGGTAAGACACAAATGGATGAACACAGTAAACATGGAAGAGGTAAGTAATTATTTGGACTTTAGACTCCAGTTATTAATTCCAGACATTTTCCATAGTGCTTGGCTCTCATCATCCTTCGTCCATTCAAATTACACACTACACGGTGGACCAAGCATTGGGCACTAGGCAATAATGTCACAAAAAATTTAAGATACATATCTTGCCCATTCAAACATTTATGATCTCGTTGGTAAATAATGGTAACACTTAGTAACCACCATGCAAAATATAAGGGAACACCAAATTTCCTGGAAGAGCCTGGGAGGTTTAATTAAGGGTAATATGGCATCTGGTTGAAATATGAGCAAATAAGTAAGACTTCACAGGCTTGACAGAAGGAGAAAGATATTCAGGGCAGAAGAAATGGCATTGAGGACAACTATGGAGGAGTGAAAGTGCTCAGAGGTTTGGAGAGCGCTGAGTGTGAGGGGTGAGAACAGCAGAAAATGGCATCAGTATGATAAATCAGGGCCAGTTCCTTACAGAAACCTCCCTATTAAATTTACACGCCTGTAATACTTTTTGAAATCACTAAGTTCTTTTCCTGCAAGCACTTAAAATGCGTGTTTTGTCTACCAAACAGCCACTGGCATAGGTTCTGGCACAGAGAAGGTGCTCAATAAATATTTTTTAAATGTTGAGAGCTGTTGAAAAATATATATGCCGAGTGTAAGTAGAAAAACTCAGTTTGATCCTTCCTACATGGAGAAAAACCCAGTTGCTCCCTACTGTGCTTCTCTCCTCTGAGCCTCCTTTACTTACTCATACAGAATACTTGACTTCTGACACTTCTGGTCACCAAAGTGGGGGTGGGGGTTTCCCCACAATAACAAGCAAGTCGCTGACACCAGCTGGGGGCGGGGGGTCCTACGGTTCAACTCAACTCTGATGTGATCTATACAGGGGCAGCATCAGCGGTCACAGGTAAGGGCTCAGTCTCACAAGACTGCTCCCCCAGCCCCACTTTTAGATGCCAGCTGCAAGCTCAGCTTTCCACCTGTGCTGCTGGCCAACTGGCTACTGGTTGGAAGTTCCCATAACCCCCTCCTCAGGTTAGATTAACTTGCTAGAACAAGAATTTAGACGTTTACCAGTTTATAGAGGATATGATAAAGAATACAGATGAACAATCAGATGAAGAGATACATAGGGCAAGGCCTGGAAGGGTCCCAAGCCCAGGAGCTTCTGTCCCCCTGGAGTTGGAGTACATCACCCTCCCAGAGGGGATGTGCTTTCCAACGTGGAAGCTCTCTGAATCTCCTACCACTGGAGTTTTATGGAGGCTTCCTCTAGGAGCTTGATCAGTTATTAACTCCATTTCTAGCCCTTCCCTAGTCTATAGGTGGGGCTGAAAACTCCAACCTTCTAATCCTGGCTAGGTCCTTCTGGTAACTAGGCCCCCTCCAGGAACCATCCAATTGACTCAGAGTCCTCTCATAAAACAAAGGTGCTCCTAGTGTTTATCACTTAAGGAATTGAAAGGGTTTTAGGGGCCTTGTGCCAGGATGCCAGGAGCTGGTGTGTGTGTGTGTGTGTGTGTTTAATCTCATACTAGGCTAAGGATTTTGGACTTCATCCTAAAGCTAATGGGGAACCATTGCAGGGTCCTAAGTAAAGAAATGATTTGATAAGATTGGGCATTGAGCAGTTGGGATTTTGAGAGGGTTATCATAGAAGCAATTGGAAAATAATCTGAAGGAGGAACTAGGAGGCCAATATTGAGGAAACCACTGTGATGACCCAGCTAAGAGATGACGGGAGGCTAAAAACACAGTCTGGCAGATGCCTTACGAGTTGTGTAGAGAGGCAGAATTCTCAGCACTTCTGACCAAGTAGGTCTGGGCTGTGAGGGAAGGGGGTAGGGATCCCAGGACAACTTTGAGATTTCTGGGCTGGGTGCTGAGATTGTGTTGTCATTCTCAGAATAAGAGAATACACAACATGAAATCACAGACTTGGAGAGGGATCCATCTGGGGCCTCTGGATCGGGGAGTGTAAGAAGCAGGAGTTTGGGAAGGTGGTGCATGGTGGTGAAAGCCGTAGGCCTGGATGGAATCAAGAAAAGCATACCATTCCAATTCTACTCTGCCCTCAGAGTACAATCTGTTTTTTAAAAAGTAAACCTTTAAAGTATAACATATTGTCAGAAAGGTATAAAATCTTAAGCATACAATTCAATACATTTTCACAAAGTGAGCACAGCCACATAACTACCATTCAGATCAAGAAGCAGAATGTTACCAGGATCTCTGCAATGCATTTACTAGCAAAGGCATTCACTGCCACAATCATGTTGATAGCTTAGAGACCCAGAATCCTCACCTCTAACAATAAGCAGTCTTAAACAGAACTGACCAGGCAGGAGAACCACATATGTGATCTGAATAATCACTACTCTATCATCTCCCAAAGTCTAAGAAGCTGGAGAAGCTGGAGTCTAATGGATTCTAGTGCTCTGTATTTTCTGCTGTTATTTTAATTTTCTGACCAAAAAAAAAAAAAAAGGTCAAAAGTCAGTTCCTCCAAATTCACCCCCAAACAGATGGATTCCTTAAGGAACCAACATGCGACTAAAAGCGGGGCCAAATGATGCTGGAAGAGAGACCCCAAAACGCATTGCAGTCACATAGCATAGGTCCAGTAAGCAGCGTCCAGCACAGATGGCAGGACCCAGGGTCACATCTGCACCCACCCCTGCTGGCACAGCAAAGGGATATGAAGGAGCTGCTACAGATGGAAAGACTTAGAGACAGGCAGGTGTGGGAGGTGCCGGCACCAGGTGTGGGTAGCAGAAGCCAATGCTTCACATCATTGCAAGGCTCCCCTGCGCACTGCACGGTGCCAGGCATCAGAGCTCACAGAGCACAGCCACAGAGGAGGGGCCAGGGGCCCAAGGTAGGATGTGTGGCAAAGTGGCAGTATTCCTGGCAGCCTGTACCCACCTAAGTCTGGGAAAGCACAACTGTGTTCAGAAATCAATGTTCTTCAAAGGGATCACTCAAGTGTTCCTTTCTGAAGTCCTAACAGAAGTGTTATCAATGCTCAGGACTGGGCTGCCTAATGGGAAAATGCCCCCATGGGGGCTTTTGACTCATAAACCTATTCAGCCTCACATGTTCATAATCATTTGTGTAAAGAAGAAAAAAGCTCCAAGCACTAATTAGAAAGATAGAGCTGTTGTATTTGCCTCCCGATCACCTTATCTTCTTTATTCAGTTCTTGAAGACTCAGCTATTAAAAGAAATTAAGTAATTCATCAAGCCCATTTCAATTACCTGCTGCTGATAACATCAGATTACAATTAGCATCTACAAATGAACCAAGTGCCAACTGCCAAGCTGAAACATAAGCTAATTTACTGCTAGACTCTGCCTGCTGGAGACAGAACTCTGGGATCTGGCAGCAAGCAACCACTTCATTATTCCAACAACAGTTTCTGCAGCCTCTCCTGCAACCGTCCAAAGTGCAGCTCTGACCAAGATTTACCGCCCCGTCTGCCTCCGCTCACATGTTTACAGATGCACTGTATCTGTAAGCAAATCACAGCTCCTTTTAAACAGCAATGTCTAGACAAGCAGGTTGACAAATCTTGACCTCAAGTAGAGAGTAAATATTATTAATATTTATTAGGCACTGATAGGTGTGGGGCACCGCGCAGGATGTGCGTGTCACAACCTTAATGAGGGTCTGAATCATTTTCTGTGAGTCCTCTGGTGCTTGATCAGAAAAACTCCTGTTTTGGAGGATGCTCTCCATTTCTCATTTTTCTTTTCAAACAGAAAGCACATTCCTGTTACTGTCTTGTAGGTGTCTAGAAATACCTATTTTCCAGCTCTGGGTCACATTTTTAAAAAATTTATATTTCCCCTTTTCGTGACCCTTAATCGGAGCTGCTTTGAATGGAAAGCAGAGGTGTGTGCTTTGGCTTCCTATATCATGGACATTACTAGACTCTGACAATCTGTGTAGTCTCCTCCACCCTTCTCAAGCAGAAGAACTAACTGCTCAGTAAATATGGAGGTCCTAGAGGAGGCCTGTGGGTTGCATTAGAAGACAGCATACAGACTCAAGTTTGGATCTTGCCGCTGCTACTTATAAACTGAATTTGAGCCAGCATCCTTCCTTCTGTGTCTACCACACGGCTTTAAGGTGAGAATGAAGCAATGTTTGCAAAGTGTCCAGCTCAGTGCAAATGACCAACTGATACCAGATTCTTTGGGGAAAGAGAAGAAAGGCTTTTTCCATCCTGGTGGTACCTATACTTCTCTAGGAATACCTGCTGTTTTGCCTCCTGGGGCACAAGCAGGGATCACTGCTTCAAGGTGACCTATAACCCATTTACTGGTGCTTATTCTTTTCCATCTTCCTATATATGAAGGGCGGGTGGTGTGCAGAAGAGGAAGCAACACTGGCTTGGAGCCCTAGACTGGGTAATCCTAGCGTGGCTCCCACTGGAGCCCACCCTTCTAGAGGGAATGTTCCCTCACAGAAGGATCTATGGACACATGGAAATCAGAGACCTGAAGCCTAGCCTCAACTCTGCCTCTTGCTCTACAATCTTGGTTAAGTCACAAGCATTCATTAATCTCTGGATCCTCATCGGCGAAAAGCAATAACAACAGTTTACTCCCCAGGGCTATTAGAACGACGAACAAGTGGTGTAAATCACAAATGTGGTGGGATCCCACTGCTATACCAAGTGATGTCTCATAGAGCCTCTGACATCTTGAGCAGTTATTTTGAATATTTTGAATAAATCACATTATGGATTTCCAAAGAAAAATACTCAATTAGTGTAAATTAATTACTACTTACAATTATTATAAACATTCTACCTATAAAGCTAGGCTTCTCTCCATCTCTCTCCAACATACAAAAATTGAAATGTGAAAAACAGATGAAATAGAGTGATCGCCACACTATAGGATATTTTTTCTCTGACAAATTTGTTTTAAGATTTTTTAGGAGACTGAGTTTTACATTATGTTCATGGTCATGATTTAATTCATAAAATTAAATCAGAAATAATATGTAATTAAGGTACAATATCTGTATATATTATAGAGACAATATGTAATGGTGCTGTTCCACCTTTCCTTGGGAATTCAAAACTTTCTGATTCAGACTGCCAAAACTTAATTTTTAAATGTAATTTTTACAAAAGTTATTTAGGTGCTATTTCTTAAATCTCAGAATTAGAACAGCTGAAAATCACCATTTCTGGTGATTATCATCTGCTGCACTGCAAATAAGAAGAATGATGTATACCCACCAGGATGGCTACCAACGTTTTATTCCAACACGTGACTCCCAGGATGGTTTGAAAATATGGTATAAAAGAGGCCAAGCTTTATTTTATGAGACCTTAATGAATCTTTTATGCTGTAGATCTCTTGCGACTAAATGGATCAAGTTTTTTTAACCTACCTGGGCTGTGATTTTTCTCATATGTAAAATTAATTAATACTCCTGACCTCATAGGTTTGTGGAGAGGAATAAATATGAAAGTGAATATAAATGTAGCATAGAGCAGCTCTCAATATAAATGAAAAACCATAAGCTCCAGAGGGATAGGAACTACATTGGTTTTATTCATTAAAAGGTAGGCACTAATGGGCCTATCACATAGCTAACCTTCAATAAATATTTGTTGAATAAAAAATGAATGATTAAATGAACAAATGAATTAATGAACACTAGTCCCATTTTCCTTTATTTCTCAAATAACCTATGGTCTAGATATGTCTTTTTGACTAAAAAGGGACGGTTATTTTTAAAATTTCAGTTAGTTTCCATAGATGGATTATTAGATATTTGACCCCAGAATTTGGTGGGAAGAACTTTCTATCTCTCATATTTGACCCAATCCTAGAAACATAGCCAGCCCTGGCACTGTTGTATTTAGGAAGTGGCTTCTGAAATGTGTTCACCTTTATATATACTCCAGTGCATAGTGAAAAACTTAGAGGTCACCTTCATCAGGAAAGAAGGAAAGGAGGAAGGGGAAAGGGAGGAAGGAAGGGAGGGAGGAAGGAAAGAAAAACTGAAAGTAGCCATCCTCACATTTCCTTTCTCATTTTCCTGACTGCATTTCACTCCACAGTAAGACAAGAGGCGAGTGTGACTAGTCCCCAGTCAATGAGAAGACTGGTGATGATCACTGACAACTTTAACTGAGGATCTGTTCCAGTGACCTACTCTACAGTCTGAGATTTGACTCCAAACTCTCTAACCCAGAACCATAAAGAAGGCCACTAAAAACACAGAGGCTACAGAAATACTGTCATGCAACTACAGTTGTTTTGAGTCTAAAAGGAAAGATGGACATTTTCTAAGCCAAAATATACATTAACATTATCTTCACAAGACGCATGCCTAGAAAACAACTAGGCTATTCTTTGTTGTCATAAGAAATCTGAAGGCTCCAAGTCATTTCTCCTTGTTTTATTTTAAAACAAATAAAGGTGGATAATAAATATTAGTACATGCTCAGTGCTGAGGACAAAAGATTTCATGCCATCTCTACCTTTTCTTTCTATCTCCAGGAATTCTAACCATTTCCCCCTCAGATGTGCACAGAGAGCTTCTATTGCACCCCCGCTAAAAACCCCAAAAAACAAAAAACAAAACCTTCTTAGTGATTCAAATCTCATTCACCTTGGCTTCTGTGATATAAGTGATATGGCCTCCATACCCTGAAGCTCTCTTCTCCCTGACCTCTACCCTGGATCCCCTCCACCGTCTATGATCCTAACTCAGTCTCCCTGGCTGGCTTTCTGCCCTTACCTTACAGGTATCATTGAGATGATGCCCTCTTTTAAAAAAATTTTTTTTTAAAGATTTTATTATTAGAGAGAGAGAGAGAGAGAGCACAAGCAGGGGGAGCAGCAGGCAGAGGCAGAGGGAGAAGCAGGCCTCCCGGTAAGCAGGGGCCCCGATGTAGGACTCAATCCCAGGACCCTAGGATCATGACCTTACCCGAAGGCAGATGCTTAATTGACTGAGCCGGCCACATGCTCCAAGATGAGGCCCTCTTGATACCTGTTTCCAGTACTATTTGCTCATGTTACATTCAATAAGAGATAATACATATTGGACATGTATAAAATCAAACATCGTAGGCTCCCCCAAACTAGTTCTTCCACTCAGCCTTCATGTTTCTTTCCAAAGGCTCCACTATTCCTGCAATCATCTGGGCACAACATCTTGGGATAAGCTTTCACTCATTCAATCTAACCATATAAGCATTTACTAAGTATCCACTATGTCATAAGGAGTTATACTAAGTGATACAGAGACTATAAACATAATGTCCATATTATATTATAGACATAATGTCATATTTCCAAATGAGTTCTAATCCAGTAGTGGTAACTACACAAGAAAACAAATAACCAAAACTTATGATCGAATATAAATAGAACAAGAGAAATCTTAAAAGTGTTCTTAGGGCTCAGACAAGAGAAAAGCTTTTATTATTATTATTATTTTTTTTTGAGAAAAGCTTATCTCATTATCAAGAGAGGCTTCAAGACATGAACAGTATTGAGAAATGATCCTAAAAAGATGGGCAAATTTTAGACAAGCAAGAGAGGGACACAAACGTTCTAAGTGGAAAAAATAGCTTAGGGAAATACAGTAAAGCCAGAAAGCATAGCCAATGTGGTGAGATTAACAAAGATGGAAGAGCTCAGTTTTAGAAAAAGTAAAAGGTATGTACAGAGGAGTAGTGGAATTACATAATGGAAATCATGACAGACTCCATTTCAAGGAGAGGACACTGGCCATGATGTTGTGTGCACTATGTAGCCTCTACTAGCTGCAGAACAGGTTTAGGAGGATCAGTGTCGTACTGATAAGTGGGGGAAGGACACAGGGGAGGGAGGGTCTGGTGGTAAAGAAAACCCAACTAGTATGCTAGTGCAGCAGACTGGGCAACCAGGAAGCGTCAATGAAGGAAAAGAACAGGATAGTAGTGCTTCACAGAGACTACAAAAGGAGAGAATTTCAGGGAAAAATCAGTAGAACGTACAAATGCTGCATATGATTAGGGAAAAGATCTCTCAACTCAGCCATGAGGAGATCACTCTTGATCCTTTTCAAGAGACAAAGCTGGGAGTCAAACTTCAATGGGTTAAAAATGAATGGGACTTCCACTCCCAGTAATGGAGAAGCAGCTCCTTTCAAACCAGCCTTCTTACCGAAACAACTGTACTCTATAGGGTGGCGGTAGCCATGAAGGATGCAGGGGGAGGAATCTACAAGCGGATACCATGCAACCAAAAGCAGGAGGTTTGGAGTTGACCCTTTGAAGAAGGGAATGGCATTGGTTAAGTTTCCTATTTTTGAAATACCAGAGGGCATTTTTTTGGTGGTGGGGGATACAGAAGGAAAGGCCCAATTAGTACCATGTGGCCAGACTACAGCATAGGCAGAAACATAGTGTTCCTGGCTTAAAGAACCAGAGGAAAAGTCCCAGAGTGAGCCACTGTGGGGAGCCTTCAAAGCTGAGTATAAATTCTACCCAAATCTCAAACACCTGAAATATGCATGTGCAGGCTGAATCTAAGCAGCCCAGTTAAAGCTAAAAGCTCTGAACAGAGATTTTTAGCTGCCACCCCCAAAGACTGAATTTGGAGCTTAAATTAAGCCAAGTTAACTGATAAAAGAACAATGACAACAAAATACTGTTAAGAGAAAAATATCAGAATCCAGAGTCTCTATATAGTAACATTCACAATATTGGATGTAACTCCATATTATTGGATATACAAAGAAACATTAAAATGTGACTAATATTTAAAACAAAAGGCAATCTATGCACAATTCTGTGACAGTCCTAAAAGCCACTAAATTATACACTTTAAATGGGTAAATTGCACGATATGTGAATTATATCTCAATCAAGCTGTTATAAAACAATAATATCAATGATGGTCAATCAACACTGTCTACCTCTGAAACAGACATTTAACTATAGAGAACAAGCAGATGGTTACCAGAGAGGAGGTGGGTGGGAGGGGACGGGTGAAACAGGTGAAGGGGGTTAAAAGTACAGTTATGATAGAGCACAGAGTAATGTACAGAATTGTTGAGTCACTATATTGTACACCTGAAGCTAATATAACACTATATGTTAACTACATCGGATTTTAAAAAAATATGGTCTAACTCTAAGAAGACCCACACAGAATTAGAAGACAAGGTTTTAAAAGCTTTTGTAGGGGCGCCTGGGTGGCTCAGTGGGTTAAGCCACTGCCTTCGGCTCAGGTCATGATCTCAGGGTCCTGGGATCGAGCCCCGCATCGGGCTCTCTGCTCAGCAGGGAGCCTGCTTCCTTCTCTCTCTCTCTGCCTGCTTCTCTGCCTACTTGTGATCTCTCTCTGTCAAATAAATAAAAAAAATAAAATAAAATAAAATAAAATAAAAGCTTTTGTAATAAACAGGCTTGGCTATATAAACGAAATATACATGTATTAAATAAGCTAACATAAATCTTAGCAGAAAAACTAAAATGTTAATTAAAAGAACTAAGTGGAAATTCTAAAGCTGAAAGTACAATATATGTCTGATAAAAAATTTATTTATGCAGTGAAGAATCTTGCTCAAAGAGAGGCCTAGACTTCGCCCTCAGCTCTTGGAAGCAATCTATGAACCCTCAGAACATCCAGCCTAAGACTGTCTTTGTTTACCAGAGGGTGTTAGCTATGCCAAATAGTTGATGCTAACAATGTGATTCAGAGTGAGGGCTTTCAGCTCCATCTTTGCGGGGCTGGAAACCAAGGTCACCCACGCAAATGGTCAACCATATCTATGTGACCAAGGTCCAATAAAAACTTTGGGCACTAAGGCTCAAGTGACCTCTCTGGTCTGTGCCTACAGTCAATACTGTTGCTTGAGGCGTAGGCACTATCTGTGACTCCATTGGGAACAGAAGATCCAGCTGAAGGCTTCATGCTTAGAACTCCCTTGCCACGTGCCTCTTCCCTTGGCTAACTCTATTCTGTATTCTTTCATGTAATAAGCCATAACCATGCATATAACAGCTTCCAGTGGATTCTGTGAATCCTTCTAGTGAGTTATTGAACCTGAGGGTGGTCTGGGAGACCCCTGCTCAGAGCTGATGTCCAAAGTGAGAGAAGTCTTGGGGAATGCCAAACTCAACATCCCTGAATGGGTTTAAAAAGAAGACTGGATATGACAGAAGAGTTAATGAACTTAAAGATGAGAAATTTTTAAATCTGAAAAATGCAGAGAAAAAAGATTTAAAATGTGAACAGAACCTGAGTGATATATAGGACAATATTAAAGATCTAAAGTAATACAGAGTCTCAGAAATAGAGGAGAGAGGGAATGGGCAAGAAGAAATATTTGAAAAAATATTGGGTAAAATTCCCTAAATTTGGAGAAACATATACACCTGCTGGTTCAAAAGCTCAAAGTATCAGAGAAAGGGAAAATACAAAGAAAGCCACATTTAGGCATATCACTGTTAAACTGCTGAAAATCAAGTTTAGAGAAAATCATGAAAGCAATCAAAGAAAAGAATTAGCACATGCCTTACAGATTTTAAATTCCACTGAGTTATCATCAAAATAATAAGGACCAAAAAACACTGGAAAGACTACATTGCTTTTTTAAAGAAGTCCATCAACTAGAATTCTGTATCTGCCAAAGATATCCTTCAAGACTGAAGGTGAATAAACATGATTAAAGTAAATTAAAATGAAAAGAATTCATCACCAGCAGACCTGCACTACAAGAAATTCTACATGAAATTCTTTAAGCTGAATGTAAATGATACCAGATGGAAACTCAGATCCTTAGAAATGATTTCAAATACCACAAACAATAAATAAGTGAGTAAACAGAAACCATTTTTCCTATTAATTTTTAATATAACTGTATAAAACAAAAACCCCACATTGTATTGTGAAGTTTATAAAGAATATAGATGTAGTAATATAAGTGATGACTACAGCACAAAGTACAGGGAGTAAGGAATAAAAGGACCTATAAAGTTGTAAGGTACTTATATTTTAAAGGAAGTGGTAAGATATTAGCTCAAAGTACACTGTGAAAATTTAAGGATAGCATAAAGTAATCCTAGAGCAACCACTAAAATATAATGCAAAGAAGTAGAGCTAAAAAGCAAGTTGACAAGTTAAAATAAAACCTATATGATTACATTAACCCACAGATAGCAGGAAAGGAAGAACAGAAAACGAAATATAAAGGGGAAGATAGAAAATTAGCATTAAAATGACAGATCTAAATACAATACTACCAATAATTTACAATAGATGTTAAGTGGATGAAATTCTGTAACTAAAAGGCCATAATTGTCAAAATCAATACAAAACTGAACTAGATGTATCTGCAGTTAACAAACTAAATATAAAGACACAGAGAGATAGAAAGTAAAGAGATTCGAAACAAAGGACCACACAAACAGTAAGTATAAGAAGGTAGGAGTATCGGGGCGCCTGGGTGGCTCAGGTCATGATCCCAGGGTCCTGGGATCGAGCCCCAAATCGGGCTCTCTGCTCAGCAGGGAGCCTGCTTCCTCCTCTCTCTCTGCCTGCCTCTCTGCCTGCTTGTGATCTCTCTCTGTCAAATAAATAAATAAAATCTTTAAAAAAAAAAAAAAAAAAAGAAGAAGGTAGGAGTATCAGATAATGTAGACTTTAAGACAAAAAGGTATGACCAATGACAAAAAAAACACTTCATAACAATAAAAGGACCAATCTGTCAGGAAGACAAAAACAATCACAAATGAGTATGTGCCCAAAGACAGAGTTTCAAAGTCCATGAAACCATGTTTCACGGAGGTTAATTGGGTAACAGAGAAGTCCACAGTAATAGCTGGAGATTTAACAGCCTCCCTCTTAAGCAATTGACAAAACATCGAGACAAAAAAATCAAAACAGACAAAGATGACTGGAATATTCAGCACCATCGACTACCTTGACCTGACATCTGTAAGACATTACATCTCATGAAATCCTACAAAGTGTGTTCTCCGACCACAATGAAATTAAACTAGAATTTGATAACAATAATGTATCTAGGAAAATTCAAAATATTTAAAATGAAATAACCCCTCTAGGAGTTAAAGAAAAATCACACAATCTTAGAAAATGTTT
Source organism: Mustela lutreola (assembly GCF_030435805.1). NCBI lineage: Eukaryota > Metazoa > Chordata > Mammalia > Carnivora > Mustelidae > Mustela > Mustela lutreola. The sequence continues at coordinate 71,421,161 of NC_081300.1, read as the reverse complement.
TTAAGCTCAGTGAAGGTAAAAACACAATATACCAAAAATTATTGGATGCAGGTAAAGCAGTGTTTGAAGAAAATTTTATATTTTTTAAATGTTTGTATTAGAGAGAAGAAAGGTCTAAAAATGATATCTGAGGTTTGACTTTAAGAAGCTGGCAAGATAACCCAAAGTAAGTAGTAAGAAGAAAGTGATAAAAATGAGACTGGAAATAAGTGAAACAGAAATGAGACAAGCGATTAAAAAAATTAACAAAAGCAAAAATTGATCTTTAAAAATATCAAGGAAACTGATAAATCTCTATGTAGAACAATCTAGAAAAGGGGAGGGGGATGACTTGCAAGTACAGAACACAAACTACCACTAACAAAACTGAAAGATGTCACTAGATATCCTACAAGAATTAAAAGGAAGATAAGGAAATATTATAAACAACTTTATGCCACTAAACTCCACACTTAGATGAAATGAGTAAAGTCTCTGGAAAATACAAGTTATCAAATGGACACAAGATAATAAAGAAAATATGAATGGTCCAATATGCATGGCCTTCTGAACCCCAGGTTCAAAACCTCCAATCTATCCTACGTGCCACTGTTCGACTTGTCTTCCTTAAATATCCAATCTATCTTCTTACTCCTACATTTCAAAACTTTCAGGAGTTTCTGCTACCATATCTCTTACATAGTTTTTGTACCAATCTGGCATCTTCTAGCACAGTCCTGAAGGGTATTCATGCCACCATCCCTCAGAAATGCCAACCCATTCTTTCACATACCCATTTCCATCAATGTCATCTCATTCCTGGCCAAACCTCACTCATTCTTCAAGGTCTAAATGGGTCTAGACTCCTCCAAGAAGCTTTCCAGGCTATTCCCAGATCTCAGGGTCTCCTTTCTTGGAATTTCATGGCAACATCACATTACTAACCCTGTTTTGTAGGGAGGTCACTGTTGTCCTATGAGTTAACTCTTATTTTCCCAACTAAATTATAAGCTCTTTGAGGGCAAAGATTTTTTTTTTTTCTTAAATCTCTATCCTTAGGGCAACTATTCCAGGATTCAGCACATAGTAATGATTCAATAAATACTTGTAATTTATTGAATGAATATATAATGCCAAGAGCTTATTTCTGTCGTTCTTATCAGACTCTTTAGACTGTCATTCTGATCTCAGTACCATCTTCAGAGTTATCTCCAGGGATTTGCCAGACTTTTTTTAGGAACTGTATTCATGAAATCCTCTGGTCACAATAAGCAGAGGGTAGAAGGGAGGGAGGAATAGTGTTAAAATTAAATAAATGGAGAAGCGGGGGGGGGCAGTCTCAGTTTTCTAGGTCACATAATAAGAGGGAGCTGAGTTGTACATTCTGCTGCTACTAATATCCAAGAAACATACACTAAGACCAATGAGGTGACCTTCTCCTTGTCCTCTCCCTGTCCTGAGTCCGTGTGTACAGAGAACAAACAATGGGGCTCAGGGATGAATTCCAGTTCTGTTTCCAAACACATCTTTTTCTTCCATTGTGTACATCTGTTCGAGTAGAGTCAAGATAACAGGATCTTCTAAAAAGTAGCCAGAGACTAATACTTATTGTCTCTTACCCTTACAGATAAATTCTCCAATTTATAAATGTCTTCATTGTAACCAAGTACTATCAAACAGTGACTGCAAATCTAGCTTATTTAAATAGATCTTTCAAAAAGGAGTTTTGCTTTTATACTAAAATTAGCAGTGCCATTTGTGAATACACATACTTTTGAGGAAAAAATACACTTTCTGTGGCACTAAAGTCACCAAGTAAAGAAATCCCTTTAAACAAAATTCTTCTCAAATTCCCTTCCATTGATGACTTCCTAGCAGCTTCTCTTTCATTTAAACCAAACATAGCTTTTATATCCTCATTTCATTCCCTTTCTCTCTAATTAGTGAAATCTGGTTGCTCTTCTCTCAAAACAGATTACAAGGTTGGGGTGTTCTGTTTTTCCAGTATTTCAGAATTCTAATCCTTGCAGCACTGTGATGGCAGGAAGGATCGTGTGATTTAGAGCAGGCAGGCTCCAAGGAAATAGATCTGAAGGAAACGTACAGCACACACAATGCGGAGATTCTTTTGAATACAAACACTCAGATTCCTGTAAAAGATAGTGGGCTACCTCAGCTACTTCTAGCACAGGGCACTGACCCTGAATCTTGCAGGCCAGCCTGTCCTTACCTAGATTGGAGGACGCTCTCCCCTCTGCAGCCCGGTCCTTGAGATCCTCAGCAATGCCCAGCTGCTGCTCATGGTACTGCTTCGCCCGCTCCAGATCCTGCATGCACCTGGCAGCATGGCCCAGGCCAGCGTAGGCCCGCATCTCAATGGCCTTCTCCATTAATTCCTGTGCCAGCTCCAGCACATAGTTGTGGTAAGACATGGCCTTGTCAAAGTTCCTCCTGTAGTGATAGGCACTGCCCAGGTTGCTGTAGGCCCGGGCCTCTTCTCGCTTGTTCCCCAGGTCCTTGGCTATCTTCAGATGCTGCTCGTGGCACTGCACAGCGTTCTCAAAGTCACCCATGGCGATATACACAGCTCCCATGTTGCCGAGTTCTCGCGCCTCAGAAAGCTCATCTTTGGATTGCTTGGCGAGAAGAACACACTGTTTGTGACTGGCCAGTGCGTTGGGGTAGTCTCCGATGGCTGTGTACACGTGACCTAGACTGCTCAGGGCTGATGAAGCTGCCTGGAGAGAAAGGATAAGGCAGAGAAATGAAAGCACATCAGAAAATGCCTTTGGCTTGTTTTAGCAGATAAAATGTTCGAGGTTTGCCTGTAACCATCCAACTCAGTGTCTAATGGTGTTTCTATCAGTGGTCCACAGACCTGTGCAGTACTGAAAAAGAGACCATCCAAACAGCAAGTTTCTAGTAAAAGACAATGGTAATTTAATCAGTAACTTTCAATACCTAATCTGGCAGAACAGGCTGTGTTCCATATAACCTTCGTTTTAGTTTAAAGACTTATTGACATTTTTAGTATTATGCTATATCTCTGTTAATAGCCATTAACCTCTGCAGTATAAGAAAAGGTTGAAGAATGAAAATAAAATGTAAGCAAGGGGGGAAAAAAAAGAAAATGTTGAAGAAAACCCGAATTAATTACTACATATAATAGAGCATAGGAAATTCATGAGAAACCCATGCTTGGGTGTTTGCGCTCCTGGGCATTTCTCTAGATGTGTTTTCTCCCAAAGCAAATGGATAGATTAATGGTAATGGAGACGTTTAGAATGACAACTGATAATTCTGTGACTCCTGACACTGACTGGGTCAGTTTTGACAATGTCAGGTCCTGTTCTCCGATCTGTGTTCCCTCAGTGTGACATCATCCAGGCTGATTACTGTGGAGGGTTTAGATTTGGAAAACAATGGTTGGTTCCAGCGTACACCTCTTTGGAATGGGGTGGTCCCACTGGGCCTCACCACCCACTTTCAGGCCCACATTGGCTCTTCCAGCTTTTTTTTTCCCCTTAAGATTTTATTTACTTATGAGAGACAGCGAGAGAGCACATGCACACGCATGCTTGCACAAGGGGAGGGGCAGAGGGAGAGGGAGAAATGGACTCCCTGCTGAGCAGGGAACCCAACATGGGGCCTGATCCCAGGACTCTAGGATCATGGCCTGAACCTAAGGTAGAAGTTAACCTACTGAGCCACCTATGCGTCCTGGCTCTTCCAGCTTTACTCCTCTTGCCTAGAGGCTCTTCTGACCCTGGCCTCTGTGCAGAAAAAAAGCTATCTTCCTAGTCCCCTCACAGTGCTTGCTACACACACAGTGCTCCTGTAAAGAAAAGTATGTGAGCCTTTTTGTCTTAAAGGTTTTAATGAAAAGGACTGTTGGTATAGTGAACCAAACTGGGACTACAAAAATATCAAAAGGGTTACATGGGTTCTGGAATCTTCCACAAATGCATGTAGTCTTAGATTCTAGTCTAGTTTCTAACTTCTTTGTAGAGACATAAAGGGGACACTAGCTACCCTGGGCTTTTTCTGACCTCCTTTGGCATTTTGTTTTGTTAATTAAGTTTTTATAAAATTCCAGTTAGTTAATATACAGTGTAATATTAATTTCAGGTGTTGAATTTAGTGATTCAACACTTCCATACAATAGCAGGTACTCATTGCAAGTCCCCATCACCTGTTTAACCCATCCTCCACTCACCTGTTACAAGTCTACCTTTAACAACCTTCACACTAGCCTAAAGCTCTAGCCATGTATCACCTTTCTTCACCACGATCCCTTTTCCCAACAGGAGCACGTGATCATGGCAGAACAAAGGGTGTACTCTGTCACAATTAGGCAAGTGATTTTCACAAGGGCCTCCAGGCTAGGAAATAACAATGAGGGAAGGCTGTCCCACCTGGAGTAAGGGCATTTCTTTATGAGATGTGTTCTATGTCTGTGCACTTCAGAACACTTTCATTAATATTTTATAGATGTGAGTGATTTACTACCCTATTTCTTTGCGAAAGAGTAGTTCTTGATCAAAACTCTTTTTAAAATAAAATTTAAAAAAACTCTTTTTAAAATAAAAGGTTTTATTTATTTATTTGAGAGAGAGAGAAAGAGAGCGCGTGGCACAAGGACGGTGAGGAGTAGAGGGAGAGGGAGAAGAAGCCTCCTCCCCCCATCCGGAGCAAGGAGCCCAACGCAGGGCTCAATCCTAGGCCCTGAGATAATGACATAAACTAAAGGCAGCTGCTTAACTGACGGAGGCACCCAGGTACCCTGCATTTTCTTTTTTTAAGTAGGCTCCACGTCTGGTGGAGAGCTCATTGCAGGGCTTGAACTCATGACCCTGAGATCCAGACTCAAGCCCCAGTCAAGAAAGAGTCTGGCGCTTAACTGGCTGAACCACCCAGTGCCCCTTAAGTTGCTTTTATCATTTCACAGACATTTCAATAAAAAGATTGAGGAAAGCAGAGGAAACAGATACTTAGAAATTTACTTTTATGTTTTTTCTGAGTAGAGAAGGGCAGAAATGAGTCCATAAAATCCACAGTGTTGCAGCACTTTTGACTGAGGCAGAAGTAGCAATGATGTCATGGAAGAGCATGCCCCTTGGACGTGTATTGGTATCGGCTTGCCACTTCAGGAACCTCCTTGGGACCAGAGGTTAGAACTGTACATCGGTACACAAGGCTTTCTCCTGCTCACAACACTCCTCCCCAACAATCTCCTTTTCTTTCTTTGCTCTGGGCCCAGGGACCCCAACTCTTTCCCCCTGGCCCTCCCACCTTCCTCTCTGGGGTTCTCCCCCCATGGCTGGCTAAGTAGCAGGACATTGTCCACAAACCCCACCCACAAATCTATGCTGCACACAGATCTCTCACCATGGAGCTAGTATAACTTAGAATCAGGCACACAATTCAATACTGCACTGCCCTTTACCAGCTCTGGCGCCTTTTGAAACTTAACTTCCCTGAGCCTCGGTTTTCCAGACACACGTTTCCAGGTCCCAGCAGAGCACCAAGAATAGAGAGTTTTCAAACTCCAGCCTCTGTCAAATATACAAACCATAAATAATTCACTAGATAATTCCAAATTGTAGATCTGGTTGGAGGCAATGAGGCCTTGAACACCATGGGGGATGGATTCATAAGGCCTGGGGCAGGCATAGCACCCCAGCACTGCTCTTAGGGACTTCTGGTTTAAGGCAACTCAGAATGACAGCCATGGGATCTTCTACTTCCGTTCTTCATTTCTCTGAAAATGCCAGGAAGACACAGGAGCTCACGGGGCAGTTCTCTGAACATAAGGAAAGGGAGTGCTGGGGCATTTCCCCTCTGGGGTGCAGGAGAAAGAGGGAAGGACTACAGTATTCACTCTTCCCTGGCACCCTCCAGTTACTAGACAGTGCTGTCTCATTGCAACTCTTCATGGCAGGTGTCCTGGAAACTAGCTTCTCTAGACAATAGAATTTATGAAGCACACATCCCAGCCTCTGAAATTAGAGAGGCAGCTCTACATTAGAGATGTAATATAAGAATGGAACAGGATTTAGAGTCAGAAGCCTTGGCTGTACAGCCCTGATAGGTC